>NC_083421.1:19391595-20861595 GCF_020745735.1 Hemiscyllium ocellatum
CCCCCCTCCTCCTCCCCCCTCCTCCCCCCCCCTCCTCCTCCCCCCTCCTCCTCCTCCCCCCTCCTCCTCCTCCCCCCCGGTCTCTCACCTGTTGACCGTGTCTCCGGGACCGTCACACTTTACGACAGTCCCGCTGCCGGATTCCGGATTGCGGGTGTCGGGTTTTGCGGCTGCGCGGCCCCGGGATGAGGCCTGCGGTGAGTGAGAGAGAACAGCGGGGGGGGGCACCGAGTGTGTGTGTGAGAGGTGGAGGGGGTGATACAGTCAGTGTGAGGGGAGGGAGAATGTGAGAGACAGACTTGTTGCGGTTGCGTTTGGGGGTGGGGGGAGGTTGGAGTGGGGGTGTGTGTTGGGTAGAGGGTGTGGGGTGAGGTAAGGTTGGAGTTGGGGGGGTGGGGGTGTGTGTTGGGTAGAGGGTTGGGGTGGGGTAAGGTTGGAGTTGGGGGGGTGGGGGGTTGTGTTGGGTAGAGGGTTGGGGTGGGGTAAGGTTGGAGTTGGGGGGGTGGGGGTTGGAGTTGGGGGGGTGGGGGTGTGTGTTGGGTAGAGGGTGTGGGGTGGGGTAAGGTTGGAGTTGGGGGGGTGGGGGTGTGTGTTGGGTAGAGGGTGTGGGGTGGGGTAAGGTTGGAGTTGGGGGGGTGGGGGTGTGTGTTGGGTAGAGGGTGTGGGGTGGGGTAAGGTTGGAGTTGGGGGGGTGGGGGTGTGTGTTGGGTAGAGGGTGTGGGGTGAGGTAAGGTTGGAGTTGGGGGGGTGGGGGTGTGTGTTGGGTAGAGGGTTGGGGTGGGGTAAGGTTGGAGTTGGGGGGGTGGGGGGGTGTGTGTGGGTAGAGGGTTGGGGTGGGGTAAGGTTGGAGTTGGGGTTGGAGGTTGGAGTTGGGGTGGGGGTTGGAGTTGGGGGGGTGGGGGGGTGTGTTGGGTAGAGGGTGTGGGGTGAGGTAAGGTTGGAGTTGGGGGGGTGGGGGTGTGTGTTGGGTAGAGGGTGTGGGGTGAGGTAAGGTTGGAGTTGGGGGGGTGGGGGTGTGTGTTGGGTAGAGGGTTGGGGTGGGGTAAGGTTGGAGTTGGGGGGGTGGGGTGTGTGTTGGGTAGAGGGTTGGGGTGGGGTAAGGTTGGAGTTGGGAGGGTGGGGGTGTGTGTTGGGTAGAGGGTGTGGGGTGGGGTAAGGTTGGAGTTGGGGGGGTGGGGGTGTGTGTTGGGTAGAGGGTGGGGGGTGTGGGGTGAGGTAAGGTTGGAGTGGGGGGGTGGGGGTGTGTGTTGGGTAGAGGGTGGGGGGTGTGGGGTGAGGTAAGGTTGGAGTTGGGGGGGTGGGGGGGTGTGTTGGGTAGAGGGTTGGGGGTGTGGGGTGGGGTTGTTGGGTAGAGGGTTGGGGGTGTGGGGTGGGGTTGGGTGGGTGTGGGGAATCTCAGGAATGTCAGGGAACATTGGGTTAAGTCAAGGGGAGGAACTGAACAAAATCAAAATGACAGGAGCGAATTGGTGATGATGTTGCCCGGAACATTGATTCTCTTGCTCCTCAGATGCTGCCTGACCTGCTGTGCTTTCCCAGCCCCACTCTGATCTGCAGTCCTCACTTTCACCTCGGAGGGAAATGGTGTTGGGAAATTAATGGCTGATAAATCCCAGGCTATGATAATCTATTTCCTGGAGCAGTTAAAGAAGTAGCCTCAGCAGTAGTGGATTCATTGGTGCTCATCTTTCAAGATTGCATGGTAACTTATATAAAAACATTTTTAAAAAAAACGTATAAATACAGAAATTGCTGGGAAAACTCACCAGATCCAGCAGTGTCTGAGGAGAGGAATTAAAGTTAACATTTCAGGGTAAAAAATGAGGTCTGCAGATGCTGGAGATCACAGCTGCAAATGTGTTGCTGGTCAAAGCACAGCAGGCCAGGCAGCATCTCAGGAATAGAGAATTCGACGTTTCGAGCATGATCTTTCTCCAGAACTGATGTAGAAACTGAGAAGGGGGTGGAGTAAACGATTGGTGGAGATAGTCCAAAAAGAGAGAGAGAAACAGTTTGACAAAGGAGTGGATAGTGGTCAGCCTAGGAGAATGAGTAGCTGCTAATGGGGAATAGTAATGGCTAACAATGGGTTGTTCTTATTCCTCTTTCCCATTTTGTTCCTCCTTTATTCCCTCACACTCCCTCTGTGTCCCTCAACATTATTCCCCCTTGCTTCCTCTCCTGCTGTCCCTCAATCTAGTCTATTGCATTCACTACTCGCTGGTCTTCTCTACAAAGCAGAATGAAATATAGACTAATTGACTACAGACTAATATAGACTGTATAGACTAATTTGCAACACACCTACATTCTCTGCAAAAAGGATCCTGAGCTTCCCATTGCCTGCCACTTCAACACACCACCTTGTTCCTTGGCCTTTCTCAAGCTTGCTGCAGTGCTCCAGCAAACTACAGTACAAGCTGGAAGAATAGCACCTCACCTTTCACTTGGGAACTCTACAGTCTTCTGGACTCAATATTGAGTTTAAAAATTTTAGAAACAAAAACTGAAGTAGTAGGAAAAGCTCAGCAGAATCTGTGGAGAGGAATCAGAGTTAAAGTTCAGGTTGTGACCCTCAGAACTCATGACAGTTTTAGGACTGAGCACTTTCCTCCACCTCCACACACACTTGGTCTGCAATTTATACTTAGTCAAAATGTGTGGTGCTGGAAAAGCACAGTGGGTCAGGCAGCATCTGAGAAGCAGGAAAGTCTACATTTTGGGCTCTCTGTCATTTCACAGAACCTGTTGTTAGCCACTAATAGTCCTAGTTAGCAGATATTCATTTTGCTAGGCTGACCATTATTTGTCCAAAATCTGGTTGAAGATTTGTAGCTCGGGTATCCGTTGTGGTTCTGCTCGCCGAGCTGGAAGTTTTTGCTGCAAACGTTTCGTTCCCTGGCTAGGGAACATCATCAGTGCTGTTGGAGCCTCGTGTGAAGCGCTGCTTTGATGTTACCAGATTTTAAACACTTACGGGCGAGAACGCTGAAACAAGCCAGGAAATGGGAATCCTGCGCTAACCGCCTCAGCGCAATATATGAACAACTCCGGTTCCTCCACGAAAAAGGAAACATCAAAGCAGCGCTTCACACGAGGCTCCAACAGCACTGATGATGTTCCCTAGCCAGGGAACGAAACGTTTGCAGCAAAAACTTCCAGCTCGGCGAGCAGAACCACAACATTATTTGTCCAACTTTTTTTCTTTTTGGGCTCGATCTCCACCTATCGTTTACTCCTTACCCCCTTCCCCACCTTGTCTTTTTTTTAGATTAGATTACTTACGGTGTGGAAACAGGCCCTTCGGCCCAACAAGTCCACACTGACCCGCCGAAGCGCAACCCACCCATACCCCACATCCACCCCTTACCTAACACTATGGGCAATTTAGCATGGCCAATTCACCTGGCCCGCACATCTTTGGACTGTGGGAGGAAACCGGCGCACCCGGAGGAAATCCACGCAGACACGGGGAGAACGTGCAAACTCCACACAGTCAGTGGCCTGAGTCGGGAATTGAACCCGGGTCTCAGGCGCTGTGAGACAGCAGTGCTAACCACTGTGCCACCGTGCCGCCCACATTTCTGCATTAAAACCAAATTTTTCCCGAACTGCCATCAGTTGCGAAGTTGATCAGGGTGAGCCAGTTTACTTGAAGGCTTTTGATAAGGTCCCCATTAAGAGAAAGCATATAAAATGAAAGTGTGTCAGTTGGGCAAAGTATATTAACACAGATTTGTTTTTTGAAGTATGCACTAAGATTATTTCAAATATTTTTTATATGATGCAATAGAGTTAATTTTTTCCTTTCGTGTGTAATTTTTTTTATGTCTTTGTGTTAAACTTTAAGTCAGCCTGTTGTGAATCTGCTCAGTCACTCACCACCACAATAAAGAAATTGCAAAAATGCAACTTTTGGTCCATCTACCAAGCCAGGTTTTACTGAAGGACCTGACTGGTCCAGTATCACAATCAGCCAGGATCATACCCTCTTTTAGTTTCCTGCCCTGCCATTTTTTCCCTGAGGTGCAGTCAATAATGAGGTGTTGTCTTTCTCTTGTCCGGTCCATTTTCTATAAAATGTGAAGGAGTGATCTGAGGTTGCTTGGTGCCTTAAACTCCCTGGTCCCATTGAGCTCTTCAATTATTGGACTAATTGTATTCATGTGATCCTGATTCAAGTTGCATCATGCTTTTGTCAGTCAGAGCTCAGTCTAGAGAGGATAAAAGACAAGAGCATCTCTGGAGAAAAGTGGAGTTAATGTTTCAGGGTGACCACCTTTCACTTGGACTGAAGTGAAATAGAAATGTAAAGGTTTTTAAGGTGGGAGTGGAGTAGGAAGAACAAAGGAGCAGCTTATGGTTGTGTGGAGGCCAGAGACGTTAAATAACAGATGATTTTATAACACAGAAACCAAAAACACTGCTCATGGATGTATTGAAGAGACAAAAATTGTGTCCAAATGTGATTTGAATTGCTACATTAAAAACATCCAAACGCAGCGTGAAGGGATAACAAAACATGGTGAAGACAAATGTGACAAAAGTTTAAAAAGGAAGAAAGACGGGATAAAATGTACGTAGATGTTATGGCCTAAAGTTGTTCAGCCCAGGAGGTTCAGTTAGTTGTATTCTTGACTGATGTGACTACTGAGACTTGGGACCATAATCTCGACTAACACTCCAGTCTTCAAAGAATGCTGCATTGTGGAAATGTCATTCTTCAAATAAAAGATTAACCGTGGCACAGTCTCCTCAGGCAGATGTCTGGGGAACAATGGGAAAGTTTTCCCTGATTTCCTAGCCCCTCAAGCTCTTCATTGAGAGGTTATTTCCTATCTTTATCAGAACGCTGTCTGCAAATTCCTATCCCATGACAGTGACTATTGACTGTAAAATGCTTTGGGACATTTGAGGTTACCAAAAGTGCGATACAGTTGAAATACCTGGTGCTGGAAAAGCACAGCTGAAAAATGTGTTGCTGGAAAAGCGCAGCAGGTCAGGCAGCATCCAAGGAGCAGGAGAATCGATGTTTCGGGCATAAGCCCTTCTTCAGGAATCCTTCCTGAAGAAGGGCTTATGCCCGAAACGTCGATTCTCCAGGAATCATCACAGCCAGTCAGGCAGCATCCAAGGAGTAGGAGAGTCAACGTTTCAAGCATAAGCTCTTCATGAGGAATTTCTGATTTCCTGATTCAGATTCCTGATGAGCTTATGCTTGAAACGTTGACTCTCCTGGATGCTGCCTGACCAGCTGTGCTTTTCCAGCACCAGGCTTTTCGATTCTGATCTCCTGCATCTGCAGTCCACATTTTCTCCTAGTGCTATTGAGTTACAGGAGTTTACTTTTTAAAAGAATATCAAGGTCACTTGCAACTATTGAAAGAAATGACATGCAAAATAATTGAATTTTTATATTTCCTTTTATTTCTCAGATATTGCAAGCTGGGTTTCTGGATGTAAATCAGATTGGAACACCAGGACGGCCGTATTGATGTAAGTTGTTAGTTCCCGTTGATTGACACAGGAGTTCATTGTGGGAGCTGTGCACTACTGGTGCCACAATGCTGTTCTCACTGCGGGAGCTGGTGCAGTGGCTGGGATTTGCCACGTTTGAAATGCTGCTGCACCTAGTTGCCTTCCTGGTATTCTCCGTGCTGCTTGCTGTGAAGGTGGACAATTTTGCGAAGTTGGACTGGTGGTATGTTTTCATCCCACTCTTCACTGCTGATGGGCTCAGCACCTACTTTACCGTGATTGTTTCCATTCGCCTGTTCCAGGACGGGGAGAAACGTTTGGCTGTCATGCGTCTTTTCTGGATCCTGACTGTCCTCAGCCTGAAGTTTGTCTTTGAGATGCTGTTGTGCCAGAAACTGGAGGGACAGAGTTCCCAGCTGTGGTATGGCCTCATCATGTCGCCCATCTTCATTCTCCTCCAGCTGTTGATGATTCGAGCTTGTCGAGTCAACTGAGCCCTGAAACCTTTCACCCCAAGCTTCCTGTTCAAGTTGTTGGATTGCCAGACACACATTCCCATGAATGTTGATGTTTGGAAGGGGGAAGGAGCATTGCATTCAGTTTAATAGAGCACTCTTGTCTTGCTGCTGTCCTGTGCTTGCTGAGTGCTGTGCGAACTGCAACATGGCCAACCTCGGAACTCCATGGCTGGCTTCAGGGGTGGAAACGTCAGCAAGAAAATGAAAGTAGAGACAAGATGTTCTGTGTTTTACTGGTAACGTGCAGCTTGGGCTGAGGCTGTAGCGGTATCCTGTCCTGCCATTCTGAAATCAAGGCCTTTAGAGAGGGAGGATGCTGTTGCCTGCAAAGCCATGTCCCACTTTGACATTTTAACCTACCAGCCATTCACACAGGTGACTCTTGCTGCTCGAGAAGTTGTGTTTGGGCTGTACTTACTTAAACTGCTCCAAGTGTGGTGGTGTTGTGGAGTTTTGAGCCCTGCAGTTTTCAGGGGGAAAATTGTTCCGATGATTTTTGAGATAAGCAAAGACAACCTTTCATTGTTAGTAATATTCTTCTTGGACCACGAGCAGTGCAAGGATGCAGTAATTAAGATCATCATTGCACTTAATTATAAAAAACATTTACTTCCCTATTCCTCTGTTTCTGCTTTTACGAGTTAATCGCTCAGCACCATATTCCTTCACTTAAACACAGGTAACCTGACTGAATTAAACACAGGTAACCTGACTGAATTAAACACAGGTAACCTGACTGAGTTTCAATGTGTCTAATGAAGCATTTTACAAAATGGACAAATCTTAAACAACGACCCAGTTTCAAACCTGGTGTTTGAACTTTTTCAAATGATTAATGTTAACTGAATTATTATGAATTTAAGAGGGACATTTGATGTTCTTGTGTGAGGTTCCAGTGGTACCATGAATTCTGTGTTCTACATTGTGTAATTACAAAAGGTCTGTGAAAGAATATAAAATTCCATTTATGCAGATCTGTATTAAAGTTTGGTTCTGATACCTCTCACTTAACACATCAGGGACCTGGGTAAAAGTCAAGGTTTCTAGGCTGAAACCATCATGTGTGGCATGTAAGCAGTTTCAGATGGTTTTTATCATTACTCTCAACTCTCTGCATTATTTCCATAATAACATTAATGGAACCTGTCCATGTAAAATTGTCACTGCAGCTACATCCTCCTGTCAGTGGAGGAGCTGAAACACTCTTGATTGGTGTATTAACGCTGTGAAAGGTTCGCCTTGTCTTCACTCCAAATGCAGACTGATGGATTTATAAGGGAAAATTAAAGGAAAGACAACCTGTCCTGCTTCATGATTTGGAGATGCCGGTGTTGGACTGGGGTGTACAAAGTTAAAAATCACACAACACCAGGTTATAGTCCAACAGGTTTAATTGGAAGCACACTAGCTTTCGGAGCGACGCTCCTTCATCAGGTGGTTGTGACTCTGCACCTGATGAAGGAGCGTCGCTCCGAAAGCTAGTGTGCTTCCAATTAAACCTGTTGGACTATAATCTGGTATTGTGTGATTTTTTAACTTTGTCCTGCTTCAGTCATTTCCAATTGTCCCTTAACGCAGCTTCATTTTAAAAACTACTTTTTGTCTTAATCCTTCATGGATTTCCACTTTGAGGGTTTCTAACCTCATGTACAGAAGAAACAATTCAGTTCCTGTTCTACCTTTCATTTGGAGCTCACTGCTGATAATGTTCGGGATTTCCGACTATTTCAGTTGACTGAGGTTTGCCAACAGTTGTCAGTTTATCACTGATCCACCATTGCAATCTTTTCCAATAGATGTGAAGCTGGAAGAGCACAGCAGGTCAGACAGCATCCGGGGAGCAGGAACGTCAGTGTTTTAGGCGAAAACCCATTTGTCAGATGCTGCTCCTCGGATACTGTCTAACCTGCTGTGCTCTTCCAGCTTCACATCTATTGACTCTTGACTTCCAGCTTCTGCAGTCCTCATTCTTTTCCAATTTATTTTGCTGTTTTCTGAGGTGAATATTTTAAATCCATTTGTTCAAGATTTTGTATGTGTTCTGGTTCATTTACATATAAGCTTACCATTGTATTTATCTGTGTACCCAAGCTTGAGATTTTCCTGTCAGAGCAATGTCATTAGTGTTTCTTCTTCTGAAGTTTGTATTTCTGACACTGCTGATGAAGTTTCAGAGAAGTTGCAGGGCAGAGGCAGAGGTACGCTTCAGGGAGAAACAACATAGAGGATATAACCCAGACCAAAATCCCACATTCTGTGCTGGCTGGATTAAAGTCCACTATTGGCAGAGGGGTAGTATACTCAACATCTGAAGGGGGGGGTTAGCGGGTAGGCAAGTTGTCAGAAATTTGAGGGGTTGAAGAATAATTGATATGTTTACAAACAGAGTGGATCTCTCTGGGCCTCAAGAGTGTTGTCCTTGTCCTTACATAGAGTACAGAAACATACCCTTTGGTCCCAAGATCTGCTTCCATCACCAAAACTAGTAAAAATCAATTAAATCATATAAAAGACAAGTCCATGTTTCAGAAACAGAAAGAGAGATTGCTGGAGAGATTCACATTGGCAGCATCTATTCAAAGAAGAGACACTGAACCCAAAACATTGACTCTGTTTCTCCCTCCCCAGGTGCTGCCATTTCATGTAAAAGTGGAATAATCAAATGAATTATTGTAACTACTTATTGCTCTTAGGATTAAATTTCAAAGCTGTGTGTAGTTGTTATCTATTTCACAATGCTCAGAGTGCCTGGGCTCTGGACCCAGTAAGTTTTGATAGCTTGTATACTGCCATGATGAAGATGCACTGAGTTGATTTCTTTCACTATAATCTTGCACAGAACCACACTCCATTGACAAACTATAACAGAGAAACAGATGCACTTACATAGTGCCTTTTGCAACTTCACATCCTCAAGCACTTTGCATCAGTAAAGTACTTCTGAGGTTTTATCACTGTAGAAACATAGCAAAGCTCAGAAAGTAATTTGTGACCCCACAAGTGGCAATGGGTGAGGTTTGTTTTGAGTGGCAGATGCTGGGAATGATACCATTGCAAAGTTCCACTGTTCCCATGGGTTGTAGTGCATCTGCCTGAATTGAATCATGCCTGGTAGAGAGGCTTGAATCCAGCTTTCTGAATTGGAGCTCCGAGTACTGTGTGCTGAGCCATGGCTGGCTAGTTTGTTTGGGTGGGGGGGGGGGGAGGTTGGGGAGGGGTCAGGTGATTTATGTACACATCGTTGTGTTAAAGACAGTATTTTGAGACCAGCTGGTTTTTAGGCCATCTTATACGTAAGTGATGTTTTTGAGAGATTGACATGCATGTGCTGGAGTTGAGCTTAAAGCAGACTATTGCAATGGAATAATGTATAAATCAACAACACTGAAGAATTCATGAGAGTTCTTTATCATTCATTATCTAATGTTGCAAACTTTCAAGACATGAATATATACCATAATAAATGAGCTATAGCACTTCATATTTAAAGTCTATTAAAATCAGTTATTGCTACCTAAAACACCAAACAATTTACGTTGTCTTGTGTAGAGTCTATGTCATTATCGTTAGTAACTTTGGCATCATGGTTTCACAAGCACCTTTCCTCTGTACTATTGAATTAAATATTCAGCATTTTAGAAATTAGTTTATTTTACATGATAGGAATTAAGTTCATTGCATGTAACAATGACCCATTGACACAAAATTAGACTGAAAGTGCTTACATTTCCATGTCCAAGGATTTTTTTCTTCTTTCAACAATTATTCTGCATATTCTAGAGTTTATTTAAACACCTGTCAAAAATGAGCTTTTAACATCAGTCTGCACCCATCCAGCCTTTCTCATCAAGATGGACTGCAGCTTTCTGAAATTTCTCTTTGGGAGACCTTTCTATGGTTGATCATTTGATCATTTTGCTTTTGTTCATTTAACAGTACTCCCACGTTTTCCCCTGTTATAGACTGAGCTACAAACTTTCTTTTCTGTCTGGAAGTCATGGTAAGATTACAAGGTATTTAGTTTTGTTGATTGTTGAGTTTTCAACTAGCATTTGAGTGAAAATCTTAAAATCCTCCCATGTTCCTTTAAAGAACCAAAGTAATTTTTGTTTAGCAATTAATAATGACAGGACAAAAAAAAGTGCTGATTTTTACCCAAGATTGATTTCATATGAATATACACAGTAATTAATGGCTAGCATGACTTGAATGATCCCAGTATACCAGTAGGGGGTGATATTGTACCATGTTGAATTTTTCACTCCTGCAAAGTCTGACATCCCAAGCAGTATAATGGTACTGACATCTGAAATTTGTTTTAATTTTCACAAATGTATATTCACTCGAACCTAAATTTGCAGGTTTTATACATTATTGTTTATATTTTATGTTACAATTTTAGTATGAAAGAGCAAAATGTATTGGCGCAGTCTTAGAGGGCCGCAGGGTCTATTCCGATGCTGTATTGTTCTTTGTTCTATATTGATTGTGAAGTTAACATCCAGCATGGCGCAGTAAGATCTAAACAATAAATTGTGCTGCAGCTTTTACAATGCTCCCAAAATTCATAGAAGAAAGTGAGGACCGCAGATGCTGGAGATCAGAGCTGAAAATGTGTTGCTGGAAAAGCGCAGCAGGTCAGGCAGCATCCAAGCAGCAGGGGAATCGACATTTCGGGAATAATCCCTTCTTCAGGAATGAGGAGAGTGTGTCCAGCAGGCTAAGATAAAAGGTAGGGAGGAGGGACTTGGGGGAGGGGTGTTGGAAGTGCGATAGGTGGAAGGAGGTCAAGGTGAGGGTAATAGGCCGGAGAGAGAGTGCAGGCGGAGAGGTCAGGAAGAAGATTGCTGGTTAGGAAAGTGGTGCTGAGTTCGAGGGTTGGGACTGAGACAAGGTGGGGGGAGGGGAAGTGAGGAAACTGGAGAAATCTGAGTTCATCCCTTGTGGTTGGAGGGTTCCTAGGCGGAAGATGAGGCGCTCTTCCTCCAGCTGTCGTGTTGCTATGGTCTGGTGATGGAGGAGTCCAAGGACCTGCATGTCCTTGGTGGAGTGGGAGGAGGAGTTGAAGTGTTGAGCCACGGGGTGGTTGGGTTGGTTGGTCCGGGCGGCCCAGAGGTGTTCCCTGAAACGTTCCGCAAGTAGGCGGCCTGTCTCCCCAATATAGAGGAGGCCACATTGGGTGCAGTAAATGATGTGTGTGGAGGTGCAGGTGAATTTGTGGCAGATATGGAAGGATCCCTTGAGGCCTTGGAAGGAAGTAAGGGAGAGGTGTGGGCGCAAGTTTTGCATTTCTTGCGGTTGCAGGGGAAGGTGCTGGGAGTGGAGGTTGGGTTGGTGGGTGTGTGCATCTGTCAAGGGAGTCGTGGAGGGAGTGGTCTCTTTCCAAAACGCTGAGAGGGGAGGGGAGGGAAATATATCCCTGGTGGTGGGGTCCGTTTGGAGGTGGCGGAAATGACGACAGATGATATGATGTATGTGGAGGTTGGTGGGGTAATAGGTGAGGTCCAGTGGGGTTCTGTCTTGGTGGCGGTTGGAGGGGCGGGGCTCAAGGGCAGAGGAGCGGGAAGTAGAGGAGATGCGGTGGAGGGCATCGTCGATCACGTCTGGGGGGAATTGCGGTCTTTGAAGAAGGAGGCCATCTGGGCTGTACGGTATTGGAACTGGTTCTCCTGGGAGCAGATGCGGTGGAGACGAAGGAATTGGGAATATGGGATGGCATTTTTACAGGGGGCAGGGTGGGAGGAGGTGTAGTCCAGGTAGCTGTGGGAGTCGGTCGGTTTAGAGTAGATGTCTGTGTTGATTCGGTCGCCCGAGATAGAAATGGAAAGGTCTAGGAAGGGGAGGGAGGAGTCTGAGACAGTCCAGGTAAATTTGAGGTCAGGGTGGAAGGTGATGGTAAAGTGGATGAGCTGTTCAACCTCCTCGTGGGAGCACGAGGCAGCGCCGATACAGTCATCGATGTAGCGGAGGAAAAGGTGGGGGGTGGTGCCAGTGTAGCTGCGGAAGATGGACTGTTCCACATATCCTACAAAGAAGCTGGGATAGCTGGGGCCCATGCGGGTGCCCATGGCAACTCCTTTGGTTTGGAGGAAGAGGGAGGATTGGAAAGAGAAGTTGTTCAGGGTGAGGACCAGTTCAGTCAGTCGAAGGAGGGTGTCAGTGGAAGGGTACTGGTTGGTTCGGCAGGAAAGGAAGAAGCAGAGGGCTTTGAGTCCTTCGTGATGGGGGATGGAGGTGTACAGGGACTGGATGTCCATCGTGAAGAAGCGAAAATCATGGAGGAGGTGGAGGGCGTGGGTGGTGTCCCGAGTGTAGGTGGGGAGTTCTTGGACTAAGGGGGACAGGACCGTGTCCCAAAATTCATAACTTGTCTGTTGAAAATCTTGGGATTGTTCCTTTATCCAGGATGCCCTAGATTCTAAATTTTAAATAGTCTTGCCAGCCGGTCAGCTTTCTTTTTTATATTATTCTGAGAGAGAACATGTAGACTGCCAGCATCGCCTGCAGATCCAATTTGACATTCTGATATCGTAGGCAGTAAGGATTCATCTTGTCGTGAGTGAACTAATGATTTAGCTTAATGTTCCCAAGTACACCAAATGTGACACCACACTTTTGAGTGAAATTTTCTGTGTTTAAAGACAGTTTATAAATTTAAGTTTATGCTAAATATCAGTGAGGGTAAGATCATTCAGACTCCAGTCCTAAATTCTGAAGAAGAGTCTAGTTTTACTTGAAACGTGACTGTTTCTCTCTGTACAGATGCTGCCAGAGCTTGAGTTTTTCTTGCATGTTCTGCTTTGTTTCACACACTGCTCACATTGCTGCATATGTGTAGGAGACAGCAAGAGAACCTGGATAGCTGATGATTCAGTTCAAAACCTGATCACTCACCAGATAACATCGCTATAGTCATGGAGAAGGATAGGAGCAGAAGGTATGGGAAAGTATTTAATTGGCGGAGGGGTGATTACAACGCTATTAGGCAGGAACTTTGGAGCATAAATTGGGAACAGATATTCTCAGGGAAATGCACAACAGAAATTTGGAGGTTGTTTAGGGAGCACTTTCTGCGAGTGCTAGATAGGTATGTTCCATAGGTATGAGGCAAGGAAAAGATAGTAGAGTGAAAGGACCTTGGATGACAAAAGATGTGGAACATCTCATCAAGAGGAAGAAGGAAGCTTACTTAAAGTTGACGTAGCAAGGATTAGACAGAGCTCTGAAGGGTTACAAGGTAGTCAGGAAGGAACCAAAGAATGGACTTAGAGCAGGAAAGGGGCATGAAAATGCCTTGGTGGTTAGGATTAAGATTCTACACTTATGTCAGCAACAAAAGGATGGCCAGAGTGAGGGGTAGGGCTGATTAGGAATAGTGGAAGGAACTTGTGCCTGGCAGAGAGGAGATGGGGAAGTCCGTAATGAATATTTTGCTTCAGTATTCATGAGTGAGAGGGACCTTGTCGTTTAGAGGACAGCATGAAACAGGCTGATACACTCGAATAGGTTGATGTTAAGAAGGAGGATGTGCTGGAAATTTTAAAAATACATGAGGATAGATAAGTCCCCTGGGACATACCCAGGGAAGTGAGGGAAGAGATTGCTGAGCCTTTAGCAATGATCTTTGCATCCTCACTGTCCACTGGAGTCGTGCCAAGTGTTTGGAGGGTAGCAAATTTTATTTCCTTGTTCAAGAAAGAGAATAGGGATAATCCTGGGAATCATAGATCAGTCAGTCTTATGTCTGTGGTGGGCAAATTATTGGAAAGGATTCTAAGAGACAGGATTTATGATTATTTGTAAAGCAATAGTTTGATTAGAGATAGTCAGCATGGCTTTGAGAGGGGCAGGTCATGCCTCACAAACCTTATTGAATTCTTTGAGGATGTGACAAAACACATTGATGACGGTAGAGCAGTGGATGTGGTATATATGGATTTTAGCTGAAAATGTGTTGCTGGAAAAGCGCAGCAGGTCAGGCAGCATCCAAGGAACAGGAGATTCGACGTTTCGGGCATAAGCCCTTCTTCAGGAAATCAGCTGAAAATGTGTTGCTGGAAACGTCGAATCTCCTGTTCCTTGGATGCTGCCTGACCTGCTGCGCTTTTCCAGCAACACATTTTCAGCTCTGATCTCCAGCATCTGCAGTCCTCACTTTCTCCTCCTATGTGGATTTTAGCAAGGCATTTGATAAGGTTCCTCGTGGTAGGAGGCATGGGATACAGGAAAATCTGGCTGTCTGGATATGGAATTGGCTGGCCCATAGAAGACAGAGGGAGATAGTCAATGGAATGTTTTCATCCTGAAGCTCGGTGACCAGTGGTGTTCCGCATGTTTCTGACCTGGGACCTCTGCTCCTGTGATTTTTATAAATGATTTGGATGAGGAAGTGGAAGGGTGGGTTAATAAGTTTGCCGATGACACAAAGGTTGGTGGAGTAGTGGATAGTTTGGAGGACTGTGGTAGGTTGCAGCGGGACATTGACAGGATGCAGATTTGGCCCTGGGAAGTGGCCGATGGAGTTCAACCTGGAAAAGTGTGAAGTGATTCATTTCGGAAGGTCAAATGTTAATGCAGATTACAGGGTTAAAAGCAGGATTCTTGGCAGTGTGAAGGAACAGACTGATCTTGGGGGCTACGTTCATAGATCCCTCAAAATTGCCACCCAAGTTGATGGGGCTGTTAAGCCGGTGTATGGTGTGTTGGCTTTCATTCGCAGGGGGATTCCGTTTAAGAGCCGTGAGGTTATGCTGCAGCTCTATAAATCCCTGGTTAGACCACAGTTGGAATATTGTGTTCAGTTCTGGTTGCCTCATTATAGGAGGGATGTGGCAGCTTTAGAGAGAGTGAAGAGAAGATTTACCAGGATGCTGCTTGGACTGGAGGGCATGCCTTATGAAGAAAGGTTGAGGGAGCTAGGGCTTTACTGATTGAGCAAAAAAGGTTGAGAGATGACTTGAAAGAGATGTACAAGATGATGAGAGGCATAGATAGAGTGGATAGCCAGAGACATTTTCCCAGGGTGCAAATGGCTATCATGAGGAGACATGATTTTAAGGGTATTGGAGAAAGGTTTAGGGGAGATGTCAGAGGTAAGTTCTTTACGCAGAGGTGGGTGCGTGGAAGCACTGCCAGCAGTGGTGGTAGAGTTAGAAATGGGTTTTGAGAAGATTTGTAGCTCAGGTTGAGGTTCTGGATGTAGGTTTGCTCGCTGGGCTAGAAGGTTCATTTTCAGACGTTTCGTCACCATGCTAGGTAATACCTTCAGTGAGCCTCCGGATGAAGCACTGGTGGCATGGCCTGCTTTCTATCTATGTGTTTAGGTTTCCTTGGATTGGTGATGCCATTTCCTGTGGTGACATCATTTCCTGATATGTTTCTCAGGGGTGGTAAATGGGATCCAAGACGATGTGTTTGTTGATAGAGTTCCGGTTGGCATGCCATGCTTCTAGGAATTCTCAGACAGGGTCATGTGTTTTTGTGGCTAGTTGATGTTCGTGTATCCTGGTGGCTATTTTTCTGCCTGTTGGTCCAATGTAGTGTTTGTTACAGTTCTAGCAAGGTATTTTGTAAATGACATTAGTTTTTCTTGTTGTCTGTATAGGGTCTTTCAAGTTTATTAGCTGCTGTTTTAGTGTGTTGGTGGGTTTGTTGGGCTACCATGATGCCAAGAGGTCTGAGTAATCTGACAATCATTTCTGAGATGTCTTTGATGTAGGGGAGGGTGGCCAGGGTTTCTGGATGTGTTTTGTCTGCTTGTTTGGATTTGTCACTGTGAAATCAGCGGACTGTGTTCATTGGGTACCCGTTCTTTTTGAATACACTGTACAGGAGATTTTCCTTTGCTCTGCATAGTTCCTCTGTGCTGCAGTGTGTGGTGGCTCAGTGGAATAATGTTCTAATGTAGCATTTGTGGGTGTTGAGATGATTGCTTCTGTAGTTCAGTATTTGATCTGTATGTGTTGTTTTCCTGTAGACACTGGTTTGAAGTTCCCCATTGGCTGTTCGCTCTACTGCAACATCTCGGAATGGCAGTTTGTTGTTGTTTTCCTCTTTAGTGAATTTTATGCCAGTGAGGGTATTATTGATGGTCTTGAAGGTTTCCTCTAATTTGTTTCATTTAGTGATGACAAAGGTGTCATCCATGTAGCAGACCCAAAGCTTGGGTTGGATGGTTGGCAGAGCTAGTTGTTCAAGTCTCTGCATTACTGCCTCTGCTAAGAACCCTGATATCGGAGATCCCATGGGCGTTCCATTGATTTGTCTGTAGGTTTTGTTGTTGAAAGTGAAGTGGGTGGTAAGACATACGAGAAAGTGAGGTCTGCAGATGCTGGAGATCAGAGCTGAAAATGTGTTGCTGGAAAAGCGCAGCAGGTCAGGCAGCATCCAAGGAACAGGAAATTCGACATTTCGGCCATAAGCCCTTCATCAGGAAGGGCTTATGCCCGAAATGTCGAATTTCCTGTTCCTTGGATGCTGCCTGATCTGCTGCGCTTTTCCAGCAACACATTTTCAGCAGTGGTAAGACATAGGTCCACTAGCTTGACGACATTGTCTTTGCTGATAAAGTTGGTGGTGTTTGGTGTACGTGTAAACTGCCATCCCTAGATGTCACAGTAGAACAAACAGCCAATGGCAAATTTCAAACCAGTGTCTACAGGTCAACAACACATACTGATCATGTACTGAACTACAAAAGCAATCATCCCAACACTCACAAATGAAGCTGCATTGCATCATTGCATTATTCCAGCGAGCCACCACACACTGCAGCACAGAGGAACTACACAGAGCAGAGAAAAATACCTATACAGTGTATTCAAAAAGAATGGGTACCTAATGAACACAGTCTGCCAATTTCTCAGTGACAAACCCCAACAAGCAGACAAAACACGTCCAGAAACCCTAGCCACTTTCTCCTACATCAAAGACATCTCAGAAATGACTGCCAGACTACTCAGACCCCTTGGCATCACAGTAGCCCACAAACCCACCAGCACACTAAAACAGCAGCTAATGAACTTGAAAGACCCTTGAAAGACAATGAGCAAAACTAATGTCATTTACAAAATACCTTGCAAGAACTGTAACAAATACTACATTGGACAAACAGGCAGAAAACTAGCCACCAGGATACATGAACATCAACTAGCCACAAAAAGATATGACCCACTCTCACTAGTATCCTTACGTACAGATGAGGAAGAACACCACTTTGACTGGGACAACACATCCATGCTAGGACAAGCCAAATAGAGACATGCATGAGAATACCTAGAAGCATGGCATGCCAACCGGAACTCTATCAACAAACACATTGACTTGGATCCCATTTACCACCCCTGAGAAAAATATCAGGAAATGATGTCACCAACCCAAGGAAACCTGAACACATATATGAAAAGAGGGCCATAGCACCACTGCTTCATCCGGAGGCTCACTGGTGATGTTGTCTATATGATGATGAAAAGTCTGAAAGCGAATCTTCTAGCTCAGTGAGCAAACCTACATCCAGAGTTAGAAACACTTGGGACATTTAAGTGACCCTTGGATATGCACGTGGATGATAGTAAAATATAGGGTATGTAGGTTAGTTTGATCTGAGAATAGAATCGAGGTTGTAAGGGCCTGTACTGTTCTGTACAGTTCTATGTTTGATAGCACAGTAGAGTGATGGACATAAAGGGTTCAGAGAATTGTCCTTGTAAAAGAACAGAAAAGGAATAGACATGGAAGGGAATGTGTTCTGATAAGATGCAGTCAGTTTGAACATAGAAACATGGAAGGCAGCGTAGGCCATTTGACCCCTTAAGCCTGCTCTGCCATTCGTTGTGATCATGGCTTACCATTGAGCTCAGTACCCTAATCCCACTACCTTCTCAATCACTTGATCCCTTTAATCACAAGAGCTCAATCTACCTCCCTCTTAAAAACACAATGTTTTGGCCTTAACCACTTTCTGTGATATGAATTTCAGAGGCTCACCACTCTCTGTGTGAAGAAATTACTCCTCATTTCAGTTACAAAATGTTTACCCTTTATTATTAAATTATGACCCCTGGTTCTGGACTCCTTGATCATCAGGAACATCCTTCCTACATCTAACCTATATAGTCTTTTCATAGGTTTCTTTGAGATTCCATCCACCCCCCGAATTCTTCTACACTCTGAATAAGTTTGGGTTCTATTCACCAATCTTTCTTTATATGTCAGCTGTCCCAACAATCAATTTGGAAACCTTCACTGCACTCCTTGTTTGCAAGAATATTCTTCCCCAGACCAGTCGGGACCACAACTGTGTACAGTATTCCAGGTGAGGCCTCCCCAAAACCCTGTATAACTACAGCAAGCCATCCTTATTCTTGTGTGTGAATCCTCTAGCTATGAAGACCAATTTATAGTTTGCCTTCTTTTCTACCAGCTGCACGTGTGCACTTACTTACAGCAATTGGTGCACAAGGACAGTCCCCTCTCTCAGTTTATAGCCATTCAAATAATAATCTGCCTTACTATTTTTGCTCCCAAACTGGATAACCTCACATTTATCCACGTTATACTGCATCTGTGATACATTTACCCATTCACTCAGCCTGTCCAAATCACACTGCAACATCTCTGCATCATCCCCAGAGCTCACCCTCCCACCCAGCCTTGTGTCATCTGCAAATTTTGAGGCATTTCATTTAGTTCCCGTATCTAATATTGTCTGCATGATGGCGAATTTTCTGGAAATAGCAAAAATGGCAAGAGTTTGGGGAATTGAGAGTTTGCAAACAACATGGGAAGTAACATTGTGATGAAGATTAGGAAATAAATATTTCAGAGTATGCATTTCAACCAACAGGAAAGGACGGTGAGCGGTACTGCTATTGAACGATGATTAAGGATGATGAGAAAATGTCTCTGATTAGAAAATTAGGAAGTATAATCAGTATGGGTGGAGATTAAGAATAACAATGGTTAGAAAATATTGGTGAGAGTAGTTAACAGGCCTGCTAGCAGAAAGTAAACAATTGGACAAAATAAGGATAAAACAACAAACTTGTATCAAAGGAGGTGTTAACTATTCAACAGGAAAACTGGAGCAATCAATGACATAGCTTACAAGAGAAGTGACCAGTTCAGTGTCGCATCCAACTTCCAGCAGAAGAAGGAACCTGTAAGCAATTAATGACTTTGACGTAGGGGCCACAAGTAACATATCTTTCTGTTTGTCCAAAGCAAGGTCAGAATGTAAATTGTGAGGAAACAAAGATGCTGCAAAGACGCATAGGCAAGTGTGTGAGCAATAATGCAGGAAGTTGAACATAATCAGGGTAAACATCAGGTTCATCACTTCAGAATATTTTTCAAAAGGTGTGAAATTTTGGTGTATCCATGGTTACAAAGTTAGCATACAGGTGCAGAAGGCAAATGGCATGTTGGTTTTTTATTGCAAAGTGATAATCATCATCAGCGATCACTCGGGGTGAGTATGATTGTCCTCTGTAAAGAGCTCTATTTGTCAGTCTTCAGATGGTTGAAGGGGCCAATCCTGGACCCACAGATTCTATTGTAGAGTGGGTATTGGTGCGTGGGTGGAGATAGTGGTGGGTGGGCCTTCACAATATTCTCTTTGTGCAAGAGTCGCTTCTGTTCACAGTGGCGATAGTTTTTGTGGCGTATAGCACCTGGTGGATAATGTTTTTCAAGTGATTCCGGTTTATGGCTGTGTCCTCCCAGTTGATGTTGATGTGGAATTTCATGAGGTTGGCTCAGATGTTATCTTTGAAGCCTTTCTTTTGGTTACCAGGGGCACACTGACCATCCATCAGCTTAACATGACCTGTTTTAGGAGGGATGAGTTGGGCATTCGATGTCATGGCTGGTCCATTGGAGTTGCTGCTGCATTACTGTGGCGGTGATGCCTGCCCTGTTGGCCTCCAAGATGCTCGTGTTAGTGTGCCTGTCTTACCCAGTGATCCTCAGGATTTTTTCATAGGCATCTCTGTTCCAGTGGTTTAACATGCCTACTGTAGGTATTCCACGTTTCAGCTCTGGTTAGCAGCGTGGAAGAGACAGCGACTTTGTATACCGGAAGTTTAGTTTGGGCCTGTAGGTCATGGCTTCACACGCTCTTCTGAATTGGGCTTAGGCTACACTGGTACAACTCAAATGGTGCTGTATTCCTGCATCAATGTTGGCCTTGGAGGAGAGAAGGCTGCCAAGGTATGGGATCCACATTTTCAAGGGGATGATTGTTGACACTTTAATGTAGGAGAGGTGGAGGGAAGGTTGGGTAGTGGTTGATGGAGTACTACAGCCTTCTTTACATTAACAGTAAGGTGCAGAAGCTTATATTTGTTGGAAAAGCCATCCAAGATGCACTGCAGATCTTCCATAGAGTGTGCTGCAATAGCATTGTCGCCAACAATATTGAAGCTCCAAGTTGGAGGTCATGGAGACCTTGTCCTTGGCCATGAACCTGTTAAGATTGAACAGCCTGCTATCCATACAGTAAATGACTTGAATTCGCTTCTGCAGGCTTTGGGCAGTAGATGGAGGATAGTGGGAATGAAGGTGGTGAACAGGGTGGGTGCAATGATGCAGCCTTGCTTGAGGCTCATCTCCACGGTGAGGGGCTCAGATTCCAATCCATAGTTGCTAACCACTGTCACAGAGATGTAATAATACAGCAGCCTCAGTACCCTGATGAACTTATCACAGCAGCCGCATTGTGGCAGTATTGCCAGACAATCTGGCTCTCTGGCAAAGGGGTTGAGGCACAAGAATGAGGAAGTCTTGCTACAATAACAGAGTTTTGGTGAGACTACGTCTGGACTACAGTGTGCCATATGGTCTCCATTGTTAAGTTAGGATAAATTTGCATAAGCATCAATAAAAATGTCAAAAATAGGAGCAGAAGTGGACCATATGGCCCTTTTGAGCCTGTTTTGTGATTTAATAAGAACACGCTTGATCATCCAACTCAGTATCCTGTTCCTACTTTCTCACATACCCTTTGACCCCTTTAGCCTTGATTCTAACTTCTATTTAACTCCTTGGAAACATCCAAAGTTTTGGCCTCAACCCCTTTCTGTGGCAAGGGATTTCACTGGTACCTCTCATTCCTTAAATGGCCTACTCCATATCCTTTGACTGTGACCCACGGTTCCGGACAGAGCAATGGTTAACCAAATTAGTCCCTGGAATGAGTGCAATTGAAAGATAAGCTGAGTAAATTGATCTTATATGCCCCAGAGTTTAAAAAGATAAGAGGTGATCTAGCATCTTAAGGGATTTGATGTGGTTGACATTGAGAGGTCGTCTCTCTGGACCTGGGAAGTCTACAACATGGGACACAGTCTCAGGATCGGGGTGAATCATTTAGAACTTAAACAAGGAGGAACTTCTTAACTCAGGTTGATGAATCTTTACAAATGTCTACCCCAGAGAATTGTGGATGTTCCAACATTGATTATGTTTCTGTTGAGGTAGATTTTTGGTCACTTAGATATGTAAAGTGGTCAGCAATTATAACTGAGACAGATCAGTCCAGGTGTGAGGAATTGCATGATCTGCTCTGACTTTGTAGTTATTAGTTGGGTCTAAGCAACGAATGGTTTACGAAGAGGAGTCAGGTAGCTGATATCTAGTCTTGGGTCTAAGTCTAATCATTTGACAGCATCACCGTTCTTAGCCAATTGCATGAGAGCAACACTAGTCAGACTGCTTTTCCAGCTATGCCTTTAACATTCCCAACTCTCATTGTCATACTGTGAATGCTTCAGGGATAGAATGCCGCCCTCTGTAAGAATTTATTCAATTGATCTGAGGAATTAAAAGAGTTACTACATTTGTAGCGTTCCCCAAAGCAGCAAGAATAGCTACTTTGTGGTAATCCAGCTCCTGGTGACACAGCCTAAACTATGGGCAAAACTTGAAGAAGGAACAGGACCATCCGAAGCAAAATATTGCAGCTACTAGAAATCTCAAATATAACCAAAAATGAAACTGCAAATACTCAGGTCAGGTGGCACCTGTGGAGAGAGAAGTGGAGTTTCTGTTTTCAACTCGGGTTACATCTATCCCGTTGATGTATTTCCACCATTTCCTTTTCACTAAATAGGTTAATGTTGATCTTGCTGAAAAGAGAGAGACATGCTGCTGAATGTTCTTATATTTCACTCATTAGGACAAATACAAATTTCAAATGATCATGATCCTTTAAATCACAGGAGATCAGGTTGATCATTGCAGTCAACACAGGCTTTGGGGGAATCTGGTTGTCCATTTGTGACGTCTCCAGCTGGCTGTGGCAGCTACGAGTGTTTACTGACTTTGTATTGACTAATTGATATGGAGAACTGTCTCCATTTCAGCTGGAACAAATAAGCAAGACTGCACGCTCCCAGGATTGTTGGTTGAGGGGGGTGCATGAGATGATAGTGGGTAGGGAAAACTCTGACAGGAAATGTTGTGTTAGTCCCCATCTGCTCAGTGGAGCCTGGTTTCTAAATGTCACAACTATTCCTGCCAATGGTCAACTTGCTCCACCAGCACTGTGTGATTACTAAGTATGCAGTGGCCACCCAGTGTTAAAAAGAACCAGCGCATATGCATCTTCTGTCACTTTAAATGAAGTTTGGGATCTGAAACATCAGGTGTCTCATGGGCAAGCCCAGCAGTGATAGACCTGAACATCACGCAACTGTAATACTCTGGAAAAACCAGTACCAATGCATTGATGTTGAAGGCCTCAATGAGACACGGTGAGCAAGAGAAGATCAAACTCAAAAGGCAAGACGACAGGAGTGTTTCCTTCTGAAATCGGGAAAAGAACACTGGCTGAAGCTGAGAAAATGTTCCTGAGATCTAGATTATTCAGACATGGAAACAATCGCAGTGCTCAATACTCTCACTGTCATAATAAAACCACAGCATTGTTACAACACTGAAGGAGGCAATTAAGCTTGCCAAGACCTTCCAAATTCTGCAAAAACAAATCAGCTAATTGTTTCTTTACCCGGCCTCCCCCCCTCGAGTTCTGCAAAGGGTCATCTTTTGAAAACTTCATTTAAACTTGCCTCCGCCACACTCTTAGTATATTCTGGATCTTAACCAATTGTTGCATTTAAAAATGTTTCTCCTCATTTTGCTTAAATTACTTGTGACAATCACCTGTAACCTGTACTCTCCAGTTCTGAACGCTCCCATCAATGCAAACTGTTTCTTTCTACCTTGGTTGTATGTCATACTGAACACCTCTATCAAATGTCTCAACTTGCTCCTCTCTAAGGAGGACAACCTCAGCTTCTGTAATCTATCCACATAACTGAAACCAATTTCATAACTCTTTCCTGCACACTTTCCAAAGCCTTCACAGCTTTCCTTTTGTGTGGTCCACAATTGGGCACAGTACTCCAGTTGAAACCAAACCACTGTTTTGTAAAGATTCAAAATTAGCAGATGGCTGTACAGAACCAAATCAGGGAATAAAACAACAGTGAAAAAGGTTGCCTCCGATTACAATGGGATGGGCCAATGGACTGAGAAGTGGCAGATGGAGTTTAATTCAGATAAATGCAAGGTGCTGCATTTTGGGAAAGCAAATCTGGCAGGACTTATATGCTTAATGGTAAGGTCCTAGGGAGTGTTGCTGAACAAAGAGCTTCATAGCTCCTTGAAAGTGGAGTCGCAGGTAGATTGGATAGTGAAGAAGGTGTTTGGTATGCTTTCCTTTATTGGTCAGAGTATTGAGTACAGGAGTTGGGAGGTCCTGTTGCGGCTGTACAGTACATTGGTTAGGCCACTGTTGGAATATTGCATGCAAGTCTGGTCTCCTTCCTATCAGAAAGATGTTGTGAAACTTGAAAGGGTTCAGAAAAGATTTACAAGGATGTTGCCAGGCTTGGAGGATTTAAGCGAAAGGGAGAGGTTGAACAGGCTGGGGCTGTTTTCCTTGGAACATCCGGAGGCTGAGGGGTGACCTCATTAGAGGTTTATAAAATCATGAGGGGCATGGATAGGATCAAAGGACAAAGCCTTTTCCCTGGGGTGGGGGAGTCCAGAACTAGAGGGCATAGGTTTAGGGTGAGAAGGGAAAGATTTAAAAGGGATCAGAGAGGTAACTTTTTCCACATACAGTGGTGCAAATGTGAAAGAGGAAGCAGTAGATGCAGGTATAACATCTGGTCAGCATGGATGCATTGGGCCAACGGATCTATTTCTGTGTTTCCATGTCATTGGAAGGAGCTCTTCAAGATTCTCTGCCACCATCACCCAACCTCAATTTAAGTGCCCTTGACCACATCCCATACTCCACACTACCGCTCAGTCTGATGTAAGGCTGAAAGTGACATTGGGCAGCTGTGGCCATTGTTAGTCACTTCAGGGCCAGGGACAGATATCACAGGCCCTCGTGCTGCTCACGGCCTGTCTCACCCTGGCCCATGTATGACTAGCCCCTCAGAACCCTGGTTATTGAGCCCTGTCCCAAACACTGTCGAAGATGCACCATTCTGGGGTGGAACTAAGTCATCCTCAGTTTTGAGAGACTGCCTGAGAGAGAGAGAGAGAAGAAAATTGCATTGACCATTCTTCTGTCCTCTGACAGAGGGGATGAATTTGAGCACTGAAATATAATTCCTAAAGCTTCCCATTTCCTTCCAGGATCCTTGCAAGTATCTTTTACTCCTTAGTTTAACTAATTTATTTAATACTCATCTATTATTTATTATAATATCTCATTTACTTTCAATTCAAGATTTACCCCTGTCCAGAGATAATCATTGAAGTAAGGTCCTGTAAAAATATCATCTATCTTTTGCAAACTGACTATACCCTCCCCTCAGGTCTCGCCTCATATTTAACAATTCCCTTTTTGTGTAGTATTTGTACAGGACATTACTAATTTTAATAATTTTTGAGATTTTCTCCTGTACCTGTCCATAATTTTATTTAACCTTTACTTTCTTGTGTTCTTTTATCGATATCATGCTATCACACCTGTACAGGGCTGGTGGGTTAGATGGCTAGAGTGCAGAGAAACACCACAACACAAAGTTCAAACCTTGCGCAAAGATTCGTTGCCAGAGAAATTGAGAAGTTGAATCGACATATCTGCAGGGCCCAAACTCTCCCTTGTTTATTTCAAACCCCTTTATTGAGCCATAACATTCTTAAACACCAGGTTTTCTCCTTTTTATTGATATGTATTTATTCCAGGGCTTAGTTAGCTCCACTGGGCAGATGGCCACCATGTAGTTAAAATTAACATCAATGACACAAAGTTCAGTCACCATTCTAGCTGCAGCAAACTTAGGCATGCCTCTCTGCCCTATTCTTTGGAAAAATATCACAGCAATTGCAGTGGTTCAACAAATCATCATTAGGGGACTGGCTTTGGGCAGAGAACTCAAGAATAAGAAGATATTAATTCTGCAATTTTCCAGTTTCCTTTCCCAAAATATCCCATTGTTGATCCAACTTCTATTCGAATGCATTATATAAATACGTAATTGAATTTAAGTCATAATGGGAAGTTGAACAGGAAGTGCATCATGAGTTTATAAAAATAAAGTAACATAAACAGTTTTATTCAGATTTTTGGGAAAGTCCATTATTAGCTCAGGCTAGCTCATCAAGTCCATTAATTCAAAAATCGAATTCAAAAAAGTTAATCATTGTAGTTGATATTTTTCAGCACCATTCCTCAGGTAATGGATGCTGCCTGAACTGCTGTGCTCTTCCAGCACCACTAATCCAGAGTCTGTGTACATGTGCACTATAAACACTAGAATCATACAGGGCTCAATTCCTGAAGAAGGGCTTATGCCCGAAACATCGAATCTCCTGTTCCTTGAATGCTGCCTGACCTGCTGCGCTTTTCCAGCAACACATTTTCAGCTCTGATCTCCAGCATCTGCAGACCTCACTTTCTCCTAAAGTCATACAGGCTCAGGCTTAGTTACACTAATATTCATACTAAACAATTGCCAGGCACTGAACGCCTCCAACAGCACAGAATCTATCTATTGACCCTTGATGTTCCATAGTATTGCTGAATCCCCCACCATCAAATACTGGGGCTACAAGAACAGGTGACAGGCTAAACATTCTGTGGTGTACCTTGCCTCCTGCCTGTAAAAGCCTGTCCACAATCTGAAAGGCATCAGTCAAGTGTGTGATGGAATACCCTCTACTTATCTAGATGAGTTCATCTCAAACCTTATTCAAAAAGGTCAACATCATCAAAATGAAAGCAGTCTGCTTGTTTGACACTTCATCCACAACTTTCACCACTGATGCATTTTAGTAGCATTGCATACCACCACAAGAAGCACTGCAGCATCTCACCAAACCCTCAAAAGCTCTACCAATCTTGACTGCTATTGTACAGAAGGACAAGGGCAGCCAATACTTGGGAACACCACTGTCTGCAAGCTTGCCTCCAACTCACATGCCATCCTGACTTGAAATTCCGTTCCGTCACTGCTGAGTCAAAACCTATTCATATCAACTGTGTGCGCGCCTGCACCTCAAGGTTCAAGAAAGCAGCTCAACTACCAACACATTTTCAAGTGCAACTAGCGAAGGACAATAATGCTAGCTCAGCCACCGCACCCTTGACCTACGAATTTTTAAAAAAAGTGGAACTCGGGTCAGAAATGGAGCAAGCAACACAAAGTCACATAACTTTCAAATCAGAGATGAACCATTCAGGACTGATATCAGGAAGAACTTTGTTTTACAATAGATACTACAAATCTAGAATACATTCTAACTCCCCTCACCTCCCTCAAAATAAAAAAGCTGTCCAGTCTTCATTAACAGATGTTAAACTGATAACCCCCTTCATCCTGGCCAGATGTAAGATATCTCATAATGATATTTTAAGAAGAACAGGAGAATTCTCCTGGGGGTCCACTGGCCAAATATATAACAAATGAAGACCACTAAAACCATATTAATTATTTATCTTGTTACTGCTTGAGGGATGTCGCTGTGCATAAACTGCCTGCTACATTTTGCTACATTTTAGTACAGACTATCATTAAGAAAAAGTAATTCAATTGATTCAAAATAGTTTAGGCCAGCAAGACATATAAATGCATGTACTCCTTTTGGAGAGAACTGTGTTATCTTGAAATCCTGACGGTGCTGGGATTGGGAATGAAAATGTGCAGTACTTTGACCTTCCCCTCAAGGAAAGGGGTGTAACCCTGTGTCCAAATTGTAATGTGGAAATGTTACACCCAGGGCATTGGTCAGGCTGAATCATTGCATGTCATGAAACTGAAATGTAAAGCAGACCAACCAGCCGCACATTCTCAGCATTTTCAATCTGATCAAACTGCCCTTTTGACGTATGATTGTGAATCACCTCTAAGGGATTGTCTACAATAGAAAGACGTGGAGGCCACTCAGTCCCTCAAACCTGTTCTGCCTTTAAATTCCACTATAACTGATCTTTATCTTAACTCCATTCATCCTCAAAAAACATACAGAAGTAAGATTTGAAGTGACTGTGCTAATTAGATAGAATTCAGGGCCATGGTGGTACAGTGGCAACATCAACAAACTGATAATCCAGAGATTTGGAGTTCAAGTCTCACAAAAAAATTAACAAAACAGTATCAATAGAAGGGCCTTTGAAGTTATCAGACTCATGTTGAAAACCAGCTGATTCACTGTTACCTTTTAGGAAGGAAATCTGATTACCCAGCCAATCCAATGACCTCTCCCCATCGCAGCCCTGCAGTGTCTGTCCCAATCTTTAGTGCATCCTTCAGCATGTAGTCCTAGACCTTGGAATGTGTGAGTCTGCGCTCGATCAAGGCCAATTCCTTGAACTGGAAGCCAGCAGGTTTTTTGGGTTGTCCAAGAGCATCTTTTGCCATGTAGGTGGTCCTCAGGCATGGTTGATGCACATCTCAGTGTATGCCCCTGGGAGCAGTCTATGGAGTGAGTGCTGTGTCATAGAGCTGTTTGGGTTGGGATAGACCATAAAACCCAGTCTTACCGTTGATACATCGCAAGAATGAATAAACTCAAATAAAGAATTTTGATGCAATGTTAGTGTCAGGATGAGTTTGCAGTTATAACACTCAGTGCTGTACAAAGAGTGAACGTGGGCATCACATCAGCTCATTTTGGCAGGAGAAATAAACCGTGAATTGTAATTGAACAATTGGAAATGTGGGTGATTTAACGGTGATGGTTAATAGGTGAAAATTGCCACAGGTGATGTGGTGGAAAAAGCCATTCAGTTGCATGTGATAGTATTTTCAGATATAAAAGGAAACACAAGTAGCGGTTGCTTTCATATCCATGATCACCTGGGATATGTGGTTTTGTCCTTATAGGGCCTGTTCAATCAAAAGCCCATTGCTTGGGAATGCATTTCACCCATAAGACAAAACGTCAAGTCCCCCATGACCCTTTACTGCATTCAATGTCATTTCATCTGCTGTGAATACAATATTTTGTCAATGTGCACAACTCAAAGCAATTAGCAACATCATTCAGAGCTGAGGGACCGTAGAAACACACATGATCCACTAAGGCATGCACACGTGTCTACAGCTACCTCATGTGAGTCATTCACTTGTTACTCATGAAATAATTAAAATTTAAATTTCTATTGTTCACAGATTTAAAATAAACTAGTTTTGCCAACCTAAATTGTTCTTATTTTTGCATCATTGTATGTTATAGAAACAGGTTGCAACTAAATTCCGTGCAGGGTGTGAATACAGATGTAGCCAGTTTAAATTCCATTTAGGGGTGGAACACACCTTACAACTTGAAAAGCTTGCAGCATTCTGGTGTACGTACACCCTCCCAACAGAATGGAATTGTCAAACATTTATGAACCAGGATTAAAAATATTTAAATGTTAGAGAGGAGGGTGGATACTTTTAATGTCATGTAACCCCACCCTCACCTCTATTTAGTGACCAGAAATCTCTTGATGTGTTATAAATATTCTCAGGTGCCTCCTTGTTGCGCTGTAGCTTATGACTCAGTAGGTGTAGCACTAATTTCATAACGATTTGAACATGTACTTTATGTTGACACGAGCAATCTGAGGGAGTGCTGTACTGTCAGATGCAGTCTTTCAGATGCAATCTTGACCAGGATTTCGTCTGATTGTTCAAATGTTGTAAAAGGTCACATGGCACAATTTGAAAAGACCACTGAGTTCTCTTACTAATCTTCATCATTCAGCCATTTAGCTCAATTGCTGCCAGATGTAACTAATAATAACTGTGATGACGGTTTTACCCTAGTCTGTTCTCTATGGAGTGCCTCAGGATATTTTGAACACATTGGGGGTTTGAATAAATGCAAGTTCTTTCATAGATAGCACTTACTTTCCCTTTGTCCTTTGTAGAACTCAAGGAAGTGTGAATTTATAATGTCAACATGCAAAACATGAGGAAACAGCCCTTGCACGAGTCATTGGGAAATTGTAGGAATCCTTTATTAAAGAAATAATAACAGGACTTTTTTTTATAGAAACCTCACTGTGTGGAAGCAGGCCATTTGACCCAAAACGTCCACACCAACCTTCTGAACAGCATCCCACACAAATCCATCCTCCTACCCTATTACTTTCTCCCTGCGTTTCCCATGGCAAATGCATCTAACCTACACAACACTAGGGGTAATTTAGCACATACAATCCACCTAATTTGTACATCTTTGAACTGTGGGAGGAAACCAGAGCACCTGGCAGAAATCCACCCAGACACAGAGAGAATTTGCAGTCTGTATTGTTCTCTGTTCTATGTTCCACACAGACAGTTGCCCAGAGTTGGAATTGAACCTGGCTCCCTGGCACGGCGAAGCAGCAGTGATAACCACTGAGCCACCATGCTGCCCCTATCTCTCAGCCAAGATCACAAAATAAATTCTAAATTTCTGTTTGTAGGACCTTTTTGTGTACAAATTGGCTGTCACATTTCTTGCATAATTATAGTGACTACTCCCTGCCTGGCACCAAAGTTCATGATAGTTGCTCAGGGCTGGCGATAAACTTGCAACAACAGGGGAATAATCTAACTTTCATTGTCCATGTAGGCTCCCGTAACATTAGTCAGGCTATGAAAGACATTTTGCATAATCATTTTGAGGAGCTCAGCACTGAATTATAAACTGAATTTCAAAGGTAATAATCTCTGGATTATTATGTAAACTACATGCAGATTGGCATAGGTAGAAAGGTTGAGAGCGATGAATGAGAGGTTCAAAGACTGGTGTGGAAGTTCTAGTTCCAATTCGTGGAGTACCGAAACCAATACTGGAAAGGTGGAATGAACCCCACTGGACATTGCTAGGGATGGTGTTCTTGTGAGTCATTTACTAAGGAAGTTGAGAAAGTTTCAAATTAAATGGAATGGTAGGGAAGGATTGAATAAATTAAAGGAAAATAATAAGGCTATTGATCAACTTAACAATGATGATAATCAAGCATATGGCAAGAAGGGAAGGTGATTCAGTTTAAATAGAAACTGAATGAAGGGCTCTATATCCGAATGTCTGCACTATTCACAATAAACAGATTGTCTGCTCAAATATAGGTTCATATGTATGTCCTGGTGGCCTTTACATGGCTACAAAAGACCACGGCTGCGACTTGAATATCCAAAGGTATGTGACATTCAAGAAGGACAGGAAGCTGGGAAAAGTTGGTGGGTAACTGTTAATTAAGCTCTCATTGCAACTTTTATACTGTAATGAGAGATAACAGTAGTTCTACAATTCAAGGTGGAACTAAGAAACTGAAAGTTTGGTAGTTGTTTATAGGAAATCAACTGTAGTGATAATGCAGATCACAATATAAATAGGGAAAATAGATATGTTAGCGGGTAATCATGGGTAACTTCAATCTATATTGACTGGATAAACCTAATTCATACAAAGGATAAATTTCTGGACACTATGCAAGATGGCTTTCTAAACAATAAGTTGAGGAACCAACTAGGGAACAGGCCAAAATAGATTTAATATTTTGTAAAGGAAGATGGCTAATTAATATTCTTGTTGTAAAGGAGCTTTTATTACGGTGATGCTAATATTTTGGAAGTCAAAATGCAATCCATTCGAGTCAGCATGGTTTTATGAAGGGTAAATCATGTTTAATTAATTTGCTAGAGTTCTTTGAAGATATAACAAGAAAAGTGAATAATGAGGATCCTCTAGATGTGATATATCCAGATTACCAGAAGATACTTGTTTAGGTGCTGCACAAAAGGTGTTGGAGTAATTTATTAACTTGGATAGAGGATTGGCTACCCAACAGAAAGCAGAGTCAGTATAAATGGGTCTTTATCTCGTTGGCAAGACATAATTAGTGTGTTGCCACAGGGTTTGGTACTTGGGCCCCAACTATTTGCAAAGTTTATTAATGATTTGGAAACAGGGATTGAAAGTGATATGACCAAATTTGCAGATTACATTAAAATAAGTGAGAAAGTAAGTTGCAATTTTAGGATGTTATGTTATAGAGTCATGGAGTCATAGTGATGTACAGCACAGAAACAGGCCCTTCCATCCAACTCGTCCATGCTGACCAGATATCACAACCTAATCTAGTCCCATTTGCCAGCACTTGGCCCATATCCCTCTATACACTTCCTATTCATGAACCCATCCAGATGCCTTTTAAATGTTGTAATTGTACCAGTTTCTAACACTTCCTTTGACAGCTCATTCCATACACACACCACCCTCTGTGTGAAAAAGTCTATATTCTTTCATAAGACATGGTGCCAGAGAGATTAGACAGACTCTTGGGTTATCTTAAGCAACTCCTAATTAATATGTTGGGATGTTGCCAATAATTTGTGAACAACATCTAAATAAACTGCCCAGGAGTACAGCTCTGTTCCCATGTGAGAGTCCTATCCCCTGGCATCTGTGAAGTATTTAACAGCCTCCACTGACTGTCTGCAACGCCTGCTTTCATTATGGTAACCTAGCACAGGTGCAGCCAGTAGTGTTCGCAAAAATACGCTGGCTGAAAATGTGTTGCTGGAAAAGCACAGCAGGTCAGGCAGCATCCAAGGAGCAGGAGAATCGACGTTTTGGGCATGAGCCCTCCTGATCTGAGTATCCTGGGACACAAGGGATGTTTAGTGTGAATGTGGTTTGGTAATGAGCCTTAGAATTCCATTAAATGAAAGAGGACAATGAATGGGTGTTCTTCAATAAGTTGTCAGCAATCATGAGTTAGTCGCAAGAAGTAAGTCTTTGGATTAGTGGTGGCGTTGATGTCTCTGAATCAGAAGGTGCAGGATTTGGTCACTGTTTTGTCCTGGTGAATGAAGACTGAAGTTGCAGCTACAGCTCTGATACTGTGTTGACATCCAGTAGGGTATATATGTTGGTGGGTATGGGTAACATATGAGTTGCAGAACCTCCCAAAATGAATCATAATTTTGCTAGTATAAAGATGTAATGCTGGAGAAAGAACATCACATCACTGTCCTTCAAACAAATTCTGTTCATTGCTTCAAACTGTTATGCAAGGAAGTGTATGAATATACAAAAACATTAACCTGGTGTAATTTCTGGCCCTCTCTAACCTGCCAAACTGTTTTTAATTGTGGCTTTCTCTTGCGTCATGTTTGTTTCAGTCTTCCTTTGTTTATCTTTCTCATTGTTGCTCCATTGTTCTGCATGGCTTGCCTGTTGATTGTGGAGGTGTGCATCATACCAATGAAAAACAGTATTGGGAGATGGTAAACATCTTGTTGGTGGGTAAAAAGAGCAGAGCATCAAAGGTTGTTGGACAAACCAAGAGAGAGATGCTGAACCAATAAAGTTCAAGGAGAGGGAGTTGATGACTGATGTTTGGTAAAGACCAATTGGTTTACAAGTAAGTGGAACTATAGATTTTAAAGGAATCAAGGCTAAAGATAATGCATCATGGATCCGGAGTATTATTTGGAGACTGTGGATAACTTACACTGGTTCAAAGAATTAGAAATAAAGAAGTTACTTATGGTTTTTTTTGGAATTGATGGAATTACATTCCTAATTAGTCATGATCTCATTAATAACAGATCAGGCTGCAGGGGATGAATGGTCTTTTCCAGTTCCTTTGCACAACTCAACTTAGGAAATAAAAGAGACCAAGAGAAAATATGAGACAAAATGGTCGAGTCTTCTAAAGGCATACCAACAAACCCAGCAAGTACAGCCAGTCACTTTCATCTGAGTTGGAGGAAAGCTTCTGGAGACCATGATCCAGGACAAAATTAACAATCCCTTGGACAAGTGTACGTTAATTAGTCATAGGGTCATGGAGATGTACAGCATGGAAATAGACCTTTCAGTCCAACTCATCCATGCCAACCAGATATCCCAACCCAATCTAGACCCACCTGCCAGCACCCGGCCCATATCCCTTCAAGCCCTTTCTATTCATATACCCATCCAAATGCCTTTTAAATGTTGCAATTATACCAGCCTCCACCACTTCCTCTGGTAGCTCATTCCATACACGTCCCACCCTCTGCGTAAAAAAGTCCTTAGGTCTCTTTTATATCTTTCTCCTCTCACCCTAAACCTATGCCCTCTAGTTCTGGACTCCCCCACCCAGGGAAAAGAATTTGTCTATTTATCCTATCCATGCCCCTCATAATTTTGTAAACCTTTATAAAGTCAGCCCTCAGCATCTGATGCTGCAGGGAAAACAGCTCCAGCCTGTTCAGCCTCTCCCTATAGCTCAAATCCTCCAACCCTGGCAACATCCTTGTAAATTGTTTCTGAACCCTTTCAAGTTTCACAATTAAGGGAAGTCAGCATGGATTTGTTAAAGGGAATAAATGTTGCACTAATTTTATTGAGCTGTTTGATGAGTTAATAGTAAGCGTTGATGAGGATAATGCAATTAACATTAACTATTCTGTTCACAGACTTCTAAAAGTTGTTTCATAAAAGTGAAACAAAACAGGCATATCAGTGAAACTGAAATGCATGGAACATGAAAGAGGAATGGCATCTTGAATATAAAGTTGGTTGGAGTGACAGGAAAAAGATATTACTTGATATGATTTAATGACCTGGAATTGGGTGTGCAAGACAAAAATTGGAAATTTGAAGATGACGCAAAACCTGAAAGTCATGTGAATTGTGAAGGAGTTAGTGATAGACTTCAAAAGAACATTTACACCCGGTGGTATGAGAGAACACATGCCAGATGAGATTTATTGCAAGTACCTACGAAGACAATAATTTTTTTTCATTCTGGGTGTTGATTCCTGAAGAAGGGCTGATGCCCAAAACGTTGATTCTCCTGCTCCTTGGATACTGCCTGATCTGCTGCGCTTTACCAGCACCACACTCTCGGCTCTGATCTCCAACATCTGCAGTCCTCACTTTCTCCCACCTGGGTGCTGATGGCTATGCCAGCATATATTGCCCATCTCTCTTTAAAACCCTGGGTGTGGTGGTGGTAAGCTGCCTTCTTGAAGCAGTGTAGTTCATTTGGTGTAGGGACATTTTCAATGCTTCAAGGTATTTCAGGATTTTGACCCAGAGACACTGAAGGATCAGTGATATAGTTGTAAGCTACACTTTAAGTTTTTCAGCTGCTGGTTCTAAGTCACAATGATGAGTGGCTTGAAGGAGAACTGCAGATGGAAGTGTTCCCTTGTGTTTTTTTGCTGTTGCTCTAAATGCAAGTGGTTGTAGGTATGGAAGGTGCCATCCAAGGAGCCTTGGTGAATTTCAGCCGTGAATTTTGTGGATGGTTCACTCTGTTGCTGCTGAGCATGAGTAGTGGATGTGATGCCAATCAAACTGGCTGTGTTGTCCTGGATGGTGTTAGGTTTCTGCATGTTGTTTCATAGAATCCCTACAGTGTGGAAACTGGCGCTTCAGCCCAGCAAGTCCACATCGATCTTCGAAGAGTAACTCACCCAGATCCATTCCATTACCCTATATTTTAACCCTGACGAATGCACCTAACCTCCACATCCTTGGACATTACCAGAGCACCCGGAGGAAACCTGTGCAGACACGGGGAGAATGTGCTAACACCACTCAGACAGTCACCCGATGCGGGAATTGAACCCAGGTCTTTGGCACTGTGAGGCATTAGTGCTAACCCCTGAGCCACCATGCTGCCCCCTACAAGAGTTCAGACAGATTGGAAATGTAGTTGAAGAGGAATAATGGATCCTTGGCTTTATGGTGGTGACTCCACTTTTGATGTGGCTATGACCGTGCTCATATTCCGGGTCTGTGTTCCAGTGAATGGCCAAATTGTTCCTGACAGGTTCTTCTCCAAATAGGCCAAGATACTACAGATAAATGAATTGCTGGTTCGGAATTATCTCACATTGCATTTTTTTCCCTCTATGTTTGAAATTTTCAAAGGAATTTGTACCTTTTTTATGGGTGGGTGTGCGCATGTACTGCTTCTGAGCTTTATCAATAGAGCTAAATCATGGAGGCAAATGGATAAGCACCTGAAGAGCAGGCAAGGACGAGGAGCTGGAACTAACGGGGCGGCACGGTGGCACAGTGGTTAGCACTGCTGCCTCACAGCGCCTGAGACCCGGGTTCAATTCCCGCCTCAGGCGACTGACTGTGTGGAGTTTGCATGTTCTCCCTGTGTCTGCGTGGGTTTCCTCCGGGTGCTCCGGTTTCCTCCCACAGTCACAAAGATGTGCGGGTCAGGTGAATTGGCCATGATAAATTGCCCGTAGTGTTAGGTAAGGGGTATGGGTGGGTTGCGCTTCAGCGGGTTGGTGTGGACTTGTTGGGCCGAAGGGCCTGTTTCCACACTGTAAGTAATCTAATAATCTCCTTTTAAAGGAATTGCTGTTGAAGAGAGCTGGCTTGAATAGGATGGGCCGAGTGTCACTGAGTCATCATTGATCCGGTAGGTGGCGCGGTGATGCAGCCTTAGCCACGCCCTCCCCCCGCCCCTCCCCTTCCCCCCGCCCCTCCCCTTCCCCCCGCCCCGCCCCGCCCCTCCCCTTCCCCCCGCCCCGCCCCGCCCCTCCCCTTCCCCCCGCCCCTCCCCGCCCCTTCCCCCCGCCCCGCCCCTTCCCCCCTCCCTCAGGGTTGTTGTGGTTTCCATGGGGACGAGGGGCGTGTTGGGGGGCGGAGCGCGGTGGTTGGTGGGACGGTGGAGGACCGCTGGTCCCGGTCAGTCAGTGAGGACAGGATGTCGGTGAGTGAGGAGAGGCCGCTGTCCCCGCCGCGGTCTCCCCTTCAGGCTCCGCGGCAGCAGCAGCAGGAGGAGGAGCAGGCGGCCGCCGCCTCCGGCCTCGGCGTCAGGATGCCGGCTTGGAAGCGGGAGATCCTGGAGAGGCGGAAGGCCAAGCTGGCCGGCCCGGCGGCGGACGGCCGCAGCTGCGTCCCGAGCCGGGCGGCGTCCCATAGCAACCGGGCGGAGCTGGAGGCGAGCCCGGGGCCCGAGGGCGGTGGGCCCGCTTCTGAGGCCGGCGGCTCCGTGCTGCTGGAGAGTATCGCTCCCGTCCAGGAGAACCCATTCATTCAGCGGGAGCGGCGGAGGAGGAGGCGGCAGGGAGCGGGCAGCCAGTCCCCGGGGCCGGGGGGCGGCGGGGGCCCGGGCCCGGGCCCGGCTCGGGACCAGGATGCGGCCAAGCCGCTGCAGCAGCTTCTGGAGCTGTACAGCCACATGCCGGGGGTCCGCACCATCCAGGCCGACAACATCATCATCATCGAGTCCGACCCGGATTACTTCAGTGAGCCGGGCAGCCCGGCCCGGAGCCAGCCCCAGGCCCAGGCCCAGGCCCGGGCCCGGGCCGTGGAGCAGCTGCTGTCCAGGCCCGGGCACGGCACCGTGGCCGAGATCCGAGCCGCCGAGGTGCTGGTCTACGATGGCACGCTGAGCCGGAGCGAGGAGAACCTGAGCAGCCTGGGCGGTGGCGGCGGCGATGCCGGGCCCCCGGGACCCCTGCACGGGAAAGTCAGCCGCCTGCTCGAGAAGTTCGACCGCAACTACGTGAAGCCGAGCCGGTCGCGGAGCACGGAGAACCTGCTGGACGGCTTCTCCCCCGCCCGGGACCGGGACCGGCCCCGAAAGCCACTCCTGTTGCCAAAACCCCTGTCCGTCCGCCAGCCCGGCCAAGGGCCAACGAGTCCGGGCCCCCGCTCCCCTGGTCCTCACCGGGACTGCCTGTCACCCCCATGTCAGCCCAAACCTTTCCCTTTGTCCTCGCCGGTCAGATGCTCAGGTCCCCCCTCTCCTGGGCGCACGCCTCCTGCCTCCTCCTCTGCGTCCGTGCATAGCCAGTGGGATGCTCAGCTGGCTGCCAGTGACAGGACAGAGACTGAAGGCAGACCCTTCTCTGTCTCCTCTTACCGCAAGCAGTCTGAGAGTGGACCTGCTGCAGGGCATCTCAGGCAGAAAGAGGCAACCCCCAGTCACACTCCCGCTCACCAGAACGGCAAGAGCAAGGATCGGATCATCGAGAATAAGGTCATGGAGAACGGTCGCCCAGATCTCGACGTAATGAGAACCGATTCATTCTCTGTGAATGGAGGAGAAATGGATAGTGAGGATGCAAGTGAGCTTGGGAGTGGCCGAGTGCCGTATTCTGTCAGTGCTGCCAACAGCGAGGTTTCTAACGTGTGTGTGGTCGATCAGAGGAAAGCTTCTAAATTAAGCCCTGAGAGACACCAGCCTCCTGCAGCGGATGCTTCCAAATCTTTGCCTGCAAACTCCAGTGCCACTCCCTCGGGGAAGATGAACCAGGACCACAAAGTGGCAGGTTCAGCCAAAGTCACTCCAAACCAATGCAACAGTGTGTCTGCTTCCACCAGTCTGAATGACTCCTTTGAAATCATACCTGCCACACCTCCAGATGTTTCATCCATTCCAAAAGATGATATTCAGGCAAGGGCACTGGCTAACCTCAAAAAACAGTCGAAGAACTCATTTGTTGTGATTCCGAAGAAGAGGGTGGGTGCCTCTGTAGCATCCAGTGAAGCTTCTGATTGTAAGGAAGTAAACCATGAATCTTGTGAAAAGCCAAAAATTGAAAATGGTGCTTCCAATGCATCCAATTCTGAAACTCAAACAGACTGGGTCTCTGCTGTTTCCTTGGATAGGATGAGCCCATCTGACCATGAACAGAGTAATGAAGGAAAATTACTTTTTGGAGAGCCTCCTCTTCCCAAAGCAGATCCCAAGCCAAAGGAAAAAGAGGCTGTGGATAAACCAACGTCAGGCAGTAACTATGAAGTTTCTTCTAAGCATATGAATGCTCCGATTTCAATTGAGGAAGAAAGAACAAGCTTGTTGCCTACTCCAATGTCAGAAGCAGAGCAGGAAGCTGAATCCACTGTAACCCTCATAAAAGTGTCAGCTCGGAATGATGACCTCCCAATCACTAACATAGATGATATCTTGGGAACAGGTGAGAAAGAAACTCCCAAACAACCAAGCAGGGCCAAATCAGCTGCAGCAAAGGATGAGCTTCCTGAGGAAAGAGCTGGTGGCCTACTTCACCCCTTTGTGCAGCGCAAGAGTGGGAACACTTTCACCGTTGTTCCTCAACGCAAGCCAGCTAGCAGAGCCCAGCAAACCTCTGTTGATGTAAATGAGGTTTCTCCAGCAAATGGGACTGATGAGCAAACAGTGGAAGATCCGGAAGCATCACTTGCCAAACTGGGAGTACTGCTCAAGAAGCGCTATCCCCTTGCTGAGGAGATACAGGTGATTGGAGGCTATCTGTCATTGGAAAGATCCTGTTTGACCAAAGCTGGATCCACAAGGAAGAAGGTAAGCTTACTGATTCTCATAACATCCTGGCTCCACCCTTTGCATGAATTCACCTTGATTTCACCCAGGGTGGAACATTTCTTTTTGCTGTGTATCCTTGAATATGCTTGAGTGCTATGATTGCAAAGTGGTTATTGAGCTCTGAAGAAGTCATCTAGACTTGAGAAATTAGCTTGCTCTCTCTCCGTGGATGTTGTCTGACCTGCTGTGATTTCCAGCAGTTTTTTTTTTGTTTTCAATCACGAAGTGGTGTTGGTTCATAAAATCATGGTATAATGCAGAATAAAGCTGTTCGTCAGGCGTATTGTTTCACTTTGATGTTAGATCCTGGCTGTTGCGTGCCCCCCCCCAAAAAAAAAACCAAAATCTAGTGAATGAGATTCTTTCACCACTGATTTGGAAGTGACTGCAAGTCAGTGATTTCTATCAAATGACCTATAAGGTTAAACATGTGAGTAGATGCTTTTGCAGTGAGTTAATACAATATGGACTTTTGATTTTCGTGAGAGCTATTGTTTGATTTTTAGGAGCTACTTGAAGGTAACAAGTTGTAAGTTGGAAATCAAATTGCTATTGATGCAGGACTTGGCAAGCACACTCTATATTTCCATTAAAGGATATGAAAGAAACGAGAGACTTGGTACTGGTCAGACTGTGAAGAATCAACACCAAATAAACAGATTTTATTAATTTAGTGATTTTCACTCACCCTGTTATTGTCATCTTGTCACTGATATTTAAACCAGACTCAAGATCAGCTTTAATGTTTCAGCTATAATTTATCTGCTTGAAAGCCAAGCACAAAAGGAGGGTTTTGAAGGGGGGAAAATGTAAGTTAAGAAATTCTATCGATGATGAATTAAGCTGCAAGTTAGCAATTTTTGCTCACATTCTGTTTCACTGTGAGGGACCTTATGCTTTCTCAATCTCCTGTCTCATTCCTTAGAAAATCTCCCTTGTTTTCCCCTTGCTTTTGTTCTCTGTTTCATGTTCTCCCTCCTATGCTCTTGTGCTCTCGTGCTCATGCGAATTATGTTATGAAAGGGAAGATAGGCAGCTGAAACAAGTCTGCCTTTTTAACCACTGTATTTGCAGTCCTCAGTGTTGAACTCAGTGGTTCCTAACCGCATTTTTGAATAACCAGTCAGAGTCACCAGTTTGTATCTTAAACAAAAGAATTGGTAATTTATTAACAGTATAGTAACTACAGTAGAGCAAAACTTAAACAACAAAGTAACCTAATTGGCTTGTGTTTTAAACCCTAAAAGAAAATAATAAAACTGACCATATTAGATTAGATTAGATTAGACTTAGTGTGGAAACAGGCCCTTCGGCCCAACAAGTCCACACCGACCCGCCGAAGCGCAACCCACCCATACCCCTACATTTACCCCTTACCTAACACTACGGGCAATTTAGCATGGTCAATTCACCTAACCCGCACATCTTTGGACTGTGGGAGGAAACCGGAGCACCCGGAGGAAACCCACGCTGACACGGGGAGAACGTGCAAACTCCACACAGTCAGTCGCCTGAGTCGGGAATTGAACCCGGGTCTCCGGCGCTGTGCGGCAGCAGTGCTAACCACTGTGCCACCGTGCCGCCCAATTACATAAGATGTGTTATTTTACATGCATAGATAGTGGGTTGCCAGTTGATGTTCTGAAGATGTTTACCAGGGTCACCTTTTCAGTTCACTCAGATAAAGGCAGAAATATTTAGGTTTCCAGTCTCTGAGCTTTCAAGAACTGTCAGGTAGGGGGCTTTGACATCGACATGCAGAATCCTTCTCATAGGAAACACAGTTCAACATGGTTGACCCTTAACTACCTTCTAGGCAATTATGGATGGGCAGTAATAGCTAGAGATGCCCCCATCCCATGAGTGAATAAAAAAGGAACCAGGTCCAATTTTGTCTCCTTTCTGACTGTCTCCTCTGCAATGTCTCGGCTGTTATTCAATGCCTGCCATCTGCTTGGGTTTAAGGTGTCTCTGAAGCACACTGGAACTAATTCCCAGGGACTGGGAAATGATCCTGAGATTTTGTCTGTATGTCACTTCAACACACCACCCTACTCCCTGGTCAAAATCTCTGTCTCAGGCTTGCTGTGGCGCAAACTCGGAGAACAACATCTCATTTTCTGCTTGAAAACCCTGCAGTCTTCTGGACTCAATATCAAGTTCAACAATTTTAGGGCCTGAGCACCACCAGCTTTGTTCTTACCCTAATGCATACACACCAGGCCTTGCCATCGAATAAGTTGCTACCTGAAATGAACCATCATCAGCCTCTAATTGTCTCTGTTAACAGCTATTGATTCTCCCAAGCTGATCTTTATCCTTTATCTGCCCAACTGATTATTTTTCTCTCTCTCTCTCTCTCTCTCTCTCTCTCTTTCTCTCACTCCATCGATTATTTGCTCCCACTCCCTCCTCCCACCTCATCTTAGCTTCAGTCAGTTCTGAAGAAGGCTCAGTTGACCTGAAACCTCAACTCTGTTTTCTCTCCTGAGATGCTATCAGACCTGCTGAGGTTTCCCAGCAATTTCTGTTTTTGTCCCAGGGACTGATCTCATTAATAGCCAACTACTGCTATCTGTTTAACCATAATGCTCTCCCCTAGTGTTGAAGCAAATGCAGAATCTTTTTGATCAGGAACCAATCTACAATTAACTTCCCGACCTTGCTCATGAGTTTAAAAAAAGGCTTGTGTGGTTTCATTTCCTTTTTAACGAAAGCTGTTGCCCTTAGTTCCAAAAGCCATCTTTATCTTACAGTTCACAGCTACAAATCCAAAATTGATAAAAGAATAAAATAAAAATAATGGAAAATCTGTAATGTTTTTAACAATTCGTAGCTGGAGCTGCACAGTATTCATTGGCAGCTTGGCTTCCCTGTCCTCTTGATCTGGTGGTGTGCTGAGAACCCAGTTTGCTTTTGTTTCTCTTCATTTTGAAAGTTAATTGGCAGAGATATTGTTACTGTGAGGGGATGGGCTGTGGACTATTTATTTTTGATAATTAGAAATAGACTTCCCTCAATGCATTGACCCTGGCCGCTATCAAAACCTCTTTCCTTTCCTCTCCTCCCATTTTCCCACTCAAAAACACCCTGAAAGCACTTTTTTAAAAAATCCCCAAGGAGAAAGAGTGGTGTCAGCTATCCATTGACTCCCAAATTCTGTGGTTCTGCTTGGAAATAATAGTAATTTCAACTTGGAGCAGCATTTATTTGTAGCTTTAATTCTTGTTTCTCCTAAGCATGCTCTTGTTCCAGCTCCTCCAACCATAGGATTTTCCCCTTATCCCTTTGCTGCTCCGTCTAATCATAGGTTCTGTTTTTGGTGAAGCAGCAAGTATGGGGTAGAAGGAATGAGCTGGTCTGTCAGCATGGGTGCGATAGAATCAGTGATTTGAGGAGCAGCTCCTCTCCTATGCTCCACTGCTTTCCAATACCATTAAGAAGCCTGAACCTGCCATTGTTCCGCTTCATATGGCCAATGGAGGACCCATAATGTAAATCAATTTGTGTCCTTTGTCGAGTATTTCATCGTATCGTTGTTTTATGTGGCCTGCTTTAATATGGTATGCTTTATGTTGCTTCTGTGTATTTTGAATCCTGACCTCAATATTGTCAGGATTGGAGTTTCAGGATTTTGACTTAGCTGCAGTTAGGCTTGGCAATAGTCTTCCAAATTAGGATATGTGTTTTGAAGGGGAATTTGCAGGTTGTATGCCCATGCATCCGTTGCCCTTGTCCTGGGTGGCAGAGGCTGTGGATTTGGGAAGCTGTCGCTATGAATCAATGGAAGGGTGAATGAATGAAGATTTTGACCAAACTACATGTAGATTGAAATCCCCCATGATAATTGCTGTACCATTTTTACAGGCATCAGTTATTTCTTTGTTTATTGTCCACCCCAATGTGATGTTATTATTTGGTGGCCTATAAGTTATGCCTATCAGTGATTTCTTCTTAGAATTTCTAATTTCCGTCCAAATGGATTCAGCCTCATTCTCCATAGAACCCGTGTCATCCCTCAGCACCGCACTGATGTCATCCTTGAACATCAGAGCTACACCACCTCCCTTACAATCCTGTCTGTCTTTCTGAATAGTCAGGTACCCCATGGTATTTAACTCCCAGTCATGACCATCCTGTAACCATGTCTCCGTAATGGCTACCAAATCATATTCATTCGCAATGATTTGAGCAGTTAACCCATCAACTTTCATATGAATGCCACGTGCATTCTGGTAAAGTGCCTTTACATCAACTTTCTTACCCTCGTGATTTCCAACATCTGTAATCTCTCCCGCGTTATCCTTCCTTTTTGCCTCTTTCATGGTCTGCCTTGAACTGAAATCTTCCTGTACACATGCTAACCTGCTGCTTACCCTTTTATTTATCATCATTTTTGCTGTCGCATTCCCTTTTCCGTCCTCCCCACCTCACAAGTTTAAAGTCCTAGTGACCACTCTATTTATCCTTTTCACTAGAACACTGGGCCTAGATTGATTCAGATGCAGAACGTCCCAACGGTACAGATCCCTCCAGTTCCAAAACTGATGTCAATGTTCCATGAAATGGTACCCCTCTTTCCCATACCATTCCTTTAGCCACTTAGTGTTTACTTCCCTAATTTTCTAATCCCTAACCCAATTTGCACATAGCTCAGTCAATAATCTGGAGATTATGACTCTCAAGGACCTGTTCCTGAATTTTGTTCCTAATGCTTGATAATCCCCAAACAGGTCCTCCATCCTATCCTTGCCTATGTTGTTATCCCAACATGTATCATCATAACTGGAATTCCCCCCACCCTCACCACCAGCCAATATGCATTCAAGCTGGTCAGAGATGGCCTGCACCCTGGCACCGAGCAGGCAACACACCATGCGTGACTCCCTATCCAGCTTGCAAAGGATATTTTCTATCCTCTTCATTGTAGAATGCTCTATAATTACCACTTGTGTTTTTGCTCCCCCCTCTTGAATGGCCTTCTGCACCATGGTACAGTGGTCAGCTGGCTCATCCTCTGGATACTACCACGACAGTACAAGACCCCATTAACTAACATGATTTATTGAATTGACGTTTTAAATCACTCTGTTCTGATAGGCTTATGCTCGAAACGTCGAATTCTCTATTCCTGAGATGCTGCCTGGCCTGCTGTGCTTTGACCAGCAACACATTTGCAGCTGTGATCTCCAGCATCTGCAGACCTCATTTTTTACTTACTGATATATTATTACACAGCTCTCGATTGAATGGGACTTAATTTTGGCTCAGAGGTGGGGACACTAACACTGTACCAAATAGTGGAAAATTTCCTCTGAGACCATTTGTTCAGAATATTACAGAGCATCTCCCTCTCCTGTTGGAGTTCTCAGGCTGAAATGAAAATAATGTCAAGTGCTGATCCGTTATTCCTTGGTTTGCTATTTGCAATGAGATAACTTACATGAAGTACACCTGTGCAAGAGGAGTGGTCAATGGAGATGTTCACAGTTGTAGGTGAAAGCCATATTTGAATGTAAGGTACACCTGTGTGTGAGAAGTGTATGCTGGGACATTTCAAAGAACAAAATGTAAGGGCAGGTATTGTCAGATGCATGTTTCATCTTCAATAGATAATGGGTGTGTTGGGAAATGCATTGCCATTGTGAGAAGTGGGTATTGTGATGTGAGATTTGCTGTCTGGGGCTAGGTACGTGTACTTATGCCTTATGGTGGTGCTGATATTGACTTTCTTTACTGGAATTGCTTCTTAATTTCTTTTATGGTATTGATAAGTTGTGCATTTAATTTAAATTTGAGAATAAAGAGGTTATCTCCACAGCTTCTCACTGTATTTCTTGCTGTTTGACAATTTGCTTTGATATGGGAAAAAAATTTTGTCCTTCTGATTGACAAACGGTTGGAGCATTTATGAATAAAGATATTTATTCTCAAAATGTTTCAGAATAGTTCAAAGTCGAGAGGAATACACAGTCATTTATTTAAGAAATTCAGATTGATATGTTTTCCATTTCATCAGTTGCTCAGGCAAATGAATTTCAGTATGGAAAAAATGTGAGCTGTGAACTTGGTGATATTCTATGCTACCTCATCCGGTGTCTAGAATCACTTGATTGGATCACAACGATTTGGTGAGTCATCCTGAGGGGTGAAAGTCATTTCTGTTAATGATACGTGACTAAAGCTTCAAGTGCAAAGGTTGCTTCTTGTTGGGATGACGTAAATAATGGTGTGGTTTCCTGATGTGACTCTGAACAGTGGGTACAAGCGAATGGATAGCTTAATACAGGTGATAGTGCTCTAGCAGTACTGTGGCAATCCTGCGGGATTGTCTTTGACGTCAACTTGTCTTAAATGTCATGTTGCAGGGCCACAGGTTTAAATCGTGAAAGTGCCTTGTTATCAGGACTCTTGAATATCCCTGGTGCTGTGTAACTGTCCAATTAGTGTGGAATTGGGAAGTCAGAGCCCAGACAGAATAAAATGACTTGTGGCATGGGGGCTATGTAATGAGATGAGGTTAATTTTTATAATTTGTAACACATTGAGAACATGATCAACGGTGATCAAGCTCGCTCTGACATGCAGCCAGAAGGATTGAAATCAGTGTTGCTCATAAGTCCCTGTGCTGCCCTATAAGTTGCCATCATAAGATATAGGAGTAGAATGAGGCCATTCAACCTATCGGGTCAGTCCTGCCATTTCATTATGGCTAATATGTTTCTCAGCCCCATTTACTGCTTTCTCCACATAATCCTTGATTCCTTACTCATCAAGAACTTGTTACAATGCGGGGTAAACTCTCCTGCTTAATGTAAACCAGCAACACAGAAAAGATTCATCCTGTGCAGTAATCTGTGAAAATTCGAGAGTCGAAGAAATATTTAAAGTAGAAATTTATAACTTTAAGAAATAAAGTCTAACAGAGAATAATTAACTAACAACTATTTACAACTCCTTACTCTAACCTATCTTTTACCTGCCCCTTCTACAATACTAGTCTGATAAAACCCCCGATTATGATTTACAAAACAAAACTCCTTTACTCAAAACCAGGCAGCTTTCGTTCTTCTTGGTACTTTGGTCTTTTCTTCTTAGGGATTCTGCTTCACAGGTTACTGATTGATGCAGTTACTTTTAAGCGAACTATATCTCGCGCAGTCCTTTTTACATGCTGGTAGCTTGGCAGTTCTCCTCTCAGCTGTTCAGTTTTCCCCAGTCTTCTACCCCCCAAAGCATCAGATTGACTCGAGGCTTTTCAGATTGTCAATATACTCCATTTAAATAGATTGGATTTTGGTTTTTTTGGCGTATAATTTAGACTGATTGGCCTAATTCAAATCTGTTTTTTTGTTTCCAGGCAACCAGCTACCCCAGTAGCTGGGCCACATGTTTACACTGTATCTTATTGAGAACACTTAGTGCTGTCACTGATAGCTTTTAACTCTCTTAAAGGTACAGTACACTTCTACACCTTCATAACAAACGTATCATGGTCTTAAATACACTGAATGACTTGGTCTCTATTGCCTTTTGTGGCAATGAGTTCCACAGAGCCACCACCCTCTGGCTGAAGGCATTCCTCCTCATCTCTAAAGGATCATCCCTTCTTCGTGAAGCTGTGCCCCTGGTTCCATGTCTGTCCTAGCAATGCAATTATCTTCTGCACATGCACTGTACTTGGGCCTCTCAATATCCTGAGAGTTTCAATTAAATTCTCCCTCACCCTCCTATAAGCCATTGAGTATGGACTCTGAGACCTCAACCACCCCGATATGATAAACCTTTCATCTCTGGGATCATTCTTGTAAGTCTCCTCTGGACCCCGTCCAATGCCAGCGCATCTTTCTTTTTATACAGAGCACAAAACTGCTCACAAACGAATGCCAACATCGCATTGTCATTTATAATTAGCATGTCATTTACAAGTGTAAGATTCTCTTCTCACTTCATTCCACTTGATATCTAGGAACTGATGAAAGCATTAAATTCTGAAAAGGCTTTAGAAAAATAGTAAGGTGGTAAGAAAAAGCCAGGGAACTATAGACAGGTCAGTCTGACATCAGTGGTGGGCAAGTTGTTGGAGGGGATACTGAAGGACAGGATTTACCTGTATTTGAAAAGGCAAGGATTGATTTGGAATAGCCAATTTGTCCTTCGTGGAGAAATTTCTGAAGAAAAACACCTTTGACCACATGTCCATCAGGAAGTGGTCAGCACGTAGCGTCCTTGAGACCCTTCGGGAAAAGGAGAGGGCGGATCCTGTTGAGTGGTTCCCTGAGCAGACTGTCAAAGCAATTTGGCAGAATGCCTCATCGCCAGAACTTTCCAACAAGCACCAAGACATGGCTTGGCTGGTGGTGAGAAGGGCTCTACCTGTGAGATCGTTTATGCACGCCCGGACTCTCTGCCGCACCGCACGCTGCCCTCGAAGCGGCTGCGGGGGGGACGAGACTGTCACACACCTCCTTCTGGAATGTGCCTATGCAGAGGAAGTCTGGAGAGGAATGCAGTGGTATTTGTCGAGGTTCGTCCCGAGCAGCGCCGTGACGCGGGACTCCGTGCTCTACGGCCTGTTCCCCGGGACGCACACCGAGACGAATATCAACTGCGCCTGGAGGATCATCAACTCGGTGAAGGATGCTCTCTGGGTGGTCCGAAACCTGTTGATCTTCCAGCTGAAGGAGTTGAACCCGACTGAGTGTTGCAGACTGGCACATTCCAAGGTCCAAGACTACGTGTTGAGGGACGCGCTGAAGCTTGGGGCAGCTGCCGCCAAGGCGCGGTGCGGAAAGACCACCGTTTAACATCTGCCTGTCTAAAGAAGGTCAGGGGGCCCATGCAGTCATTTGGGCTCTGCTGACGCCTCAGCCCAATATATGGGCGTAGGAGCGAGAAATGCACAGACCTGCATGTAAAAAGGAAAATTCTAAACTGTGTTTGTTAATGTGAACATATGTATGGCATTACCCAATGTACAGTGTATCAAATTATTTTATGAATATTTACGATTAAAGTATATTTTTGAAATAAAAAAAAATGGCTTTGTGCGTACGAAGTCATGCCTCACTAACTTGGTTGAGCTTTCTGTGGCTCAGTGGTTAGTATTGCTGCCTATAGCGCCAGGGACCCAGGGCTCGTTTCCAGCCTCGGGCGACTGTCTGTGTGGAGTTTGTAATTCTCCGTGTCTACGTGGGTTTCCTCCCACAGTCCAAAGATGTGCAGGTCAGGTGAATTGGCCATTCTAAATTGCTCATAGTCCTAGGTGTATTAGTCAGAGGGAAATAGGTCTGAGTGGGGTTGCTCTTCGGAGGATCAGTGTGGACTTGTTGGGCTGAATGGCCTGTTTCCACACTATAGGGAATCTATTCTAATTTAAAATAAAGTAACAAAGAGGGATTGATGAAGCCAGAGCGATAGATGTGATCTATAGTGGACTTGAGGAAGGTGTTTGATAGGTTCCTCAAGGTAGACTGGTTAGCAAGGTTAGATCACATGGAATACAGGGAGAACTAGCCATTTAGGTGCGGAACTAATGTGAAGTTGGGGAGACAGAGGGTGGTGGTGGATGGTTGCTTTTCAGAATGGAGGCCCGTTGACCAGCATTGTGCAACAAGGGTCAGTACTAGCTCCAGTGCTTTTTTGTCATTTATATAAATAATTTGGATGTGAACAGAGGAGGTATGGTTCGTAAATTTGCAGATGACACCAAAATTGGAAGTGTAGTGGTCAGTGAAGATTGTTACCTCAGTTCAATGGGACCTTGTTCAGATGGGCCAATAGGCTGGAGAGTGGCTAATGGAAATCTGAGCTGCTGCATTTTGGAAAGACATGTCGGGGCAGGACTTATACACTTAATGGTAAGATCATGGGGAGGGTTGCTGAACAGAGAGATCTTGGAGTGCAGGTTCCTTGCATGTGGAGTTGCAGATAGATGGGACTGTGGAGAAGGCATTTGGTATGTTTTCTGTTATTAGTCAGTGCACTGAGTATAGGAGTTGGGGTATCATGTCACAGCTGTACAGGGCATTGGTTATACCACTTTTAGAATACTGCATTCAATTCTGGTCTCCCTACTGAAAGGATTCAGAAAAGATTTACAAAGGTTTTGCCAGGGTTCAAGGGTTTGAGCTATAGGGAGAGTCCATATATGCTGGGGCTATTTTCTCTGGAGTGTTGGAGACTGAGGGATGACCTTCATAGAGGTTTATAAGATCATGAGAGGCATGGATAGGGTGAATAGCAAGGTCTTTTCCCTGGGGTTGGGGAGTCCAGAATGAGAAAGTGTAGGTTTAGGTTGAGAGGGGAAAGATCTAAAAGGGACCTAAGGGGCAACAGATTCATGCAGAGAATGGTGCATGGATGGAATGAGCTACCACAGGAAGTGGTGGAGGCTGGCACAATTACAATATTTAAAAGGCATCTGGATGAATATATGAATAGGAAGGGTATAGAGGGGTATCGGCCAAATGCTGGCAAATGGGGGTAGATTAAAGGAGGATATGTAGTCAGTATGGATGAGTTGGACCAAAGGGTCTGTTTCCATCCTGTACATCTCTATGACTCTATTTGAGATGTCCTCTCTCTTGCTTGATATCGATGCTTTGTGTACACTGTGCATAAAACTACAATGTCAATCATGTATGACTGTGTTGTAACTGAATAAACAATAATGTAATAAAAAGTAAATTAATCTAAATACCACCTTGTTTTTATAAGGGAAAGCAGGGTTTCATACTTTACCCTCCCTACATGTTTATGAATTCATTAATAAAATCACTTATTCTGAATTCCAGTGCAGAGCTGAATCCACCATAGAGGGACCCTGTATCACATTTGTCAGGAAACAGCGCTGCAATCTAACATTGTAATAAGGGAACAAATGTGCCATCCTTACTTGGTCTGGCCTACATGTGACTCCAGACCTACAACAGTATGGTTGAATCGTAACTACCCTCTGAAATGACAGAGCGAGTCACTTAATTCAAGGGCAGTTAGGAATGGAATAAGATACTCTAATGACATCCAATTCCCATTAAATAATTTTATAAAACGGCCATTTGTGCATATTTGCATCTCTCAATCAGCAATGTGACAGTAGCAAGTTGGATTTATACACCAAGGGGTGGCATGGTGGCTCAAAGGTTAGGAATAGGAGGATAGAGCGGATGAATGCGTGGCTGAGGAGCTGGTGTATGGGAGAAAGATTCACATTTTTGGATCATTGGAATCTCTTCTGGGGTAGAAGTGACCTGTACAAGAATGATGGTTTGCACCTGAATTGGAAATGGACTAATAGATTGGCAGGGAGACTTGCTAGAGCTGCTCGTGAGGATTTAAACTAGTGAAGGGGGGAGCCAGGGAGATAGTGAGGAAAGAGATTTATCTGAGACTGGTACAGTTGAGGAAAGAAGTGAGTCAAACAGCCAGGGCAGGCAGGAACAAAACAGTGATCAAAGTCGGGCTGATAATTTAAACTGTATTTATTTCAATGCAAGGGGCCTAACAGGGAAGGCAGATGAACTCAGGGCATGGTTAGGGACATGCGACTGGGATATCATAGCAATAACAGAAACATGGCTCAGGAATGGATAAGACTGACAGCTTAATGTTCCAGGATACAAATGCTACAGGAAGGATAGAAAGGCAGGCAACAGAGGAGGGGGTGTGGCGTTTTTGATAAAGGATAGGAATTCCACTGTACTCAGGAAGGATATTCTCGAAAACGCATCCAGGGAAGTTATTTGGGTGGAACTGAGAAATAAGAAAGGGATGATCCCTTATTGGGGTTTTATTATAGATCTCCTAATAGTCGGTGGGAAAATGAGAAACAAATTTGTAAGGAGATTTCAGTTATCTGTAAGAATAATAAGATGGTTATGGTAGGGGATTTTAATTTTCCAAATATAGACTGGAACTGTCATAGTGTTAAGGGTTTAGATGGAGAGGAATTTGCTAAGAGTGTGCAAGGAAATTTTGAGTCAGTTTGTGGATGTACCTATTAGAGAAGGTGCAAAACATGACCTACTCTTGACAAATAAGGCAGGGCAGGTGACTGAGGTATCAGTGGAGGAACACTTTGGGGCCAGTGACCATAATTCTTTTAATTTTAAAATAGTGATGGAAAAGGAGAGACCTGACCTAAAAGTTGAAGTTCTAAATTTGAGAAAGGCCAATTTTGACGGTATTAGGCAAGAACTTTCAAAAGTTGGGGCAGATGTTCGCAGGTAAAGGGACCGCTGGAAAATGGGAAGTCTGTAGAAATGAGAGTCCAGAGATAGTATACCGAGGAACTTCGATTATCAGAACGAGATGGATGGGCACTATTTCGTTCGGAAACTTGATTTTTCGGTTAATTGATTTTCTCTGGGGCTTAGGGTTTTCTGTGAAGTTTGCTCCCCGTTCAGGAGACTACGTAAAAACGCACTGCATGCAAGACCGGATCAGGTGTACCCTAGAACTCTGGGGGAACTAGGGAAGTGATTGTTGGGCCTCTTGCTGAGATATTTTTATCATCAGTAGTCACAAGTGAGGTGCCAGAAGACTGGAGGTTGGCTACTGTGGTGCCACCATATAAGAAAGTTTGTAAGGACAAGCCAAGGAACTGTAGACCGGTGAGCCTGACATCAGTGGTCGGCAAGTGATTGGAGGGAATCCTGAGGGGCAGGATTTACACGTAATTGGAAAGGCAAGGACAGATTAGGGATAATCAGCATGACTTTGTGCATGGTGAAATCATGTCTCATGAACTTGATTGAGTTTCTTTGAAAATGTCACAAAGAGGATTGATGAGGGCAGAGCAGTGGATTTGATTTATATGGACTTCTGTTAGGCGTTTGACAAGGTTCCCCATGGGAGATTGGTTGACAAGGTTCGATCTCATGGATTACAGAGAGAACTAGCCATTTGGATAAAAACTGACTCAAAGGTAGAAAACAGAGGGTGGTGGTGGAGGGTTGTTTTTCAGACTGGATGCCTGTGACCGGTGGAGTTCCACAAGGATCGGTAATTTTCGTCGTTTATATAAATGATTTGGATATGAACATAAGAGGTACAGTTAGTAAGTTTGCAGATGACACCAACATTGGAGGTGTAGTGCACAGCGAAGAAGGTTACCTCCGATTACAACGGGATCTGGACCAGATGGGCCAAGGGGCTGAGAAGTGGTAGATGGAGTTTAATTCAGATAAATGCGAGGTGCTGCATTTTGGGAAAGCAAATCTTAGCAGGACTTATACATTTAATGGTATGGTCCAAGGGGGTGTTGCTGAACAAAGAGACCTTGGAGTGCAGGTTCATTGCTCCTTGAAAGTGGAGTCGCGGGTGGATAGGAGAGTGAAGAAAGCTTTTGGTATGCTTTCCTTTATTGGTCAGAGTATTGAGTACAGGAGTTGGGAGGTCATGTTGCAGCTGTACAGGACATTGGTTAGGCCGCTGTTGGAATATTGCGTGCAATTCTGATCATCTTTCTCTTGGAAGGATGTTGTGAAACTTGAAAGGGTTCAGAAAAGATTTTCAAGGATGTTGCCAGGCTTGGAGGAGTTGAGCTATAGGGAGAGGCTGAACAGGCTGGGGCTGTTTTCCCTGGAGCGTTGGAGGCTGAGGGTTGATCTTTATAGAGGCTTGTAAAATCATGAGGGGCGTGGATGGGATTAATAGACAAGGTCTTTTCCCTGGGGTGGTGGAGTCCAGAAATAGAGGGCATAGGTTTAGCGTGAGGGGGGATAAAATTTAAAAGGGTCATAAGGGGCAATGTTTTCAAGCAGAGGGTGGTGTGTGAGTGGAATGAGCCGCCAGAGGAAGTGGTGGAGGCTGGTGCACTTACAACATTTAAAAGGCATCTGGATGGGTATATGAACAGGAAGGATTGAGAGGGATTTGGGCCAAGTGCTGACAAATGGGATATCTGGTTGGCATGGGTGAGTTGAACTGAAGGGTCTGTTTTTGTGCTGTGCACCTCTATGACTCTGTTATCTCTCAGCGCCAGGGACCCGGGTTCGATTCCAGCCTCAGGTGGCAGTCTGTGTGGAGTTTGCACATTCTGTTCGTGTCTGCGTGGGTTTCCTCCGGGTGCTCCGGTTTCCTCCCACAGTCCAAAGATGTGCAGTTTAAGTGAATTGGTCATACTAAATTGCCCATATGTTCAGAAATGTGTCGGTTAGGTGCATTAGTCAGGGGAAATGTAAAATAATAGGGGAACACAGCCTTAGAATTAGAGGGGGTAAATTCAGAACAGAAATGCGGAGACATTTCTTCAGCCAGAGAGTGGTGGGCCTGTGGAATTCATTGCCACAGGGTGCAGTGGAGGCTGGGACGCTAAATGTCTTCAAGGCAGAGATTGATAGATTCTTGTTGTCTCGAGGAATTAAGGGCTACGGGAAGAACGCTGGTAAGTGGAGTTGAAATGCCCATCAGCCTTGATTGAATGGCGGAGTGGACTCGATGGGCCGAATGGCCTTACTTCCACTCCTATGTCTTATGGTCTTATGGGTCTCTATGGGTTTCTCTTCAGAGAGTAGGTATAGATTTGTTGGGCCAAAGGGCCTGTTTCCAAACTGTAGGGATTCTTCTATTCTAAGACATTTTCTTCTTTGGATTTTTTCACATAAAGAGGAGTCCCATGGCATTTTTTCACTGGAGTTTCATCAAATACCAAATATAGCATTGAGCTACAAACATTTTAAGATTGCTGACCAAAGCTTGGTAAAATGATAGATTTTTAGGGTGTCCTGAAGGGAGGGAAGCCAACAAGAGAGATGAAGGTTTAGGGAAGAAATCCAATCATCAGAGCCCAAGTCGTTGAAGTCAAGGCTGAGTTTAAGTTTGGGGGTGTGTGAAAACCAAAAGTTGCTGGAGAGATCTTGAAGCTTTGTTGGACTGGAGGAAGTTACTGAAATAAAGAGGCAGTGGAGGGGTTTCAAAGTAATAATAAATATTTTGAGATTGAAGACTTTACCAGACAAAGAGGGATTGTTAGAACATAGAACATTACAGCACAGTACAGGCCCATTGGCCCTCAATGTTGCGCTGACCTGTGAAACTAATCTGAAGCCCATCTAAACTACATTATTCCATTTTCATCTATATGTTTATCCAAATCCCATTTAAATGCCCTTAAAGTTGGCAAGTCTACTACTGTTGCAGGCAGGGCATTGCACGCCCTGACTACTCTGAGTAAATAAACTACCTCTGACATCTGTCCTATATCTGTCACCCCTCAATTTAAAGCTATGTCCTCTCTTACTCACCATCGCCATTGGAGGTAAAGGGCTGTCACTGTCCACCCTATCTAAACCTCTGATTATCGTATATGTCTCAATTAAGTCACCTCTCGGTAACGAAAACAGCCTCAAGTCCCTCAGTCTTTCCTCATTAGACCTTCCCTCCATACCAGGCAACATCCTAGTAAACCTCCGTATCCCTTCTGTATCCTTCCTATAATGTGGTGACCAGAACTGTATGCAATACTCCAAGTGCGGCCGCATCAGAGTTTGTACAGCTGCAATATGACCTCATGGTTCCCAAACTCAATCTCTCCATCAATCATATGCCTTCAGAACAACCCTCTCAACCCGGGTGGCAAGTTTCAGGGATCGATGTTCATGGACACAGATCTCTCTCTGCTCATCTACACTACCAAGAATCTTGCCATTAGCCCAGTACTCTGCATTCCTTTTGCTCCTTCCAAAGTGAATCACCTCACACTTTTTCTGCATCCAACTCCATTTGCCACTTCTCAGCCCAGCTTTGCAGCTTATCTATGTCCCTCTGTAACCTGCAACATCCTTCAACACTATCCACAGCTCCACTGACTAACATACATTTACTAACCCATCCTTCTCCGCCCTGGTCCAGGTCATTTATAAAAATGATAAACAGCAGTGGCCCCCAAGCAGATCCTTGTGGTACACCACCAATAATTGAACTCCAGGATGAACATTTCCCATCAACCACTACCCTCTGTCTTCTTTCAGTTAGCCAATTTCTGATCCAAACTGCTAAATCACCCTCCATCCCATGCCTCCATATTTTGTGCAATAGCCTACCATGCAAACCTTATCATACGCCTTACTGAAATCCATATACATCACATCAAATGCTTTACCCTTATCCACCTGTTTGTCTACCTTCTCAAAGAACTCAATAAGGTTTATGAGGCACGACCTACCCTTCAAAAACCGTGTTGACTATCTCAAATCAACTTATTCCTTTCTCGATGATTATAAATCCTCTCTTATAACCTTTTTCAACACTTTACCCACAACCAAAATAAGGCTCACAGGTCTAAAATTACCAGGGTTGTCTCTACTCCCCTTCTTGAACAAGGAGACAACACTTGCTATCCTCCAGTCTTCTGGCACTATTCCTGTAGACAGTGATGACAGTTGGTCAGTGATGGGTGAACAGAATTTGGTGCAAGTTGGAATTGAGTGGCAGATGTTTGTGTAAGTTTATGGAGGGTCAGAGACTGGTGAGGAGAGCATTGAAGTTGTCTTATCCAAAGCTATTAATAGTGTGAGTGAGACGTTGACCAGCAGAGGCAGTGTCAAGCAGTGATAGAGATGGAAGTAGATGGACTTGGTATGGATACAAAATCAGAAGCTCAACTTGGAATCAAGTATGATACCAAGGTTGTGAATGGTCTGTGTAAGCCTTGTGCAGTTGCCAATAAGATGAATGAGTCACGATTGTGAACTAGTATGTGTGACAGTTACGGAGCACAATGGTTTCAGTCCTCCCAATATTTAGTGGTGTTGTCGGACATGGTTAACACTTGAGTCAAATTACTTCCAGAAGGTCAGTAAGCAAGATGTATTTATGAAATTCTAAAAGGAACAGCCATCTTCAAAACATTCTCCGCCTGATTCAACCTCTGTCATTCCTGACTTTGCCGTTACCCTCTGGAAAACTCATCCTGTCAACTCTCAAACAGGCTAGTTGAAATGTCACACAGTACAGTTTGAGCTCTCAAACTTCACTAATTGTAACCCCAACAACTCTTCATTGTTTAATTCTCCACATCGGTTGAATATGCCTGGGTGTCATGCACATAATCTGAAGAATCAAATAGAGGGTTAAAATACTTAGCAGAGCATGTGTTTTTGTGTTGTTCGTTCAGGACACTAGGAAGTACTTTGAATAGATTAAGCCTATGGGATCTTTTACCTCCACATGAGAGGGCAGACATGTCCTTTGTGTGATGTCTCATCTCAAAGACAGTAATGCCACCAGGAATGAATCTTTCAGGGCTGGAGTTATGTATGTGGGGATATTTTGATTCAGGTGGTCACTGTCATCACTTGAGCTGTTTGTAGTGTTCCATTTGTATAGCAGTAGGGCTGTCAATGTTCCACCATGGTATCATCATGGGTGTTGTGCTCATCTCCCTGGTGGTGAACCTGAACCTACAACCTTCTAACTCTCAAGTATTATGGCTTGAACAATGGCTAACAGTAAAAATGTAAATTGCTGGATTGGAGGTGCTGTTCAATGGCCCAGCACGAGTACAACCTGTGCATAATTTATTTGAAATGTCAGCCTTGTACTCAAGTTTAAATATCTGTTCCTGTTGAAAGGTTCTTAGTCAAAGCCACATTTTGTGTTTTATACTTCCTCACCACCAGTTTGCAGAACTAAAGTACAATAAAATAGTTGTTAAAGCAAGGTGTGTCTTCAGTCTCCTGATACTCAGTAGCTTATGTGGAACTAACTAGTGCTTCCTGTAGAACCTTTGTTAACCACTTCTCTTGTTTATGTGCATCTCTGGATTGAAAATGGTCACTCTTAATTTTCTTATTTCAGTTGGGATTTCAGATCTGTGTTCACTGGGGAAGTCACAAGCAATCTCCCAGAGATAACAGTGGCTGAAGGACCTGAACTGAAGGGAATTTATATTTGCCAGAAATTGGTGTTGGAGTGACTGTTAGGTCTGAAGGCTGATAAGTGATGATCTACATCCCAGGGTACTGAAGGAGACAGCTCTAGAAATCGTGGATACGTTGGTGATTATTTTCCAGAGTTTGATAGATTCAGGATCAGTTCCTGAGGATTGGAGGGTGGCTAATGTTGTATCACTTTTTAAGAAAGGAGCGAGAGAGAAAGCAGGAAATTACAGACCAGTTAGTCTGACCTCAGTGGTGGGAAAGATGCTGGAGTCAATTATAAAGGATGAAATTACGGCACATCTGGATAGCAGGAACAGGATAGGTCAGAGTCAGCATGGATTAATGAAGGGGAAATCATGCTTGACTAATCTTCTGGAATTTTTTGAGAATTTAACTCTGAAGATGCACAAGGGAGATCCAGTAGATGTAGTGTACCTGTAGTGTATCAGAAAGCCTTTGATAAAGTCCCACATGGGAGGTTAGTGAGCAAAATTAGGGCGCATGGTATTGGGGGCAAAGTACTAACTTTGATTGAAAGTTGGTTGGCTGACAGAAAACAAAGAGTAGTGATAAACGGTTCCTTTCGGAATGGCAAGCGGTGACCAGTGGGGTACCGCAGAGATCAGTGCTGGGACCACAGCTTTTTACAATATATGTTAATGATATCGAAGATGGTATTAGTAATAACATTAGCAAATTTGCTGATGATAAAAAGCTGGGTGGCAGGGTGGAATGTGAGGAGGATGTTAGGAGATTACAGGGTGACCTGGACAGGTTAGGTGAATGGTCAGATGCATGGCAGATGCAGTTTAATGTGGATAAATGTATGGTTATCCACTTTGGTGGCAAGAACAGGAAGGCAGATTACTATGTAAGTGGAGCCAAGTTAGGTAAGGGGACAGTACAAAGAGATCTGGGTGTTCTTGTACACCAGTCATGCAGGTACAGCAGGTAGTGAAGAAAGCTAATAGCATGCTGGCCTTCATAACAAGAGGGATTGAGTATAGAAGCAAAGAGGTTCTTCTGCAGCTGTACAGGGCCCTGGTGAGACCGCACCTGGAATATTGTGTGCAGTTCTGGTCTCCAAATTTGAGGAAAGACATTCTGGCTATTGAGGGAGTGCAGCATAGGTTCACAAGGTCAATTCCTGGAATGGCGGGACTATCTTATGTTGAACAATTGGAGAGACTGGGATTGTATACCCTTGAGTTTAGAAGACTGAGAGGGGATCTGATTGAGACGTATAAGATTCTTAAGGGATTGGACACTCTGGAGGCAGGACACATGTTTCCGCTGATGGGTGAGTCCCGAACCAGAGGACACAGCTTAAAAATACAGGGTAGACCATTTAGGACAGAGATGAGGAGAAACTTCTTCACCCAGAGAGTGGTGGGTGTGAGGAATGCTCTCCCCAAGAAGGCAGTGGAGGCCCAGTCACTGGATTCGTTTAAGAAAGAGTTGGATCGAGCTTTCAAGGATAGTGGAATCAAGAGTTATGGAGAATAAGGCAGGAACAGGATGCTGATTGAGGATGATCAGCCATAATCATAATGAATGGTGGTGCAGTCTTGAAGGGCAGAATGGCCTACTTCTGCACCTATTGTCTGTTGAGTACATCCAGTTTTCAGCAGCTAACTTTACTGTGACTTGACACTTAGTGTTGGAATGTTCTGTGTATTAATGTAGTTCAGGTTTGTAGATCTCTCCTTGTACAATAAGTCCATAGGAATTCCTGACATTGCTGTTCCAGATAGATGACGTTCTGAAGTCTGTCCCAGCCCTATAAAATTGCTGAGAGGCTTCTGGTGGTCGTGGCTATTCACCCTCCTGTTGGAGAAGGACCTTTCCCTGGGGTAAAAGCCCTATTGGCTGGCAGTTTTATCGTTGACCCATTGACTCCTCTAAAATCCAATTCCATAACCCCACTGCACACTTTACAAACTGAGAACAATCCCACCTCTTGATGTCTCACTTCCTGGCTGACTACAAGTTCAAGCACAACCAGATAACTGATCTGAGTGGTGAAGTCCTGTGTTTCACCCTTCCACAAAAAATATGTACAACCGTCAGCAGCTTGAGGACAGTCCAGGGAACATAACACCCCTTGCAGCACAAATGGAACATTAGAAACACCTCATAATGACGATGGCCATCCGAGTCAGATCATTCCCATATAATTGAGTCCTGCTCTGAGCGATTCATTCCTGGTGATATCACAACCGGTCATATCACGTCTGTTGAAACTTTTGTTTGGATTATTGACCTGGACATTGAATTATAACTGCTTCCCTAGCAAAATGAATCACAAATTGTCCATCAAAATAGCAACTACTTTTTTTTATAAGATGATCATTAGGTTTTGCTTAGCAATGCGAAACAAGTTGCAATGTTTGTTTAAATTTGTGGGGAGATTGTTGGTCTTGCTAATATCATGTAGAAAGGAGGCTTGTGACTGCCTCACTGCACAGAATAGAAATGCTGAGACTGTATCTAACAAGTTATTTTAGTGTCTCTGGAATGCTCTTTGGTGCTCTACGCTGAATTTTCCTTGTAACTTTGCTGTGTAAATCACTTGTATTTTCTCCTCCCCTAATTAAGAACAGAAGGACCTCATCTGTAACTCAACTGCACTCAAGATGATTAGAACCATAACCCTGCAGTTTGCCTCCCGTTTGATTCGTGTCCTTTGATAGTCTTGTTCTTTGATGGCCCTTTCCTTGTTCTTTCCCAAAGGTCCATTGGTCTCCACCTAGAAAGTTCCACTTGAACCCTCAGCATCCACAAACTTTGAGAGATTTACAAATTTTTACTTAAATTTTGTGGAAAAAAGAGACTTAAAGTTCAGTTTAAGATTGTCTGTCTTTCTTGTTCTAATCAGGGAATCTTTAGCTATAGTCAATCTGATACTTTAATGTCATTTTAAAGACGTCAACTGGGGGCATATCCAATTTAAACTTAAGGGAACTACAAGCCAAGGTTATTTACTCGTCTGCAATTCTTTAACTCTGACATCATTATGGTGAAACTGTAATGTATCGCTCTTTCAGGCTAACATAATTACTGAGGTTTAGTGTTCAAAACTGAAAAGCGTCTGCCCAATGATCAGTAGAAGAGAAACATAACATCTTAGCTATTGTATTCAAACTTGTGATTATAGGCCAACTTTCCATTACTATTTTGTACTCTTCATACCTGTGTACTAGCTTTGTGTTTTGTGTGAATGGACAACTGCATCCCCTTGTCCCTCCTTTATTCTGACTCTCTTAGCATGAGGAAAACTTTTCAAAATTTGTCTCAAAATAAAAAGAATGACCTTGTACTTCCCATCTGCCTTGCCGACTCACTGTCAATGTCTCTTCACAACCACCTATGCCTCTTAATTTAGTCTTATGCAGTCTTTGCTATTTGTCACTTGTTTTTACATCCAAGCCATTGACATATATGATGAAAAACTGAGGCACTAGTTCAGATCCTTGGGGACTACTACTTGTCATGTCCTGTTAATCCAGAAAATGAGCCCATTACTTTTTATCACGTATTTGCCACATCCTTCACCAGTTACTGTTTGTCTTCAACTAGAAGTTTCATGAACATGAATCCGAGTGATGCTTCATGCCTGAAGTTATTTTGTCAAGGGGGAAAGAGGCAAAATGAGATGGTGTTACAAGTATCGATGGAAGTTAATGTATTGCATTCAGAAGAAGGAAATAATCCTTTACTGCTGAGGAAATTGTAATTACTTTTAATTCTTAGGGCAACTATGAAGGTGTTTCCTCTGGAGATGCATACTGACCAACTAGTTTTGTTGGCAGTATTCACTCTGATTCTCTTGCAACATCTTGACAGATGATATCAGAAGAGTTCTTTTTCTTCAAATAAATCTTCATACCTAATTCCCAAATTTTAGAAATGGAATGATTGAGTAAAGATTGAGTAAATGTATTGTCTGATATCCAAGCTTTTGGAATCCTATTTTGACATCTTTTAATGTTTTGATTTGTGTTCGATAATTGGAGCTTTTGAAGGACCTTGTGACTTTTTACTAGAAATCTTTTATTCCATTTCCACCACCAGGAAGAAAGGAAACACCAGGGTGGCCAGTGACAAACATCGCCCTTCTCAGAGGGGCAATGCTGTGTGGTCAAACAGTGAAGGGGTGGGCAGAGATTAGATCAAAATAGAGTTTGAGGGGGAAATAATACACTCCACTCCCTGCAGTCCCCACCTTTCCCTGAAACTGTCGAGGGTGTTGATGGACACCGTGTGCTCCTTCTCCAGGGACATCTGGGCACTGACATAACAGCAGAAGAGGGACAGGCAATTGGTCCTAATGACCCCCTCCACGGCCCACTGCCTGGGCCTGTTTATGGCCAGTTTGGCCAGGCCCAGGAGCAGATCCACGAGGAGGTCCTCTCATGTATCCTCCGCACCTGGTGACATTTTACTGCATTTTAAGGTGTTAAATAAATGCAACTTGAAGGCTTGTGAAGGTACAGTGTTTATCCCTCTGTTCCAAGGTCCTACGTCTTCTAGAGGTGTGTCAGAACATGTCTGAACAGATTGATTCAAAAGTATCTTTAAATACAGCTTTTTGAAATGTAACTTGAGAATCAGCATTCTGTACAGGCCATTCTGCTTAATGCATATTTCGGTGACATGAATTCGCTGTAATGCAATTGCCGAACTGGGGACACTTTCCAAAGCACGAACCTTTAAAACATGTGTTGGCTGTAACGCGATTACGTTACAAACACTTTAAGCACTGTTTCTAAAGTGTGAAATTTCTATAAGGTGGGGTTGCACAACAATACAACCATCGCATTGTAGAAGAACTACTTGTACTTGCTTTGCAGGTAGGGCTTTCCCTATTGCTAATGTCTAATTGCTTTCCAAAAAAAAAACAAGAATATAGATAGTACTTCAAAATAAAAGACAGGGTAATGTATAAATCAATGTTGCTGTTGGAATTTGACATTGTGATCCCTGGTCTGCCTCATTTGGGGATGCTGGTTATGGTTGTATTAAAATGCACAAGCCTGCCACAATAATGGGGAAAAACATTGTTCTGCATCGTGTACAAAATTAGGGCAGAGTTAGAGTTAGTTTTTCAAAGGCAATGTCAGATTCTTCCTACATGGTGCATTGAGTGGCATGAGGATGTGTACTGCTGATAGAGATGTACAGAATGGAAACAGACCCTTTGGTCCAACCGACCAGATATCCCAACCCAATCTAGTCCCACCTGCCAGCACCCGGCCCATATTCCTCCAATCCCTTCCTATTCATAGACCCATCCAGATGCCTTTTAAATGTTGCAATTGTACCAGCCTCCACCACTTCCCCAGGCAGCTCATTCCATACACGTACCACCCTCTGTGTGAAAAAGTTGCCCCGTAGGTCTTTTTTAAAATATTTTTCCCTCTCGCCCTAAACCTATGCCCTCTAGTTCTGCACTCCCCAACCCCAAGGAAAAGACTTTGTCTATTTATCCTACCCATGCCCCATATAATTTTGTAAACATCTATGAGGTCACCCCTCAGCCTCCGATGCACCAGGGAAAACAGCCCCAACCTGCTCGGTCCCTCCTTGTAGCTCAGATCCTCCAACCCTGGCAACATCCTTGTAAATCTTTTCTGAACCCTTTCATGTTTCACATCCTTCTGATAGGAAGGAGACCAGAACTGCACACAATATTCCAACAGTGGCCTAACCAATATCTTGTACAGCTGCAACATGACCTCCCAACTCTTGTACTCAATACTCTGACCAATAAAGGAAAGCATACCAAACGTCGTCTTCACTATCCTATCTATCTGCGACTCTACTTTCAAGGAGCTATGAACCTGCACTCCAAGGTCTCTTTGTTCAGCAACACACCTGAGGACCTTACCATTAAGTATATAAGTCCTGCTAAGATTTGCTTTCCCAAAAAGCAGCACCTTGCATTTGTCTGAATTAAACTCCATCTGCCACTTTTCAGCCCATTGGCCCATCTGATCAAGATCCCGTTGTAATCTGAGGTAACCTTCTTCGCTGTCCACTACACCTCCAATTTTGGTGTCATCTGCAAACTTACTAATGGTACCTCTTAATTTCACATCCAAATTACGTATAAATGACGAAAAGTAGGGGACCCAGCGCCGATCCTTGAGGCACTCCACTGGTCACAGGCCTCCAGTCTGAAAAACAACCCTCCACCACCACCGTCTGTCTTCTACCTTTGAGCCAGTTCTGTATCCAAATGGCTAGTTCTTCCTGTATGCCGTGAGGTCTAACCTTGCTAATCAGTCTCCCATGGGGAACTTGTCGAACGCCTGACTGAAGTCCATGTAGATCACATCTACTGCTCTGCCCTCCTCAATCCTCTTTGTTGTTACTTCAAAAAACTCAATCAAGTTTGTGAGACATGATTTCCCATGCACAAAGCCATGTTGACTCTCCCTAGACCTTTCCTTTTGAAATATATGTACATCCTGTCCCTCATGATTCCCTCCAACAACTTGCCTACCACTGAGGTCAGACTCACCGGTCGATAGTTCCCTGGCTTGTTCTTACTGCTTTCTTAAACAGTGGCAACCTCCAGTCTTCCGGCACCTCACCTGTGACTATCGATGATACAAATATCTCAGCAAGAGGCCCAGCAATCACTTCCCTAGCTTCCCGCAGAGTTCTAGGGTACACCTGATCAGGTCCTGGGAATTTATCCACTTTTATGCCTTTCAAGACATCCAGCATTTCCTCCTTTATAATATGGACATTTTGCAAGATGTCACCATCTATTTCCCTACATTCTATATCTTCCATGTCCTTTTCCATATAAATACTGATGCAAAATACTCATTTAGCATCTCCCCCATTTTCTGCGGCTCCACCCATAGGCTGCCTTACTTATCTTTGAGGGGTCCTATTCTCCCCCTAGTTACCCTTTTGTCCTTAATGTAAAACCCTTCAGATTCTCTTTAATCTATTTGCCAGAGCTATCTCATGCCCCCATTTTCCCCTCTTGATTTCCCACCTACTTCCTTTATACTCTTCTAAGGATTCACTCGATCTATCCTGTCTATACCCGACACATGCTTCCTTCTTTTTCTTAACTAAACCCTCAATTTTTTTAGTCATCCAGCATTCCCTATACCTACCAGCCTTTCCTTTCACCCTGACAGGAATGTACTGTCTCTGGATTCCTGTTATCTCATTTCTGAAGGCTTCCCATTTTCCAGCCGTCCCTTTACCTGCAAACATCTGCTCCCAATCAGCTTTTGAAAGGTCTTGCCTAATACCGTCAAAATTGGCCCTTCTCCAATTTAGAACTTCAACTTTTAGATCTGGTCTATCCTTTTCATTATTATTTTGTATCTAATAGAATTATGGTTGCTGGCCCCAAAGTGCTCCCCCACTGACACCTCAGTCACCTGCTCTACCTTATTTCCCAAGAGTAAGTCAAGTTTTGCACCTTCTCTAGTAGGTGCATCCACATACTGAATCAGAAAATTTTCTTGTACACACTTTAAAAAAAAATTCCTCTCCATCTAAACCCTGATCACTATGGCAGTCCCAGTCTGTGTTTGCAAAATTAAAATCCCCTACCATAACGATCCTGTTATTTTTATAGATAGATGATCTCCTTAGAAGTTTGTTTCTCAATTTCCCTCTGACTATAAGGTGATCATCCCTTTCTTATTTCTCAGTTCCACCCAAATAACTTACCTGGATATATTTCTGGGAATATCTTCCCTCAGCACAGCTGTAATGCTATCCCTTATCAAAAATGCCACTCCCCCTCCTCTCTTGTCTCCCTTTCTATCCTTCCTGTAGCATTTGTATCCTGGAACATTAAGCTGTCGTTTCTTATTTTGTCTGCTGGATGTTCGGTAGTTTTGATTTAGCTTAAATGTTCATTGTTTCCTGAGTCCAAGTTTAGTGAAGAGTTCAATTTAGTGCTTGCAGAATGTCAGGACGCAGGCATATCTTGGAAAGGAACTTTATCTGCATCATTGAATGTCAACCTGAAAAAGCTTAGCATCTGAGAATTGTTCAGGAACGAACTTGGTTTGTAAAGTCAGAGGTGGATTCCCTTGTAATAGTTAACTCTTTAAAGTCTGATTAGATTATAAAATGCATTTGATATTTGATTGTCTTAGCTAGTCTTTCTTTACCTGATCCTGAGCTTCCAGTTGCCTTGTTCTTTTAATGCTGCTGTGATGCTAATGTCACTGTCCTTGGCCTAGTGCATAGTTTAAGTGAAGCTCAGCATAAGCTTGAGGAACAACATAAGGCATGTTAAAGCTCTGGACTCAGCATAGAGTTAAACAATTTCAAACTTTAATTTTGTCCTGCCCAAAATCCCATTCTATTTCCTTTGCAAGTTTTGAGTTTTCTCATTTTTAATGTCTATCAGCAGTCCACCTGTTCTAGACACATCTTTTTTCTCTTTCTTTCTCCATTCATCCCCATTCCCTTTAGCCACATGAGATTAATTCTTCTGTCATTCAATCTCTCCTTCCTCCATGCTATTGCAAATCTGCCTTTGACCATGACCCACCTGTCTTTTGCTCAAATTCGAAACTGTCTCTAGCTTTAGCCAGTTCTGATGATCGGTTGTCAATTTGCAACATTAACTCGGTTTCTTTCTCCATAGATTTTGTCTGACCAGCAGAATGTCATTCAGCATTTGCTGTGTTTAGAGCAGATGTGTTAAGCTCAGAGTGAACCTGTGATTGAGTTAACGTCAGGTGATTAAGCACAACACCAAAGGTGTTGCTCAGATGTTCACTCTTGTATTAAATGCCGACTGTTGATTAACAAGGCCAGGGAAATTAATGAAGTTGCATTTGTACACTTTTAAGCAGAGTAGTTGTTCTTGTCATGTTACATAAAGCGAGCTGGGTGGTCATGAGTGAGTTGGAAAACTGTCATTTAAAGTGTTTGCGTTGAATCAAGTTTGAGCTAATGAAAGTTAATTTGCCAATTAAACTCCTGTACCGTTCAAATCAAGATTCGGAGAGTCAGAATTTATTTACAATATGGTGAAGAGGCCTTGCTGTTTTTAGTTTTGGCTGTCAAACATTCACCTACTCTGATTTCATTTTTCAGCACTTCACACACAACTTTGTATGGTATGATGTTTCAAGTGTTCTCTGAATACTTGAAAGTTATTCACAGCTCTGGATGGTTTTTTTTTCCTCAATTTCCTCTAAACCACCTCCTTACCTTAACATTGTACCCATTGGTAATTGACTCCTTAACTAAGAACATAGAACAGTACAGCTCACCACAGGCCCTTCGGCCCTTGATGTTGTGCCGACCTTTTATTCTATTCTGAGATCAAACTGACCTAGAAACCTTTCGTTTTACTGTCATCCATGTGCCTATCCAAGAGTTGTTTAAGTCTACTACCACTGCTGGCAGTGTATTCCACACACCCACCACTCTGTGTAAAGAGCCTACCTCTGACATCTCCCCTAAACTTTTGTCCAATCCCCTTAAAATTATGCCCCTTCATGTCAGTCATTTCTGTCCTGGGAAAAAGTCTCTGGCTATCTACTCCATCTATGCCTCTCATCATCCTGTACATCTCTTTTAAAGTCATCTGTCATCTCTCTTAGTTCCAATGAGAAAAACCCTACCTCCCTCAACCTTTTTTCATAAGACATGCTTTCCAGTCCAGGCAACACCTTAGTAAATCCCCTCTGCACCTTATCTAAAGCATCCACATGCTCCCTATAATGGGGCAACCAGAACTGAACAGAATATTCCAAGTGTGGTCTAATCAGGGATTTTTAGAGCTGCAGCATAATCGTGTGGCTCTTAAACTCAATCCCCCTCTAATGGAAGCCAACACACCATATGCCTTCTTAACAACCCTATCAACTTAGGTGGCAATTTTGAGGGATCTATGGATGTGGACCCCAAGATTCCTCCACACTGCCAAGAATCCTGCCTTTAACTCTGTAATCTGCATTCAAATTTGACCTTCCAAGGTGAATTTCTTCTCACTTTTCCAGGTTGAACTCTATCTGCCACTTGTCAGCCCAGCTCTGCATCCTGTCAATGTCTTATTGCAACCTACATAAGCCCTCCACACTATCCACCACTGCCGCAACCTTCATGTCATTGACAAACATATTAATTCACTCTTCCACTTCCTCATTCAAGTCGTTTATAGAAATCACAAAGAGCAGACTTCCCAGAACACATCCCTGCAGAACACCACCGATCACCGAGCTCCAAGCTGAATACTTTCCATTTACTACCACCTTCTGTCTTCGATGGGCTAGCCAATTCTGTATCCAAGCAGCCAAATTTTCCTGTATCCCATGCCTCCTTACTTTCTGATAGAATCTACCATGGGAAACCTTATCAAACAACATGCTAAAATCCATATACACCACACCCACTGCTCTACCTTCGTCAATGTCTTTTGTCACATCCTCAAAGAATTCAGTGAGGCTTGTGAGGCATGACCTGTACCCCTCAAAGCCATGCTGACTATCTCTAAGTAAACATCTATCCTGTCTCTCAGAATCCTTGCCAATAATTTTCACAGCACTGATGTAAAACTGATCTGTGATTTCCAGATTGTCCCTGTTCCCTTTCTTGAACAAGGGAATAACATTTGCCACCTCCCCAATAATCTGATACTACTCCAGTTGACAGCCAGGATGCCAAAATCATCACTAAAGGCACAGCAATCTTTTCTTCGTGTCCTGTCATAACCTTGGGTATATTCCGTCTGGCCCAGGGGTTAGCAAGTTTTGAGAAGGTTTGTAGCTCAGGCTGAGGTTCTGGATGTAAGTTTGCTCACTGAGCTGGAATGTTAGTTTTCAGATGTTTCTTCTCCATATTAGATAACATCAACAGTGGACCTCTGGTGAAGCACTGGTGTTATGACCCGCTTTCTATTTGTGTTTAGGTTTCTTTGGGTTGGTGATATAATTTCCTATTCTTTTTCTCAGAGGGTGGTAAATGGGGTCCAAATTGATGTGTTTGTTGGTAATGTTGCAGTTGAAATGCCATACTTCTTGGAATTCTCATGCCTCTGTTTGGCTTGTCCTAGGATGGATGTGTTGTCCCAGTCGAAGTGGTGTCCTTCCTCATCTGCATGTAAGGATACTAGTGGTAGTGGGTTAGTCTTTTTGTGGCTAGTTGATGTTCATGTATCCTGGTGGCTCAGGGATTTTATCTATCCTCATGTTTTTCAAAGTTTCCAGCATGTCTACTCCTTAACATCAACATGTTCGAACGTATTAGCTGGTTTCATTGCTGTCTTCACAAATGACGTGGTCCCTCTCAGTAGTGAATACTGAAGTAAAGTATTCATTAAAGACCTCCCCTGCCACCTCAGATTCCAGACAAAAGTTTCCTCCACTAAGGGGAAGAATTTCTTACTGTCTCCCTGTCCATGACTCTGAGTTTTGTACACCTCAATCAGATTCCCCCCTCAGACTTCTCTGCTCTAAGTAAAATAACCCCAGCCTATCCAGGAGCAAATTACTGCATGGATGCTGGAACCTGTACTGTAAATAAAAGCTCTGAAGAGTCCTGTAGGCTCGAAACATTACCTTGTTCTTTCTCCACAGATGCCGCCTGATCTGCTGTGATTCCCAGCCTATCTAGTCTCTCTTCATCATTGAATCATTCCAGGCAATGCAACGTTCTTTTAAATCTAAAATCAAATTGCTGGAGAAACTCAGCAGGTTGGCAGCATCTGTGAGAAGAAGGCAGAGTAAATGTTGGAATGTGATGACTCTTCATCGTAACCAGACTCGAAACGTGAGTTACAATACAGACAATTCTTGGGCTCAAGCTAGAGCAAAGGTAAGATCATGATCCCTGCATGACCATAATTTGCCAGATTCCATTTATTTTCAATTATCTCTTCCTGTCTCACTATTTCCATTATGCCTGTTGATCATGCTGATACAATTTGGTATAGAATGCTCAGTCTTCTATGTCAACGATTCTATTTTCCATTGCAACACACACTTTTGACCTGTTATTATCTGCTTCCTCTGATCTGTTACTGCTGAAAAAATAAAGATATAGCATTTTATGAATCCTAAAATAATGCCAATGCTCTTAAAATTTTTAAAACTAGTGATTACAATAATGCATTTTATACACAATGTACAATCTAAAATGAATGTGTTATCAGACTTTGTGAGCAAAGTTACGAAAGTATCAATGGTTTAAGGTTTCTCTTCCCTTATTACAAATTGCTAGCTGTGCCCTAGTACAACAGTTTTAATCAACAATTCCGAATTTAGTTTTTGTACAACTTTAATTTTAAGTTTTGCGCCACAATTATAGATGATTTTTGAAGTGTCTTTTGCAGTTTGTTCATAGATACTAATCAGAATTTTCAAAAATATTTCTAAACATATTTTTATTGAAAAATAAATGTCTTGATATTACAACAAATATAAAACAATACAATTCGAAACAATACCAAGAAAGAACCGAAAAAAACTGCACTCATGTACAAATTTATAAATCTATATATAAAAAAACTAAATACATAAATAGTAACTAATAATTAACAACTAACTAATAAATAATAAAACGGCTCAGTGAGACAAAACACTAGCTCTCGACCATGGAGAGCATTAATTTACACACACTCATACGTTCGCAGGTCCCCCTCTCTGGGTGTTAGACTCTTAAAATAATTGTTATGGCTGTATAAAAGCCCTTATTAGTGTGGCAGACAGATCTGTGTCCAGGTAGTCCAAAAAGGGCTGCCATGTCTTGTAAAGATTCTAAGTTTTATGGTGCACCATGCTTGTTAAAATATCCAGAGGAGTTATGCTCCATAACTACCTTATGCCAACCCGACAAACCTAGACGATTTTCAGGCACCCGATCTAACGGATTATTCTTTCTTGCTGAAAAGGTAAGGATGTTGAAAAGTTTCCTCTTATGCACATCTACAGAAACACACTGGGCAGGCCGGAAGAAGTAAAACCGGGTCCATCTCCACCCTTGATCCTCTTTGTTGCACCTACTACAGCACTCCAGTATGTCTAGAGTCTGCAGCAATGACTAAGAGCAGCCGTACTCGCTTTGCACTTGGGACATTTTGAAGATACTCCCGGTTTAAATTTTGAATGATTTGGAATCAAGTGGACCCTGTGGGAAATCTTCAATTGTAAAGCATGTGTTCTATTGTAAATCGATCTTTCTCATGTTTTCCCAAATACCTTCCCATGTCTCTGAGGAGATCTCAATGCTCTCCCATACCCTGCAAAGCTGCTCGGTCTCATCCGAGCCTCCCCCTCCCAAAATAAAGGGGATAAAGAGTGTTGATAGACAGTGTGTTCTTACCACTGATCACCCTCTTCTCTGTCAGATCTGTGTGGATTGTTAAAAGTGTTATCCTTTTTTGAGTAAAATCCCTAATTTGAAAAAAAAAACGAAACAGATCCCTACTAGGTAGCTCATATTGCTGCTCCCCTCAATCTGTGAGGCAGTTGCAATTTAACTAACTTAATAAGGGGCTGCTTACAATGCCAGATAAAGAGCTGAACCAGCCGTTCAGCCTCCTGAACTTTTGCCTAATGAAAATCAAGGGGAGCATTCACAGGGGGTACAATAGAAGGGGGAGAATGTTCATTTTAATGAAGGCTATTCAGAATTTTCAAAAATATTAAGCTGCACTATCACAAAATAAGCTAATTACTAGAGGACACAGGCCAGGTATTTTAACTTGGACAGCAATCATGAAAAAAACACGTCTGTGTCTGACCCAAAATACTGGTTGGCGCTCTCAGAGCCACGCAGATGCTTCACTTTCATTCTAGTTCACTACTGATTGATAGGTTAATGCCAAAGACTGCCCTCAGTCTGTCTATAATGCTGTTGGTGCTGGTAATCTGTAATTTGTTCAGATAAGTGACATATAATATGGAACTCAAGCATCCACTTTCTTTTCATTTTAGATAGAATGCAAGACCTCATTGAATTTCTAAATGCCTTATTGGATAATGGTTTAAAGCATTTCTGTAAATTAATACAGTATTTTTATTAATCCAATGAGTGTTTAAATTAATGTATTAATGAAGTGAGGTTATCGTATTAGTCTGTGCCGCCTGGTCTGCCGGTGTTGATACCTTGCCCCCTTTAGTCTACTCCATTGTGCAGTTGGATAAATGCTGATCTGTTTCTCAGCTCAGTTTTCCTTATGCATGTACCGTACTGTGTTTAGTTCTGGTTGCTTCATTCGAGAAAGAGTGTAGAGATGTACAAGGATCATAGCAGAAATAGAGTTAGGATTTAATCTGGAAAAGGGTTGCGAGGCTATGCATCTCAACCTCTTGATTTAAAAAAAAGACTTAAAGGCAGTCAAATAGATTTCAAAAAGACTTGACTCATGCAGAAAGAATGTTTTCTTTAATATCTATCTGGCCTTAATCTAAGCTAATTACCAAGAAATCTAACCAAATGAATGTATTTACCCACAGTGAGAAACTCAATTACAGAGAATAGTTGAAGTGAATAGTCTAGTTGTCTTGAGGCAGAACTAGATAAGCCTGAGAAGGAGAAAGAAGGGTCTCATGGTACAACAGTGATGTCCAAACCTGCAACGTCAAGTCCCACCTGCCCAGTGGTGTCACATCATTTCTGAACAGGTTGATTTAAACCTGCTAAGACACCAAAAGGGATAGATGGTTAAGTTGGTAGATGCAGTTGAGAAAGGATGGGAAGAGGCTCAAGAGGAGCACATACACTGGCATGTCCCATTTGGGTTTTATGGTATGTTTCTGTGCTTTTACATTCTATGTAATTCCTGCCTTCACATTGTCCCTGATGTCTTTTCATAAGAATCTCTGGATCTCATTCTTGAAGGCTTCAGTCTCCTCCACTGTCCTCAGAGGGTAAAGATTACGACTGTCTTTTTCCCTTCTTGAAGTATTGACTCTAAAATTAAGATAATACCTTATCATTTTTTATTTTCCCACCACATTCTACCTGATTGAATCTATTTTTTTAATATTTATGTGTCACTATCAGATCTCCCTTAATCTTTGAACTCGAGGAAATAAACAATATGGTGAAAATGCAGTTCCCAATCCTGTCTCTCAATAATCACATAGAAAGTTCATAAGCTATTTGATAGAGTTCTGACCTGAATATGTTGGTGCTCGCAATGTGAATGAAAATTCTGAGGAGAAAAAAGAATAGAATTGTTATTTTATTCAAAAGCCCAGTAGATTGGCTGATGTTGTAAGTGGGTGTTGCTCTTCTGCACAACAGGATTGTGGCTAATAAGCATTATCAATGTCATGGGATGGGCAAACAATTACTTGTATTGCTCCAACTATATTTCATGCTGGAAATAATATAATTAAAATGTAGGATGTCTTCAGTTAAAATTGTGATTCTAAAAATCACAACTTTAAGTAAACTACTGTAAGTGAAAGATTAATTCCCATGTGATAGTTTCAAATGAATCAATCAATATTGAAAGTACCATCCTGTTCTATAGAAGACTGAAATGAAACCTTTGTCTGTAAACTTTGAGTTGAAGTATAGTCTTTTAAATGGCTAAATACAAGTAAATGAAGGCTGCCAATTTTGATCCTGAAAAGTGCCTAGTTTACCTCCGATTACCCTGGATAGGATGCCTCAAAAGTTTAAGTAACAGATGAAGCTAACTGTTTCAAGCTGCTACGATGCAGTAGCAACACAGGTGGTGTTTGCCATTGACAGGATGTTGCCATCAAGCCAAAAAAATGTTCTGCCAGCCACATAACTGAATAATGTGGTTGATGAATTCCATTGCCGTGATGCCAAGAATGTACAGAGTATGCGGACCATATCAAACAGCATGCCCCTTTGATTTTTCTCAACCATGTACTAACTGTACCTGATTGTGCAATTGGATAACATGGGGTGCATGTTCCGAATGTGCAAAGAAGTATGCTGTCAACCACCATAGGAATATCAGTCAAGCTCACTGTGTGGTATGTGTATGTAATGGAACCTATGTGTATTAATATACAGGACCCTGTTTTACAGACAAAGAACATACCCACTCACTGCACCTGTTTGAATTTAACAAAGTAGGTAACATCCATTTGTTGGTTCATTCCTTAGTTCATTCCTTAGCTTGGAAAGTGTCGTGTTTTGCATAAATATCTCCTCCTGACACGTTCTAGCTACTGCACAAGTTCTTATTCATTGAGGTTTGTAGACCCAAGTATTGCAAGGACTGCAATTAACAATTACTGGCTTGAATTGGTTTGCCATCCCAGGTTTGTATGTAAGCGTTAAAACTGGGCATTGAAGTATTTGGGCATTTTTTTGCTGAATCTAATCCTTGGTTTGCTACAGATTTGTCAACATTGCCCATTTAAGTCTCTCCTAGTTTTAACAATACAAAGTGTAGTATAAGCATTTATTTCTGATATGACAACAGCTGTTTCTACTGTGAGCAGATTCATTTAAGTAGGTTTAAATAAATGTTGCTGCCCAAGCTATTTCCTCCCATCCCTGTCTGTGCTATTTATGTTGTCAAAAAATGTTACTTCTTTCCTTAATCCATTATGAACACAGTTTTGCTGATTAAGTTATTTACATAAGGGTACTGTATGGGAGAATATGTGAAGGAAATAACTATGAATATCTGCAGTTCTGTAGTGCAGTTCATAATCAAAGGGAATTCCAAGAAAATGTATGGCTAATGAATTGTAGTCTTTGTTGTAATATAGAAAAGATAACCAATAAGAAGCCACTGTGATAATGGCCAGATACCTATTTTAATAATGTTGCTTGAAGGATGAATATTGGCCAGAACACTGAAGAGACTACTCCTTCTGTTCTTCAAAATAGTACGACAAAATCTTTTTAAGTCCATCTGAGAGAGCAGACAGGCCAGAGTTATTGTCTGATCAGAACAACCGAAGCTAAGCCAGTACAATGCTCCCTCGGAAAGTATCAGCCTAAATCTTTGCGCTCGAGAGTTGAATTGATGACTGCTATCAGTGAGCCACAGTTCCTGCCCACTCAGCTGTCACTCATGGTTCTCATGCCATTTGGACTTGTTAACAACAAGAATAGAAATATACTGCTGAGGCTGTATAAGGCTCTGGTTAGACCACGTTTGGAACATTGTGAGCATTTTTGGACCCTGTATCTAAGGAAGGATGTGTTAACCTTGGAGAGTGCTCAGTGGAGGTTTAGAACAATCATCCCAGGCATGAAGGGCTTGTTATATGAGCAGCAGTTGAGAACTCTGGGTCTGTATTGGATGGAATTTGGAAGGATGAGTGAGGATCTGATTGAAAGTTGCAGAATACTGAGAGGCCTGGATAGAGTGGATGTAGAGAAGGTGTTTCTCCCAGTAGGAGAGACGAGGACCTATAGGCAAAGCCTAAGAGTGAAGACCCTTTTGAACTGAGCTTGGGGAAAGGTTTGGCCAGAGGTGATTTAATCTGTGGAACTCATTGCTGTGCAAGGCTGCAGAGACCAAACCATTGTTGATTGGTAAGGGGATCAAGACTTATGGGGAGAGTGCAGGAAAATGGGGGTTGAGAACTATACCAACTATAATAAAATGGCAGGAGAAAAAGAACTGCAGATGCTAGAATCCAAAATAGAGGCTGGAGGCTGGAAGAATACAGCAAGCCAGGAAGTGACAGGAGGTGTAGAAGTCAACATTTCTGATGTAACCCTTCAGGTTACCCCTGAAATGTTGACATGATCCCCTTACTAGTCAACAATGGCTTGGTCTCCACAGCCTTCCACAGATTAAATCCCCTCTGGCTGCAAAGTTCCCAGAGCTCAGTTCGAAAGGGTCTCCTGATGCTGCCTGGTTTGCTGTGTGCTTCCAGCCTCTTCCTTGTCCAAGATGAAATGGCAGAGCAGACACTAGTTGAATGGCCTAATTCTGCTTATATGTCTTATGGTCTAATGGGCCTCATCTCAGTCTTAAATTGGTGCCCCTTTGTCCTGAGACAATGCCCCACCCCAACAATGGTCCTTGAGTCTCCCAGGAGGGGAAGCATCTTCATAACATTTACCTGCAGAGCCACTTAAAAATCCTGTGTGTTTTACTGAGACCACTTCTCATTCTTCAAAACTCCAGTGAGTAGAGTCCTAACCAGTGTAGCCTTTGCTCATAAGTCAATTCCTCAGTAACTCGGATCATCTTTGTGAACTGCTTCCAATGAAATAATATATTTTTCTCAAATAAGAGGACCAAAACTGCTCTCAGTCCTCTAGATGTGGTCTCATCAGCACCTTGTAAAATTGCAGTAAGACTTCCCAACTCTTGTACTCCAGGCACCTTGAATTAAGGATCAACATTCCATTAACCTTCCTGTTTATCTGCTGCACCTATCTGCTAGTTTACTGTGTTTCATGTACAAGTATGCATTTTGTATGGCAGCTTCTCTCAATTCAAACAATTAGTCTGTTCTCCATTCCAAAATAAACAACTTTCCCACATTATATTTCATTTGCCAACTTTTCTCCCACTTCTTTAATCTCTAAACTTTTTGTATCTGTCTTAACCTGCCTTTCCATCTGTTTTTATGTTATCCAAAATTTTATGAGAGTACATTTTTGTCCTTTCCCCTTTGTTATTTAAACTATATTGTAGACAGTTGCAGCCCCAAACGTTGATCCCTGTGGAACCCCAGCAGTTACAGGTTACTAACCCGAAAAGATTCCCTTGTCCCCACTTGTTGTTTTCTGCCCAATAGCCAAATCTCTATCCACATCAGTATTGTGCCAGTAAATTGTAGGCTGTAATGACGTAACCTTTTGTGAAGTAGCTTGTCAAACACCTTCTGGGAGTCCAAATACAACACATCTACTAGTTTCTTTTTATTGACTCTGGTTGAGACTTCTTTTCAAAACCTTAATAAATTAGACATGAATCCTTTTTCGTAAAGGAATGCTGACTCTGCTTGTTCAGATGTTGATTTTCCAAATATGCTGCTATGCCTTAATAGTCCCAACATTTTTCGAAGAGATGTCAGCCTTATCAACTTCTTGTAAGTGTAGAAGCTGGTGATAGTGATGATGATAAATTATTTTTAAAAATACTTTGAATAGTTATTTGTGGGGAGCTTAGAGATAGAACAGAGACGGCTCAGATTGTGTTTTTTTTGACATGGTGACTCATTGGCTGAATGGCCTCCCTCCATGCTGTCGTCATTGTAATTCAAAATCTGAAACAAGAACAGGTAAAAGGTTTTTTTCCAGCAACGCTGATTTTGTGTCTTCATCGCTGACTCTGGTAAAAGTTGCTTTCTTTAAAATGTGTTTTAAAAGTCTTTCTAAAATAAAAACAAAGGCCTTGTGAAGGCTTTTTAATCTGAGGGTTAGCTTTTCAGTAATACGTTATTTAGGTTAGGAGCAGGATGAGCTATGCACCTAACAGGTCTGAACACTTGCCTGCTTGTTTTTTTTTGTTTTTAATTTTAGCTGATCTTTCCAAGGTATGCCTCTCCACCCAAGCCTACATATTATTCACCAAAAACTCTCTTAAGCAGGTGATGCTTCATGAAGATTAGTACCATAAGATATTATTGATAGATATGGCTCCTGGAGAAGGGTAATGCTGTGACTAAGGTTTGATGGAATGAATATTGTTATCAGGAGTTGGCTATCATTCAGCCTATGACTTCATCATAAGCAGTGGAGAGTATAGGATGAGGAAGATTAAAGTTGATGTGCAATACAAGTGATCTCCATTCATAAACTTAAACCGATGAGATTATGTTTTTTGCTAACACTTTATATGAAAATACTGCATTTAAACAGAAATGCCCTGCCATTTTGAAGTACAAAACAAATAAAAGAAAGTACTTGAATAGAGTCACAGTCATATAGCACAAACAGATTTTCAGTCCAACTTGTCCACGCTGACCAAGTATCCCAAACTAAAATAGTCCCATTAACCTGAATTTGGCCCGTATCCTTTCGAACCTTTCTTTTTCATGCATCTGTCCAAATGTCTTTTAATGTTGTAATTACACCTGCACCTATCACTTCCTATGGCAGTTCATTCCACATGTAAACCACCCTCTGTGTGGAAAAAGTTGCCCCTCAGATCCCTTTTAAGTCTTTCTCCTCTGAACTTAAAAAATATGTCCCATGGTTTGAATGCCCCACCCTAGGGAAAAGACCTTTAGTATTCACCTTATCTATGCTCTTCTTGAGTTTATAAACCTCTGTAAAGTCACCCTTCAACTTTCTACATTTGAGTGAAATAAGTCCCAGCCTATCCAGCATCTCCCTAGATCCAACCCTGTACACCTGGCAACATGCTGGTAAATCTTTACTGAACCCTCCCCAATTTAATAATATCCTTCCTATAGCAAGGCGATCAGAACTATACGCAGTACTCCAAAAGTGTCCTCGTCAATGTCCAGTACGATCTCAATATGACATCCCAACTCCTATACTGAATGTTCCAGTTGTGCCATCATCCTGTCCACCTGTGATGTCACTTTTTCAAAGAACTGTGTACCTGAAATTTTGACGACAATTCCCAGACCCTACCCTTAACTGTGTAAGTCCTGCCCTGGTTTATCCTGCCAAAATGCAACACCTCATACTTACCTTGATTAAACTCCATCTGCCTGCCACTCAAGGTCCTGAGTACAAATGTACAACTGAGTTCTACATTCAGATAATATTCACTGTCCATTTTACTCCCAGTTTTGGAGTAGAGTTCACCTCATTGGCCAGGGTCCTAAAGAAAGCTCCAGGATTTCTGCAATGCTCCTGCTCAACCATTGTTGCAGCTGATGCCCTGCTGCCATTTCAAGAGTCCATGCATTGGGCCCACAAAACCAGGATTTCCTGCTGATACCACTCTGACCTCCACGCGACACCAGGAAGGGGAAGAAAAGAAATTAAAAACATGAAAAGGAGAGAGAGGGAGAAAGAATATGGTAGATGTAGAGCAGACCAGCTTAGCCAGAACACCATCTGCTCCTTGCTCGCCAGGAGACCCGAGGCTGGATGGAGCTGTGTCTAGCATGTTTTGGTGATACTGCTGCCACTGGAGACCTCCTCATTCATGTGCCACTCTCCAGGCTTAAATGGAAAAGAAGAAAACATAAGGAAGAAAGAAAGCAGATTGGAGCAGATCATCCCTGGGCTCAGCCCTGCTGTTCTGCTGTCATCTTGAAAACCTTATCTCCCCAACACTCTGTTCCTGTCATTCTTTGTTGTTTGTCTCAGTGATAGGTATTTTTTTAACCAACCAGTTCAGAGATGTTGTAACACACCTCTAGAGGGACTGGGACTTGAAACTAGGCCCTCTAGTCCAGGGGTAGGTACACAACCACTGCACCACAGATCGTTTTCGGGTTTCTCACTTTGTTAGAGAGGTGAATGACTAGTGATGCGTTTAACCTTGGGGTGAGATGAGAAGGTTGGACTTCCATTGTAACCTCAGCTGGTTCGGGAATTGAGCCAACACTGTTGGCTTCATTCTGCATCATCAAACAGCCAACTGAGTGAACCACCCATCCTGTGGTAATCACATTTAACACTTACTGTTCAAGTGTCATCATGGCTTTGAATTGAGGGCAAAAGACTTAGAGTACCAAAGGATATGTAAACCATTGAAGTTTCTGGAGGTAGGATAACCTCTGAGCAATCAATGGGTTTTAAAATCAGATTTTGGTATCAAATATTACTTGGTGTGAGTAAATAAGTGTCCAGTTGTAGTGCTTTTCTCTTGCTTTGAAGAAACATGAATTCCAAGCATTTAAGGCATCTTTACCAAGTATAAGCCAAATTCTGCTTTTTGTTGCAAACATTGTACTGCCAAATTTAATTTTGGTGTGCACAGCCAACTTGTTTAAGCGTGCAGCCTCTTTAAATTTATTTGGGTGGCAACTGAGAGGAGCCATTGTTGTGCATAGTCTGCCTGGGAAGTTTTGTGTTCTTGTGGAACTGTGCACCAGAGAGGAAACTAGTTGCAGAGTTAGTGCTGTCAGTGTCCTTTAAAACTGAAGTTAACCTATTTGGTCTCATGGAAACTGCAGAAGTATTATCAGTTTTAATTACAATATGATATTAACACTCTGTACTCCGCATGATTCTGAAGCCAACACATTATCTCATCAATACTGTCAGCCCTGGGGGTGTTCCATTAATACTGTCTGAATTAGTATTGTTCCTGGCAGACTATAAATCAACTAGTATTGTTTTGCTGTTGAAATAATAGTACATATTAGCCTGTTGACAAATGCTGCAGCTTCATCTGAAATGGCTGATCAGGGTGTGAAACTCCAGTTATTATTCTAGCTGAGCCTCCTGCTGTTAGCTTTGTGAAAATTATGTTTTGCTGTCCGCCTCACCATCGAAACACCTTGAGCGGCATGGAGTTTCTCTATTTTCAAAGTGTGTACTAATTACTCCCCACAGAAGAAGCAAATCTTTTGAACTTTCATCTGAGTAGCCTTTGAATAAAGTGATGTCTTTTCCTGTGAGTCGGCTACTGGAGCGCTGAGTTTAGTTTTAACAATTTAGAAACTGATTTCATCAGGTTTTAGTTGTTAACTTTTTAAAGATATTTGTCATATTCAACTTTTCTTAATCCATTCTTTGTTTCCCTCATTATTTTTCTCTGTACCTGATTGGAAATGGAATTAATTTACACTTCCTTCTCAGTCCATAGGCAAATAATTTCATAATCTGTCAATTTGATTAATTAACAAACCTGATTAGGTAGGTCCCTATACCCAGTCTGACTCACTGTCAGCTTGCCAAGCAAAGAATTTTAAAAACGTCAACATGCAAGAACGGGTCTATTGGTCTTTCCATGCCCTGCCACTGTAAATTGTGACTCCTGCTCACTTTGCCTCCAGGTTACTGGTTGTTTTGCTGTAACATTTGGAGCTGCTTTTGCTTTGATTATGGATACTGGTTGACAAAGAATAACTTTTTTTTCAGGTGAAAGTGGACTCATTTGTTTGAAGCACTTTTAGCGCTCTGTGTGGGAGAGATATTCAAATATATTTACCAAATTCTTGTATTTCCCTTTCATGCTATTCAGTTCCAATTCTCTCGAAAGAATTCTGTGAACACCTTTTCTCTTCAGTGAAAATGATTCCCGATGGTTGAAGCCTATCTGTGAATTAAATAGTGGCAGCTTTCTTTTAATATCTTGCATAAAGAAATATGGTGACAACTAATTTAATGTCAGCACATATGGTATGCCCACCATAGACAGTGGGTCCCTTTTATTACAGATTCTGTTTAATATGCAGTGTCCAGGTGTCGTATATATCCTGCTTGTATGGAATTGATATGATTGTGATCTTGATGTAAGCATTCCTATTGTATGATATTCTGTGTTTTACTCCTACTCTGTGGCGGACATTCAAGGGATGTAGACCATTCCAAAATAGCACTTAACAGAAGATTATGAGTGAGAATGTACTTTCTAGACTGGTGTTGACTTGAAAATGCTAAGTGAATGTATTTATGTAATTGCTATCTTGTCATTTTTATGGAGGCAGACTAATCTTTCTGAACTATGCATTACTATGACTAGACCTCATGGCTAGATACTTTAATAAAGTGTGTGTGTGTGTTTTCATATGGAGAGTTGATAATGGGAGTAGTTACCATTGATCAAAACTGAATTGGAACAGCTGGTGTAAAAGCAGTTCAGAACCTGAGAGTTCGGAGGCAAGCAACAGGCTCCTAGACTATATGGGATTGAGGTTCGGAAGGAGGAGGTGTTAGCAATTCTACAAGTGTGAAAATAGATAAGTCCCTGGGCTGGATAGGATTTATCCTAGGATTCTCTGGGAAGCCAGGGAAGAGATTGCAGAGCCTTTGGCTTTATTCCTGTAGACAGTGATGACATAATGATTAATGTCAGAAGACTGGAGGATAGCAAATGTCTCCTTGATCAAGAATGGGAGTAGAGGCAACCCTGGTAATTATAGACCAGTGAATCTTACTTTGTGGGTAACGTGTTGGAAAAGGTTATAAGAGAGAGGATTTATAATAATCTAGAAATGAATAAGTTGATTAGGGATAGTCAACACAGATTTTGTGAAGGGTAGGTCATGTCTCACAAACCTTATTGAGTTCTTTGAGAAGGTGACAAAACAGGTGATGAGGGTAAAGTGGTTGATGTGGGGGATATTGATTTCAGTAAGACATTTGAAAAGTTTCCCCACAGACGAGTGTGATTGAGGGTGATTTCGCGGTTTGGATCAGAAATTGGTTAGCTGTAAGAAGACGGAGGGTGATGGTTGATGGGAAATGTTCATCCTGGAATTCAGTTACTAGTGATGTACTGCAAAGATCTGTTTTGGGGCCACTGCTGTTTGTCATTTTTATAAATGACCTGGATGAGGGCATTGAAGATGGGCTAGTAAATTTGTGGATGATACTAAAGTTGGTGGAGTTGGATAGTGCCGAAGGATGATGTAGGTTATGGAGGGACATAGATACGCTGCAGAGTTGGGCTGAGAGGTGGCAAATGGAGTTTAATGTGGAAAAGTGTGAGGTGATTCACTTTGGAAAGAGTAACAGGAATTCTGGATCAGTGGTGCTGGAAGAGCACGTGGGGATGTGGACCTGGCCAGGTAGTCACAGAGGGAACGGTCTTTGCGGAAGGCGGAAAGGGGTGGGGAGGGAAACATATCCCTGGTGGTGGCGGAAATGTCGGCGGATGATTTGGTTTATGTGAAGGTTGGTAGGGTGGAAGGTGAGCACCAGGGGCGTTCTATCCTTGTTACAGTTGGAGGGGTGTGGTCTGAGGGCGGAGGTGCGGGATGTGGACGAGATGCGTTGGAGGGCATCTTTAACCGCGTGGGAAGGGGAATTGCGGTCTCTAAAGGAGGAGGCCATCTGGTGTGTTCTATGGTGGAACTGGTCCTCCTGGGAACAGACACGGCGGAGGCAGAGGAATTGGGAATATGCCCCCCCTACGACCCACCCTCCCATTGTGGCACTTTCCCCTGCCACTGCAGGAACTGTAAAACCTGTGCCCTCACCTCTATCCCAGGCCCTAAAGGAGCCTTCCACATCCATCAAAGTTTTACCTGCACATCCACTAATATCATTTATTGTATCCGTTGCTCCCGATGCGGTCTCCTCTACATTGGGGAGACTGGGCTCCTCCTAACAGCGCTTTAGGGAACATCTCCGAGACACCCACACCAATCAACCACACCGCCCCGTGGCCCAATATTTCAACTCCCCCTCCCACTCTGCCAAAGACATGGAAGTCCTGGGCCTCCTTCACCGCTGCTCCCTCACCACCAGACGCCTGAAGGAAGAACGCCTCATCTTCTGCCTCGGAACACTTCAACTCCAGGGCATCAATGTGGACTTCAACAGTTTCCTCATTTCCCCTTCCTCCACCTCATCCTAGTTTCAAACTTCCAGCTCAGCACTGTCCCCTTGACTTGTCCGGACTTGTCGAAGCTGCCTAGCTCCTTTTCCACCTATCCACTCCACCCTCTCCTCCCTGACCTATCACCTTCATCTCCTCCCCCACTCACCCATTGTACTCTATTTTACTCTCTCCCCTCCCCCACCTTCCTCTAGCTTATCTCTCCATGCTTCCAGCTCACTGCCTTTATTCCTGATGAAGGGCTTTTGCCGGAAACGTCGATTTCGCTGCTCGTTGGATGCTGCCTGAACTGCTGTGCTCTTCCAGCACCACTGATCCAGAATCTGGTTTCCAGCATCTGCAGTCATTGTTTTTACCCAGAGTAACTGGAATACAGAGTACTGGGCTAATGGTGAGATTCTTGTTGTGTAGATGAACAGAGACAACTGTGTCCATGTACATAGATCCCTGAAAGTTGTCACCCAGGTTGATAGGGTTGTTAAGAAGGCATACGGTGTGTTAGCTTTTATAGGTAGAGGGATTGAGTTTTGGAGCTGTGAGGTCAAATTGCAGCTGTCCAAAACTGGTGCGGCCGCACTTGGAATATTGTGTACAGTTCCAGTCACTGCATTATAGGAAGGATATAGAAACTTTGGAAATGGTTCAGATGAGATGTACTAGGATGTTGCCTGATATAGAGGGAAGGTCTTATGAGGAAAAGCTGAGGGACTTGAGGCTGTTTTCATTGGAGAGAAGGAGGTTGAGAGGTGACTAATTGAGACTTATAAAATAATCAGAGGGCTAGGTAGGGTGGACAGTGAGAGCGTTTTTGTTTGGATGGTGATGGCTCATATGAGGGGACATAACTTTAAATTAAGTCGTGATAGATATAGGACAGATGCCAGAGGTAGTTTCTTTACTCGGTGGTAGGGGCATGGAATGGCCTGCAACAGTAGTAGACTCGCCAACTTTAAGGGCATTTAAATGATCATTACATATGGATGAAAAAGGAATAGTGTAAGTTAGATGGGCTTCAGATATACAAGTCAGTGCAACATTGAGGACCAAAGGGCCTGTACGCCGCTGTAATGTTCTACATTCGATGTAACTCATTCCTAAGCATCCACCAGGTACAGATTGGAGCGTGATGGACAACACTGTGCTTACCTGGTTGAGTGCAGTTCCAATAACTGCATAACAGGGCATAACAGTCTGCTTGATTTGCATCCTATCTGCTTCAAATGTTCAATCACTTCACCATTAGCACACATTGACAGCAGCGTGTAACATCTATAAAGTGCATTGCAGCAACTTGCCAAAGCACCTTTGATAGCACTTTCTAAAGCCAAAATCTCCCCTCCAGGGCAAGAGCAGCAGATGAATGGGAACACTACAATCTGCAAGCTCTCCTCTGAACCCCACATATCATGCTGACTTGGAAATGTGTCACTATTTCTTCATTATCAACTGGTGAATAGCCTGGAACACACTCTTGAATAACACTGTCACTCTGTACGTTTGAGTAGTGGTTCCAGAATGTGGCTCACCGCTGCCTCCTGACAGGCATTTTGGGAGTTTGGCCCTGTCAGTGCCACTTGCATCTCATGAATGAATTAAGAAAATGTTCCTGAAAAAGTTATGCCAAATCAAGGACTCTGTCTGATGAACTAATTTTTATATTCTAACTCAGCTATAGATCCAGAGTTAATTCCAACAGGAAATGTATCAAAGTTATTTCTTTACTCTCCCAGGAACAAGATAAACCAGGTAATTTACCATGCTTATGATGAAATTTCCTGAACTACTCATCAGTTTCAATGCAGTTGTTGACTTTCCACATTATGTTGCAGGCAATTTCTGATGCTGACTGCATTTATAACAGTAGCCCCAAAGATCCATGATTGAAATAACTCCTTTCTAAACCCATTATATCCCTGTGGAAAACTTCCAATGTATAAATTAGAGCATTGCGCAGGCACGTCCATCATTTCTTGCTCATTTGGAGCCTGGCCTGTTCCAACACACTATATCAAAGAGACTTTATTTCACTGGGGAGTATCGCTGACTGAACCAGACACTGGCCTCAGGAGTTAATGATACTGTATTAATACAGGAGCTTCTTAAATTAGTGGGTTTCCTTGGGGCCCAGAAGTGCTTTGCTTTTAATCTGACTAATTTGAAGGATGTTAGTTGGGTAGGGGGGACTTGGTATTCGTTGTATGGAAGGTATTGCACATTTTTCTAATTTGTTCTTTTTTCTATTTAAATCTGAGAGTTTGGCAGCTACTGGTTAGCTCTAAATTCAAAAAAGTCCATCCTGGTGTTTCCCCACGAAATCACTTTTTATTTTTAATTACATTGTTGTCAATGTCATTGAGCTATTTTAATTGCGTGGAGCAGCTGCTGCCTCCTATCCTCCTGGGGATTGTAGCATACAAATTGAAATAGCTGAAGTGGAGAGTTGAATTCCACACTCCTGCAATCATTTGATCATGGGTAAAAGGGGATTTATTGAAAGAAAGAAGCTAGCTTTCTGAAATGTGCTCCTAATGAGCTCCCCCATTTGTCATGTTTGTATCTGGCTAGTCAGAGGCTAGCCAACACAGGTCATTCTGGTCATGTGTGACAGTTGTCTGTGCAGGTTGTTCTATAACCACTTTCCGTGCATGGTTGCAGGGAAAAGCTTTATGGATTTGAGTTATCTCTGTCATGTCAATATGCTGACCTCATATAGGAAATAGACTGGAATGATCAAACATTACTCCATATTTGCTGATGGTGCCTAAGTCAGAAATAGACATCATTAATATTAAACTCTCTGATATCACAGTTATATTCTCTATCCTTCCAAAGTTCACATTCCAAGAGCTGCAGTTTTGTAGCAGGGCAAATTTCATTTGATTTTTTTGAGAAAATTCAGTTTTATGCAGATTAATGAAGGAAGTTTTTCCTGTGTGCCCCCCAAAATAATGGAGTATCATTTTAACTGTTTGCCACTCTGTCTCCCAGTGGGACTAAGGTTCATAAATGTTCAGTTTGCTGTCACTAGACATTCTATCAACTATAGTAAATAATGTACGTGCCTGGAAAGCCTGCTGAATGGTAAAGGATCCCTCTACAGGAGCTTGTGCTTCACTGTCTGTGTTGATGTATATCTTGGGTGGAATTATCTTTCAATTTGGAAGGTAGCTAAATGGACTAATTGGATTCTGCTTTCAGATGCACACTCCACTATCTAGCCAATTAATAATAATGTTTCCAGGCTCCAGTCTTTGCAGCTCTTTGTATAATGGAGTAATGAATGGGCTAAACCATAAACTGCAGCTAACTTGCAACAAGGCAGTTGGAGTTGGAGTTTGATAAACGTAGGGTCTTGTTGAAGAACATTGTCTATTTGACAAACTCTTTGGATTTGAACCACCTTGATGTGCTATTTGCAACAGAAGCAATAAAATCTGAGAAGAGTGCTGCCCAGGAAAGCCCTTTATGCACTTGGAACAGGATGGGATATGTCCCTTTTTCTGGTGAACTTCCACCCAACAAATGGACATTTCTTATCTGGCATTGTGATAGAAAAGACACTATAACTTGCATACTCAAGACTAGGTATTAATGACCTTATACTAGTGAAGCTTACGAGGTATGAAGACCCTCTTACTGAGAGCACAACGTGTTTCTGTCCTCGGGGAAAGTTGTGATTTCTGAGAAAGCGTCCTTTCACACAGACCTGAAGGCAAAAAGGATCCAAATGATTGAAGTGGTTCGAAAATTAATGTGGGTGATGCTTTGGTCTACCTGGTTTGCTGATGGCTAACAAAATTGCCTTCACCCTCCTCGTCAACTGGAATACGTCTGTCTTGACTTTGATAATTTTGATGTTATCTTTACAATGCAAATGTTCTACATTTTTAATTTGTAGTTGAAAGAACTATCTGGAATGAAGTGAAATAAGACAAAAAGAGAAAATTTAGCTGTTTTCTTTGGATATGTTGGTGTGTATTGTGTTTAGCAGGATGAGGTCACAAAGTTGGTATTTCACGCAGTGCCAGGGTTCAGTCTGATGGAAATGAGATTAACATTTCTGTCTTAAATCTAATCCCTATTGTGTAATTAGCGATTGCTGTATTGTCATAGGCAGCTGAGAGCAATTCCTTTCTCATTTGATATGGGGAAAATTTGTTCCTGGTGATGTTAGCATTTTTAGTGTCTACCAAAAACTGATTTTGCTGTCAGCAGAAATCCTGGAGCGGCTGGTCCCATTTGGATGTCTCCTCTAAATCAGACTTCAGCAAATGAAAGTGTTTGGAGAAAACAGATGGTAAGAAACAGCACTTAATCTTTTCTTTCTTGCCTCGCCCTCTTGAGAAAATAACCATTCAGCTCAGCTAATAGCAGTGAATACTGGATTTTATTTTCCAACTGAACCCATCATTTATAACTTTGTCTCCTTAAAGATTGTTTGTGATAATGTGGTGTAATCAGGGTTTAGATTATTTAGTGTGGAAACAGGCCCTTTGACCCCAACAAGTCCACACCGACCCACCCAGACCATTCCCCTACATTTACCCCTTCACCTAACATTACGGGCAATTTAGCGTGGCCAATTCACCTAACTTGCACATTTTTGGACTGTGGGAGGAAACCGGAGCACCCAGAGGAAACCCACGCAGACATGGGGAGAATGTGCAAACTCCACAGAGTCGCCTGAGGCGGGAATTGAACCCGGGTCTCTGGCGCTGTGAGGCAGCAGTGCTAACCACTGTGCCACTCTGCCGGAGGGGAGGGAATCCTGAGGGTGGGTTCATCTGGAGCCCTGCCTGGTTCAGGTTTGTCTGATCTTACTATTTCAATTCTCTCATTATTTGGCTTCCAGCTGATTCAGAATTTCTACAAGAGCTTGTCATTCTGATTCTAAAAATGAATTTCAAATCCATCAGGTGGCTTGCTACTTGAGAGTTTCAAAATTAGTATTAACTTGCAGAAATCATTTTACCAATTATCTCTTAAAGACAATCCTTTGGATTCTTTTCTGTACGGCTGAGTGTTCATTCCCTTCAGCATTACTCTAAAGTCCCCTTGTTGTGCTACGAATTGTTTTCAGGATTTTTGTCACCACTGCACTATATTGGAATCAATTCCACTTTGTGTGAAAACCAGAAACATCAAAGCTGGAGCAGGAATAGGCCATTCAACCCCTCGAACCTGCCTCACCAATCATTATGATCACAGCTGATCATTGAGCTCATACCCTGCCCTTTCCTCTATATTCCTTGATGCCTTCAGCCACGAGCTAAATTCATTTATCTTGAAATCGAATAATGTTTTAACCTCTTCCACTTTCTGGGTGAAGAAATTTCTCCTCATGTCTGTCCTTTGTTGCTTATCCTTAAAATATGACTGCTGGTTCTCACCACTGGGAATACCCTTTGAGCAGCTATTTTATCGTATCATGTTGGAATTCCTTGGTTTAAAGAAGATCTGTCCTTCTCTAGCTGTAAATTGTATCCAACTTTTCTACAGTCCCAATTCAAGTAATATTAGGTATTTAATGCAGAGTGATTTACTCTTTTATTTCCTCAGTTATTTTGGAAAACTCTAAGGTCTTTGGTGTTGAGAAGAAATGAGTGAGAAGAACCCAGTTTCTTTTTGTGTCTCAACTCATTCTCAACTCCTTGATGTGGCTTGATTCTGCACTGTCTCCAATCCCTGAACGCAGGAAGCAGCCTTGTGATTGCTTTTTGTACTTGATTGTGTCTCAGTAGCCAGGACTGAATGAAGCATGGTTTAACTAGAGTTATGTGCATTTTAAATATGACTTGGATTCTGAATTTTGCTCTGTTTATTTGGACAAAATTCTACTGGTCGTAAGTAAATATCCTTTGATGTCTTTAACATTTTAATTTGCTCAGTTTTCTAATTTTGATGCAGAAAATATTACTTTAGTCTATACAAAGTTAGGTTAGTCTGTATATGTCCTATTCCTACCTTGTACAATTTGACAACTATCCTGCTTTTGGTTTATAAAGACTATAAAATGAGTACTAAGGTTGCGTTATTGACCATAAACGACAATATGAAGTTAGATTCTAAACAGCCATATTACATGCTTTTGGGGTTTTGTTCCCTATGACAACAGGTGACCCTGGAAACTATACTTTTTGGCACAGTTAATTGCCAGTGAAACACTCCTAAGACATGCGGTCATCCACACTTGCGGGAGGTTCCTCAGTCACCACGGATGTGCACACAAAACTTCATCCTCTCCCCAGTCCACTTTGCCACCCACACCCCCAGCTCTAACATTTCTTCATTTCCCCCTTTTTTTGTTTCTTCTCTCTCTTCCCTTTCTGACACTAATTTACTACATATAAGGTGGGGTAGGAGTAATGATGACACCCCCATGGAAAATTTATGATGCTGAGCAGAGATATGTAGGAAGTAGTTGGTGCTCATGCTGATGGACTCACTGATACCATAGAACTTGGATGGTGTTATTAAAAGGTTTAGTGGCCTACTTGTGTTCAAGGCATTTTTGATAAAATGGATAATTGGAACCACTGTTTCATGTTCATTTGATACCTTGAGTATTCAGGATCTTGAGTTTCAGTTTGAAGAAGGCTGTATGGAAGTTGTAATCTATGGGGTTTGAAATATTTGTTACTCCCTATCTAGTTAAGAGATTCCTGAAGCAAACAAGCTTTTCCTAACAGCAATTTTCAGTGCTAGATTCTCCATCTGATAGAGAAGGAGGGTTTTGATTACATGAGAGATGCAAACAGACTAAGAAGAAACTAGGTGGATTACTCAGGTTTATGCAATTGGTTGACGCAGACAGTGGTCTGACATGTTCCAGTGTACTTACCAGAGAGCAGAGTCCGACTTTAACACTGGGAACTTGTGCACTAATGTATGTCTTCACGCAGCTAGCAATGAAAAACTAAGCACATTTTCCAAATGAGAGACTTATTTCAGAGACATGGAGATAACTCCTTTTAAATGAGACTTTGTCAGCTCTTTGACTGGTGTACTGTACATGGTGATAGCCTGAAGTTACCCTGCAGGAATCCTGCATTATTTATATCTCTTCATACTGGGTACTAAAGAGCCAACTGGCTGAAAGTCAGAAATAGGAGTCCAATTTGTCAGTGTGTTTTAACTGGAAGCCATGCTAATCAGAAAACAGATCTATTTAAATTGGCTTAAGAGGAAGGTTAAGGTGTATCTGTTGTAAGGGCTTTTGAGGGGGGATTAGTGAAAAATAGAAATTTCCAATGAGCCAAAAGAATGAGTTTCATCTCACGGTTGCTTATCTGGTGGGTGTTGCAGTAAGGTCTGTTGAAAATGAGACCGGCCTAATTCAAGGTGCGATGTTATCCTTCGGAAAAGGATGTCTGTGGGCAGCTCTGATGTTTGATGGGTGGAGGATGTGTCAACTGTGGTGAAGTTTAATTCTTTTCTATTTATATGTAAAGAAAAGTAGTAAGTCCACTTGAAAATAAGGTACTTTTGGGGATGTGAACTATGTTCACTATTAAATTACATCAGCCCTTTTTTCATAAGAAGCAAATACAGTATATCAAGATGTTTTGTAACTATGCAAAGAGTGAAAGCACCAAAGGGTTAGTGCCAATCAATGAATCAGTTTTTTTTTGTAATATTTAATCTTTTCCTGTCAACCACAGTCTGTGTGTATAACCAACTGCCATTCTCACATTGCACGTATTTATTTTAAACCTATAAAACAGTATTAAGACATCAGATTGAACTAGTCCCTTCACAAAGCTTTCAACATCCCAGAGGGTGAGAATCTGGTTTGAGAAATATGAAGGTATGGTGCTAAGAAGGAAATTGAAGTTCAGAATTTAGTAGGAAGGGACAGTGTACAAGGTACAAACCTAAGACTGCAAATGAGACTCAAGGTTACAAAAGTAGAAATAAGGCTGAACTAAAGGCTTTGTATCTAGATGCACAAAACAAAATAGATGACTTTGTGTAAATAGTAATAAAGATATATGATCTGATAGCCATTACGAGTCAAGGCTACGGGATTACAATACTGGGTCCTGAGCATTCAAGACAGCATGGCATTTGGGAATAAAAGCAAAATGTAATGATTGGCTTTTGACCATTTTGGGCGGTCTTAAGCAAGAAATTCAATGGACATGCTGAATTTTGTTTAGAAGCTTTGAGGATGTCTTTGAAATGTTTTCTCAGCTGTCCTGGTAGCTGCTTGTCATGACAGATCTTGAAGTAGACATTCAATTAGTGAGTCACAGAATACAGACAATACTGGAGTGTAAACATTCAGAGGCCAAGCTCCATACCATCACATTCAGAGGCGTGTAAGAGAAGGGACCTCAAGCTAAATTCCATTACACAAGTCCACTCATCAGCTTGATCCTGCTGCACAACATAGTCTCTTTCTTCTCTCCTCCACCTCCTCCCCCCAACCCAATCATCAAGATCCGTGACCCACCACTAGATAATGTGGACCAATCCTATAACTGGAACCTCCTTTCAGCAAGGACAAACAGCAACAATGAAATTCAATATTGTATCCGGTGCACCAGCTCAACCTTTTGTCATCTGAGCAGAATATTTGATGACAACTCTCAAGCCAAAAGCCAGGCTCGTGGTGTATGGGACAGCAGTATTATGAACTCTCCTGCATGTGTCGTGGTTACTGTCAATCAGCTAAGCTTGGTGGGCCACATCATCTACTGTCTGCATAAGACTTCCAAAACAAGTTTGAGTTTGGGGTGAACTTGGCTCTGGACGGACACAATGCAAGTTGAGCAGTTTCCTGCTTGGCAGTTTCCATTTGGACATTTCATGGACTGTGGTAGATTTGTTGGGGAAGATTACAGTTTGTATGCTGTTGTGTAGCAGAAAGAGAATCGCGGCAGATTTCTGAGGCAGTCAAATTTGAGGAGGGTGGGCGGCACGGTGGCACAGTGGTTAGCACTGCTGCCTCACAGCGCCTGTAGACCCGGGTTCAATTCCCGACTCAGGCGACTGACTGTGTGGAGTTTGCACGTTCTCCCCGTGTCTGCGTGGGTTTCCTCCGGGTGCTCCGGTTTCCTCCCACAATCCAAAGATGTGCGGGTCAGGTGAATTGGCCATGCTAAATTGCCCGTAGTGTTAGGTGGGGGGGTGGATGTGGGGGTGTGGGTGGGTTGCGCTTCGGCGGGTCGGTGTGGACTTGTTGGGCCGAAGGGCCTGTTTCCACACTGTAAGTCTAAGTCTAAGTCTAAGTCTAAGTCTAACCCTTCTCGTTGAATCTAAGACTAGTGTTTTTCACTTACATAAGACTAATTATGAGGAACTGAAGGCAGATTTGGAAAAAAGTTAATTGGAAAATTAGGTTAGGCAAGGGCATACATTTAGGGAGCTATCTTGTAATATTCCAATGAGAAAGAAAGACTTGGGAAAATGCTGCACCTGTGGCTAACTGAGGGAGTTTAAAGATAACTTTTCTCTCAATTTGATGCTGTCTAATTTTGCCAAGATGGGTGACCGATCAGAAGATTGGACAGAATGTAGAGAATAACAAAGAATGAGTAAAAGTTTAATGAGGGAAAGTTAAGAATATGCAAGCCAAGTGGAAATATAAAAGCAGAAGAATTTTGATAGGTATCTGAAGAGAAAAAAAGTAAGGTGAGATTTGGTTTTCCCAATATGTCTGAGAAATGAATAATGAAAAATAAGGGAATGATTTATGAATAGATCGTTACATTTTGCTTTTCCACTATTGAACGTAGAAGTGACCCCCTAGAAACCAATGTGAAAGCAGGAGTTGAAAGTGAGAGGTGCCTAACCAGAGGCAAAATGCTTAGTGCTGGAATTCTGAAATTTTAAAAAAAAGCAAAGTGCTGGAGAAACTCGGCAGGTCTAGCAGCAGCTGTGGCATAAGAAACAGAGCTAGTATGACTCTTCTTCAGAACTGAATTTGTGATTGAGGAATTTAAACCAATTAGAAGCAAAAGGGAAAAGGTACTGAAAATTATTTGAATTAAAAGCTGACCGGTCTCCAGGTCCTAATGAACTTCATCCTAAGGTTATAGGAGTGGTTGCTGAGAGAGTCAATATATTAGTTTTAATATTCCAAATTGCTGAGATTCTGAAAAGTTTGATCAGATTAGAAAATTGCACATTTGACTCCTTCACTCAACAAGGGAGGTGCAGTTCAGGAAAGTACAGGCTTGGCATTATCTAGCAGGTGTGTACTGACTAATTATCCACTGTACCTCTGGGCATCTTCTGCTCAATGCAATTCTTAAGTGGCAAGAGGCTTTCACTTCAGGAATGCTGTGATGTGTTATGTGTGTGGTTTATATATTATAATATAATTAGCTTTAAAATTTGGATTTTGAGATAGTAGCATGTAGGTGTTGGTCTGTATGCCTATGAGGAAGAGGTCTATTGGGTTTAATTTATTTCTGTAGCCTTGGTTAATTATTTTAAAATTATAGTGTAAGATGGAGGCTTCTTGGAAAGTGCTGGGGTTTTGTTTTCACTTGCTAAGCCACTCACAGTTTGAAGAAAGCATTTTATAGTTTGAGTTTGCAGAAATCTTGGCTAAAGTTGGAAATGTAAGACATGTGCTCCTGAAGAATAACAATAGATTAGGCCTGTTCAGCAATGAGTTATCTCAGTGAAAGGAGTTTAGTTTTTGAAAGTTCCAGCCCAGAAGTGGTTAGTTAAAATCCTTAAGGGATTATTTGGAAAATCCAATCTCAGTTGTATGAAGAGACAAGGAAGAGACCATCAGTTTCTTAAGACTGAGAATTTAATCCACAGTTAAATTAAGCCATTTAGATGTGATCGACAAAGGAATTCTGTGGTGAGTGCAGTTGGGAATGATGGAAATGTATTTCATCATGTATTTTGAAATCCTTAAATTTGTGTTATATGCAAATAGCTTTTACATTTCCTTTTTTTTTCCTCTGAAATAAGTTTGTTTTATTAAAACCAAATCTGCAACATTGCAAGTTAATGTTAAATGAAAGACCACTTCATTAAAAGCAGAAAAACATTGAGTTGTGTAGTCAGATTTCAGTCTGGGATCTGCCTTCTCCTGTAATAACGCCAGCTGAGTTCATAATGTCATTCTTCACTATCCCTTTTAGACTTCACAGCTGTGTGCAAGAATCTTTGTTTAGATAGTGTTGTAAAAGGGGTGAATGCTTAGTTAAGTTGATGACGAAAAAGATTTCAATATTCAGCCATCCAATGTCAAATTTTCCAATGCTCACTTCAGTTTCATTTCTGAAATAAAATTAACTCAGCGAGGGCTTGTTATCCCTGGGCCGTTCAACTACATTAGTGTGCTTTAATTGTTTCCACATTTGATATAGTGAAGAGAGTCTACAGTGAACTATCGACCGGGGTTGCTTTTAACAAGTGGACCTCAGACATATTGTCTTAATGTTGCTGTATCTTGTGTACAATATCATGATACCATAACGACATCACTAGGAAGCATGTGCTGATAATTGTGGCCACTTTTCTGCAAACAGTCCCAAAAAAGGTACAAATTAGGATGCCAAAATGACTAATTTGCTTGACTGAGTGCTATTCAGGACACCAGCAAGTCACTTGAATAAAGGAAAAATACTGCACATGTTGTAAGCCTGAAAGAAATACAGAGGATGTTGGATAAACTGCGAAGGTACGGCAGTGACTCTGGACAAAGAGTTAGCATTCTCAATAAGAGTCCAATCCAACTCTGTTAACTCTCTTCATGGATGCTACCAGTTCTGTAAAGTTTCTCCAGGATTCTGTTTGTTCAAAAGCAATTTATACCTGGTGTTGTCAATAACAAAAAACTAACTCCTTTGATTGTAACGCATTTAATCTTAACAAAAAGCAGAGTTAAGATTTCTAATCTGCTGTAAAACATAACTAGCACTCTTCAAAGAACCTAAGAATGCACACACATTCATGATTAAGATGGAACAAAGACAAACTAACACAAAAATACTATGGTTGGAAAATCAAACTGGACAATGTGAACAGGATTGTGAAGCTCACCAGTCTGGAGTTCAAGGGTGGGTTACATTTTGTCTTGGTATCTTTTTGATTTTTAGCACAGATGACACTATTTGTAGAGAGGTGGTCGTTTTCAATTTGATGGTTAATTAGGTGTTTTGGGTATTTTCTTACGACAGTTCTTTCTTTTAAGTTTTCTTTGTTTTCTCAGGGAAAGAAGAAAAGATGAATGCTTTCGTTTTGCAGACTCCAGTTCTCTCCTGGTGTCCTGGTGCTTGCAGCTTTTGACACTCTGTAGTTTAGCAAAATGGGGTTTAATTTAGATAAATGCGAGGTGCCGTATTTAAGGTAAGCAAATCTTAGCAGGGCTTATACACTTAATGGTAAGATCCTTGGGAGTGTAGCTGAACAAAGAAACCTTGGAGTGCAGGTTCATAGCACCTTGAAAGTGGAGTCGCAGGTAGATAGGATAGTGAAGAAGGCATTTGGTATGCTTTCCTTTATTGGTCAGAGTACTGAGTACAGGAGTTGGGATATCATGTTGCAGCTGTACAGAACATTGGTAAGGCCCTTTTTGGAATACTGCGTGCAGTTCTGGTCTCCTTCCTATTGGAAAGATGTTGTGAAACTTGGAAGGGTTCAGAAAACAGTTACAAGGACGTTGGCAGGGTTGGAGATTTTGAGCTATAGGGAGAGGTTGGATTGGCAAGGGCTGTTTTCTGAGGAGTGTTGGATGCTGAGGGGTGATCTCATAGAGGTTTATAAAAACATGAGGTGCATGGATAGGATAAATAGACGAAAGTCTTTTCCCTGGGGTTGGGTGGGGGTGGAAGACCAGAACTACAGGGCATAGGTTTAGGGTGAGGGGGAAAGAAATAAAAGAGACCTCAGGGGCAACCTTTTCAATCAGAGGGTAGTGTGTGTATGGAATGAGCTGCCAGAGGAAGTGGTGGAGGCTGGTACTATTGCAACATTTAAAAGGTATCTGAATGGGTAAATGAATAGGAAGGGGTTGGAGGGATATGGGCCGGGTGCTTGCAAATGAGACTAGATTGGGTTGGGATATCTGGTCGGCATGGACGAGTTGGACCAAAGGGTCTGTTTCCGTGCTGTACATCTCTATGACTCTAAACCAGAGCACTATTGTCAAACAGAATTTCCTTAATTCAAAAAACCTTCCGGTACCACTCAAATTGTTTCCCTTGCTGCTTCAAAAAACAGCAATATATTGCGCCACACAAAATTATGCAGCATTTGATTCAGTTGTGATTCTCTTGGTTTTTCAGTTTTATTGTAGTCCAACTTGCATTTTCGTGACACTCCCAAAAAAGAAAACTATATGGTCTCTTACTGCAGAAAGTCTCAAGCATAATGTGAAACAAAGGGATTAGATGTTCAAAGCGCTGCACGTTTCTGATGTGGAGGAGCTCTGCTTCTCTGGTACCTGAGAGCTCAAAGAGAAAGGTAATTTTGAGATTTGGTGTTACAGTGTGGCAGAACACAGCTCTCTATTCATCTGCCTTGAATAAGAGTAGAAGCTAGTGTAAATTTTATAAAACAAACCAGAGTTCACAGTTCATTGTCAGCATGCCTCAAAAATACTTTTTCTGGGAGTGCCAAAGCCTCCTGAAAGCAGCTGCACCCTGCCTTTTATTGTTGATATACCAGATGGTCAAGTGATAATTTTCTCACGGTGGTTACAACTTCAAGCTGACATGACTGTTCCTTCAGCCATATTAACTGGATTTAAGGTTCGTTGACTTTGCTTTTCCACAGGAAGTGCAATGCTGAGAAAAGAATCAGAGACACCTTATAATCTGAGCAGATTGTGAAATTAAGTACTGTTTTCCTGCTGTTGTGTATCTTGATGTACCTGGATCTGTTTCAGTGGGTGGAGTGCTTACATTGAGGTATAACCTATGAACACTGCATTGCATTGTGTTTATCAGCTCATCTGAGTGAATTGGGATTGGCTCAGTACTCTACCCAAGTGATGATATCACTTCCTCCTCAATTACATTTAAATCCTTGGTTTTCCTATTTTTCTTGCTGTATTGAATGGTACTGTTTATAGTAATTGAGAGTCGTCAAGCACTATGTTGACTGATGTTTTGATGACTTCCTTGTTGTGATTGTGTACCATTACCTTTGAACTTCATAGCTGTGATCAGAACTAGATTGCAAATTAAGTAACTGGCTAGCTGGAGATAGAAATGCTCTGGTGTTGTTGTATGTAATGTATGCAAATGGTCAGGCTAACGTGTTGAGTTTCTCTGTACTGGGAAAAAAAATGTTAGACCCATTTTTTTGAAGTATGTTCAGTTTCGTAGAATTTGCTGTCAAGTTAACTTAATTCACATGAACGCCCCTTGTATTAAACAAGTATTAGGGGAGGAGGTGGTGTATAAATGTCACCATTTTCAATAATGGCAGATCTCAGAACCTAAATTCAAATATTTTCAGCAGCCTTCAGGGAAGACTGGTTGAATGGGTGAGCCCCTAATGTCCTCACCACAGCTACCTGTCCTCAATCAATTGATTTGTCACATGTGGCAGTAGGGGATTGCTATAACTGATGGTCTTCGCGGAGTTTATGATCCTGACAAAATCCCAATGTTAGTAATGAAGATGTGCTGCAATACTCAATGTCCCTCCAGTCAGGTTGTTCCAGTACCAGCTACAATTCTGGCATCCAGACAACTATGTGTAAAATTGCCTGTTATGGTCTGTTTGTTAAAGGCAGGACAAATTCACCTGGTGAATTATTGCTAATCTGGCTATTCCAAGTAAACAGCAAAGTAATCAAAGGGGCTAGTGTCACAAGTTATCAAATAACAATCATCAGTTTGGCTCTGCCCACATCCCATGAACAAATAATTGCCCTTATTTAGGACGGCGCAATGGCTCAGTGGTTAGCACTGCTGCCTCACAACGCCAGGGACTCAGGTTCAATTCCAAGCAGCTGTCTGTATGGAGTTTGCACATTCTCCTCAAGTCTGTGTGGGTTTTCTTCAGGTGCTCCAGTTTCCTCCCACAATTCAAAGATGTGTGGGTTAGGGAAATTGGCCATGTGTTCAGGGGTGTGTAAGTTAGGTTTGTTAGTCAGGTATAAATGTAGAGTAATAGAGTAGGGGAATGGGTCTTGGTAGGTTACTTTCAGAGGGTTGCAGTGGACTTGTTGAGTCGAAGGGCCTGTTTCCACACTGTAGGGATTCTGTGATTCTTATTTAAGTTTAAATGAAGTAGAGTCACCAACCTACTCCTTTCTCCCTCCAACTGAAATCTAAAATTGAATCATATTATGCAAGCTGCTACATAGGAGCTCACTGCGATCCTTAATTATTCTATCTTGTTGCATAACTCTAGGCATAGTATAGCTTGTTGGCTCCAGGAGATGCTGCTCTAAGAAAGTAACCTCCAAACATTCCATGAACTCTTTATCTCGCCTTTCTTTGTGGTTTCTGTTAGGAGGCCTGCACACCACTCCCACAGGTAACTTCTTGCCTTTCTGGTTGCTTAACTTTGCACATCTTTGTTTTCTGCACTTGAGCCATCCTCTTGTATTGATACCATGGTTAACTAATAAAGCCACTCCTCCAGCTTTTCCTAGCTACCTCAAATGTTATGTGTCCTTCAATATTCCAGACCAATCCATGTCTTCCCATCATTTTGTATTGAAGGCTAGATGACAGTTATTAACTCTTTATGTTGTCAGGTCACCTGTTTTGATTTGAATGCTATGTACAGTAAGAGTGTCTGTCTTTAATTTTATTCTTTTTTTAGTCATCTTTTGATTTACTCATTTTTTTCTCTTTCCGTCATGATCTGGTTATGATTTAGTGTATGAATACTTCTCACTTTTATCTGTGCTTGTTCATTTACTATTTTTTCCCCAGATTTGATGCCTTGCCTCCACTATTTAGTTTAAAATCCTCCCTGCTTCACGAGTTACACTGCTCAGTCCCATTGGTACAGATTCCATTTTCTCCACTAGTGGTGCCCAATGAGCTCAAACCCAGTTCTCCCACACCAGTCTTTAAGCCAAGTGTTCATCCCTCTCACACTCCCTAAATAACACCCTGGCAGGACCTCACCCACACTGGTTGCAGTATCTTAGAGGTATCTCATTGTCTTGAAGACAACTAGGACTAGGCAATAATTGTGGCCTTGCTTGCAGTGTACACCTCTAGCAAGTATGCAAGGTAGATGAGCAACCGCTCATTTGGTGAGACCTTAAATTGACACGGGTTTATCGCTTCTAATTTAAGATTCTCATAAGCTGCCAAGTATCTTGGAATATGTGGTCTTTGCAAAAATAATAGTTTCCTTCCTCTTGTAACGTTTAGTGTCATCAAGTTTAAAATAAAGCAACTAAAGCAGTTATTTAAAGTTGTTTTGTACACAGATCTGATTCCATTTAATAGACGTTGTACAAATAGGTAAAAATATACTTGGAGAAGCTGCTTTTTGCTCTTTTAAATTGGATGCATCTGAAATATGGTATATTTGAATGAAATTAAAATAACTTCGGGCGAAATTAAAGATTTAACAAATCAATGAATACAGGACAGCATTCAACACAGCCAAGACGTTATAATACAAGTCAAAGAAAGCTACAGTCACACTTAAGAGCTCTGATCAGACCCACCTTGTGCACCAGGTCCAGTTTGGTTCAGCAAGGGGTGAGGCCTAGTCAAGAGAGTCATGAGTTTGATCTGGGGACTGAGTGAAGAAGGAAGGGTGGGGCAAATGAACTATACAGAAGGAAATAGAATGGAAATGGTAGACAAGGAAGGATATTTTAAGTTAATCTATGAGATAAGAACAAATGAACAAATTAAACGGAGAGATTAAATTTTGGATCAATAGAGAAATTTTGTTTTCCATATGTGAGATGGGTACTCAGCTAGCTTGGTGTATGAAATGGCGGAGCAAGTAACTTGTATCAGCTTGCTAAAGAAAAACCAAACAAGAATGTAACTAGATAAACTAGTCTGCATCAGCTTGGGTATCAGAAGCACCCTGCTCAACCAACCCTGCAAAGGTCTACTTGTACAAATTGGCTTCGCTACCCCACAAACTAGACAAAGGTGTGGGCTGTGAATGCTTGCCTTGGCAGTAGGGTACATCCACAGACAAATAAAAAATGGGGAGTGAGCAGAAACTGAGCCAGTAACCAATTCAAACTTGGCTCACAGGTATTGGTCTTGGATCTGCTGGAAAACCACAGACGAGCAGAATTTCAGGAGGTCCTTATTGCTTTGGGATGGGGAATTATCACGTTTTGAAATCTGTTTGTTTATTTGTTTGAGCTTCCTTCTTAAATCTGATTTGTACTTTAAAGGCTGCAACATATAACTTGTCAGTGTTACTTTGTTTATCAGTTTTTGAAACTGAGTCTGAATTTGGCAGTGATTTTATCCACAGTATATTGTTAACCCTGGTATGGTGTACTTTTGGACATATATTTTGCATAAATCAAAACAGTTCGCATAAGGCAGTAACTTATGGGCGTAGCTTTGTGCATGGGTAAAGTCACCTGGAGAACATAATAAATTGTGAATACGGGGCAGTCCCCAAGCCAGAGTGGACATTGAACTGCTTTCTGCCTAGTTCCACTTTCCCTCTGCAGTCGAGCTTAGCAAAGCAGAACAGTCACATGAGATTATTTTGGGTTGGAAGTTTATAATAGTTTATGCTTAATCAGGCAAGAAAGGAATGACAGCAGTTGTGAAGAAGGGTCACTGGATGCGAAACATTAACATTCTCTTCACAGATGCTACCAGAATTGCTGAGTTTAGACCATAAGACCAAAAAACATAGTGGAAATTAGGCTATACAGCACATAATCTGCTTTGCTATTCGATAATGGCTGATAGGTTTTTCAGCCCCATTTTCCTGCTTTCTCCCTGTAACTTTTGATCCACTTGGCAATCAAAAACTTATCTATCTCTGTTTTAAAGATACTCAATGATTGGGCCTCCACAGCCTTCTGTGACAATGAATTCCACAGATTCACCACTCTCTGACTAAAAGAAAGTGAGGACTGGAGATCAGAGTCGAGAGTGTGGTGCTGGAAAAGCACAGCAGGTCAGGCAGCATCCAAGGAGCAGGAGAATCAACATTTCGGGCATAAGCCCTTCAGGAATGAGGATTGTGGGCTGGGAGGCTGAGAGATGAATGGGAGCAAGGTGGGGGTAGATGAAGGTGAGGGGGAAGGTGATAGGTGGGAGAGGAGGGTGGAGTGGAAGAGATGGAAAAGTTGATGGACAGATCAGGAGGCCGTGCTGAGTTGGAGGCTTGGGACAGGGATAATGTGGAAGGGGGGAGGAAATGAGGAAACTGGTGAAATCCACATTGATCCCGTGTGGTTGCAGGGTCCCAAGGCGGAATATGAAGTCCACCTTGGGATTCTGCAACCACACTGGATCAATGTCAATTTTGCCAGTTTCCCCATTTTACCGTACCCCTGCATTATCCCAGTCCCAAGCCACCAACTCGGCACCACCCTCCTGACTGTCCATTACCTTTTCTGCACTACCCTCTTCTCTGACGTATCACCTTCCCCCTCACCTTCATACTAGCTTCCATCCAACCCCCACCTTGCTCCCATTTATCTCTCAGCCTCCCAGCCCACAATCCTCATTCCTGAAGGGCTTATGCCCGAAATGTTGATTCTCCTGCTCCTTGGATGCTGCCTGACCTGCTGTGCTTTTCCAGTACCCCACACTCGACTCTCTGACTAAAGGCATTTCTGCTTATCTCCATTCTAAAAGGCCTTCCCTTTCCTCGAAGGCTGTGCCCTCAGCTCCTCATCTCTCCTGCCAATACAAATATCTTCCCAACATCCACTCTGTCCAGGTCGTTCAGCATTCTGTAAGTTTCAGTCAGATTCCCCTCATCCTTCTAAACTTCATTGAGTATAGTCCCAGAGTTCTCAAATGTTCCTCATATGTTAAGCCTTTCATTCCTGGGATCATTGTCGTGGACCTCCTTTGGACCCGTTCCAAGGCAAACATATCCTTCCCGAGGTATGGGCCCAAAATTGCTCACAATACTCTGGCCTGATCAGAGCTGAAAATGTGTTGCTGGAAAAGCGCAGCAGGTCAGGCAGCATCCAAGGACCCTGCTCCTTGGATGCTGCCTGACCTGATCAGAGCCTTAAAAAGCCTTGGAAATACATCCTGCTTTCATATTCTAGTCCTCTTGAGATGAATGACAGCATTGTATTTGCCTCCCACCTACTGACTCAACCTCCCAAGTTTACCTTCAGAGAAACCTGGGCCAGTACTCCCAATTCTCTTCACACTTCAGATTTCTGAATTTTCTCCCTGTTTAGAAAATAGTCCATTTCCTCTAGCAGTTTCTGTTTGTTGGAAGTAGTGCACAGCAGTTAATACAATTTGATGAATAGATCGAGATTAGAGGAGATGAAAGCTGTAGATTCTGTAAATTAGAATGACCACATTTTCCTTTTTACTGATTGGTCTGTTTGCATGTAATCCCAGAATTCCTTCCTGGGGTTAGTCCATACGTGACTTTGTTGTCATTCTCCTCTCTGGTCAGTTTGTGGCTGATGACTAGAATCTTGTGGGTTCCAAGTGTTGAATTTCGCAGAATTTGGTATTGCTCTCAGGTTGTACACATCAGGTATTGATGGTAATATGAAAAATTTATCATGACAGTATGGAAACTAATATCCAGTAACTAAGATGTTAATTGGTGAGTTACTGAATTATTCAGATTTAAGAAAGACTTAACCTTTTATTACCTCAGGACATCCAAAAGAAGTTGACAACCAACAAATCCTATTTAAAGTGTAATCACTGTTGTCATAAAGAAGGTATAATGACCAATGTGTGCATAGTACTGACCACAAAGCTGTAAGATAATTAGCAGATGATTTGATTTAGTGATATTGATTAAAAGATAAGTACTGGCTATAATTCTCATTATCCAATAATGCTACAAGATCTTTTCTGTCTGTGTCAAAGGACATACAGGGTTTTGGTTTGATGTCTAATTTGTAAGATACATTTGGCCTTATAGCTAGCACTCCCCTCAGCAGTGTGCTTCTGAATTCTGCACTCAAATTTTGGGGGTGGGACTTGCATAGAGAGTCTTTTGACTTAGTGCTATCACTAAACTCTGACTGACTCTAAAAATGACACTGCTCAAAGCTAATTTTTTGGTTATTGTGAGCACAGAAGACTTGGAGAAATTAGCAGGTCATCAGTCTCTACTTTGCCATAATCAAATGCATGCTCTGGAAGCTGGAGCTCCGAGTATCAGGATAGAATTCTAAACAAAACCGCTTCCTCTCATGAGGAGGGATTGTCTTACGAGCAAAGGCTGAACGGGCTGGGACTCTGAAGTTTAGAAGAGTGAGAAGTGATCTCATTGAAACATATAGGATGCTTAAGGATTTTGACAGGGTAAATGCTGAGAGGGTGTTTCTCCTCTTGGGAGAATCTAGGACCAGAGAATATAGCCTCAGAATAAAGAGGCACTAGTTTAAGGCTGAGATGAGGAGGAATTTCTTCTGCGGGTTGGATGTCTTTGGAACTCCTTACCATGGAGAGATATACGTTATTTAGATTTAAGAAAGACTTAATCTTTTCTTACCTCAGGACATCCAAAGAAGTTGACAATCAACAAATCCCATTTAAAGTGTAATCACTGTTGTAATTAGGAAGATTTAACGACCAATGTATGCATAGTACTAATCACAAAGCTGTAAGATAATTAGCAGATTATTTGATTTAATGATATTGGTTAAAGGATAAATACTGGCCATAATTCTTATTATCCAATAATGTGTATTTTTTAAGATTGAGATTGATCAAGAATCAATCAGGGAATCAAGGGGTATGGGTAAAGTGCAGGCAAGTTAATGTTAGGATTGTCAGATCAGCCATGATCCTATCGAACAGTGTTACAGGTAGGGTTGTTTGCTTGGGGAGAGCAAAAAAGATATGGGAGTGGTTGGAGGGGTGGGGTTTGAGGGCGGAGGGTCGAGATGTGGACGAGGTACATTGGAGGGCATCTTTAACCAAGTGGGAAGGGAAATTGCAGTCTCTAAAGAAGGAGGCCATCTGATGTGTTCTGTGGTGGAACTGGTCTTCCTGGGAGCAGATGAGGCGGAGGAATTGGGAATACGGGATGGCATTTTTGCAGAAGATAGGGTGAGAAGAGGTGTAATCCAGGTAGCTGTGGGAGTCGGTGAGTTTGTAAAAAAAAAGTCAGTGTCAAGTCAGTCATCATTAATGGAGATGAAGAGGTCTAGGAAGGAGAGAGTGGTGTCAGAGATGGTCCAGGTGAATTTAAGGTTGGGGTGGAATGTGTTGGTGATGTTGATGAATTGCTCAACCTCCCGTGAGGAGGTTGAGCAATTCATCAACATCACCAACATATTCCACCCCAACCTTAAATTCACCTGGACCATCTCTGACACCTCCCTCCCCTTCCTGGACCTCTCCCCACTCCCAATCTCCTCTCATTTATCTTTCCACTCTGCAGGCACTCTACCTCTATTCCTGATGAAGGGCTTTTGCCCGAAACATCGATTTTCCTGCTCCTCGGATTCTGCCTGACCTGCTGTGCTTTTCCAGCACCAGCCTAAGCTTGACTCTGATTTCCAGCATCTGCAGTCCTTGTTTTTACTTAGTTTATATAGTCCAACAGCTTTAATTGGAAGCACACTAGCATTTGGAGCGCCGCTCCTTCATCAGGTGGTTGTCGCTCCGAAAGCTAGTGTGCTTCCAATTAAACCTGTTAACCTGGTGTCTTATGATTTTTAACTTTGTACACCTCAGTCCAACACTGGCATCTCCAAATTAGGAGGAAAGAAAACTTTTGAGAAAAAGCTGTACAAGTCATGATCCAATGGTATTCAGCAAGTCCCCTGTTTGTCAGAGTGATCAATATCAGTATACTGGAACTTTTTCGACTTTTTGTTTTGTGTTCCTGTGACCGGACTGAGAATGTCACAGAGTTCCTGTGCGAAGAGATCTGGTATTATGGCATTGAACTTGGCAAAGTTTAATCTTGGCACAAGCAAAAATGAAAGAAAACACAGCAACAAACAGTAATTTTAAATTACAGCAGCACGGGACAGATGCTGTACTGTTTGAGGCTATCAAACAAGTTTCAGTATATCTGAGCTTGTTCTTTGCAGGTGGGATTCAAGGACCAACGTTGAAAATTTGAATTCTTTGTTTCCCAGCAAAGCCAGAAATAGTGCTGAGACATTATTGCCTTTGATTTAGCAGGATCTGGAGGAAAATCTCCAGTATGGTCCAGGAAGTACGTCTGGGAAGCAGTGGGTTGCAAAACTGTAAAGCTAAGCTCCTGTCAGATTATATTTATTAAAATGTGGAGGATGTTTTGGCTGCTTTCAGTAGTTGGCTTAGAAATATTATTGCTCTAAACATTTTTTTTCTATAAAAGGTAATGTTGGCCCTGCACTGATGTCATCTTAACAGCTGGGAGTTTACGCACAACCCAGAGATTTCTGTGGTAATAGACAACTTTGTAAAGTCAGATTTCTTTCCTTAAGCAACTGCTGCCTGATTCCAAACTACAGGTAGCGTTACACAGCAGGTCCTTTTTGTTTAGTGTTTTCTATTTAGGTGTGACCTTAGTGCCCCTCAAAGCATTTTAACTTTTTGCTCCGCTGTGCTTTCCAGCCAACCGCGTGGTACCCTGAGCAACCTAAAGTCAGGACTATATGGTTCAGTGACAACTTTTACTGTCTTTCACCTACATCCTTAGCTTCCATCCCACAAATGAACCCTGCCCCACTCCCACTCCAACCAGCACTGTACTGCATCAGTGTTGCAATTCTCCAACGAGCTGTGTCATCATGGTCAAATGCGTTTCTTGCAGATCGAGACTTAGTCCTGTTGGTCTTTGTAGCTAAATCCCACAGATAAAAATCTAGTATCTAAGCAACTGTATTGCAGAGCTTAACTGCTGGTTGTGTGAAAAAGGTCTCACTATCAGTCCCCGAGGAACACCTCCACCACCTTCCTCCAGCCCGAAAAATAACAATCTCACTTTTTCCAATCACTTGGTCAGTTTTATGTCTATAGAATAACCACACTAATAACTTTATAATCTTCAAATGCTTAAACATCATAGGAATGCATTCCATATTATCCAATCTTGAAATCTTGAGGATCAAAATGTCTATTTTGGGTTGAGTGATTAATGAAGTAAATGATTGTTCATCTTTTTACAGCACTTTGGGGAGCAATATAGGAGGGAGGAGAGGGCAAGCCAATTGGGTAATACTAGTTGCCCTTATTATTTAACCCCTGAGCCAGGGAACAAAGGGAGGCAATATAAAATCAGAAATACCATTCTCAGGAAGTTCAAACACAAAGGGTTTTAACTTCCGGAGTTTATGTGCATATGGCTCTGAAAACTGATGAAGAAAGTGGTTAATGAAGCGTATGGGATCCTGGGCTTCATACATAGGGGCAGAGAGTACAAGAGTAAAGAGCTCATGATAAGCCTATATAAAACAATGGGTTGGCTACAACTGTAGAATCATGTCTTTAGTTGCACTTTAGTGACCTGTGAAGATATCAGAGAGGATGCAGAAAAGATTTTCAAAAATGGTCCCTTTGGGGCATTAATTGGAATAACCTGGGGCTATCCTTCTTGGAGAAGGAAAGATTGAGGAGGGGTCTGGACAGAGTACACACAGAAAAATTTGGGGGATTGACCATGTGAGGGCACCAATTTAATGCAATTGTAAAGGAAGCAATAGAGACTTGAGAAACTCTTTGCCATGGGGAGGGAGATGGACTGGGGGGTGTGTACTGATGAGAGCCTGGTGGAGGCAGCTCCAATCAAAGGAATTGGATCACTATCTGAAGAGCAAATTGTCAGTGTTACAAGGAAAAGGAAGGGAAGTAGGTACTTGGTGAGTTGCTCCTGGAGAAAGCTGGTGTGATCAAGGTGGGCTGAATAGCCACCTCCTGTGCTGTTCTTTGAATCTACATGAGAACCAGAGATACTGTATTAGAATTCTATTTTGCATAAGGACTCTTTTTCTCCACCAATGCTGGCAAACCTGTTGAGTTTTTATGTTCTGTGTTTGGCTGAGCTACTTGCTGGTTTATTGAGAAGCCTAATTTGGGTTAAATCCCCCAAGAAATCAGCCTGCTTACTGGCAATATTAGTTTGGAATCTGCAGATTGTATGTGGATCAGCTTCTTTGGGCTTCTGTACACCTGACCTTTCTGCACCACAAAATATGCGGAAAGTTGAACCTTGTACCTTGTAAGCTTCAGTACCAATAATTCCTATGAAAATTTTCACATTATCTGGATTTGAACTGTGGACTCCTCTGAACCAGTCGGGACTCGAGTGAATGGTTAGTGGTGCAGAAAGATTGCTTGGTTTATGGATATTCATAACATTCTGTTAATTGAGGTCAAATGACAGACATGGCCCTTTTATTTTTGGTGTCTTGCACCAAAATATTTATCATATGATCCTTTCTAATTGTCACAAACAACCACAAAACTTGGTTTTCACAAGCTACTGGCAAGCTGTTTTCTGTGAACAATAGCTGGTTTAATTATTATTGGTGAGGTTTACTTTCTATGTAAATACAGTCATAGAAACTCGTCCATGCTGATCAAGTTTCCCAAACTAAACTAGTCCCTATGTTTGGCCCATTGAAGGATGTTGGCCTCCGTATCATTTGGGTGTGGACTGTCTCAGTGATACAGCCCCACTTTATAGCCAGTACCGGTGCCCAGGAACCAAAATGCACTTATCTCACACCATTCTTTTGAGCTGTGTATTCATCACTCTAATTTTATGTACTGTATTCCAATTTACACACAGCTCAGGTAATATTAGAGATCATAACCTTTGAAGTTTTGCTTTATAATTTGCAATCCAACTCCTCATACTGTCTGTGTAGATCCGCTTCCATAACTCAACCCAAATCAGTGATTCCTACATGGACCATGGCAACTGGATGCTCTCCCTAACATTGCAAGTTTCTTTCCAGCCCTGAGCAGGTAGACAATAAAACATAATACAGCACAGGACTAGGCCCTTCAGCCCACCTGCCTATCTGCCTGCACACTGTCCTTATCCCTCTATTCCCTGTCTGTTTATGTTTCTATTTAAATGTCTCTTAACTTTGCAATCCTGAAATCTAGCATCAGGTGGGCAACAAGCTATCTGAACTCTTGCTTTTGCAGACAATGGTGTCAGTCCACCCTTGCTACACTATACCAGCTGCTACTACTGTATATTCCTTGTTGCTTCTCCCATCTGAAGAGGTTTGTGTTCCACGGTGCCAAGGTGCTCATCCACCCTTCAGCCCCCATGTTTGTCTAACCGGACCAAGACAGCCGCCGATCTATTGGACAATTGCTGAGGCTGACACTTTTGCCCACTGGATCCCCTTGCCTCTCTCACTCGGTCATTCTCTCCTGTCCCTGATCATTGACCAAATTAGACCCTATCCTAAGTTGTGCAAGAGCCTCCTGATTTAAAGAATCCCAGGTGCATTTCCCTTCTCTGATGTATCACACAGTCTCTATTCAGCTGATAGCTTATAAATTCTGAGCAGAAGCATGTTCAAACTTCAAACTTTTTAAAAATTCACTCATTGATGTGTGCATCGCTGGCTGGGTCAGCATTTATTGCCAGTCCATAGTTGCCATTGAGAAGGTGGTGGTGAGCTGCCTTCTTAAATCATTGCAATCCATGTGCTGTAGGTAGACACCAATGCCATCAGGGAAGGAATCCCAGCGTTTTGACCCAATGACATTGAATGACTGTCAAAATATTTCCCAATTAGGTTGATGAGTGGCATGTAGTTGGTAGTGAGCTTGTGGCAGATATGACATGGTGGGCAACACTGAGATGTGACTGCAAGGGGATCAGGATTGGGCAATGAATATTCAAGGACATATATCTATCAAAAAGATAGGCAGGTTGGCAAAGAGGTGGGGTTGCCCTATTAGTAAGAAGTGAAACTAAATGAATAGTAAAAAAATGAATTCGGGTCAGATGGTGTAGAATTTGTATGGATAGAATTGAGGAACTGCAAGATAAAAAAAACATAATTGGAGTCATGAACAGGCCTCTCAATAGGAGAGCTGAGGTGCAGAAACACTAGGAGATAGGATGTGTAGGAAAGGCAAAGTTAAATTGATCATGAGGGATTTCAAGATGCAGATGGACTGGGAAAATCAAGTTAGTGGATTGCAAGAAAATAAGTGTGGAATGTCTACAAGATGGCTTTTTGGAGTAGCTTGTGGTGGAGCCCACTAGGGAACAGGCAATACTGGATTTAGTGTTGTGCAACGAGGCAGACTTGTTGAGGAGCTGAAAATGTATTGCTGGAAAAGCGCAGCAGGTCAGGCAGCATCCAAGGGATTTGATGAGGAAGCTTAAGGTGAAGGAACCCTTAGGAGGCAGTGATCATAATGTTTGAATTTACTCTACAATTTGAGAGGGAGAAGATAGAATCAGAGGTAATGGTATTATAGCTGAATAAAGGCAACTACAGAGGCACGAGGGAGGAGCTGGTTGGAATTGACTGGAAGAGGAGCCTAGCAGGAAAAACAGTGGAACAGCAATGGCAGAGAGTAATTCAGGAGACACAGCAGAGATTTATCCTGAGGAAAAAGAAACATGGTACAGACAGGATGAGGCAACCATGGCTGACCAGGGAAGTTAGGGATAGCATAAAAGCAAAAGAGAAAGCATATAATTTGGTGAAGGACAGTGGAAAACCAGAGGATTAGGAAGCTTACAAAGACCAACAGAGGGCAACAAAAAAAGAATAAGGAGGGGCAAGATTAAATAGGAGGGTAAGTTAGCCAGTAGTATAAAGGAAGAGTCCCTTTAGATATATAAAGGGCAAAAGACGGGCAAAAGTAGACATTGAGCTTTTGAAAAATGATGCTGGAGAGATTGTGGGGAACAAGGAAATGGCTGAGGAACTGAATAATTACTTTGCGTCAGTCTTCACAGTGGAAGACACGAGTAATATCTCAAAAATTTGAGAGTGTGAGGGGGCAGAGCTGAGTATGGCAGCCATCACAAAGGAGAAGGTGCTAGAAAAACTGAATGGCCTGAAAGTGGATAAATCACCTGAACCAGATGGACTACACCCCAGAGTTCTAAGGGAGGCAGCTGAAGAGATAATGGTGGCATTTGTAGTGATCTTTCAGGAATCGCTAGAATTAGGGAGGGTACCAGAGGACTGGAAAATCACTCATGTGATACCCCTATTTAAAAAGGGAGTAAGGCAAAAGATGGAAAATTACGGACCAGTTAGTCCAACCTCAGTTGTGGATAAGATCCTGGAATTCGTTGAGGAGGATGAGATTTCTGAATACTTGGAAGTGTGTAGTAAAATAGGGCAAAGACAGCATGGTTTCATCAAGGGGAGGTTATGCATGACAAATTTGCTAGAATTCTTTGAGGATGGCGTGTATGGAATGAGCTGCCAGAGGATGTGGTGGAGGCTGGTACAATTGCAACATTTAAAAGGCATTTGGATAGATATATGAATAGAAAGGGTTTGGAGGGATATGGGCCGGGTGCTGGCAGGTGGGACGAGATTAGGTTGGGATATCTGGTTGGCATGGATGGGTTAGACTGAAGGGTCTGTTTCTATGCTGTACCTCTCTATGACTCAAAGTAAGTAGCAGGTTATACCAATGACAGTCCATGGATGTTACCTACCTGGATTTCAAGAAGGCTATTGACAAGGTGCAGCATAAGAGGCTGTTGAGTAAGATAAGGGCCCATGGTGTTAGAGGCAGACAGTGGGGATAAAAGGGTCCTTCTCAGGATGGCAGCTGCTGACAGCTGTGTTCCTGCAAGGCTCAGTGTGGGACCACAAGTTTTCACATGATACATGAATGATCTAGATGAAGGAACTGAGGTCTTCTGGCTAAGTTTGTAGATGATGCAAAGTTAGGTCGAGGGACAGGTAGCATTGAGGAGGTGGGGAGAATACAGAAGGAAAGTGTGAGGTCATGCACTTTGGTGGGAAGAATAGGTCATGAAGTGCTTTTAAGGCTGGTCATGGCATTAATCAACTCCAGCCTCCCTACTACTCTTAACCCACTCCAATTTGCCTATCAGATCCACATCAGATGCCATATCACTTGTGCTTTACCCCTCCCTAGAACATCTTGACATCAAGGACAGCTATGTAAGAATCCTACTTATCCACTACAGCTCAGCCTTCAACACTTTTATCCCCTCGAGACTGATTGATTATTAAACTTAGCAATCTCAGACTAAAGAGGGAGAAAGTGAGGACTGCACGTGCTGGGGATCCGAGCTTAAAAATGTGTTGCTAGAAAAGCGCAGCAGGTCAGGCAGCATCAAAGGAGAAGGAGAATCGACGTTTAGGGCATAAGCCCTTCTTCAGGATCCTGTCTGACCTGCTGCGCTTTTCCAGGAACACATTTTTAAGCTCCACATCTCAGACTAAACCCCACTTTCTGCAACTGGATCCTCAGTTTCCTGACCCACAGGCCACAATCAGTGAAGATTGGAGACAATATTTCATCCTCTTTAACACTCAGAGATGCGTACTCAGCCCCCTACTGTACTCACTGTATACCCATGACTGCATTGCCAAATACCAGGCTCGTGTCATTTACAAGTTCGCTGATGAAAGCACCATAGTCAGTCGAATCTCAGATGGCGAAGAAACAGACTATAGACAAGAGGTGGATGACCTGGAAAAATGGTGCGCTGAGAACAACCTAGCTCTCAATGCTGGCAAAACCAAGGAACTGATTCTTGACTTTTAGCTGGATGCACCTCATGCCTCCCACACTAACAGGTGGATCGAGTGGAGAGCGTCAAGCTCCTGGGAGTGGTCATCCACAACGAGCTTTCTTGGACTCTTCATGTGGACACACTGGTTACAAAGGCCCACCAATGTCGTCTCTTCCTCTGGCAGCTGAGGAAATTTGACATGATGGTGAATACCCTTGCCAACTTTAATAACCCATCAAGAGCATTCTGTCTGGATGTATCACTACCTGGTATGGCAACTGTACCATTCGAGATCGGAGACTGTTACAAAGAGTGGTGAATTTAGCCCGGACAATCACAAAGGCCAACCTCCCACCTAGAGAATCCATCTACCAGGCCCGCTATCAAGGAAAGGCTGCCAGCATTCTCAAAGGTCCATCCCACCCTGGCAAGCTCTACCACTGGGGAGAAGGTACAGAAGCCTGAACGTATGCACCAGCCGGTTTCGAAACAGTTTCTACCCTACACTTGTTAGAATACTGAATGGACTCTCAAGCTCTTAACATTTGCCTGTACCAGTGTTTTTATTTTTGCTGCTGTTTACCTATTGTTTACTATCTATGCTACTTAATTATGCGATCTGCCTGGATAGCTTGCAAGGCAAAGCTTTTCATTGGTACATATGACAATAAATTCAATTAAATTCAATAGAGGCATGGACTACTTTCTAAATGGGGAGAAAATTGAGAAGTCTGAAGTGCAGAGATACTTGGGAGGTCTAGACCAGGATTCTCTCAAGGAAAACTTGCAGGTTGAGTTATTAGTTATGAAGACAAATGCAATGATGGCATTTATTCTGAGAGGGCTTGAATATAAAAGCAAGTATGTACTTCTGGGGCTCTGTAAGGCTCTGGTCAGACCACATTGGGAGTATTGTGTGCAGTTTTGGGCCCCATATCTCAGGTAGGATGTACTGGCCCTGGAGCATGTTCAGAGGAGGTTCACGAGGATGGTTCCAAGAATGAAAAGCTTAACATATGAAGAACATCTGAGGACTCTGGGTTAACACTTAATGGACTTTAGAAGGACGAGAGTGATCTAACTGAAACATACAAAATACTGAATGGCCTGGACAGAGTAGATGTTGGGAAGATGTTTCCATTGTAGGAGAGACTAGGACCCGAGGGCATAGCCAGAGAGTTAATGGAAGACTTTTTAGATTGGATATCAGGAGAAACCTAGTTGTGAATCTATGGCATTCATTGCCTCAGAAGGCTGTGGAGGCCAGGTCATTGAGTATATTTAAGATAGAGATAGGTAGGATCAAGGGTTACACGGAGAAAGCAGGAGAATGGAGTTGAGAAACTTATCAGCCATGATTGAATGTCAGGCAGGAGACTGGAAGCAAGCAGAAAGCCAGGCAGCATCAGGCGGTGCAGAAGTTGATGTTTCAGGTGTGACCTCCTGATGCTGCCTGCCTTGCTGTGTCCTTCCTGCCTCCTGCCTGTCTACTTTGGATTCCGGCATCTGCAGTTTTTTCAACCATGATTGAATGTTGGAGCAGACTCAATGGGCTGAATGGCCTAATTTTTGCTGCTATGTCTTATGGTCTTATGTATCTGCTACCTTCTCCTTCTGGTTGGAAGTGGTCAAGTGTTTGGAAAGTGCTGTCTAAGAATGAATTTCTGCAGTGCATCTTTTAAATGCTCCACAATGTTGCTACTGCATGTTAGTGAACGACAAAGTAGATTTTATTTGTAGATATGGTGCAAATCAAACAGGTTGCTTGTCCTGGATGGTGTTGGGCTGCTTCTGTCCAGGCAAGTGGAGCATATTCTGCCATGCACTTGACTTATTTCTTGTTGATGGTGGACAGTTTTTGGGGAGTCAGGAGGTGAGTTTCTCCCTGCAGAACTCCTGTCAACTGTATTTATATGGCTCATCTAGTTCAGTTTCTGGTCAATGGGAACCCTCAAAATGTTGATATTGGTGGATTCAATGAAAAACAAAACCACTTTGTTGGCACATTAACACTATTGAATAAATTATATTTGTAAAACTTTCTCTATGGCCACACTTGGCGCATTACATGGCTGTTGCTTTAGAAACACCTGGCCACTAAATTAAATACTTCTTTATCATTTGACTGTGCATAATATTATGTTGTACCCAAACAGTGAATCCAATTGTGTTGAATGTGCCCACTTAAGCAGGTTTTGATGTTCTGTCCATTGAATGGATTCTGTTCATTTTCAGATTCTGAGACACTAATGCGCTGTTTAGAAAAGTGAGTGGTGATTAATGCTGTGTTTGTTTCAATTGATTTGCTGAATGAACAGTTAAATGGACTGGTACAGCAGACAATTCATGAGCTGCTTTGTTTTCTCTTGGCTTATATAAATTAGTTTTGGGATTTTGCCTATCTGTGTATGTGTTGTCAATGCCCAGCTGGCTGGCAAATAGGGCTGTTGCATCGGCAGATAGTGCAAGTGATATCATATCACCATGACAGAGCCCTAGATATGAACAATAACATTTACAATAATCCACTGCATCCAAAAGGACAACATTGTCTCTTGTATTATAGCATACTGACTGCAACTGTTATGATTTAGTGTGCAAACATTGAAAGGTGCCCAAGTCTAGCTGTCTTGGGCAGGTAGGTCGTCATTAGGGCACGAGGCATCATAGTCAGGGATCCAAATGTAAGGTGGAGGCTGGCAGAGAGAAAGAGAGTGAGAATAAATATGGGGTAGCTTCTGAGAATATGATCTGTATTTTATCAGAGGAATGAAACTCCACTGCCATTCCAACTAATGGGGAAAACTCAATGAACATTGGAAATACTGGCGACTTTGATCCAGGGTGGATTTTGTTGTTTCCTATTTGGCTGAGAATGGGGTGGGATCAACAGTTACTCACCAACGGTCTGACTTTGAGTGCAGACAGGCACTTGAAGGGGAGGGGTGGACCCACGCAGCTCAAGCCACTTTGACTGAACGTATGTGATAACATTTCAGTCCGAGGTGACACACTTCCATTTCCCCTCCGGATGTGTTTGTCCCTTTGCCCAACACTCCGTCCTACATTGTGATCATGTGGCCAAGGCTTTTTGTCTCTGCAACCGCCCGTCAGTGATGTGGTCAATAGCCTTTAATTATATCACTGGCAATATTAATTCTTGTATGCATTAATTCTCGAGGCTTGATTTATTATTTATTGCTAGTGGAAAATTGATGTGCTGTCTCTAAAAGCAATTTTTTTTTTAAGTTGGTGGCTTTCTGGATCCTTTCAGAAGGCATTAAAAGTCAGCCATGAACTTTGGCACTGGAGCTATGTATACAGCAGAGAAAATAGATTACCTTACCTGAATTAGCTGGGTTTTAATAGTAATCTAGCTGCTTCAAAACTGATTTTCTGATGTCAGCACACAAATGACCTGATTTGTTGATTGCTGTGCTCTTTGTTTTTAGCTGGCCCATGTCGGCAGCTCGTGTCTGATTGTGTTGCTGATTGTGATGCTGTATATGCTGGTGGCATACTGTTAAGGGATTTTTTATTGCTGTTTTCCTGCAAGGAAATTATTGCTGCACAGAATTGGAGACAAGCTTTTTGTATCTAGTCTGGCCTGATAGAGATACCATGGAAGGAGTGAAAGAGCTGGTAAGGTTCGGGTTGAAATGAGTTGTGCATCCAGGGTATTGATAATATGGTAAATCCGAAGTTCATTTGCTCTTGATATCCAGCATCTGTGTAAAAACGGTGAGTCAGTCAGCTGTGTGAATGTGCTCACTGCCTCCTGGTTTTTCTTGGAATTGAGTGCGAAATGTTCAAAATTTAAAATATTTGACGTGCAAATTCCTGGATGCAAATCCCTGGGATTTGAACAGGCTCCTGTCATAATGTACTGTTCATCAGTTTCTATCAGCCATGTGATTGGATTAGTTTAATTCTGCTGATTTGCTATGTTTTGTTAATGTGACTCTAAGGCAGAAAAGCCTACAACAGCTGGAGGATAAAATATGGCAGCAATCACTTAAACTGGGTTTGAAACTGACCCTTCTTTCTTCACTGTTGTAAGCTTCAACTCATCCAAAACTCTGCCACCTGAGTCTACACTAAGTCCTAGTTGCGAATCAGTCTTAACACCATTTGAGGAACTGGGAGGTAATATTTAAAATTTGAATCTAGTATTCAAATTGCACCACAGGCTTGATCTCTTTCTTTGATCTCCTGTAAATGCTGCAATACCTTCCTCTCTCGAACTTTCCTTCTAGTTATTCATGTCGCTCTCAACTATACCTTTAGTTGGCAAGGCTCATGCTCTGGACTCCCTCAATGAAACCTAATGCCTCTTTGCTTTGGAATCTGCTTTCCTCCTGATGCCTCTACATGAAGTTTTCTGGGGCACGTTTCTGCATTAAAGAGACCTGTGAATTCATATTATATTATACAAATGTGTGCGTTTGTATTTTTTTTCTTCATTCATTTGTGGGACAATGAATATTGCTGGCTGTGCCAGCACTTTATTGCCTGTCCCAGGTTGCCCATGAGAAGGTGGTGGTGAGCTGCCTTCTTAAACTACTGCAATCCACCTGCTGTGGGTTGACCTGCAATGCCATAAGGGAGGGGATTCCAGGAGTTTGACCCATTGACAGTGAAGGAATGGGGAATAATTTCCAAGTCAGGATGGTGATTGGCTTGGAGGGAACTTGGTGGTGGTCCCATAGATCTGCTGCATTGACTTCTAGCTGGAAGTGGTTGTGGGTTTGGAAGGTGCTGTCTGAGGATATTTGGTGAATTTCTGCAGTGCATTTTGTAGATAGTACATGCTGCTGCTATGGATGCAATGGATGTTGTGCCAATCAAGTGGGCTGCTTTGTTCTCTATGGTATCCACCATCTTGGATGTTGATGGGGCTACACTCATCCAGGCCAGTGGGGAGTATTCCATCATAATCCTGACTTGTACCTTATAGATGGCAGTCAGGCTTTGAGGAGTCAGGAGGTGAGTTAATCGCTACAGTACTTGGAGTCTCTGACCTGCTGTTGTAGCCATTGTGTTTATGTGGTGAGTCCAGTTGGGTTTTTGGTAAATGATAATCCTCAGGATGGTGTTAGTGGGGAATTCAGTGATGGTAACACTGCTGAATGTCAAGGGGTGGTGGTTAGATTGTCTCTTATTCATGATGGTAATAGCCTGACATTTGTGTGGCGTGAATGTTACTTGCCACTTGTCTGCCAAAATCTGGATACTGTCCAGATCTTGTTGCACTTGAACATGTTTCAGTATCTGAGGAGTTGTGAATGGTGCTTATCATTGTGCAGTCATTGGCGAACATCCCTACTTCTGACCTTATGACGGAAGGAAGGTCATATAATGAAGTAGTTGAAGGTGGTTGGACCAAGGACACTGCCCTGAGGAACTCCTGCAAAGATGTCCTGGAGCTGAGATGACTGACCTCCAATCAGTCAGGTATGACACTAACCACTGGAGAGTTTGCCCCCTGATACCCATTGATTCCCATTGATTCCAGTTTTGCTAGGGCTCCTTGGTGCCATTCTTGATTGAATGCAGTCAAGGGCTGTCACTCTCCTCTCCCCTCTGGGATTCAGCTGCTTTGTCCATGTTCAGACCAAGGCTGTAATGAGGTCAGAAGCTGAGTGTCCCTGGCAGAACTCAAACTGGGCCTCACTGAGCAGGTTATTGCTGAGCCGGTGCTGCTTGATAACGCTGTTGATGACACCTTCCATCATTTTACTGATGATGATGGAGTGTAGATTGATGGGGCAATCATTGAACAGGTTGGATTTGTCCTGCTTTATAAGTACAGGGCACTTTTTCACATTGCCAGGTAGATGCCAGTGTTATAACTGTACTGGATCTGTTTGGCTAGGGGAGCGGCAAGTTCTGGAGTTCAGCACTATTGCTGGAATGTTGTCAGGGCCTGTAACCTTTGCAGTATCCAGTGTCTCCAACCATTTCTTGAAATCATGGGGAGTGAATCGAATTGCCTGAAGACTGGTATCTGTGACACTGGGGACCACTGAAGGAGGCCGAGATGGATCAACTACTCGGCACTTCTGGCTGCAGATTGCTGCAAAAGCTTCAGCCTTATCTTTTACACTGATGTGCTGAACTCTTCCTTCATTGAGGATGGGGATATTTGTGGAGCCGCCTCCCCCAGTGAGTTGTTTAATTGTCCGTCACCATTCACGATGTGACAGGACTGCAGAGCTTATATCTGCTCCATTGATTGTGGGATTGCTTAGCTCTGTCTATCACTTGCTACTTTTGCTGTTTGGCAAGTAGTCCTGTTTGGTGGCTTCACCACATTGACACCTCATTTTCAGGTATGCCTAGTGCTGCTCCTGGCATGCCCTCCTGTACTCTCCATTGAATGAGGGTTGATGCCCCGGCTTGATGGTAATGGTTGAGTGGGGATGTGCTGGGCCATGAGGTTATGGATTGTCCTGGAGTATGGTTCTGCTGTTGTTAATGGCCCATTATGCCTCATAGATGCCCAGTCTTAAGTTGCTTGACCTGTTCAAAGTCTGTCCCATTTAATACAGTGATAGTGCCACACAACACGATGGAATTTATTCTCAATGTGAAGGTGGGACTTCGTCTCCACAAGGACTGTACGCCGGTCTCTCTCACTGATACTGTCATGGACAGATACATCTGTAGCTGGCATGTTGATAAGGATGTGGTCAGGAATGTTTTTTCTCCTCTTGTTGGTTCCCTCACCACCTGCTGCAGACCCAGTCTGGCAGCTATGTCCTTTAGGACCTGACCAGCTCAATCTGTAATAATACTGTTGAGCCACTTTTGCTGGTGGACATTGAAATCCCCCACCCAGATACATTCTGTACCCTTGCCATCCTCGGTGCCTCCTCTAAGTGAAGTTCAACATGGAGAATACCAATTCATCAGCTGAGGGAGGATGCTATGTGCTAATCAGGAGTTTCCTAGCCCAAGTTTAAGCTGAAGCCATGAGACTTCATGGGGTCTGAAGTCAATGTTGAGGACTCTCAGAGCAACTCCTGCCTGACTGTATACCATTGTGCTAGTAAGGCAGAGCATATCCAGGGATGAGGATGTTGGTGTCTATGACAGTATATGGTGTGATTCCGAGAGTATGACTATGTCAAGCTGTTGCTTGGCTAGTCTGTGACGAAAAGGGTGTTGCTAGAAAAGCACAGCAGGTCCGGCAGCATCCAAGGAGCAGGAGAGTCAACGTTTCGGACATAAGTCCTTCAGAAGGAAGTCTGTGAGACAGCTTTCCCAACTTCAGCACTAACCCCCAGATGTTCCTGTGGAGGACTTTGCAGGGTCAAGAGGGCTGTTTCTGCTGTTGTTTTACTGCTGCCTAGGTTAACACCAGGTATTCCGTCAAGTTCCATTGAAGAAAATATGTTGCTTTAATTATTCGCAATCCCTAGGGTAGTGTTCAAACCTTTCTCACTTCTTCCCTACCCCCACCACTATCCCATCAATAACATAAATGCCACTTTTTCTTAGCTGCTATCAATTCTGATGGAGGGTGACTGGACTCAAAACGTTAACTCTGTTTTCTCTCCACAGATGCTGACAGACATGCTGTGTTTCTCCAGTAATTTTTTTTTTGTCCCACTTGAGATACGTGCATATTTTTAGAAGTCAGAAATCTCTGGCTATTAGGATTTTTCCCCTGTCTTTGATCTTCATTTTGGATTGAATATCCCATAGGAAACAGAAACAGAAGTAGGTCATATGGTCATTTTGATCCAGACCCCTACTTGTTAACACCAAATTTCAAGCTAACTACTTGGAGTTCCTTGTTTGAGCTGTGTTTCACAAGCACAGTGGTAAAACTGGAGCATTCAGAATCTGAAGTTGTCACTGAGATGCTCCACGTAGGTACTGTCAAACCCCTCTGGCACCTTCCTTCACTTTTTCATTTTACTCCTGAAGATAGTTTTGCTACCAGATTCCACCATGTTGTACCCCAGAATTAAACAAATCATTGTCTCCAAATTGCTTAGTTTAATTTAGATTTAATTTAGATTACTTACAGTGTGGAAACAGGCCCTTCGGCCCAACAAATCCACACCGATCCGCCAAAGCGTATACCACTCAGACCCATACTCCTACACTTACCCCTTCACCTAACACTACGGGCAATTTAGCATGGCCAATTCACCTAACCTGCACATTTTTGGATTGTGGGAGGAAACCGGAGCACCCGGAGGAAACCCACGCAGACACTGGGAGAATGTGCAAACTCCACACAGACAGTCACCTGAGGTGGGAATTGAACCGTGTTCAGTTGTTACTCCTCACTTGGACAGTTTCTCAGTAACCATCATTCATTGTAATGGGAAGTTTTATTTTGGCTGGAATCTTGATCAAAGAACGAATGACTAATGATCATTGTAAGCAAGGAGAGGCAGGCCTGTTACACAGGTCACCCTGTGTGGAAACCTCATGGTTTTGCATGATTTATTGCACAGAAATGCGCAGTAAATCCCAGATTGTACGATGTGTTTCTTTGTTCTCAAGATGCCTGGGATGATAGCAAATCTTGCATTTAATGCCAACCCTCGTTGAACAGATGACCAAGTGGCTACCCCCTAAGTAATTGCATCAGATTAAGTGTCAATCACAACTTGGGTCTAAAGTTACAAATAGGCCAAATCATGTGTGATTGGAAAGTTGTTTCAGTGAATGAATTGCATTCAGTGCAATCTGACAGTTTTTAAAAAATTTTTGGTGCCAGCTCAATTATAGACAGAGACAGGAAACAGAGTAGGAATAAGCTGGTCATTTTCAGAGTGGTAGGCAGTGACTAGTGGGATACTTGCTTGGCGCAGCTATTTGCAATATATAATGTTTTAGATGAGGGAATTAAATATATCTCCAAGTTTGCAGATGAAAAAGCTGGCTGGGAGGATGAGCTCTGAGGAGGATGCAGCGATACTTCAGTGTGATTTGGATAAGCTGAGTGAATGGGCAAGTGCGTGGTCGATGAAATGTAATGTGAATAAATGTGAGGTTTTCCGCGTTAGGAGCAAAAACAGCAAGGTGAATTAGACTATATTACAATTACAATGACTATATTACAATTCTAACAGGACTAGATTAGATTAGATTACTTACAGATTAGATTACTTACAGTGTGGAAACAGGCCCTTCGGCCCAACAAGTCCACACTGACCCGCCGAAGCGCAACCCACCCATATCCCTACATTTACCCCTTACCTAACACTACGGACAATTTATCCTGGCCAATTCACCTGACCTGCACATCTTTGTGACTGTGGGAGGAAACCGGATCACCCGGAGGAAACCCACGCAGACACGGGGAGAACGTGCAAACTCCACACAGTCAGTCGCCTAAGTCGGGAATTGAACCCGGATCTCAGGTGCTGTGAGGCAGCAGTGCTAACCACTGTGCCACCGTGACTAGACACAATGAATATCAGAAGGATGTTCCCCAGGACCAGGGATCATGATACTATGGAGTAGGGCATTTAGGACTGAATTTAGGAGAAATTTCTTCCTTCAGAAAGTGGTGAGCCGATGGAATTCTCTGCCATGGAAAGCAGTTGAGATATAAACATTGAATGTTTTCAAGAAAGAGTTAGATCTAGTTCTTGGGGCTGAATGGATCAAAGAGTTTGGGGCCAAGGGAGGAGGAGTACTGAGTTGGATGATCACCCATGACTATGTTGAATGGAAGAACAATCTCAAAAGGGCTGAATGACTTTCTCCTATTATTTTCTATGTTTATTATCAGACTTTGCAGCTTTGAATTTGCAACCTGTAGTTGCTATCCTGTATTGTGACTACTGTAGGCTGCTATCCCTGCAGTGGACTAATAAAATGTTATAATTGGATTTTTAAAAGGTATATTATACCAAAGGAATCACTGCCTCAGCTGCTGCACTGCTTTGTGGACCAGATGGGGAGGAATTAACATGTGGGAAATGTGCATTTGGAGCTGGAGCTGTGGGTCTGAACAAATATTATTTCTTTGTAGTGATGAGGCTATATGGGGTCTGACTGAGCATTAGTATTTGAGGAGGAGACCGTGTGAAGCTCATGCCCTGGTTGGTGATCCATCTTATTTTCTTTTGTCAGATGAAGATTTCTTTCAATGACTCCAGTCTGCATACGACATTTGAGTATCCGTCAGAGAACTCCCTCATACAGGAGGAGGAATCTGAGGAGAGTGACAACGATGAAGAGGAGCAGTCCTCCACATTCTTCTTTCCACGTCCCAGCTACACCAGCTCTCCCACAACACCAAGCAGCCCCTTACGGACTAACACTGTAGTCTCAGGTATGTTGGTATGATCCCTTTTGACACCAAGAACTTTTTTAAAAAAATACTTCATTTCTAATGACTGACCTAAAGAAATTCCATGTCAGGATTTCAGGTTTTAAGATTTTTACTGTAACAAACAAGCTAAAAGCAGCATTCATTAACAAAAAATACTTAATAGACAATTATTACTCTAAACTAAAAAGATATATTTTCCCTCAAACTTTTTTAACTAACTGAAATTTCCATGTCACAGTTATACTTCTCTTGGTGTTCTCCATCAATTTTCAATTTTCGTAAGAACTAGACTAAAATCACTCCCAGCTTTCAACAAGATTAGGGATTTGCTCTTCCCAGCTTGCAGAGTCATAATGTTATGCACTTCTCTGTTTCTGGTGAAGATTAGATTCCCTACAGTGTGGAAACAGGCCCTTCGGCCCAACCAGTCCACGCCGACCCTCCGAAGAGTAACCTACCCATTCCAATGCACCTAACACAATGGACAATTTAGGATGGCCAGTTCACCAGACTTGTACATCTTTGGACTGTGGGAGGAAACCGGAACACCCGGAGGAAACCCACGTAGACACGGGGAGAATGTGCAAACTCCACACAGACAGTCACCAGAGGCTGGATTTGAACCTGGGACCCTGGTGTTGTGAGGGAGCAGTGCTAACCACTGAGTCACTGTGCTGCCCCAAAGTTGACAACTGGCAATATCCCACCAATCCAAAACTATTCTTCTCGAGTCTTCCCATTGATAAGGCATGAATGCCTTTGATTTGAGACCGTGTTCTCCCTGGTAGGTTCTTGACTGAAAGGCAGCACGCTGATCTCTGCTCACCACACTAGCTGCAGCTATAATTATTATTCTGAGATCTTACTTTCTGTCTCTCTCTCTCTTTTCTGACCAGAAAATTTGAGACAGTAGTTAAGCCAGCTAATGTTGTCTTTGCTTTCAGATGTGAATATTTTTCACCTTACTACTCAGTGAGTTTCTCAACCTGTGCTTTCCACCCCTATGATATCCGTTCCTATGATGACAAGCCACGCTGGCTTGTAGTTGGGCAGAAGTTGTACCCACTTGCCAATTCCATTTTACCTAGAATTAAAGGGACAGTCCTAAATTATAATTATAAAACCTTGGACTCAACGTGTGTTGAGCATGACATCTACAAGTCCCTGGAGTTTCTGCTGTATTGGAAGAATAGGTACTTAAATTATTGTGCTATCTTCTCTTTCACAGGGCTATCAACAGGGTTAGGTCTATACCCAGCATTCCTGTTTCAGTTCTTGACAACTGGATGATGATTTCAGGAGAGCTTAATTCTTTGCATCACCCAGTTATCAGGTGACCCATTCAAAACTGCACACAATTGGCCAGTCAGCTGGCTTGTGAGGGTGCCTGCTTTGGGTTCCAGGCTGAACTGGAACAACAGTGCTACCTAGTGGTTATTAGGGAAATAGTACAAATTTCCTGCTCCTTAAAGCCAGTAATGAAAAGTTTGAAGGTAAACGAAAACAAAGGCTTAATGTTTGGGTAATACATTAAGTGTTCTGATGCATGGGTTTTGACGTTGTTTCTGTATTTACCCAGCTAGAATATAAAAACAACTTGGTCAGTTACTAATGTTGAGCATAAGACCATTCTTACAGAACGAGGTCTAATTGACTGAGACTGACCTGTGGAGGGGAAAGTAAATGAGTTACTTTAAGAGGAGAAGAAAATGGTGGGCGATGTTCCAATTTAGCTGTGTTTCTCCATGGTGTTCAGATGTAGTGTTCAGCACAATGTGAGCAAGTCAGATGTAGCTGGTGGGCATACAACTGAGGCTAACCATCAATGTTTAGTGAGATGGATCAATGGTCAACTTTGGAGTGGTTGTGTCAAACTGGATGTGAGTTAGTACTTGGTACAGGTGATGTTGTGCTGTGCGTCAGTGGTTAAAGCTAGTGATTTCTCCCTACTAAAGCTGCCTATGGTTTCATTATCTCTAGACTTGAATAATCCAATGCCCTCCTGGTCGGTCCCTCATCTTCCACCCCTATGGAATTAAACTTGTATTTATCTGAAATGCTTAATGTATCTCAACTGTTATAATGTCTTTTTCATCTTTGCCCCAGGTTTAAAGTCCTCATCTTTATTTTCAAATCCCTGAATGATGTCACCCTGCCTTCTATAGTTACCTCCAACCTGACCAGCTGATAAATTTGAGAGCTGCTTCATTTCTGACCTTTTTGGCTTCCCTGATTTTAATTTCTTTATCTTTAGCACCGATATGTTTAACTGTCTTGACTAATTCTCTGGAATTTCTACAGCCCAAACTTTTCCAATTCTCTCTTACCTTTCTTTCAAGATGCTCCTTAAAATCTATTTCTTTGACTGAACTTTTGGTCACCTACCCTGATCTCTCCTTTTAGTGAATTTGATGTTAAAAATGTTTTTATTGATACTTTTATTCAGCATGTTTTCTCTTGAAAGCAGTACATAAGGGTGTGTTGTTTAATTAAGCGTTGGTCAGTAGGTATAACATAAAACGGTCATGTGTTGGCTACTTTGAAGAACGCTGTAGTTAAGGGGGTATGTTGAGGAGGACATGAGTTGTGTAAAGACATTATGTAAAATAGTGCACATTGAGACCTTCAGTTGCATCAGAGCCTGGCACTGGTGAGTGATCCACAGACTCTGTCACTTTTTCAACTTTGTAATTTCAGTCCTGTGATATTCAGTGTAGAGTTTAATGGTACGTATCTCTACTAGATGTGCTTTACTATGCTTTGGGTTGACTCCACAGATTAATGTGCAGAAACCTTAACATTGCTCACATAGTAGTACTTTGATTACAGGTGATTCATTTATCATCTTATGTGATTCCATCCTTCTCTAAAAGCTAATGATTTTTGTCAATCCTTCTCCTGTCATTTTTTGATCCCTCTTTTCATGCAGCTTTGACAAACTATGCTCCTAAACATGCAATGTCATTCAACACATGGCAGGAACAGAAGCTTGATGAATCAGTTTCTGGGAGGAACAACTCTCTGCACAGTACGGAATCCTCAACTGAAGATGATATGGTGAGTGTTCAGCAATTTGACTTGGACTATGCGCAACATAAGGTTATGTTTACATGAGCTCATGTGAGCAGCCCACCTGGAATCTGAGTGGTATGCGGTAATGTATTTTCTAGTGCACTATCTCTGTTTTGTCACTGAGCTATTGAATGCAGTAACATATGGTCACTAAGTTATGCTCCTGACTATAACGGGTTAAGTAAAAACCAGGAGATCTGGCAGCATCTATGGAGAGAAAAGGTTGGTACAGTTACAACATTTAACGAACATCTGGATGGGTATATGAATAAGAAGGGGCAAGTGCTGGCAAATGGGACTAGATTAATTTAGAATATCTGGTCGGCATTGATGAGTTGGACCAAAGAGTCTATTTCCATGATGTACATCTCTGACTCTAGGACCTGCTGAGTTTCTCCTGCAATTTCTGTTTTTGTTTCAGATCTTCAGTATCCACAGTTCGTTTTTTTATTAACATACCAGGACTTTGTCTCAACAAAGAACAGTGATAACAATATTGGGAGCCAAATTAAATAACTTGCATTACTATCTGAACCACATGTTACTTGATACAGGGACAAGCAGACCAGGAAAGCAAATATATCATAGAAATAAGGGAACCGTTTCTTGGGACCATTACTGGTATAAGAAGAAATTGCACTGCTGCAGTGGGCTTCAACTCAACATGACTGGGTCCAAGATCCTAATGGAATAATGAATAAGTTTGTTGAAATAAACCTCAGACCAATGAGATGGGGATGAGCATGGATTGAGATGGAAGAGAACTAATGAAGAAAAAAATAGCAGAGTGTCCTACATGATAAATGTCTTAACATCTGAAAATATTCCAAAGCTTCCCAACTCTGTGAATGTAAATGTTGCTCTATATCCCAGTTCTAAATGGCTGAACCTTTATCCTGTGACTATGATGCCAAGCAGTGGATTCCTTGACCAGGGAAGCAGGTTTGCAGCCTCTCCCAGGAAAAGTCACGTCATATTTCACTCCAGGAAATCACAACTGAAAGCACCAGGGATTGGTAGTAAGCTTGTGAATGGGTTGTAAATTAATTCGGAAGTAGTTGACAATGAGTAGGGATAAAGGAAATATTCTTGGATGATCAAGTTGTGACAAGTGGTATTCTTCTGGGATCTATACTGGAACCTCAGGTTTTCATCATCTACGTCAAGGTGGTGAGAGTGCCCTTAACATCAACGCCACATTTGACCATGTGGTATTAAGGAGCTGTAGCAAAATTGGAATCAATAGGAATCAGGGGAAATTCTTCTTGTTGTAGTCATACCTGGCACAAAGGAAAATGGTTGTGGCTGTTGGAGATCAAATATCTCTGCTCCAGGACAACTCTGAAGGAGTTCCTCAGGTTAATGTCTGAGGCCAAACCATCTTCAAATGCTTCATTAGTGACTTTCCCTCCAATATAAGGTCAGCCACATAGAATCATACAATGCAGAAGAGGTCCTTCAGCCCATTGAGTCAGTTTCATGAAATCCACATTAATCCCACTGTCCTGCACTAGGCCCATAGCCTTAAATGTTATGACACTTCATGTGCTCATCCAAGTACTTTTTAAAGAATGTGAGTTTACCTGCCTCCACCACCCTCTCAGGCAGTGTGTTCCAGGCCTCAACCACACTCAAGGTGAGGAAAGGTTTTGTCAAATTCCCTCTAAACAGCTTATCCAGCCTCTCTTCTTAGCTAAGATGCCCCATCCCAGAAACCATTCTGGTGAATCTCCTTTGCACCCCTTTCAGTGCAATCAGATGCAGCCTATAGTGTGGAGACCAGAAGTGCACACAGTAATCCAGCTGTGGTCTAACTAAAGTCTTGTGCAGTTCCAGCATAAGCCCCCTGCTCTTAAAGTCTATACCTTGACTCATGAAGACAAGTGTCCCTTATGCCTAAATTACTTGCCCTGCCTCCTTAGGACCCTGTGAGCAAGCACCTCAAGATCCCTCTGTTCCTCTGAGCTTCCTAGTAATCTGCCATTTATTGAGTACTCCCTTGTTTTTTACTTCCACTGTGCATCACCTCACAATTACCAGGGTTAAATTCCAACTGTCACTGATCTGCCCATCTAACGAATCCATCTATATCCTCCTGAAACTGAAGCCCTTCTTCCTCAGTAACAACCACCCAGTCAATCTTTGTGTTATCTGCAAACTTATCATCACCTTCCAACATTCTCAACTACATGATTATTTGTGATATATAAACAAGGGACCCAGCACAGATTCTTGTGGTACACCACTGCACACCGGGCTCCAGTCACACAAACAGTCTTCCACCACCACCTTCTATGTCCTAGCACTAAGCCAAGTTTGGATCCAACATACAAAGTTACACTAGATTCCATGTGCTTTTATCTTTTTCATCAGTTTCCCATGTGGGATTTTGTCTTGAAGGCCTTGCTGAAATCCATATAAACTGCATCAGCTATAGAGGGATGTTCACTGATTGTGCAATGCTCTGCATCATTTGCAGCTCCTTAGATATTGAAGCAGCCCATATCCAAATGCAGCAATTGTAGGTGCATCTATATCAAATGAACTGCAGCAGATCAAGAAAGCAACTCACCACTATCTTGTAGAGCAGTTAGTGTTGTGCAGTAATCACTAGCCCAACCAATGACATCCATATCCTATGAATGAATACAGGGTGGCCCCATATCCGGGGGTCTGGTTAGTGCAGTTTGTTACCTGTGATTTATCGTGGCCTGAACATATAAAAGGGAACATTCTAGAGCCAGGGACCAGGAGGCTGCTAGGAAGGTATGTTTCCCATTTAAATGAATGGGTTTGCATTCATTTAAATGGTTTTGGGCTTTAGCAGTCGGTCTTGGAACGTATCGCCTGCAGGTACCGAGGTGGTTGGGGGTGGTGGGGGGGGGGGGGGGGGGGGGCAGAATACTGTACTTTGAAAAATGAACTTCTTGAATGAAGGAGTAGAATGGATACATATTTGCTTTAAGACAGTAAGAGACAGAGTATGTTGTACAGAACAGAGCAGGATGTTACAAAGGGATAATGATAGATTAAGTAAATGGGTTAAATTAGTGTGATGCAGGTTCATTATATAGTACTATTCAGGAAATTTTGTTCTGAAGTGGGGAAATTATGTAAAGCTCTGATATATATTGGTTTATTCTGTATGTTAAGAGAAGGCCATGCTTTTTAGATTCAGGTTTTTTTTAATTGAAAAGATTTTTATTTTTTACACAATTATAAAATTACAAAAAAAAAACCAATCTGAGCATAACAACAATTACAATAAACTAACCATTACTCTACTCTACAAAACAAATAATAAAAAAAGCTACCCTTACTACAATTCAATAAAAAATTGAACAAAATAAATTAAATTAAATTACTTCACTCAGCGCATCCCCTCCCCCAAGCTCCCCATCACCAGGAGCAGCATTTAGCATACCCGTATTTATTCTGGATTCTCCGCCTCACTCCCTCAGGGCACCCAGCTCGTCAGGCCTAGGTCTCATGGCTAAACAATAGCCCTAGATAATATAGCCGACAAATCTGCTTCTAGATGGTTCAGAAAGGGCCGCCACGTCTTGTAGAAAAGTTCTGTTTTCTGGTGCACCATACTTGGAAGGAAGTTCAGGAGCATGTGTTCCATAACTCATCTATGCCATCCCAGCAGGCCTGGAGGGCTTTCCGAGGCCCAACTCATCAGAATGTTCTTCCTCGCACAATATTAAAAATATTGAACAGCTTTTTCCCATGCTCATCTAAGGAAGGCAAATTTGGCTGGCTCAGGATAAGAGACACGGTATCTACCTTGACCTCAGTCCCCAGGACCACCTCCATGACACTTGCTGTAGCACCCCAATACTCGCACAGCTTATGGCATGACCACAAACAATGGGTAAGAGTGCCAATCCCTATTTTGCATTTGGGGTATAATGGAGATGCTCCCTTTTTGAATTTCGCAAGCCGCTCTGGGGCCAAATAAACCCTATGTAGGATTTAAACATTCTCCCAAATGCCCTCCCAGATCTCTGGTAAAATGTCCACTCCCAACTCTTGCTCCCAGATGCCACGAAGTCACTCAATTTCTTTCGAGGCGCCACCTCCCAGTAAATGGTACAGGGTGCAATTAGAGAGAGTACTGAAGTACTTTCCTCTCCATGTCAGACCTATAAGGATCAATAGAAGGGTAGTCTTTTTCTGGATAAAGTCCCTGGCCTGAAAATAACAAAAGAGGTCCCTGCTGGGCAATTCATACTTGAGACTCAACTGATCGAAGGACATCATGACCTCCCCCTCAGATAAGTCTCCCAGACAAGAGACTCCCCTGGATGCCCATAACTTAAAACCAGAGTCCATCAACCCTGGCCGAAATCCTGGCATTCCTACTATAGGAGTGAGAAAGGAGGTTTTAGATTGCCCATGCTTTGTTGCATCGCCCTCCACACTTTAAATGTATTGATGACAATTGGGTTCCAACAATACTCCATGACTGTCCTCGTATTATTCATGAATAACAGATTAATAAGGGGGCATTTCACCTGGGCGGCCTCAATATCCAGCCATATTGACCTCGGGTCCTCACAAGCCCTATCATTCACAAAGGATAGGAGGGAGCTTATTTGATACCTCTTAATATCTGGAAAGTTTACACTCCCCCCATCCCCCATTCCCTGTGATGCCAAATAGAAGTACCGAGCCAACCGTTGAGTTTGTGCAATGTTTGCCTCAGCAACATCAGTGGAGCATTCGCATGGGATATAATAAACAAGGAAGAACATTCATTTTAATAAGAGCTATCCGGCCTAACCAAGATATTGGAAGAACCTCCCAATGCTGAAGATCCTGCCTTATCTTATCGAGCAAATGCATATATAACTGAGCCTTCTATAAATGGTCAAAGGTGGGAGTAATGTAAATGCCTAGGTGCAGAAGGCCTCCCTGTGACCACATGAAAGGGAATCAGATTTCACCTTCAAGATCAGGTCTTCGCCCAAGACCCCACCACGGGCAAGGCCTATAACTTCATAAAGTTAATCCTACATCCTGAGAAACAGCCAAATAAATTGATACATTGTATTAAAGGAGGCACAGGCCCTGCTGGGTTTGATAGGAAAAGGAGAACATTATCTGCAAACAGTGTGATCTTACGCTACCTCCAGGGCAGTTATATCGGGGTCCTTCTGGATTGCCTCCACCATCGACTCAATCACTAGTGTGAACAACAGCGGTGAGAGGGGATAACCTTGCTGGCTGCCTCTTCCAATACTAAAATTATTAGGTCTTACTTCATTAGTAAGACTGCTGCCATAGGATCACAATATAGCACTTCCACTCACCGAGACTACACCGCTCCAGAACATAAAAAAGATACTGACACTCCGCCCAATCAAACGCCTTCTCTGCATCAAGGGAGACCACTAAGTCTGCAATCGAGCTGTGTTGGCACACCTGGACCATGTTCCGTAATCTTTTAATGTTATTAGAGGACCTACGGCCCTTAATAAATCTATCTGGTCCTCCTTTACAAGAGAGGGCAACACCTCCTCCAACCACCAATGTGAGTGTCTTAGATAAAATTTTAAAACCAGACTTTAGCAGCAAAATGGGCCTGTATGAAGCACAGGCCCCTGGGGCCTTCCCTCTCTTGAGGCTGAGAGAAAGATTAGCTTCTCTCAGAGAGGACGGGAGACCGTCCTGACTGTATGAATAATTGTACACGTTCAGCATTGGCCCGGCCCACATATTCATAAATTCCTTATAAAACTCACTCGGAAGGCCATATGGGCCGGGTGCCTTACCACTTTGGAACTCTTTTACCATCTCCTGTATCTCTTGCACTGTCAAGCAACCTTACAAAAGGGACGCCTACTCTGGAGCCGCACCTGGAAGGTCCAGGTCCTTCAAAAAGGACTCCATCTTTGTCAACCTGTCCTTGTAGCCCTCCGACCGAAACAGCTCGGAGTAAAATTTTTGAAAAGACGTCTTAATCTTTTTCGAGTCACAAGTGAGAGTCCCAGTGCCCCCTCTGATAGATGTGATAGCTTGGGGGGGGGGGGGTTATCTCTTTTTTTTTTCCTATCCAAATATGCCAGATATTTACCTGGCCTATCTCCATCACCTTTGCTTTGCACAAAGAGATCTCTCTGTCTTTGTTTGAGCAAGCGCAGAATCTGGACCAGCCCAGAGAGTTGTGGTTTGCTGTAATTTAATCACGGATGACCTGCAATCTCTGATGAAGTACGCAATCTCTGCTGTCTCCCGCTGGGTCTTGAGCAGACGTTGCTGCTCTCCCCTCTGTCGTTTCCAACTCGCTGAATAAGACATGATTATACCCCTTGTCGGCCCTGGCAGTTTCCCAAAACTCAGAAGGGTTGCTGGCTGTGCCTGAGTTAATATCCAAAAACCCTTTAAATTCCCATGAGAAGTATCTGATAAACTTACTATCCTTCAGGATAAAGGAGGTCCATGTGCCAATGCCGTAAAGGTACCTTTGTCCTTAACCCCCAAATACACTGCCACATGATCAGAAATGGCTACGTTCCCAATTTTACAGGACAACACTGAATCCAAAAAAGCCGATTGGAGCAAGAAACAAATCAATCCTTGTGTAATACTTGTGCAGATTAGAGAAAAAGGGTGAAATACCTACCCACCGGGTGAAGACCTCTCCATACAACCACCAATCCCAAATCCACCAATTGTTTAGATTGTGGGGAAGTGCCTGGGAGACCCCTGGTTATCCTATCTACTGTGGGATCCATGAGGCGATTGAAGTCTCTCCCTATAATAGTATGGCACATTCCAAGATCAATCAACCTAGAAAGTGCATCCGTCAGATATTTAAGGGGGGGTGTAAACAGTAAACATTTAGAATGCCGTATTTCTCTCCATATGTAAAAGCTTTGAGAATCACAGACCATCCATATTCATTCTTAGTTTGATCTCGCAACTGGAATGGGAGATTCTTCTGAAGGGGGAGAGCCACTCCCCTGCTTTTAGTGTTAAACGATAAAAAGAGCACTAGGTCAAACTGCCCCTGCTGCAACTTTAGATGCTCCTTGTCATCAAGGTGGGTATCTTGTAAGAGAGCGACTTCAACTATCTTCTTTCTAAGACTTGAAAGTACTTTCTTTCTCTTAATTGGTGAGTGTCTCCCCTTAATATTCCAGGTGCACCATTTGAAGGAACAACTAGCCATGGTTATCTAAAACAGCCCGTGAACCCCCAAGAGGAAGAACCCTACTCATGATGTGCTGAGTGGAGACAATTAAAGGCTCAGAGCCTGAAGAACATAACTACAAAATCTATTACAACAGAACTTCTAAAAACCACAGCTACAATAAACCAGCACAAAAAACAGAAAATAGGAGACTTTCCCCCTTGTCCCTAGGGGGCACTCACTACCCATAAGCACCTCTATGGCTCCTAGCTGAAACCGCGCCTCAAACCCAGGCAAAACAAAAGTAAAGGATACTAAAATCTTAACATAGGAATTAAAAGTGGGCATTTTACACACCCACCTGTGCATCAACCTCCATTATTGCTGGAAAAAAAACCAAAAGTTCCAATAACACTTCCCAAACCCCAGGGAAGAGCGAAGCAGAGAAAAAAAATCAAAGGAACAAAACAGATTGAAAGAAACAACAAGAAAAGTTATTGTCCATTTTGCTTGAGCCAGTCAGTCTATTTTTAAAGTGTCCAAAAAGTTATTTGCTTTCTTTGCTGAGTCATGTCTGGACTCTGCATGACTGAAACAAGGCACTGTCGGGTATCTTACAGAATATTGGATATCCAGATCTCTCAACCTCTTCTGTACCTCACCAAAGGTAGTTTTCTTACAGATCACTGCCACAGAAAAGTTCTGACACAACATAATCTTTGATCCCTTATAGATCAGGGCCTGCAGTTCCTTCCCCAACATTCGGGAAGCTTCTAAACCTTTTGTTTGTCTCTATATGACTGGAATTGCACTTGGACTGGGCAGGGGTGCTGGGCTGACCTGGGCCTGCGCACTGTGACCCAGTGAACTTGGATCAATCCGCACCAGGCCCTCCCTGGCTTCCCATCCCAGAAAATGTGGCAGCCATTGCTCAAAAAAACCTGGCTGGCTTGATCCCCTTCTTGCTCCGCCAATAATATGAAAGTTCTTTCTCCGACCTCGATTTTCGAGGTTGTCGACCTGCTCCACTAAGGTCTGTACCTGCTTTTCCAAAGCCTGGATCCATCCCACCATTGATTCAGTGTGGTCTCTGATGCTGCAGTCTGCTGCTCGACCTTCTCTACATGCTGCTGAAGACTCTGCATCTCCTGCTCATGCTTTTGCAGTATGGCCGTGATCAGTTCCAGCCTGGCCCGGGTCTCTTCCATCGTCGATTCGAGTAGCACTTCATGAGGCATTGTGTACCAATTTGAAAATGCCTTGTTTGTTTCCTGTCCTATCCGTGCTAAGATATTGCCCCTTACACCATGAGCCCTTGCATATTGATCTTTTGTGTGATACCCTATGAAATGCCTTTTGGAAATCGTGGTAAAATACACCTGCCCTACTAGGTACATTTCCTCCGTGATTACCTGGTCAGGTCCACGCCCCCCTACGACCCACCCTCCCATCCTGGCACTTTCCCCTGCCACCGCAGGAACTGTAAAACCTGTGCCCATACCTCCTCCCTCACCTCTATCCAAGGCCCTAAAGGAGCCTTCCACATCCATCAAAGTTTTACCTACATATCCACTAATCATTTATTGTATCCGTTGCTCCCGATGCGGTCTCCTCTACATTGGGGAGACTGGGCGCCTCCTAGCAGAGCGCTTTAGGGAACATCTCCGAGACACCCGCACCAATCAACCACACCGCCCCGTGGCCCAACATTTCAACTCCTCCTCCCACTCTGCCGAGGACATGGAGGTCCTGGGCCTCCTTCACCACCGCTCCCTCACCACCAGACGCCTGGAGGAAGAATGCCTCATCTTCCGCCTCGGAACACTTCAACCCCAGGGCATCAATGTGGATTTCAACAGCTTCCTCATTTCCCCTTCCCCCACCTCATCCTAGTTTCAAACTTCCAGTTCAGCACTCTCCCCATGACTTGTCCGGACTTGTCCGACCTGCTTATCATCTTTTCCGTGTATCCACTCCACCCTCTCCTCCCTGACCTATCACCTTCATCTCCTCCCCCACTCACCCATTGTACTCTATGCTATTCCCTCCCCACCCCCACCCTCCTCGAGCTTATCTCTCCATGCTTCCAGCTCACTGCCTTTATTCCTGATGAAGGGCTTTTGCCCGAAACGTCGATTTCGCTGCTCGTTGGATGCTGCCTGAACTGCTGTGCTCTTCCAGCACCACTGATCCAGAATCTGGTTTCCAGCATCTGCAGTCATTGTTTTTACCATGTTTAAAGAACTCTAGTAAATTTTTCAAACGAAACTTCCTTTTAATTGAAGCATATTGACTTGTTTTCATTAAACTATGCTTTTCTATATGCACTTCTTCAATAACAGCCTTCAGCATTTTCCCAAAGACTGATGTTAGGCTGACTGGCCTGTAGATCACTGTTTCCTCTCTCCCTCTTTTCTTGAACAGTGGTGTTATGTTTGTTAACTTCCAATCTGATAGGAACTGAACTGAGTTGATTATAGTTCTGGTCACCACACTACGAGAAGGATGTTGGATGCTTTGGACAGGGTACAGAAAAGGTTTACCAGGATGATGCCTGGTAGGGGGATTTTAGCTATAAAGAAAGATTGGATAGACTGGGTTTGTTTTGACTGGACTGCTGGTGGGTTGAGGGGTGACCTGATGGAAGTTTCTAAGATTGTGAATGGCATGGATAGAGTGGAAAGTATGAAGCTTTGACCCCTCCATCCTAGGAAAATTATTAGGGGGCCCAGGTTCAAGGTTTGTTGGGGGGGTGGAAGGAGGGGACGATGTGGAGAGAAGATAGTTTTAAAGCGATGTGAGGGGCAGGTTTTTCACACAAAGGGTGGTGAGTGCCTGGAACGTAATGCCAGAGGAGGTGGTGGAAGCAGATGCAATAACAGCATTCTAGAAGCACCTGGACAAATACATGAATAGGAAGGGAGTAGAGGGATATGGATCCTGTAAGGGAAGACAGTTTTAGTACGGAAGGGCAAAATGTGTGGGTGGAAGGCTGAAGGGCCAGATCCCATGCTGTTTTGTTCTTTGAATTTGAAGAATTTTAGACTATTGTATTTATGAATGAGAAGCAAAAAAGAGAAAGAGGATACAATTAGTGAAGACAAATGTAGGTCCCTTCCAGTCAGAAACAGGAAGTTTGTAAAAGGAACAGAGATGGTGGACCAATTAAATACACAGTTTACTTGTGTCTTCCTTTGTGAAGACAGAATCAATGTTCCAAAAATATTGAGGAACACAGGGCCTATCATATATATCTTTCAGAACCTCTTACAATCTGTTCCTCTATTGCTCACCAGTTTGCTCACATTCAATATTTTCCCCTTCTGACCAACAGTTTGGCCCGTAGCTGATTTCTCAAGCACTCTGAATCCTCAGACTTTCTATTTTTTTCACAACCTTGTAGGCCTCTTCATTAAATTTAAGCATCTTGTCTTTTTAAGAAATGGGTACTTTGGTTGAGTTTTTATTTTACAATGGAATAAATATATCTTTTTTAAACATTATGAATTAAATCTTTACCAAATTAACCTGAGCCAGCTCTCCCTCGTATCTATGAATTGGATTAATTTAGGTTTAAGATTCTTTCATGTGCTTGGAGTAAGTCACTTTTGAACTTGTCATGGAACATAATGGGGTTATAATCACTACTTCCCAATGGATCTATTATCATAACATTAATTATCTTCATTAAACAATGCATGATCTAATGTAGCTCCATCCCTAGCCAGTTTGATGATATATTGCTCCAGGAAATTAATATTTGAAAAAAACTGGTCAATTTTGACCCAGTTTATGTTGTTATGACAGGGTGAGGAGATGTGAATCATCTCTCCTCTTTTTAAACCCCTCCATTCATAAAGATTATTAATTATTTCAGCATACAGTTATGACACCTTAAATTAAAATGTAGCATCAGTCAAATTCAGGAGATAATTACAAGGTTTTCTTGAAGTTTACCCAAGAAAACAGTAAAATGTAAAATCAGTCACATACAAATGTGCAAATGCAAGGTTTAAAATGAAAACAAAGATCAGGAATAGGCAATTTGGTGGGGGGTGTGGAGAGAAAATCCTTGAATTCGGTTTTAACCTGAGTCCACAGTTTATTAATTGATGTCTTGTGGCAGAATTTGTATATCTTTGACTTCTTATGGAACTGTCTTTATCACTAAGTGCTGTTTTTGAGATGCTGAAGCAGTATGTGTGTGCGTGCGTTGTAAATCCATTTTCTTTCTTGCTCAAAAGCGGTTTCCTGAAATATGGTATCTTTGTGTATTCCTGTGTCTGTTTTTTTTAAACAAACTGGATAATATGCAACTGACTTTCATTCCAATGAGCAATCATTCCAGAAACGTGTAAATTAAACATTAAATATAGATGGGACTAGTTTCAGTCATGTTGGACTCTTTGTGGCTTTAGGAACTGCCTGAACCTGTGATCAACTGATCATTATGGTCATCCTAAGCCAGCATTTCTTTCTCTCTTGAATGTCATTTTAGTCCATGAATCGTCCCAGATATTAAAATCAGATCGCAGAAGTCATTATTCGATACTGTTTTTTTACCACATTCGTAACAATATAAAGATTAAAGTCCTTAAAAACTCATTGCATTGTCAAAAGTATTAGTGAGAACTAAGTAAATCAAAAACAGGCTAAGTCCAAGACATAATCATCGTGGTTAGTGTGTTATCATATACTTAATCAAGCTTAAACACTCACTAGTGTTTTTCACTTTCTCCTCAGCTCACACCAGCAGATGGCAGTTCACATTCCGATTATAGCAGTGAGCCAGCGCTGTATTTCTGACAAAGGAGATGTGATCGAGGAATTGTGACAATGCACACCAACATTTGGGATTGGTTTACCATGAATCCTGGAATGGCAAAAGCCAGCGACGTGCCATCTGAAATGCAGCTAGCTGTTCTTTGAAAAGCTCATCCCCTTACTGGAGACATTTTGGGCTATATCTAAGGACTGAGGTTTCTCTTGAGGACAAGTTGACCATTCATTTCTCCATGCCCTGTTGGATTTCTCCCTTGACTCTGAGGAGACTCATGAGATCCACGCAGCATTTATGTGACAGCTTTCAGATTTGGAGGCTGGTTGCCTGCACACCAAGTTTACGATTTGCACTTGCCCTCAAAGGGCTGTGACCTACATTCCTAAAATATTCCTGAACACTGCCATGGTTGCTGAAGCCCTGCAGATGATGATCATTCCTCAGAGGAGAGCTGTATTACACTGTGCTTTGATCTTGGCTACCTTTGTCCTTAAGAGTATTGGGCCTGTGTGAGGGCCAGGCCCTGGGCCATGTTTTCAGGGTTTGACTGTGTTCAAGCAACATTCCCATTTATAATAATGTACTTTGGATACTGTACTGTTAAATAGTTCTGTCATTTCCACTGTGCCACAGTTTTTACTGGTGGTGGTCCTGGTCACCGGGTGTCCTCAGGACTCGAACCATTTTCATTTCTGTTTCTTTAATATTGTAATTGTCCTGGCACTCCGACTTTCGAGCCTCCTGGTGAGGTCGAGCTGAGCGGAGGATTGTTTGAGTATGAACTGAGAATGCTAAACTCCTCCCAGAGTTCAGAGACAGGGATTTGTCAGATCCTCTTTGTAAAATGTATTATGTGCCATGTATTCACTGGGCAGCTAGGACTATGGAAAGCACTTCCTAAATAGGGAACAGTGAGAGTGCGTGAAATAAGGTTTTTGTTTATGCAGCCATCACACTTGTGTGAAAGCCTCTTGGTGCCTTAGGCTGAGCCTATCAGGTATTAAACTTTCACCTCGTTTCAAATTGCCAGTGATTAAGCACAAAGCCTTTCCTCTGTCTTTGTGCAGCTACTTGGCTTCAACATTGAATATTGGGTCACTTTTGCAAAAACATTCATAAGTTTACTTAACATAGTTTGGAGCATTCACCACTTGGGTTTAGACATGTACATTGTTTTCATTGTTAGCAGAGGCAATTAATTTAAATTCTGCTGTGACCTATTTGGACAATGCAATGCACCATACCCACAGAACAAAGTGTTGTAGTCCTTGTTGTGGAGTATAACAATCCAAGCATTACCTTGGAACTACTCTTCAGTGTTTTATCTTGATTGTGGTGGAGCTGGGAAGCGGTTGCTGCTCCTAGTAATTCTGATTCAGTCATGCCCACTGGCTTTAGTGGAACAAGTTGGAAAGAACATTATTTACTCCAATCACACTGAAGGCACCATGTATGTTAGCTAAATGGTGTACATTACATTTTGTCTTTGGATCTTAAATTAGTTCCAAATGAAGTTGTTGGGGGTTAGAAGGAAAAAGGTGGATTTAAAGGTGTAGAGTTAGGTTTGTGGCAGTGTGTTGATTGCTGTTTCATCCTTTTCAGATTTTGTAAAAGTGAAGATGTTCTGCAACTGTTGATCCACAGAAAATGATAGCAACTGAATACCCTCATTAATTCGACAATGTATATTTTATTCTGACAAGGTAGAATTTGTAGTTGCTAAAGGTGTTTTTCTTACTATTTTAGAATATATTGGGTTGAATCAGGAAAGAGAAAAGGAACATTGAATGTCTTGGGATAAATGTCCTGACAACTAACTTAATTCTGTATACACTCCAGTAAAATATTATGAATACAATTTGCCTTGATTGTGTCTGGCTGCAATTTGATGTTTCTTTTAATTTCTAGAATGTTGCCCCTTCAACCCTTTCATTCATATTGGAATAGGAACCTGGAGACAAGACATAGCAAGTTAGCCCCCTTCGACTTTTGTCCATGAAGGTGATTAAAGATTGTTACTGTTTGCTGGAAATCGGAAAGATTTCAACTCCATTTCCTGTCAGCATGTGTTTACAATACAAAGAACACTTGTATTTTACCCATTGTTGCAGAACCATCTATGGGATGATTAAAGTCGGAGGTTAATCCTGTGTAGGTCCACAATTGCAATTGACCCAGTTTGGTAATTGTACATGTGCTTAATTTTATCAAAGTGACCCACATACTTTGTTATTGGCAAAAAAATCTCATTTACGTTGCTAAGTTGCAATCTATGTGCATTATTCTTCCTTTCGAGTAAGGGCTGAAATTTGGAATGCACTTTCACTTCCCTTTTGTGGTACTCACCTTGATCCCAGGCAAACATATTGTCTGCTGTGGGCCAGCTACCTCTTGCGTGCCCGTCCCCTTATTGTTCACCAGCAGGATTTGTGATTGTAGAATTGAATAAATTGCTAACTAGCAGCAGGTTAGTTACCACCGAGAAAGAAAAAAAAAACAGGCTGACCTTTTGGGTATAGTACTTTGGTCAGAAATAATTTCAATCAAAGATTTGTATCCAAACTGTTGATGTCTGATTCCTTTGAAATGCTGATCAGACTACTGTGTATTTCCATTTTCTATTTATTAATAATGCACTTTTCCTGAACTTCCACTTTGCTATCAACTACTAAGTACATATGTTAATGCATAGATAGGACTTTAGTATCTGGAGAAACTGTTTGCTGCACTTTGTAACACTCCTTCACTTCCAGTGACAGCATAACAGTATCTAGGGAGCCCTTGCTGTGATGCAAACTTCTATTCACAACTAAAACACTTGTGAATCAAGTCTTCCATGCCTGTTGACGTGACCCATGTGACACCAAATACTAATTGTAAGTCAAGGTGGGAGCCATGAGTTTTAAGTGAGTCCATACCAATCTTGTTTTGAAAGTTCCTGGCAGTACAAGGCATTACATTATGGTTGGAATGGATTCCAGGCACAGGAAATATTTAATAAATTGCATATGCACTAATGAATTTTGCACTTAGAGGTTGAACTAAATGGAAAGAACCTGAGACTTGCCAGCGTTCAGTCACATGGCCAAATGTATTGTCCATTTTTGTAACATTCACCTTTGTTGCATGTCTTAGAAATGCACATTGTTTTTTTTAAAAAAAGCTTTGTATAGTGATGGACATACTGCAGTGTTTCAGCTGAAGACTTGTTCTATAGAATAATACATAATGCAGATTTTGATAGAGTTCTTATCTTTGGTTGTAGATGTAATTACTGTATAATGTTTTCAGACATGATCAACTGTTGATTTAAAAAAAAATAAAAAAAGATACACTGGCAAACCTTTTTGTGTGAGGTTGTAATGTAGTTAAGTTCTCTGGATGGAAACAGAACGTTCTTCTCTTTGAGCCTTAAGATTTACTATCTCAGGATTATTACCTGAGACATGTGCAAATTGGCATTGGGATGTGAGAGTAAGAGAAGTAAACACCTGTCTCAAGGAGTGGTGCAGGAAAGATGGGTTCCATTTCATGGAGCACTGGCATCAGAATTGGAACGGGAAGAATTTGTACTGTTGGACAGTCTCCACCTGAACTGAGCTGTGAGCAATGTTCTAGCAAAAAAGGTAAATAGGGTAGTCAACATGACTTTGAACTAGAAAGTGGGGGTGAAGGGAAACAAAGCATCAGGTTAGCATGTGGGCGAGGGGGAGGGGATTCAACTATAAAGAGAAATATGAAAATAAAGGAGAACTGGGAGAGGCTATTAAAGTCTCCAGAACACACAATAGGTGTGTGAATTTTCAGAAGATTTGTAGCTCAGGTTGAGGTTTTAGATGTAAGTTTGCTTGCTGAGCTGGAAGGTTCACTTCCAGATGTTTTATCACCATACTAGGTAACATCTTCAGTGGGCCTCAGGCGAAGCACTGCTGATAATTCCTGCTTTCTATTTATATGTTTGGGTTGGTGATGTCATTACCTGTTGTGAAGTCACTTCCTGTTCCTTTTCTCAGGGGGTGGTGGATGGGGTCTAACTTGATGTGTTTGTTGATAGAGTTCTCGTTGAAATGCCATGCTTCGAGGAATTCTCGAGCGCGTCTCTCTTTGGCTTGTCCGAGGATGGATGTGTTGTCCCAGTCGAAGTGGTGTCCTTCCTTATCTGTATGTAAGAATACTAGTAAGAGAGGGTCATGTCTTTTTGTGGCTAGTTGGTGTTCATGTATCCTGGAAGCTAGTTTTCTGCCTGTTTGTCCAATATAGTGTTTGTTAGAGGCCTTGCAAGATATTTTGTAAATGACATTAGTTTTCCTTGTTGTTCATTTTGAACCTTCCAGTTCAGTGAGCAAATCTACATCCAAAATAGGTGTGTGTTTGGAAAGGGTTAGGAATCTGGTAAAAGGGATGACAATGAGAACAGGGATGGTAAATACAGGACTGAAAGTGTATGAGTGTACGCAGTATACAAAATAAAGTAAATGAGCTTGTGAAACAGATTGCAGTTGGCTGGTATGATGTGGTAAAAGGGAATCAAGACTGAGAGCTAAATATACATCCTATCGAAAGGCTGGTGGGCAGAGGGGGCTGGGGTTGCCTTATTAATAAGCAACAGAATTAAATTGATAGCAAGAAACTATGTGGCGTCAGATGATGTGTGTGGACAATCGAGGAACCTCTGAGATAACTCTCATTAAAGTTGCCTTTTGTTATGTACACAGGCCTCCAAACAGTAGTCAGGACATGGGATGCAAGGACCAGGAGTAAGAAAACGCTTGTAAGAAAGGCAAGTTTAGAGTGATCTTGGGGGACGTCAATCTGCAGATAGACTGGGAAAATCAGTTTGGCAGTGGATCGCAAGAAAAGGAATTTGTGGAATGTCTACAAGATGCCTTCTTGGAGCAACTTGTGGTGCAGCCCACAGGGGAACAGGCAATTCTAGATTTAGAGATGAATAATGAGGCAGATTTGAAAAGGGGGCTTCAGGTAAAGGAACCTTAGGAGCCAGTGACCATAATATGATAGAATTTACTCTGCAATTTGCCAAGAGAGAAGTTGGAATCAGATGTAATGTTATTACAGTTGAATTAAGGTAACGACAGAGGCATGAGGGGAAAGGTGGCCAAAATTGACTGAGGGAAGAGCTTAACAGGAAAGACCGTGGAACAGCAATGGCAGGAGTTCCTGGAGTAATTCAGGAGACACCAAAAAATCATCCCTGGGGAAAAAGCACACTAAAGAGAGGACAAGGCAACTATGACTGGGGCAAGTCAGGGAACAGTATAAAAGCAAAAGATATAATGCAGTGCAGGGCAGTGTAAAGCCAGGGGATTAGGAAGCCTATAAAAACCAAAGCAGGACAACTAAAAAAGAAATAAGGAGGGAGAAGATTATATTACTAGCTAGCTTACCTTCCTATTTAAAGGAAGATTGAAAGATACATAAATGTTGAGAGGCAAACGTGGACATTGGGCTGCTGGAAAATGACGCTAGAGAAGTAGTAATGGAGAATGAAGAAATGGCAAAGGAACTGAATAAATACTTTGCATCAGACTTCACGGTGAAAGGCATGAAGAACGTCCCAAAAACTTGAGAGTTGGGGCAGGTGCTGGAAAAACTGAATGGCTTGAAGGTAGATAAATTACCTGGACCAGATGGACTGCACTCCAGAGTTCTGATGGTTATAGCTGAAGAGATAGTGGAGGTGTTAATGGTGATTTTTCAGGAAACACTGGCATTGTGGGGTTTGGAGGAGTGGGGGGGGGGCAGAGAACTTGAAAATCACTAATATTTAAGAAAGAAGTAAGGCAAAAGACAGGAAATTACAGGCTGATTAGCCCGATACCTCGGTCAGGAAGTAAGATCTTGGACGCCATTGTGAAGGATGAGATTTCTGAATACTTGGAAGTGCATGGTAAAATAGGGCAAAGTTAGCATGGTTTCATCAAGGGGAGGTCATTTCTGACAAATCTGTTAGAATTATTCGAGGATGTAATGAGCAGGTTAGATAAAGGAGAGCCAGTGGATGTTATCTACTTGTACTTCCAGAAGACCTTTGACAAGGTGTTGCACAGGAAGCTGCTGAGTAAGATGAGCCTGTTAAAGGCAAGGTATTAACATGGATAGAAGATTGGCTGTCTGCAGAAAGCAGTGAGTGGGGATAAAAGGGTCCTTCTCAGGATGGCAGCCAGTGACGATGTGTTCTGAAAGGGTCAGAGTTGGGACCACAACTTTTCACTCTATACATTAATGATCTAGATGAAGGAACTGAGGGCAGATGATGCAAAGATCAATGGAGGAGGCAAGGGATTGAGACAGGTAAGGAAAGTGGGCAAAGAAGTGGCAGGTGGAGTACAACGTGAGAAAGTGCGAGGTCATGCACTATGGTAAGAAGAATAGAGGCAGACACTATTCTCTAAATGGGGGGAAACTTCAGAAATCTGAAGTGCAAAGAGACTTTGAGTCAAGGGAAGACTCTTTAGAATGGAGTTAAGGAGAAACTCCTTCAGCCAGAGAATAGTGAATCTATGGAATTCATTGCCACAGAAGACTATGGAGGCCAGGTCATTGAGTACATTTAAGATAGAGATAGGTAGGTTCTTGATTGTTAAGAGGGTTCAAGGTTACAAGGAGAAGGTAGAAGAATGGGGTCAGAAACTTATCAGCCATGATTGAATGGCTTAATTTCTGCTCTTGTGCCTATTGTCTTATGAGCCTGTGCATCTTGTTACAAACCAGCACAACAAATATTTTTATTAAAATGTAATTTACTAGAAAATGAAAGAGCAATTATTATACCTTTCTTGAGTAAAAGAATATCATCTAACAAAAAATACACCAACAGATTAAAGAAAATTTAGTTATGAGTTCTTAGCCTGAGAGTTAGTTATACAACAGGGAAACAGACCCTTCTGTCCATGCTGATCAAGTTTCCCAAACTGAACTAGTCCCATTTGCTTGTGTTTGGCCCATCTTCTGTGGCTCAGTGGTTAGCACTGCTGCCTCAGTGCCAGGAACCCAGATTCGATACCACCCTCGGGCAACTGTCTGTGTGAACTGTCTGCATGGGTTCCTCCAGGTGATCCGGTTTCCTCCCACAGTCCAAAGCTGTGCAGTTTAGGTGAATTGATTTGCTAAATTGCCCATAGCGTTCAGGGATGTGTAAGTTAGCTGCATTAGTCAGGGGGAAAATATAGAGTAATAGGATAGGGAAATGGTCAAGGTGGGTTACTCTTCAGAGGGTCAATACAGACTTATTGGACCAAATGGCCCGTTACCACACTGTAGAGATTCTATATATAAAAAAAACTTCCTAAACCTTTCCTATTCATGTACCTGTTCAGATGTCTTTTAATATTGTAACTGGACCTGCATCTATCACGTTCTCGGACAGTTTATTCCACAGACAAACCACCTGTGAGAAAAGATGGTCACTCTGGTCCCCTTTACATTTTTCTCCTCTCACCTTAAAAGTGTCCTCTAGTTCTGGACTCCCCTACCAAAGGGAAAAGACCTTTACTATTCATACACAGTCCTGGCAACATCTTTTCCAAATTGAATATTTGCAGGCATTTCTTCTCAGGGTGAGCTCCTCTTGTGAGTGAATTAAATGAGATGTCTATTTCTTGATATTTGGTTTTACTATCTTTTGGTGGTCTGAAATTAATATTTCATCTAGTTTAATATAATACCTGGGTTACTTGGCATTGTCATTGTGGTCAGGTCAGCATTTGATCCGTGATGGTCTCTGGTAGTTAGGCCATATTTACCATGATTATAATTGTACCCCTATTTGTTCTGAACTTCCCTGTATCAGAAAGAAATGTTTGCAATTTACCCCATCAAGTACTGTAAATCTTAGTGTAAATATTTAATTACATGGATGCACAGATTTTGAGTAGATAACAAGGACCTATGGACCGTATGGAATACAGGCTGATGGGCAGTAGAAACAAAGCTCATTTGGTTTAAAAAGGTATTTTGATGTGCAGCGTCATAACCTATTATTTACGGTCCACAATCCAAGAGCCAGAAAGTGAAATTTGGTTGTGTAACTTTCTCAGCTGGCACTGATAGGCTAGGTTAAATAACCCTGTGCTGCAAATTTCTATGATGTTGTCTGACTGAAAACTATTTAGATGGCATCTGTTGAGTATTCAATAATCTTCGAACTGCATTGTCTTTCCAGTAACATCAACAGTGAACAGACCAGATGTCAGCTCTTTCTCCTCTCATTACACTAACCCAGTGTCAAGCTGGACTGAGCCATTAGAGTACTTTATATCTCACCTGGGTGGCATACTGTAAATCAACCATGTTATTCCCAAAGTCATTAAAATTAAATGATTTTGCTAAGAACAGAAAATTCTGTAATACATGTCTTAGATCTGGGTCAACAAAGCAACAAATCAATTCTCCACACTTGATGGTACATAAAAATCTAGCAATTAACATTATCTATTTAAAATTCTAATTCCCTTATACCCCTGCCTTCTGTATGTGTACAGAGAAAAAAAATCAAAGAGATGGTCTTTTCAGCTTGTCAGGATTTTCTGCTCCTTGATTCCCCATTCCTTGATCTTTTCCTGTTTGTAGGGCACACAGGCTGATTTGATTAAAAGTATGAACCAGAGACCTTGAAGTCACAGTTTAGTTACATGAAAGGGAAATAATTTTGAGGCTTCAGATGATTTTTTTTTACTGCAAAGCATAAACTCAATCTTTCTTTCCTCCAAATGACAATCTGTTTTTGACAAAACATTCAGAACCCAAGCTGTTCAGCTATCTGGGGGCCAGTTACAGGTCTTCGCAGGTAAAAAGGCCTTTGACATCAATGACTGGTCATTAGTCCAAAATCTGAACCAATCACTTTTCGCTGAAAGCTCTATTTAAGTGCACACCTTGACTCATCTGTAAACGAGCGTTTGACTACCACTTGAAGCAGCAGCAGTGTAAGCAGCATTTACAATCACTGTCAGGTTGTTTGCTTTTAAAAGTTTCTTTCCCATTCCAATCCACAATCTAAAATACAGAAAAATGACATGTTACAACTACTGAGGGGTGGGGATCACCCTCCCTTGTATAATTCAAACCAGGAAGACTTTAATCCATTACTGGCAGCTTTACCAATTACCCTCCAGTAATATAATGAGGATAAACCAAATTTTTCGTATCTAGAAATTTTATTACAAAATAAATAAATTCAAGTTTAGTATTCAATGCTGCTAGAATCTGAAATTGTTTATAAAATGATCCAGCATTAGTTATTTTCTGTTTTTCTCACTGATACAATCTCAGATTCCATCTCTTGGTGATTACTGCTCCCTGAAGCTGATTGATTTACAGCGTCAAGAATCCTTGGTGTCAGCGCTCTCATGGACTTGATTCAGGGTCCCTGCTTCCCGCTTCAGAATAGTGAGCAGTGTCTGTGAACTTTCGAGGATCTGTATAGATAGAAGGAAACACCACAGCATTAGTGCACTTAACTGCTATCATTAGAAGAGGGAGAAATTGTATGTTTCTACAAGATCAAAAGTTGCATAGGCAAAGATCTCCCTTCTTCATAAATTAGCTGAGTGAAATCTGTGTCTGCATGGGTTTCCTCCCACAGCCTGAAGATGTGCAGGTTAAGTGGACTGGCCATGCTCAATTGTCTATAGTATCCAGGGATGTGCAGGCTAGGCGGATTAGCTATAGGAAATGCAGGGTTACAGGGATTGGGTAGTGGGGGTTTTGCCTGGGTGGGACGCTGTTGGGAGGTTGGTGTGGAGTTGATGGGCTGAACGCCCTGCTTCCACACTGTAGAGGGTCCTTGATTTCTGCACTTCAATTCAGACCTCTTGCAACTTCCTGATTTCAATTGGCAACATTAGCAGGCATGCCTTAGACTGCCTTGTATCCTTCGGTTTTGCTAGTCAGTGTTTTTTAAATCTTTCACATGTTGCATTCTGTCTGCTGCACCAAGCAAACATTTGGTGAGCTGAGACCTGATAATGGTAAACATACAAAACAGCAGCTATGACCAGACTGCATAAGATGAAAAACATCACAACCCCCTTGATCTGTTCTGACATTCAATGGGATCATGGATGATCCAACTCCATATTCACTCTATTCATCTGCTCTCAGTACTGCAAATGCGGCCTAAGAAGGGTTTTCTATAACTGCAGCATAACAGCTGCATCCATGTACTCTAGATATAAAGGCCTGTATTCCATTAGCTTTCTTGATTATTTCCTGCACCTGTTTCTGACATTTTAAAGATCTATATACCAGAGCTCTCCCGTCTCTTTTGACATCCACTCTTCATACCATCTAGCAAATGCCCTCATCTATCCTTTCATGGTCCAAAATGGATAACCTCTCACTTGCTTACATTGAACTCAAATCTGCCACAGTTTTGACTATTCACTTATTCTATCAATTGTCTTCGTTAAGCAATGCCTCAATTTTAAACTTTTTTTTTCAAATCGGTGTAGTCTTGCCCATCTCTACCTTTATAATCTCCCACAGCTTGGTGGCTCAGTAGTTAGCACTGCTGCCTCACAAGCACCAGGAATTTGGGTTCAGTTCCAGCCCCAGGCAACTGTCTGTGTGGAGGTTGCACATTTTTTTTTTACTTACAGTGTGTAAACAGGCCATCCGGCCCAACAAGTCCACACTGACCCGCCGAAGCACAGCCCACCCAGACCCATTCCCCTACATTTACCCCTGCCCCTAACACTACAGACAATTTAGCATGGCCAATTCATCTAACCTGCACATTTTTGGATTGTGGGAGGAAACCGGAGCACCTGGAGGAAACCCACGCAGACACTGGGAGAATGTGCGAACTCCACACAGTCGCCTGAGGTGAGAATTGAACCCGGGTCTCTAGTCCTGTGAGGCAGCACTGCTAACCACTGTGCCCCTGTGGAGGGGAGGGGATCCTGAGGGTGGGTGCATCTGGAGCCCCGCCTGGTTCAGGTTTGTCTGATCTTACCATTTTAATTCTCTCGTTATTTGGCTTCCAGCTGATTCAGAATTTCTACATGAGCTTGTCATTCTGATTCTAAAAATGAATTTCAAATCCATCAGGTGGCTTGCTACTTGAGAGTTTCAAAATTAGTATTAACTTGTATCACACCCTGTATTGATATGAAAATATGCTTTTAAAGCCACTAATTCTCACCTCATCATCCCCACTCAGCAGCCTCCCTTCCTAAATCCCCATCTCCTCACTCAGACATGCCTACACTCCTCAAATCAGCCCCCCTAACTCATAGCTCACTCCTCCTCCACCCTATCCAGATTCAGCTCCTTAACACTGCTTCTGCACATTGTATGGCTCTTCCTCGGTGGGTGACATTTGGATCCTGACTATTGGGCCACCAGCTGGCTTGGGAGATGTGCCACTTGTATCACTGGGTGCTTGAGAAGCACTGGGGTCCCAAGTCTGCCAAGCTGTAGAAGGTTGCTCTGGACGGAATGTAATTGAGACCACAGCCAACTGGAATCTCTCTCCGTTCTGGAGTTGGAGCCTGAAGCTGAGCAGCAGGCTGTGGGTAGGTCTGGTCAGAGTTCTCCCATCGTGAGCTCGGCTTTGGATTGGGAGACAGACCTATTCCAATCTGCACTGTGCCATTGGTTCTCGTGGCAGAGGTGATACCAGGAAGACGTTTATTATAAGGCGGCCTGACTATAGCAGCAGAAACAAAATCAAAGTACTGGAAAAATTCAGGTATGGCAGCATCTGCAGAGAGAAAGCAGAGTTAATGTTTCAGGTCCAGTGACCCTAGCTCAGAGCACTCGGGAGCAGCATGGCCTCGACATCTCCCCCACTCAAAGTGATTCCAAGCCTGCTTAACATCTGCAGAGGACTAAAGAACGAGGAGTCACGGATTCACCAGGCCAGGTGCGGGTAAGAACGTAATGTAAATGAATGGAATTCTACAATTCCAAAGTCGGAAATAATATATAAAACTGAAGAACAAAGTAAATAGAGAACAAGGCCGGGAGTTGGCAGGGGAATTGAATAAATAATTTGCATCAGTGTTTGTGGTAGAGGACGCTAATAACATTCCAAAATGACTTAAAAATATTTGGGCTAAGAGGGAATAAGCAATAACTATCAGAGAGAAAGTACTAATTAATAGGTCAAAAGACCTACAAGTCCCCAGGATCTGACAGGTTACACCCCAGGATTTTAAAGGAAATAGCTTCAGAGATTGTGGATGCACTAGTAATAATCCTTTAGGAATTCTTAGATTCTGGAAAAGATCTGGAGGATTAGAAAACTCCTGATGTAACACCCTTTTTTCAAAAATTGAATGAAACAAAAAAAAAGGTACCTCTAGCTTAACATCTGTTGAGGATCTAAAATTTGAATTTAGGCTGTTGTCAGAAGCAACAAGTAGATGTAGATTTTTATTAACGACAAAGTGGCTTTTCAATTTAAAATACCATAACAAAATGGCTTTAGATTTTCTTTGACGCGGAACTTGAACTGATGCTTTGCTAAGTTGGTTGTATTTAGAGATGAGAAAACAATGGAGTTATCATAATATGAATCATAAAACAGTGATTCGGTATTCAAACTAACCATGACATGACGATTTACGTAATTAAGACCCCTTTCCCAGGGGATATCCTTTGATTAACCTGTTGTCAATCATGTCACCTTATTACATTTGATTGGTCTTTTCTTGTAATTTAAGGCTGTGCTGTCTCTTAAAAAACATATAAATAATGTGCAATTTTCTAATGTAATTGCGCCATTTTTTCATGGAACACAGAAACTTTTAACCTCTGTGTTGCTAGACAAATCTGCGCCAGGTTGCCTTAATTTATTTAACTGGTAACCTTGCTTGAAACAGATTGTACTCCTAATGATTCTTTTGACTGATCTTGAACCAAGGGAGCCCCTCTGGAGGGGTCGATATCTTCACAATCATTGGGAAAATATCAAGAGTCTATGATTTTAGCATTTAGAACACAAATTAATCAAGCAGAGTAAGCATGGCTTCATAAATAGGAAAACATGCCTGACAAATTTATTCAAATTGTGTGTGGTGGTAAGAAGCTGTTTAGATAAAGAGGAACCAGTAGATGGAATTAAGGGCTACGGGGAGAATGCGGGTAAGTGGAGTTGAAATGCCCATCAGCCATGATTGAATGGCGCAGTGGGCTCAATGGGCTGAATGGCCTTACTTCCTCTCCTATGTCTTATGGTCTTATGTATTTGGATTTCCAAAAGACATTCAATGAATTACCACACATAATACTACTTAATATAATAGGAGTCTGTGGTGTTGGAGGCAGTACATTTGCATGAATAGAGGATAGAGGCAGCCCAAAGAATGTTTACTAGATTGTTTTTGGGTATGGAGGAATCTTATGAGGAGAGATTACGTAGAGTGGACTTGTACTCATGGAATTTACAAGTATGAAGGGCTAATTTATTCAAATATAAGATTCTTAGGAGATTGACTGCATTGATGCTGAGAGATTGTTTCCCCTGTGATAAAGTCTCAGACCAGAGAGCATAATCTTAACAGAGTTAGCCGTTGGTCATTTAGGGTTTAGAGGGATATGGGCCAAATGCTGGCAAATGGGACTAGATAAATTTCAGATAGCTGGTCCAACTCATCCATGCCAACCAAAGGGCCTGTTTCCATGCTATACAGCTCTATGACTCTAAGACATAGGAATTTATTCTTTCAGGGAATCTGTGGAATTCTTTATCATAGAGGGCTTGGTCATTAAAGACATTCAAGACGGAGATGAATGATTTTTATTCAGTCAGGGAATCAAGGGTTATGGGAAAGGCAGAGTGGAGTTCCAGATTGGATTGAATTCAGATCATTGGTGGGTTGAATAGCCCACTTTGTTCCTCAGTTTTTGCAAGTCCACCAAGTCATAGAAATTTCCCATCTTTTGAATAGTTCAGTCCAATCTCAGCTAGCCATCAGGCAGTATTTACATGAATCTTGGGGGAATTTCAATCTAATGGATGCATCTTCTTGTGTGACCATTTCACAAACCTTCATATAAGCAGCTTCAGTCTCTGCAATAGTTCTATCAAATTCATTTCGGGTTGCCATTTTACGTGCCAGACTCTCATTGACCTTCGCAAGTTTCTCTGTCAAAATGCGAATATCATTCTGCAACTTGTTCTTCTCTTCCTCTTCTTGTAGGATTTGTTGGTTCAGCTCTTCTCGCTTTGTACACAGATCCTCGATACCTGGAATAACAATAAGCAGTCACAGCAGAACATATAAAACACAGTCTTTTATGTATTAAGGGACACAGTATAGTATTCACAGGCAGTTCAGTCACATTCTAATTAAACAGCAGAACAAGCTCAAAAGGGCTAAATGGGCTCCTTTTGCAGATTGGGAAGTGATTACTAGGCCTCTTGCTGACACACTTGTGTCATTGTTTGTCATGATGAGGTCCCACCAAACTGGAGAGAGGCTAATGTTGTGTCTTTGGGGAAATGTAAAAGGGTAGGGAAATGGGTCTGGCTGGACTACTCTTTGGAAGGTTGGTGTAGACTTGTTGGGCCAAATGGCCTGTTTCCACACTGTAGGGATTCTATGATTATTTAGGAAAAGTGGTAAGGAAAAGCCGGGACTATAGAACAGCGAGCCTGACATCAGTAATCGGTAAATTGTTAAAGGGGATTCTGAGGGACAGGACCTACTGTACATGTTTTTGGAAAGGCAAGGACTGATTAGGGATAGTCAACATGGCTCTATGTAGGAAATCGTTTCTCAGTAACTTGATTGAGTTATTTGAAGAAGTAGCAAAGGTTGATGAAGGCAGAGTGGTGGATATTGCCTTATATGGATTTCAGCGGGGCATTCTACAAGGTTCCGCATGGTAGACTGGTAAGCAAGATTACATGGAATTTAGGGAGAGCAAGCCATTTGGATACAAAACTAGCTTGAAGGGAGGAGACAGAGGATGATGGTGGAGGTTTGTTTTTCAGACTGGACACCTGTAACCATCAGTGTGTCTCAAGAATCAGTGCTGGCACCACTGCTTTTTTGTCACTTATATAAATGATGTAGGAGGAATAATTAGTAAGTTTGCAGATTAGACCAAAACTGGCAGTGTAGCAAACAGTGAAGAAGGTTATCTCAGATGGGTTGAGTAGCAGCAGATGGAGTTGAATTTGGATAAATGTGAGGTGTTGCATTTTGGTAAGGTAAATCAGGGCAGGACTTATTCAGTTAATGACAAGGTCCTGTGGAGTGTTGCTGAACAAAGAGAACTTGTGATAGTCCTATGAGAGTTCATAGTTCCTTGAAGGTGGAGACACAGGTAGTCAGGGCGTGGTGAAGATGGGGTTTGGCATACTTGACTTCATTGGCCAGTGCATTGAGTATTGGAGTGGGGATGTCAAGTTACAGCAGTACAGGACATTGGTTAGACGGCTTTTGGAATACTGGTCAACTCTGGTCTCCCTGCTTTGAAAAGGTGTTAAAGGGTGCAGAAAGGATTTACAAGCATGTTGCCAGGGTTGCTCGGTTTGAGCTAAACAAAAGAGGCAGAATATGCTGGGGCTGTTTTCCCTGGAGCATCGGAGGCTGAGGGGTGCCCTTATAATGATGGAGGGCATGGGAATAGCCAAGGTCTTTTCCCAGGATACAGGAGTCCAAAACTAGAGAGCACAGATTTAAGGTGAGAGGAGAAAGATAATACTGGGACCTAAAGGGCAACTTTTTCAATCAGAAGGTGGTGTGTGTATCAATCGAGCTGCCAGAGGAAATGGTGGAGGCTAGTACAATTACAACTTTTAAAAGGCATCTGGATGGACACATGAATAGAAAGGGTTTAGAGAGATATGGGCTAAATGCTAGCAAATGGGAGTAGGTTAGTTTCGGACACCTGGTCACGATGGACGAGTTAGACCATCTGTTTCTGTGCTGTAAAATGCTATGTTATACTTGTGCATTTTAGTTGCAGCTCTATTTTTTTCTAAGGATGAAACTCTTGCAAAACCCAGAACAAAATGAATGCCCAACCAGGTAAATGGGAAATGAGCTGGTGAACTTGAATGGAGGTACAAGCAACAAAGCCCAGCTACCCAAGGTGACAAATCGGACCTCATCTTCCATCTCACAGGTTGGTCAACAAGAACATTCTGACTTCTTTCAGCATGAGTGCACTGCTCCGAATGGTCAACAGGATGTGTTGCTTGATACAATCCACTAGTCACTGGGACATGTGGCCGACAACCCCAGCTTCACACTGGCACTGCGACCTATTTTGGGATGTTGAGGTTGTAAAAGTTGTAAATTGACTGGCTCAGCCTCACACTGTAGTCAGGGAAAGAGATGGAGTCAGCAAGGAATGGGAACAATAGTTTTGATGTTCCCAATATTTCATTAGGAGTAACGTTGGTTTATCAAGTACTAGATGATTGGCAATTGGCATGTCAAATTAGGAAGCAAGCAGGGATGACAAGTAGTGCCTGGGTTAAGCTGTGTGTCATCCCTAAGCACTTGGAAACGGACTGAGTTTTTAGGTAAGGTTGCCAAGGATCAGCATGCAAATATGAAACTGGAATCCAGAAAACTAACGGTCAGAGCTGACAGATCAACACAAACACGGCCCACTCCCGTTGCCTTTTCTGACCCACTCCCGCTACCCCCCCCCCACCCCGACCCACTCCCGTTACCCCGACCCTCTCCTGTTATCCCCCACCTCCCGCTTCCGTTACCCCGCCCGACCCATTCCCGTTACCCCCTGACCGGCTTCATTTACCCCCCCCCCCCAAACCCCTGCCGTTACCCCCAACCCCCTGACCTGCTTCCATTACCCCCGACCCACTTTCGTTACCCCCCCGACACCCCGTCCCGCTCCCGTTTCCCCCCCCCCCCCCCCCCTGTCGTGCCGCCCCTCCAACACTCAGCTCCCCGATCCCGAGTGTCCCGTCCCCCCCCCCGGGCCGCTCACATTTGACCAGCTCGTTGTTGTAACTCTGCAGCGCGGCCCCCTGCTGGGACATGGCGACCTCCCGGTAACTAGAGGAACCGCTCAAACCCTGCCTGCGTCATCAGCCTGCGACACAGCGTTGCCCCCGTGACGATGTTTCGCTGCGACAGCTTGCTGTCATGGCAACAGTTCATCTCTGGTTTTCCTTCCAGTGAAATCGTCATCTGTTTAGTTCCAGAACGGAACCAAGATTGATAATAACTGTCACAATTTAAAATAAATAAGGATTACCGGCAGGAAGCTGGGGGACGTTCCGGTCCACGCACCCGGCTGTGCGCGGGTCTGTGTCACCGCCTGGGGATTACTGCGCAGGCGCGTTCCCGCACTCAGCGCCATGGCGCTGCTGGAGACATCTGCTCCGTGCGGCCTCAGTCTGTCAGCCGCCTGGAGTAGGCTGAGCGCCGGCCTCGTCCCCCTCTCTGCACTCGGCCTGGTGAGTGCACACTCTGACTCTCCGTTGATGTTTGTTTGCCACATTGAAAGAGAATGGTGACCGAGACTACACTGGGTAGGACGGTGTCTGCTCTGGGGAAGAGGGTCCCCTTCAGGATCAGGCGCGGAGGGGTCTAGTGGAGGTACTGCCCTCCCACCTTCCCTTCCCCCTTTCCCTTCCCTTAATAAGGGGCTACTGGAGCTGGTGGCCCTCTGGATAAAAAAAATGTGGTGCCCCCTTTAATAAGGGGCTGTTGGAGGTGGTGCCCCCCCAGATAAGAGGGTGGTACCCCCTTAATAGCAATGGCTACGTTCGTTGGTCTTGCTAATGGGTAGGATCTGGGTCTTGAAGTTTAGAGCCATTATGAAATGACACTATGGCTACACACTGTCTAATCAACTGGACAAACCCATAGCTCCATCATCTGCTTTGCATCCTCTGTTCCACCCAACGTCTCATCTGAGCTAACCTCATCCGTATTGCTCAACCTCTGTCCTTTCCTGTCTACCCCTCCTTAACTAACCCTTCTTGCCCCTTCTCTGACCTGATTGATGGCAACACCTGCTTTCTCCTTTAAACTGTTCTAAAGTGACACCATTATATCTGTTAAGATTCACTGATGACAACATTTCTCTAGGTGTATCTGTTTTATTATGAAGATGTTTGATGGTGATTTGCTTCTGATAACAATGACAGCAGTGCAATTTTAATTTTAAGGGGTGGCTCAGTGCTTAGCACTGCTGCCTCACAGCACCAGGGACCCAGGTTCAATTCCTGCCTTGGGCGACTGTCTGTGTGGAGTTTGCACATTCTCCCCGTGTCTGCTTGGGTTTCCTCTGGGTGCTCTGGTTTCCTCCCACAGTCCAGAGATGTGCAGGTTAGGTGAATTGGCCATGCAAAATTACCCGTAGTGTTTCGTGCATTAGTCAGGGGGAAATCAGGGGAATGGGTCTGGGTGGGTTGCTCTTCGGAGGATCAGTGTGGACTTGTTGGGCCAAAGGGCCTGTTTCCACATTGTAGGAAATCTAATCTAATCTACATTGAGCTGAAGTGGTTCAAATGTTGGGAAGTGTAGAGGAGCAATGAAATAACGAGTTTTTGTGTTTAAACATCCCTTTTTAGGAAGCGTCTGGAATGGGAAGTGGGAGTGACTTTGTTGAGGATGATCTGCATGTTGCACTAGAAACTTTACGGCAGCATGGTTTGCAATCAGTGGCAATGGAATGGTTTATGGAGGTGTTGCAGGTAGACCTGCAGAAGAACATTGCAGCAGAGTTCTGGGACTTTCTCACACAAAGAGAGAACATGGTGACAGAACAACAGCGCTCAAAGCTCCTATATGATGCCTTCTGTATGCTGGATCAAAGACTAGCACCCTACTTGTGCAGTCTGAAATATTTAGAGACTTGGATCGAGGCGGGTCTGATTACCAGTGTAGGACCTGGAACACTGAGGGATAAGGTCTACACGATGGTTAAAGCTGTGTTGTTCTTCTCAACTGTACAACCCTTTCAGGAGATTATACATGAGTTTTACACTCGTGCTTTCAGTATCTATGTGCACCAAGACAAGACCCTACGGAATGGAGATGGCATGAGTGAAGAGGAAGATGAGAATGCAGTCGATGATATAGAACTGCTAAACTGTGCTGGCTGTAATGCTGTGAAAGAGCAATGCTGGTGTACCACTGCTGTGGAGCAGTTTGCAAAAGTCAATCATGTATTGTAAGTATCAATCTTTTGTCCATAATTTTAGCAGTTTGCCAGTTGTACTTTTTAGTGTCATCCCGTTCCCACCTCAGTTGAAACAAAACACTCAGAGACACAACATAGTTTTCCCTCCTTCATCTTTATTCCCGGACCCTGGAGAGAGAGAGAGAATGATAACCCATGTGCACAGAGACACGAGTTTTCGGTCTTCTCTCAAACAGCAGTTTCTTAATGAATTATGTAGTCACTTACAGGAGGAGCATCCAGATAAGGCAACATTTGTATTGATTGGGTGACAGTTACAATGAGTGAGTGTCAGTTGTAAAGATTAAGCCATCTGCTGTTACACAATGAATAACTGGCTTCACATTATGAATACTTTTCACCTTGATAACTGACTTTACATACTGAATGCTGCTTCACCTTGTTAAATGGCTTTACATAATGAATGCTTTTCTACCTTGTTAACCCACTACCCTTACCTTCAGCACCTCATTGTTCACTGGAAGTTTTTATTTAGTTGAACCTTTTGTTTCCCAAAACTCAAAACTTACCTCTTTCCCTACCTGCTCATACCTTATACACTTTCTCATTCCTTCCTTTTATTATTTCATGATAACCACCTAGATGGCACGACCAGCTTTCGTAAGACTCTGACAGCCAGTACTTGAGCAAGTTATTGACACACAGCATACAATGATTATAACAACAAACATTACAAGTCCATTACAGGAAATAGAGTTGGAAGAATCCTCCCATGTGGAAAAAAAAATTGATGGTGATTTAGAAGCTTCTGTCTTAAGCTTCCAATAACGATGAGAGCAGTGCAATTTTAATTACATTGAGCTGAAGTGGTTCAAATGTTGGAAAGTATAGAGGAGCAATGAAAGAATTAGTTTTTGTGCTTCCCCTCCAAGTTGAGTGGAAATGAGCTAGTTCTCTAAAATCTCGTTCAGTAAAATCCAACCTGAAAATGAAATCCTTTAAAGTCTGGTTGAAGATTTGTAGCTCGGGTGTCCGTTGATGTGGTTCTGTTCGCCGAGCTGGAAGTTTTTGCTGCAAACGTTTCGTTCCCTGGCTAGGGAACATCATCAGTGCTATTGGAGCCTCCTGTGAAGCGCTGCTTTGATGTTTCTTCCGGTATTTATAGTGGTATAAATATAAATACCGGAAGAAACATCAAAGCAGCGCTTCACAGGAGGCTCCAATAGCACTGATGATGTTCCCTAGCCAGGGAACGAAACGTTTGCAGCAAAAACTTCCAGCTCAGCGAACAGAAACACAACAATGAAATCCTATCTGGCCTTGCACACCACTCCATGGAGAAATCTGAATTCTTGGATAAGGGCAGTCAAATATTTAACAAAGCTGACGAGACTTAAGACCTTGCAGAGATGCTTCAGATGGAGTATACCACACATTTAGAGTGTGCAGTGCAGCTGCAGGCTAGGTGAATGCAGCAATCTTTGCTGCGTCTGCTCCCGCTCTGCTGTTAAATGTAACAAAGCCAGGTAGCTGTTGTGATGTTAACTTGATCAGTAACCTTCACATCCCTTAAATGATCGAACGATGAGGTAAAGATCACGTGGTTTAATGTACGTAGGAAGGCCACTGACAAAAAGCTTACCGACTGTTAGTTTCTTCACTTTTCGTGCTCATGACAGGGGAGCTGATTGGATCTGTTGGATCAGGTTGTGGAGGGCAGTGGTCTGAAGGAGTACTTTACCTGTGAATGAAGAAACTCAAGAGACGATGTTAGCTGCTGAAAGTATCTCTGCATTTCCTGTCTTATTCCTTCCTTGCCAAGATGGTTATCAGTATGAAGACAGTCATACGTTTAACTACACTAAATTGTGTCTGCCTATTTCAGTCTTCTTTGAATTCTTAAAGTCTACTACTCTGTTCACTATTTATGACATTATCAAGTTTTATACAATCCATTAACTTTTAAATTGTACTACCTCAACAATCAGTCAATTATGAACAACAATCAATGGCCCGACAATTAAACCCTCGGGTATCCTGTTCAGGTTATTCAAAAGTTATTTTCCTTTAACAATAATTTGTTACCAATAATACTTTAACAGTAATACTTGGCTAATGTGAAAGCTGTCAGGAAAAGTTTTTCCAAAATCTAGAACAACAGGAAAATAGCAAAATGTTTCCTGTGCTTTAGCAATTGAAGAGGCAGTTTCAGTTCAGATTTAAATCTCAAATATTTGTGGGGAAATAAATGCAGAATGTTTCAAAATATGTTTTCCAAATGAAACTTCCCAAATAAAACAGCTGGAATCATTCATTGTGTAACTGCAGATGTTACATCTTTACTATTGACACTCGCTGATTGTAATGATCACCCAATTAATATGTATGTTACCTTTGCTGGCTGCTCTTCCCTGTAAGTGACTATATAATTCATTAAGAAATTGTTGTTTGAGAGAAGATCGAGAACTCATGTCTCTGTGCACGTGGGAGATCATTCTCTCTCCCTTCAGAGACCAGAATAAAGATGAAGGAGGTAAAAGTATACTATGTCTCTGAGTGTTTTGCTTTAACTGAGATGGGAACGGAACGCCAATATGAACTCTCCTGCTTCTCATGTGATGCCTGACCTGCTGTGCTTTTTCCAGTGTCACACTTTTTGACTAATGCTGTAAATGTGGCCTAACCAAAGTCTTAGAAATTTGTAATGTGACATCCTGACTCATGTACTCAGTTCCCCGACCTTTAAAGGCAAGCGTACCATACACCACCTTTACTGCCCTCTCTACTGCGTGGCCACTTTCAGGGAGCTATGGATTCGAACCCCAAGATCCCTCTATACATCAATGCTGTTCAGAGTCTCACTGTTAACTACGTACTTTTCCTTAACCTATGGTCTCCCAAAATGCAGCACGCCACACTTACCAGGTTAAACACCATCTGCCATTTCTCCGCCCATATTTGCAACTGATCTACATCTGGCTGTATCACTTGACAACCTTCAGTACTCTCCATAAGGCCACTGATCTTTGTACTATTTACAAACTTACTAACTCACCCATCTACATTTTCATCCAAGTCATTTATATAAGTCACAAACAGCAGAGGTCGCTGCAGCACACTCCTCAGCCAGAAAAACACCCACCCCACCACCTTTCTTGTATTAAACTTTTCTTTTAAGGTTTCTTGGTTTTGTTTTGTCTTCTCGCTCACACGCTGAGAAAGGAGAAGGATGTTTTCTGCGTGCTGGTTCAGGATTACACTGGCTGCACAGCTCCCATCAGTGTGTGACAGACTGGAGCGTGACCAATCTGAGAGCTGTTGTCAAGTAGTTTTTTTCCTTAACTCAGAACCCCTGGCACTGGCTCTGACTCATTATGACGATCTAACTACTTCAAAAGCAACATAACCTTTTACAGCTAAAAATGTACATCACCTGTTATTTCAAGTTGCGATATTCATCTGGTATTTTAGCTGTATAGCAGTATCTGACTTCCATTCCCATTTATAGTTCAAACCAGGGTTCCTTCCAGTAGGTGGGATGTACATATGAGAACTATACTGGGTAATGTACACCTTCCAATGTTCCACTCTTCATTACTGATATCAGTTTAGCAAAATGGAGAGGTTTAAATAGGGAAATTAGACCAGGCACCTCGTGGCATAGCTGTCAATGGAGGAGCATTTAGAAGTGATCAGAGGTCAAAATCAAAACATAATAATTTGTTGGATCTTGGGCTGGAGAATGTTGCAGGAATGGAGAGGGATATTGTTATGGAGGAAATTAAAAATGTAAGGTGACGAGGTGTTCTTCTTCTAGTTTGCAGTGGAGGCAACCCAGGAGTTGCAGATCCTTTGGGGAGGAGGAGTTGAAGTAGTCGGCCACAGGACGATGGGGTTGTTTAGTGCATGTGCCCCAGAGATGTTCCCTGAAACATTCTGCGAGTTGACATCCTGTCTCCCTGAAATAGAGGAGACCACATTGAGAGCAATGGGCACAAAAGATGAGGCGTTTGGATGTGCAGGAAAATCTCTGCTGGATGTGAAAACATCCTTTGGGGCCTTGGACTGAGGTGATTGGGGAGGTGAGGGTGCAAGATTTACACCTCTTGCGACAGCAAGGGAAGGTGCTGTGTGTGGAGGGTCATTTGGTGGGGACCATGGACCTGACAAAGGGTTCGCGGTCTCTGTGGAACGCAGATGGGCTGTGGAGGGAAGTATATCTCTGGTGGTGATGTTAGATTCCTTTTCCGAGGTTTCACACACGAGATGCGATTCGCACGCGCCAACTTCTACAAGCAGTTAAAGTTTATTAAAGCTTATACAAGCTAGGTGACCCCCTTTAACTCCCACCCCCTTCGAGGTCATGAGAGGTCGAGTCAAAAGAGGCCCTGAACAGCATGAATGTTGTCCCCAGCCACTTCCAGAATGTTCAGTCAGTGCAGTTTAACTCTTAATATTGCAGTAATGTCCAGATAAATATTCCAATTTAATCTTTTAATATTACAAGGGGAGAGGGATGAACTGGAGATCATTGCACACGTTGGTACTAACAACATAGGAGAAGAAAAGTGAAATTCTGAGGAGTGAATATAGGAAGTTAGACAGGAATTAAAAAGGAGGTCCTCGAAGGTGCCAGCATCTGGATTACTCCTGGTGCCAGCTGCTAGTGAGGGTAGGAATAGGAGGATAGAACAGCTGAATGCATGGCTGAGGAACTGGTGCAGGGAGAAGGATTCACTTTTTTTGGATCCTTGGAATCTCTCCTGGGGTAGAAGTGACCTGTATAAGAAGGACGGAATCTACTGACAGGGAGATTTGCTAGGGATGCTTGGGAGGATTTAAACTAGTAAGGTGGGGGTGTGGAACCAGGGAGATAGTGAGGAAAGAGATCAGCCTGAGACTTGGACAGTTGGGAAAAGCAGCAAGTCAAAGAGCCAGGACCGGCAGGAACAAAGCAGAGAAGGAGATAGGGCAGCTAAATTAAACTGCATTTATTTCAATGCAAGAGGTCCAATAGAGAAGGCAGATGAGCTCAGGGCATGGTTAGAAACATGGGATTGGGATATCATGGCAATTAGAGACATGGCTTAGGGATGGACAGGACTGGCAGCTTAATGTTCCAGGATGCAAATGCTACAGGAAGGGTAGAAAGAGGGGCAAGTGAGGAGAGAGAGTGGCGTTGTTGATAAGGGCTAACATTACGACTGTACTTAGGGAGGAAATAAGAAAGGGATTACTTTCTGGAATTGTACTATAGTATAAGAGATTGTACTATAGTAAGTGAGATATTGAGGAACAAATTTGTTAGGAGATCTCAATTATCTGTAAGAATAATAGGATAGTTATGATAGGGGGTTTTAACTTTCCAAACATTAACTGGAACTGCCACAGTGTTAAGGGCTTGGATGGAAAGGAATTTATGTAAATTCAAGAAAATGTTATGATTCAGCATGTAATGAATGCACTTACTAGAGAAAGTACAAAACTTGATCTACTCTTGGGAAATAAGGCAGGGCAGGTGAATGAAGTATCAGTGGGGGTGCACTTTGGGGCCAGTGACCATAATTCTGTTGGTTTTAAAATAGTGATGGAAAATGATAGACTGGATTACAATCATAGAAACCCTACAGTGTGGAAACAGGCCATTTGGCCCAACAAATCTATACTGACCCACTGAAGAGTATCCCACCCAGACCCATTCCCCTACCCTATTACTTAACATTGCCCGGACTAATGCACCACACCTACACATTCTGGAACACCATGGGCAATTTAGCACGGCCAATTCACCTAACCTGCACATCTTCAGACTTTGGGAGGGAACCGGAGAACCCGCAGGAAACCCATGCAGATACGGATAGAATGTGCAAACTCCACACAGACCGTTGCCCAAGGCTGGAATCGAACCCGGGTCCCTGGTGCTGTGAGGCAGCAGTGCTAACCACTGAGCCATCGTGCTGCCCCTATTTGAAAGTTAAAAATTTTAAATTGGGGGAAGGCAGTTGAGGGCTTGACAGTATTACCCCACACCAAGCTTTGTCACCACGTCTAACCCCGCCCCTACGCCGATCTCTGCCCCCGCCCCTAACCCCGCCCCCACTCCCAGCTCCAGTCCCTCACCAGGTCCTAGCTCCCAACCTTGCCGGATCTTCACCATCCCTCCAGATGTCCCCCTCTCTGAGGATGAAAGATCAGTCCTCAGCAGAAGGCTCACCTTCATTCCCCTATGCCCTCGGATTAATGAGTTCAACACGCGGCGAGATATTGAACAATTCTTCCGCCGCCTTCGCCTCTGTGCCTACTTTTACAACCAAGACTCCCGCCCACCCTCTGACGACCCCTTCTCTGCCTCCAACACACCCCATCCACCTGGACACCCCGTGCTGGCCTCTTACCCCTCCTCGATCTATTTATAGCCAACTGCCGCCGCGACATTAACCGACTCGACCTGTCCACCCCTCTCACCCACTCCAACCTCTCACCCTCAGAACGTGCAGCCCTCCACTCCCTCCGCTCCAACCCCAACCTCACCATCAAACCCGCAGACAAGGAGGCGCGGTAGTAGTTTGGCGCACCGACCTTTATACCGCTGAGGCCAAACGCCAGCTCGCCGCCTCCTATTGCCCCCTTGACCATGACCCCACCTCCCACCACCAAACCATCATCTCCCAGACCATCCATAACCTCATCACCTCAGGGGATCTCCCATCCACCACCTCCAACCTCATAGTCCCACAACCCCGCACCGTCCATTTCTACCTCCTGCCCAAAATCCACAAACCTGACTGCCCCGGCCGTCTCAGCCTGCTCCTGCCCCACTGAACTCATCACCGCGTACCTCGACACGGTTCTGTCCCCTTTAGTCCAAGAACTCCCCACCTACGTTCGGGACACCACCCACGCCCTCCACCTCCTCCATGATTTTTGCTTCCCCGGTCCCCAACGCCTTATCTTCACCATGGACATCCAGTCCCTGTACACCTCCATCCCCCATCACGAAGGACTCAAAGCCCTCCGCTTCTTCCTTTCCCACCGCACCAACCAGTACCCTTCCACTGACATCCTCCTTCAACTGACTGAACTGGTCTTCACCCTGAATAACTTCTCTTTCCAATCCTCCCAACTAAAGGAGTAGCCATGGGCACCCGCATGGGCCCCAGCTATGCCTGTCTCTTTGTAGGATATGTGGAACAGTCCATCTTCCGCAACTACACTGGCACCACCCCCCACCTTTTCCTCTGCTACATCGATGACTGTATCGGCGCTGCCTCGTGCTCCCACGAGGAGGTTGAACAGTTCATCAACTTTACCAACACCTTCCATCCCGACCTGAAATTCACCTGGACTGTCTCAGACTTCTCCCTCCCCTTCCTAGACCTCTCCATTTCTATCTCGGGCGACCGACTCAACACAGACATCTACTATAAACCGACTGACTCCCACAGCTACCTGGACTACACCTCCTCCCACCCTGCCCCCTGTAAAAACTCCATCCCATATTCCCAATTCCTTCGTCTCCGCCGCATTTGCTCCCAGGAGGACCAGTTCCAACACCGCACAGCCCAGATGGCCTCCTTCTTCAAGGACCGCAGATTCCCCCCAGACGTGATTGACAATGCCCTCCACTGCATCTCCTCCACTTCCCGCTCTTCTGCCCTTGAGCCCCGCCCCTCCAACCGCCACCAAGACAGAACCCCACTGGTTCTCACCTACCACCCCACCAACCTCCGTATACAACGTATCATCCGCCGTCATTTCCGTCAACTCCAAACGGACCCCACCACCAGGGATATATTTCCCTCCCCTCCCCTATCAGCATTCCGCAAAGACCGCTCCGTTCGTGACTCCCTCATCAGGTCCACAACCCCCACCAACCCAACCTCCACTCCCGGCACCTTCCCCTGCAACCGCAGGAAATGCAAAACTTGCGCCCACACCTCCTCCCTTACTTCTCTCCAAGGCCCCAAGGGATCCTTCCATATCCGCCACAAATTCACCTGCACCTCCACACACATCATTAACTGCATCCGCTGCACCCGATGTGGCCTCCTCTATATTGGGGAGACGGGCCGCCTACTTGCGGAACGCTTCAGGGAACACCTCTGGCATGCCCGGACCAACCAACCCAACCACCCCGTGGCTCAACACTTTAACTCTCCCTCCCACTCCACCGAAGACATGCAGGTCCTTGGACTCCTCCATCGCCAGAACATAACACACGACGGTTGGAGGAAGAGCGCCTCATCTTCCTCCTGGGAACCCTCCAACCACAAGGGATGAACTCAGATTTCTCCAGTTTCCTCATTTCCTCTCCCCCCACCTTGTCTCAGTCGATTCCCTTGAACTCAGCACCGCCCTCCTAACCTGCAATCCTCTTCCTGACCTCTCCGCCCCCACCCCACTCCGGCCTATCACCCTCACCTTGACCTCCTTCCACCTATCACATCTCCATCGCCCCTCCCCCAAGTCCCTCCTCCCTACCTTTTATCTTAGCCTGCCTGGCACCCTCTCCTCATTCCTGATGAAGGGCTCTGGCCCGAAACATCAAATTTCCTGTTCCTTGGATGCTGCCTGACCTGCTGTGCTTTAACCAGCAACACATTTTCAGCTTGACAGTATTAGGCAAGGTTTTTCAAAAGTTGATTGGGGAGAAAGTTTCCAAATAGACAGAAGGATGCAAAATGGGAAGCCTTTAAAAATGAGATAACAAGAGTCCAGAGACAATATGTTCCTGTTAGAGAGAAGGGCATGGTTGGTAGGTGTAGGGAATGCTGCTTGACTAGAGAAATTCAGGCCTTGATTAAGAAAAAGAAGGAAGCTTATATCTGGTATAGACAGCAGAGGTCAAGTGAATCCTCAGAGTATAAAGGTAGTAGGAATATGCTTAAGAGTGAAATCAGAAGGGCAAAAAGGGGACATGAGATAGCTTTAGCAAACAGGATTAAGGAGAATCCCAAGGGATTTTCTAAATACATTAAGGACAAATGGATGTCCAGGGAGAGAATAGGTCCCCTTAAAAAACTGCAAGAACACCTATGTTTGGAGATGGGGAGATACTAAACAACTATTTTGCGTCAGTGTTTACTGTGGAGTGAGATATGGAAGGTACAGAACACGGGGAATAAAATAACGACATCTTGAAAAGTGTCCTGGAGGAGAAGGTGCTGGACGTCTTAAAATGCATAAAGGTGGATAAATCCTCAGGACCTAATCAGATGTACCCTAGAACTCTGGGAAGGTAGGGAAAAGATTGCTAGGTCCCTTGCTGAGATATTTGATTTATTGATAACCACAGGTGAGATGCCCTAAGACAGGAGGTTGGCTAACAAGGTACAGCCATTCAAGAATGGTGGTAGGGAAAAGCCAGGGAACTACAGAACAGTGAGCCTGACATCAGTGGTGGACAAGTTGTTGGAGGGAGCCCTAGGAACAGGATTTACATGTATTTGGAAAGGCAAGGACTGATTATGGGTAGCCAACATGGGTTTGTTCATGGGAAATCATGTCTCACTAACTTGATTGAGTTTTTTGAAGAAGTACCAAAGAGGATTGATGAGGACACAGTAATGGACATGTCTATGTGGACTTCAGTAAGGTGTTTGACAAGATTCCTCATGGTAGATTGGTTAGCAAGATTAGATCTCATGGAATTGAAAAATGTAGTGCTGGAAAAACACAGCAGGCCAGGCAGCACCCGACGAGCAGGAGAATCGATGTTTCGGGCATAAGCCCTTCTTCAGGAACGCCCCACCCCCTCTCCAGCCTATCACTCTCACCCTCACCTCCTTCCACCTATCGTATTCCCAGCACCTCTCCCCCAAATTCCCCCTCCTTTATCTTTTATCTCAGCCCGCTTGGCACACCAGCCTCATTCCTGACGAAGGGCTTATGCCCGAAACATCGATTCTCCCGCTCCTCGGATGCTGACTGGCCTGCTGAGTTTTTCCAGCATCACATTTTTCAACTCTGGTCCTCCAGCATCTGCAGTCCTCACTTTCTGCTAGTAGATCTCATGGAATACAGGGAGAACTAGCCAGTTGGCTTGAAGCCAGGAGGTGGTATTGGAGGTTTGCTTTTTAGACTGGAGGCCTGTGACCCCTGGTGTACTACAAGGTTCAGTGCTGGGTCCACTGCTTTTTGTCATTTATATAAATGATTTACATGTGAGGAGGAGGTATGGTTAGTAAGTTTGCAGATGACACCAAAATTGGAGGTGCAGTGGACAGCGAAGAAGGTTACCTTAGAGTGCAACATGATCTTGACCAGATGGACCAATGTGCTAAGGCATAGCAGATGGAGTTTAATTTAGATGAATGTGCTGCATTTTGGAAAGACAAATCAGAACAGGACCTATACACTTAATGGTAATGTTACTAAACAAAGAGACCTTGGTGTGCAGGTTCATAGTTCCTTGAAAGTGGAGTCACAGATAAATGGGATAGTGAAAAAGGCTTTTGGTATGCTTCCTTTATTAGTCAGAGCATTGAATATTAGAGTTGGGAGGTCACATTGAGGCTGTAAAGGACATTGGTTAGGCTACTTTTGGAATATTGTGTGCAATTCTGGTCTCCCTCCCATAGGAAGGATGTTGTGAAAAGATTTATAAGGATGTTGCCAGGATTGGATGGTTTCAGCTATAGGGAGAGGCTGAATAGGCTGGGGCCGTTTTCCCTGGAGTGTCGGAGGCTGAGGAAACCTTTTGGTTTATAAAATCATGAGCATGGATAGGGTAAATAGGCAACGTCTTTTCTCCAGGATTTAACATTTTTATATAATTTCTGGGTAAATGCTGAAAAGAAAGAACAAAGGTCATATGCTCTAAACTAAAGGCCATAGCTTTAAGAACAAAGAAAATTACAGCACAGGGGAACAGGCCCTTTGTCTCTCCAAGCTTGCGCCGATCCAGATCCTTTATTTACACCTATCGCCTATTTTCTAATGTTTTGCATCCCTTTGCTCCCTGCGCATTCATGTATCTGTCAAGATACATCTTAAATGAAGCTAATGTATTCACTTCTACCACTTCCGCTGGCAATACGTTCCAAGCACCCACCGGCCTCTGTAAAGAAGTTTCCTCGCATATCTCCCTTAAACTTTTCCCCTCTCACTTTGAACCTGTGGACCCCTAGTAATTGAGTCCCCCACTCTGGAGAAAAAGCTTCTTGCCATCCACCCTGTCTATACCTCTCATGATTTTGTAGACCTCAATCAGGTCCCTCCTCAACCTCCATCTTTTTAATGAAAATAATCCTAATGTACTCCCTTCATAGCTATCGCCCTCCATACCAGGCAACATCCTGGTCAACATCCTCTGCAGCCTCTCCAAAACATGCACATCGTTTTGGTAATGTGGCAACCAGAAATGTATGCAGTATTCCAAATGTGGCCGAACCCAAGTCTTACACAACTATATAACATGACCTGCCAACTCCTGTGCTCAATACCCCACCAATGAAGGAAAGCATGCAGTATGCCTCCTTGACCACTCCCTCTTTTGACCTGCGTTGCCACCTTCAGGGAGCTATGGACCTGAACACCCAGATCTGTCTGTACATCAATACTCCCCAGGACTTTTCCATTTACTGTAGAGTTTGCTCTTGAATTGGATCTTCCAAAATGCATCACCACATTTGCCCGGATTGAACTCCATCTGCCATTTCTCTTCCCAACTCTCCAGTCTATCTATGTTCTGCTGTATCCTCTGACACTTCCCTTCACTATCTGCTCCTCCACCAATGTTAGTAACATGGGATAGATCTATTCTGGACCTGGGGACTTTTCTACCTTTTAGAATACCCAACACTTCCTCTCTCCTTATGCTGCCTTGACCTAAAGTAATCGAACATCTATCCCTAACCTCAATATCCATCATGTCCGTCTCCTCTGAATACCAATGCAAAGTACCCTTTAAGAATCTCAGCCATTTTCTCTGACCTCACACATAACTTTCCTCCTTTGTCCTTAAGTGGGCCAACTGTTTCTCTAGTTACCCAAAAAACATTATGGTGAAGTGTGAAGGCCTGATTGGTAGCATTCAATTGAGGATTTAACATTTTTGTATAATTTCTGGGTAAATGCATATGACAAAGGTCAACCAAGTTGCTGTAGTATTGATTTGGCACCAGATGGCAATCAAGTACTTAGTACAGCAAACTTTGATTCAGCTGACACCTTATGAACTCTTGATAAACCTGCAAAAATTAGATACCTCAAATACTGCGAAGTTTGCTGTACTATTCTGTGCAGTTATAGTTTTAAAATTTATTTATCTCCGTGTAAATATACTCGTTCAGTCGTATGAACGTCTGCAATATCAACAGTCAGTTCAATTTCTCCTCAAATACTGCAATATCCAAGTCGTCAGTTGAGGGTGCGAGGGAGAAGATTCTCGCCAGTAAGTTTTATTTAAGGCAATAGTGCATTATTATTTAAGTGATTTATGCTGTAAGTATAACAGATATGTATGCCCCCTGCATTACATTTCTATTACTTAGCGTGTGGTTTTACATTATTCATGTGGACCTCTTGGCCAATTGGTACATTCCTGGTCCCATAGCTGTCAGATAATAAAATAATTTACTATACATGAAAGTGTATATAGCTTTTACAGAATGTACTACAGACGTTTAGTTGAGAGGATTTCCTGTTGTCTTATCCTGATTTAAGATGTCATCACACTCATTGCATGGTAATTAATTAATTGGATCAATGGGCAGCCTGAAAAACCTTATTTAAAAACAACTTACATTTCTGTAACATCCTTCAGTGCCTCCATTTTGCCTTGGTACCCGTGAGACACTTATGAAATGTTGGAAGCTGTTTTCTTGTAAAAAATCAAGCAGGCAATTCCACCCCCCCACAGATGAAATTAAATTTTCCTCTTGGTTTGATCATGATTGTTAGTGAGGACATTGCAATGCTAAGGTATATAAGGATATGGGCGAAAAGTTGGAAATTAAATCAGTTAGGTGTTTGTCTTTGACTGGTGTGGATATGGGCTGGAGGGCCTTTTCTTGTAGATCTCTATGATGCTATGACAGGAATTACTTCTTCCTCTTTGAAATATTGCTGCAGAATGCTTTGAATGCACCTGAGGGGGCTAGGGAACTGTGTTTTGTCTTCTCTGTTTCATCTGAGATAAGAGTTTTATATAAATTCATGCAGTTTTTGAGCTCAGAGTTCTACATGAATGTATGAAAAACTGCATGAATTTATGTAAAACTCTGTTATCTCACTTTATAGATTAGAATCAATCTAAACATCAGGTCATAGACAGAGAACACAGGGGGCTAACACCTTCAACATATTGTCTAGCTATCACCATTGTTAACAGCTAACCCGAGAATGCAACTTTTAAAATAAGGATTTTATGATTTACACATGAAAGAAGTGAAACTGTCACTGTATGCTAACAGATGAAAGGCTTAACAGACAATCAATTTTTCAATGTATAATTTCAGTTACATCACACTACAAATGTTTGCTATAAATTCTGTTACGATCGAGCCCTCCACAATCACCTGATGAAGGATCGTCGCTCCGAAAGCTAGTGTGCTTCCTATTAAACCTGTTGATCTATAACCTGGTGTTGTGTGATTTTTAACTTTGTATACCCCAGTCCAACACCAGCATCTCCAAATCATGACATAAACCATGGTTTGTTCCTTACAAATAATATTAAAATAAACAAAAATGTTGCCCAATTTCATGATATCTAATAGCGTGTGTATCAACTATAATCAAATTCAACAGAAAGTTCTTTACAGAGTGAGTAGTGCGAATTTGGAACTTGTTACTATGGAAATGTTTGGATTCAATGCAATGGATGTATTTTGGGGGAAACTAGATAAACACGTACAAGAAAAATTAATAGAAGGCCCTGTTGATAGGGTGACATGAGTGACATAGAGGTTTGTGTCAAGTGTAAACATCAGCTCAACTGGTTCCTGTGCTACATGTTCTGAGTAATACGATTCTGAAAATTCTGAGGTTATTAAGGATGGTTGTTGATTTGCTTATGCCATCATGTGATTAAAGTGAAAGAAGAACCCTGCATTCCTTTGGCTGCTGCATGTTTACTGATATCTTATGACGGAATAATATGACTCTTATGTACAGTACAACCTTGCATGGATATGCTATCATCTAACCGTTATAGTTAGTCCTACATAGAGATACTCTGATTACTGTTCCTCTGTCTGAAATAGTAGTGTAGAAAAATTTAATAGTCACTACCTTGAATTTCTGATATCTTTTGAGATAAGGAGATGGAGGTCAGGGAGCAGGTCCTTTCTTTACTCTGTAAATTGCAGTACAGAGTTGGGGCAGGGGAGACTATATTTAGATGATTATATAATCTGATGAGCTGTGATTCTTATAGTCATGCTACATGATCATTAAGGTGCACTTTAAAGTTGAGAGTTGTGTCGAAGTCTGTTCTTGGTTTCCAGTAGCACTGATATGGTGCTTTACATGTGGTCTCACATTTTAAGACCAGAATATTTAGAAACAGAAATAAGCCATTTGGCTTATCAAATCCACTCTGTCACTCAAGGAGATTAAGGCTGATCTGATCATTCTCAACTCTGTTTTCTGCCTTATCCCCATCACCATTAATTCCCTTAATAGTTAGAAATCAGTCTATCTCAGCTGTGAATATACTTGACGTCCTAGACTTGACAGCCTTCTGTGGTGAAAACTTGCATTGATTCTACAAGTGTAAAAAGCCTCTCTGCATCCATGCTGTAAAGCCCCTTGAGAATTGTTTATGTTTCAATGCAGTCATTTCTCATTTGTCTAAACTCTAGCGAGCTCCAGAAGTCCTGCTCACCTAACCTATTCTCCTAAGAAAATCCCTCTATACTCAGGATCAATGTAGTGAACCTTCTGTGGACTGCTTCAGTCTGGGGGACTGAGCATGTGGCAGTTCAATAATTTACAACTTGTCATCCTGAAAATGTGCCCTTTATTCCAACTTTCTATAAGATCACTCCTCATTCATCTAAACCTTAATAAGTGAAGGCCTAACGTGTTTAGCTTTTCTTGATAAATAAATCTTTCCATCCTTATAAACAACCTAATATATCTCTCTTGAACTGCCTCAAATGCTATTATATCCTTTTTTAAATACACGGACTAAAACTGAGCATAAGAAATAGGAGCTGGAGTTGGCCATCTGGCCTATCGAGCCTGCTCTGCCATTCGGTAAGATCATGATTAATGTCTTCATGGACTCACCTGCCTGTTACTTGCCTGCTCACCATAACCCTTAATTCCTTTACTGTTCATAAATCCTTCCCTTAAAAAACATTCAACGAGGTAGCCTTAACTGCTTTACTGGGCAGGAAATTCCACACATTCACAACCCTTTGGGTGAAGAAGTTCCTCCTCAACTCCATGCTAAATCTGCTTCTATCTTATCTAATCCCCTCATAATTTTATGTATTTCTAAATTCCAGTGAGTAGAGTCCCAGTCTATGCAATCTCTTCTCATATCAAGATTTCTCTATTTTAAAGACCAGTACTGTTATGAACCAGGCTAGACCCCCTCAAAATACTTTAAGAATGTAGTCTAGATCCTAACTTTTTCTTATTTTAAAGGCAGTTTGAAGTGCATATTTCAGTTGTGATGTAGCTGGTCAAACCACTCAGCTTTAAGTAAAACAGAGTTTATTTAACCACTACAGTTTTAGAATTAGGATTAGAATTCCTACTGTATGGAAACAGGCCCTTCAGCCCAGCAAGTCCATACCAACCCTCCTAAGAATAATCTACCCAGACTCATTCCTCTATTACTCTACATTTCCTCCTGAGTAATGACCTCCCTGAACACTACGGGCAATTTAGCACGGCCAATTCACATAGCCTGCACATCTTTGGACTGTGGGAGGAAACTGGAGCACCCGGAGGAAACCCATGCAGACACTGGGTGAATGTGCAAACTCCACACAGACAGCTACCCAAGGCTGGAATTGAACCCAGGTCCCTGGAGCTGTGAGGCAGCAGTGCAGTTGAAACATGAACAAAAGAAAACGGAATTTAGAATAACTTAACTATTGGAAAACTCAACTGACTCAATACAGAAAGGTAAGTAATTCCACTAACATCCCATAAACACACCCCTTGGTAAGAAGTAAATTCGAACGCAGGTTCTTATAGGCAGGAGAGATTTCATAATGGAGGGTCAGCCAGCAATCAAGGCTGAAGCTTGAAACCTTTCTCTGCACTGCAGCTTCTCATTGTTGCAACTAAAGCAAAATTAGAAAAAACCTGAACTTGGAGAACTGTCCATTCCTTTGCCATTGTTAAACTAGACTCTTCCTAGACATTGCAGCGCCTCTGCCTTTACGACCTCTCGTAAGCAACATCCCAAACGTGAAACAAAAGGCACACAAATCATCCAACTGCCTCTTCAATCATAGAGTCATAGAGATATGAAGCACAGAAACAGGTCCTTCTCATTGGCCAAACTAATCAAGATCTCGTTGTACTCTTAGGTAACCTGCTTCACTGTGTTAAAAATCACACAACACCAGGTTATAGTCCAACAGATTTAATTGGAAGCACTAGCTTTCTGAGCGACGCTCCTTCATTAAACCTGTTAGACTATAACCTGGTGTTGTGCGATTTTTAACTTTGTACACCCCAATCCAACATCGGCATCTCCAAATCATGCTTCACCGTGCGCTATATCAGTGATTTTGGTGTACGACTGTACTGTTCACCTCTACAACTCCATGTGACATTCTCACCACTCTGAGTAAAGAAATTTGTCCTAGGTTCATTATTGGATTTAATAGTTTCTTGTTTTGAATTGTTTTCCAGCCTCAGGAGACTGATTGTGTGGAGTTTGCACATTCTCCCTGTGTCTGCGTGGGTTTCCTTCGGGTGCTCCGGTTTCCTCCCACAGTCCAAAAATGTGCAGGCTAGGTGAATTGGCCATGCTAAATTACCCGTAGGGTTAGGTGCAGGGGTAAATGTAGGGGAATACGTCTGGGTGAGTTGCGCTTCGGTCTGTCGGTGTGGACTTGTTGGGCCGAAGGGCCTGTTTCTGCATTGTAAGTAATCTAAAGTTAATTCCCCACAAGTGGAAGAACATTTTCTACGACTGCCATACTGACCCTCTTCATTAATTTTAAAGACCTTTAAGCTGTTGAATCTAGTGTCCACTGATACATTTGACTCAATATCTGCTCTGTTCATCATAACTGGTGCACTTAAATTGTTAAAGTAAGTACCAATACTCTGCAGCATGGATCTCACCAAGAGTAGCCAACTGGATTACTGAAGGTAAAACCATATTTCTGGAGTGCTCACCTTTCTGGCTGAGGCTGTGAATTGCATTCTGTAGTCAGGTACAGGTTTATTACAAAGGTTTTGAAAGGTCGGCCATTGGATTGCTCCGATCAATCTGCAAGAGTCAGTATAAAAGTTAATGTCACAGGTTTAATCTTGAGAAAACTAGATGTCCTCTTGTTTGTTAATTTTAGTTTTGTTTATTGGCAGGCACTCGCTGAACCTTTTAGAACGAATCAGTGCAAGCGCCATCACAACCATCCTGCATAAAATGATAGAAGAGCACGTGGGCAGATTGTGCCGTGGAGAATATGAGAACTCCTTTCTCTCCCAGCTAGAGGAGGTGAGTATGTCAGAATTGGGAAATGAACACAGCGTATTGTGTCTTTACTTGCTAAGTCACGAAAGTTTAATTTTTTGAGTTGTTATTTATTTTGAGTTGGAAAGCCTTCCACATAATTGATGTTCCAGATGCAGAAGATGTTGACCATGATGTTAATGTAGTTTCTTTGTCTTGACCTGAAAGATCCAACCGAGGAAGTGAAAACTTGCACGTGGCTTGAATATTTGTGCAGCAGATTCTGGTCAAGCATTCTACAATCCAGTGAATTACTAGTAAAGGTTTTAAAAAGGGAACTGAAAGCTGGAAATCTGAGAGCAAATTAGAAAATTCAGGAAAGGTGACTATAAGTTAACATTTATTTTTAAAATGCGTAGAGTTGTACAGCACGGAAACAGGCTCTTTGGTCCAACTTCTCTATGCTAACCAGATATCCTAAATTAATCTAGTCCCATTTGCCAGAAGTTGGCCCATGTCCCTCTAAACCATTCTTATTTATATACCCATCCTGATGTCTTTTAGCCTGCTCCAATATTCAATAAGATCATGGCTGGTCTTTTCATGGACCCTGATCCACTTTAGTTGCACTCTCACCAGATCCCTTAATTCCTTTATTGTTCAAAAACAAATTACCTTAGCTTTAAAAACATTTACTGAGGTGGCGTCAACTACTTCACTGGGCAAAGAATTCCATAGATTAACAACCCTCAGGGTGAAGAATTTCCTTCTCAATTCAGTCCTAAATCTGCTCCCTATAATCTTGAGGCTGTGCCCTCTTGTCTTAGCTTCACCTGCCAGTGGAAACATCCTATCTACTTCTATCTTATCCATTCCCTTCATAATTTTATCTGTTTCTATAAAATCCTCCCTCATTCTTCTGAATTCCAATGAATATAATCCCAATCTACTCAGTCTATCCTCATAAGTCAACCCTCTCAACACTGGAATCAACCGAGTGAACCTCCTCTGTACCTCCTCCAGTACCAGAACTGCATGTGGTGCCCCAGGTGTGGTCTCACCAGCACCCTGTACAGCTGCAACATAATCTCTCAGCTTTTAAACTCAACCCCTTTAGCAATGAAGGACAAAATTCCATTTGCCTTCCTAATTACTCGTTATGCCTGCAGACCAACCCTCTATGATTCATCCACAAGGACACTCGGGTCCCTTTGCATAGCAGCATGCTGCAACCTCATACCATTCAAGTAATAATCCTTTTTACTGTTACTCATACAAAATGTGAAGTCATACATTTTATTAACATTGTATTCCATCTGCCAGACCTTTGCCTACTCACTCAATATTCCTCTGCAAAGTCATATTCATATAGTCGTAGAGCTATACAACATGGAAACAGACCTTTCGGTCCAACCTGTCCATGCTGATCAGACATCCCACCTGCCAGCACCTGGCCCATATCACTCTAAACCTTTCCTATTCATATATCCATCCAGATGCCTTTTAAATGTTGCAGTTGTACCAGCCTCCACCCCTCTGCATACTTTGCTCTGCCACTCATCTCAGTGTCATCTGCAAACTTTGTCACCCTACACGTGGTCCCAAACTCCAAATCATCTATATAAATTGTAAATAATTGCGGTCCCAATGCCGATTAAATGTTGTAATTGTACTAGCCTCCACTACATCCTCTGGCAGCTCATTCCATACACGCACCACCCTCTGCATGAAAATGTTGCCCCTCGGGTTCCTTTTAAATCTTGCTCCATTCACCGTAAACCTATGCTGTCTAGTTTTGGACGCCCCCAACCCAGGGGAGAGACCTTGTCTATTTACCCTATCCATGCCCCTCATGATTTTATAAACATCTATAACGTCACCCCTCAGCCTCCAATGCTCCAAGAAAAACAGCCCCAGCCTGTTCAGCCTCTCCCTGTAGTTGAAGCTATCCGACCCTAGTAACATCCTTATAAATCTTTTCTGAACCCTTTCAAGTTTCACAACATTCTTCCAATGGGAGGGAGACCAGAATTGCACACAATACTCCAAAAGTAGCATAACCAATGTCCTGTACAGCCTAGTTGTGACCTCCCAACTCCTATACTCAATACTCTGACCAATAAATGAAGCATTACCAAACGCTTTTTTCACCAACCTGTCTATTTGCAACTCCACTTCAAGGAACTATGAACCTGCACTCCAAGGTCTCTTTGTTCAGCAACACTCACCATGACCTTACTATTAAGTGTATAAGTCCTGTCCTGATTTGCCTTTCCAAAATACAGTACCCCATTTTTCTAAATTAAACTCCATCTGCCACTCCTTGGCCCATTGGCCCATCTGATCAAGATCCCGTTATAATCTGAGATAACCTTTGCTGTCCACTACACCTCCAATTTTGGTGTCCGCTGCAAACTTACCAACTATACCTCCTGTGTTCATGCCCAAATCATTTATATAAATGACGAAAAGCAGTGAACCCAGCAGCAATCCTTGTGGCACACCACGGGTCACACTCATCCAGTCTGGAAAGCAACCCTCCACTACCACCTTCTATTTTCTACCTTCAAGCCAGTTCTGTATCCAAATAGCCAGTCCTCAGTGTATTCCATGTGATCTAATCTTGCTAACAAGTCTACCATGAGGAACCTTGTTGAATGAGGAGAAAGTGAGGTCTGCAGATGCTGGAGATCAGAGCTGAAAATGTGTTGCTGGAAAAACGCAGCAGGTCAGGCAGCATCCAAGGAATAGGAAATTCGATGTTTCGGGCATAAGCCCTTCATAAACCTTGTTGAATTCCTTACTGAAGTCCATATAGAACACATTCACTGCTCTGCCCTCATCAGTCCTCTTCGTTACTTCTTCAAAAAACTCAATCAAATTAGTGAAACTTTATTTTCCACACACAAAGCCATGTTGACTATTCTGAATAAATCCTTGCCTTTCCAAATACATGTAAATCCTGTCCCTCAGGATGCCTCCAACAGCTTGCCCATCACTGATGACGCCTGCAATGTCTGTAGTTCCCTGGGTTTTCCTTATCATCTTTCTTAAATAGTGGAACTATGTTAGCCAACGTCCAGTCTTTCAGTACCTCATCTGTGGCTATTAATGATAGAAATATCTCAGCAAGAGGCCCAGCAATCACTCCCCTAACTTCCCATAGAGTATTAGGGTACACCTGATCAGGTCCCAGGGATTTATCCACCCTTATATGTTTTAGGATGTACAGCATTTTCTCCTCTGTAATGTGGACAATTTTTAAAATGTCGTTATTTATTTTTCTACATTCTGTATCTTCCATGTCCTTCTCCAGAGTAAACAGTGATGCAAAATACTTGTTTAGTATCTCCCCCATCTCCTGCAGTTCCACACATAGACTGCCTTGCTGCTCTTTAAGGGGCCCTATTCTCTCCCTAGTTATCCATTTGTCCTTAATGTATTTGTAAAATCCCTTCGGATCCTCTTTAACCCTATTTGCAAAAGCTTTCTCATGTTCCCTTTTTGCCCTCCTGATTTCCCTCTTAAGTATACTCCAACCTTTACACCATTCTAAGGATTCACTCGATCTCTGCTGTCTATATCGGATATATGCTTCTTTCTTTTTCTTGACCAAAGCCTCAATTTTTCTCGTCATTCAGCATTCCCTACACCTGCCAGTCGTGCCTTTCATTCTAGCAGGGACAAAGGGTTTCTTATTATCTCACTTTTGAAGGCTTCCCATTTTCCAGCTCTATCTGGAAACATCTGCCCCAAATCAACTTTTGAAAATTCTTGCCTGATACCGTCAAAATTGGCTTTCCTCCAATTTAGAACTTTAACTTTCAGATCTGGCTTATCCTTTTCTATCACTATTTTAAAGCTAATAGAATTGTGATCGCTGGCCCCAAAGTGCTCCCCCACTGACAGCTCAGGAACTTGCCCTGCCTTATTTCCCAAGATTAGGTGAAGTTGTGCACCTTCTCTATTAGGTACATTCACATACTGAATCAGAAACTGTTCTTGTGCACTCTTCAACAAATTCCTCTCCATTGTAACCTTTTAACACAATGGCAGTCCCATTCTGTGTTTAGAAAGTGAAAATCCCTGACCATAACCACCCTATTATTCTTGCAGATAACTGAGATCTCCTTACAAATTTGTTTGTTTCCCGGGGACTATTGGGGAGGGTCAATGGTACAATTCCAATAAGGTGATCATCTCTTTTTTTTATTTCTCAGTTCCACCCAAATAACCTCCCTGGACATATTTCCATAGCCTCCATAAGTACAGTCATAATGGTATCTCTGACTAAAAATGCTACTCCTCCACCTCTCTTGCCCCCCTTTTCTATCCTTCCTATAGCATTTGTATCCTGGAACATTAAGCTGCCAATCATGTCTATCCCTGAGCCCTGTCTCTGTAATTGCCATGGTATCCTAGTTCCATGTTCTTAATCTTGCCCTGAGTTCATCTGTTAGCCCTGTTGCATTGAAATACACACAGTTTAATTTATCTGTCCTACCTTTGTTCCTGCTTGCCCTGAATGTTGGACTTGCGTTTTTTCCCAACTGTACCACTCTCAAATTGATCTCTTCTTCATTATCTCTTTGGGTCCCACAAGCCTACCATACTAGTTTAAATCCTCCCAAGCAGTTCTAGTAAATCTCCCTGCCAGTATGTTTGTCCTCTTCCAATTCAGGTGCAATCCGTCCTCCTCAGACAGGTAATTTCTGCCCCAGAAGAGATTCCAATGATCCAAAAATGTGAGCCCTCCTCCCCTGCACCAGCTCCTCAGCCACGCATTCATCTGCTCTGTCCTCTTATTCCTACCCTTACTAGCTCGCAGCACTGGGAGTAATCCAGATATTAGTACCCTTGAGGACCTCATTTTTAAATTCCTATATCCTCCTTTCAGAATCTTAACCTTTTCCCTTCATTAGTTGCAATGTATACAATGATCTCCTGCTGGCCTCTCTCCCCTGTGAGAATATTCTTGATCCAAGATACCCTTGATCCTGACACCAGGAAGGCAATGCACCATTTGATTTCTCACTGTTGGCCACAGAAATGTCTGTCATAGAGTCTGATATCATGGAGACGGGCCCTTGGGCCCAAGCTGGTCCATGCCGACTAAAATGTCTGTCCACACTAACCCCATTTCCCTGTACTTGGCCCATATCCTTCTAATCCTTTCCTTTCCATGTATTTGTCCAAATTCCCTTTGAATGTTGCTAATGCACCCACCTCAACCACTTCCGCTGGCAGCTCATTCCAAATGTGTATCATCCTCTGTGTAAAAAAAAGTTGCCCCTCAGGTTCCCTTTAATTCTTTCTGCTCTAATTTTAAACTGATGCCCTCTAGTCCTCGATTCCCCAACCCTAGGAAAAACATTTTGTGTATTCACTCTATCCATGCTTCTCATAATCTTATACACCTTTATAAGGTTCCCTCCAGTCTACGCTGGAAAGAAAAATGTCCTAGCTTGTCCAACCTCTCCCTGTAACTCAGACCATTGAGCCCAGACAGCATCCTTCTAAATTTCTTCCATATTCTTTCCAATTTAATAGCATCCTTCCTTTAACAAGGTGACCAAAATTGAACACAATACTCCAAATACAGAGTTACCAACGTCCTGTATAACTTCAATATAATTTAGCAACTTCTATACTCCAACCGATCCGTGTGATCCGATAGGATTCAAAACCAAACACACTTATTGCAGACAAAATCATGAGTAACATGGAAACTCTCCCAAATCCAAAAGGAAGAGCACGTCACTCTACTAAAGGCCACCATTGCACCTTAACAAGCTATAGACCCAGAATATAGTGCAGTCTTACTGCTCTAAAAAAATACTGCTCCAGGCTAACTGATAACCAATGTTTTATAGTTTTAAAATTTAATGAAGAGACAGATCTCAATAAAACATATGTTTAAAAAATGACCCCACTGTACTGACTATTGTAGATTTACGAAAACAAAAAAGAACACTAAGGTTATATGTAAAAACCATGCACTTAACTGATCCTGCTGTGAGTTCTCGAACACCGGTTCTTCTGAGGTCAACTGTGAATTTCACTGTTTGTTCATGTTTCTTCAATGCTCTCTGATGTTCATCCATACTTGAACTCAAGGAGCAAAGATAATAGCTTTGCAGATGACCTGCTGTGCCAGTTAGCAGTGTAGATTTCTTTCTCCATTTGAGTCAGTGCCCATGTGGTCTCTACCTTTGCCTCTCTTCTTCCTTTTTAAAGTGCTGCTGTATTGATCTTTACTCCCCAAAAGTTCCAAAACCGTGCAACAGTTTACAAAACAGTAAGCTCCTGGAATTTGGGGAAAACAGCTCCAACACCTAAAGTACATCAAAAAAGGATCAGCTCTTACAGCCACAATGTTTTTCAGTTTGGCTGTCATGTTCCCTACATTACAAAATGACTATATGACAAAACTGCTTCAATATCTGTAAAGCCTTTGAGATCTGTCCCATGAAACTACTATCTGACAATCTGTACATTAAAATATCTTAAATAATTGGAGTAAATGCCCTGCGATATTTCATTATCTTTAATGGCTTGCTATGTACGTATGTTTGAGAATGAAGTAGTCTCTTGAGCATCATATTTTCCAGAATCCTGAATTCAAAGTTCTGCTACTCTGATTCAGTCTTTAAAGTCTACCAACATTAGTTTAGACAGGCATGCAAGAAGTGAAACAAGGTCCAAAAATACTAGAGATTCAGTAAGTCTGGCAGCCTCTGTTGAGAGAGAAGGGGAGTTAACATTTTGAGTTCAAGATCATTCTTTTTCCACAGTGGTTGCTAGATCTCATTTTCAACAGCACCTCCTGATTTTATTTCTGCTCTACATTACATTGACCAAAGTAGCTTAGTGTACCCTTACCAGACTCTAACCAGGATTTTACAGATTAAATTAAGCAATAAGATTGCATTAAACAGATTAATGATGTGTATAAGGGTGATTTAATTGAGGCTTGTACAATTTAGGAAGGATATGATTGGGTAGATTGAACCAGTGAGGGTATATAGTGAGAGAGGTTAACTTTAAAATCAGCCAGGCCATTCAGAAGAAACATTAGGGTCACCTTCTTCAACCAAGTGGTATTGGAAAATGGTGCACTTGCCCCCCAAGGTAAAATCTAACCTATTTTTTTTAGACAAATATATTAAGGTATGTGAATCCAGAGCAAGTAAATTGAATTGTAATATATATTAGCTATGGTTTCACTGAATGCTGAAGCAGGCCCCAAGACCTGAATGGCTCACTCCTATTCTTATAATCAAGATTGTCAGTCTTTGTCTATTCTGAAGTTGTTGACTGAGAAATGATAATGGAGTGATTAAGCAGGGCAGATTATAATGGAAGGCACAAATATCTTGAAGTGACAGCTGGAGTCTTGTCTCTTTCTGTTTAGTGGCTGGAATCAAAAGTAATTTGTTGGCTGAGCATGGTGTTTCTGCAGAAAACCAGCACTAAATTGTCATCCCCTCAGACAAGCAGCACACTACAACGCTGGAGAATACACCTGCAGTTTTTTCTTTACCAGGTGTATGCAAATATGAGGATTGAGGAACTTTTCAGCATTATTCGTGGTAAGTGAATGCAGTTACATTTTCATACTTGAGACAAAGTTTGGCATCTTGTGTCAATTTTGCATTTTCAGGTATTTCAGGGTTTTCAGTTTACATTTACTTCTATACTGTTCCTGGCAAGTGCCAGAGAAACAGTTTTTTCAGTCATATGCTGCTCGCAGAAGTACCTCTTTCAATTTCTGAGTAGCTCATGATTGTGAGATTCAAATTTCTTTGATTTTTTTCTTTCTTAGACCTCTGTCCTGGTCCTGGCATCATTGGCCTGATGTGTGGAAATGGGAGCAATTGTTGGGACTTAGGTGCTGACTGTGTTCGAACTGAATTAACGGTGTTCAGTTTTACTCAAAATGCTTGTCAACCATTGGCATTTTAAATCATATATGTGTGGATCTATATGCATTCCATATATACATATGAAATTCATGTGATTTTGTTACAATACCCATTTTCACTTGGTGTCATGTTTTACTAAAATGCACATCATATTTTAATTGGGCTCAGAAACCGATGTTTCTTTTCGAAGTTGTTGGTTTTTATTTTGTTTTGAACTGCAGATTTCCCAGAATCCAAGGCAGCATTGCAGGATCTGAAAGTTTGCCTTGAAAGGACCAATCAGAGACAACAATTACTTTCATCTCTAAAAGCAGCCCTGGAAACTCGACTTCTCCACCCAGGTTTGTTCTGATTACACACACTTTCTAAAGTATGCAATACAAGCTGAGCAGAGTTTGGGAGTAATGCACCTCCTTTCATTTGACAGGTGACTTTGGAAGAATAACTATTTATTGGTCTTAATGTCTGTTACTATCCTCCAAAAAGCAGTAGGAATGCCTCGTCTCTCACTGCTTTTAGGAGTAGAATTTAGAGTCTGATTATATATTTTTGCTGACCATATTGCCAGTGATTGTACAGCTAACGTTCTTTTTAAGAAGTATGCATATGTGGCTGCTCAGCAGTCTTAAGGGAAACATGCAATGCAACAAACACATGCATATGACAAATGTAAAGGTCGTATTCTGACAGAACATTACATGGTCCTTTAGCTATGAAAATTTAGATGTAGAGTGATTCATGGAAATTCTTCCAGAGTTGAGGAAATTTCCACAACTCAAAAAAGAGTAACATTTAAATTTTTATTATTAGAAAAGTATATTCATACATGCCTAATGAGAAATACTGAGGTAAATGGTGTCCCAAAGGTTAGTTGGTTACAATTCCCACATATACATGTTTAGCAGAAGTTTTTGGAGTTTGACTTAGCAACGGGGTTCTTCCAATTTTCCCTTTCCTCATTGAGGCCATTGCTGCTACCATATATTGGACATTACTACAGATGTTGCAGCTGAAGTGAAGTGACAGTGTAAACTGAGTATAGACCTTGGGTGTCTGCCTACATTTGATGGATTGACCGAGTCAACGGGTAGCCCAGAAAGCCATTCTGAATGCTGGAGGTTAAGAGGTTAAAGCGATTGTTTCTGTAACAAAGGGCCATAATTTTACTCAACATTTAGCATTGCAACTGGTTGACCAACCTCTTCACTTGGAAGCAGCATTTCTCTCACAAGGGGAGGGTGGTGTTGCAGAAAGATAAGATTTTGCGCAACAGCAAACGTGAATTTCAGAAGGAAAGCCCAAAACAATTCATTGATTATTTGAATGTGTAGTGAATAAGCACGACCACTGAAATGTGCCTAGCAGTAGGACTAATTAAAGTGGCAATAGGATTTGGGTTGCTATTTAACCTGAGTTTCCTCATCTCTCAATTCACTTTGTGAGTAGTTTGTTATGCGAGTGAGATGAGGAGGAATGTCGGTGTGCACTCAGCTCATTCAGTCACCCATTTAGCATTGCGATTTGATTGATCACTCACCCACCCCACCACTCTGTCAGCAACCCATCCATCCAGCCCTCCCAATCAGTCACAACCCACCTAGTTTACCAACCAGGAGAAAATGAGGATTACAGATTCTGGAGATCAGAGTCAAGAGTGTGGTGCTGGAGAATTCACTTCCTGATGAAGGACTTATGCCAGAAACGTCAATTCTCCTGCTGTTCAGAAGCTGACTGACCCTGCTATGCTTATCCAGCACCGCTCTATCTTACTAACCAGTTAGCCACCTACCTAGAACACCTCCAGGCAATGTCAGCCAGTTAACCAGCACCCTCCCTGCTGTCAATTCTCAAGAAAATGTTGGATACCAAAGAAAGAAAGCTAGTGGTAAGCAGACAGGCTTGGAAAAAGTCAGCCTTGCACCCACAATGTGTTGCAGGCAGGCTAAATTTATTGAAAGTGGAACTTCTATTTCTGACTGGAACTCGGTCAGTAGCAGCAGTGTCAGTGCTTAGAAGTGGGTGCTGCCACGACTGCAGACAGTCTTTATAGTCTTATTCTATTTGAGACAAGCAGAAATAAGAGGAGTGGGCAGTTCGGTCCTCACACCTGTTCCGCTCGGTAGGATCATGGCTGAAAGGACACTTTTCACATCTGTATTATTTTTGTCCTTTTCCCCATAACACTCGATTCCCTTCCTGATCAAGAATCTATCTATGTCAGCCTTAAGAGTACACAGGGACTCTGCCCCCACGGCTCTTTGTGGCAAGGAGTTGCAAAGAAATTTATCCCTCTGGGAGAATAAATTACTCCTCATCACAGTCCTGAATTGATGTCCCTTAATTCTGAGACAATGCCCTCTGATCTCAGATGGTCCCATGAGAGGAAACATCCTTTCAGCATTTACCTGTCAAACCCTTTAAATATTCTATGTCTCAAGAATGAGATCACCTCTCATTCTTCTAAATTCCAGTGCGTAGAGTCTTAACCTGTTTAAACTTTGCTTGCAAGTCAATTTCTCCATAATGGCGTTCATCCCTAATTAACCTTGTCTGAACTGCCCCCAAACAAGTAATATTTTTCCTTAAGTAAGGGAACCAAAACTGCTCACAGTACTCTTGATGTGGTCTCACCAGTATCTTGTAAATCCCTATTCTTATATTCTAACTCCCTTCAAATAAAGGCCAACATACCAGATTACCTGCTGCACTTGTATGCATGCTCCTGTATGAATCCTGGATCCAAGTAAGTAGTGGGCATTAGGCAGACCTTGAGAGTGGGAATGATGGTGGGTTGGTTTTGGAGTCTGCAGAAATGGAGGAATGAGTGATGTACTGTATGTATTTGAGTAATATTTGAATTGTTTTGACATTTTAAGGTTGAGTTTATGGGATCCACTATTACATGGATCCTGCTTTTGAGTGGCTGAAATGCACGCCCGTCAAAATTCATACCATGTCATCAGCAGAAGACCAATTGATCTGAGTGATTAAAGAAAAAAATCACAATGAATTACGGTAATTCTGAAGACGTGGAGTGGGATGACTGGCAGAGTGACGCATTAATTATGATCTGTTATCTGTGAAGAACTAGGGTTGACTTTTACATGATGTTTGGAAAATTCCAGATTTTATGGTCAAAAATAGAATGTTGACTTTCACGAGACTGACTTTTACTCGAGTAAAAATGGGACTATGTTCTGTGGTGCTGACCCTTCTACACGCAGGGTACTCTCCAAAGATTGTACCCCCTCCTTTCTCACGCCATTAAAAACTTTACACAATCACTCTGTCCATTCCTGCCTGCCTACCCATTACAAGCCTAATCTTAGCATGGGCAATGTAATGTTAATTAAGCTTTTAACTCACCGGCAGACCTTTAATTAATCGTTTACTTATGGTGAGTGGCCTACCAATGTTGGCGTCAGCCCACTTATTGGGAGGATGAGTTCAGAGGTGGACGGGAAGGTGATGGGCTAAGGCTCCCTTCCTATTTTACATGTTTTCCTCGAAAATCCACGCTGCAGCAGAAAGTAGATTTCAGTCTTCCCCTTGCTCATCCAAGCACCATCTTCTAACCTGGGGGCACATGAGCTGCCTAACTATCAACCCCCACTCCCCACCCTGCAGAAAGCATCTGGCTACCTCTTACCTACCCACACCCAGCTTTGAAACTATCAGAAGGGAAAAAAGCGGGAGAGATGTCTGATTAAAGAATTCAGACCTATTCACATTCTCTTAGTTCCACTTGTATTTTGAACAACGGCTTGGCAGGCCATGGGGAAACTTCTGAGCAAGCCACATGGTGATCTGCAGACTGCCTGTTAGTTAGAAGTTGTGTGGTTTAACTTGCACGTTTACACTGTTATACACTCTTATGTTAACACTCTATGTGCCACATTAACATGAGGTTAGTTTTTGGAGAGGCAGTGTATGCTGAAATACCATTGCAAAAGGTCATTACATCTAAGGTTTGAACAATGTGAAAGAATACAGGTGTGAAGCAAACGCTAACCTTCTTTGTAGTTTGAAGTATATTATGTAAAATTCGATATATTGCTAAGGTGGAATATGGGCTAACTGATGTTACCTGTGCCACAATTTTGAGCAATGTTATTGTTTTAGGTGGTTGAATTATTTATTTCTTCCAGTTTTCTGCTCTGCTGCAACTTGTGTGGGTGGGGTGTGATGGTGACTGTAATGGCTGACTTCATTCCTACCTTCTTGTAAACTCCAGACACACACACTCGCATACATTTCAGCAAGCATCGCCACATGTGGGCCGGGAAAGCAACCTTTACAAAGTTTTTTCTTCTTCCAATCCAAACTGTGGTTGTATTTAGATTAACTGACCCAAGAGAGACAAAAGGAACTGGAGCCTGAAAATGACTGCTGTACTTGCTTTAATCACACACATGGGAATGCCTATATTTACTTGGACACCAAGTTAATGTGTTGCCCCTACAGAGAAATTATACATCCCAGAGCATGAGGAAGTGACTGTATGTGAAGCAACACAACTCTAGACACTAGATGTCAAATTTCTACCACAGATTCAACTTAATCTCTTGGTGCTCATTGGTCAAATATACACAAGGTATTCTTCAAAACATTTATCTAATAGTTAATGGAGTTAATGTTTCCTTGTTTAGGAGTGAACACTGCTGATGTGATAACTTTGTACATATCTGCAATCAAGGCCCTTCGTGAGTTGGACCCATCGATGGTTATTTTGGAAGTGGTGTGTGAACCAGTCCGCAAGTATCTCAGGTGCAGTGTTGTATTTTCAATACAATATTTCAGTGGGTGTAGTGATCCCATTCACAGGATGAACTTGTTGGGGGTAGCTGGACGGGAGGTGTGGTTGTTGAGGGTGCCTTCTGACGGAGTCAGTAATTATTTTTATTGAAATGCCAAAATTAAGTCAAACAGGTAAATCCGTGTCAGAATTGAACAAAGCTGCATACTAATGAAGTTGTGACATCTGGATAGTCGCTCTTCATGCCAAACCAGAGAATCTCTGGAAAATGTTGGAGAATCTCTGGAAAATATTTTGTCCAAAGTTTGATAACATGAAATTTCATTCAGCTGCTCATTTTCAGGTGCGGGCCAATCCAGCTGTTCAGGCTGACATTGAAAGAGCAAATGTTGCCACATTCAAATTGGGATAAAGGATATGAAGTGCATCTCTAGGTGACTGAAATAGTTGGTCATCGCAAGAATAGGGTATTGTTCGATGTTATTTCAGAGAGAAATTTGGATGTAGAGGAAAAGAATCAAAGTTCAATCTCATCATGTTACTCTTCCAGAATGCAGTTTTCTTCTCAAGTGCTGTGAGCAGATCACTCAGTTGCATAAGTTTGTGTTCTTTCATTGCATTCTTGCTTTCAGTTCATTTGGTTTCAGCTATGTTCACAAAATAAGCGAAGAGACGCTTCATATTCTAATCGCAGAGGCAGTATTGAATTCCTTTTCAAAGTTGATTTTAAGTATAAGCAATTGATCCCTCCATTTCAAGCACCTTTGCAGTACTCTTCCTAATGACAACCAGTGGATCGCTGTGTGTAAACACAATACATCATGATTATATCCCGTATCTGTAGGTTGTTTTGCAATTAGCTGCACATGGAGTGGGTGAAGGTTCAGTGTAGTTTGCAATTGATGTGACTTGGTGTAATATGTCACCGAGGTGCTCAGTCCTTTCATGCCAGCTGTTTCCTGTAAATCGAAAAGTGAGATTTAAACAGTATGTCATGTATCAGTTTATAGCTGCAGTGCCATCATGCTCAATCCAACCAGGCAATCCCAAGGAGTTTGTTTTTCTCCAGAATAGTTCTATTAAATATTGAAAATTCCATGCACATTTGCTTGTTCAAGAGCACAAGACAAAACAAAATGTCTTCAAAACAGTTTTCTACATATATCATAGAAAAACCAACTTCATTGCTCAGATCTTTGAGTATAAGAGTTGGAATGTCATGTTGAGGTTCTGCAGGACATTGGTGAGGCCTCCTCTTGAGTACCGTGTCCAGTTATGGTTGCCCTATTATAGGGAAATATTATTAAGCTAGAGAAGGTTCAGAAAAGATTTACTAGGATGTTGCTAGGAATAGGCTGGGCCATCTTTCACTGGTGCATGGGAATAGAGAGATGACCTTACAGAGTTTAGAAGAACATGAAGAGAATGGATAGGGTTGATGGGAGAGGTCTTTTTTGCTAGGATGGGTGAATTCAAGGCTGAGGGCATATTTTTAAGGTGAGAGGAGAGAAACTTAAAGTCATGAGGGGCAATTTTTTTTTTAAAACAGTGGTTAGTGTGTGGAATGAATTTCCTAAGGAAGTGGTGAATGCAGGCACAGTTACTAAGTTTAGAAGACATTTAGGTAAGTACATAAATAAGAAATGTTTGGAGGGATGTGGGTCAGGAGCATGCAGATGGAACTAGTTTAGCTTAGAATTATGTTTGACATGGACTGGTTGGACTGTAGGGTCTGTTTCTGTGCTGTATGACTCTGTGTGCATCACATCCATCGGCTATAGTTTCCACAACTTCCTGCTTCATGATGATGTTTGTTTGAGAGAGGTAATGCTGCACATTTCTGCCTCCTCAAGAATTTATTTCAATCATTTTGATTTTACTTGCTGCAGTCAAAGTTTCAATAATGAGCCTTCTTGGTCTGTGCAATCTGATAGATCACCTCCAAAGATGCTTTTAGATCAGCAATGCTAAACATTCCTCTTAAAAGAAGCTTGGTGCTGTGATTTTTTTTCCCCACTTTCCCAAATGTAATCCCTGAGAGTGATCTCCAAACATGGTTTATGCCTGTTTAATTTCATGCTTTCATTAGGCTGGATTTTATTATTATTCACTCATGGGGTGTAAGTGTTGATGGCTGCTTTAAATTGCTGCAGTTGATGTGCTGCAGGCAGGCACTCAAAGCTGTAGCTAGGCCCTAATGGGATGAAATTTCAAGATTTTGACACAAAAGGAATGATATGTTTCCAAGTCAATATGGTGAGCTTGAAGGTCATGGTGTCCTCATGTATCTGCTGCCTTTGTCCTTCGAGATGGAAATGCTCATGAGTTTGGAAGGCACTGTTTAAGGAGCTTTGGTGAATTTCTGCAGTGCATCTTGTAGATGGTACACATTATTGTGACTGAGCATTGGCAGGCAGGGAGTGGGTGTTTGTGGATGTGGCACCAAACAAGCGAGCTGCTTTGTCCTTTATGGTATTGAACTGCTTGTGTTGTTGGAACTGCACTCATCCAGGCAAATGGAGTGTTCCTAACTTGTGCCTACTGTGAGTAAGCAGGCAGGTACAGCAAGTGTTGACAAAGGAAAATGGTATGTTGGCCTCCATAACGATTGGAATCAGCGAATCTCAGCGAAATCTGTGGGGCAACTGAGGAACAACATCTCAACTTCAGACTAGGCAAGGCTGGTAGGTGCAGGGAATGCTGGATGATTAGATAAATTGAGATTTTGGTCAAGGAAAAGAAGGAAGCACGTGTCAGGTATAGAGCAGGGATCAAGTTCATCTCTGGAAGAGTATAAAGGCAGTAGGAATATGCTTAAGAGGGAAATCAGGAGGGCTAAAAGGGGACATGAGAGTTTTGGCAAATAGGGTTAAGAAGACTCCAAAGAAATTTTACAAATACATTAAGAGCAAACGAGTAATTAGCGAGAGGATAGGGCCCCTAAAGATCAACAAGGCAGCCTGTATGTGGAACCACAGGAGATGGGGGAGATACTAAACGAGTATTGTGCATCAATGTTTATAGTGGAGAAGAACATGGAAGATTTGAGAATGTGGGGAAATATTAAATGTTCATATTAAAGCGAGGGAAGTGCTGGACATCTTAAAACACATCTGATCAGGTGTAGGACAAAGTGAGGACTGCAGATGTTGGAGATGAGAGTTGAGGGTGTGGTACTTGAAAAGCCCAGCACGCCAGGCAGCATCCAAGGAGTAGGAGAATAGATGTTTTGGGCATAAACCTTCATCAGGAATGACACCTGGTCAGGTATACCCAGTTATCTGTGGGAAGGTAGGGGATTGATTGCTGGGCCCCTTGCTAAGATATATATATCATCGATAACCACAGGTGAGGCACTGGAAGACTAGAGGCTTACTAGCGTGGTGTCACTATTTAAGCCAGTTGGTAAGGAAAAGCCAGGGAACTATACTCTAGTGAGCCTGACATCAGTGCTGGGCAAGTTGTTGAAGGCAATCCTGACAGGCAGGGTTTACATGTATTTGGAAAGGCAAGGACAGATTAGCAATACTCAACATGGCTTTTTGCATGGGAAATAATGTCTTACTAATTTGATTGAAATTTTTGAAGAACTAGTGAAGAGGATTGATAAGGGTGGAGCAGTGGACATGATCCACAGGCTCTTCATGATAGACTGGTTAGATCAGGAGTTTAATTCCGATAAATGCGAGGTGCTGCATTTTGGGAAAGCAAATCTTAGCAGGACTTATACACTTAATGGTAAGGTTCTAGGGAGTGTTGCTGAACAAAGAGACCTTGGCGTGCAGGTTCATAGCTCCTTGAAAGTGGAGTCGCAGGTAGATAGGATAGTGAAGAAGGCGTTTGGTATGCTTTCCTTTATTGTTCAGAGTATTGAGTACAGGAGTTGGGAGGTCATGTTGCGGATGTACAGGACATTGGTTAGGCCACTGTTGGAATATTGCGTGCAATTCTGGTCTCCTTCCTATCAGAAATATGTTGTGAAACTTGAAAGGGTTCAGAAAAGATTTACAAGGATGTTGCCAGAGTTGGAGAATTTGAGCTATAGGGAGAGGCTGAACAGGCTGGAGCTGTTTTCCCTGGAGCGTTGGAGGCTGAGGGGTGACCTTATAGAGGTTCACAAAATTATGAGGGGCATGGATAGGATAAATAGACAAAGTCTTTTCCCTGGGGTCAGGAAGTCCAGAACTAGAGGTTTAGGGTGAGAGGGAAAGATATAAAAGAGACCTAAGGGGCAGCTTTTTCATGCAGAGGGTGGTACGTGTATGGAATGAGCTGCCAGAGGATGTGGTGGAGGCTGGTACAATTGCAACATTTAAGAGGCATTTGGATGGGTATATGAATAGGAAGGGTTTGGAGGGATATGGGCCAGGTGCTGGCAGGTAGGACTAGATTGGGTTGGGATATCTGGTCGGCATGGACAAGTTGGACCGAAGGGTCTGTTTCCATGCTGTACATCTCTATGACATGGAATTCAGGGAGAACTAGCTATTTGGTTACAGAACTGGCTCGAAGGTAGAAGACAGGCTGGTGGTGGGGGGTTGCTTTTCAGACTAGAGGCCTGTTACCAGTGGTGTGCCACAAGGATCGGTGTTGGCCTTCTGTTTTTCATCATTTGCGTGTGAACGTAGGAGGTATGGTTAATAAGTTTTCAATGATACAAAAGTTGAAGATGTTGTGGACAACGAAGAAAGCTACTCAGAGTACAATGGGATCTTGATCAGATGGGCCAAAGGGCTGAGGAATGGCAGATGTAGTTTAATTTCTGTAAATGTGAGGTGCTGCGTTTTGGAAAGGCAAATCAGGGCAGTAATTATACACTTCATAATAAGGTCCTGGGGAGTGTTTTTGAACAAAGAGACCTCGGAGTGGAGGTTCAGTAGTTCCTTGAAAGTGGAATCCCAGTTGGAACAAGATAGTGAAGAAGGTGTTTGGTGCTTGCCTTTATTGGTCAGTGCCTTGAGAATAAGAATTGGGAGGTCATGTTGTGACTACAGAACATTGTTTAGTTTTCTTTTGGAATACTGCATGCAATTCAGGTCTCCCTGCTTTGGAAGGATGTTGTGAAACTTGAAAGGGTTCAGAAAAGATTTATAAGGATGTTGTCAAGGTTGGATCTATAGAGAGAGGCTAAATAGGCTGGGGCTGTTTTCCCTGGAGCATTGGAGGCTCTACCTTATAGCGGTGTATAAAATCGTGAGGGGCAAGGGTAGCATAAATAGACAAAGTCTTTCCTCCAGGGTAGGGGAATCCAAAACTAGACAGCATGGGTTTAAGGCGAGGAGAAAGATTTAAAAGGGACCCAAGGGGCAACATTTTCATTCAGAGGGTGGTGCCTGTATGGAGCAAACTGCCAGAGGAAGTAATGGAGGCTGGTACAATTAGGGCATTTGGAAGGCATCTGGATGGGTATATGAGTACGAAGAGTTTAGAAGGATATGGGCCAAATACTGGCAAATGGGGCTAGATTTATTTAGGATATCTGGTTGGCATGGATGAATTGGACTGAAGGGTCTATTTCCATGCTGTACAACTCTATGACTCTCGGCACTTTACAACCTTCTGGGCTCACTATTTAGTTCAACACCTTCAAATTCTAAACCCATTCATTCCCATGTTCTCTCTCCCCCCCCATCCCCCGCGCGCGCGCGCACACACACACACACATTCTGCCATTCTCAAATTCCAATCACTTAATCTGAACTATCAGCATCCTTTCCTCCCGAGCCCTCCAATCCACTTCATGGTAAAAACAATGACTACAGATGCTGGAAACCAGAATCTAGATTAGAGTGGTGCTGGAAAAGCACAGAAGTTCAGGCAGCATCCAAGGAGCAGGAAAGTCAACATTTCGGATGCTGCCTGAAATGCTGTGCTTTTCCCGCACCACTCTAATCTAGAAACCCTCCCACTTCATGTCAGCTCTGATGAAGAGCCATCCAAACTCGAAATGTTAGCTCGCTTTCTCTCCATAGATGTTGCCTGATCTGCTGTGATCTCCAGCATTTTTGTTTCAGTTAAAATACGTGGATGCCTTGTTGCAGTTGTACAGAACCTTGGTATAGTATTGATGCCCTGTATATGAAGAGAGACTGGGTTATTTGAGGACTAGACAGAGTTAATGCAGGAAGGGTGTTTCTGATGACTGGGGAGTTCCGAGCCAGGGGTCACAGTCTAAGGATACATGGTGGTCCATTTTAGGACTGAATTGAAATGTTTCTTCACCCAGAGAATAGTGAGCCTGTGGAATTCTCAGCCACAGAAAGTGGTTGAAGCCAAAAGATTCACTGCTTTCAAGGAGCTAGATAGAGTTCTTGGGGCTACAGGAATCAACAGGTATACGGAGGAAGTGGGAATAAGTTGTTGAGTTTAATGAACAGTTATACTGAATGGATTATCCTTCCCCCTTGTTCTCTCTCCTTTGGCCAATGTGCTAGCTTATGTGATACACAGTGACCAGTGACTTGATTGGGACAGTCATTATCCTGCAGGTTATTGTTGTTAAGTCCTGTATGCAAGTGTAGTTTGCAATGGCTCAGGCCTTATTCTCAAGTTTGGTGACAAATCCAATCTTCTAGAGCCTGAATCTGTGTGATTTTGACTGGTGAATGTAGACTCGAGATACACAGCCATTGAGTACACTTTAGAAGATTTCCCAACTAACTGCACCCACTCATTGTGTAAGCTGTTCAGAGTCGACCTGCTAACCCGTGTAATTGTTGTCGCTGTTTGAAATTTTGCGTTTGTCCTGATGTGTGCAACATGAAATCTCTCTCAGCAATTCATTTTTAAACTTTAAAACTGTTTTTCTGTTTCTTTTTGTTTGTGAATTACCAGGACAAGAGATGATACTGTGAGACAGATCGTAGCAGGTTTGACTGATGATTCAGAAGGATCCAGTGATCTGGCAAATGAACTGTCCAAAGCAGATCCAATCACTCTAGAGCATGGACACGATAGCGATGATGATATGTCTGATCCAGATGATTGGGTTCCTGACCCTGTTGATGCAGATCCAGGTAATTCCAATAACTCCCAAGGAACAGTAAGCATATTTATCAGTGAATCTGAGAGAAAGATGTATAAGGCTTTGGAGGATTGAAAGAATCACAGCTGGATAACTGACCCAAATCATAGAGATAATGGCACATGATTATATTTGACAACAAATAACCTGGATATTTGAACTCTGTGCCTAGAGTGGGGCTTGGTTCCTCACTCTGAGAGTACTATCAACTGAAGTTATAGAAATCCCAGTAGCTGATCCCTAGAGGCAACATGATCAGGTCTCTAAGATGAAGGGCTTGTGCCCCAAGTGTTGATTCTTCTGCTCCTCGGATGCTGCCTGATCTGCTGTGCTTTTATAGCACCACACTCTCGACTCTGATCTCCAGCATCTGCAGTCCTCACTCTCTCCTACGGTGATTCTCTGTCTGATTTCTCTTTTCCACAGCCTCAGGACAGGAATCAAGAATTTGCATGTGCACTTTTTACTCTAAGATACGTAACAAGCAGAAAGCTTGGAACTACTTGGTCAGTTGGATGCACAAAATGGAGCTTTATAAAGCAAATCAGGATTATCCATCTAAGGCAGCTCTACTTTAAATTGCAGAGCTGAACACAGCAGTGACGAGAATTACTTCGCAGAATTTTCTGGAATTACTTTCAATTTTCTTGCCTTTTATCCTACCAGGCTGGGATTTGTTCCTGATTGTGATTAATTGCCTTTAAAGTTTTCTTAAAGTTGTACGGTGTTGCAGGTAGTGTTCATAAATTTTCTGCAATTTCTTAAAGGTATATGACCATCAGCTGACAATGTCCATGTAGCAGGTACAGAGTTCTCAATGAACTGCAGCTCACATGTTACTGAATTCAGTAAATAAATGGACCACTATAGATAATATATAGTTGATATATTTCATGTTATGATATTAGGCATTTACTTTAGAGAAGGAAAATGTTTTTTTTAAACTTAGCAGATTCTTTCTCCTAATATTTTTATTTTTGCAATTCAATTTTTAATAGCTTTGTGGTACAGAATGTAAACCTCACTATAAGGAGTCAAATTGTCAGGCTTTTGGTCTTTACTTGTCAGCATAAAAATGCAAGGAACAGACTTGGAAAAAGGCACACTAATTTATACAGCATGAGAAAGGGATACTGCTTGATTGGATCATCCAGATACAGCAGTGAACTGTCGATCTGTGTTCTCAGACAGGCAGATAAAATCTGATTGGTCAGCATGTTGCCATGGGGATGCAGCAGAGATTGACTTTCTACACGATCCCTTTTTGTTTTTCAGTGGAAAAGGTTCAATATAGGTACAAATTATTTTTACCTACATAAGACAGTATCTTGAGCATTAATATATGTAGCTTCAAGAATGTACAAATTTAATATATTGCGAGCCCCACTGATGAATTAAAATTGGTGTGATTCTTAGCAGAATCTAGATGATTTAATAAAAATTAGCTTTGCCTGTTGTTAAGATACTTGGACATCTTCTCCTTCTATGATAATCGAAAGTCAACTGGGCACCAATCAGACTCACATTTCTTGGTAAGCAATTAAGATATTAGCAAGAGCCCTAACTAGAGAGTATCCTCTGATAACACAATTTCGTTCTACACCTTGTCATTGAAACTAAACTCAGGTGTATACGAATAGGAAGGATTTAGAGAGACATGGGCCAAGTGCTGGCAAATAGGATTAGAATATTTTAGGATATCTGGTCAGCATGGATGAGTTGGACCAAAGGGTTTGTTTCTGTGCTGTACATCCCTATGACTCTAAATTATCTGGACTATGCTAAGAATTACACAAAAACTAATTTAAGATCATCAGTATCATATGCAGTGTGCTAAATTTGTGTGTTCGATAAGCTGCAAATATTGATAGAGAATCCTGTTTTGTTTTGAAATCGGAAGGAATTTGTATGCACATTGCATCTTTTTGATGGAAAATTAAATAAGGAACTAAGGTTGACAGTTCATTGGTCGTGCAGTGTTTTCTTGCCAGTGGTGGTCCAATCAATCAGCATCCTGTCCTCATGCTGCATAAACTGGTGTTCTCTTTTATCATTCTGATTCTTGTGTTCTAGCACTGAGTGCTTTCGCTTCTTATCTCCTTTTAACAATAGTTAAGTTCCACTTTTTCAATCGTGCAACAGTGACTATATTTTGGTAAGTACTTAATTAGCTGTGAAACCCTAGGGGCATCTCAAGGTTGTGAAAGTGCTACAACATGGCAGTACATTTTGTACAATTACTTGAGAAACATTTGAGTGTGGATGAACAGATGAGCGGTTTATCGTGAAGTCTTGTGCTGGCCACTTGCAAATTGCCCACAATGTGGCCACTTCAAAAAATAAAGTACTGCAAATTGAAGTAAGCAAAATTAACAGGCAGATTGGTCATGAACCACTGAACGTTTACCAAGATTTTATGGTAGATTTTAAGTTTAATGGTGACTTTTATCACCACATCACCTGTTGAATTTAATGTGATAATTTACCATGCTGTGATTTGAACTTTAGCTTGATGGTCAAGCACTGGTAGGAACCTAAAGGAAGGGCACAAAAAATTCTGAAACCAATAAGTGTTTACTGTTTGCAGCTCTTCAAATAACATTTCTTTGCAATATGTTGCTTTTTTTTTGTAAAATAAACAAGAATGAATAAATATTTCTAAAAGCTAGACTTGCAGTAGAGATCCACATTGTGATACTGACCCCTTTGTACTTTGAATGCCTTATTTAATTTTGCAGCCTGGTTTGGGGTTACTCCTCGCTATGTCAATTTCATTTCTCCCGAACTTGTTTTAGGTAAATTTGGTTCTAAACGAAGATCTTCTGACATCATCACCTTGCTGGTCAGCATTTACGGCAGCAAAGAATTGTTTATCAATGAATATCGTACACTTCTGGCAGACCGAATACTCCATCATTTCAGCTACGTTACCTGCAGGTACCGAGATGCTTGCAGGGTTGGATTGGAAGCACAAACCATAACTGACCTGTCTGTGGTTGCTCCTGATTCTGAGAGGCTTCAGATTCATTGTCCTCAAGGCTGAGTCTAAATATTCAGAGAATCGTGTGCTCAGGTCCCATTCGAGGGAAGCAGAATGACATAATGAACCTTCAAATAGTAACAGCCTCCAGATTTCCCCATCTTTAACATATTCCACAGTCCACCTATCCAGGAGATTTGAAACAAAGGACAGAGTTGTTGGTGAAAGGCAGCAGCTCTGTCTGCATCTGTAGGTGGAAAGCAGAGTTAACGTTTCAAGTCTGGTGATCCATCATCAGAAATGATAGCAGCTAGGAGAAATGGGTATTTATGCTGAAGATGAGGTTGGACGATGGGGGAAGGAGTGAGCGGATATATGGAGATGGAACCCAGAGACAGAAAGAGCCAGGCAGACGAGGGTGGGCTTGGAAAGAAGAGAAGCTGAGATATTGTATAGATGGGCTTTCGTAAAGCCTTTGACAGGATTCGGCGTGGTCAACTAATTAGTCAAGTTAGTTCACGTGGGATTCAGGGTGAACTTCAGGAATAAAAGGATGACTAGGGTAGGTATCGGTTGTGCGTGGAGGCGGAGGAGATTGGAGAGACACTAAATCAATATTTTTCGTCAGTATTCACTCAGGAACGGGACACTGTTGCTGATGTGAATATTGAGTCACAAGTGATTAGAATGGATGGCCTTGAGGTGTGTAGGGAAGAGGTCTGGGGAATACTGGAAAGGATGAAAATAGATAAGTCCCCTGGGCCTGATGGCATTTATCCTAGGATCCTCTGGGAAGCTAGGGAGGAGATAGCGGAGCCATTGGCCTTGATTTTTATGTCGTCGTTGTCTACGGGAATAGTGCCAGAAGACTGGAGGATAGCGAATGTGGTCCCCTTGTTCAAGAAGGGGAGTAGGGATAGTCCTAGTAACTATAGGCCAGTGAGTCTCACTTCTGTTGTGGGCAAAGTCTTAGAGAGAATTGTAAGGGATAGGATTTATGAACATCTGGATAGGAATAACGTGATCAAGGATAGTCAGCATGGTTTTGTGAAGGGCAGGTCGTGCCTCACAAACCTCATTGAGTTCTTTGAGAAGGTGACCAAGGAAGTGGACGAGGGTAAAGCAGTAGATGTGGTGTATATGGATTTTAGCAAGGCCTTCGATAAGGTACCCCATGGTAGGCTAATGCAAAAACTACAGAGGTATGGCATTGAGGGTGAATTAGAGGTTTGGATTAGGAATTGGCTGGCTGGAAGGAGACAGAGGGTAGTAGTTGATGGTATAGGTTCATCTTGGAGTGCAGTTACTAGCGGTGTTCCACAAGGATCTGTTTTGGGACCATTGCTGTTTGTCATTTTTATAAATGGCCTAGAGGAGGGGCTTGAAAGCTGGGTGAGCAAGTTTGCGGATGACAAAAGTCGGTGGAGTTGTGGACAGCGAAGAAGGATGTGGCAGGTTACAGCGGGATATAGATAAGTTGCAGAGCTGGGCAGAAAGGTGGCAAATGGAGTTCAATGTAGCTAAGTGTGAAGTCATTCACTTTGGTAGGAGTAACAAGAAGATGAATTACTGGGCTAATGGTAGGCTACTTGGTAGTGTGGATGAGCAGAGGGATCTTGGTGTTCATGTACACAGATCTCTAAAAGTTGCCACCCAGATAAATAGTGCTGTGAAGAAGGCATATGGTGTACTGGGCTTTACTGGTAAAGGAATTGAGTTCCGGAGTCCTGAGGTCATGTTGCAGTTGTATAAGACTGTGGTGCGGCCTCATCTGGAGTATTGTGTGCAGTTTTGGTCGCCATACTATAGGAAGGACGTGGAGGCATTGGAACGAGTGCAGAGGAGGTTTACCAGGATGTTGCCTGGCATGGTAGGAAGATCGTATGAGGAAAGGCTGAGGCACTTGGGGCTGTTCTCATTGGAGAAAAGAAGGTTTAGGGGAGATTTGATAGAGGCGTACAAGATGATTAGGGGTTTAGATAGGGTTGACAGTGAGAACCTTTTTCCGCTAATGGAGTCAGCTGTTACTAGGGGACACAGCTTTAAATTAAGGGGTGGTAGGTATAGGACAGATGTTGGGGTAGATTCTTTACTCAGCGGGTTGTGAGTTCATGGAATGCCCTGCCAGTAGCAGTGGTGGACTCTCCCTCTTTATGGTCATTTAAGCGGGCATTGGATAAGCATATGGAGGTTATTGGGCTAGTGTAGGTTAGGTAGGCTTTGGTCGGCGCAACATCGAGGGCCGAAGGGCCTGTACTGCGCTGTATTTTTCTATGTTCTATGTAACTTGCAAACTGGATACAAATTTGGCTTGACAGTAGGAGGCAGAGGGTGATGGTGGTGGAGGGTTGTTTTCTGGCATGTGACCAGCAGTGTTCCACAGGGACTGGTACTTGGCCACTTCTGTCATTTATTTAAACGATTTGGATGAGGCGGCATGGTTAGTAAGTTTGCAGATGACACAGAGGTTGGTGATATAGTGAATAGTAAAGAAGGTTATCTCATAGTACAATTGGGTCAATGGGCTGAGGAGTGGAAGGTGGGGAATTTAGTTTGGTAAAACAAACAAGGGCAGGACTTATACTGTTGGTGGTAGGGCCCCGGGTAGTATTGTAGAACAGAGAGGGTTCAGGTACATAATTCTTTGAAATTTGCATCACAGGTAGACAGGGTCTTTAAACAGGTTTGTTTAGCATGTTTGCCTTCATTGCTCAGACCTTTTGAATATCATAGAATCCCTACGGTGTGGAAACAAGTACTTCAGCCCACGAAGTCCACACTGACCCTCCAAAGAATAACCCGTCCAGACCCATATCTCTACTCTATTACTCTACCCAGACTAATGCACCTAACCTACACATCCCTAAACACTATGGGCAATTTAGCATGGCCAATTTACCTAACCTGCACATCTTTGGATTGTGTGAGGAAACTGGAGCACCTGGAGGAAACCCACGCAGACACGGGGAAAGTGTGCAAACTCCACACAGACAGTTGCCCGAGGCTGGAATTGAACCTGGTTCCCTGGCACTGTGAGGCAGCAGTGCTAACCACTGAGCCACCGTGCTGCTTAAAAGATGTAGGAGTTAGGATGCATGTTGAGGTTGTACAGGACGTTGGTGAGGCCTCTTCTGGCGTAGTGTACAGTTCTGATTGCCCTTTTATATGAAGGATATTATTAAACTGGAAGGGTTCATCAAAGATTTATGAGGATGTTGCTGGGAATGATAGGTTTGAGCTATAAAATAGGGTTGGACATTTTTCACTGGAGCATAGGAGGTTGAAGGGTGATCTTATAAAGGTTTATAAAATCATGAGGTGCATAAGTTAGGTGAATATAGCAAGCGTCTTTTCCCAGGGGTAGGTAAAGTTCAAAACTAGGGGGCATACTTTTTAAGTAAAAAGTGAGGTCTACAGATGCTGGAGATCAGAGCTGAAAATGTGTTGCTGGTTAAAGCACAGCAGGTCAGGCAGCATCCAAGGAACAGGAAATCCTGTTCCTTGGATGCTGCCTGACCTGGTGTGCTTTAACCAGCAACACATTTTCAGCGACAATGTGGGAGGAGAAAGTTTTAGTAAAAGACATGAGGGGCAACCTTTTTACACAGTGGCTTGTATGTGGAATGAACTGCCAGAGGAAGTGGTGAATGCAGGTACAGTTAAAACATTTAAAAGCCATTTGGATAAGTACATGAATAAAAGGTTTGAAGAGATGTGGGCCAAGTCCAGACAGGTGGGACTAGTTTAGTTGGAAACATGGTTGGCATTCTGTAGTTAGACCAAAATGTTTGTTTCTATGCTGTATGACTGTATAAGTGATATCGAGAGCTGAGATTAGGTTGGCTTTAGTGACCCATGTCATCACAGGACCAGGGTGTCAGGTGGATAAAACCATTGCCAGAATCAGCCTCTCAAGTTATTGAACTCCATGTTGAATCCTAGAGCCTGCAGGGTCCTCAAGTGAAAAATGAGATGCTTCGAGCTTGCACAAAATGGCCTTCTCTTCCTATTGAACTTGCTGTTGGCATGTTCCAAGAGTATGTTTTCTCTTGAAGATGAGAATTTAGTGTGTTTTAATACTGAGTCTAGTGGAGTTTGCACATTCTCCCCATGTCTGCGTGGATTTCCTTTGAGTGCACCGGTTCCCTTCCACAGTGAGAAGCTGTGCAGGGTAGATGGACTGATGGTGCTAAATTGTTTATAGTGTGCAGGGATGTGCAGGCGAGGTGGATTAACCATAGGAAATGCAGGGTTACAGAGATAGGGTGGGGGATTGGTCTGGGTGGGTTGCTCTTCAGCGGGGTGGTGTGGATTCAATGGCCTAAATGGACTGCTTCCACACTGTAGGAATTTTGTGGATAAGTTGAATTTTGGCTCAGCCGTTTTTATGCCAAACTTTTAAAAAGTGATTGTTAAAGATTTGTTTTTCTCCCTTCACATTGCTTATTCTTAGAGACATGTGAAATAGTAGAAGGATTTACAGGATGATTGATGGCTCACATCTTATATGAATTCTCCTTCCATCGTCATCAACCAGCTTCACTCAAGCCAACAGGTTATTTAATCCGTAAAGAGGGAAGGCTTTTGTGGCTCCCACAACCCTTATGAAGTTTGGAAAGTATCCATGAGATCTTGAGCCAAAATTCAGAGTCAGAGAGTATTGTTGGGGCAGGGTTTGATTCATGCACCTCTTCCCTGACATGGAATTGCTACCACTGCGCACAAACCCTGCTCCCATTTCAGTGGTAAATTCAAAAATCCAATCATTTAAACTTTGTGTATATTTGAAGTATATTCACCGAGAGAAAGTAATGATACAAACTGTGTTTGTTTAAATTGGAACAGTGCATTTGTAGCAAATTCATGCTATATCTAAGTTCCATATAAAATCATTGCATTCAGAATGCCCAAAGGTTACTATATTTTTTCAGACCTTTTATAGTCTTTTTTGCAGTTAATGACCATGTTTGTGAGAATGTTCTGGAACCTGTTGTCTATTTTGCTTCTATTGGAACTGCTTGAGTCACTGCATATTCTGATTATTCATATCTTGTCAATCTGATGTGACTGCTTCACCACAGGGAAATTCGAAATCTGGAGTTGCTCAAGCTGCGTTTTGGAGAGGCTCAGATGCACTTCTGTGAGGTCATGTTAAAGGTCAGTGAAAGAATTGCAAGTTAAAACGGTTTAAGTTTATCAGGTACTTTGTGCACCAGGTAATTTAACCTGCAGTAGTGTCTTCTCTTGTACAATTACAATTTTGAAGTTACTTGTGTTGGAGTATTTGCCCTTTTGGGTAGATGGAAATCCTAAAGAAGTGTTGGGTGAATGAAATTTATTTTCACTAAAATGTTACAACAGTGAGGAATTACTTGAAGATGAGAACTGAGTATTTAGTGCTGTTTTCAGCACAACTGGGAGGTTTAAAAAGTAGTCTTAAGTGATCAAGGTAATGAAATGGACAGGCAAGGCACTTTATGTAGTGCTGATTGACCTACTGTGCATTTTCAGTTTTAATCAAATGTCAATTTAGTCTACTGTTGTGGTTCTGTTCTCCGAGCTGGGAATTTGTGTTGCAAATGTTTCATCCCCTGTCTCGGTGACATCCTCAGTGCTTGGGAGCCTCCCGTGAAGCGCTTCTGTGATAGTTCCTCCTGCATTTATAGTGGTTTGTCTCTGCCGCTTCCAGTTGTCAGTTCCAGCTGGCCGCTGCAGTGGCCGGTATATTGGGTCCAGGTCGATGTGTTTGTTGATAGAATCTGTGGATGAGTGCCATGCCTCTAGGAATTCCCTGGCTGTTCTCTGTTTGGCTTGCCCTATAATAGTAGTGTTGTCCCAGTCAAGCTCATGTTGCTTGTCATCTGCGTGTGTGGCTACTAAGGATAGCTGGTCGTGTCGTTTCGTAGCTAGTTGGTGTTCATGGATGCGGATCGTTAGCTGTCTTCCTGTTTGTCCTATGTAGTGTTTTGTGCAGTCCTTGCATGAGATTTTGTATACTACAGTGGTTTTGCTCATGCTGGGTATCGGGTCCTTCATTCTGGTGAGTTGTTGTCTGAGAGTGGCTGTTGGTTTGTGTGCTGTGTAACAATAACATGCCGCAACCCAAAGGACTAGTCACACTACCATACATCAGGAGCATTTCCGAACTGACAGCCAGACTACTGCGACCACTAGGACTCATAACAGCCACTCTCAGACAACAACTCACCAGAGTGAAGGACCCGATACCCAGCAAGAGCAAAACCACTGTAGTGTACAAAATCTCATGCAAGGACTGCACAAAACACTACATAGGACAAACAGGAAGACAGCTAACGATCCGCATCCATGAACACCAACTAGCTACGAAACGACACAACCAGCTATCCTTAGTAGCCACACACGCAGATGACAAGCAACATGAACTTGACTGGGACAACACTACTATTATAGGGCAAGCTAAACAGAGAACAGCCAGGGAATTCCTAGAGGCATGGCACTCATCCACAGATTCTATCAACAAACACATCGACCTGGACCCAATATACCGGCCACTGCAGCGGCTAGCTGGAACTGACAACTGGAAGCGGCAGAGACAAACCACTATAAATGCAGGAGGAACTATCACAGAAGCGCTTCCCAGGAGGCTCCCAAGCACTGAGGATGTCACCTAGACAGGGGACGAAACGTTTGCAACACAAATTCCCAGCTGGGCAAACAGAACCACAACAACGAGCCCCCGAGCTACAAATCTTCTCCCAAACTTTGAATTTAGTCTACTGTTAAAATGAGCATCCATCTGTATAATTGTCTCTTTCTAACAGCAGACACATGGGGCAAACTATTTCCCACAACCATGCAGTGTGTGTAATTTGTTGAACTTATGCTCTTTGAAGATTTACTCCAGTTTTACTAGAATTTATGATTTGGAGGCGCTGGTGTTGGACTGGAGTGGACAAAGTTAAAAATCACACAATACCAGGTTATAGTCAATAGGTTTATTTGGAAGCAGTAGCTTTCAAAGCGCTGCTTTTCATCAGGTGGTTGTCTTGCACCCCAAAGACTGTAGTGGCTCTTTTAAGGCAGCTTACCACCACCTTCTGCAGGGATGGACAGTGACACCCTCACCCCACACACGAGCACATTCAATGTGGGAGCATTCAACTATTCCCCTCAAGTCTTAAAATGAAACACAGGTAATTGATTCAGAAATTAACATTCCGAATTCCCTTTCCTGCGTTGAGGTTTTCTTGTATCATGTACCATTCATTAGTTGTACAGGAATGTCCAAGCCTCCATGTGGCTCTTTAACCAACTTCTGGAGCTTGCATAAGAATACTTACAGATTGCTTCTGTTTTTTAAATGTATTGTGAGACAGGAAGAGAAGACACTGTTGTGAATAGTCTTTATTGTTTGTTTTTCCACCACTCGGAAAATGCCCGTGTGGCAATTATGTGTTAATAAGCAAAGCTTATTAAGGGCAATGGTGACATTCATTCAGTAATATAAAAAGCAGGGATATACTTCTGAGGTTTTATAAAGCTCTGGTCAGACCACATTAAGAGTAATGCGCCCAATTTTGGGCCCCATACTTCAGGAAGAGCACACTGGCCCTGGAAAGGGTCCAGAGAAGGTTTACATCAATGATCCCAGGAATGAAAGTCTTAACGTATGAGGAATGTTTAAGGACTCTGGGATTTTGCTCAGCGTTAAGAAGGGTGAGGTGGGATCTGATTGAAACTTACAGAATACTGAATGGCCTGGACAGAATAGACATTGGGAAGATGTTTTCATAGGCAGGAGAGACTAGAGCCGGAGGGCACAGCTTTAGAGTAAAGGGTAGATCCTTTAGGTCAGAGATGAGGTGAAGCTTCTTCAGCTAGAGAGTGGTGAATCTGTCGATTTCATTGCCAGGTCATTGAGTATATTTAAAACAGAGAAAGATTGGTTCTTGATTGTCAAGGGATCAAAAGTTACGAGGAGAAAGCGAGAGAATGGGGTTGAAAAAACCTATCTGCCATGATTGAATGGCAGTGCAGACTCAGTGGGCTGAATAGCCTAATTTCTGTTCCTGTGTCTTATGATCTAAACACTGCAATTGCTGATCTCCTTGAAAACAGATCTTAAACTTTGGATTTTGTGTACAGGATGTGGCTGATTCTCGAAGGATAAATAGCCACATTCACGAGGAGGACCAAGAGACTCCTTTACACCTGAATGCAATGATTCTGTCTGGTGAGTTCTGGCCACCTTTGAAAGAGGAAAAACTGGAGCTCCCTACTGAAGTGAAAGAAGCAATGGATGCTTATACCAAGAAGTATGAGAAATTAAAGGTTAGTACTGAGAATTTATCAATGACTTTCTTTGGTGACTACAGGTGAAACTTGTAGCTCATTGAACATGCAAGCAGCTTGTTTCCATTGTTCAGATATCCTAGACAAGCAATAGGAGGACTATCTTCAGCCAGTCTAACTGCTTACCGGGAAGGTAAGAAGCAATTTTTGAGTGAGCAAGTATTTTTAACCAAATAAAAAACCAGAGAACTGCAATTGATGTAAATCAGAAGCAAAAATAGAAGTTGCCGGAAAACCTCAGTGGGTCTGGCAGCATTTGTGAAGAGAAATTAGAGTTAATGTTTTGGGTCCAGTGACCTTTCCTCCGAACTGAGTCTGCCCAAGTCACATGATGTATGACTGGAAGTAGTGATGGGAAAGTGCACAGAGTAAACTTGCACCCATTGCTCCACTAATAGGGGACAGTGAGTGTCTTGAATGTAATTTGTACTAAACAAGACTCTTCTGTAACTGCTCCCTTGTAAGCTAGATCCTTTTATGTTCTTTTGCAGTGTATTGATTTCTAATAGAGGGCATTTTTTGACATTGTAACCATATGCATGGTCAGGGTGTGTGAAAGAAGGTTTTGATGAAGATTCAGAGTTTGTTGTGCTCTGTTTTTACGTTGCGGCTTCATAATAACAGGTTCCACAGTTTGTGTTCACATTTGAGGAAGTGAACATGAAAAAAAAATCAAACTGCTAGACTTTTATTTTGATCCTGAATGGATTCTTAGTCGCTGTGAGCATAGTCTGTGCCAATTACTTGAATTTTTCTTAAAATTAATGTTACTTAAGTTCATGAAATCTTGGAAGGAATGTAAAATGGCTAGTATTTAGATTTTATATAATCAGTTTCTTTGGTTGTTAAAAAGATATTGGTGATGCTCTAAGGATTTTGATTGAATCCTTAGAGCAGTTTTTTTCCCCCCAGTGATTGAGTAATGAGTATTCAGAAGCCTAGAAATAGATTTATTATGACTCCAAGGACGAATGCATTGGTGTCTCTTGTGGTTATGGCACATAGTTTTATCACTTTCTTTCAGGCCATGAGATCACTGAACTGGAAGCCTCATCTGGGAAATGTTGACCTGGAGATCGAGCTGGCAGATCGAACATTATCTGTATCTGTCTCACCTGTCCATGCTGCTATCATTATGCACTTCCAACAGAAGAGTGAGTGTTGCTGCCTCATTATTAGGGAATGAAAATTTATCACAATTAAACTCAGAACATCTGGAGCACAATACTTTCTAAAGCACTGGGACTGTGTCATATATGCCAATTTCCATTCAATGACATAGAAAACCTTGTTTTTAACTCCTTCCAATCATTGTCAATATTACTTTCTCATTTAAATGATCAGGGAAGAGGATTTTGAAGCACATTAGAGCCTATGATGGGTGACATTGGAAAAAAAGATGCTTTTCTTTTCCCCAGCCAATTTTCTCCTATTTCCATCTCTATATAGAGGAACCTTGATTGCCCGAATAACATGGACAGGTAATATTTTGAATAATCGAATGCTGGATAACAATTTTAGCCAAGCATCGGGACCCTGTGATCTTGCCGGATAATCTGAAGTTTGGATAATTGAGGTTCCTGTTAATGTGTTATGCAACTCCATGGGGCATCATAGCTGATCCCAACCCTGCCCTCCCTCTGGGGATTCTACTAGTCAGCTGTGAGAGGCCTGGTTAGATATAGGATATTACAGCGCAATACAGATTCTTTGACCTGTGGAACCAATCTGATGCCTATCTATTCTACACTATTCTGTTTTCATCCATCTGTTTATCCAATAACCATTTAAATGCCCTTAAAGTTGGCGAGTCTACTACTGTTGAAATGTTGATTTTTTTTTATCTTCTCCCTTGTTCATGCTTCTTAACTTGGAAGCTAAGACCAGTTACATCAGCACAACTCATTAATCACAGGCCAGTGTTTAAATCTAGCAACTATGGTTCCATTCCTCATTAGCACAACTTGTCAGGCATTGGAGAAATTATAGACATAAAGTTATACACCACAGAAACAGACCCTTTTGTCCAACGTGTCCATGCCGACCAGATATCCTAAACTGATCTATTCCCATTTGCCAGCATTTGGCACATGTCCTTCCAAGGAGAAGATGAGGACTGCAGATGCTGGAGATTAGAGTCGAGAGTGGTGCTGGAAAAGCACAGCAGGTCAGGCAGCATCTGAGGAGCAGGAGAGTTGACATTTCGGGCAAAAGCCCTTAATCCGCAACATTGACTCTCCTGCTCCTCAGATGCTGCTTGACCTGCTGTGCTTTTCCAGCACCATACTTTCAATGCATATCCCTCCAAATCTTTCTTATTCATGTACCTATCCAGCTGCCTTTTAATTGTAATTATATCTGCCATCTCCTCCTTTGGCAGGTCATTCCATACACACCAGTGTATGCGAGAGAAAGTTGCCCCTCTGCACACATTTAAATCTTTTCCCCCTCACCTTAAACCTACCCTGGGAAAAGAACCTTAGCGATTCATCCTTTCCACACTCATCATGACCCTATAAACTTCTATAGGTCACCCCTCAGCCTATGCTTCAGGGAAAAAAAAAAGCCCCAGTCTATTTAGCCTCTTCCCATAGCTCATGTCCTCCAATTCCAACAACATCCTTGTAATTTTTTTTCTGAGCCCAAATTTAACATGGTGGTACAGTGGCTCAGTGGTTAGCACTGCTACCTCACAGTGATAGGAACCTGGGTTCAGTTCTGACCTCGGGCACCTGTCTGTGTGGCGTTTGCACATTTTCCTTGTGTCTACATGGGTTTCCTCCGGCTGCTCCAGTTTCTTCCCACAATCCAAAGATATGCAGTTTAGTGAATCGGCCATGCTAAATTACCCATAGTGTTCAGGGATGTGCATTAGTCAGGGATAAATGTAGTCTAGTAGGGTACTCTCCAGAGGTTTGGTGTGGACTTGTTGGGCCTAATGGCCTGTTTCCACTGTAGGGGTTCTATTCTATTCTATTCTATTTTGCTTAAAACAGGGAGACCAGAATTGAATGCAGCATTCTAATACTGGCCTTGCCAATGTCATGTACAGCTGCAACATGACGTTGCAATTCCTATATTCAGTGCACTGACCAATGAAGACAAGCATGACAAACACCTTCTTCAACACCTTGTCTACCTGTGACTCCATTTTCAAGGAACTACACACCTGAACCCCTTGGTCTCTTTGTTTGGCAACACTCCCCAGGAGTCTAACATTAACTGTATAAGTCCTACTCTGGTTTGCCTCAACACCTCCTATTTATCTGCAATATACTTCATCTGTCACTGCTTGGCCCATTGGTCCATCTGATCAAGGCCCCGTTGTACTCTGAGATGACTTGGAGGTGCCTGGTGAAGGAGCAGCGCTCTGAAACCTAGTGCTTCCAAGTAAACCCGTTGGACTATAACCTAGTGTTGTGTGATTTTTTAACATACTCTGAGATAACCTTCTTCACCACCCAGCACATGACCAATTTTGGCGTCATCTGCAAACTTAGTGACCATACCTCCTATACGATAGACAATGTCCACTGCTCTTGCCTTCATCAATCTTCTGTGCTGCCTCTTCAAAAAATAAATCAATCAAGTTAGTGAGACAGGATTCGAGAGTGTAATATTGGAAAAGCAGAGCAGGTCAGGCAGCATTCAAGGAGCTGATGAAGGGTTTATGCCCGGACGTTGATTCTACTGCTCCTTGGATGCTGCCTGACCTGCTGTGCTTTTCCAGACCCATACTCTGAACTCTGATCTCCAGCATCTGCAGTCCTCACTTTCTCCTATTGAGACATGCAATCTTCTAGCACCTAACCTGTGTCTGTTGGTGCTACAAATATCTCTGCTAGGTGCCCCACAATTTCTTCCCTAGCTTCACACGTAGTTCTGGGGTACTCCTACTGCCCTTACACTCACTCGATCCCAGCTGATATATGCCGCCTCCTTTTTATTGACCAGAACCTCAATTTTTCTCGCCATCCAGCATTCCCTACACCTACCAGCTTGCCCTTCGTTCCAACAGGAACATACTGACTCTGAACTCTCGTTATGTCATTTTTGAAGACCTTTCACTTTCCAACTGTCCCTTTCCTTGCAAATACCCTCCTCAATCAACTTTTGAACATTCCTGCTTAATACTGTGAAAATTGGCCTTCATTCCAGTTGAGACCTTTAACTTTTAGATCAGCTCTGTCCTTTTTCATAGCTATTATAAAACTAATAGAATTATGGTCGCTGATCCCAAAGTGCTCCCCCACTGACACAACAGACACCTACCCTGCTATTTTTTCAGAAAAGAGGGTCAGGTTTTGCTCTTTCTTTCGTAGGTACATCAACATATTGAATCAGAAAATTTTCTTGTACACATTTAACAAATTCCTCTCCATCCAAGTTGTTAATACTATGCCAGTCCCAGTCTATGTTTGGAAAGTTAAAATCCCCTACCATGACAGCCCTGTTATTCTTACAGATATCTGAGATTTCCTTACAAATTTGCTTCTCAATTTGTCCTGACTATTGATAGGCCTATAGTATAATCCTAATAAAGTAATTATTTCATAGGATCCAGTGACTTCCTTTTCTGATAATTATTGCATTCCCTTGAGAACTGCATATGATATTGAAATTGAACATGATGAAGGCCATAAATTAAATGTACTCATGAGGAGATTAGACATGATGTGCTACTGCACAACTAAAGCCGAGTTTTTGTTGAATGTGTGTATTCACAGGTACCTGGACTCTGGACGAGCTCAGTGATGCACTTAAAGTTCCTGTCGTTGCCCTGCGAAGGAAAATTGCACTTTGGCAGCAGCAGGGAGTCCTAAAAGAGGATCCCACAGATACATTTACAGTGATTGAGGAGGAACAGAAGGATCAGCAGGAGAAAATGGTTTTGATTGATAGTGATGAAGAGGGAGACTCTGCTATGGCTTCCCAGGCTGATCAGAAAGAAGAGGAATTGCAGGTACAGCAGTTTTAGTAAGTTATGTTATAATACATTGCATGCGAATAATTTGCTAGTCTTGTAGCCCTTGATAAAATGATCAAGGTAAATTCTATATCTCCTTTACTATACCTGACATTGAGGTGATTGCAAATTCCCTGAGAAACACCCCAGCAATAGCAAAATGCTGTGGACTCATCAGTATCCATCCTGATACCAATGACCTCGGGTGTGTGGGGGCCTCATGTGAAAATGGGGCTAGTGTCTCTTACATGTGAGAAATAAAGAAAGGCTGACATTTTTATGGTGTTTTGTACAGCAACAAGATTAGATTAGATTAGATTATTTACAGTGTGGAAACAGGCCCTTCGGCCCAACAAGTCCACACCGACCCGCCGAAGCGCAACCCACCCATACCTCTACATTTGCCCCTTACCTAACACTATGCGCAATTTAGCATGGCCAATTCACCTGACCCGCACATCTTTGGACTGTGGGAGGAAACCAGAGCACCCGGAGGAAACCCACACAGACATGGGGAGAATGTGCAAACTCCACACAGACAGTCGCCTGAGGCAACAAGATGTCCCAAAACACTTTAAAGCCTGTGAAGTACTTTTGAAGCACAGCTACTAATGTAGGAAACATGCCAGCCAACTTGCATAAATCCAGATCCCATGAGCATCATTATTGTGACCAGGTAATAGTGATATGGTTCGGAGATTAATTATATTGGCTAGGGCACTCCCCTTCAAAATAGTGCCACTTGGCATAGCAGCTGGCACTCCCTGTTTCAGCTAAATCATGAGGCCCTGGGGGCAAATGGCTGGATGAAATACAAAGTTGTGGTTCTGGATTTCCAGAAAGAGTCCTCTGTTTGAGCAGCGGTTCTGGTATGACATGTTTTGGTGCATTATTTAATTGAAGCTTGTTAATTTGTGTTTCACAGCTGTTTTGGACATATATCCAGGGTATGCTGACCAATCTAGAGAGCTTACCACTGGAACGTATTCACACCATGCTCAAGATGTTTGTGATGACGGGGCCAGTAATGGCTGAGATTGACATGCAGGAGCTTCAGGCATTCTTGCAGAAGAAAGTGAAGGACCACCAACTAGTATATTCCGGCGGAGTGTACCGGCTTCCCAAATCTAACTGCTGAATCAGGATCCTTGATCAGAAAGGTAACTTACACTATCCATGTTGTCTGTCGAGTTGGAACATCTGAGCTGTGACTTTAAATATTAATGGGCAGCATTGTTGATCCTTGGGCCATCTTAGTGTCCAGCTATATCATCTTAGACTACAGCTTTGGAAGCTGTCACTTCATGCAGTTTAGTTGCCTCACTGTTGCTAACATCAGTCCTATATTCAAAGCACAGGAAATCCTGTTTCTAAGTCATGCTGTTTTCACCTCTGCCTGGATTTGTAATATGAGTTCCATTTTAACGTTGTTTCGAACAGCCTTTTCCACAGTCCACCCTTGCCCTCTCTCTCTCAGCCTGTAGCTTGTGGTCTTTCCCACTCTGACCTGATGGGTGGCTGCTGGATCTCAAAGGCTAGCCTTTGAAGAAGTGACTCAGATTACCTGTTGGAGATACCAAGGCTAAATCTGAACACCGATACAATGAGAGTCACAGCATGGTCATGTCCACCATTGGTCTGCTCAAAATGCCATCACTAATCTGGTGGCTCTCTTCAGTGTGTGAATTTGAGAGTGTTCCTTATTGTGGGTGTTTGCTGTAGATTTCTACACTCTAGGGATTCTATGATTTTAAGTACTCTTCTTCGATGTTCAACAAAAACATTTATTTACACAGAGCCTCAGTAGCTTTGCAAAAAATACAAACTATGAATGAACTCATGTGGATGGAGGTTCATTGAGTCTTTTCAGAACAGTACGGCATGGTGGTTGTCCTTTGCTGCCTGCAGCAATGGAGACAGGTTACTGACCCATAGACCCCCTTATCTGTAATATGGCAGATGTACTCTGAGGCTTCTTCACCCTTTGGAGTTATACCTTTGGATGTTGTTTCTCCCTGATGCCTTTTGACCTCTCACCTGTCAGAGGATTAAGTCATGTTGATTGGATCATCACAGCACTCATTGCTTGGACAGATTCTGCCAAGCTTGATGCCAGAGTGCACAATTCCTCTAGTATCTCTGTATATTTCACATAGAATGTCCTACATCTGCTGCCTTGCAGGTGACTGACTCATATCTAGCATTCCTCTATCTGCCAGATTCCTGCTCCATCTCAGTTTCTGGCAGTGGCCGGTTGAACTGCGATGTACCTTCATTTGCTTCTCATTTCTCTCATTCTGACGCTCAGTTCCCTCCTGGAGTGCTATGATCTGTACTGGGTGCAGAGCTGGGATGTGGAGCACACAGAGGTTTCCACTTCTTCCTCAGAGGCTGCTATTAGACCCCCAGAGATTCCAGCGGCAACTGTGTTTGTGCCTATGCAGGTGACAAATAAAGAAGGTAAAGGCTAGCTTCGACATTTTGGGATGAATTTCACAGCCTTCCAAATGGGCTGCATTACGAGATATTACTTTTTGTTTGTATTTCACACTTTCCAACATGCAATCATTCTTTCCTCTCCAAGACAGGAGAGCCTCCAAGATAACAAAGCACCAATGCCTCACAGCATACTATATATCAATACACACTTCTCTAAGCATTCCTAATTAATGCCTCTTTCAATTGTAAATGGATGCCATTTGCAATCCCACCCCAAGGTCCTCCTTCCTACCTCACTTCATCACTGGACTACATCACTTCATCACCCATTCACCATGAGACTCCAACAGCATCTCCTCTATGCGTGTTGTAATGGCCAGTTTCTCCCGCAACCTCCAGTTCTGCTTCTCTCACTGTCATTGTGTAACCTCTTTTCCTGTGCTTACTGTGGCATTGTAATAGTTCCGAAGCTCCTGTACAGTTGCTCCTTCACATGTATGCTCTGAACATTCCACAGGCTGCAACCTCGGCACAGTGAGAAGTACCCACCAAGACCACCTCATAGGTTGCAGCCCATTTACAACAGCACTTGTCCCTCATGCCACCTCCAATTTTTATTTAAATACATAGGGCAATATCTTCATGGAGTCATCCTGAAAGTTTCTGTATAGATGCAGCTCCATAATGGATCCCTATCTCGCGCAAATCTTAGATAGCTATTTCAGCACTGAGTCCAGGTTGTCAGACTCACTCCAGGCTAGTTTAGTCAAACTGGGAGTTGATCTCTTTCCATGTGCTACCACCTGTATCAGGAACCTGGCGCATTAACAATTAATCTGTTCATTTCTTAAAGTTAACTTCTTCCAAAATAAATGCTTATTTCTATCAATGTAAAATGAAGCACAAAACTTAACAAAACTTAATGTTAACATTTTAATAATCAGAAAGTGAAGAGTCAGTCACCATTGATAAAGAATGTCTTTAGATGGAGTCTAAAGATTTTTAACCAGTCCTGATATTGATTTTTATAGTCAGTCGTATTGTCACGTGTTACCTGCTTACAGTGAAATTAAAGTTATTGGATCAATTCAGCAAAGTGCAGATTGGAACTTTCATCCTCACATCCACATCCAGAACCTGCAGCCCTTCTTAGTTTTCACAATTAATGCTTCTGGTAGATGTTTTCCAAACTATTTCACCTAATGTCATCCTAATCATAAAGGAAGGTATATGTTTAATGTTAATGACAGAAATCCTGGAAACTGAGTATTTTTTACGATTGCATCACTTCCAGACAACGGAGGAAAAATAATTGCTTTTTGTTTAAAAAAAAAATTCATTCTTGGATGCAAAATCTTCATGGAGAAAGTGAGGACTGCAGATGCTGGAGATCAGAGCTTCCTGAAGAAGGGCTCATGCCCGAAACGTCGATTCTCCTGCTCTTTGGATGCTGCCTGACCTGCTGCGCTTTTCCAGCAGCACATTTTCAGCTGCAAAATCTTCATCTTGTAATTGAAAGAAGTGCTTTTCTGCACACTAATTTTATTTTCTTCCTTCATTAGATTGGTGGAACAGATCCATGACTGAACTTGTGGCTTGTTTCCTGCTGTGACTTGTGATCCAGAGCCATAATTTGGAAGGAATATTGATGCAGCAGCACTGTCCGCTCAGCAGTAACTACAAGAAATTTGCTTGTCTTCATAACGAAGATTCACCAGGATTCTTCTACACCAAGATCTGTGGCAGAAGTCTGCTTATAGATGTCTTTGGTAGGGAGTGAGATAACAACTTATGGGGGAGAAATGAAACACTTGTAAGTGTACCTGAACTCTGTGGTACAAACTTCTGCAGGCACCCAGGAGTAGATTTTCCACAGTGAGTAAATCCTATCACTGATCTGAAAGTCTGACACCTCTCAGACAATCTTTACTTTTATCCCTACGATCAGTGACTGAGCAATATCGATAGCTGATGTTCATTTGAGGCTTACTTTGCAAATTCTTTTAATGCTATATCTGTGTTAGTATCTTTAGAATTATACTTCTGTTTAGGGATGGCTGTCTTGTTCTTTCCTAAAAGCCTGCAGTATAAGATCCAATGGATTTTGGCCTTTCCTCACTTAGTAATTATCCTGTGAGAAGGACTTTTTTTCTGCTTTTCCTGTTAAAACGTTTTAGAATTTAACACCTCTGCCTAATACCTGACTTGTACTGATCAGGCATTCTCTCCTGGGATCTTGATGGTTTTTAAATTGAGGAGGGGAATAATTGTACTACCAGTTGTGGAGACTACTTATTGTCTGTAAAGAATGGACTGGGACTCCTGAAGCATGGTTCTTAATCTGTGTTTTGATTGTGCACAAAGCCTTTGTAGCCTTGTAACTAATTCAGGTTAATAACAGGAAGTTACAAATGCTCAACAAGTGGGAACAGTTGCAGATCGTTGTCAATACTGGCAGAGGCAGGAACTGAACTGTGACTCAGCAAACACACCCCACCTTGAGCCATTTGTAAACAAAGGGCAGGAGGAACTGAAATTCTTATCAGTTTATTTAACAAAGTTATCAATGTGATTGTAATTGATTTTTTTTCTCTCTATTTCACTTTACACACATTGCTTATTGAAAAGATCCATGGATGCTGCATGTTTCAGTGTTATCGACACAATGTACTATGAATTTTACAGTATGTTGTGAACATTGAATTGTGTTCTGATTAGGACAACAGTAACCAAAAATGTGATATCTTTTTATCCCTTACTGGCTGAGGAATTATGTTTTCTCATAATCCTGATTAAAATGTGCATTATTTGTTTTTAAAGTTCACTTGTCTATGAATACTGACTTGTTTGCAGATAATTGGTCATCTCCCTACCAAGTTTTATTCACAAGGAATTTACAGCAAAATAATCAAGAACTATATGTGAATTCTTGGCATGTTTTAAGGAAGATCCATCCACATTTGGTATTCAATTTTTTAAATTTCCATTTTCTATTCTATACGGAACAATGTGCTGAATGCTAAGGAAGGACCAGATATATCAAATTGGGAGATCTTTGCATTTTTGGAATATTTGTTACTTGTAATCAATGCCATGAGTTTTACTCACTCTTATGGTTTGTGTGTGTCTCTCGCGCTCACTCTCTCTCAAATTGAGCAGGACTTAATGGTAAGGTCTGAGGGAATGTTGCTGAAGAAAGAGACCTTGGAGTGTAGGTTCATAGCTCCTTGAAAGTAGAGTTGCAGGTGGATAGGATAGTGAAGAAGGCATTTGGTATGTTGGGGCTGTTTTTCCTGAGCATGGAGGCTGAGGGATGACCTTTTTAGAGGTTTATAAAATCATGGGGAGCATGGTTAGGATAAATAGACTAGGTCTTTTCCGTGGGGTGGGGGAGTCCAGAACTAGAGAACATAGGCTTAGGATGAGAGAGAAAAGATATAAAATGGACCTAAGGGGCAACGTTTTCACGCAGAGGATGGTATGTGTGTGGAATGAGCTGCCAGAGGATGTGCTGGAGGCTGATACAATTACAGCATTTAAATGGCAAATGGATGGGTATATGAATAGGAAGGGTTTGGAGGGATATGGGCCAGGTGCTGGCAAGTGGAACTAGATTAGGTTAGGATATCTGGCCAGCTTGAAAAGTTGGACCGAAGGGTATGTTTCCATGCTGTATGTCTCTGTGACTCCCTTTCTGTCTGTCTGTCTGTCTGTCTGTGTTTCTGTCTGTGTGTCTCTCTCTCGCTCCCCCTACCCGCCCTGTTTTATATCATTCTGCCAAGGTAAGTGACTGAGCAAATCTCAGACCTTTTTCACAGAATGCATTACCTTGTTCTAGTTTGAAGGTATTTGCACTAACTTACCATTGTAAGGGACCACTTTTTTTTTCCCTTTTGGACTATTAAACCAGGAAATGAAAGTCTGATATTGCTCTATAATCATAGTATGAGAAAGCTTTGCAATTTGTAAATCAAGTGGGATATTGTAGTGTATAATTTTGACTGCACAGGACAGTGTTGCTTTTGGTGCAGTAAAGTTAAGGTATAAAAAACAATAGCATCGAGGAAAACTATCTGATGACAGCCCGTGGATTGGTCCAGCTACATTCAAATACTGTGCAGCCAGAGGCAAACAGTAAACATTCCTCTCTCTAACTCTGTGTGAGCAAAGAAAAACTTAAAGACTCTGAATTTTGGGACAAGACAATACCTAGGCCTACCTGATCAGCTACTGAATCAAGGGAACTGACAAATAACTCTCCACCTTGTGGGACTGGACAGTTGACCACTAGAATTTGTTTCCCTTCTTGATATGTTTCCACTCTTTTGTGTCGTTTTTTTTTATTTTGTCTTATTTGAATGAGTGTGCATGCATTTGGGGTTTCAAATCAGTGTATTGAGGGGAGCACATGCAATTTTTCTCATTTTCTGGTGGAGGTCTGGGTAGGGCCACAATGACAAACACGAACTCAATCAAAAAAAAAATCAGAAACTCTAAACGGTTAAGCTAAATGAATAAATAATAGAAATGATCATTAAAAAGTTCCAGACAGCAGAGTTTAGTTAATTTTCACTTTTTTGGTTATTAGGAAGCAGAGGTAGAGAGAGAGAGTCAACCCAATTCATGGTCCCCAGAAGAGAGGGTGACAACTATGAGAATGTCGTCACCCCTTTTTCCTGGTTTCAATAATCCTAAATGACTGTAGTAGGCTATGCTGAGCTGAATTGGCCTCTGTGGAATTTAGCTGAAAATGAGTTGGACTTTAAGCTTGGAGGTTCCTCCTGTCTCAGTCTATTTGCCCTCCTTTGTTTTCCCCTTTTCCATCCTGTTAGACCTTTCCATCTTTTTTTTTAACCACCCACTCCAGCCCCCATTCCACACTTCGTTTAGTTTGTCTCATTTAACTTCATGGGACTTTGGGCTCAAGCCATTCTTAAGGAGAACTTTTTTGTTTAAAAGAAACAAATTTTGCCAAGGAAATTAATGACCTTGAATAGCAAAACTGCTTCAAAAAGTTGTTGAAGATGTGTTGTAACACCAACTGTGCGCCGTAGGTCTCGGAGATGGGAATCTATTGTGAGATGTTCATGTATCACCAAGTTTGCTGTGTGCTCAGGGAAATCTCCAAAGTCCATGCACAACAGTGACTTATGAAATTGGGAGTCACTGTTGGGAATAGTGTTGGTATGTTGTGCAGGGAGAGTTGTCTGGGATCTGCCTGATAACTTAGCCCAGGCTCTGACCATAGAGCCTCCCTGAAGTTTGGCGACGGCAGTCATTTCAGCTGATTGTACCTGACCATCTAGGAGGAGGTGACAACACACACACACACACACACACACACACACACACACACACACACACACACACACACACACCCCCCACACACACACACACCCACTTTCCCCACCGCTCCCGATCCCATACTCTCATTGGCTTTGATTGCCATGGCCACCTCGACATTGAAACCTCAGCCAGGGCTACCAGTGCATGGTCAAGAACTTATTCTTGTATGAGAAGAGCAAGGCAGGCTGGCAGAACACCATCTACCACAAGCTGTCCATAAATGACTGCTTCAAAATAGTGCCTACGGAAGAGCACAATCCATCTGAGACCCCCACCCCCCCTCAAAATCCCCTCCACAGATCTAGCTCCTGCTCCTTTTGTTCCTAGAAAAAAATGCAGATGCCAAAGACCTACAGTGAAAGGGGAAAGCTGCCTATTCCCAATGCCAGCCTGTGGTCTCACCACCATTGTTCGAGGCTTTGGGCTGCTCATTGCTCCTCTTGTAACAGGCTGTTTCTCATCCACATTCACTGCTGTATAGGCTCACAGCCAGTCTGCAGCAGCACACATGGGAGGAACAGGGCAGCTCCTTATTGAGCTGTAAATTAAACTTCGCCATATGAAATACTCTGGAAGACAGTATTTGACCCAGCTATATATAATTCTCATTAGTCAGTAATCTTTTATTTTTGTTTGTTGTTAAAGAGTATGTTTGTTTGCAATAAATAATTATTTTCTTATTCATGATAAAACCTGGTATGAATTGCATTTTCTGAATTGTAGTTCATCAGGCGAACTGATCAATTTGCTGGTCTAATTAGGTAATTCAACATTGTGGTGGCTGTGGGAACAATGAGCTCGATTATCAGCATACACTTCCCAAATGAGTGTAACACCATCAGAACTCTTCATGATCAGACCAAAGAAACCATTCCATCTAATGGACTTGCATGACGTCATATCATCATACTTGCACATTTGCTATCCCTTTGGATCATTATCATTGTGCAATCTCTCACTATTTCAGTTCTGTATCCTTAAAACAGACATTTTGTAGTTTGTTTCCTTCAGTTTTACCACTTTTGACCTCCTGCCCTCTCCACGTTGTGGAGGTCTTTTCTCTTGAAGCATCCTTAACTTGGGCCAGAAGACGGAGGTTCGGTTCCTGCTTCAGGGTTTGATGGTCCTAGGGCGGCACGATGGTACAGTGGTTAGCACTGCTGCCTCACAGCGCCAGAGACCCGGGTTCAATTCCCGCCTTAGGCGACTCTCTGTGCGGAGTTTGCACGTTCTCCCCATGTCTGTGTGGGTTTCCTCCGGGTGCTCCAGTTTCCTCCCACAATCCAAAAATGTGCAGGTTAAGTGAATTGGCCATGCTAAATTACCCACAGTGTTAGGTGAAGGGGTAAATGTAGGAGTATGGGTCTGGGTGGTATACGCTTCGGCAGGTCGGTGTGGACTTGTTGGGCCGAAGGGCCTGTTTTCACACTGTAAGTAATCTAATCTAAACACAGCCAGGCTGGTTATCAATCTGTAAATATTTCTCATACATCAATGGCTGGTGATAGTCAAAACTGGGAACTACTGGTCATGTTAAAAGACTTCATGTGCAGGTTCTTTCCATTGTTGTTCTGAGGGACTACCATATACTTTCAGCAATGACAATTTCCATTTGTACAATGCCTTTTATCAGGAGTATTTCAGGGAATGTTATCATTACCAAGCCAAAAAAGGAGATATTACTATTATTAGCAACTGTAAGTTTTATCAGAGGTACATTTTAAGGAGTGTCTTGAAGGAGAAGAAAGAGGTGGAGAGGTTTGTGGGGATGAAAGTACCAGAGTTCAACTGGCATCAGAAGACATAGCTGTCAGTGGTGGAACATTGAAAACCGAGGATTTGCCAGAGGCCAGATATTGAGAAGCACAGACTTCTTGGAGGGTTGCTGGCCGAGAGGTGGTTACAGAGATATGGAAGGCAAAGCCATGCATGCATTTGAAAATAATATTTAAAATAGAGAGTTGCCAGATATGGAACCTTTTTATCAGAGGTACATTTTAAGGATTGTCTGGTTATCACTAAGCCAAGGCAGTCCAGCATCGGGCTTTACCCAATTTTTTTTTAAAGCAAAGTATGCTACAAAAATGCTGGAAAACTTACAGCCACACAGTGCTTGCAGTCACAAATGACTGGTTTACCTGGAATTGTCTGAGGATCTGACCGAGACAGGTGAATAGCCCATGCTACTCATCAGCCACTGATCAAACAATCTCCTGAGTTAGCTGACTATGTTCATTGGCGAACAGCACATTTTGAGACGTACCATATTTCCCTGAATGGAAGTAGTTGGGAGGGCAGCATACAACTTCTGGGTCGTGTAGAAAATACTTTACGGGAGGGTAGCCATCTGACCCAACTCCTGGAAATTGGTTGTTGCCAATGTCTAGTTTAGGAAGTTTTTCAGCAATTCTCTGTAATTGGTTTAGGGTATGTAGTATCACATATTGATATTCTATTTCCCCATCCACTAGACTATCCCCCTATCCTAAATATTGTTTTCTCATCCTCTGACTCGAGATCATTAATATCTTCCCTGCTCTTTATTGTGTGCAGTACCCATCTTGTTCACTCCAGATGTTCACATGGCTTGTCCATTTTATCCTGACACGGGCACTGATACCTCTATTGGTACTGTCTTTGGGACTTTTCTTTGACCAGCCAGTTTTCAGCTTTGCACACTGCGGTTCTGCTATCTCAGCTCTGTAGTACTGTTTAAGTTCCTTTTCTGTTGGACATCATACTGTTTTAATTATTGTCTCTTAGTTCAAATGAATTGCAACCAGCTACACCACTTTTCCTGTAATTTTGTTTTTCTGATTCTTCTTCTCATCTCCACCTCTTCTCAAGTTGTTTCAACAACCTCTTCAAAACTGTCTCCTACTCATCTTGAAATTTTCATTTCAATTGCCCCGTCTCTCTTTCAGAATGGTTTTCTTATCCTTCATATGCTATTAACCAAACGTGCTTTCTTTTTCATTCTTGCCTTACAAGTAGACCCTGTACCCCACCCTCTCCCAGTCTATTTGTCTTCTTCCTGGACTGGATCCTCCCTCCTGTGAACCATTCCTTAAGTGGAATCTTCTTTGCCATGTAAACTTCAGTCACTTCTACTATTAACTAGACTGGTCATTACTTTATCTTCAGCTCTCCTGGTTGACTTGCCAGTAATCTATAGGCTTTTATTCCCACATTCCCTAGTGTTATGTCACGGGGTAAATCCTCCTGCTTAATTTAAACCAGCAACCCAGAAAAGATTTATCCCGTGCAATAATCTGTGAAAATTTGAGAGGCGAGAACTATTTAAGGTAAGGGCGGCACGGTGGCACAGTGGTTAGCACTGCTGCCTCACAGCGCCAGGGACCTGGGTTCAATTCCTGCCTCAGGCGACTGACTGTGTGGAGTTTGCACGTTCTCCCTGTGTCTGCGTGGGTTTCCTCCGGGTGCTCCGGTTTCCTCCCACAGTCCAAAAATGTGCGGGTCAGGTGAATTGGCCATGCTAAATTGCCCGTAGTGTTAGGTAAAGGGTATATGTTGGGGTATGGGTGGGTTGCGCTTCGGCGGGTCGGTGTGGACTTGTTGGGCCGAAGGGCCTGTTTCCACACTGTAAGTACTTACTACTTACTGTAAGTAAGTAATCTAATCTAATCTAATCTAATCTAAACATTAACAACTTTCTTTCTTAAAATGTAACAGAGAATAATTAACTAACAACTATTTACAACTCCTTCCTCTAACCTATCTTTTACTTTTCCTTCTATAATACTAGTCTGATAAACTCTCCCCCTCCTCCCGCCCCCAATTAAGATTTACTGAAAAATTCAAATTTTCAAAACCAGCCAGCAGTTGACTTCTCTTTATATCTTTCTCGGTAGATTTGCTCTCCAAGTCGGTGTTGATGTTTTTCTCCGTGCAAATTCCTTCTCCAGACAGGTACCTCTCAGTTCTGACTAGCAGCCTACATGTGTTGGTCTTTTGGCAGTTCTCCTCCCAACTGTTCTAGCTTTCCTGGTCTTCCCCTCCTCCAAAGCATTGGCTTTTAATATTGTCAATATAGTGGGGGGTATAATTTAAACTGATTGATCTAATTCAAATTTATTTTGTCTCCAGGCAACCAGCTATACTAGCTGCTGGACCAAAACGTTACGTTGTACCATGCTCAGAACACTTGGTGCTGTCAGGTAGTTCTGCAAACTTTTCACTTTCGGAAAGGTACAGTACACCCACATCTTCATAACTCTGGTCCATTGAGTTACTATTTCAGCTAACCCAGCAAAGTTAGGTTAATATTTACTAGATCGTGTTGATCAGTGAATAAGTGGATAGTAAGTGAACTGTGTTGCGAGTTATACAAGGAGCAGGAATTTGGACAAACATCTATAACTCAGATTATTTAGTTAATTATCTTAATGCTCCATTTTGGACTGGTATTCATGGTGGCTGCTGCCACTGCTAGAGTGACAAAATTTCAAAAACACTTAGTTGTGAAGCACTTTGAGATGGGTGCATGGGTGAGTTGGACAGAAGAGTCTGTTTCTCATGCTGTATATCTCTATGACTTGAGATTGTGAAAGGTTCTGTATAACTTCTGGCTTTTCTTTACTACTTGTATAGTAATTGTTGAAGAGCTGGTTCAGGTATAGACACATTTCACAATATCATAAGAGAATGCTACTCATCAGAGTTAAAAATCACACAATACCAGGTTATAGTCCAACAGATTTATTTGGCCATGATTTGGAGATGTCGGTGTTGGACTGGGGTGTACAAAGTTAAAAATCACACAACACCAGGTTATAGTCCAACAGGTTTAATTGGAAGCACACTAGCTTTCGGAGCGACGCTCCTTCATCAGGTGATAGTGGAGGGCTCAATCGTAACACAGAATTTATAGCAAAAATTTGCAGTGTGCTATAACTGAAATTATACATTGAAAAATTGATTGTCTGTTAAGCCTTTCATCTGTTAGAATACAGTGATAGTTTCACTTCTTTCATGTGTAAATCACAAAACCATTTTTTTAAAAGTTGCATTCTCGGGTTAGCTGTTAACAATGGTGATAGCTAGACAATATGTTGAAGGTGTTAGCCCCTGTGTTCTCTGTCTATGACCTGATGTTTAGATTAATTCTAATCTAAAAAGTGAGATAGCAGAGTTTTACATAAATTCATGCAGTTTTTGAGCTCAGAGTTCTACATGAATGTACGCAGTTTTTGAGTAATGTAACCCTGCAAGTACACATTCACCCCACAAAATATATGTGTGCATGTGGATCTTTGTCTGTGTGTGTGTGTGTGTGTGTGTATCTGTCTGGGGTGGGAGTTGAGTGTGAGAAAGTGTGTGTGTGTGTGTGTGTGTGTGTGTGTGTGTAGTGAGTGCAGAGTGTCTTAAGTCTGAGAGGGGATGCATGTGGGAGTGTGTGTCTATAAGGGTGTGTGTGGGCGTGTGTGTGTGTGTGTGTGTATGTGTATGTATAGTGCAATGGTGATCACCTGTAATGTGACATATTACAGTGGCCGTGCAGAGGCTGATAGCTAAGTTTGGTACCCATAGGGAGGGCCTCAACCAGAGCCTTGGGTTCATGTCACATTACAGGTGATCACCATTGCACTACACACACACAGATGTTCCTATACACACACATACTCTCACATACACATGGACACAGGTACACACAGACACCCACACACTCCCTTATAGACATACACACTCCTACACTCTCACATGCACCCCCTCACAGACTTGAGACACTCTGCACTCACTACACACACACACATGCACACTCACACACTCTCTCTCTCACAGACACTCATACCCTCCCCCACATACACACACCAACATGCACAAACACACATATAACTTTGTGGGGTAAATTTATACTTGCAGGATTACATTTTATTTTGCTCAAAAACTGCATGAATCCATGTGAGATTCTGTAAATCTCTTTTTTTTAGAAATAGAATCATTTGGAACATTGAGGTACAGAGAGCCTCACACCTTCAATGAGTTATCTGGGCCAACATGGCACCTATTCTTAAAGTTCACTTCAGAATGTAACTTTTAAAAAAAAAATTTGTGGGATTTACATATGAAAGAACAGAAACTAACATGGTCATTCTGAAAGGTGAGAGACTTAACAAACAATCCAAGTCTTATTCAATATATAATTTCAGTTGCATCACACTGTAAACTTTCGCGATAAATTCTATGTCTTATGATCTTATACTCCACAACCACCTGATGAAGGAGCAGTGCTCCGTAAGCTAGTGCTTCCAAATAAACCTGTTGGACTATAACAGGTGATTTTTAACTTTGTACACCCCAGTCCAACACCGGCATCGCCAAACCATGACAACTCATCAGGGTATAGTAACATAGTGGTCATGTTGTTGAAATAGCGATCTCGGAACAGTTGGAAGACAAACATTCAAATCCTCCTGCCATGGGGAAATTGCTTTCAGTTAGATACATCTGAAATAAAAAATTTCGAATGAAAAAAGGATGGTATCAATGATAGTCATGAAACTATCAGATTAATATAAACGCCCACCTACTTCACCGATGTGTTTTACATGGGGAAACCCCTGCTGTAAGTCCTTCTGGTTTAAATGCTTCCAAGCTCACAACAATGTGGTTTGACTCTAAATTGCTCTTTGAAATGGCAATGATGAAGGGCTCTGGCCCGAAACGTCGAATTTCCTGTTCCTTGGATGCTGCCTAACCTGCTGTGCTTTAACCAGCAACACATTTTCAGCTCTGATCTCCAGCATCTGCAGACCTCACTTTTTACTCTTTGAAATGGCAAAGCAAGCCATTTAGTCATATCTCCAAGTACAACTAGGGATGGGCCAGAAGTGCTGGTTTTGCCATCTTATGAATGATTAAAGGATATCCCTTGCTGAGATACTGATCACTATGAGGATATTTTGTTTCCTCTCTAGCTCTTTATGTTGTTTTTCCCAGTTATCTTCCTTTCCAACTTACCCATTTGGTGCATTTGTAAAGGATTCATGCAATTAGGTCAAACTTTAACTTCTTCATTGCTTTAATGATCTGCCCCGAGGCTACTGAAGAGATTATTAAATTTGAAGTTATGTTCCTGAAATCTGATCTGGCTGTTGCCTCAGGGTTTTGAGAGGATTTGTAGCTCAAGTTGAGGTTCTGGATGTACATTTGCTCACTGAGCTGGAATGTTCATTTTCAGACATTTCATTGTTGTAGTAGGTAATGTCATCAGTCAGCCTCCGGTGACGCACTGGTGTTAGTGACCCACTTTCTATTTGTGTTCAGGTTTCCTTGGGTTTGCGATGTCATTTCCTGTTCTTTTTCTCAGAGGGTGGTAAATGGGGTCCAAGTTGATGTGTTTGTTGATAGAGTTCCAGTTGAAATGCCATGCTTCTAGGAATTCCCATGCATGTCTGTTTGGCTTGTCCTAGGATGGATGTGTTGTCTCAGTCAAAATAGTGTCCTTCTTCATTTGTATGTAAAGATGAGAGTGGGTCATGTCTTTTTGTGGCTAGTTGATGTTTCTGTATCCTGGTGGCTAGTTTTCTGCCTGTTTGGCATAGTCCTTGCATGGTATTTTATAAATTACATTAGTTTTGCTTGTTCTCTGTACACAGTCTTTCAAATTCATTAGCTGCTGTTTTAGTGTGTTGGTGTGTTTGTTGGCTACTGTGATGCCAAGAGGTCTGAGTAGTCTGGCAGTTGTCAGAACAAACAGCCATCCATCCAACCCAAACTTTGCGTCCATTATGTGGATGACAGCTTTATCATCACTAAACAAAACAAATTAGAGGAAATCTTCAAGACCATCAATAATACCCTTACTGGCATAAAATTCACTAAAGAGGAAAACAACAACAAACTGCCATTCCTAGATGTCGCAGTCGAGTGAACAGCCAATGGGGAATTTCAAACCAGCGTCTACAGGAAAACAACACATACAGATCAAATACTGAACTACAGAAGCAATCATCTCAACACCCACAAATGAAGCTACATTAGAACAATATTCCAACGAGCCACCACACACTGCAGCACAGAGGAACTATGAAAAGGAGAGGAAAATCACCTATACAGCGTATTCAAAAAGGAACGGGTACCCAATGAACACAGTGCGCTGATTTCTCAGCAACAAACTCAAACAAGCAGACAAAACTCATCCAGAAACCTGAGCCACTCTCCCCTACATCAAAGACATTTCAGAAATGACTGCCAGTCTACTCACCTCTCGGTAGCCCACAAACTCACCAATACACTAAAACAGCAGCTAATGAACTTGAAAGACTCTGTACAGACAACAAGCAAAACTAATGTCATTTATAAAATACCATGCAAGGACTGTAATAAACACTACATTGGACGAACAGGCAGAAAACTAGCCACCTGGATACAGAAACATCAACTAGCCACAAAAAGACATGACCCATTCTCACTAGTATAGAGTGAGATACAGATGAAGAAGGACACCACTTTGACTGGGACAACACATTCTTCATAAGACAAACCAAACAGAATTCCTAGAAGTACGGCAATATAACCGGAACTCTTATCAACAAACACATCAAATTGGACTCCATTTAGCACTCTCTGAGAAAAAGAACAGGAAATGACATCACCACAGGATATGACATCACCACCCCAAGGAAACATAATCACACAAAAGTAAAGTAGGTCACTAATGCCAGTGCTTTGCTGGAAGCTCACTGATGATGTTACCTAGTATGGTGACGGAATGTTGAAAATGAGCCTTCCAGCTCAGTGAGCAAACTTACACCTGTCACTTGAATGTTTCAAGTAATCTACATACAGTTGTCTGGCTTTGAATTTTTCAGAGAATACACTAGTCAGCAAAATATCCTCATCACAATACAGAGGATGCATCTCATCACATTATGTTTTGCAAATAAAAGAATATCTCCTGTTACTGTGTAAGCATGTTCAGTGTGATAAATACCAGGAGTTACCTTCCCTTTTTTTTTTGGGAGATTATACAAGCTTTAGCTTAGAGCTTTTTAAACTTGAGTTTTGGGTAATAAAGATAATATTCAAGTCTGAACAGCACGGTGGCACAGTGGTTAGCACTGCTGCCTCACAGCGCCTGAGACCCGGGTTCAATTCCCGACTCAGGCGACTGACTGTGTGGAGTTTGCACGTTCTCCCCGTGTCTGCGTGGGTTTCCTCCGGGTGCTCCGGTTTCCTCCCACAGTCCAAAGATGTGCGGGTCAGGTGAATTGGCCGTGCTAAAATTGCCCGTAGTGTTAGGTAAGGGGTAAATGTAGGGGTATGGGTGGGTTTCGCTTCGGCGGGTCGGTGTGGACCTGTTGGGCCGAAGGGCCTGTTTCCACACTGTAAGTAATCTAATCTAATCTAAAATAGAGTCAAAGGGTCATAGAGATGTACAGCAAGGAAATGGACACTTTGGTCTAACTTATCCATGTCAACCAGATATCCTAAATTACTCTAGTCCCATATGTCAGTACTTGGCTTTTATCTCTATGTCAAGCTGTCGGAGTAGATGTAAAGAAAAAGAGGAAGTGGTGGAGACTGGCACAATTACAACATTCAAAAGGCATCTGGATGGATACATGAACAGGAAGGGTTTTGCGGGATATGGGCCAAATGTTGGCAAATGGGACTAGATTAGGTTAGGATATCTGGTCGGCATGGAAGTGTTGGATGAAGGGTCAGTTTCTGTGCTGTACATCTCTCTGACTCTAAAAGTTACTTGAATGTTAGCAGGGATGTGAGGTTTTAATTTTTACAGAGAGACATATTCTACTTCAATTAATTCCTCTGGAGCAAGTTCCAAATTCTCTCAAGCCTTTGGGTAAAGCCATTTGTTCTGGATCCTCCATTGACTATCATGGTGATTATCTTATAGTGATAGCCTCTAGTTGATGCCCTTCCCCACTAAACAATATGTCCTTAATCTCCTTCCTTGACCAAAACCTTCCATAATTTTAAAGACCTCTTTAAATCCAGCTTGATCATCCTTTACTGAGAGATATATTTGAGTTCTGCTGGCATCTTTAGGAGTGTTCATATGCAGGTTGATCTGGGTGTGCAGGTCCAGAGATCAGTGAAGGTGGCAATACAGGTAAATAAGGTAGTAAAAAAGGCTTATGGCATGCTTGCCTTCATTGGAAGGGACATTTAGTATAATGATAGACAAGTTATACAGCAGCTTTATAGAACTTTAATTATTGTTGGGGTTCTGTTCTCCGAGCTGGGAATTTGTGTTGCAGACGTTTCGTCCCCTGTCTAGGTGACATTCGCAGTGCTTGGGAGCCTCCTGTGAAGCGCTTCTGTGATCTTTCCTCAGGCATTTGTAGTGGTTTGAATCTGCCGCTTCCGGTTGTCAGTTCCAGCTGTCCGCTGCAGTGGTCGGTATATTGGGTCCAGGTCGATGTGTTTGATGATAGAATCTGTGGATGAGTGCCATGCCTCTAGGAATTCCCTGGCTGTTGTCTGTTTGGCTTGTCCTATAATAGTAGTGTTGTCCCAGTCAAACTCACGTTGCTTGTCATCTGCGTGTGTGGCTACTAAGGATAGCTGGTCGTGTCGTTTCGTAGCTAGTTGGTGTTCATGGATGCGGATCGTTAGCTGTCTTCCTGTTTGTCCTATGTAGTGTTTTGTGCAGTCCTTGCATGGGATTTTGTACACTACATTGGTTTTGCTCATGCTGGGTATCGGGTCCTTCGTTTTGGTGAGTTGTTGTCTGAGAGTGGCTGTTATGATTCCTAGTAGTCGTAGCAGTCTGGCTGTCAGTTCGGAAATGCTCTTGATGTATGGTAGTGTGGCTAGTCCTTTAGGTTGCGGCATGTCCTCGTTCCATTTAATTAGGCCATATTTGTAATGTTGTGTACAGTTCTGGCTGCCACACTACCAGAAGGATGTGGATGCTTTGGAGAGGGTTTACCAGGATGTTGCCTGGTATGGGGGATTTTAGTTAGGAAGAAAGGTTGGAGAGACTTGGTTTGTTTTCACTGGATTGCACAAGGTTGAGGGGTAAGGTTGTGAATGGCTTGGATAGAGTGCAAAGTATGAGGCTTTTTCCCAGAGTGGGCAGGTCAGTTGCTAGGGGACACAAGTTCAAGGTGCAGGGTGGGGGGGTGGAGCTTAATACAGATGTGCAAAGCATATTTTTCAAACTAAGTGCCTGCAACGCACTGCCAGAGGAGGTGGTGAAAGCAGACACAAAAGCAGCATTCAAGAAATACTTCGACAAATACATGAATCGAAAAAGAATCGAAGAATACAGATCCTGTAGGTGAAGCCAGTTTTAGTATGGAAGGGCAAAATGTGTTGGTGCAGGTTTGTTCTTTGTTCTTTATCTTTGTAAATCTTTATTGCATTTTCACAAAATGTCTACCCATTTTATTATAAGGTGACCAGAAATGTACCTGGTATTTTGAGTGTGCATTTTACCAAAATTTGATGTAAATATGGCTGAATGTCCCTGATTTTTGTGGGCTCTCTGGAAACCTTTACAAATGGTCAATGGAATTTAGATCTGGAATGTTTGCTGGTGGGAGAGGCAGGATGTGACTCAAACATGAAGGAAAGCCAAATCTGCAAGGTTTTTGAACTCCGTGCTGAGTTTAAACAGACTCTACTGTTGATGAAGCAAGGACCTTAATGCAAAGTGTGGGAGTTGCAAGTTTATTGAGGAAATGTAAAATCCTTGAATGGGCAGATAGTCTGTCAAAACTGTGAAGTTACTTCAGACAATTTGACACAAGCAGCTTTGTTTTGTAATTGAGATGAAAACATCTGTTGTAGAAATTATGCGAATTGTTTTGCCCATCCTACAATTATCACAGCAGTGATTGCTAGGTTTATGGTTTGTTTGGCTGCTAAAAGATTTGTGGGGTTATGAACATAAGTCTGATTGGTTTTAAGCATGTTGATGTACTTCAGGGTCTTTTAATATTGTGACAGCTATAACAGAATGGTTCTAAAGAAGACTCATTGGACCCAAAACATTAACTCTTATTATTCTTCACAGATACTGCCAGACCGACTGTGTTTTTCCAGCAATTCATGTTTTAGTTTTTGTTTCCGATTTCCAGCATCCACAGTTTTTTCAGTTTTGAGCTAGATATTTAGATCTTATTTCAGTTCATCTCAGCATATCCTCTGAAATATGTTTACACTGGATAGAGAATGAGTTGAGGTAGAGGCTTTATGAATAAGGGTACTGGGTTTACATGGAGAGTATATGGGGAAATGGGTATGTTGGTAGGGAATGGTATGTGAGGAGTGTGATTAAAGATTTAGGCCTTTCCAACAGCGCATGTCAGTACTCAGCAGCAGTTGTAACCGATCTGTGCGGTGGGTCAACTCGATCACCCACCAACAACATTTGCCCTGGTTTGTCGATCGAGTCTGATAGATCACTTTTTGCCCCCCCAAGATTCTTCTGCCACCTCTGGAGATTTCCTCATCATTGATAGCCACAGGTGAGGTGCTGGAAGACTGGAGGTTGGCAAATGTGGTGCCACTGTTTAAGAAGGGCGGTAAAGACAAGCTAGGGAACTATAGACCGGTGAGCCTGACCTCGGTGGTGGGCAAGTTGTTGGAGGGAATTCTGAGGGACAGGATGTACACGTATTTGGAAAGGCAAGGACTGATTAGGGATAGTCAACATGGCTTTGTGCGTGGGAAATCATGTCTCACAAACTTGATTGAGGTTTTTGAAGAAGTAACAAAGTAGATTAATGAGGGCAGAGCAGTAGATGTGATCTATATAGACTTCAGTAAGGCGTTTGACAAGGTTCCCCATGGGAGACTGATTAGCAAGGTTAGATCTCATGGAATACAGGGAGAACTAACCATTTGGATACAGAACTGGCTCAAAGGTAGAAGACAGAGGGTGGTGGTGGAGGGTTGCTTTTCAGACTGGAGGCCTGTGACCAGTGGAGTGCCACAAGGATCGTTGCTGGGCCCTCTCCTTTTTGTCATTTACATAAATGATTTGGATGCGAGCATAAGAGGTGCAGTTAGTAAGTTTGCAGATGACACCAAAATTGGAGTTGGAGTGGACAGCGAAGAGGGTTACCTCAGATTACAACAGGATCTGGACCAGATGGGCCAATGGGCTGGGAAGTGGCAGATGGAGTTTAATTCAGATAAATGCGAGGTGCTGCATTTTGGGAAAGCAAATCTTAGCAGGACTTATACACTTAATGGTAAGGTCCCTAGGGAGTGTTGCTGAATAAAGAGACCTTGGCATGCAGGTTCATAGCTCCTTGAAAGTGGAGTCGCAGGTAGATAGGATAGTGAAGAAGGCATTTGATATGCTTTCCTTTATTGGTCAGAACATTCAGTACAGAAGTTGGGGAGGTCATGTTGCGGCTGTACAGGACGTTGGTTAAGCCACTGTTGGAATATTGCATGCAATTCTGGTCTCCTTCTTATCAGAAAGATGTTGTGAAACTTGAAAGGGTTTAGAAAAGATTTACAAGGATGTTGCCAGGGTTGGAGGATCTGAGTTACAGGGACAGGCTGAACAGGCTGGGGTTGTTTTCCCTGGAGCGTTGGAGGCTGAGGGGTGAACTTATAGAAGTTTACAAAATTATGAGGGGTATGGATAGGATAAATGGACAGTCTTTTCCCTGGGGTCGGGGAGTCCAGAACTAGAAGGCATAGGTTTAGGGTGAGAGAGAAAGATATAAAAGAGACCCAAGGGGCAACATTTTCACACAGAGGATGTGGTGGAGGCTGGTACAATTGCAACATTTAAGAGGCATTTTGATGGGTGTATGAGTAGGAAGGGTTTAGAGGGATATGGGCCTAGATTGGGTTGGGATATCTGGTTGGCATGAACTAGTTGGACCGAAGGGTCTGTTTCCATGCTGTACATCTCTAGGACTCTATGACAGCCCCTACCTTATGAGCAAAAATCTGCCACAATGTCTCAGTAGGTTTTTTTTCCTTCTAGAAATAAACCTTGTTTTTTTTTAATGGTCTGATGAAGGTGAGTGTTACCTGTAGTAATTTGTGTATATCTACTCCCAGGCCCCTTTGCTCCTCAACCATGGTTACATTCATATTTTCCAAATAATGCATGACCCTAGTTTTCACCCCAAATTTTAAACTTTACACATCTATTTTGAAAGTAATGCTTCAATTCTGTGCCAAATTTGCATGTTTATCAGTCATCTTTGTGATTTGTTGCTGTCCTCTTCTGTGTTGACTATCCTCTCAATTTGCTGTTGTCCATAAATTTAAAAATTGTGTTTTTAATTAAGAAGTTGAAATTGCTATTATAAACAGTAGTTGCCCCAACACTATCTTTTATGGACCTGTACTAATCTGACTAGCTACCATTCACATCTACTCTCTGCTTTGTCTTGTAGGCAGCTAGTTTATCCCTTGAGTTATCTGTCGTCTGACTGCCATGCTCCAGCCTTTTATTAATCTATTCTTTGAACATTCTCAAAAGTCTTTTGGAAATCTAGGTGTATCATACGTAAAAGTAGAATTTTTTTAGACTTTTTTTTAAGACTAAATTTATCATGTCAACTGTTACATAGATATTACTTTGGAGGGGCTGAAATTCATGCTACAGCTCAAAATCACCACATCATTTGCAAAAGCCCAATTGATCTTTAAACGAATAAAGAAAAAAAACAAGGAATTGCAGTAATTACCAGATAAAGGCAAAATTGAATTAGTAAGCTTTTATTTATACATGCAGAAATATAATATGGATTTAATCACAATTGCATGTTACATCTTAAAATAAGCATATCAAGTACGAAAGTTCATTAAAATCCCGCAAAATCACACTGTTCAACATCTGCAGCACCGAATAAAGCTTCACAATCACCAGGATGAATGATATCATTGTATGGATCCTCTTCATCTTCCCAGTCTGAAGTTAGCGGTAGCACATCATCTGCATCTTCTCCATCTATGTCACCCTGTAGATAATCGCCCTCTGTACTATTCACTGTATTCAAAGTTCCATTTTTCTTGAATGATTTGAAAACAATGTCAACTTTTATTTCCTTCCATGAAAACAATGATCCATTCATAGATCAGTGACAGTGATGGAGCCCACGTACTGCTTCCTTTGTGTATGTTTTTTTTCTCCATCCAGTTATTCCACTTCATTCTCATCGTGTCCTTAAATGGCTGATTGATACCAACATCTATTGGTATCAAACACTTGTAAGTCTGCTGGGAATTACAGCTACGTCAGTGTTATGTGATCAGATGTTGTCAACAACATTCTTCACTAGATCTGATCTAATCTGGTCCCAGACGAGCGAACTCTTTTCCTTGTGTAATCCACCAGGTCATAAATTCCAAACTTCCTTTACCCATTTTCGACATCCACCTTCCTCTATCCAGCCTGATGGATACACATGGATGACAATTCTTCTTTGGAAATTTCTCCTTCAGCAAAGTTTTTCTCTTCAAAGCAGTCATTGGTTTTAACTTAGTGACATCAGCCATACAAGAAAGAACGAAAATAAACCTCCTTTTTTCATGGCCAGTGGTTCTCGCCAGTACTGTTTTGTTTTCTCCTTTTTGATTCACAGTTCAGTTCTCCAGCATGTCAAGAGTAATAGGCATTTCCGATGTTTCCAATGTGTGATAACTTATTGCCTTCCTTCTAACTATTTCTGATTACAAACTGGTGAAACTGTAATATCCTATCCTTTAGTTCAATGGGCAGCTTTTGTGAAACCTTACTTCTCTGCTGAAGTATTAAGCCATGCCTTCTCATGAACCCTGTGCATCATCCAGCACTTGCCTTAAAATCCAAAATTCCATCCTTCTTTAATGGATTTCATGCATGGATTCAGACGGCCTCACAACTAACATACTTTTCCATTTTGATAATTGTCAAGTACCCACTCAGTAACTAATTTTTCCGACTGTGTCCACTTGCTCGGTTTACCTCTGTTGGCGCACTGTTGTTTTAGCTTTGTCTGAAGGTGGTTTATTATCTTTCTCCACTCTCTTAAAAGTTTGTCTGAAACACAAAATTCTCTTGCTGTTACACAGTTATTTGTCTTCTCTACAACTTCAATAACTTTCAATTGAAGTGCTGCTGTGTATTTTTTGTTTTTTTCTGGAGGGCATTTTTCCACAAAATGAAGAAATTACAAAAACTTAAGTAGGTATATGACTGTATTCCATGGGGTAGGTTGGCACCTGACTCTTACACGCTGGATGGGTGAGAAATGTACATCAAATCACATAATAGCACAGAAAAAAAATAATTTCCTTGTTGTAACATTTACACACAGGATAATACCTCAACACACAAATGTTGACCTGTTATGAGTGAAGAACTAAGGTAGATTTTTACGCAAGATATATGGAAAATTCCAGATATTTTTGGTCAAAAATGTGGGGTAAACTTTTACATGAGATCGATTATTACCCGAGTACATACGGTATTATTTAAATAATTCTTGTCTGCTCTCTCTTGCCTTCTAAGTAAAATCAATTAAGTTGTCTAACCAAGATCTTCCATTTTGAAATTGATGCTGACTTCACATTAAAATTTCTTCTGATGTCAAGTACATCTGATTCATGGTAAATATTGAAACAAAATGATTAATATTTCTGCTATTTAGACATTGTTACTGTGATTTTACTCTCTCTCACACATCTCTGTTCCATCCTAATGTTCCTTTTCTAGGTGTATGGAATATTTTGATATTTTATTTTATGTTCCTTAATTTAATGCCATAAGATGATGAGGAATAGGAGTACAAGGAAACTATTTGGCACTGAGAGCCTCTGTCACCATTCAACATAGTCTTGATTGATCTTTGCATTCTCTATCAGCTCTCTCCAACTCTGTCTTGACTTTAGTCGATGACTAGATAACTCTAGCTGTCTGGGTAAAGAATTCCAGAGGTTCAGCATGCTGAGTGAAGAAATTACTCCTCATTTCAGCTGTATTCTAAGATCCTAACTGCATGTTCCAGATCTCTCAGCAAAGAGCCAATATATTTCAATAACGACCTTGTGACGACCCTTAAGAATTCTATGTTTCAATTAATTAAGTTTTTTTTCTCTAAAATCGAGGCAAAAGAGGCCTAGTTTGCTCAATCACTTTTCATCAGATAATCCTCTCAACGCAGGAAGCAGTTTGTTGGCCCTTAATATACTTATTTAGGTAAAGAGATCAAGTCTTCAAACAGTATTCCTCTTTATCTTCCCAATTGTACTGTTCTTCCATCTCTCGTAATATATCTGTATTCTCTGCTACCATGCACTACTGCCTGCATTCCTAGTGAATGCCTCTTTCCTTACCCCCAATTTTCTACTTCGTTAATTTATCTGTAGATTCTGCTTAGAATTTGCTTAGTTCAGAATTTTGGCGGAATGTGGTTATCCTAAATTCTGAGCAATTCTAAATGTTTTCCATGTTTGTGTCATATTGACTATTTTATTTTCCCAAGTTTTATTCTCAGTCCTTTTTTACTTGTGTTTTTCCCTCAAACCTACTACCCAGTCTTTGGTCAAACATCACTTTCCTTTCATGATACCAATGTGCTATAGATCAAGGGGAACCATTGGATGGTACTGTACCTGGACTTTCAGAAGGCATTTGATAAGGTGCCACATCAAAGGTTATTTCAGAAGATAAAGACTTACAATGCTTTTGTTTTGATGAGTAGCAGGTTACATATTGGCCTGGAAAGAGGATTGGCAAGCTAACAGTAAATAGTCGATAACAAATGGGTCACATTCAGGTTTGGAAGGTGTAACAAATCCTGTTCGATAGGAGTCAGCCAGTGCCTCAACCTTTTGCAATATGTATGAATGACCTAGATGAAGAGGCTGAGGCCTGGTTGCTAAATGTTTTGATGACACAAAGATAGGTGGAGAAGTAATTTGTGAAGAGGTTACGAATTAAAGAGATATAGAAAGGTTAAATGAGTTGGCAAAGATCTAGCAAATGGACTACACAGAAACAAAGAAGATATGAGCAGGAATCAGCTATTCGACATCTTGGGTCTGCTCTGCCATTCAGTATATCATGGCTGATTATCGAGCTCAATATCCTAATCCCACAGTCACCCCACTTAATCCTTGATCTCATTAGCCACAACTGTAAATGTATCTCCTTGAAAGCAATGTGAGAAAATGTGAAATTGTGCTTTTAGGCAGGAAGAATAAAAACGAAGTGTCTTGAGTATTTGCAGAGCTGAGAGATACACCTGGATCTGGATGTCTTGATTTATGAATCATAAAAGTATGCAGATACGGCAAATAATTAGGAAAGCTTCGATTTAGATTACTTACAATGTGGAAACAGGCCCTTCGGCCCAACAAGTCCACACCGACCTGCTGAAGCGCAACCCACCCAGACCCCTACATTTACCCCTTCACCTAACACTACAGGCAAATTGGCACTACGGGCATGGTCAATTCATCTAACCTGCACATTTTAGGACTGTGGGAGGAAACCGGAGCACCCAGAGGAGTGCTCATGCAGACACTGGGAGAATGTGCAAACTCCACACAGAAGCGGGAACTGAACCCGGGTCTCTGGCGCTGTGAGGCAGCAGTGCTAACCACTGTACCACCATGCTGCCCACATAATTAGGAAAGCTAATTCAATGTTATCGTTTATTGAGAAGGCATTTGAATACAAAATTAAGAGATTATGCTTTGGCTTTGCAGGGTTCCAGTGAGACCATACCTGGAGTGCTGTTTATATTAATGATCTCCTTATTTGAGGAAGGATGTTAATATGTTGGAAATAGTTCAGAGAAGGTTTAAGAGACTAATGTCTGGAATGGACAGATTATCTTATGAGGAAAGATTAGACATCCTACGTCAATATCTGCTGGAATGTAGAAATGGTAAGAGATGCCGTGGTTTAAATGTGTAAAATGTTGAGGGGCCTTAACAGGGTAGGTCTGAAAAGAATCTCGAACCAAGGATTACTGTTTGACAAAAAAGGGTTTCCCATTTATGATAAAGATGAGGAGAGCTGACTGCCTTAGAAACTCTGCTTCCACTGTTTTATTTTGAGAGGGAGAAGTCTTTGAATATTTTTAAGGCAGAGGTTTAGAATTTAGAATAGGCCTTTATACTCAGAGTTTCGTGAAAAGCTTATACATTGCCAATTGTGGTGCCAACTCAGAGACAAAAATACCTCGGCACAGCTTCCTTATTTACAAGATATTAGACAATAGAGAATTAATATGTCCAGCAATACAGATGTAAAAGCTCAGTATGACTGACCACAATAGCACCTAGCTTCCAGCGTGCAGTGAAACCTGGCTTGACACCACCCCAGCAACATGCCACGCTGGGAGGCCACTGCGCCAGGCTGAGGGGATTCTATGCCGGGACCCCGCTATGGGAGACTGCTTTGCCAGGTCAGGAGTCATTGCCGGAGGATGGGTATTGCCATTCACCAGAGACTGGGAGTTGAAGAGAAAAAAGTAGAAGCAGCAAAGAAAAAAGCACCAAGAGAAAGGTAAAGAATTGTAAGAACAGGCTGAGCAGGTGAGCTCCAACTGGAGCGTCCTATACCACCTCCATCTTGCAACTTGGATAGAATCTTGCTGGACAAGTTGGAGAAAGAATAGTGGGGGCAGGTGGGGATGTGGAGTTGAGATTACACTCAGAGCTATGATCTTGTTCAATGGCAGAGCAAGCCCGAGGGGCTGACTGGCCCATTCCTGCATACAGCCCATATATCCATATGCTTATGTCCTTATCAATTATATTAGACTGTATTATATTATGACCAGTGTCATTTAGATATTCCACTACTTTTACTTTAGTTACCTGTTCTAACTCATTTCTCAATGCAAGATCCAGTAGGAAGGCCTCCTTTGTTTGCTGTCTTGCATTCAGCATTAAAAGGAATCCCGTTTACAGTTTGTAAAATTTTCATATTATTCATTTAACCTAATTCTGCTGGCAATAAATTCAGGAGTGGATGAAATCCTTCATGATTTTATTTTGTCCATTTCTGTAATTTGCCTGTATGTTTATTCTCCCACCTTTCCCACTATACATTTGATAAGCTTCTCTCTCCCTCTCTAGCTTGATCCTTATGTTTCATCTGTATCCCCACAGATGCAATTTCTGTCTGACTGATGGCTACCATACAGCTCATTCTGCTATAACGCGTCAGTAGTGTTCCTTTGCAACCTTGTACTGCAGAAAATTGCACTATAGAAAGTCACATTGCAGAAGACTGCCATAGAAAATCGCTATTCTGATTCAGTAGACAATTTGTGTTATCTGAACGGCGTCCACAATTTGACAGTTGGATTATAGCCAGTTCACGCTGATGAAAAATGCATTATAACAGAACAACCTATACAGTTCTTCTACTGCCATTATATTACCTGAAATAAGGATATCCCCTTTTACCTTCCATTTATCCCCCAATCTTTTCTCAATATTTTTTTAGATTAGACTTAGTGTGGAAACAGGCCCTTCGGCCCAACAAGTCCACACCGACCCGCCGAAGCGCAACCCACCCATACCCCTACATTTACCCCTTACCTAACACTACGGGCAATTTAGCTTGGCCGATTCACCTGACCCGCACATCTTTGTGACTGTGGGAGGAAACCGGAGCACCCGGAGGAAACCCATGCAGACACGGGGAGAATGTGCAAACTCCACACAGTCAGTCGCCTGAGTCGGGAATTGAACCCGGGTCTACAGGCGCTGTGAGGCAGCAGTGCTAACCACTGTGCCACCGTGCCGCCCACACTGCAATGTTAAATTCTAAGTTCTGATTTTGTTTTGTACTGTAGTTTTGGCTCCATCTGGCTAATCTCAACGTGGTTCCTGTGCTTTATTAGCAATATTTGCTCTGCAGCACATTTAACTTTACTTTTAATTGCAGTTGTTCTCTCTTTATTTTTAGGTCCCCTTTCTCCACTACCATTCTATAACTCTACTTATTCCCTGGCCATTTATGTCCTCTCTTAATTTAGTCTGTCTCACCCTGTCTTCTCCTGTTTCACTTATATTTAGGTTTGATTCGTTTCTTGTTACCCCTTCCAGTCCATTTGCTGGTTTAATATTGTGTCACCTCGAGACACTTTGTTCTACTTGGAGCAGGGAAGGTTAAAGGGAAATTTAATAGGGCCATTTAAAAGTAAGGAGTCCTAATATATGAAGTGAAACCTTTTCTATCAGTTTGGGTATCTGTAACCAGAAGAAACAGTTTTAAAATAACTGGTTTAAAGAAAAAAAGCTGAGCACTCGAGAGATTTTCTTTTTCCCCCAGCAAGGAGTCGTGATCTGCTTCCACTGTTGCAAAGGTCAGTGGAAGCCAACTCCATAATAACATTCAAAAGGATATAGGACCTCTGCCTAAAACATTAAAAAAAACTTTGAGTTAAGAACAGGGCAGTGAGACTAATGAAATGGTGCCTTCAAAGAACCAGAATGGACATGATGGGTTAAATGGCCTCCTCCAAATTTCTAGGATTGTATATAATCCCAAAGCATTTCAAAATGTTTAATTACTGACCAGCTCAGATCCCATGAGTGGTCAATATCTCTGATTTGTGTGGAGCTGAAACTCTGGCACAGACTTTAGGGATTGAATGATCCATTTCTGGGCTGTAACCTGTATATACTTTTTTGTAATACATTCAAAGAGTGTGTTCAGCATTGAACAGGTTAAAGTCTGCACCAATTTGGATTTGGGGTAAGAATAAATCTGATCGGTTTGTCAGCCTGTGGGAAAAGAACAGGGAAGTGGGACAAATTGAATAGCTCTTTTTGAAAGCACAATTGGCACAGCAGTCCTGAGGAAGGGTCACTCGCTCTGTTAGCTCTGATTTCTCTTCAGATGCTGCCAGACCTGCTGGACTGGTATAACTGTGGTGGGCTGAATGACTTCTGTCTGTTGAACTTCATTCTCTGGTATATGTGGACAGTTTCAAAATTGAGAAATCTTTCCTCAACAGATGTTAGTCAGTTTTTAAATGTTCAACAGTTTTTTTTTGCAGAATTTGATTTTGTTCTTTCATTAAAGAAGGTAATAAATCCAATGCCCATGGACAAAGTGAGGAAAATTATCTCGGTAAATTTCAGTAACATTAATGGTGCTTAACAACAGCCAATAATGATTTGCTTTCAATAGTGTGACAAAGGCTTTAGATGCACCTCATGAAAAGATTTGTTGTTTTAATAAAAGTTTTGAAGTCAGTCTTTAACACAGTTGTAGTTTGGTTTCAACATACTTGGGGAATACCCGTCAGTATGATTGTGAGCCCCTCTCATGACAGCATCATGTGGAGAATAATTTTGGAACAGATAGGCTTCGAATAAGAGGAGCAAGCTTGGCTACTGGTGGCAGTTCACACAGCTTCCATGAACTATCGTGAGCACTGGCTTTAAAAGCAGTAAACCTGGGGAAATGTGACATAGTGGTCATGTTACTGGGCTAATGATTCAGAAGCCCAAGCTAACACTGTAGGGATGCTGGTTTAAGTCCAAACCTCGAACTTAAACAAATAATTGGGGAATTGTTAACTAATCATGGTAATGAAGACCATGAAACGTTTTGATTATTGTAAAGAACTCACCTGTATCACAAATGATCCACTGGAAAGGAAATGTATTGTCCTTACTTGGTCTGGCCCATATGTGACTCCAGACCTACACTAATATAGTTGACTCTTAAATGCCATTTAATAGCCTAACAGTTAGTGATGGGATAATAAATGCTGACTGGTAGACTTGTGGCACTGTGATAATGTTCTTGCCTCTAGGCCAGAAGGCACTGATTCAAGTTCAAGCTGACCTGAAGGTGTGTCAGACCATGTCTAAACAGTTGATAAAATAACAAATGCTAACTTTGCCAACCATGTTCTATGTTCTAACCCTTCGATTCCATGAAAAAGAGAATGTAGAAAAAACTCTAGCAAAACAGACCACGTGAGCTTTCCCTCATGCCTTACCAACTTGCCAGCTGGGTAATAGGTCACTCATCAATCCCTTACCAACTTGCCAGCAGGGTAATAGATAACTAACCAATCCATTACCTAATCACTGGGGACATCATAATGCAGTGAAGAGTGACTGGATATGCATGAGACTGAAAGCCACTACAGGATTAGCTGATTGACCTGTCCCAAATGCTTGGAATGTTATGTTACGAGAGACCCATTCAACTGCAATGCAGCAATCAAACTACATTAAATGGGATTTTTGTCACGTCCCCACGTGTGAACATGAGTCTGTTTGAAAATACATTCTCAGCAACATAAACCTCAGCTTCTTGTATGCAACATTTATGCAGTAGGAAGACAGGATCTGTTAAATGACCATGTGGGAAAGCAGTGCTTCATTTTCTTTTTGAATTAGCATTTTGAGAATAAATGCATCGTGAATTAAAGGCATGTGAATATTTCATAAAGTGAAACATGACAACTTCTCAGTAACGGTAAGCAAATATTTATGCAATTTTTATCCAAACAACAAGAATACTGTCCTTGGAAACTCAACGAGCTCTCCTCACAGATTCATTGTCAGATAACAAAAACAATGATTGTGGGGCACAGGGATTTCACTGATTCCATAATGGAGAGTAGCCAGACTTGAGATGGGAAAAAGAAGCCATGTGCTCAATTTCCAAGTTCCACGTTTTCTTACCCTGGGCATATGGATAGCTCTCCACTCTTCCTCTACACCTCCCCCCCCCCCCCCCCCCCCCCCCCCATAGCACCTGCTTAGTGAGCAGGAAGGTGAAGAAAAATCTTCAATTTACAAAGCATTCTTCACAATCTGAGGACTTTTCAATGTATTGTGCAGCCTGTTATGGCCAGACCAAGTACCCTCAAAATATATTAAAAAGATAGTCTTAAACCCTAACTTTTTCTCATTTGGTTTAGAATACTCTTCATTGTCATGAGTACTCACATACTGGAGAACAGTGAAAGGCGTTACAATATTGATACAAATCTTAGATACAAAACAGGAATATCTCAAGCTTATACTATGGATGGAGAGAAGGACGGTCAATAAACAAAGTACAAATAAACATTACATTGCACAGTGCAGAGGCTTCCCCGTGTAGTCGGAGAGTCCGGCCCAGACCCCAGTCCTGCTCGGAACAGGCCTCCAGGCTGCTCCTCACCAGCTCTCAGCTGCTTCAGGGTAAGTTTTCTCCAAGATACAATTCCTGTGCTGGCCTCCGCTCCGCAACTCGATTCCCTGCGCCGGTGTCTGCTCCGTGACTCGATTCCCCGCGGCGGCCTCTGCTCCGCAACTCTGCATGTCCTTGGTGGAGTGGGAGAAGGTCCTTGGTCTCTTCCATCGCCAGACCATTGCAACACGACAGCTGGAGGAAGAGCGCCTCATCTTCCGCCTAGGAACCCTCCAGCCACAAGGGATGAACTCAGATTTCTCCAGTTTCCTCATTTCTCCTCCCCCACCTTGTCTCAGTCCCAACCCTCGAACTCAGCACCACCTTCCTAACCTGCAATCTTCTTCCTGACCTCTCCGCCCCCACCCCACTCCGGCCTATCACCCTCACTTTAACCTCCTTCCACGTATCGCACTTCCAATGCCCCTCCCCCAAGTCCCTCCTCCCTACCTTTTATCTTAGCCTGTTTGGCACACTGTCCTCATTCCTGAAGAAGGGCTCATGCCTGAAACATCGATTCTCCTGCTCCTTGGATGCTGCCTGACCTGCTGTGCTTTTCCAGCAACACATTTTCAGCTGTAATAACAGCTAGGCTTTTTCATTGCAGGCAACAGCAAGTTAAAAGAAGCATTCTTACAACAAAAATGGAAGAGCAGTAATGAGGACTGTCCTGATTTACCATCATAAAAGTATGTCTAAGATCCCAGATGGCCACATCAATGCTAGTCATAATGAACTGCAGCTTGTACAACTGCCTAAAAGAATTGGAGTATTTTGTTGAGCTTCTTTGTCATAAGGAAATTGATGAGCATCTGCCACTTAACATTGCATCAGGACAGGAGATGGCCAAGTGGTATTATCGGCTGACTATTAATCGTGAAATCCAGGTAATATTCTGGGGACCTGGGATCAAATCTCACCATGGCAGATTGTGGAATTTTAATTCAATAAAAATCCAGAATTAAGAGTACCACAACATTTGGTGCTGGGTCCACTGTTTTTTTGTCATCTATATAAATGATTTGGATGTAAACATATTGTTAGTAAGTTTGCAGATGACACCAAAACTGAAGATGTAGTAACAGTGAAGAAGGTTACCTCAGTACAATGGGGTCTTAATCAGATGGGTCAAGGACTGGCAGATGGAGTTTAATTTAGATAAATGGAAAGGCAGATCAGCGCAGGACTTTTACACTTAAGGTCCTGGGGAGTGTTGCTAAACAAAGGGACCTTGGAGTGCAGGTTCATAATTCCTTGAAAGTGGAGTCACAAGTAGACAGGATAGTGAAGAAGGTGTTTGGTATGCTTGGTCAGCGCATTGAGTTAGGAGGTCGTGTTGTGGCTATACAGGATATTGGTTAAACCATTATTGGAATACTGCATGCATTCCTGGTCTCCCTCCTATAGGAATGATGTTGTGAAACTTGAAAGAGTTCAAAAAAGATTTACAAGGATGTTACCAGGTTTGGTGGATTTGAGTTATGGGAGTGGCTGAATAGATTGGGGCTATATTCCTGGAGCATTGGAGGCTGAGGGGTGTCTTTATAGAGGTTTATAAAATCATGAGGGGCATGGATAGGCTAAATAGACAAGGTATTTTCTGAAGGGTGTGGGAGTCCAAAATGAGAGATCGTAGGCTTAAGGTGATAGGGGAAATATTTAAAAAGGACCTAAAGGGCAATGTTTTCACTCAGAGGGTGGTGTGTGTATGGAATGAGTTGCAGATGATGTGGTGAAGGCTGGTACAATTGCAGCATTTAAAAGGCACCTGAATGGGTATATGAATAGGATGTGTTCAGAGGGATATGGGCCAAATGTTGGCAAATGGGACAAGATCTGTTTAGGATATCTGGTCAGCATGGACGAGTTGGTCCAAAGGGTCTGTTTCTGTGCTGTATACCTCTGACTCTATGACCATGAAACCATTGTCGATTGTTAGGAGGGGAAATCCATTTGGTTCACTAATGTCCTTTAGGGAAGGAAAGTGCTATCCTTACCTGGTCTGGCTTACATGTGACTGCAGACCCACAGCAATGTGGTTGACTCTTAACTGTCCGTTGGGCAATTAAGGATGAGCATTTAATATTGGCCTTACCCCTTCAGAGCAAAAGCTCACCAAGTGCATCGCACTCTACATGTTTAACCCAGGTCCATGTGCATCCAGTACAATACAACACAGGAACAAGCCCTTCGGCCAACCAAGTCTGCTCTGATTTCTAATCCTTACACACTACTTATTGCCTGTGCATGGTATCCATATCTCTGTTCGCCTCACGTTCATGTATCTATGAAGATATGCCTTAAATGTTGCTAACTTGCCTGCTTCCGCCAACTCTACTAGCAGTATGTTCCAGGTATCCACCACCATCTGGGTGAAAAGCTTTCCCCACACTTCTCCTCTACACTTTCCCCCCTGTCACCTTGAACCTGTGTCCTATTGTAGTTGACCTATCCACCCTGACAAAAAAGCCTTTGATTATCCATCCTAGTATTCCTCATAATTTTGCAGACAGGTCATCCCTCAGCTTCCATCTTTCCAGTGAAAACAAGTTGAATTTATCCAACCTCTCCTCATAACCAAAACCCTCCAGACCAGGCAACGGATCTGGGCAGGGGGGGGGGGGGGAGGGGAGAATGAGGAAACTGGTGAAATCCACATTGATCCCGAGTGGTTGGAGGGTCCCAAAGTGGAAGATGAAGCGCTCTTCCTCCAGGCATCGGGTGATCAGGGTTTAGCTGTGGAGGAGGCGCAAGGCCTGCCGGTCCTTGGTGGAGTGGGAGGGTGAGTTGATGAGACATGACCTTCCTCACACAGACCTATGCTGCCTTTCACTCGCAAGCCCATTCACTTCCAAATATGAATAAATCCTATCTCTTACTACCTTCTTCAAAAGCTTCCCCACCACTGATGTTAGGTTCACCATGTGTAAGTACCTCGATTATCTCTCCTTAAACAAAGGAACAACATTGGCCATTCTCCAGTGCTCTGGAACCTTGCTTGATGCAAAGATATTTGTTAAGGCTCCAACTACTTCCTCCCCTCCCCTAATATCTTGGGAAAGATCCTGCCTGACTCTGGGGACTTGTTTACTTTAACACATTTCATGACACCTGTTACTTCCTCTGTCATTATATTGACCTGCCCAAGAGTATTCACACACCTTTCCCTAACCTCAACATTCCTCATGTCCCTCTCATTGGTGAATACAATATAAAGTACTCAATAAGCATCTCATTCATTCCCTCTGGATCCACACATAACCTCCTTCTTTTATCCTTGAATGGGCCTACTTTTTTTCTGAGCTATCTTCTTGCTCCAAATATATGTATAAAGTGCTTTGAGATTCTCCTTAACCCTGCTGGCCAAAGACATTGGACAACACAGTAGCTCAGAGGTTAGCACTGCTGCCTCACAGCATCAGGCACCCGGGTTCAATTCCAGCCTCAGGTGTCTGTGTGGAATTTGCATGTTCTCCCTGTGTCTGTGTAGGATTTCACTGAATGCTCTGGTTTCATCCCACAGTGCAGGTTAGGTGAATTGACCATGCTAAATTGCCCATAGTGTCCAGGGATGTGCAGGCTAGGGAGATTAGCTGTGGGAAATGCAGGGTTACAGGGAGGGGTTAGGTCTGGGGTGGGATATTCTTTGGAGTGTTGGTATTGCCTCGCTGGGCTGAATGGTCTGCTTCGACACTGTAGGGATTTCATAGCCTCTTCCAGCCTTCTGAACTCCTTTTGAGCACCTTCCTATGTTCTTTGTAGTCTTCTTGGATTTTTCTATTTTTTGTTGCCCAGACCTTAGGTATGTTTCCTATCTTTTGGACTAATCTGATAATTGCCCCTGTCATTCAAAGTTCCTGAATCCTGCCATTCCTGTTCTTCATTTTCGCAGGAACATGCCTGTCCTGCAATCTAATCAACTTGTCCTTAAAAGACTCCCATATGGCAGGTGTGGATTTACCCTCAAACAGCTGCTTCCAATCCATATTCTCCAACCTTGCCTATTTGGTTATGGTCGGTCTTCCCCTAATTTCACAACCTCATCCGAGGTTCACATTCATCCAAATCCATTAGTATTCAACAATTTATGGAATTGTGGTCACTATTCCCAAAATGTCTCCTCACTGAAACTTTGATCACTTGGCTGTATTCATTTTCCAATACCAGGTCCAGAATGGCCCCCTCCCTTGTTGGACTATCCACATACAGGTAGTTCTCCTGTAATGTCATAGTAGTGTTCCAGTGAAACCTCGCTTAATAGGGGCCTGTGGGAAAATTGAGGTTAGGGGAAAACCAGCAAAAAATATTACTCACAATTGCTCAAAAATCACCCAAAAGCTTAATATAAAGTAGCACAACCAGAACAAAGGTTCATATCATGTTTATTAATGAAACAAAAAAAACAAATTACATTGAAAAAAAATATTGTTAATTCAGGAACAGAGGGTCATCATCATCACCACCACCTTAAGGTGTAATTGTGGTTGCGGAATTGGATGGCTGTGGTTGTTTGTCTTCTGACTGTTTCTTGAGGGTTGGTTTAAAAGAGAAACCCAGTTTTTGCTGCTTTGCTATTTTTGTTCTGTCTTGAAACTGTTTATAGGGTGCCAGATGATATCTTATTGAATGAACTGCTACCCTGATGTGTTCTGCGCTGTAATTGTCCTCTAAGAGCTGCAACTGCCTCAACTTCCCTCACGGTTGAAGACAAAAGGGAAGTGGAAAGCTCTCGTGGTGCTGCCTCCTGGACTTCATCGTCTTCATCTCCAGCTTCCACTTTCTCCTCAACAACAAGCTGTTGCAGATCAGCTGGAGGGTGGGACTAAAGCTGGCTCTTCAATATCCTCACTTTCTACTTCAAAGCCAGTCTGCTTTGCAAGAACAACACAATGCTGTTTGACTTTTGGGTTCACCACTTGCAATTTTATTACCAGGATGCTTCTTACTAACATTCTTGTCACTATGCCCCTCCATTTTTGAAAAAAAAGGATACTGTAGGAGTAGATTGTGTGACATGCAGGTACAAGAACAAATTAGAAGGGCAAAGGGTATGTATCAGAGTAATGCAATCCTGCAGGAATTATACAAGAATGTTTTTATCTCAGAGGGACAGCAATGAACGTTCATTCATATAAGATGAAGATGAAGCTTCTCAACGTATATTACTGTACCTTTGACACGCTCTGATGGCAGTTGACATCAGTGCATGTGCAGAATGAAGCATGCAAAACTATCGCTGCTGGAATTGCACTATCCAGACCTACCGTTCCCTATTTCTTCAGCAACATTATAGCCAAATCACGCTGCCGAAATATGCTTTATATGAGAACTGCCTGTGCTGTTTCATAAAACCCTCCTGGACATGTCTAATGAATTGCTCCCCATCCAAACCTCTGGCACTAAGGGAATCCCAGTCAATATGGAGGAAGTTAAAATCACTCACCACAGCAACCCTGTTATTTTCTCATCTTTCCAGAATCTGACTACATATCTCTTCCTCTATCTCCAGTTGGCAGGTCTTTAGTATAATCCCAGCATTGTCTTGAGCTCTACCCATAATGAAGAAGGGCTTGTGCCTGAAACGTCGATTCTCCTGCTCCTTGGATGCTGCCTGACCTGCTGCGCTTTTCCAGCAACACATTTTTCAGCTCTAATCTCCAGCATCTGCAGTCCTCACTTTCTCCTCTACCCATAATGCCTTGCTGCAAGATCCCTCCAGGGTGTCTTCCCTCAACACAGCTGTGATGTGCTCCCTAACCAAAAATGCAACTCCACCCCCCATCCCCCACTTCCCACTTTTGCTTCCTCCTCTGTCTTATCTAAAACATTGATATCCCAGCATGTTAAGGTGCCAGTTCAAACCTCCAGTTCCTCTAAGCACAGCAACCTCTCTCTGACTTCTCTTACACTTAGCTATATTTGCCTTCGACTTAAGCTCTTTCACAGTCTCTATACTTACTGACCTGCTGCTCTGGTTCCTACCCTCCTGCCATGCTAGTTTGAACCCTCCCAAAGTGTCATTATCAAACCTTCCTGCTAGGATACTGGCACTTCTTCAATATTTGATGCAAACTATCCACCTTGTACAGGTCCCAATGATCCACGTATCTGGAGCCCTTCCCCTGACACCAGCTCTTTGGCCATAGGTTCAATTATATTCTGTCTCTGTTCCCAGCCTCAGTAGCATGTGGCAAGGTGAGTAATCCTGAGATGCCTACTTGAGGGGCCCTGCTTTTTAGTTTATTACATAACTCCCTGAATTGTCAGTTACAGGACCTTGCCACTCTTCCTACCAGACTGGACAAGCAGGAGGCTGGAAGAACACAGCAAGCCAGGCAGCATCAGGAGGTGGAGACGTCAGTGCTTCTTCGGGATTGGGGTGGGAGTAAGGGGAGCCTCAGAGAAGGGAGGAGATGGTGGGGAGGGGGTGAAGTGGTGAGGTAGTGATAGGTGAACACAGGTGAACCTGGTTGGTCAATGGGAGGAATGACTCCAGTAGTGCACCGTGCATCCAGGCTGAACTGGAGTAGTTCATCGATATCGCCAAAAACTTCCAACCCGCCCTCAAATTCATGTGGTCCACCTTGGACACCTCCCTCCCCTTTCTTGACCTCACCAGTATTCAACCAGAATACTTGTTTGACTAAAGGATAGTGGTAGGAGGTTCCTGCACTGACTGTCTGCCCCAGCTAGCGGTCACCCATCTATTTCTACAGCTTTTTATGATGCTTCATATAGCACCAAGGGAGTGAATGGGCTAACACAAACTAGTATCTAACTAGCACCAATTAATCAGAAAATATGCTCCTTTTCTCCCCGTGACATCAGCAAGAATGGATAGTTTCCAACTCCTGAAAGGAATGTGCCCAAATCAAAACCAGGCCTGAGAGCCCCCGCATTCAATTTTAAATTCTCCCTGGTACAGGCTCCTCCTGAAAGGAAGGTGCCTAAACTAGGCCCCAAGAACCCTAGTGCTCGATTTTAAATCTTCCCCGGTACAGGCTCCTGCTACTGACTCCCCTTTTTGTCCTGCACTCTAACTCCCCTTCTCACCACCACTCTTCTTCCTCTCCCTTCAGTTCTTTTTAACCTTTGTCCTTATTTCTATCCACCTCCCCTTATTCTACTTACTGTCTTTCCTCATCTCCTCCTTTCTCCCCATCCACTCTGCTACCCATTCCCTTCTCATCCACTTCCCCTGCCCTGTTTCTTTCTTTCTCAGCTGTTGCTCCTCTTAATTTGTATTTATTCTGACACTACCTCACCCCTACCATCCTCCCCCTATTTACATCCCTTCTCACCTCAACCTATCTCCAGTCACTGCCTTCACTTTGTACCTCCTCCTCCAGCCTTGTGTTTATTAAATGCCTCTATTGTCTAAACCAGTTTGACTTGAAATAGGGCCAGATTCTGGCTGTCATGTAAAAGATCATTGACAGTGGCACTTAAAGCAAAAACAAGAAAGTGCTGAGGTTAATTAAGTTCAACACACGTGTGTTGAACTGTAGATTAGTGTTAATTCCAACCTATTGCAATTAAAAAATGTACAGAAAGCTTTTGAATGCGCTTATTTTCAAATGAAATGCGTAATGTTCATCAACTTAAAGCAGTCAAAAATGTAAAAGCATTTAGTATGAGTTTGAGTTAAAGAAAAATAAACAGGAAGGGAATCTTTTGTTCTCTGAGCCATCAGAGAGAACAACAAGGAAACCACCGATAACAAAAGTTGACAGCCAAATATTTTGGATCAATCAGAAGAGAAAAGGCAGAATCATTGAAGATGGGAGGATCACTTACTGCAGTAAACAGGTTAGATTGAATGTACGAGCCGTACCAACAGCTGAAAATCTGGCCCAGAGCCAAGGGGGACGCACCAACAGCTGCAGCAAGATAATTCTTTATCTGAGACCTAAAAGCCAGAGCAGAAACATCAAGAAACACAGTGTGTGCCGCTGTGTACAGACTGAGACTCTTAATTCCAAATACGACGGACAAAGGCTGAGGTAAATAAATGCATTAAATCCTAGTTTAAAGGAGACTAACAGCAGTGTGTTTAATTCTAATTGTAAATATGTGACAGAGATGTATCTTAACGTCAGTATAAATGCGTGTGTAATAGCAGTTTAACACCAGTGTGACAGCATTGTGTTTAATCAGAGTGAAAGTAAGTGTGACAGCAGTGTGTTTAACCCCAGTGTAATGGAGTGTGACGCTGCGTGTTTAATCTGTGTCAAGAGTATGCCAGCAGTTGTGTTTAATTCAGGTATTAAGGGAATGTGATAGTGGTGCATTTTAACCTCTCCAGATGTGATACATAAAACAGAAGTTACTGGACAAATTCAGCAGATCAGGCAGCATCTGTGGAGAGAAAACAGAGTTAACTTTTTGAGTTCAGTGGCTCTTCTTCAGAACTCACTTTTTATTGATTTCCATCTCATCTCTTTGCTGTAGTTACAACCTTCTGTGACGTTGTTTATCTCTGAGTTCCTTTGAGACTCATTCTCCAATGAGAACTAATTTGTCTATTATTGGATCTCAGTGGAATTCAGTTTGTTCAGTGCAAATTCACTTTGACCAGTGTAAGGGGATTCATAGAATCATCCAAGTACTATGGTTCATAAGGCCATTCAGCCCATCATACCTGCTCTTGCATTTCAAACATGTACGATTAACAAGTACCAATTTCCTGCTTTCTCCCCATATCCTTGCACATTATTTCTATTCAAATAATCATCCGCTGCCCCTCTTAAATGCTTCATTTTGTACACTCCTTACCCCAACCACTTGCTGAGTGAAATGATTTTTCTCACATCACCCTTGTTTCTTTTGCACATCACTTTTAAGTCTCCTTCTTGTTCCTTTCACGAATGGGAGCAGCTTCTCCCTATCTACTATATCCAGAATGTTCATGAGTTTGAAAACCTCTATCAAATCCCCTTTCATCCTCCTTCACTCCAGGAAGAACTGTCCCAACTTCATCAATCTAGTCTCACAGACGTTTCTCACTGTTAGACCAGTAACTGTGCTAGTTTCCATCTGGTGGTGTTTGCAGGTAACTGGGATATTGTAGCCACCCTGTGGCCAAGGCAGAATGCTTCAAAGGTTTGAGTAGATTTTCCAAAACTATCTTCGAAACTCTGAGGTTCTGTATTCAACATTTGTCTCTCCAAGAAAGCAGGCAGGGAATCTAAATGATGTAAAAGGTAAAAACAATGGCTGCAGATGCATGAGGTGACCAAGCATGTGGATGAGGGTAGAGCAGTGGATGTAGTGTACATGGATTTTAGTAAGGCATTTGATAAGGTTCCCCATGGTAGGCTTATGCGGAAAGTCAGAAGGCATGGGATAGAGGGAAATTTGGCCAGTTGGATAGAAAACTGGCTAACCGGTCGAAGTCGGAGAGTGGTGGTAGATGGTAAATATTCAGCCTGGAGCCCAGTTACAAGTGGAGTTCCGCAGGGATCAGTTCTGGGTCCTCTGCTGTTTGTAATTTTTATTAATGACTTGGATGAGGGAGTCGAAGGGTGGGTCAGTAAATTTGCAGATGATACGAAGATTGGTGGAGTTGTGGACAGTGAGGAGGGCTGTTGTCGGCTGCAAAGGGACTTCGATATGATGCAGAGCTGGGCTGAGGAGTGGACGATGGAGTTCAACCCTGCCAAGTGTGAGGTTGTCCATTTTGGAAGAACAAATAAGAATGCGGAATACAGGGTTAACGGTAGGGTTCTTAGTCAGGTGGAGGAACAGAGGGATCTTGGGGTCTATGTACATCGATCTTTGAAAGTTGCCACTCAGGTGGATAGAGCTTGTAAGAAGGCCTATGGTGTATTAGCGTTCATTAGCAGAGGGATTGAATTCAAGAGTCGTGAAGTGATGTTGCAGCTGTACAGGACTTTGGTTAGGCCACATTTGGAGTACTGTGTGCAGTTCTGGTCACCTCACTTTAGGAGAGATGTGGAAGCTTTGGTGAGGGTGCAGAGAAGATTTACCAGGATGTTGCCTGGAATGGAGAATAGGTCGTACGAGGATAGGTTGAGAGTTCTCGGCCTTTTCTCGTTGGAACGGCGAAGGATGAGGGGTGACTTGATAGAGGTTTATAAGATGATCAGAGGAATAGATAGAGTAGACAGTCAGAAACTTTTTCCCCGGGTACAACAGAGTGTTACAAGGGGACATAAATTTAAGGTGAAGGGTGGAAGGTATAGGGGAGATGTCAGGGGTGGGTTCTTTACCCAGAGAGTGGTGGGGGCATGGAATGCGCTGCCCGTGGGAGTGGTAGAGTCAGAATCATTGGCGACCTTTAAGCGGCAATTGGATAGGTACATGGATGGGTGCTTAATCTAGGATAGATGTTCGGCACAACATCGTGGGCCGAAGGGCCTGTTCTGTGCTGTATTGTTCTATGTTCCATGTTCTATGCTGGAAACCAGATTCTGGATTAGTGGTGCTGGAAGAGCACAGCAGTTCAGGCAGCATCCAAAGTGCAGCGAAATCGACGTTTCGGGCAAAAGCCCTTCATCAGGAATAAAGGCAGTGAACCTGAAGCGTGAAGAGATAAGCTAGAATCCTCTAGCTTCTCTCTCCACGCTTCAGGCTCACTGCCATTATTCCTGACGAAGGGCTTTTGCCCGAAACATCGATGATGCTGCCTGAACTGCTGTGCTCTTCCAGCACCACTAATCCAGAATCTAAATGATGTGTTTGGTTGTATGATGCACAGATTAACAGGCTTGTGACTAGCTGGCCTTTCCTTGTCCATCATTTTTAGATGCTGACGTTTTCTGCTTTGTTAATATTGTGGTATCTACATTACATATGATCATTTTTGTACCTTACCATTCTTCATGATTTGATGTGGAACCTGTGTTCACAGGCTATTCCACAGTCTTGACACAGAATCTCCTTCCAAGTCTTAATTACTTTTATTTTAGTCAGAGCTCTCTGAAGTAACTGCATTTAGTTTGGGGGACACAACCTGAGGAACATTCATTGTCTCTGGCATAAGGGCATCTTAGGCTCACCCAAATGACATGACTTAAGACCATGAGACAATAAGAAATAGGAGCAGGTGTAGGCGACTGGGCCCCTGGAGCCTGCTCAGCCAGTCAGAAGGGGCAAAACTGATGTGACCTTCATGTCCAATTCCTGCATTTTTCCCATAAATCAAGAACCTCTGCGTCTCAATCTTAAACATACAGAGGGACTCTACCCCACAGCTCTCTGTGCCAAGGAGTTCCAAGGAGACTCAGCCCTCTGAGAGGAGAAATTCCATATCATCACAGTATTAAATTGGTGCTCCTTTATTCTGAGACGATGCCCTCTGCTCCTGGACTCTCCAATGAAGGGAAGCATCCTCTCAGCATTTATCCTGTCAGGCCCATTAAGAATCCTGTTTGTTTCAAAGAGGTTCACTTGTCAGAATAGTTTTCTAGGGGCCTTAGGTTCACCAAAACCTTTGTGTTACCTTTTATATATTTAAAGAAAGCTTTTAAAATGATTAATTTACGAGGAGACAGTGTATATATAAGCAACATTTTGTATTTTCTTGCCTTTTAGTCATTAGGAGTGATACATTTAAAAGATTATGAATTTTATCAGGTTAATAAAGTATTCTACTGCAGGATTTCCAAACAAGAGGAGATAATCTTAAACTTGAATACATTGTGTCTATTGAGTTATACATTCCATTTTGTATTGAGCAAGCAATGTTCCTCCAGAGCTACGTGGCTGGACACACAATGACGCATTAGCTTTCACCTCTGGAACCCGTGCAGAAAAACTAATTTGACAGAATGTTGTGAGCAAATCTGCAATCTGTGTCTGGCAGCAGTTATGGAACACTTGGTTCCATGTTTTGCTATGTGGCAACATTCAATTATCATCGAATCCCTATACTGTGGAAACAGCCTTTTAGCCCATCAAGTCTACTGACCTTCCAAAGAACATCCCACCCAGACCCACAGCTCCTACGCTACAACTTTCCCATGGCTAATCCACCTAGCTTGCATGTCCTTGGACACTATGGGCAATTTAGCATGACCAATTCACCTACATCTTTGGACTGTGGGAGGAAACTGTAGAACCAGAAGGGAACCCACACAGACATGGGAAGAATGTGTGAACTCCACACAGACAGACCCCCGAGGATGGAAATGAATCCTGGTCCCTGGCACTGTGAGGCAGCAGTGCTAACCATTGACTCACCATGTCTCCCAGCAGTAGAAGAAGGGCCTATTACAATATTTTCAAAGTCACTTAGGACAGTTCAGGGACTACTGGAGTTCAAAGGAGACAGGCCTTCTTGAGGCATAGTGCTAGTGTCCATGACCCTGGACTGGGAGGGAGGGGGTGGCGGTCTGGGTTCGAATCCCTCCTGGTCCAGACATTTTTAGTAATATTTCTGAGTAGGTTGATTAGAAGAATAGGTTCAAAGGAGACAGACACATACTTTGATAACTGTCCTTACATGGAGGATGTAGAATAGACACCATGTCAGAAGCACTGATTTGTAACTGACCTGCAGCAACTGAACTAAATGGATTCTCTGTAGGTGAAAGTGAGTTCAGTCCCAAAAGCAGTTAGATGTCTTAAGGCTGGTAGAACTCCGGTCACGTTATAGTACTTCAAAGGGAGCTAGGTGTTGTTCAAACTGAGGAAATGTCTTGGAAGTTGTTACAGTTTACAAGAAACTGGGTGACAATCATTGGTCAGTACAACTGAGGTTGAAAAGATATGAGCAATATCTCTGTGATGACTGAATTAGGATGGAGTTCTGGTAAAAGCACAAGGGAAAAAAACCAGCTTGGTGAGCGATCTTTGGTAAAAAGCTCAAGTCATGCCTGCAAATAAATACTGAAGTGCAGTTTTCAGAGTTCAGGCCAGCATGGACCCAGGAGAGGGGGGGCAGCATGGACCCAGGAGAGGAGGGGCAGCATGGACCCAGGAGAAGAGCGGCAGCATGGACCCAGGAGAGGAGGGATAAGTGCAGTCACAGCTGTTTGAGGAAATTTCAAGGCTGGGTTGATAAAAGTGAAGAATTGCAATCTGTTGTGAAGTTTTTAATGAGATTTGATGACTATCATGGAGGAGGAGGAGTTTCAGAAGAATGTGATTAAGAACTCCGTGGGGTCTGCTATTTTTATGTGCTGTAGGGTGTTTTTGATGTGTTAATTCTAGATGTTAGAATTATGCTGTACGTGGCATTGTAAACTGTATTACTGTTCTAACTTGTATAATAAACTTTTCTTGTTTGTTTAAAAATCTTGTGGTTTTATTGCTGCAAGTCCCTTCTGATCTCACCTTTTTGCATTCTTTTTAATTTGAAGGTTACTGCTCTTTAACCAGATTATAACAAAGTTAGTGATCTGGCCTGGGGTGTCTCCTCTGGAGGTAGGGGTGATGGTGTGAACCTTCTCACCTCCACCAGGATTAAGCCCAGGGTGGAAAAGCCTATGGTCCAACTTCCAGATTTTATTGAATTCATATATCATCATCTGCTGTGGTGGAATTTGAACCCATAGTCCATTAAGCATTGTAGTCTAGTGACATTAGCACCACCTCTTTGAGCTTGGTCTGACTTCCAAAGCCTCTGCCAATTCAGACTATTAATTGAATAATTAATGATCACTTTAGGGGTGCCCACCACAAGTCTGAACACAGCAGCAGGTGGACCGATCAATAGGCATGGCCGGTAAATCTGTGTTCCGTGTTTGTGATCTCCTCAGAGGATGGGGGCCTCATTTGTAGGAGGATGTGGGTTTTGTTGGCTGGGTCAGCCAATAAGGGGTAAGCCATTCAGGACTGAGATGAGGAAGAATTTCTTCACTCTGAGATTTAATCGCCTGTGGAATTCTCTCCCACAGAAAGGTGTTGGGGCCAGTTCATTAGATATATTCAAGGGGGAGGTGGACGTGGCCCTTGTGGCTCAAGGGGAATGGGGAAGGGGCAGGAATGAGGATAACTGAGATTGTATGATCAGCCATGATTGTAGTGAACGGTGGCGCAGACTCAACGGCCCGAATGGCCAACTCCTAGACTTGTTTTCAATGTTTCCATGTTTATTGTCCAACTCTAGTTACCCTTAGGAAGGTGGCGGTGAAGCCTCTTTATTGAACTACTGCAGTCTTACCAGTGTAGGTCCATCCAAAACCCTGGTAGCGAGGGAGTTCCAAGATTTTAATCTGCAATAGTAAAGGAATTGTGATATATTTTCAATTCAGGATGTGGAATGGTCTGAAGGAAAACTTGCAAATGGTGATGTTCTCAAGTTTCTGATGCCCTTGTTGTTATAAATGATAGTGATCATGGGGTTTAAAAGTTGCTAAGGAAAATTTGTGCAGTGATCTTGTAGATAGTACTATTGCATGGTGATGGAAGGAATGGATGTGGTCCCAATCAAGTGGGCTGTTTTGTTCGGATGGTGTCAAGCCTCTGAGTGTTGTTGGAACTGCACCCATCCAAGTAAGTGGGGAATATTCCATCACACTCCTGACTTGTGCCTTGTAGATGGTGGAAAGCTTTGGGGACTTGAGAGGCGAGTTACTTACTGTAGAATTCTTAGCCTCTGTATTTATGTGACGAGTTCCGTTTCTGGTCAGTGATAACCACCAGCATGTTGACAGGGGGAATCTCAGTACTGGTGATGCCTTAAATGTCAAAGAACAAAGAAAATTACAACTGAGGAACAGGGCCATTGGCTCTCCAAGCCTGTGGTGATCCACATCCTCTATCTAAACCTGTCGCCTGCTTTCTAAAGATCTGTATCCCTCTGCTCCCTACCGGTTCATGTATCTGTCTGGATACATCTTAAATGATGCTATTGTTCCCACCTCTACCACTTCTACTGGCAATGTGTTCCAGACACCCACCACCCTCTGTGTAAAGAGCTTTCCACATATATCTCCCTTAAACTTTTCCACACCCACCTTGAACTCGTGAACCCTAGGAATTGGGAAAAAGCTTCTTGCTATCCGTCCTGTCTATACCTCCTATGATTTTGTAGGCTTTAATCAGGTTCCCCCTCAACCTCCATCTTTCTAATGAAAATAATCCGTATCTACTCAACTTCTCTTCATAGCTACCACTCTGCATACCAGACAATGTCCTGGTGAACCTCCTCTGCACCCTCTCCAAAGCATCTACATCCTTTTGGTAATGTGGCAACCAGAACTGTATGCAGTATTCCAAATGTAGTCGATACTAAGTCCTAGTCAACTGTAACATGACTTGCCAACTTTTGTATTCAATACCCTTTCTGATGAAGGAAAGCATGCCGTATGCCTTCTTGACCACTTTATTGTCCTGTATTGCCAATTTCAGGGAACAATGGACCTGAATACCCAGATCTGTCCATACAACCATTTTCCTCGGGGTTTTTCCATTTACCGCATAGTTCACTTTTGAATTGGATTTTGCAAAATGCATCACCTTGCAATTGCCTGGATTGAACTCCATTTGCCATTTCTCTGCCCAACTCTCCGATCTATCTATATTCTGCTGCATTCTCTTACTATCTGCTACTCCACCAACCTTTGTGTCTTCTGTAAACTTGCTAATCAGGCCACCTATACCTTCTTCCAGCTCATTTATGTAAATCACAAACTGTGGTCCCAACACAGATTCATATGGAACACCACTGGTCATAGTTCTCTATTTTGAGAAATTCCCTTCCACTACTACTCTCTCTCTCCTGTTATCCAGCCAGTTCTCTATCATCTAGCTAGTACAACCTGGACCCCATGTGACTTTCTTCACTTTCTCCATCAGCCTACTATGAGGAACCTTATCAAATGCCTTACTGAAGTCCATGTATATGACATCTACAGTTCTTCCCTCATCAATCAACTTTGTCACTTCCTCAAAGAATTGTATTAAGTTAGTAAGATATGACCGTCCCTGCACAAAACCATGTTGCCTATCACAGATAAACCCATTTTCTTCCAAATAGGTATATATCCTCAGTATCTTCTCCAGCAGCTTCCCTACCACTGACGTCAGACTCACAGGTCTGTAATTATCTGGATTATCCCTGCTATCCTTCTTAAACAAGGGGGCAATATTAGCAATTCTCCAGTCCTCCAGGACCTCCCCAGTGTTCAAGGATACTGCAAATATATTGTTATTTAGAAATGCCAGTGTTGGACTGGGGTGCACAAAGTTGAAAATCACACAACACCATGTTTTAGTCCAACAAGTTTATTTGGAAGCACAATAAATAGGGGGTGGTGTGGCACTGTTTGTCAAGGACAGTATCACTGTTGCAGAAAGGATGTTTGAGGACTTGTCTATTGAGGTAGTATGGGAAGAGATTAGAAACCGGAAAGGAAAGGTTACCCTGTTGGGCGTCCAAATAATTCCAGAGATTTAGAGGAAAGGATAACAAGATGATTCTCGATAGAAGTGAGAGTGACAGAGTAAGTTGTTATGGGAAACTAACTTTCCAAATATTGACTGGGAATACTGTAGTTCAAGTACTTTAGATGGGTCAGAATGTGTGCAGGAGGGTTTCCTGACTCAGTATGTAGACAGGCCAACAAGGGGTGAGGCCACATTGGATTTGCTACTGGGTAATGAACCTGGCCAGGTGTTAGACTTGGAGGTAGGTAAGCACTTTATTGGTAGTGACCATAATTCAGTTATGTTTACTTTAGTGATGGAAAGGGATAGGTATATACCACAGGACAAAAGTTATAGCTGGTGGAAAAGCAATTATGATGCGATTGGGAAGATTTAGGATGCATAGGATGGGGAAGGAAACAGCAGGGGATGGGCACAATTGAAATATGGAGCTTATTCAAGGAAAAGCCACCGTGTCTTTAAGTATGTACCAGTCAGGTAAGGAGGAAGTTGTCGAGCGCAGGAGTCATGGTTTACTAAGGAAGTTGAATCTCTTATCAAGAGGAATAAGGCGGCTTATGTTAGGATGAGATGTGATGGCTCAGTTAGGGCACTTGAGAGTTACATGTTAGCCAGGGAAGACCTAAAGAGAGAGCTCAGAAGAGCCATGAGGGATAATGAGAAGTTGTTGGTGGATAGGATTAAGGAAAACCCTAAGGCTTTCTACAGGTATATCAGGAATAAAAGAATGACCAGAGGAAGATTAGGGCCAATCGAGCATAGTAATAGGAAGTTGTGCATGGAGTTAGAGGAGATGGGGGAAGTGCTAAATGAATACTTTGTCTGTCTTTTTCTAGTGTAAATACTATGTGGTTGAGGAGAATTCTGAGATACAGAGTACTAGACTAGATGGGATTGACGTGCATAAGGAGGTGTTAGCAATTCTGAAAAGTGTAAAAATAGATAAGTCCCCTGGGCCTGATGGCATTTATCTTAGGACTGTCTGGGAAACCAGGGAGGATATTGTTGAGCCTTTGGCTTTGATCTCTATGTTGTCATTGTCTACTGGAATAGTGCCAGAAGACTGGAGGATAGCAAATGTTGTTCCCCTGTTCAAGAAGGGGAGTAGGGACAACCCTGGTAATTCTAGAGTGTGAGCCTTACTATGGTTCTGTGTAAAGTGTTGGAAAGGGTTATAAGCAATAGGATTTATAATCATCTGGAGAGGAATAAGTTGATTAGGGATATTCAACATGGTTTTGTGAAGGGTAAGTCGTGCCTCACAAACCTTATTGAGTTTTTTGAGAAGGTGACCATACAAGTGGATGAGGATAACTCGGTTGATGTGGTGTATGTGGATTTCAGTAAGGCATTTCATAAGGTTCCTCACGGTAGGCTATTGCACAAAATACGGAGGCATGGGATTGAGGGTGATCTAGCAATTTGGATCAGAAATTAGCTAACTGAAAGAAGACACATGACGGTGGTTGATGGGAAATATTTATCCTGGAGTTCAGTTACTAGTGGGGTACCACAAGGATCTGTTTTAGGTCCACTGTTTGTCATTTTTATAAATGACTTGGATGAGGGCATAGAAGGATGGTTGAGTAACTTTGCAGAAGATACTAAAGTTGGTAGAGTTGTGGATAGTGACGAAGAATGTTGTAGGTTACAAAGAGAGATAGATAAGCTGCAGAGCTGAGGGGCGGCAAATTGAGTTTAATGTGGAAAAGTGTGAGGTGATTCTCTTTGGAAGGAGTAACAGGAATACAGAGTACTGGGCTAATGGTCAGATTCTTGGTAGTTTAGATTAGATTAGACTTACAGTGTGGAAACAGGCCCTTCGGCCCAACAAGTCCACACCGACCCGTACCCCTTACCTAACACTACGGGGAATTTAGCATGGCCAATTCACCTGACCCGCACATCTTTGGACTGTGGGAGGAAACTGCAAACTCCACACAGTCAGTCGCCTGAGGCGGGAATTGAACCCAGGTCCCTGGCGCTGTGAGGCAGCAGTGCTAACCACTGTGCCACCGTGCTGCCCTATATGTAGCTGAGCAGAGAGATCTCGGTGTCCAGGTACACAGATCCTTGAAAGTTGATCAGGTTGTTAAGAAGGCATACGGTGTGTTAGCTTTTATTGGTAGAGGGATTGAGTTTCAGAACCATGAGATTCATGCTGCAGCTGTACAAAACTCTGGTGCAGCTGCATTTGGAGTATTGCGTACAGTTCTGGTCGCCGTATTATGGGAAGAATCTGGAAGCTTTGGAAAGGGTTCAGAGGAGATTTACTAGGATGTTGCCTGTAATGGAGGGAATGTCTTATGAGGAAAGGCTGAGGGACTTGAGGCTGTTTTCATTAGAGAGAAGACGGTTGAGAGGTGACTTAATTGAGACATATAAGATAATCAGAGGGTTAGATAGGTTGGACAGTGAAAGCTTTTTTCGTGGGATGGTGATGGCTAGTATGAGTGGACATAACTTTAAATTGAGGGGTGATAGATATAGGACAGATGTCAAAGGTGGTTTCTTTACTAAGAGTAGTAGGGGCATGGAATACCCTGCCTGCAACAGTAGTAAACTTGCCAACGTTAAGGGCATTTAAATGGTCATTGGATAGACATATGGATGAAAATGGAATAGTGTAGGTTAGATGGGCTTCAGATTGTTTCAACAGGTCAGCGCAGCATCGAGGGCCGAAGGGCCTGGACTGCACTGTAACATTCTATGACCCCCTTTACCCTCTTAATTCCTCATTTTCAGATTGGTCCTACTTTCCTGATATTCTTCCAAAGTTTTATCTGTTTTCAGTCGCCTAGACCTATTTGGTATGTGACAATTAGTAAGAGGTTTCCTTGCTCATGTTTGACCTGAGATTTCATGGTGTTTGCTGTCATTGTTAAGGATTCCCAGGATAATATACTTACAACTTTTACCACTGTGGTGGGAGAGCATACCCAGTGATTGTGATATTGTTATCTGGAACATTATTTAAGGTGTGATTCTGTGAGTATGACTAGGTCAGGCTGTACCTTGACTTGCCTATATAAAAAAAGCTCTCAATTTTGGCACTTGTTCTGAGGTGTTAGTAAGGAGGATCCTGCTATGTTTATTATTGTCACTTCCAGTGCCTAGATCAATGCCGAGTGGTCCATCTGGTTTCAGTCCTTTTAGACAATGGAGTGGTTTGTTATTTGAAAGGGCAGTCAAGAGTCGACCACATAGATGTAGATTTAGAGTCAATTGAAAGTCAGATTTTACCATCAATTCTGTCATCAGCTATGGTGGAATTCCTATGTGGATCCCCAGAGGGTTATTTGGACCTCTCAGTTACTATTCAGTGGCAATATCATTGCACAATTCTCTCCCTTCTAAAAACATCAATAATGTCATAGAGATTTACATCACAAGAAAGGCCCTTCTGCCCATCGCATCCTTGCCAGTCAAAAACAGCCACCTAACTGTTCTAATCTGGTTTTCCAGCACTTGGTCCATAGCCTCATAGCCTTGGCATCGCAAGTGCATATGAACTACTTATTTAAATACTTATAGGCAATGAGTTCCAGATTCCCACCACTCTGGTGAAAAAAGCTTTTCCTCACATCTCCTCTAAACCTCTTGTTCTTTACCTTAAGTCTATATCCGCTGGTCATTGATCCCACTATCAACGGGAAAAATGTCTTCCTGTGACCTTATCTATGCCCCTCATAATTTTATACGTATCTGAATTTCCTCTGTAAGGAAAGCAACTCCAGCCTGTCCAATCTCTACTCCAAAGTTGAACTCTCCAGTCCAGGCAACATTCTGGTAAATCTCCTCTGCACCTTCTCCATTGCTATCACATTCCCCCTAGAATGTAGATTCCAGAACTGCAATGATACCCTAGCTGTGGCCTAAACAGTGTTTTATAGTTTTAGTACACCCCTCATTAAAGTCTATGCCTTGGCTAATTACGTAAGTGTCTCATATGCTTTCTTATCCACCTGTTCTGATACTTTAAGGGACTGATGTACATGCACTCCAAGGTCCCTCTGATCCTTTGTGCTTCCCAGGGTTTACCTTTCACAATGCTTTTCCTTATTTGTCCTGCCCAGGTGGATCACCTGACATTTATCCAGACTGAATTCCATCTGACATTGGCAAGGATCAATGTGATTATCGGTGGTGCGAATTGCAGATTCTGGAACTATTACCAAATAATACCAATATTCTAGTGCTGTCTCTAATTTTCACCTTACTATTTATTGAATTATCTGGTGGGTTGGTGTGGGGTTTCTGTGTACTTGTGCTCAAATTGTACACTTGCTCTTTTTAAACAAATTCACAATATTGTTTTGTAAAATAATATAGTCTTTCTTCTCGATGTGGTACTTTTAAGAATTATACCATTTGTATTCAGATGGTGTTAAAGAAATGGATGACCTTCCACAGAATCAAACAGCACAGAAGGAGGCCAGCAGCCCATTATAGTAGTGTCAACTCATTTAGTATATTTTATTGAGAAAGAATACAATTACAATCGGTCTATGCACATTTTATGGTGTGGGAAAGACCTTCCAAAAGCAATAATGCTGAGAAATCTTGATCCAGACAACACTCAGATCCTCTATTCCCCGCATCAGTGAAGCAGGTGAAAGTACAGTCAATTCTGCTATAACGCATATTTCTTCAACACAAGTTGGCTTTAGCACAATTGAAGAATTTAGACTGTTATTTGTAGAACACAAATGTTCCTTACTTGTACTGGCTATAACGTGATTCCAGCCCATTAGTTTGAATGGCCTGGCTATTGTGCGATTTTCTTGTAATGCGAGATCACTCGAGAATAGAACTATTGCATTATAACAGAACCGATTGTACTGTGTATGATTGTGTGCACGAGCTGTGGCAGCATTGTATTAACTGTTCAATAACATGTGAATGAGTCAGTATAAATTACATAACTAACTGACATACATTAAGTAATAGAGTAGCACAGTCATTTCTTCCACTCATTTTGTCTCTGTTTTAATACAGGCTGACTTACTTGGTCAAAGACCACTTGCAGCACAGAAGAGGGAAAGCTGCCAGTCTGAAGCAAGAGCTGAAAGACAACTTTGTGCGTACCTGTCCCCCCTGCACCACCTGATATGGAAACTCAGCACAAGTTGATTGGTTGTAATTCTGACCTTGAAGCACAGGCACATGCCCTGAATCAACTGCCCCCAAACACAGATGATCAATGTAAGAGCACTCAGCACATCAGCCTCCTCTCAGGAGCAGCATTTAAACCAGTGACAAGTTGGTTCTCAGTATGTTGCAAGCCTGTGTGTCAGGAACATTATCCTCACAGAAAACTGGTCATCCTTCTCTGCATTGTGCTTTTTCTCATCTTGGGCCTCATCCTGTTACTGTGGAATTATTATTGCATTATTGTCCAGCATCTCTGCGATGATTCCGTGGATAATATCACGCCACATCTAACAAAGCACCCAGCTGAAGAACATGCTGTCATCCTCAATCAAAACGCTGTGATTTTGATTTAGCTGTCTAGTCGAGTTACACTTGAAAATGAAATTTGCGCTTTGCTTTATTTGTTCTTGGGAAATGGACAGCTCTGGCATTAATAATTGATTTTATGTATAGATTGGGTTAGGACAGGAGCTTCCTTTCCTAGGAAGCCAAATGTTTTTCATTTCAAGCCACCTACTTTCATGTAAGTTCTCTTTCAAATGAAATACTTACATTGATATAATGCCTTATACAACTTGCTGATCTTGCTCTGGGCAGAAAACAGCCAGTGAGGATAAGGGGTTCCACAGGGATCAGTGCTGGGAATGCAGCTGTGTACAATATATATTATTCCCTGGAGAAATGAATCAAATCAAATCAAATTTGAGGATGACACACAAGTAGGTGGAAAGGCATGTTTGAGAGGTATGCAAACAGTTTACGGAGAGAGAACAGAACAAAATATTATTTAAATGGAGAAAATCCTCATAAATATGCAACACAAAGGGGCTTGGGGGGAACTTGTCCCCAGAACAAAGTTTATGGAGAAAGACAGGAAAATGGAGTCGAGGATTATCAGATCAGCCATGATCTCTTTAAATGGCTGAATGCCCTCCCTCTGCTTGTATTCCTTCCAGTCTTATGGTCATAAAATGAATGATCAAAACTAATATATATTCACCAAACAGCAACTTGGGTTAATAAAGTAACTTTAACTTAGCTGAAAATGTGTTGCTGGTTAAAGCACAGCAGGTCAGGCAGCATCCAAGGAATAGGAAATTCGACGTTTCGGGCATAAGCCCTTCATCAGGATGAAGGGCTTATGCCCGAAACGTCGAATTTCCTATTCCTTGGATGCTGCCTGACCTGCTGTGCTTTAACCAGCAACACATTTTCAACTCTGATCTCCAGCACCTGCAGACCTCATTTTTTACCCGAGAATTTCAAGATTTTACTAAGTTAAAGTTAACGGAATTCTATTCTGACCTTGATTAAATCCTCGCTATCGTTAAAGAGAAAAGATTTTATCTCTAGGATATTTTAATCCAATCATTCATTGTGATTCCCCTGAATGCTGAGGAACTAATTTAAAAAAATGGAATGTGAAAAGCTAATGGAAATGGTGTCTCACTGCTGCCACAGTGTGGTCAGCATGGTCCCATTACTGTGGTTCTGTTCATTGAGCTGGGAATTTGTGTTGCAGACGTTTTGTCCCCTGTCTAGGTGACATCCTCAGTGCTTGGGAGCCTCCTGTGAAGCGCTTCTGTGATCTTTCCTCCAGCATTTATAGTGGTTTGTCTCTGCCGCTTCCGGTTGTCAGTTCCAGCTGGCCGCTGCAGTGGTTGGTATATTGGGTCCAGGTCGATGTGTTTGTTGATAGAATCTGTGGATGAGTGCCATGCCTCTAGGAATTCCCTGGCTGTTCTCTGTTCGGCTTGTCCTATAATAGTAGTGTTGTCCCGGTCGAATTCATGTTGCTTGTCATCTGCGTGTGTGGCTTCTAGGGATAGCTGGTCGTGTCGTTTTTGTGGCTAGTTGGTGTTCATGAATGCGGATCATTAGCTGTCTTCCTGTTTGTCCTATGTAGTGTTTTGTGCAGTCCTTGCATGGGATTTTGTACACTACAGTGGTTTTTTCTCATGCTGGGTATCGGGTCCTTCGTTCTGGTGAGTCATTGTTTGAGGGTGGCTGTTGGTTTGTGTGCTGTTATGAGTCCTAGTGGCCTAAGGGAAAGACAACAGAACGAGGACATGCCGCAACCCAAAGGACTAGCCACACTACCATACATCAGGAGCATTTCCGAACTGACAGCCAGACTACTGCGACCACTACCTGGAGCTGAAATATACCCCAAAGTTACCTGAAATTTCTGCCTAATAGTGCTTCACATGTAAGTGTAATTAGACCAATAACAGGAGATTGCCTGCACATAGAATCAAAGCTTTGTCAATCTCTTAATTTCAAAATAATAATTCATAAATTTACAGTTCACATGTTCTTGAGGATGAAGCCATCTTAGCCTTTGCTCAAGTATGTTAGAATCTTCATCTTCAAACATACAGCCTTCCTATCCTGCTGTGCTTGATGATTTTCTGATGAAATGGAGATTTCATTGTACGGTTTGGTCTGAAATACAAACTCATGGGTGATGTTTGTCATCCTGTTTCATCCAGAGAAAAGTCAAAAAAAAAATGGATGCTGGAAGAATAAAATTCTTTGGTGTTTTTGATGAAACAGTAACACGAGGCTGTTGGTTGGAAGGTTTGATATGATCCCACATTAGAAAATGGAAAAAACAGAAGAATGTTAACACAGATCCACAACTGTCACCTGATCTCCCACTTTTCCACTTTGAGTCATCCAAACAAGGAAGTGATTTCTTCTCATGGGAAGGTCAATCAGAAGCCTGATGTGGGGAGAATTATCCATCCACTATATGATCCACTCCTGAAACAGTGAAAAACATGTCTTTGTATTGCAAACTGGACTGCCACTGAATGGCACATGCAGTGATTTCCAATTCAGCTGTCAAAGACGGATGTGTTTACCTTGTGTCAGCTCGAAGAGTTGACTGTGCAGCTATATGGGCAGCATAGTGGCTCAGTGGTTAGTACTGCTGCCATACAGTATTAGGGACCTGGGTTCAATCCCAGCCTCGAGTTACGGTGTGGAGTTTGCACATTTTCCCTGTGTCTGCATAGGTTCCTGTCAGGTGCTCTGGTTTCCTCCCATGGGTTAGGTGGATTGGCCATGATAAATTGCTCATAGTGTCCAGGGATGTGCAGGCCAGGTGGACTAGCCATAGGAAATGCAGGGTTACAGGAAAGGATAGGATCTGGGTGGGAAGCTTTTTAGAGGGATGGTCTAGACTTTATAGGCCAAATGGCCTTTTTTCCACGCTGTAAGGATTCTATAATTATATGTAGAATGGGCACATAAAAGTAATAATAAATAAACATTACTAAAATTGAAACTAGCTCCACAGAACATATGTGGTTCTTAAAATGTTTCCTCTAATAATTATATTAGTTTGTTATTATTCTTCTGACCTCTGAAAGCAGTGCTTGCATTGGACCACTGTCTGAGTGCATTGTTATTAACACTTCACTTCCTAGCTAAAACCATTAAGCTCATATCCACCTCCTCATACTCCAAACAAGCCATTCTTCAGGATTTCCTCTGCCCCTAATTCTACTTGATCTTCCAGCCTTGAAATGAGACTCTAATATGCCAATACATCAGTGTTCTGGATTGTCTGTGGGTCAGCACATAATAAATTAAAATTTGCCAGAGCATGGGATGGATTGGTAGTGAGCCTAAGGCCTGAGTATCGTCTAAAAATGAGTAAGATGGTGGAATGTTTAAAATTTATTCAGTATATGTGGTGGCCCAGAATATGTTAATTTGGTCACTTATGTTATTGGTGCTAAAGTAATTTGAAGAACTTAAGAGGGCAATATAATTGATATAGCATAATGAGATAAGAGCTTTAAATGGCAAAATGCATTTTGGTGCTCCATGTTGTTATTCTGACATTACTTATACTATCATGTAGTGATATTATAGAAAGTAGATGTCAATGCTAAAAGACGTGTTTTGAGATTTTCTATCCTGCTCTTATATTGGAATGGTGAAGTAAAGTGTCCACGGGTATTGATATTGGATTATGACAATGTCTTAATAAAGAACTGATTCTACATTATTACAACTGTGTCTGAGTTTTTTCCTGGTATCTAAAGTAAAAGAAAATTGAAGAAAGCAGTTACATATTAGCTATGAGCCTCCCCTGGACTTGGTGGTGTCCACCAGTCAAATCTTTACCTGCTGTAGGTGTGGGGATAAACAGTTTACTATGATGTTCCTCCAGATATAGGGATTGCACTGAACTGTTGCTAGTGATGAAACCAAGATGGTCATGTGTGCACCGCCTCAGAGTGAGCATGACCCCTTCCTAACTTTGTCCCAAGCCACAATTCTTACAGAAAATGGCAGAAATTGGTGGAATATTAAGTTACTTTTAAGTCAGTTGGTTCATTGAGCCTTCACTGGTATTTCTTTCCACAAGAGTCAATTTGCCAAATCCCATCTTATGTGTTTTCGTAAACCTGTATTAGCTCTTATTTTCTCAAAAGCTAATTATTTATTTGTGAATAATTTTTGAACTCCACAATTATCTGTGGCAAAGAAATGCACATACCAAGCACCTTTTTATTTTAAAAAAATTAAATGTGTACGCCTCAAACATTCTGGATAGAGAAAAAGACAGAAAATAGATCACCATCTGGAGAAGACATGGGAAGAGGGACAGAATATGATTCTTTCTGAGACTATGACATTTCTATTAGACCTTTCATTTCAGGATGGTGGGAGTGGGTGGGTCGGAGGGAATGGCTGTGGGTGTATCTGTTTGCAGACTTTTACATTGTACATTTCCAGATGCAAAAATGGTACTTTTTGTCTTATTTATAGCTTTATCAATTTGTGCCACCATTAATGATGACATTCTACCGAAATCCCTGTGGTCCACTAAACCTGTGTATTCAAAGTGCATTTCTTTTCCCCATCTGTAATACTTTACTTCTGATTAAAATTAACTGAATTCACCCTGAAGAGTCAAAACAAATTCAAAATGTCAACTCTATCTCTTTCTCCTTCTCCACAAGATGCTGCCACACCTGCTGAGAGTTTCTCCAACATTTTCTGAATTTCATAGTCACAGAGTCAGAGTCCTAAAGCACAGAGACAGACCCTTCGGCCCAAATTGATCCAGCTGACCAAAACCTCCATCCATGCTAACTCCATTTCTCTGCACTTGGCCCTTATCCTTCTAAACCTTCCCTTTTCCATGTACTTGTCCAAATGCCTTTTAAATGTCTTTAACCACTTCTGTTGGCAGCTCATTCCATATGCATACCACCCCCTGTGTAAGATGTTGTCCCTCAGGTTCACTTTTATTCTTTCCCCTCTGACCTTATACTGATGTCCTCGATTCCCCATTCCTGGAATAAAGACTGTGTGCATTCAGAGTCAAAAAGTATGGTGTTGGAAAAGCACAGCCAGTCAGACAGCATCCGAGGAGCAGGAGAGTCGATGTTTCGAGTATGAGCATAAACACTTCTCTATGTTAAACTCCATTTGCCATTTCTCAGTCCACTTCCCCACCTGATCAATTTCTGACAACCTTCCTCACTGTCCATGACACCGCCTATTTTAGTGTCATCTGCAAACTTGCTAATTAGGCCTTGTACATTCTTGTCCAAATCATTGGTAGTGATAACAAACAGCAATGGGCTCAGCACCTACCCCTGAGGCACACCCCTAGTCACAGGCCTCCAGTCCAACAAGCATCCTTCCACTATTACTGTCTGCTTCCTACCATTACGCCAATTGTATATCCAAATTGCCAGCTCTCCCCAGATTCCATGTGATCTAACCTTCCAGAGCAGCCTACCAAAGGCCTTACTGAAATCCATATAGACTACGTCTACCACCCTGCCATCATCAAACTTCCTGATTACCTCATCAAAGAACTCCAATAAATGTGTGAGGCTTGATGCCCCACGCACAAAGCCATGCTGAATACTCCTAATCAAACCCTGTCTTTCCAAATGCACATATATCTTATCACTAAGAATCTTCTCAAGTAACTTACCCACCACAGATGTTAAGCTTATAATTCCCAGATTTTTCTTTGCAGCCTTTCCTGAATAAGGGCATAACATTTGCTACTCTCCAGTCTTCTGGGACCTCACACGTGGCTAACAATGATGCAAAAATATCAGCTAGGGCCCTATACTTTCTTCTTAAGCCTCTTGCAGGTTTCTTGGATAGATCTGTTCAGGACCAGGAGATTTATCCACCTTCACATATTCTAATATATCCAACACTTTCCCTACTGTTATATGGACTGTCTCCAAGATATCACCACTAACTTCCCTGAGTTCCCAAGTCTTCATGTCTTTCTCCACCGTAAACAAAGATTTCCAGAATCCACAATATTTTGCTTTTATTGCACAGTAATAACCTCACTGACACTCAGGCTGGGTCCACCAAGTCCACTCAGCTCCTGATCTCACTGCAGCCTTGATTCAAATATGGACAAAAGCTGATGGAAAGGATTGACAGCTTAATGTTCTGGGGTATGGATGCTATAGGAAGAATAGAAAGGCAGGAAAGAGATTAGAGAGGAGTATCATTTTTGGTTAGGGATAACACTTTGACTATATTTAGGGCCAATATTCCTGGGACTATCCTCCCTAAGGAAGGAATTGAGAAACAAGGGGTGTTCACCTTCTTGGGATTATATCTTATGCCTCCCAATAGTCGGCAGGAAATTGAGAGGCAAATATGTAAGGAGATGATAGATATTCCAAAGAATAATGGGATTGTCATGGTGGGAGATTCTAACTCAACAAACATAGATTGGGAGTGTAATGAGCTGACAAGAGACCAGCCAACACACCGCTAAAAGACCAGACTGAGATCCACCAACAGTCTAGGCTGGGACCTGCCACAAGCTGCCGAGAGACCAGGCTGAAACCCACAGAGGAACAAAAGAGGAAACAGAATGGGTGGAGGAGCTCTAGGCAGAGCATCCTGCTCCAATACCATCTTGAACAGAAAGATGTTTCAACACAGTTATGGATTGGAATACTGCATATTCAATTCAGGTTTCCCTATTATAGGTAAGATGTTGTGAAACTTGAAAGGGTTCAGAAATCAGGTATTTACAAGGATGTTGCTCTGGTTGGAGGGTTTGAGCTATAGGGAGAGGCTGAATAGGCTGGGAATGTTTTCCCTTGAGCATCGGAGGCTGAGGGGTGACCTTATAAAGGTTTATAAAATTGTCAGGGTGAATAGTCAAGGTGTTTTCTCCATGGTAGGGAGTCCAAAGCTAGCAGGAATAAGTTTAAGGTGAGAGGAGAAAGATTTAAAACGGCCTTAAGGGGCAACATTTTCATACAAAGGGTAGTGCATATATGGAATGAGCTGCCAGAGGAGGTGGTGGAGGCTGGTACAATTACAGCATTTAAAAGGCATCTGGATGGGTACATGAATGGGATGAGAGTAGAGGGATATGAGCCCAATGTTACCAAATGGGACTAGATTTATTTAGAGTATCTGGTCAGTAGGGATGAGTTGATCCGAAAGGTCTGTTTCCATGCTGTACATATCTATGATTCTACGACTGATCAAAAAGTCAAAGTTCTAAATTGGAGCAAGGCCATATTTAATGGTATTACACAGGAACTTTCAAAAGTTGACTGGGGGAGGTTATTCGCAGGCAAAAGGGTTATTTAGGAAGTGGGAGGCCTTTATGTCATAGCAAGCGTTCAAATGAAATGTGCTCCTGTTAATGTGAAGGGCAAGACTGGTAGGTACAGGGAATGCTGGATGACTGTAGCAATTGAGGGTCTGGTTAAGAAAAAGGTGGCAAATATCAGGTATTGACAGCTGGGATTGAGTGAATCCTTTCAGAAATACAAAGGCAGTTGGAAGACTAAAGGGGACATGAAATAGCTTTGACAATTAGAAGTAAGGAGAATCCAAAGAGATTTTATAAGTACATTAAGGGCAGAAGAGTAATTCGGAAGAGAATACAGCCCCTTAAAGATTAATGTGGCTGTCTATGTCATACAGTCATAGTCATGGAGATGTGTAGCATGGAAACAGACCCTTAAGTCCAACCCGTCTATGCTGACTAGATATCCCAGCCTAATCCAATCCCACCTGCCAGCATTTGGCCCACATCCCTCCAAACCCTTCCTATTCATATACCCATCCAGATGCCTTTTAAATGTTGCAATTGTACCAGCCTCCACCACTTCCTCTGGCAGCTTATTCCATACATGCACAGCCCTCTGCATGCAAAAGTTGTCCCTGAGGTCTCTTTTATATCTTACCTCTCTCACCCTAAACCTATGCCCTCAAGTTCTGGACTCTCCCACCGCAGGGAAAAGAACTTGTCCATGCCCTTCATGATTTTATAAACCTCTACAAGGTCACCCCTCAACCTCCAAAGCTCCCGGGAAAACAGCCCCAGTCTGTTCAACCTCTCCCTATAACTCAAAACCTCCAACGCTGACAACATCCTTTCTGATAGGAGGGTGATCAGAATTGCATGCAATATTCCAGAAGTAGCCTAACCAACATTCTGTACAGCTGCAACATGACCTCCCATCTCATATAATCAATGCTCTGACCAATAAAGGAAAGCTTTCATTAACAGGGGGATTGAGTTTAAGAGCCGTGAGATCTTGTTGCAGCTCTATAAAACTTTGGTTAGACCGCATTTGGAATACTGTGTCTAGTTCTGGTCGCCCTATTATAGGAAAGATGTGGATGCTTTGGAGAGGGTTCAGAGAAGGTTTACCAGGATGCTGCCTGGACTGGAGGGCTTATCTTATGAAGAGAGGTTGACTGAGTTTGGACTTTTTTCATTGGAAAAAAGAAGGAAGAGAGGGGACCTAATTGAGGTGTACAAGATAATGAGAGGCATAGATAGAGTTGACAACCAGAAACTTTTTCCCAGGGCAGAAATTGTTAACACGAGGGATCATAGTTTTAAGCTGTTTGGCGGAAAGTATAGAGGGGAGGTCAGAGGCGGGTTCTTTACACAGAGAGTTGTGAGAGCATGGAATGCATTTCCAGTAGCAGTTGTGGAAGCAAGGTCATTGGGGACATTTAAGAGACTGCTGGACATGCATATGGTCACAGAAATTTGAGGGTGCATACATGAGGATCAGTGGTCGGCACAACATCGTGGGCTGAAGGGCCTGTTCTGTGCTGTACTGTTCTATGTTCTATATCAAGTGCCTTCTTCACTATTCTATCTACCTGCAACTCTACTTTGAAGGAGCGATGAACCTGCACTCTAAGGTCTCTGTTCAGCAACACTCCCTAGGACCTTACCATGAAGTGTATAAGTCCTGCTAAGATTTGCTTTCCCAAAATGCAACATCTCTCATTTATCTAAATTAAACTCCATCTGCCACTCCTCAGCCCGTTGGCCCATCTGACCTGATGAAACCATAGAAGATGGGTGACATACTAAAAGAGTATTTTCCATCAGTATTTACTGTGGAGAAGCTAGGGTATTTGGGGAAATAAATAGTGATGTTTTGTAAAGAGTTCATATAACAGGAGGTGCTGGAGATCTTAAGGCATATAAAGGTAGATAAATCCCTGGAAACTGATCAGGTCTTTCCCAGAACTTCATGGAAAGCTAGGGGAGAGACTGCTGGGACCTTGCCAAGATATTTGTGTTGCTGACAGTCATGGGTGAAGTGCTGGAAGACTGGAGGTTGGCTAATTTGGTGCCATTTTTTAAGAAAGGTGGTAAGGAAATATCAGGGAACTATAAACTGGTGAGCCTGATGTCAGTGATGGGCAAGTTGTTGGAGGGTACTCTGAGGGATAGGACTTGGAAAAGCAAAGATTGATGAGGAATAGTTGATATGGTTTTGTGCTTAGGAAATTGTCTCTCAGTACCTTGAGTTTTTTGAAGTTGTGACAAAGAAGATTGATCAGGACAGAGCAGTAGATATTGTCTATATATACTTCATCAAATTGTTTGATAATGTTCTGCACGGTAGATTGGTCAGTCACGTTAGATCACATGGGATCTGTGGGAACTGGCCAAAAGATTACAAAATTAGTTTGAAGATAGGTGACAGAGGATGGTGGCAGAGGGTTGCTTTTCAGACTGGATGCCTGGGACCTGCAGTGTGGCACAAGGATCAGTGCTACTGTCGCTGCTTTTCGTCATTTGTATAAATGATTTGGATGTGAAAATTGGAGGTACTGTTCGTAAATTTGCAGGTGACACCAACATAAGTAATATAATGGACAGTATCTCAGAGTGCAACGGGATCATGATCAAATGGTCCAATGGGCTGAAGAATGGCAGACAGTTTAATTTAGATAAATGTGAGGTGTTGCATTTAGATAAGGCAAACCAGGGCAGGACTTATACAGTTAATTATAGGGCCCTGGGGTATGTTGCCAAATGAAGAGACTTAGGGATGCAGGTGCATAGATCCTCAACAGTGGAATCACAGGTAAACAGAGTTGTGAAGAAGGCATTTGGAATGCTTGCCTTCATTGGTCAGAACATTGAGTATAGGAGTTGTGGCTATATTATGTTGTGGCTGTACAGGAGATTGGTGAGGCCACTTTCAGAATATTGCATACCTTTCTGGGTGCCCTTCATAGGATGTTGTTAAAGTTGAGAGGGTGCAGAAAAGATGTACAAGGATATTGGTGGGACTGGAGGATTTGAATTATGAGAGGCTGAATAGGGTGGGGCTTTTTTCCCTGGAGCGTCAGAGACTGAGAGGCAACCTTATAGAGGTTTATAAAATTATGTGGGACATGGATAGGGTGCTAGGTCATTTTTCTAGGGTGGGGAGTCCAGAAGTTGAGGGCAAAGGTTTAAAGTGAGAGATTTAAAATAGACCTAAGGGGTAACTTTTTCACGCAGAGGGTGGAACGTGTATGGAACGAGCTGCCAGAGGAGGTGATGGAGGCAGGTACAATTACAACATTTAAAAGGCGTCTGGATGTGTTTATGAATAGGAAAAGAATAGAGGGATATGGGCCAAATGCTTGTAAATGTGACTAGGTTAAATTGGGATGTCTGGCTGGTGCGCATGATTTGGACAAAAGGGTCTGTTTCTGTGCTGTATGACTCTATGAATTCCAGAACTGATGTGAAATGTGACTGATCTTGCCATCAAGACTGTATTTGATAGAGTGTGGAGTAAAGGAACTCTGGCAAAACTAGAGTTAATGGAAACGAGGGGGGAAACTCTGCATTGATTGGAGTGATACGTAGTATACAGCATTTACCTGGGAACCAGGACAGTGCAGAGCCTGTGAGGGAGGAACACACAGTGGTGATTATAAAAATTTACATTTGAGGATTCGGGGCAATTTACGTAGGAGTCAGAACAGGCTGGAGCCTGTCGGGAAGGTGCATGAAGCTATGAGTATGGACGTTTACAGCTGAGGAGCTGGGCTCACTTACCTGGGAGCCAGGACAGAGTCAGGCTCTGTAGGGGAGGTACACAGAGTGGTGATTATGTAAAGTTATTAATTCTGAACTAAGGATAAAACTACAGTTATATCACAATAAGTAGCAAACTGATTGGCTGGTAAGGGAACTACCTTAACAAACTCTCCCTAAATTGCAGCTATTTAGTAAAGTGTAAAATTATTTAGGGATGAAGTTAGTTAGTAAGATTACAAAAGTTTAAGAAAGACTAGAAAAGTTTAAGTCACAGCAGGTGAGGGCAGCCGAGTGGAATATGTGTCCTGCCGCATGGGAAGTCACAGACTCTATCAGCATCCAAAATGACAACGTGTGAGAAGTGCTCCCAACTGCACAAATGTGAACTCCTGGTTTCGGAACTGGAGGGATGAAGAGAAATGACTGCTTGGTGGTCACACAAAGAGAATCAGACAGGGAGGGAAGGAGTCTCCTGGGGTCCTGCTTACTAAACAGTGTTCCATTTTAAAAGCTGATGGGGGCACTGGTACCTCAAGGGAGTGCAGTCAGAGCCAAACTTCTGGCACCACAAGTTGACTGTATAGGAGGGAAGGAAGAAGAAAACAGGAGTAATACTGATAAGGGGTTCATTTGTTAGTGGAGCAGACAGGGTGTTTCTGTGGCCACAGATGTGACTCCAGGATGGTGTGTTGCCTCCCTGGTGCTAGAGGAGGATATCACTGAGTGGCTGCAGGGCATCCTGAAAGGGGAAGGCGATAAGACAGAGGTTCTGGTACACATTGGTACCAGCGATGTAGGTAGAAAGAGGGATGAGGTCTTGCATCAAGAATTCAACAAACTAGGCAGTAGACTGAAAAGCAGGATTTCGAAGTTTGCAATCTCAAGATTAATCCCAGTACCATGGGAGTACAGAAATGGGAAAATACAGCAGATGAACACATGGTTCAAGAGTTGTTGCAGGAAGGATGGTTTCAGGTTTCTGGATCCCTGAGATCATTTCTGGGGAAATGAGATCTCTACAAGTGGGATGATCTGCAACTAAGCCAGAATGAAACCAACATCCTTATGTGAGTGCCTGCTGGTGCAGGTGGGAGGAGTTTAAACTGGTTCAGCAGGGGGCAGGGAATATAGTGCATTAGTATACTACACTGAACACAGCATAACTTAGAAAAGGAAGCAAGGCAGAGCGAATTCAATCATGTGCTTTCAAGAGAGTAAGGAGAGGCAGATGGCCTTAAACAGCAGGAGTTTTAGAGGGTAAACAGATGAGTTAAGGGTGTGGATTGATGCATGGAACAGCAATGTTGTCATCACAGAGACGTAGATGAGGGAGGGACAAGACTGACAACTCAACATTTCAGGATCTTCATCAGGCTTCATTAATAGCCTTCCCTCCACCATAAGGTCAGAAGTGGGATGTTTGCTGATGATTGTACAATATTTATCACCATTTGTCCAAATGCAGCAAGACCTGGTCAATATCCAGACTTGGGCTGATGAGTGCCAAGTAACATTCATAGAATCTGTACAGTGTGGAAGTAGGCTGATATCTGGTTGGCATGGACAAGTTGGACCAAAGGATCTGTTTCCATGCTGTACATCTCTATGACTCTAGACCATTTGGTGCATCAAGTCTACACTTGAAGAACATCCCACCCAGATTCACCCACCTACCCTATTCCTGTAATTCTGTATTTCCCATGGCTAATCCACCCTTCTACATATCCCTGGACTCTACAGGTAATTTAGAATGGCCAGTCCAACTAACCTGCACATCTCTGGACTGTGGGAGGAAATCGGAGCACCTGAAGGAAAACCATGCAGACACGGGGAGAATGTGCAAACTCCACACAGATAGCCACCCAAGAGTGGAATTGAACCCGGGTCCCTGGTGCTGTGAGGCAACAGTGCTAACCACTGTGCCATCATGCTGCCCATAACACAAGTGCCAGGTAATAACCATCTCCAACAAGAGAATTTCTAACCATCACATCTTCACCTTCAATGTCATTACCAACACTACCAAATCATGGGGTTACCATTCACCGGACACTGAACCAGACTAGTAATATAAACACTGTGGCTTTCAGAACAGTTCAGTGGCTAAGAATCCTGCAGTGAGTAATTCATCTCCTGATTCCCAAATCCTGTCTCATCAAGGCACAAATTAGGAGTGCAATGGAATACTCATTAGTTGACTGGATTTGTGCAGCTTCAGTAACACCCAAGAAGCTTGACAATATGTGGGCGGAATGGTGGCACAGCAGTTAGCACTGCTGTCTCACAGCGCCAGAGAGCTGGGTTCAATTCCTGCCTCAGGCTACTGACTGTGATGAGTTTGCAAATTCTCCCCGTGTCCGTGTGGATTTCCTCCAGTGCCTCCGGTTTCCTCCCACAGTCCAGGTTAGGTGAATTGGCCATGCTAAATTGTCCGTAGTGCAATCATTTAGATTAGATTACTTGCAGTGTGGAAACAGGTCCTTCGGCCCAACAAGTCCACACCGACCCGCCGAAGCGCAACCCACCCATACCCTACATTTACCCCTTACCTAACACTACGGGCAATTTAGCATGGCCAATTCACCTGACCTGCACATCTTTGGACTGTGGGAGGAAACCGGAGCACCCAGAGGAAACCCACGCAGACACGGGAGAACGTGCAAACTCCACACAGTCGCCTGAGTCGGGAATTCAACCCGGGTCTCAGGCGCTTTAGTGTTAGGCGAAGGGGGAAATGTAGGGGAATGGGTGTGGGTGTGTTGCACTTTGGCGGGTCAGTGTGGACTTGTTGGGTCGAAGGGCCTGTTTCCACACTGTAAGTAATCTAATCTAATATCCAAGGTAAAGTTCTCTCAACCACGAATGCACAGCAACATCTGTGAGATACAGAAATACACCATGCTTCTTAGCATCTTTCAAACCCATGAACACTGTACCTAGAAGGATAAGGGCAGCAAACACATGGGAACACCACCACCTGAAGTTCACCTTCAAGCTTTTCACTACCCTGACTTGGAATTATACTGCAGAAGTTCAAGAAGGCAATTCACCACCACCTTCTCAAGGATTGTTAGGATGGTCAATAAATGCTGGTCCAGCCAACAAAGCCCATATCCCACGAAGCACTAATATTGTGAAGATTTGTATCTTAGAAAAGCTAGATATTTCTCATCACCTGAACAGATACACATGTATAGAGTGAGTGGTTAAAGTAAAATAATTGTTTTTTTATTTCAAATGTTCGGCAGTTGAGGATGAAACAGGATGCTGCAGATCACCGAAGTTCAATTTTCCATTCTCCAAATTATAGTAAGCAACATTGTCATGGTACCTAGAACATATAATGAAAACAGACACACAAACTTAATGATAGCTATTTCTTGTGGGTGAGCATAATGTCTCTCAAATTATTTTGCAAATAATTCTCATCTGACTATTAGATCCATTTACTGTTTTCATTGTGAATATAAGAAATAGGAGCAGAGTAGGATTTGACCCTTCAAAATACTCTTCTATTTAATAAGATCATGGCTTATCTTATAGTGACTTTAGTTCCTCTTTTCTGCCTTTGATATAATTCTTGATTTGGAAATAAAGCATCTGTCCAAATCAGCCTTGAATATATTCAATAACCTAGCTCTGCTGTTCTGTGTAGGAGAATTCCAAAGATCATGAATCTCCAAGGGAAGAAATTCCTTGTAATGTCCAATCTTAAACATCTGCAGTGTCACATGAAATCCCCTCAGACTATGTTTCAATAAAACCATTTCCAACTTTCTAAACTTCAGAGACAATAAGCCCATCTTGCTTCACCTTACCTCATAAAGCAACCTTTCATCCCAAGCACCAAGCAAGTGAACCTTTTCTGAAATGTTTCCCATACAAATATACCATTCTTTAACTAAGGAGACCAATACTGCATACACTGCTCTTGGTGCCATCTCATCAATGCTATGCACAGTTGTAGCAAGACTTCCTTAACTTTTATATTACAATGCCCCTGAGATAAAGAACAATCTATTTACTTTTCTAATTAATTGCTGTATCAGCACGCTAAGCTTTTGAGATTCAGGTACAAGGACATCCACACTCTTCTTTACCACGACATTCTTCATATTCTCTAGTTAAATATTATTTTACTTTTTTATTTTCACTGAAGTGGAAAACCTCACATTTTCATACACATACACCACCTGCCAATTTTTTTGCCCACTCACGTTATCTTTTTATACTCATCTGCAGACACGTTGTATTCTCACAGCTTGCTTTTCTATCTTTGTATCATCAGCAAATTTGTCTGCAATAGCCTTGGTACCTCCATCCAAGTAAGCTACCCATTGAACATTGCTTGGACTGGGGCCTATACCCTCTTCAGAGGGAGAAAAGTAATGGTGTCCAAGAGTTGTATATTGATTTTTGGGAGAGAAAATAGTTGGTGTGATATAATCCATGGTTTCAAAACTTAATTTTTTGATTGAAATGGAATCTGAACTTAATAATTTATAGAGAAATTGAGACTGAGAATGAAACTGAATTTAAGTGGAAACTTCAGTCTCTGAGAAACTGATACCAATTGAAATCAGATAAAATAGAGCCAAATGAGCTCACAAGAGTAATTTCAGGGCAAGGAAACTTCAGTTATGAAGTAGATTGAGAAGGTAGGATTATTTTCCTTGAAGATGAGAAGGTAGAAAAATAGACACAGAAAAATTGTTCCTACTAGTGAAAGGATCAAGAACAAGAGGACAGATGTTAAGTAATTGGTAAAAGAAGCAAAGGCAGTCTAGAGTCACAGAGCATGGAAACAGACCCTTCAATCCAACTCATCAATGCCATCCACATAGCCAATTGCCAGCATTTGGTCCATATCCCTCCAAACCCTTCCTTTAGTGTGGACTTGTTAGGCTGAAGGGCCTGTTTCCACTCAGTAGGGATTCTAATTCATATAAGTAAAAAGTGAGGTCTGCAGATGCTGGAGATCAGAGCTGAAAATGTGTTGCTGGTTAAAGCACAGCAGGTTAGGCAGCATCCAAGGAACAGGAAATTCGACGTTTCGGGCCAGAGCCCTTCATCAGGAATGAGGAGAATGTGCCAGGCAGGCTAAGATAAAAGGTAGGGAGGAGGGAATTGGGGGAGGGGCGATGGAGATGTGATAGGTGGAAGGAGGTCAAGGTGAGGGTGATAGGTTGGAGTGGGGTGGGGGCGGAGAGGTCAGGAAGAAGATTGCAGGTTAGGAGGGTGGTGCTGAGTTGAGGGAACCGACTGAGACAAGGTGGGGGGAGGGGAAATGAGGAAACTGGAGAAATCTGAGTATATTCCTTGTGGTTGGAGGGTTCCCAGGCGGAAGATGAGGCGCTCCTCCTCCAGCCGTCGTGTTGTTATGTTCTGCCGATGGAGGAGTCCAAGGACCTGCATGTCCTTGGTGGAGTGGGAGGGAGAGTTAAAGTGTTGAGCCACGGGGTGGTTGGGTTGGTTGGTCCGGGCGTCCCAGAGGTGTTCTCTGAAGCGTTCCGCAAGTAGGCGGCCCGTCTCCCCAATGTAGAGGAGGCCACATCGTGTGCAGCGGATGCAATAGATGATGTGTGTGGAGGTGCAGGTGAACTTGTGGCGGATATGGAAGGATCCTTTGGGGCCTTGGAGGGAAGTGAGGGAGGAGGTGTGGGTGAAAGTTTTACATTTCCTGCGGCTGCAGGGGAAGGTGCCGGGAGTGGAGGTTGAGTTGGTGGGGGGTGTGGACCTGACGAGGGAGTCACGAAGGGAGTGGTCTTTGCGGAACGCTGATAGGGGAGGGGAGGGAAATATATCCCTGTTGGTGGAGTCCACTGCCTCCAACCTCATTGTCCCACAACCCCGCACCGCCCGTTTCTACCTTCTGCCCAAAATCCACAAACCTGACTGCCCCGGCCGACCCATTGTCTCAGCCTGCTCCTGCCCCACCGAACTCATCTCCGCATGCCTCGACACGGTCCTGTCCCCTTTAGTCCAAGAACTCCCCACCTACGTTCGGGACACCAACCACGCCCTCCACCTCCTCCGTGATTTTCGCTTCCCCGGTCCCCAACGCCTTATCTTCACGATGGACATCCAGTCCCTGTACACCTCCATCCCCCATCACGAAGGACTCAAAGCCCTCCGCTTCTTCCTTTCCCGCCGCACCAACCAGTACCCTTCCACTGACACCCTCCTTCGACTGACTGAACTGGTCCTCACCCTGAATAACTTCTCTTTTCAATCCTCCCACTTCCTCCAAACTAAAGGAGTTGCCATGGGCACCCGCATGGGCCCCAGCTATGCCTGTCTCTTCGTAGGATATGTGGAACAGTCCATCTTCCGCAACTACACTGGCACCACCCCCCATATTTTCCTCCGCTACATCGATGACTGTATCGGCGCTGCCTCGTGCTCCCACGAGGAGGTTGAACAGTTCATCAACTTTACCAACACCTTCCATCCCGACCTCAAATTCACCTGGACTGTCTCAGACTCCTCCCTCCCCTTCCTAGACCTTTCCATTTCTATCTCGGGCGACCGACTCAACACAGACATCTACTATAAACCGACTGACTCCCACAGCTACCTGGACTACACCTCCTCCCACCCTGCCCCCTGTAAAAACTCCATCCCATATACCCACATCTGCTCCCAGGAGGACCAATTCCAATACCGTACAGCCCAGATGGCCTCCTTCTTCAAGGACCGCAGATTCCCCCCAGACGTGATCGACGATGCCCTCCACCGCATCTCCTCCACTTCCCGCTCCTCCGCCCTTGAGCCCCGCTCCTCCAACCGCCACCAAGACAGAACCCCACTGGTTCTCACCTACCACCCCACCAACCTCCGCATACAGCGTATCATCCGCCGTCATTTCCGCCACCTCCAAACGGACTCCACCACCAGGGATATACTTCCCTCCCCTCCCCTATCAGTGTTCCGCAAAGACCACTCCCTTCGTGACTCCCTCGTCAGGTCCACACCCCCCACCAACCCAACCTCCACTCCCGGCACCTTCCTCTGCAACCGCAGGAAATGTAAAACTTGCGCCCACACCTCCTCCCTCACTTCCCTCCAAGGCCCCCAGGGATCCTTCCATATCCGCCACAAGTTCACCTGCACCTCCACACACATCATCTATTGCATCCGCTGCACCCGATGTGGCCTCCTCTTCATTGGGGAGACGAGCTGCCTACTTGCGGAACGCTTCAGAGAACACCTCTGGGACACCCGGACCAACCAACCCAACCACCCCGTGGCTCAACACTTTAACTCTCCCTCCCACTCCACCGAGGACATGCAGGTCCTTGGACTCCTCCATCGGCAGAACATAACAACACGACGGCTGGAGGAGGAGCGCCTCATCTTCCGCCTGGGAACCCTCCAACCACAAGGAATGAACTCAGATTTCTCCAGTTTCCTCATTTCCCCTCCCCCCACCTTGTCTCAGTCGGTTCCCTCAACTCAGCACCGCCCTCCTAACCTGCAATCTTCTTCCTGACCTCTCCGCCCCCACCCCACTCCAACCTATCACCCTCACCTTGACCTCCTTCCATCTATCACATCTCCATCACCCCTCCCCCAAGTCCCTCCTCCCTACCTTTTATCTTAGCCTGCCTGGCACATTCTCCTCATTCCTGATGAAGGGCTCTGGCCCGAAACATCAAATTTCCTGTTCCTTGGATGCTGCCTAACCTGCTGCGCTTTAACCAGCAACACATTTTCAATTCTAATTCATATATCCATCCAGATGCCTTTTAAATGTTGGAAAAGTACCAGCCTCCATGACAAATAACACGTTCAAGCAGTGAGTGGTCGGAAGTCTGGAAAGCACTATTTGGTAGGATGGAGGAGGTGGGTTAAATCAAGACATTCTGAAGGGAATTAGGCTTATTTAAAAGGAGCAAAATGTGGAAGAAAGCTGAAGAATGGAGCTGAGAGACAGCTGGCACAAACACAATAGGCTGAATGGCTTCCATGTGTGCCATAACAATTCTGTGATTTTGTATTTCCAGTCAGCCCGTGATGTGATGCTGGCTATCTGAAGCCTGGATCCAGGAGCTGGCAACAGATAGATATCAAAGTTGCTGCAGCTATTGTGCTACATGAAGTAATTGCCTAACCAGACTTGTACCTATAGTGTACAGTGGATTTGGACAAAAGTAGAATCGGTGAATCCATGTCATCAAGAATATTCTGAGCAGAGCTAAGGAGGTTCTGGAAAAGTATGTCATTTTGGTGAAGCCTACAGTTGTAGCAAGACTTCCCTACTTTTATACTGCAATCTCCCTTGAAATCCACAACAATCTGTTTGGACACCAACTAGCCACAAAATGACACAACCAGCTATCCTTAGTAGCCACACACTCAGATGACAAGCAACATGAATTCGACTGGGACAACACTACTATTGTAGGACAAGCCAAACAGAGAACAGCCAAGGAATTCCTAGAGGCATGGCACTCATCCACAGATTCTATTAAACACATCGACCTGGACCCAATATACCCACCACTGCAGCGGACAGCTGGAACTGACAGCCGGAAGCGGCAGAGGCAAACCACTATAAATGCCAGAGGAAACATCTCAGAAGCGCTTCACAGGAGGCTCCCAAGCACTGAGGATGTCACCTAGACAGGGAACGAAACGTTTGCAACACAAATTTCCAGCTCGGCAAACAGAACCACAACAACAATCTGTTCACTTAGCTCATTAATGGTTGGTTCCAGCAAGTCTAGAAAAAACCCTATTGTAGTGATTGTAATGAGGTCAGCCAGGTAGACCTCATGGAATATGAATTCCCTGATTGGGCTGTTAATCTGGTCAAATCAGGGAGTCTTGGCTGACAGACAAAAACAGGTGTGTCAGACATTCTGTCAGTCTGACAGCTGGCTCTGAGGGAGCTGGATCAGTGTCAATGACTTTCCACGTGTAAATAAAGGGGGGCTTGGTGACAGGATACTGGCCTCAGTGGAGTTATTTTGATGAAAGTAAAACACACACATGCAGAAATTTGCTCACAACAGTCTTCGGAGGTATGGCATTGAGGATACATTAGAGGTTTGGATTAGGAATTGGCTGGCTGGAAGGAGACAGAGGGTAGTAGTTGATGGATTATGTTCATCTTGGAGCGCAGTTACTAGCGGTGTACCACAAGGATCTGTTTTGGGACCATTGCTTTTTGTTATCTTTATAAATGATCTAGAGGAAGGACTTGAAAGCTGGGTAAGCAAGTTTGCGGATGACACAAAAGTCGGTGGAGTTGTGGATGGTGAGGAAGGAAGTGGTAGGTTACAGCGGGATATAGATAAGTTGCAGAGCTGGGCGGAAATGTGGCAAATGGAATTCAATGTAGCTAAGTGCGAAGTCGTTCACTTTGGTAGGAATAACAAGATGATGGATTACTGGGCTAATGGTAGGCTACTTGGTAGTGTGGATGAGCAGAGGGATCTTGGTGTCTATGTACACAGATCTCTGAAAGTTGCCACCCAGGTAAATAGTGCTGTGAGGAAGGCATATGGTGTACTGGGCTTTATTGGCAGAGGAATTGAGTTCCGGAGTCCTGAGGTCATGTTGCAGTTGTATAAGACTCTGGTGAGGCCTCATCTGGAGTATTGTGTGCAGTTTTGGTCGCCATACTATAGGAAGGATGTGGAAGCTTTAGAACGAGTGCAGAGGAGGTTTACCAGGATGTTGCCTGGAATGGTAGGAAAATCTTATGAGGAAAGGCTGAGGCACTTGGGGCTGTTCTCATTGGAGAAGAGAAGGTTCAGGGGAGATCTGATAGAAGTGTATAAGATGATTAGGGGTTTAGATAGGGTAGATACTAAGAACCTCTTACCGCTAATGGAGTCAGGTGTTACTAGGGGACATAGCTTTAAATTAAGGGGTGGTAGGTATAGGACAGATGTTAGGGGTAGATTCTTCACACAGCGGGTTGTGAGTTCATGGAATGCCCTGCCCGTATCAGTGGTGAACTCTCCTTCTTTATGGTCATTTAAGCGGGCATTGGATAGGCATTTGGAAGTTATTGGGCTAGTATAGGTTAGGTAGGATTCGGTCGGCGCAACATCGAGGGCCGAAGGGCCTGTACTGCGCTGTATCCTTCTATGTTCTATGTTCTATCTTTGATTAGATTACTTTCAGTGTGGAAACAGGCCCTTCGGCCCAACAAGTCCACACCGACCCACCGAAGCGCAACCCACCCAGATCCATTCCCATAATTTACCCCTTCACCTAACACTATGGGCAATTTAGCATGGCCAATCCACCTAATCTGCAGATTTTTGGATTATGGAAGGAAACCGGAGCACCCGGAGGAAAACCATGCAGTCACGGGGAGATTGTGCAAACTCCACACAGAGAGTTGCCTGAGACGGGAATTGAACCTGGGTCTCTGGCGCTGTGAGGCAGCAGTGCTAATCACCGTGTCACCGTGCCACCCATAATTGGGGTAGTACACATTTCTGGCATCATGCTATTAATTGCTATTATTTGATCCTGCTGTTGAAGACTGGCTCAGTTATGGAAAGAATGTATTATTTTTCCGGGAAAATGACACTGGGGTAAATGAAAAGCAACAAGTAATTCCCCATATAGCTAGTGAACTGCAGCTGTTTCAATTATTAGGACATATAAAGATATGACGCATCAGATACTAAAACTTTCCAACAGTTAATGGGTTTATTTGCAGAATATTATGACTCCAAGCCTCCTCTAATTCTGAGACACTATTGATTTTACTCAGCAATTTGAGAACCAGGCGAGTCTGTATCGGGATGGAGGTGGACACTCTCACCAGTCTGGTTGAGCTTGGGGAATACCACTTGAGTGAAGCCAATTGTATAACCTCACTTGGGACATATCCTGAACAGATGGACTCCAAGTTAGCCCACAGCAAAACAAAACCTCTGCCAAATGATAAACTTTTCTCAGAATCTGAACCAGCAGATCATTGTAGTTGCTGATGGAATACGGACTTGAGACAGCAAAAGAGTTCCATTGACCTAAACTGAGTCAGAGAAATCATGTGCCAATAACCAGGAGAGTGCATAATCCACCCACATCTGGTTTCGAACAGCTAAATTGCTTAGCAACATTCAAAACAAAACCAATCAAAATAAAGGTCTTGTTAAATGGTCACCCTGTTCTAATGGAGATTGATACCAGTGTGGCTGTATCTGTATTCGCACAACCAGACTTTAACAAAATTCACTGTGGACTCCAATCCTTAAATTTGTGCAAGACCTTGACTAAAACCACAATGAAGAAGCTTTTCAGATTAATGGTACAACTTTGGTTCCACTTTCTTATGAGAAACAGCTGGTTCAGTTACTACTGAAAGATTTCCTTTCGCGAACTTAACAAGTCAAACACAAATTTCAACGCAGTTCACCAATTGGAACCTAATAAATTCTAACAAGCTCCAATATCACAACCATTTGTGGGGATGTAGATCCTGGGGGAAAGATGGGTAAAGACTACTGCAGTGGTGGCCTGCGTTATTTTTTTGAGGAACATTTCTTTCTTTCCTGTAAAGACTAAAGTCTTAGTCATTGAAGATCCCAGAGCTTCCACAGTCATCAACAGCTTGAACGTTGATATTTCATCAGCGTCTGCCAATTTGGTTAGGACTATTTTCATGGTTAAATAGTATTTCAAATAGGCAAACAGCTCTTTGGGGTTTGAATATCACTGGCAAAGTCAACATGTATTGTCCAAGCTCAATTGGCTTTACTGAATGGCTTTAACCACATTCCTGAGAATCTGAGGAGACAGAAAGGCTAGAATAGGGCATTTGTGTACAATCATTTCATGACTATAGTTATAAAAACTAACATTTTATTCCAGGCTTAATACTTACACTTAAATTCCCCTATCTGCCATTGAGCAATTTGAATTTAGTGTCCAGAAAATTGATCCTGAACTCTGCATTATTTGTGTAGTGCATAGGGACAGTGAAGTGTGATATAGGATGAGATGTTTATTACATTTTACACAAAATATTTCTATTGAAAATATTGTCAGAAGATATGTGCTTGGTTTGATAGGGCCTATATTCATTATAGTTTAGAAGAATCGGGGGGATCTGATAGAAACATATAAAATTCTATGTATTTTTAACTTTGTACACCCCAGTCCAACACCGGCATCCCCAAAACATAAAATTCTAGTAGGGTTAAGTGGACGAGATGCAAAGAGGATGTTTCCCCTGACCAGGGAGTCTAGAACCAAGGGTCACTATCTCAGGATATAGAATAGGCCATTTAGGACTGAAAAGAGAAAACTATTCTTCATTCATAGGGTGGCGATCATGTGGAATTCACCACCATAGAATATTGTGAAAGCTGGGTCATTAAATATCTTCAAGAAAGATATAGATAAATGTTTAGATATTAAAGGTATCAAGTGGATTAGAACGAGGGAGGGAATATGATATTGAGATAGAGAACCAGCAATGATCATATTGAATAGTGGGACAAGCTTGAAAGGCCAATTGACCAATGCGTGCTCCTTTTTACAGTGTTTCTACATTTTTGCCAGTCACTTGGAAAATGTTGCTATTCACCAAGACTCCTTTGACAGCATCACCCAAACCTGCAATTTCATGACCGAGAAGGAGTTGGGCAACACATGCAGCTGAACATCACCTACTGCAAGTTCCCCTTCAAACGACATACCACCATGACTTTGAACTATATCGTTGTTTCTTCAGTGTGGCTGGGTCAAACCACTGGAATTCTCTTCTAATAGGGATTACACTACGGGCCTTACTACCTTCCGTGGACTGCAGTGGTTCAAGAAAGTGACTTACAATCACCTGTTCAAGGGCAGTAAAGGATGGGCAATAATGCTGACCTAGTCACATCTTGTAAAAGAATATAAAGAGATAATTGACATAGACATGCTTCATAATTCTTGGTCCTTTGCTTGATAGGTAAAAACAATGACTGCAGATGCTGGAAGCCAGATTCTGGATCAGTGGTACTGGAAGAGTACAGCAGTTCAGGCAGCATCCAAGGAGCAGTAAAATCGACGTTTCGGGCAAAAGCCCTTCATCAGGAATACAGGCAGAGAGCCTGAAGGGTGGAGAGATCTACTCTATTTCAATTGATCCCATAAAGTGAAATTTCATTTGTTAGATAGAATAAAGCAAATGCTATTTACTACTCAACCAATTGAACTGAATTTATAATGGACATGTGAACCACCTATTGTCAAGGTTTAAAGTTCCTCCGCATGACTTTAAACTATACTCTCATGCAATATATACTTTACTACTCTTGGGTTTAGTTCTTTAGACTTATAATGTCCATACACATTTTGGAAAAATGAAGTACAATGAGTATTATGCAGCAATATTTAGCCAATCAAAGCTGCTTAAGTATCTGGTGATATAAATCTTCACCATGTCTCTGCAGCACTTCCAATTAACTGTCTATTAATGAACTTGAAGGTTAATAAATATTGTTTTAATTAAACAAATTCACAGCAGTGACAAACTTTTAAGATTAATAGCCTGAGACTTGTACTTACAATCTTGGAAGGAATAATGCATCAATAGTTTCCTTGGTATATATGTCCTCAAAATCTATTGGAGAAGACATTCTACATTTCAAAACAAAGCAAAGTGGAAGAAAAATGGATACCTGTTATTCTAGGTTATACAAACATTTTAAACTATTAATACATTATTATGCAGAACAAATTTATTGCAAAACATGGAATAAATAGAAATTGAGTTATGAGTTCATCAGCAACCAAAAGCTATAAATTCTATTTTAATGATTAAAATTAAATTAAAAATTAGAAGTGTATTATTAAATAATTGTTAATTATTTTGATTACACTATAAACTTGGTGTCTGGTATCAGTTATTCACAAGTCTGGTTAGTGCAAGTATATGTTTAGGAACCATTGGGGTCAATCTTGAGGGTCGTTGAATGTTTTAATTTTACTATGTTCCAAATACAGTATAGGGAAAGGGAGGCGGATTTGATTTGGCTATCTGTCTCCACGTCATAATAAATTGCATGATATCTCAATAAAGTCCCCAACTTTGAGCTAGTATCATAGCTTTCAGAAAGTTCTGACTCACTTTAATAGTTATCTAGGAAAAGTTACAGGATTAAAACTTGCTTGAGATTCTGAGGAACTGTAAAACTGATGCTTTCTTTGAATGCTCTACTCGTCCTGTTCTGCTCAAGATACCAATCCTGAACCCTTTTTCCATACAGAACTGATTTTAACCCCATTCCCTGAGCATCCCTCCTCTCCCCAATCTGAACCTGACTTCCACCTGAATCCTAGCCAAAGACATGACCAAACTCGAATTCCATCCTCCCTTCTGGGCTCAACCTGACCGGACCTGTCTCCGTTCTGCCGCAAACCCTGGATTTGACCAGACCTGACCACCCTCTCACCTCGGACCTGACTCCAATGATTGCTACTTTCAGAAGATTTCAGTCATTATATTAACTGAAGACATGTAACAACAAGCCCAAGGTATTTTAACTTTATCCACCAAATCAGATCTCAGCTATCCTTGTTGTTTTTTTTTAGATTCCTTATGGTGTGGAAACAGGCCGGTTAGCCCAACAAGTCCATGCCGACCCTCCGAAGGGTAACCCACCCTGATGCATTTCTCTCTGACTAATGCACCTAACACTATGAGCAATTTAACATGGCCAGTTCAGCTAACCTTTCGGACTGTGGGAGGGAACCGGAGCACCCAGAGGAAATCCACGCTGACACGGGGAGAATGTGTAAATTCCACACAGACAGTCACCCGAGGCTGGAATCAAATTTGGGTTGCTGGTGCTGTGAGGCAGCAGTGCTAACCACTAGGCTACCGTGCTGCCCGTATCTCGATGAGTGGCTAAGGATCTTGCTTTGAAAATGCAAATTAGTCTGATATCAATCAAACTACATTTATTTTAGTTGTTCATGCGATGTGGCTCTTGCTGGCTGAGCTAGTATTTATTGCACATCCCTAAATGCATTTGAGAAGTTGACGGTCATTTGCTTTCTTGAACTACTGCAGTTACAGAGAGAGTTCTAGGATTATGACCCAGTGACAGTGAAGAAACATTGACATGACAGAATTCTAAGTCAGGTTTAAGTGTGGTCTGGGCCAGGAATTTGTCCTGGGTTTACTATGAGGCTGAAGAGAGTTTTGCCTGGAAGCACTTTTTGTGGGATCTGAAGGACCAGGAGTGTTCCTTTGGACTATAGAAGAAAAGTGACAGTCTTTTCTGCAACAGATTCAATCTCTATCCTTCCCATGAGATCCTCTGCCCCATACCAATTGGAAGAAGGCAGCTGCTTTCTACCCATTTCTCACCCATCCCAGGTAGCAAGTGTACCCAGTTATTGAGAATCATGAGATGAACAGATGTAAGTATGAGGAAGGAAAAGTTCCAGAAATGGTTATAAGAGATAGGATTAATAATCATCTAGCAAGCAACAATTTGATTGGAAATAGTCAACGTGGATTCGTCAAGGGCAGGTCGTGTCTCACCCTCACTGAGTTTTTTGAGAAGGTGACAAGCATGTGGATGAGGATAGCGCAGTTGACATGGTGTACACAGACTTCAGTAAAGCCTTTGATAAGGTTCCACATGGTAGGCTATTGGAGAAAATGGGATTGAGGGTGAATTAGCAGTTTGGATTAGAAACTGGCTTTCTGTAATAAGGCAATAACTGATGGTTGATGGAAAATATTCAGCCTGGAGTCTGGTTACTCGTGGTGTGCCACTAGTGGTTGGTCTGTTTTGGGACTATTGCTGTTTGTCATTCTTATAAACAAATTGGACATAGGCATAGTTGGATGGGTTAGTAAGTTTGCAGATGATACTAATGTTGGTGGAGTAGTGGACAGTGTGGAAGAATGTTGCAGGTTGCAGGGGCACTAGGATAAACTGCAGAAGGGCTGAAAGGTGACAAATGGAGTTCAATGCAGATAAATGTGAGGTGATTCACTTTGGAAGAATAACAGAAGGCAGAATACTGAGTCAAAGGAAATATTCTTGGTAGTGTGGATGTGCAGCGGGATCTTGGTGTCCATGTACATCGATCCCTGAAAGTGGCCACCCAGGTTGGTGGTACTGTTAAGAAGGCATATGGGTGCTGCCATGATGTCATGCTGCAACTGTACAAAACGCTAGTGTAGCCTCACTTGGAGTATTGTGTGCAATTCTGGTCGTCCCATTACAGGAAGGATGTGGAAGCATTGGAAAAGATTCAGAGGAGATTTACCAGGATATTGCTTGGTCTCGAGTGAAGGTCTTATGAGGAAAGGCTGAGGAACTTGGGTCTGTTCACATTGGAGAGAAGAAGGCTAACAGGTGATTTAATAGAGAATACAAGATAGTCAGAGGATTGGATAGCATAGACAATAAAAGTCTTTTTCCTAAGACAATGACATCTGCTTGTACAAGGCGGAATAGCTGCAAATTGAGGGGTGATAGATTTAAGACAGGTGTCAGAAGCAGGTTCTTTACTCAGAGAATGGCAAGGGTGTGGAATGCCCTGCCTGCCAATGTAGTTAACTCAGCCACATTAGTGGCATTTAAACAGTCCTTGGATAAGCATATGGATGATGATGGGATCGTGTCGGGGAATGGGCTTAGATTAGTTCACAAGCCAGTGAAGGCCTAAAGGGCCTGTTCTGTGCTGTATTATTCTATGTTCTATGAGTTAAAGTAGTTTGGGCCTGTTTTCTGTTAAAACTGTTAAGCTTCAAACTCATCTGGTCTTCCAATTCCTACCTGCCATAATCGTTTAGGTTTGATAAATTGACTTGTGACAACATTGTTCTACTTATATCGCAGAGGTCCGTGATCTATTCATATTAAATTTTCTATCCAAAGTAATTTTCTCATCACTGAAAAATTTGTATATCAAAGCAGCAAGAATTTAAAAGAAAGAAAATTGTAAGCATTATTCTGCACATTCTAGGTCAGCTTTTTTCAAATATTTTGTCCAGATGAACTGTGTTAATGGTTAGGATTTGCCTGGATCCGGCATTGGTTGAGGTTTTGAAAGTTGAAAACAGGGTAGGACAATGGGATATACATTAAGACTAAGAATAATTTTTAGTGGCTCCTTCCAGTTCAGGTGTTTGTAATTTTTTTCAATTTGAGTAACGTAGCCATGCAGAAAAACCTACACTTCAGTTTATTGGATGAAATCTTATAGGGGTCTGAGCAATGTTGGTCATGGTGGGGTTTGTGACAGAATCAGAAGAGAAGTCTGGGAAGGTCTATCTCAGTGTTGGGAACATCACATTTGATCTCTTATGTTTTTGACAAGCACTGTGGTGAGTTCTTTGCAAGGCAGCAGTGAATTGTCAATTAAGAGGGGTTATAGCTTGTTAAATACCTTCTAAGATGTATTGGATTGCAAAATTCATTTGACAAGATCCCTCATGGTAAGCTGGTCCAGAAGATTAAGTCACATGGGATCCACAGTGAGTTGGTAAGTTGAATACAAAATTGGCATGGTCATGTTCGACAGAAGATCATCGTGGAAAAATGTATTTCTGACTGGAGGTGATCATGGTGTTCTGCGAGGATAAGTGCTGGAACCTCTGTCTATAATTTGTAGAAATTATTTGGATTAAAATGTAGGTGCTTTGATTAGTAAATTTGCAGGCAACACAAAAGTTGATGGATAGTGTGGAAGGCTGTCAAAGGATATAACAAGATATAGGTCAGTTAGAAACATGGACAGAGAAATGTCAGAAGTGGCTTAATCTGGACAAGTGTGAGATGATGCATTTTGAGAGGTCAAATGTGAGAGGGAAATAAATGATACAGTAAATGATAGAAACCTGAAGAACACTGATAGTAAGTCCAAAAGTGCAACACAAGTGGACAAGATAGTAAAAAAAGCGTGCATCATGCTTGCTTTCAATCGGTTGGGGCACTGAGAATAGAAGTTGGCAAGTCATGTTGCAGCTATATAAAAGTTTAGTTAGGCCACATTTGGAATATTGTGCGCAGTTCTGGTCACCACACTATAGGAAGGATGTGGAGGCCATGGAGATGGTGCAAAGAGATTTACCAGGGTGTTGTCTGGATTGGAGTGTACTAACAATAAAGAAAGGTTGGACGGACTAACTTGGATTGTTTTCTCTAGAGCATCAGAGACTGAGGGGCGACCTGATGGAAGTATGTAAAATTATGACAGGCATTATTAGGGTGGGTCGTCAGAGACTTTTTCCCAAGGGTACAAATATCAAATAATAGGAGCCATAGGTTTAAAGGAGATGCATGAAGTGCATTTTTTATGAAGAGGGTAGTAGGTGCTTGTAATGAGCTGCAGGGGAGGTGGTAGAAGCAGATACAATGGCAATGTTTAAGAGACATTTAACCAGGCACGTTAACAGACAGAGAATAGAGCAATACAGACATGTGCAGGTAGATGGGATTAGTTTACAATGGCATCACGGTCAGCACAGATATGCTGGGCCAAAGGGCCTGTTCCTGTGCTGTACTAAGTATCAATGTAACATCATCACGAGTCGCCTCATTAATATTCAACTTCCTATCATTCCAAACAAGGTCGACGTTCAGAAATCTCAACATGGAAATCAGAATGAATTCTTAGCAACTTTAACTCACTGCTTAGTACAAAGGATCTCCATATTGGACATCAGGCATTAATATCTAAAGGCTTACTTCATAGGCATTGGACACACATACCCCACATCCATGGACACTGGCATCCAATCAATGTGATCTCTAAGCTGTGCTCCAAGATTATGTACACAGCAATCATTCCATGTAGAAGATAAAAAAAATAGTGGGTCATTGCATCCAACCTGTCCCATCTTCTATGAACCCTCATGGCATACGTTTAAACCACTTGCAGGATGCTTCTGCACATCAATATTGCACCATGGGCTGCACCGACAAGTAATAATGAAGTTCGGTAGCAAGAATATTGCGCACTCAGGAATCTACATTTAGCTCCAGTATGGACCAGACAGCAACCAACCTGGCTCTTTAATCACTGTCACAGCACCTACTCATTCTGAGCCTATTTAGATACTCATAGCAACCTGACCTTGCATTGCCTTAGGTTTGTATGCTTTCCCCCATAATAAACCAGATATTCCGGGCTTTTGTCTTGCCTTGCTGTTCAGCATCGACATACAGGCAGGGAGCTTTTCATGGTCATCAGATCTCAATCAAGTCAAGGAGAATAGCCTTCACTCAGGGGTCCCAGCATAATAAGTCAAGGGCAGCCTCCATTACCAGTCCAGGAGCTTGGACATGGCCAGATATCTATTTAGCGCAGTCAGAATCAGCATGTTCTACATTTGAGTGGTGAGGAGCCAAATGTCTGGCAGCCACCACTTCTGCCACCAGACATTTCTGCTCTATTATGGGTTGTTTTCCTCTTGGAATAAGAAGGAGGCAGATATGATGGGAGATGAAAGTGGTTTGCGCAGTGGGTACATTTGGTGCAGGCCAGGAGGTGGCCTGAGTGAGTGAGTGGGCAGCACAGAAGCTACGCAATTTATGATGTTGGGGGTTGTGTAAGGGAAGATGTTGCTGGCAATATTGAGAGGAGTGGAACATGAGCTTTGGTGGTAAGTGATAACAGCAGCAGAGATAGAGAGAGTGTGAGGTTTTGGAGAGAAGTTGATGGCACTAATGTTGGTGGAATGTTTTCTACAGCATTGGGTATTCCTCCAGACAGCTGAGACAACTCTAACCTATGTGGCAGCCTCAGATTAGGCTGTATGGACTGGTGTTGTGTCTTCCACTGTTGATTGTGGGAAAACAGAAAGTCTTGCGATTGCACCACCCCATTCAACAAGACCTCTAGATTCCAGCTGAAAAACAAGGCATGAACTTCCCCATTTCTTCCAGGCCCAGGGCAAATATCACAAATTCTGCATGTCAAATCTGGACTGAAAGGACTTATCTGGTTGCACAACTGACTTGTTAAAATATTGTGTGTGCAATGGATGCCAATGAATTCCAGGATGTCTGTTGACCAACAAATGCTCTGGAGATGTCACATGCTAAGATGAGACTAGAATCAGATATGAAGAGTGTCAGGGTCGGCAGTTGATAAGGAGCAGTTGGTAATGTACAATGTAAAATCTTACTGGGCCACGTGGTGAGAATCCCTCCAAAAGACTCGATGCAACTCACACTTAGCCAATGATTTGAGGTTTTTTTTCTGCTCCTGATGAGCACAATGCATACTTTTTCATTATCACAGAGATGTATTGTCTCATTCCATCACTGCATGTAGCAACAATCTTCTTTGGCTGCTTCTTGATCAAAACAAAGAATATAGGAAAATGTACCTAGGGAGAGAATAGGGCCCCTCAAAGATCAGCAAGGCGGCCTTTGTGTAGAGCCGCAGAAAATGAGGGAGATACTAAACGAGTATTTTGCATCAGTATTTAATGTGGAAAAGGACATGGAAGATAAAGAATGTAGGGAAATAGATAGTGACATCTTGAAAAATGCCCATATTACAGAGGAGGAAGTGCTGGATGTCTTGAAACTCATAAAGGTGGATAAACCCCCAGGACCTGATCAGGTGTACCCTAGAACTCTGTGGGAAGCTAGAGAAGTGATTGCTGGGCCTCTTGCTGAGATATTTGTATCATTGATAGTCACAGGTGAAGTGCCGGAAGACTGGAGGTTGGCTAACGTGGTGCCACTGTTTAAGAAGGGTGGTAAGGACAAGCCAGAGAACTATAGACCAGGGAGCCTGACGTCAGTGGTGGGCAAGTTGTTAAAGGGAATCCTGAGGGACAGGATGTACATGTATTTGGAAAGGCAAGGACTGATTAGGGATAGTCAACATGGCTTTGTGAGTGGGAAATCATGTCTCACAAACTTGAGTTTTTTGAAGAAGTAACTAAGAGGACTGATGAGGGCAGAGCAATAGATGTGATCTATATGGACTTCATTAAGGCATTCGACAAGGTTGCCTATGGGAGACTGGTTAGCAAGGTTAGATCTCACAGAATACAGGGAGAACTAGCCATTTGGATACAGAACTGGCTCAAAGGTAGAAGATAGAGGGTGGTAGTGCAGGGTTGTTTTTTAGACTGGAGGCCTATGACCAGTGGAGTGCCACAAGGATCGGTGCTGGGTCCACTAGTTTTCATCATTTATATAAATGATTTGGATGTGAGCATAAGAGGTACAGTTAGTAAGTTTGCAGATGACATCAAAATTGGAGGTGTAGTGGACAGCGAAGAAGGTTACCTCAGATTACAACAGGATCTTGATCAGATGGGCCAATGGGCTGAGAAGTGGCAGATGAAGTTTAATTCAGATAAATGTGAGGTGCTGCATTTTGGGAAAGCAAATCTTCTACACTCAATGGTAAGGTCCTAGGGAGTTTGCTGAACAAAGAGACCTTGGAGTGCAGGCTCATAGCTCCTTGATAGTGGAGTCGCAGGTTGATAGGATAGTGAAGGCGGTGTTTGGTATGCATTCCTTTATTGGTTAGAGTATTGAGTACAGGAGTTGGGAGGTTATGTTGCAGCTGTACAGGACATTGGTTAGGCCACTGTTGGATTATTGGATGCAATTCTGGTCTCCTTCGTATTGGAAAGGTGTTGTGAAACTTGAAAGGGTTCAGAAAAGATTTACAAGGATGTTGCCAGGGTTGGAGGATTTGAGCTATAGGGAGAGGCTGAACAGCCTGGGGCTGTTTTCCCTGGAGCGTCGGAGGCTGAGGGGTGACCTTATAGAGGTTTACAAAATTATGAGGGGCATGGATAGGATAAATAGACAAAGTCTTTTCCCTGGGGTGGGGGAGTCCAGAACTAGAGGGCATAGGTTCAGGGTGAGAGGGGAAAGATATAAAAGAGACCTAAGGGGCAACTGTTTCACACATAGGGTGGTACGTGTATGGAATGAGCTGCCAGAGGAAGTAGTGGAGGCTGGTACAATTGCAACATTTAAGAGGATGGGTATGTGAAAAGGAATGGTTTGGGTGCTGGCAGGTGGTACTAGATTGGTTTGGGATGTCTGGTCAGCATGGACGGGTTGGACGAAGGGTCTGTTTCCATGCTGTGCATCTCTATGACTCTATAACTATTAGGATAGATTGAAGAAGCTGGGACTGTTCTCCTTAGAAAGGCAAAGGCTAAGAGGAGATCAGATTGAGATGTTCAAAATCATAAATTGGCAGGACAGATTAGATAAGGTGAATCTGTTTCTGCTTGTAAAAGAAACAAGGGTGAAAGAGCATAGATTTAAACTAATTTGTATGGAATGAGCTGCCAGAGGAAGTGGTGGAGGCTAGTACAATTGCAACATTTAAAAGGCGTTTATAGATGGATCTCTGAATAGGAAGGGTGCTAGCAGATGGTACTAGATTGGGTTGAGATATCTGGTCAGCATGGATGAGCTCGACCAATGTGTTTGTTTCCATGCTGTACATCTCTATGACTCTACAAATGAAGCAAGAATGATGTGAGGAAATACTTTGCCACATAACAAGTAGTTAAGGTATTGAATGGACCACCTGAAAATGTGATGGAGACAGGTCTAATTGAGGCAATCAAGATGGCTTTCCTGGTTTTCCGGAATAGTAATAGCATGTAGGGAAACCCTTATGTGGCAAGGGTAACTAGTTGTATTTGTGTTCAGCACATTAACAAACACTGAACAATGTTATGCACAGATTGAGAGACAATCCCTGGCTGTTGTGTTTGCTTGTGAACATTTTAATTAATGTTGTTTGGAAGAGAGAAAAGCAATGGAAGACTCTGATTACAAACCACTTCAAAACATCTTAAATCATTTATCTGCATCAATAAAGAATGCTACTGCATTTGCAAAGGTATAATTTGACAGTGATATACAAACAGGGAAGTTGTTCGTAAGTGTGCTGTTGAGAGCAGGATTCCAGATGAATACTGAGGATATTGATCGGAGTATGAAATCTTACTGAATCAATGAGAATAAACAATATTACATGACAAGATGAAACTCTCCAAGCGCTGCTGGAAGTAATGAGGCAAGGATGGTCAAACCCGGGGAGGGGTAAGTTTAATCTGAGGAGTGCTTTACCATACAGAGCTGTCGAAGTTGGACCATTAGGTTTATTCAAGGCTGAAACAGACAGACTTTTAATCAGTAAGGGAATCAAGGGGCATGGATAAAAGCAGGAAAGTGAAATAAGAATGATCAGATCAGCCATGATCTAACCGAATAACAGATCAGACTGAATGGCCTACTCTGCTCTTACATTTTATAATGTTAGGAAGTATGCTTATTATACTTTGAAGCAATTTGGTACAACTAACTGGCTTCTACACTATATTTCAGGGAACAATTTAAGAGTCAACCACATTGCTATGTGCCTACAGTTATTCAGACCAGACTAGGTAAGGACAGCATGTCAGAGCAAATTACTGCAGATTCTGGAATCTGTACTGAAAACAACAAATGCTGGAAATCACAGTGAGACTCCAGCATTTGTTGGTTTTAGGTAAGGACAGTACGCCTCCTTCTGTAAAATACAGGAGTGAATCATTAGATTCAAGATATTTATGGAAAAGGGCCTGAAATAAAAGTTCTCAAATGGGGAAGGCCTATTTAAAGATATGATTTGGCCAGAATGGACTGAGAGCAGGTACATTCAGTTAAATCTTTCTCAGAACAGTAGGATGCAGTTATGAAAAATACAGGGCCAGCATTAAAGAAATGAGTGGGACTATTAAATTCTGTGAACACTGCATGCCATGGGATACACAGCACTAGTTTAAGAGAAAAAGGGAAGTTTATGGTACATACAGAGGGTTCAAAACAGCAGAAGCTCCAGAGGCATATAGAATGTGCAAGAGACGAGTTAAAAGAGAAATTAGGAAAGCTAAAAGGGCATATTAAGGATGTGGATCAAAGGATGCAGGTTGGGTTCAAAATGCACTTATGCTAACAATGACAATGGAGATATTAATGGAATGTACTCCTCCTTCATTCATGATGGAAAGTAGCAGGAACACTGAATTCTAATCTGCACTAAACTATATTCTGTAAACAATAGTAGCAGTGAAAAATAGTTGAATCCTGAGCAGGATTTGCAAAAGGAGATTAGGGTATTAAGTAATTCTATGCAAAGTACTCCAATTCTCACTCATTGCAGGTACTGCATGCCCAAGCCTTGTCAGTACACAACAAACTACCTTATCTTCTGATAGTTGGTCTAACCCTGCACAGGTACAATAGTCTTCAACAGTTAGAGCAAGGTCTGAGCATCCAAGTCTTTTAGTACAATGGTAATGTCCAAAACCCTGAGTTCAAATCTCTCCGGCCTTAGATATGCAAATAGGACTAGATTAATTTTAGATATCTGGTTGGCATGGACGAGTTGGGCCAAAGGATCTGTTTCGGTGCTGCACATGTCTATGACTCTATTGGTTTTAATATTTCTACTTCTGGTAAAACATGAGCAGTTGCATCACGCAGAAATTGTTGGGAAGAATCACGCAGAAATTGTTGGGAAGAAAGTAATGCTGGGGTGCACAGTGGCTCAGTGGTTAGCACTGCTGCTTCACAGCACCAGGGACCCAGGTTTGATTCCAGCCATGGGTGACTGTCTGTGTGGAGTTTGCACTTTCCCCCCTTGTCTGCACTGGTATCCATCGGGTGCTTTGGTTTCCACCCACAATCTTAAGATGTGCAAGCCAGTGAATTGGCCATGCTATATTGGCCATAGTGTTAGGTGCATTAGTCAGAGTCTGGGTGGGTTACTGTTTGGAGGGTTGGTGTGGATGTGTTGGGCCAAAGGGCCTGTTTTCACACTGTGGAGAATCTAATCTAATGCCTTATAGTGGCAAAAGCATATGCACATGGGATTGTGAGACACATCATGGAGTTGATGATGCCTGCACTTGTGGGAAGCCAACAAGTTCCGTAAGCTAGAGTGACACTCATTCTGACTAACACTGTAAGTGAGTTGATATAATTGCTGGCTCTGGCAACAGGAGGTCAGCCAGTTGCTGGCTGGAAAATGCTTGTGTCACTGGCAAAGCCCTATGAAGGATCTAGAAGTACAGATATAGAAATAGACCATACAGCTGTCTGAGCCTATCATTCAATATGATTAAAGCTGATCTTTTGCCTCAACTCTACTTTCTGATCCCTCCCATATCGATTAACTCTTTGAGAAATCAAAAACTGTCTTAACCTTTAAATATTATCAATAATGGAGGGTCCAAAATCCTCTGGAATACACAATCCCAAAGATTCCCAACCTTTTGATTCAAAAATCTTCCTCTTCTCATTCCTAACTGATTAATGCTTTGAAAAAGAGCACCCATCAGTAAACAACTATTCAGGAAGATGACAGGCAACTTGGGTTGAGCCGTGCACATTTAATCAAACTTCTCATCGAAAGATCACAAGCTCTTTTTGCTCTGGGGGCAAACAGAATCACTCACACTTGAAATACTTGAGGAGGTAACAAACAGTGCAGCTAAATGGGAAAGAATTAAATATATTTGGATTTTGAAATGGCATTTGATAAGTTACGATACAAGACACTACTTAAGATATAAGGCCATGCTGTTGGAGGGGAGTAGAGGATTGATTAATCAATAGAGGGCAGAGAGTTGGAATAAAGGGGCATTTTCAGAATGGCAAACTGTAACTCATGGAGTATCACAAGGATCAGTGCTGGAGCCACAATTATTTACCATATATATGAAGTGGAAGTGAATGTACTATGATAAATAAAATAAGTGGGAAGGCAAGTAGTGAGGATAACACAAATAATCTACAGAGGGATGCAGACAGGTTAATTGAATGGGCAAAAACTGGCAGATAGAACATAGAACATAGAACAGTACAGCACAGAACAGGCCCTTCAGCCCACGATGTTGTGCTGACCACTGATCCTCATGTATGCACCCTCAAATTTCTGTGACCATATGCATGTCCAGCAGTCTCTTAAATATCCCCAATGACCTTGCTTCCACAACTGCTGCTGGAAACGCATTCCATGCTCTCACAACTCTCTGTGTAAAGAAACCGCTTCTGACATCCCCTCTATACTTCCTTCCAATCAGCTTAAAACTATGACCCCTCGTGTTAGTCATTTCTGCCCTGGGAAATAGTCTCTGGCTATCGACTCTATCTATGCCTCTCATTATCTTGTACACCTCAATTAGGTCCCCTCTTCCCCTCCTTTTCTCCAATGAAAAAAGTCCGAGCTCAGTCAACCTCTCCTCATAAGATAAGCCCTTCAGTCCAGGCAGCATCCTGGTAAACCTCCTCTGAACCCTCTCCAAAACATCCACATCTTTCCTATAATAGGGCGATCAGAACTGGACACAGTATTCCAAGTGCGGTCTAACCAAAGTTTTATAGAGCTGCAACAAGATCTCACGACTCTTAAACTCAATCTCCCTTTTAATGAAAGCCAAAACACCACATGCTTTCTCAACAACCCTGTTCACTTGGGTGGCCATTTTAAGGGATCTATGTATCTGCACACCAAGATCCCTCTGTTCCTCCACACTGCCAAGAATCCTATCCTTAATCCTGTACTCAGCTTTCAAATTCGACCTTCCAAAATGCATCAGCTCGCATTTATTCAAGTTGAACTCCATCTGCCACCCCTCAGCCCATCTCTGCATCCTGTCAATGTCCCGCTTGAGCCTACAACAGCCCTCTATACTGTCAACGACACCTCCAATCTTTGTGTCATCTGCAAACTTGCTGACCCATCCTTCAATCCCCTCATCCAAGTCATTAATAAAAATTACAAACAGTAGAGGCCCAAGGACAGAGCCTTGTGGAACACCATTCACCACAGACTTCCAGGCAGAATATTTTCCTTCTACTACCACTCGATGCTTTCTGTTGGCCAGCCAATTCTGCATCCAGACAGCTAAGTTCCCCGTATCCCATTCCTCCTGACCTTCTGAATGAGCCAACCATGGGGAACCTTATTAAATACCTTGCTCAAATCCATATACACCACATCCACAGTTCGACCTTCATCAACTTTCTAGTCACATCCTCAAAGAACTCGATAAGGTTTGTGAGGCATGACCTGCCCCTCACAAAGCCATGTTGACTGCATTTAATCAAGCCATGCTCTTCCAGATGGTCATAAATCCTATCCCTCAGAATCCTTTCTAACACCTTGCAGATGACAGACGTGAGACTTACTGGTCTGTAATTGACGGGGATTTCCCTATTTCCTTTCTTGAAGAGAGGAATTACATTTGCCTCTCTCCAATCCTCAGGTACGACTCCAGTGGAGAGCGAGGATGCAAAGATCTTCACAAGTGGCGAAGCAATTACATTTCTCGTTTTCCAAAGCAGCCGAGGACAAATCTGGATGGGGCCTGGCGACTTGTCAATCTTAATGTTGGACAAAATTTTCAGCACATCAGCTTCATCTCTATCCATTCCAGCATGCACACCTGCTCTTCAAAGGTTTCATTCACTACAAAGTTCGTTTCCTTCGTAAAAACAGAAGCAAAAACCTCATTTAGGGCTTCCCCTACCTCCTCAGACTCCACGCACAAATTCCCTATGCTATCCCTGATCAGCCCTACTCTTTCTTTGACCATTCTCTTATTCCTCACATAAGTGTAAAATGCCTTTGTGTTCTCCCTAATCCGTTCTGCCAAACCTTTCTCATGCCCTCTCCTGGCTCTCCTCAGACCATTTTTGAGCTCCTTCTCGCCTGCCTGTAATCCTGTAGAGCTGAGCTTGACCCTAGCTTCCTCCACCTTATGTAAGCTACCTTTTTCCTTTTGACGAGAAGCTCCACTGCTCTCGTCATCTCTCAGAGGGACATATTTATTCATCACTTGCAACAACTGTTCCTTAAACAGTCTCCACATGTCTATAGTGCCTTTACCATGGAACAATTGCTCCCAATCCATGCTTCCTAACTCATGTCTAATCGCATCATAGTTTCCTCTTCGCCAATTAAATATCCTCCCATTTTGCCTAATCCTCTCCTTCTCCATAGCTATGTAGAATGTGAGGCAGTTGTGGTCACTATCGCCAAAATGCTCTCCCACCACATGATCTGATACCTGCCCCGGCTCGTTTCCGAGCACCAAGTCTAGAATGGCCTTTCCCCTCGTCGGCCTGTCAACGTACTGAGTTAGGAAACCTTCCTGAACACACCTTACAAAAACAGCTCCTTTAAAATCTTCTGCTCGAAGGAGGTTCCAATCAATATTGGGAAAGTTAAAGTCACCCATTACAACAACCCTACCACGTCCACACTTTTCCAAAATCTGCCGACCTATGCTTTCTTCCATCTCCTTGCTGCTATTGGGTAGCCTGTAGTCAACCCCTAATGAGGTGACGGCTCCCTTGCTGTTCCTAATTTCCACCTATACTGACTCGGTAGGCAGATCTTCCTCGACAATGGAAGCTTCTGTAGCTGTGATACCCTCTCTGATTAGTAGTGCTACACCTCCTCCTCTTTTTCCCATGTGATACAACGTGGGAAAATATGTGGTTATGCACTTTGGCTGGAAAAGCAGAAGAACTGACTATTATTTAAATGATGAAAGGCTGCACCAAGGGACTTGGGAGATCCTTGTGGAAGAATCACAGCTAACATCTATGTTCAGCAGGAAATAAGGAAGGCAAATGGACTTTTGGTCTTTATTTCAAAGAGAATGGAGTATAAAAATAGGGAGGTTTTGCTGAAACTGCACAAGGTATTTTTCAGACTACACCTGGAATACTGTGAATAGCTTTGGTCCCCTTATTAAAGGAAAGATATATTGGTGTTGGAGGCAATTCAGAGAAGGTTTGCTAGGCTGATATCTGAAAATCCGTAAGGATTTTCTTATGAACTTGAGATTTTTCTCATTATAATTTAAAAGAATGACAGCAGATCTTTTTGAAAGGTATAAGATTCCTAGGAGGCTTGAATAGACAGATAGATTCAGAGACACTGTTTACCTTTGTGGTAGAGTCTAGGACCAGAGAGCATAATCTCAGAGTAACAGGTCATCCATTTAAGTCAGAGATATGGAAGAATCTTCGTTTCTCAAGAAGTATTGAAACAGTGAAATTTTTTACTAGAGGTGTGTTGAAGTTGGGTCAGTAAGTATATTTAAGGCCGTTTAAACATATTTTCAATCAGTAAGGGAATCAAAGGTTAAGGCGATTAGGGACGAAAGTGTTTTTGGGGATTATCAGATTAGCCATGATCTCCTTGAATGGCAGAGCAGATTTGATGGTCTAACTTAATTAGTCTCTTACATCTCACGGCATTATCACTCACTTAAAATCCAGTTTCTGATTGAAAATATCTGTTCTTTGAATGTAGCATTCAAATTAAAATAAATAATAAGCTTTTAAATTGAGAGTGATTTTACCATTGTACATTGTACATTAAAGCTGGAATGCAACAGAGGATTCTGGAATCTTGTGGCAAACAAAGCCTTGATTCATTTTTTTTAAATCAGAAAATGAGGCAGAAATGGCAATGATGCAGAAGTTTGTCGTTTTTAACTGCTAACTTCAATAATTGTGTCTTTACAGTTGCCAATTCTAACAAAATGTATCCTGGAGCTGTCATCGACAAGATGCCACTTTCAACTGTCCTTCCCTCAGGATCCTGTCTTTGGTCCCCAAAAGTGTACATTATTGTGGAGCCTGCCTTCCAAGGCCTTTCCATGTGCTGTGGATTTAGCTTTTAAAAATCTAGTCACTGGCACGGTGGTTAGCACTGCTACCTCACAGTGCCAGAGACCTGGGTTCAATTCCCACCTCAGGCAACTGACTGTGTGGAGTTTACACATTCTCTCATCAGGAATACTGATGAAGGGCTTTTGCCTGAAACATCGATTTTGTTGGGCCAAAGGGCCTGTTTCCACACTGTAAGTAATCTAATCTAAAAAGTAATCTAATCTAATGAAGACTAGAAAAAATGGGTGGCTGAAATTATGTTCCTTTTAAGTTGCATGCATACCCAGATAATTTTGCACAGGCCATGCTTAAATCCATCTCTTGAAATTACAGCATAGATGCAACCACACACAAATTTAAGGGCTGTGTGTACTGCCACGCACAGACACCAGCAAAAATGGTGAGAACATGTTTGTCTAATTTATATAGATTTGAAGAGATAGTGTACAATGGATTTGCCTTTGGGAAGGTTTGTGTTTTGTGCATACAATTTGAAACTGGATTTTTGATACATAGCATGAAATATTCTATTGGGGAACATGGAAGTGATCAGTCAGTCATATTATACACATTACATGACTCCCATTTCAGGGAAGGGCTTATTGTTGCCATGAGAACCTTTAAAAGGCCAAGCAAAGAATGAGCTTATAGGCTTTGGGGCACTCTCCATTCAATGCAAGTATTCGCAGCTCGTCAACTTTTACATTGCCCTTGGAACCAAAACTGCTTGTATGACATAGTTGTTGTTTTCAACAAGTCATTACTTTCCAGAATATTAAAGGGAAGTATTATAAGAACACTTTCTGTTATGATGCTCTCTGCTCATAACACCATTAGCTAACCCTGCAATATTTTTACTCTGTTATCCATTCTATTGAGCCAAGATCTATATAGATGCAGTTTGGGAATTTATAAAATATTGAAATTAAAGGACAAACTCACAGCTGAGACATTTCTACTTGCAATGGAGAAAACTGTTTCTCAACCATTGCTGGAAAACTTCCATGTTTCCAAATGAAGAGAGCAGACAACCCAATATTCCAGTTCAACAGGAAGCAAAAAGGACCATGAGTCAGAATTTGTCTGTGAAACTATATCAACATTTTTAGAACTGTGCATATTGGTGCACCTATGCTGACAAACAAATTCTGCATTCATTAGAATAAAATTCTGAAAACACATTTAGCATTAAAAGACGGATGGAATTATGATGCATTACATTTGTAGAAAATGTTGCAAGACATGACTAGGTTAGGTTGTATTTCAAATAAGTCTTTCATAAAGATTAAGCATTATGGACATTCGGTGGGAACTCGATGGGCTATTGTGGCCTGCTTCTATACTGTAGGGGATTCTATGATTTAAGGGGTGATATTGACAGTAAGACAGCACATCAGTTGGTGTTTGGGGGCATTTGTTAAAATGTAGCGAAGATGGAATCACAAGAAATTGGATCCAACAAGCCATCTTTCCATTTAATTCTGACATGTTTCAATATACAACCCTTTATAAACATCTTAAATTCATGCTAACTGAGTTTCAGGATGAATGTGGTGTACTGTGCCTAAACATATTAGGCATGAGCAAGGATTGCAGCCTAAGGAGGGGCAAGGCTTTCATTACATTACTTGACACTATATTTAATCCTAGTCTGAATCCTGATGTAGAGCACATGCCACTTGTCTTACTGTCCTGTGGAATTTAGACTATTTGTGTCTTTATTCTTTCACTGTACCTTGGCACCATTGAGTTATGGGCACATGGTGGCTCAGTTTTTATCATTGCTGCCTCACAATGCCAGGGACCTGTGTTCGATTCCAGCTTTGGATGACAGTCTATGTAGTGTTGCACTCTCCATGTCTCTGAGTTTCTGCCTGGTGCTCTGGTTTCCTCCCTCCATCCAAAGATGTACAAGTTAGGTGGAATGGCTATGCTAAATTGCCTTAGCGTCCAGGGATGTGCAGGCTAGGTGGATTAGCTGTGGTAGTTATGGGGACTGAGTGAGGACTGTGTCTGATGGGATGCTCCTTGGATGGTTGGTGCAGACTCGATGGGCCAAATAGCCTCTTTTTGTGCTGTAGGGATTAATTTTATTACATTAAATTGCAACATCCCTTAATCTAAACAGGATAACGGATTTGTTCATAGTTAATTTTACTTACACATTATCCCTTGTGTCCCAGTAAAGGGATCCGGTTGCGGATTCTGCATCACATTCATGAGTTCTAGGTTTCAAAGGAAAGTAATGTCAAGGGAAGAAAACTATTGTTTTTCTAACTATTATATACTAAGCAAAGGTTTAGCAGCCAGAGTTTTGCACAGTTCTGATTTTAAAAAAGTGAAAAAACTATAGCCTTTCTGCAATGAATCCATCTAGACTTTGAATATTTTTGGTGTTTGAATTTTAGGATGTTGGGTGGTGATTAGATTTCAGATTCTCAAAAATACATTACTTGCTAGTTTATTTATCTTCACCATTTTCATATAAGAACAATTGCTTGGCTAAACAAAATGAGGGCATAGAAACAATTCTCTTTGTTGGGTTTTTCATGCAAATAGGCAAGTTGGGCTATTCACATGGGTGAAAAAATGTTAACAATGACTGGCTTGTGACCTTTCATCCGATTGTGGGGATTACTGCCTTCAACTAACATTGCGCAGCATCCTAGAAATAATGCATTGTTATGGACCTAAGCCACTCAAAATATATCGGAGTTAACCTTGACCCTAACTTTTTATATTAATTAAACGCCGATGTAAGTTGTGTATTCCAGATGTGATTTAATTGGTCAAGCTGCTCTGCATTAAGCTAAACACACTTTATTCTTACACTACAGTTAACATACAAACAAAAAGAATTGGCAACTTTAACTCTAGTGACATACTTAACAAAATAACATATTTAAATATTATTTAACTACTACTCATCCTCTGTTCCAATATAACAGCATCTCAAAAACACACCTTTGCAAAGATAAATTCAGAAAGACAGATTTCCCTCACTTGCTCTCCTCCAGTCCAGAAGAAAGGAAAAACTGACAGAATGAATTTAGCATCAGAGAGAGAACTCAAGCTTTTTGCAGCAGTGGAGATTACAGAGAGAGCTGTATCTAGTAGCTTCATCTCCAAAAATCCCAACATCAACAACTGAAAGCAAAAAACTTAAATCCTGTGTCTATGTGAGTCTGATTCAATCTACTCATGCTTCCCTTGTCTAATTTAAAAAAACCTCTAAGCTTTCCATGGGACAGATATCTCGCCACCAACTTAACAACACCTCTCTTCAAGAGAACCAGGACAGAACAAATCCTTCTTAAAGGCACATATTGTCACAATATGCACAGTATGCATTGCACTGAGTTAAAAGAGGTTTAATGATACTAGTTTTAGTCATTGTAAAAATTTAGAATTAAGTAATCATCAAAGCCTTCCTACATGCTTTGCAGTGTACTATGTTGACCTAAGTCATTCAGCAAATTGGTGTTCAAATCTCCTTTAATGAGGTCAATATTTCCAAATAATTTTGGAATAAAAACAATAATTTTTACTTTAAATACTCAGTTTCTTTCTTGTCCTATTTCTGTTCTGTCCCCACAGGCAAGTCACAAACTAAGTTTTTAATACCTCTTTGACATAATTCTAAGTGCTGTATTATAGCATTATTAGTGCTTGATGGTTTTCCATAACTTAACATTAACCCACTGAAGGTGAGGGGAGAGAGCTGTAAGGTCATCAATGGATTGACAGCTTGAAGATGTTATTAAAGCAATAGCTGTTTTTGATGAGGGTTGTTTATAAATACTAATGTTAGCTTTGTTATAGGATTAAGTACTATAATACTTAATTATAGTATGGGAGTGGATGGGAGGCATGGGTTGTTACTAATTAAGCATACAGGTTATAATGGGCCATGGGATGAATGGATGGGTATGCAATAGCTTGATCTAGCACTGAATTAGCATAGAATAGCATGGAATAGAATAGAAATTTATTGTCGTGTGTACTTTTACATGAAGAACACAGTGAAAAGTTTCATAAACTGCCCCATCATGGCACCTACATCAATGACATAAGTCATATATAATAATATAAAAAATAAAATTAAGATAAAGTTCATCACAGTTCATTCAACAACTCCTGGATTCAAGGAAAACTGATTTAAGGAATGATGAGACTGCTATGCTGGGCCGGAAGCCTCCACTGAAAAAGACCTCTGTGTGCTGGGCTGAGATGGCCATATCTGAATGAGACCACTTGCTGGAATACCTGGACGCCAAAGACCTCCTTACAGGGATGAGATCTCCACGCTGACACAAGAATGGCACACCAAAGCTATGGAATAGGAACCTTGTTCTGGCCTGCGTCCGGGCTGGGGATGTCAGCCTGAGACTTATTAACTGCGGGGAGACACTGGGCTGGGGTGGAGCCATGTCCGGCTCATTCTAGCTTTGCTGTCAAGGATCTCCTTCTTCACCTGCCACTCTCCAGGCTTAAAAGAAGCGGTTCTGGGGAAGTACAGCAGGTCAGGCAGCATCCGAAGAGCAGGAGAGTCGATATTTCGGGTACAAATGCTTCATCAGGAATGTAATGGGAAGGGGGCGGAGAGATAAATGTGGGGGTGGGGATGGGAGGGGGAAGGTAAATGGGATGGCAATAGGTGGATGCAGCTGGGAGGTAATTGTGATAGATCGGTGGGGATACTGAAACAGATAGGAGGGAAGGAAGATGGACAAGTAGAATAGCTCAAGATGGCAGTGCTGAGTAGGAGGATTGGATCCAGGATGAGGTTGGGGGAGGGGAGATTTGGAAACTGGTGAAGTCAATGTTGATGACGTGATTGTAGGGTCCCAAGGTGGAAGATGAGACATCCTTCTTCCAGTTGCCAGAATGCTTTGACTTGTGGTGGAGGACGCCCAGGATTTGCACGTCCCTGGGGGAACGTGAGGGGGAGTTATTCGGATGGTTACATGAGAACCTTATGTGCACTGATAGATAAAGATAGGGAAGTCAATCCCCAGAGTGGTGATTGTCTGCAAGCATTACTAATAAGAAGAATGTGGTATTCAAGATGTTAGGTGTTAAAAAGAGTTTTGAATGAAAGGTGGTTCAGTCATCAACAACTACAGTTGATGAATAATAATAAAGCATTATATGATATATGTGCCTGAGATGTCAATGAGGTGTTCATCCTGAAGTCATCTTTTGTGTTTTGTGTCCTTTCCATAATTGCATGCAATAAAAGCTAACTGTGGAGAAAGGTCAGTGAACTTATAGTGTGTGATCTGCCAAGTGTTGTAGCTCCTTATGTTTTAAGTGTGCACCCTGGCACGTGTGGCAGGCAATGTCATTGGTGCTTTTAGTGTTACACTGGCAGTTGCAATGAAGTGACAGATATTGATTGCACATGAAACAACTGATGGAGATCCCTGCCACTCAATCTTGTGTGTGATCATCCTTTGCAGTAACCTTAACTGTGCTATCTCACACTTATAGGAGGATGAAGCATTGAGCAGACTGTGGTACACACTCTGGCAGAGCACGTGATCATTTATCCTCTTGTGTCACAGGAGCCGGTTCTCATAAGCACTTGTGCAGACCTCCACAACCACCTCTTGTCAACTTCAGGTTATCTTCTTCAATCAGGATGGCTTCTTTCTGCTACCCACAGAGAAATGAACTTCCCTTCGCTCCTTGACAATCTTCAAGAGAACCTCAAAGGAAATGTTGCTAAAAAATTGTAGTGCTGTATGCCTAGTCTCTGACATCTCCAGTCTGAATGTTCCGGTCGAGAGATGGTCTTGCGTTGCAGACTCTTGACCACGAGCCAACAAAATATGATGTTTTATCCTATGGATACATATGTAATGAACTTTGAACATAATAATCACACAAGAAAACCAAACTGATCCCAACCTTGCACACTTATACATAATCTCAAGAAAAACAAGATGCCGCGCCCAGTCTCAGATTCACATTCCCTCACATATACTCTCATTTTCACTCACACACTCTCTGCTCACCCATATACTGTCTCTCATTTACACAAACTTTCTCTGACATACTCGCTCTCACTCTCACACATACCCTCTTTCCTCACACTCTCTCACAAACTCCCTCTCTCATTCACACATGCCCTATCTTCTTCACATTCTCTCATCACACAATCACATTCACCCACGTTGCCCCTAACTCAAATACTCTCTCTGACTCACACACTCTCTCACTCAATCTCACACTCTCTCATGTACACTCTCATTCTCACTCATTTACACCAACTTGAACTCCCACATACAGACTCACACTAATACATTTGCTCTCTTTCTCACTCAATTTCTCTCTCTCTCACACACACTCTTGTTCCCTCTCTCTCCTTCACTCTCTCAAACTCTCTGACCCATACACTCCCTCTCTCTCCTACACACACTGTCTCCTCTCTCTCCTACACAGTCTCCTCTCTCTCTCTCTCTCTCCTACACACACTGTCTCCTCTCTCTCTCTCTCCTACACACACTGTCTCCTCTCTCTCTCCTACACACACACTCTCTCTCTCCTACACACACTTGTTCCTCTCTCTCTCTCTCTCCTACACACACTGTCTCCTCTCTCTCTCTCTCTTCTACACACACTGTCTCCTCTCTCTCTCTCTCTCTCTCTTCTACACACACTGTCTCCTCTCTCTCTCCTACACACACTCTCTCTCTCTCCTACACACACTGTCTCCTCTCTCTCCCTCTCCTACACACACTGTCTCCTCTCTCTCTCCTACACACACTGTCTCCTCTCTCTCTCCTACACACACTGTCTCCTCTCTCTCTCCTACACACACTCTCTCTCCTACACACACTTGTTCCCTCTCTCTCCTTCACTCTCTCAAACTCTCTGACCCATACACTCCCTCTCTCTCCTACACACACTGTCTCCTCTCTCTCCTACAGAGTCTCCTCTCTCTCTCTCTCTCCTACACACACTGTCTCCTCTCTCTCTCCTACACACACTCTCTCTCCTACACACACTTGTTCCCTCTCTCTCCTTCACTCTCTCAAACTCTCTGACCCATACACTCCCTCTCTCTCCTACACACACTGTCTCCTCTCTCTCCTACACAGTCTCCTCTCCCTCTCTCTCCTACACACACTGTCTCCTCTCTCTCTCCTACACACACTTGTTCCTCTCTCTCTCCCTCTCCTACACACACTGCCTCCTCTCTCTCTCCTACACTGTCTCCTCTCTCTCTCTCTCTCTCTCTTCTACACACTGTCTCCTCTCTCTCTCCTACACACACACTCTCTCTCTCCTACACACACTTGTTCCTCTCTCTCTCCTACACACACTGTCTCCTCTCTCTCTCTCTCTTCTACACACACTGTCTCCTCTCTCTCTCCTACACACACACTCTCTCTCTCCTACACACACTTGTTCCTCTCTCCCTCTCCTACACACACTGCCTCCTCTCTCTCTCTCTCTCTCCTACACACACTGTCTCCTCTCTCTCTCCTACACACACTGTCTCCTCTCTCTCTCTTCTACATAGACTGTCTCCTCTCTCTCTCTCTCTCTCCTACACACACTGTCTCCTCTCTCTCTCTCTCACACACACTGTCTCCTCTCTCTCTCTCTCTTACACACACTGTCTCCTCTCTCTTTCTCCGACACACACTGTCTCCTCTCTCTCTCCTACACACACTGTTTCCTCTCTCTGCACATCCACAGGCAAGGATTTTCCCAAAAGTGAAAGAATTTCCAGAAGTGAAACCTGCAACCTACTGAGGTAAGAAAGCCCACCACATCTTTTGGGCTATCAGGCAGGTGATTCTTCAGCTGCACTTTCTGCTGGAATTAGGATACTGGAGCGAGAAGACCGTACGACCATAAAATATAACAGCAGGATTAAACCATTTGGCCAAATGAGTCTGCTTCACATTCAATCATAGCTTGTATGCTTCTCAACCCCTTTCTCCTGCCTTTCACACGTAACCTTTGATCCCCTAATCAAGAACCTATCTATGTCTGCCTTAAATACACTCAATGACTTGGGTCTCCACAACATTTTGTGGCAATGAGCTCCACAAATTCACTACCCTCTGGCTGAAGAAAGTCCTCCATATTGTCACTCTCAGACTGTGCCCTCAGGTCCTAGCCTCTCCTAATAGTGGAAAAATCTCTATCCAAGTTTCTCAGTATTCTCTAAGTTTCAATGATATTCCCCCCCCTCCCCTGCCTCCATCCTTCTAAACTCCATCACCACAAACTCTGAGTCCTCAACTGCTCCTCATATGACATTCCTGAGACCCATCTGAAGCTCCTAGGCAAAGACTGGAACTCTAGAACTCAGCAGCACTGCAGAGAACACACAATGTTGGCTCCCACCCTGAGGATTTCCAAACTGATCATCACTGCCTGAAAGATAGGTACTGTTTAGATGAGGTTTCTGAGACTGGGGACCATGGGGAGAAGGAGGCAAAGGATCAGAAGTGACAGTAGGAAGTGGCTCATAGCAGCTATGCCCTGCACCAGGTCTAGTCTTTCAGTCTGACACAGTACTGAGCAGATCAAGGTACTAACATCCTTCTCCGAACAGTCAGCCTGCCCTTATTTGTTCAGCAATCGGGTATGCCAATTCTTTCTCAGCCACCTGCAGCAGAACTAATTCTGACTCAAGCAGATACAGGCCTTGAATTGACCAGTTAAAGGCTTCAATTGGTTGTGTGACATGCAAGTCCAGTTTAGGCCTTCCTGCTTAGTAATGGTGGGTAGGAAGCAGGCATCTTGATTTTCTATTTTGTCGTCAATAGTTTACCTGATGCATTTTAGGAGGATGAGATTCACTCTCTCTCACTCACAATCTCTCACCTGTGCCCCTGGGTCCAGGCATTCCATTTGCCATCTTTACTGCAATCCTTTAGGGGGCTACTGTTTGTGCAGCAGGGTGGAAAGACATCTCTCTGTCCCAATTGCTCTCCTTATAACATGTTGTTTCTCTTCCTGGGAACACAGAGCCCCTCTGACATTCATTCTCTTTTACACATACATACACACTCTTATTTACACACACCAAGTACTTTGCTTTTACAGAAAGTTTTCATCTGTGATTTAATGATATTAGTACTAAATATGAAAGAGAAAGGACTAGCTCCCTAGACAGCCTTTCATTTTCATATACCGTTATTTCAAACAGTGAAGTCATGGGTCTCACAGAAGTGCATGGTATAGCCTATCATGGACAAGACAACTATCGACCTTAAAGGTCTTAGGGAAGGCACCTCCATGTGATCACTCACTAGATACAAGTACAAAGGAGCTGGGGCAGTGGGACAAGACATCACAAGTGCTCTAATTTGACTGTGGGAGAGTTTGCTGGCTCTGCTGTAGAGGACTTTGATGAAGACTTCATTGCCTAATGTTGCAATAACATTATCATGGACATATTGCAGGAAATACCAGAGATGTTGAGTGCAATGTGTGTCAATCCTTCCTGGAATATGCTTTCTGGCATTACATAAAAGCAAATATCTTAAGTTTATCTTCCAGATGATGTAATCAGGTACAGGTACTAGAAAGATTATGTCACAGGGAAGGATGCACGCACATCAGACTTGCAAGAGAAATCCAAACACAGATTCTAGGTTCAAAGTTCTATTCTTATAAACACCCTTGGTTCTCTGCAAGTCATTTTGTAAAAGTATAGGAATATGTAGGTATGAATGTAATGCAGTTTTATGCACTGGTAAAACATTGAGGAGAGAACCACCAGTCTGGACTGCAGATACTAGAGATCAGAGTCAAAAAGTATGGTGCTGGAAATGCACAGAGGTCAGGCAGCATCCGAGGAGCGTGAGAGTCGATGCTTTGGACTTAAGTCCTTCATCAGGAATGGTGACGTGATGCTGCCCGACCTGCTTTGCTTTTCCAGCACCACACATTTTGATTCTGTTTAACATAATAGTCCAGTAGCTCACTTTGTATTTCTCAACATCCCTACATCTTACAATCTTCCTTATTCAGCCAAATGCACTTTCATCAAATGGGTTAACAACATTTTTTGTGTAAGAGTTTTACAATGTACCACCAGAAGAACTTTAATCACGCAGAGAGTAAAAGATTCACTCAACTTACACTGAAAACATTTGTGATCTATTAAAATGGCACAATTCTTTCAGCATGCTGTTGTTGTAGCCATCTTGAGATCTATGTCTAAAGAAGATAAGAAAAAATGCTCCAGTTATTTTGTATATTACAAGCCTTTTTATATTTACTGTATATTCAGAAGAATTGCAGAAAAGCAGGATGTCAGAATTCTTCACTGTTCTGATAGCTTTTAAAAGTGATGTGGATGGTGACAATATTCTTTTGTGTATAAGTTTGGAGTTTCTGAATGTGGATTTGAGAGAACTTCCCTGTAAAATTATTGCATTGCCTAGGGAAGGCAATAGCCTTGTGGTATTATCGCTAGAGTATTAATCCAGAAACTCAGTTAATGTTCTAGGGACCTGGGTTTGAATCCCATCACGACAATTTGCTGATTGTGGGAAAAACCTATCTGGTTCACTAATGCCCTTCAGGGAAGAAATCTGCCTTCTTCTTCTGATCTAGCATACATATGACTCCAGATCCCAGCAATGTGGTTGACTGTCAATTATATTCTGAAATGGCCCAGCAAGCTACTCAGTTGTACCAATTGCTACAAAGTGTCAAAAAATGAAACTGGATGGATCACCGGGCATTGACCTAGGCACCAGAAAAGATATAGTTTCTCCAAGGAGGACATATACTTTAGAAAGGAAGAAAGTGTGTTCCAGGCACCCCAAGTGACCTACTTGGGCTACAGAGTCAGCAAGACTGGGTTACACCCGTTGGAAAATAAAGTGAGGACAATCAAAGGTGTCCCAGCTGCCACGTCTGTACTGGAGCTTAGGTCTTTTCTTGGGCTGGTGAATTATTAAGGTAAATGCATACATAACCTGGCCTTGATCCTGACTCTTTTGCATTAACTGTTAAGCGGTCAGCCTTGGAAGTAGTTCCATAGTCAAGCCATAGCTTTCAGTAAAGTAAAGAAACAACTACCATCCTCTAAGCTGTTGGCACATTACGATCCCAAGTGAGATCTGGAATAGACATGCGATGTCTCCCGATATAGCATTGAGGTAGTATTAGCTCATTAAAGGCCCAACGGAGAAGAATGCCTAAAAGCGTATGTATTTAAGAGTTTGACAAGAGAAGAAAGACTTGGTGGTCATATTTGGAGTCAGGAAATTACACCAATTCCTTCATGTAGTAATAATGGACTACAAACCCTTGCTAGATTCACTTAAAGTGGACAAGCCTGTGCCACCCATAGCTCCAGGCCAAATTCAGCAGTAGGCTCTTATACTAAGTGTGATTAGTTACAAGTTGGAAAACTATTCAGGAGGACAAGTAGCAAATGTAGATGCATTGAGCTGCCTCCCGCTGGCAGATAACCACTGCCACTGGAAGAATCTGCAATGGTTTTAAATTTTTTGGACATACTTCCAGTCACAGCTGACAATATCAGGCTTTGGATGCAGCAAGGTCCTGTCTTGGAAAAATTGAAATAGCTGGTGGTCATGGACAAAACCAAAGGGCCGTCACAATCAGAACTGAAATCTTTTTGGACCTGGAGAGACCAGTTCAGAGCAGAGGATGGCATATTATTGTGGGGAGCAAGTATGATTATCAAGAGCAAAGGTCGCCACCAGATACCGGCTGAACACCATCAGGGTCATCCAGGTCATCATTTCCCCCTCCAACTCTATTTTGATTTAGTCCCTGCCCTCCCCTTCACTGTTTGATCACACAGCATTGCCCTTTGATGTGAAGGACACTGATTGTCACAGGCCACTCCGGTGTTTTCCTTTCTTCCTGGTGGTGGAAACTGGATAAAGATTCATGCACCTTGTGTCTTTTACTGTGTCTCACACCTGCACACACACAACATGGGTGCTGGGAAAAAATAAAAAAAAGAACTGGAGTGTCTGTCAGACATTCTGAAAAAAAAAAGAACTGGAGTGTCAGCTCTGGGCTTTACTTGTTACAGGTTCATTGGCCGCATAGGTACCTTTTCTAGTGGTGGAATGTTAACAAAGTTATTTTCACATGGCTTTTTTCAGAGTATCTTGCACCTGTCCACACATAAACATTAGTCCTGAGGAATATGAGCCGTACAGCAGTAGTTTGGGGGGAGAGAAAAAAAAAGAAATAAAATGTATATAGGGAATGTCAGACATCCTAGGCAAAAGTGAGGACTGCAGATGCTGGAATCATGTTCCTCGGATGCTGCCTGACCTGCTGTGCTTTTCCAGCACCACTCTGATCTAATGTCAGACATCCTGTTCATTCTGAGAGCTGGCTCTGAGGGAATTGGATCAGTGCCAAGATCTCTTCATGTGTAAATAAAGGGTGACTTGGTGACGGGATACTGGTCTCTGTGGAGTTATTTCAACTATGTTCTCAAATGGTTCACTATGCTGATACTGGGTATGGACAGACTGTCTTATGAGAGGTTGAGTAGGTTGAGCCTGAACTGATTGGAATTTAGAAGAATAAGAGGTGACCTTATTGAAACATAGAGTATTCTTATGGAACTTCACAGCATAGTAACAAAGAGGCTGCTTTCCTTGTTGGGGACCAGAGGGTATAATCTCAGAATAAGGGGTTGCAATTTTAAGACAGATGTTGAGGAATTTCTTTTCTCAGAGGGTAGTGAATCTGTAGAATTCTTAACTGCAGAGAGCTGAGATGATAGACCAAGATGGACATTTCTTTTCAGAAAAGGAATCAAGGATTATGGGGAAAACCAGGAAAGTGCAGTCCAGGAATTTCAGTTCGACCATGATCTCACTGAATGGCAGAGCTGACTCGGCTGAATGGCCTAGTTCTGCTCTTGCATTTTATGGTCCTGTATTCCATGATGTGCTGAAGTTTGCACCATATGACAGGACCATGCAATGGCACAGCTAGACTGACTGATGTCCTTATGAGTGTCAATTTGCAATGAGTGGCAGTTGCCCTTGAAGAATGTTGGAGATCTTTTGCCCTCTTGCAGCAATGGATGTTTTATGAGACTCAGAGTGCTGAATCAGCTGTGCTGCAATCTTGGTCCAGGCTGCCTTGGTCTGCTGGGAGGGTTTCCTGATTTTATCCTTCGGGGAGGGTACCTTCCTTCTTTCCCCAACGATCTGGACCAGAACCTTTAATAAGGCTTTGTTGGACCTGGAGGCCAGTTTTTATTTGGTATGAGATATCTATAAAGTGGGTGGGGATGACCTAAACAATCTGATTAATCTTTGCGGCAGTAAGTGTAAGACCTTCAGATGCGATACCTGGACATCTGACCCCAACGAGTTTGAGAACTTCCTGCCTGGCTCTCCTCTATAGAATTCGCTGTTCCACTCATGCAAAAATTTGCATACATAAAGAATGAGCTAAAAACCATGTGATTGCGCACAGAAGCCTGACCCATTCCTGAGCAGAAGGGACATCATTAAGAAGTCTGATGTTGTACACAGGATTCATAATGGAAGATGTTGCTCTATGAATCTGCATTGTAGCCTGCGGAGGTAAGGCATCACCTGGTGTTGGAACAGCTGTCATGAGTATAGAAAGTACTGTTATGGAGTTTGTAAGTAAATCTGCAAAATAGCCTCTTGTTTTATGCTTTCAGAGCATTTGGTAATGGCAAAGCCAATAATTGCTGCCCATTGCTATTTATCCTTGCAAAGATGATAATACAGGAGAAAGTAAGGACTGCAGATGCTGGAGACCAGAGTTGAAAAATGTGATGCTGGAAAAACACAGCAGGCCAGGCAGCATCCGAGGAGCAGGAGGATCGATGTTTCGGGCAGAAGCCCTTCTTCAAGAAAGATGATGATATGCTATCTTCTTAAAATTGCTGCAGTCTTATGTGGCGAAGTTGAACTCAATTTTGTTTGGTGGTGAGTTTCGGACCTTTTACCTTGAAGTTCAGAACAAATAGCAATATAGTTCCAAATTAGGGTAGTGTGTGACCCGAGGAAACCTGCAGATGGTATTGTTCTTGTGCAACTAATGCCTTGTTCTTCTAGATTCTACAGGTTGCGCGTTTGGAAGATGTTTATAAAAATCTTTGGTGAGTTTTCCTTTTAATTCACTTATGGGACATGGGCATTGCTGGCTGGTCCAGCATTTATTGTCTGTTGTTGCAAAGCATCTCATAGATCATAGAATCCCTACAGTTTGGAAGAAGGCCATTCAGCTCATTGAGTACACACTAACCCTTCAAAGAGCAGCCACCCCAGACCCAATCCCCTCCTGTGTGCCTGTACACCCCTGGACATTATGGGCAATTTTGCATGACCAATACATTTACCTTGTGTGACAATGCTGCTCCTTTATGCTGGCCTTGGCTTTTTTTTTTCCAGAGCGGTTGTAAAAACAGCAATTCTGTAAAGTCTAGGTTTCAGACTTTTTGGGCCATTTTGATTATAGTTAACAGATACTTCCTCAGGCAAAAGGTTTTCAAGTTTAAAAGAAAATTATACAATGAAAAGGTTGTAGCCTGTTCTCCCAGCTTAGCTTTGGTTTGGTTTGGTTTCATTTTTAGCAGTCTGGCTGTTCACTGAAAGCAGTCAGTTTTTGAGGCTGCTGGTCCAAGAAACAGCGACATAGAAGAAGATATTCCATGCTGAATCTCTCTGCCATCTCTCTCTCTCTCTCCTGTAAGACCCTGTGTTTGATTCTTTTTTGCCAAGGGGTGTTTATGGGGATTGTTGTAAGTATTTGAAACAGCATCGTTAAGTTGGGATAATCTGTTGGGTTTTCGGATAGGTTTACATATTCTATATTCTGTTCTCTTTTGTTTGTGTTTCATTCAGTAATTTTGTAAATAAATTTTGGTTTGTTTAAAATTAAGTGGTTTGACCAGCTGCATCACTCCTGGAAAATTCACTCCTGGAAAATCCACTCCACACCTGCTCAGAACAACAAGCAAAGTTAATGTCAGTGCTACTTTCTTGAAATGTTTCGAGAGGGTCAGGCCTACTCCATAACAGATTGCAGGCTCTTTGTGGGATTTGTTCTATAATACCGATTTGGCTTTCAGGTTGCTGGAATCGAAGGCAGTGAATGGTAGGTGTTAATGTCTTTTGTTCCAGGTGTTAAATTCGGCTGGTTTAAACAGTGCTTGGGATAGCAATGGCTCTTTATGTCACCAAGAGGTTTCTGAGGGTGGAAGGAGTGACTTTGGGGGGTTTTGCAAAAGGTGATTAAGGCCAAGCTACTGGAATTAGCAGACAAGCTGGGGTTGGAAATGCCTCTTTCCGTCAAGAAAGGAGAGGTAATTACTGCAATAGCTCAGCATTTGAATTTGCTGGAAATGCCATCAGAATTTTTGGAGATGGCTGAAATTCAATTGAAGATGAAGCATCTTGAGTTGAGGCAAAAGACAAGGAAAGGGCAACAGAAATGAAATGGTTTGAATTATGATTAAAAGCAGAGAGAGAGGACAGGAAGAAAGAGAGGGAGTTTGACTTTCAGAAACTGACACTTAGTCAAGAAAGTCAACTTAAAGGGAATGTGATGAAGACTGAAGGTAAGCCTAGTGAGGAAGAGAGCGAGGATGAGCAAATCCATGGTACCTAAAGACCTGGTTGAGAAGCTGTTTAAATACATTCAAGCATTGCCTAAATTTTATGACAAGGATGTGAAAGCCTTTTTCATCTCATTTGAAACAGTGGCTAAACAAATACGATGGCCAGTGACTATGTTTGTTTTGTTGATCCAAACAAAACTTGGAGGTAGAGTTAGTGAGGTATTCGCAGCACTACCAGAGGAGGTATGTGGGCATATGAGATGGTGAAGAAAGCCATATTAAGTGCATATGAGCTTGAGCCAGAAGCCTACAGACAATGTTTTAGGAATCTAAGAAGGCACTCTGGTCAAACCTTCATTGAGTTTGAAAGGATTAAACAAAGTAATTTTGATAGGTGGATAAGGTTTGCATTAAAAATAGAGCAAACCTATATCACTGTTAAAGAGACAATTATTTTGGAGGAGTTCAACAATTTACTTCCTGAAGTAGTAAGAACTCATGTGGAAGAGCAGAGAGTTAAAACGGCAAGATGAGCAGCTGAAATGGCTGGTGATTATGAGTTGGTCCATAAATTAAAGTTTGGCTTTCAAAATTAATTTTAATCCATGAGGGATAAAAATTGGGGAAAGAGAAATCCTCGAGTAAAAAATGAGGTCTGCAGATGCTGGAGATCACAGCTGCAAATGTGTTGCTGGTCAAAGCACAGCAGGTTAGGCAGCATCTCAGGAATAGAGAATTCGACGTTTCGAGCATAAGCCCTTCATCAGGAATAAGAGAAATCCTCACATGGAAAGGGAAAGGTAGATCTCGGTGAAGATCATAAAGATAACTTACCAGAGGGTAAAAAGGAAACCCTTGAAGGGGAAAGAAAAGTTAAAAAGCTCCCATGTTTTCACTGCAATAAAGTAGGTCGGGTGAAACCATAGTTTTAGTGGGTTAGGAAAAGCACTGAGAAGCCAGATGTAGGAAAACAGGATAAGCCAGTGAATTTTGTTGGCGTGGTAATGGAAAGCACAGTGGAGGCTAGAAAGCTGCACTAGTATGTACAACCTGGTCAGAGGTTGGTTGTGGAGGAAATGTCAGATCTTCAGAAACCATGTATCTGCGAAGGTAAAGTTACTTGTATAGGCCAAGAGCAGCAGGTAAAGAGGTTACAACATTAAGAGATACAGGATCCTCTCAATCTGTGATGTTGAAAGATGAGGAGATATGTACCTCTGAAGGACTACTGCCAGGAAAAAACAGTCCAAGTAACGGGAATTCATGGTGAGACAAGAAGCACTCAATTATGAGAAGTGAGGTTAGACTGTCCAGTGAAGAGTAGAGAAGTCTTTGTAGGAATACTGGACAAACTCTCAGCTCCAGGAATACAATTTGTCCTTGCTAACAATACAGCTGGTTCATAGGAAGGAGTTTTGTGGTTCAAAAGCCAGTGGAAACTCAAGCAACTGAACTATTGTGGGACACAAATCCTGGGACTTTTCCCGACGGTGTGGTAACAGGTCACAAAGTCACCAGTTGACTTTTGCCCAAATCGGAGATTTTCCTGCTCCTTGGATGCGGCCTGAACTGCTGGTTTTTCCAGCACCACTCTAATCTCGATTCTAATCTCCAGCATTTGCAGTACCCACTTCCGCCTATAGAAATGAGGTGTTGTGGGTAGTGCTTGAGCTACCACTAGGGGGTAATTTAGATTTACAAAATACAAAATTTTTTTTACCGGCTTAGACAGCGCAAGGATGTAGTTGAATTTTACCAGACATATCATACATGTCAGGTATTTGGAAAACCACAGGCAGTAATGAAAGCTTCACCTTTAATACCTATTCTGAGGAACCTTTTACAATAGTCTTGATTGATTGGGTAGGACCACTACTTAAAACAAAAAGTTGGAACTAGTATTTGTTAACAATTTTGTATGTGTCCACTAGACTTCCAGACTCATCCCATTATGCAATATCTAAGTTAAAAGGATTGCAGAAGAGTTTCTCCAATTTTTCACTAGATACAAATTACAGTCAGATCAAGGGTCAAACTTCATATTGAAATTATTCAAAGAAGTTACAGACAAATTAGGAATAAAACAATTCAAATCTACTGCGTACCATCCAGAATTACAGGGAGTGCTAGGAAGGTGGTATTAGACATTAAAGACCATGTTGAGGGCTTATAGTCAAGACTATCCAGATGATTGGGATAAGGGAATTCCATTTGTACTTTTTGCGATCAGAGATTCACCAAATGAATTGGCCAAATTCAGTCCATTCGAATTAGTTTGTGGGCATGAAGTGAGAGGACCACTAAAATCGATTAAGGAGAAATTGGTAAGTCATAATTCAGAGACCACATATTTGGACGATGTGTCAAATTTTACGTTATGATTAAATAAAGCGGGGGAATTGCCGAGACAGTACTTAAAAGTATTGCATCATACAATGAAACAGGAAGCAGACAACAAATCAAGAACTCACAATTTTGCTACCGGAGATAAGGTGTTAGTGTTATTTCGAGTGATAGGTGAACCTTTAAAAGCAAGGTTTAATGAGCCTTATCTAGTCAAAAAGACGTTCAGTGAGGTTAACTATTTGCAAACACTCCAGTCAGAAAGAAATCTGAGTGTGTCATTTGAATATGATCAAAAGGTATTTTGAGAAGGAAGGAAAGCCAAAGGAGACTATTTTTTTTAGATTATTTAGTGTGGAAACAGGCCCTTCGGTCCAACAAGTCCACACCAACGCGCAACCCACCCAGACCCATTCCCATTCCCATTCCCATAACACTACAGGCAATTTAGCATGGCCAATTCACCTGACTTGCACATTTTTGGATTGTGGGAGGAAACCGGAGCACCTGGAGAAAACCCGGGCAGACACGGGAAGAACGTGCAAACTCCACACAGATAGTCATTGAGGCGGGAATTGAACCCAGGTCTCTGGCGCTGTGAGGCAGTAGTGCTAACCACTGTACCACCGTGCCGCCCACTAACACAGAGAGAAGAACTAAGTTCAGAGGATTCTGAATTGGACATTCCTCAAATTAAATTGGACAATGATTGGAAGTTGTCAAAAATTTGAACAAATTAGTGAGTTATCTTTCAGAGGAAAATCGAAATGAGTAATTACGATCACATGAGGAGATATGTGGAAACAACCTGAGACATACTATCCTAATTATGCACAATGTAAATATGCTGTTCTGATTAAGCAACATCCTTATAGGCATAACCCACTAAAGTTGGCACAGGTTTAAAAGGAGATTGAACGCATTTTCCAAGACGGCATAATCGAAATGAGTTACAGTGACTGGTGCTCACCCATAGTAATGGCGCCAAAACCAGATGACACTTAATGGCTATGTGTGGACTATCGCAAAGACAATGCCATTACAAAGACTGATGCATATCCAATACCGCGTTTGGAAGACTGTGTTGAAAAGATGGGACAAGCAACTTATAATTCTAAGTTGGATTTGCTTAGAGGACACTGGCTGGGACCTTTGTCCAAAGGAGCAAAGACAATTTCAGCTTTTGTAATGCCAAATGGACTGTCGCAGTTTAAATCAACTTGGAGAAAGTGAGGACTGCAGTTGCTGGAGATCAGAGCTGAAAAATGTGTTGCTGGAAAAGCGCAGCAGGTCAGCAAGCATCCAAGAAGCAGGAGAATCGACGTTTCGGGCTTTTCCAGCAACACATTTTTCAGCTCTGTATCAGTTTAAAGTCAAGATTAGAGTGGCGCTGGAAAAGCACAGCAAGTCAGGCAGCATCTGAGGAGCAGGAAAATTGATGTTTCAGGCAAAAGTCCTTCATCGGAGCTGGGGGGAGGATAGATGGGAAGGTGATAGGTGGATGTAGTTGGGAGGTAATTGTGATAGATTGGTGGGGAGGGTGGAGCAGATAGATGGGAAGGTGTCAGGAGGTGAGTAACATATCATAAAACACTCAATGTCTGATGTGCACCTGTAACCAAAACATTAATGGGTTGGTCCGGTTAAGTTTCTGGTCAACTGTAATTCCCATAATATGACTAGTGGTAGCTATGATAATGCCATGAGTTGTCAATGATTAGACCTACTCTTGTTGGAAATAGTCATTGTGTAACATTTGTGTAGTTCTAAAATTACTTGCTACTTACCTGTCATCAACTTGAATTGTCTTCGTGTCAACCACTTTTTTATCATCAGGGAACTTAGTGGGAACTTGGTATAGAAAGTGTCCAGTGGGTGAATGCATATCATTCTTTAAAAGCAGGTAGTTGGCAGTCCCATCAGTTCTATGCTCAGTCCACCTTGTATCCCTGAGAGATAAATGAGAAAGCAGTGAATAGCTAGTTAAAGGGTTAATCTGTGACCATAAGCCAGTAGAAAAGATCATGTTTCAAAATCCAAAAAGTAATTAATGATAGATTTGACAAGGTCAGTATTACTGAGAACATTTTTTTCCAATCTAGAGGTCCCATGAACAAATTTGTTTCATTTTATATTATGTAACAGAAGCCCAAGTACTGATTGAATTCATCAATTCAACATAACATGTCAGAAAGCATTAAACATTGTCACACAGACAACAGATTGGTTGGATTAAGTGTTAGAAAGTGAGTTTTGCAAACTCTCAATTCATATTCAAGAAAGAAGATATCAGTGGGACTGAAATACAAAGTGCTGGAGCAACTCAGCAAGTTTGGTTAATGTTCTGAGTCTGATAAGACTCTTGTGCAATTCTGATCTCCCTCCTATAGGGAGGATGTTGTGAAACCTGAAAGTGTTCAGAAAAGATTTACAAGATGTTGCCAGGGTTGGAGGGTTTGAGCTATAGGGAGAGGCTGAATAGACTGGGGCTGTTCTCCCTGGAGCACCAGAGGCTGAGGGGTGACCTTATAGAGGTTTATAAATTCATGAGGGGCATGCATAGGGCAAATAGACAAGGTCCCTCTGGGGTGGGTGAATTCAAGAACTAGAGGGCATAAGTTTAGGGTGAGAAGGGAAAGTAGTCAATGCCTGTTGTGTAAAATAGTTTCACAGTGCATTGGCAGTCCTTGCCTGAGGAAAGTCAATCGAGGAAACAGTAATTGGTTACAAAAAGGCTGCTAATTTGCTGTAAACCCAATTTGTGCTACCGGCACAGACTAATTTAACTCCTATATTTTTGACTGAAGATTGTGTTGGTCAATTGGAGTTAAGTAACAGTTTCTCTGACAACATACAGGAAAGAAAAATCTAAGCCATCACTTGTAAAAATTCACAATTTGACTGAAAGGCACTAAAAACATTATTATATCAGCCTTTTACAATATCTATTATTTAGCTTAATAGGGTGTAGAAGAAAGAAGTTAAATAATCAACTAATAAATTTTTATTATGTAAGGAAATGCAGAATATGGAACTAATTTGAGACATAGATGAATTTCTTTTCCAAAACAGCATTTACCTCATCAAGATCTTGCCCAAGAGAAATGTTACAGTAACATATCAGAGGCAAAATTTTATACTTACAATAATGGAAACTGTACTCTCCTGGTTTAAAAAAAACATTATTAATAATTTGTCTTCAAAAGACTTTTCATATCCTATTGTAAAAATATAAAGATTTAAAATAAATGCAGAAATGGAGATGGATCAAAAGCTGTGAATTCTGCAATGAGTATCACCACCATCAACATTCACTCCGTCCACTATCAACGCACCATATGAGCCACCGAGATGTTCAGCAAAATTTGGCAAGGCCCTTCAACAGTACCTCTGAAATATGCATCCTCTATCCAATAAAAGGACAAGATTATCTGGCATAAGAAAACAATACCACCTGCAAACTCCCCTCAAAGTCATGCAGCATCTTCACTTGAAACTATGTTGCCCTTCCTTCAAACTTGTGGTCAAAATGTGTCAAGTCCCTCCTTAATAGTACTGTGGTTTGCCTGCACCATATGCCATATGGATTTCAATGGCTCAAGATGCCAGCTCACCACCATCTTCTCATCGGCATTTTGTGCAGGGCAATAAATTATGTTAGTGACCTTCACTAACACACAGTTCAAAGAAAAGAAAAATACAGATTTCAATTTGCCAGCTATATAAGGAGTCTAATCCTAAATTAATCTCACCAATTATTTTATGACGACAATTGAAACCAGTGAGCCAATTAGCACAATTACCAGGATATAACCTTTATATCTGTTTTGTGTTCTGAGTTAACCTTCGTTAATAAATAATTTTCATACTCAATGAGCTAAGATTCTGCTTTTAAAATGTTTTCCAATCAACTTGTTCAGTGATATTACTGACATCCCCGGAGCACATTAATTTTACTGACTCTATATTATTCCACCTTACCAAGGCAAAAATTCAGAAAGATTCACCAATCAGCTGTGCACTATTATAAGTGGGAAAATCCAGGTCTCTCTCTCACACACACACACACACACACACACAAACACACAAACCCGCATGCACACATACACATATGTTTGTCGGGTGAATTTGTACTTGTAGAGTTACATTGTACTTTGCTCAAAAACTAAATTAATCCATGTAAGACTCTGTTAACTCATTTTTTAGATTAGAATCAGTCTAAACATTATGGCACAGACAACAGCACACAGGGGACTAACATCTTCAACACACTATCTGTGCTGACACCAATTGTTAAAGTTAACCTGAGAATGTACCTTTTTAAAAAAATTTTGTGATTTACATAGGAAAGAAGTGAAACTAACATGGTCATTCTAACAGATGAGAGACTTAACAAACAATCAAAGTATTTTTCAATGTATAATTTCAGTTACCTCACACTGTAAACTTTTGCTATAAATTCTGTGGTCTTACAATTGTGTCCTCCACAACCACCTGATAAAGGAGCAGCGCTTCGAAAGCTAGTGCTTCCAATTAAACCTGTTGGACTATAACCTTGTGTTGTGTGAATTTTAACTTTGTATATCCTTGTACTTTGTAACTTTATGAGTGTGACAGAGAGTGTATATGTGTCTGTATATGAGTGTAGAATGTCTAAGTCCGAGGGTGTGTGCATGTGTGAGTGTGGCAGTGTGTGTGTCTGTAGGAGTGTGTGTGTCTGGGATGGGGGTTGTGAGTGTCTGTGAGAGACAGTGTATATGTTTGTGTGAGTGTAAAGTGGTCTAAGTCTGTGAGAGGATGCATGGTGAGTGTGGGAGTTCATGTGCCTGTAGGAACGTGTATGTAAGTGTCTGTGTGCGTGTCTGTGTATACGTGCGTCTGTGTGTGTGTGAGTGTCTGTGTGTGTGTGTATAGTGCAATGGTGGTCACCTGTAGTGTGACATGAACCCAAGGTCCGGGTTGAGGCCCTCCCTATGGGTACTGAACTTAGCTATCAGCCTCTGCTCGGCCACGTTTCGCTGCTGCCTTCTCGAAGTCTGCCTTGGAGGATGGTCACCTGAAAGTCTGAGGTCGAATGTTCTGGACCGCTGAAGTGTTCCCCAACTGGGAGGGAACACTCCTGTGTGTTGATTGTTGTGTGGTGCCCATTCATCTGTTGCCGTTGCAACTTCAGCAGTCCAGGACATTCGACCTCAGATCTTCGTGTGACCATCCTCCAAGGTAGACTTCGGGACAGGCTGCAGCGAAAAGTGGCCAAGCAGAGCTGATAGCTAAGTTCCGCACTCATAGGGAGGGTCTCAACACACACACACTTAGACACTCTACACTCACATAGTTAAAAAATCACACAACACTAGGTTATAGTCCAACAGGTTTAATTGGAAGTACACTAGCTTTCAGATGATGGAGCGTCGCTCCAAAAGCTAGTGTGCTTCCAATTAAATCTGTTGGACTATAACCTGGTGTTGTGTGATTTTTAACTTTGTACACCCCAGTCCAACACCGGCATCTCCAAATCATGACTACACTCACATACACACACATATACACTCTCTCTCACACTCACGACCCCCCACCCCAGACAGACAGATAGACACATACACACAAAAACCCACATGCACATATATACATTTGTGAGGTGAATTTGTACTTGCAGAGTTACATTGTACTTTGCTCAAAAACTGCATGAATCCATGTAAGAATCCATCAACTCACTTTTTAGATTATCAGTCTAAACATTATGGCATAGACAGGGAACACAGGGGGCTAACACCTCCAACATATTATCTGGCTGACACCAATTGTTACAGTTGACCTGAGAATGTAACTTTTAAAAAAAGGTTTTGTGATTTGCATATGGAAGAAGTGAAACTATCCTGGTATTCTAACAGATGAAAGACTCAACAAACAATCAAGGTATTTTTCAATGTATAATTTCAGTTACCTCACACTGTAAACTTTTGCTATAAATTCTGTGTCTTACAATTGTGTCCTCCACAACTATCTGATGAAGGAACAGCGCTTCAAAAGCTAGTGCTTCCAATTAAACCTGTCAGACTATAACCTGGTGTTGTGTGATTTTAACTTAAAAAATGCCAGATTGGGTCTGTGGCAAGTGACGCTGGAACAACAAGAGGGATAAATATACTTTACCTCATGCTCACCAATCTACTTGCTGTAGGAATCAGTTACTTGGTGGCATTTGAGCCCATGTCTGTAAACATGCTCACCAATCTACTTGTCAAAGAATCATAGAATCCCTCCAAAGAAATCCTATTCAGAAATCACCCCCCACCCCACCCTAATCCTGTAACCCTGCATTTCATAGAACATGGAACAGTATAGCACAATACAGGCCCTCAGCTCTCGATGTTGTGCCGGCCTTTTATCCTGCTCTAAGATCAGATTAACCTACATAAACCTTCATTGTACTAACCTCCATGTGCCTAACCAGGAGTTGCTTAAATGTCCTTAACGTATCTGACTCTCTTACCACTGCTGGTAGTGCATTCCACACACCCACCATTTCTGTGTAAAGAACCTACCTCTGCAAAGAATGACAGAGTTGGAATGTGACATTGATTAATACTAGAGTGTAACAGTGTCACTAATACCTAGGAAGATTGCTGAGAAATCTTTGGCATTTGTCTAGATCTCATATGCAATTTGGTTTGGTCAAATGGTGATCGACTATAATTTGTCTGTTAACCCAAATGTACCTCACATTAAGACCATAAAATACAGAGGCAGAATTAGAAATTCAGTTCATCGCATTTGTTCTGCAAATTTATTCTGGAAGCTGCAGTGTAAACTGAATTTACACTGTAGATTATTTTATAACTTGTATAATTAAGTTTATTTGGTTTGTTCAAGATTTGGAGATGCCGATGTTGGACTGGGGTGTACAAAGCTAAAAATCATACAACACCAAGTTATAGTCCAACAGGTTTAATTGGAAGCACACTAGCTTTTGGAGCAACGCTCCTTAATCTGGTGATAGTGGAGGGCTCAATCCCAACAGTGTGATGTAACTGAAATTATACATTGAAAAATTGATTGTCTGTTAAGCCTTTCATCTGTTAGAATACAGTGATAGTTTCACTTCTTTCATGTGTAAATCACAAAACCTTTTTTTTAAAAAGTTGCATTCTCGGGTTAGCTGTTAACAATGGTGATAGCTAGACAATATGTTGAAGGTGTTAGCCCCCTGTGTTCTCTGTCTATGACCTGATGTTTAGATTGATTCTAATCTAAAAAGTGAGATAACGGAATTTTACATAAATTCATGCAGTTTTTGAGCTTAGAGTTCTACATGAATGCATGCAGTTTTTCAGCAAAGTACAATGTAACCCTGCAAGTACAAATTCACCCCACAAAAGATATAGACTGTAGGGAAACAGATGGTGACATCTTGCAAAATGTCCAGATTACAGAGGAGGAAGTGCTGGATGTCTTGAAACGGTTAAAGGTGGATAAATCCCCAGAACCTGATCAGGTGTACCCAAGAACTCTGTGGGCAGCATGAGAAGTGATTGCTGGGCCTCTTGCTGAGATATTTGTATCATCGATAGTCACAGGTGAGGTGCCGGAAGACTGGAGAATGGCAAACGTGGTGCCACTGTTTAAGAAGGGCGGTAAAGACAAGCCAGGGAACTATAGACCGGTGAGCCTGACCTCAGTGGTGGGCAAATTGTTGGAGGAAATCCTGAGGGACAGGATGTACATGTATTTGGAAAGGCAAGGACTGATTCTGGATAGTCAGCATGGCTTTGTGCGTGGGAAATCATGTCTCACTAACTTGATTGAGGTTTTTGAAGAAGTAACAAAGAAGATTGATGAGGGCAGAGCAGTAGATGTGATCTATATGGACTTCAGTAAGGTGTTCAACATGGTTCCCCATGGGAGACTGATTAGCAAGGTTAGATGTCATGGAATACAGGGAGATCTAGTCATTTGGATACAGAACTGGCTCAAAGGTAGAAGACAGAGGTGGTGGTGGAGGGTAGTTTTTCAGACTGGAGGCCTGTGACCAGTGGAGTGCCACAAGGATCAGTGCTGGGCCCTCTACTTTTTGTCATTTACATAAATGATTTGGATGCGAGCATAAGAGATACAGTTAGTAAGATTGCAGATGTCACCAAAACTGGAGGTGTAGTGGACAGCGAAGAAGGTTACCTCAGATTACAACAGGATCTTGATCAGATGGGCCAATGGGCTGAGAAGTGGCAGATGGAGGTTAATTCAGATAAATGTGAAGAGCTGCATTTTGGGAAAACAAATCTTAGTAGGATTTATACACTTAATGGTAAGGTCCTAGGGAGTGTTGCTGAACAAAGAGACCTTGGAGTGCAGATTCATAGCTTCTTGAAAGTCGAGTAGATAGGATAGTGAAGAAGGCGTTTGGTATGCTTTCCTTTATTGGTCAGAGCACTGAGTGCAGGAGTTGGGAGGTCATGTTGTGGTTTTACAGAACATTGGTTAGGCAACTGTTGGAATATTGTGTGCAATTCTGGTCTCCTTCCTATTGGAAAGATGTTGTGAAACTTGAAAGGGTTCAGAAAAGATTTACAAGGATGTTGCCAGGGTTGGAGGATCTGAGCTACAGGGAGAGGCTGAACAGGCTGCGGCTGTTTTCCCCGGAGCGTCGGAGGCAGAGGGGTAACCTTATAGAGGTTTACAAAATTATGATGGGCATGGATAGGATAAATAGACAAAGTCTTTTCCCTGAGGTCGGTGAGTCCAGAACTAAAGGGCATAGGTTTAGGGTGAGAGGGGAAAGATATAAAAGAGACCTAAGGGGCAACTTTTTCACGCAGAGGGTGGTACGTGTATGGAATGAGCTGCAAGAGGATGTGGTGGAGGCTGGTACAATTGCAACATTTAAGAGGCATTTGGATAGGTATATGAATAGGAAGGGTTGGGAGGGATATGGGCCAGGCGCTGGCAGGTGGGACTGGATTGATTGGGATATCTGGTCGGCATGGACGGGTTGGACCGAAGGGTCTGTTTCCATGCTGTACATCTCTATGACTCTATTATTCTATGTGGGTCTGTCTGTATGTGTGTGTGTGTAGTGAGTGCAGAGTGTCTTAAGTCTGTGATGGCGTGCATGTGTGAATGTGGGAGTGTGTGTGTCTGTAAGAGTGTCTGGTATGGACCATCGGGTGACCTTCTTCCAAGGTGGACTTCGGGACAGGCAGCAGAGAAGTGGCCGAGCAGAGGCTGATAGATAAGTTCGGTACCCATAGGGAGGGCCTCAACCAGGACCTTGGGTTCACATCACATTACAGGTGACCACCATTGCACTATACACACACACAGATACTCCTACACACACACACACACACACACACACACACACTCTCACATACACACAGCCAATCCTATACACACATACATACGGACACATAGACGCGCACACAGACACCACACACACCCTTACAGAGACACACACTCCCACACTCACACATGCACCCCTTCACAGACTTAAGACACTCTGCACTCACTACAAACAGACACATACACTTACTCACAATCCCCAACCCAGACAGACACAAACACACACACACACACACACAGACAAAGACCCACATGCACACATATATTTTGTAGGGTGAATTTGTACTTGTAGGGTTACACTGTACTTTGCTCAAAAACTGCATGCATTCATGTAGAATTCTGAGCTCAAAAACTGCATGAATTTATGTAAAATTCCATTATCTCACTTTTTAGATTAGAATCAATCTAAACACCATGGCATAGACAGAGGACACAGTGGGCCAACACCTTCAACATATTGTCTAGCTATCACCATTGTTAACAGCTAACCTGAGAAGGCAACTTTCAAAAAAAGGTTTTATGAATTACACATGAAAGAGGTGAAACTATCACTGTATTCTAACAGATGAAAGGCTTAACAGACAATCAATTTTTCAATGTATAATTTCAGTTACATCACATTGTAAATTTTTGCTATAAATTCTGTGTGTTAGGATTGAACCCTCCACTATCACCTGATGAAGGAGTGTCGCTCCGAAATCTAGTGTGCTTCCAATTAAACCTGTTGGACTATAACCTGGTGTTTTGTGGTTTGTTCAAAGCTGTGGAATGTTGTGGCTTTATTCTCTTAATTAGTACCAGGGATTTCCAAATTTGTCCACTTTAAACACAAAGGTTACTAATCCCTAACCAGATCATAGCTTAAATTTAGTGGTTTGATATGGAATCAGAACAAGTCCTTCATGCAAGTCTTCTTATTCAGGAACTGAAGTGTCTGACTGGATTCTAACAGTTCAAGGCTGCTGTAAACAAAGCAGGTTTGAAATCTTAGCATAAAAGTGAGGACTGAAGATGTTGGAGATCAGAGTTGAAAAGCATGGTGCTGGAAAAGCACAGCCGGTCAGACAGCATCCAAGGAGCAGGAGAGTGTCGTTTCGAGCATAACCTTGATGAAGAGGTTATGCTCGAAATATGTGCTTTTCCATCATCACACATTTCAACATTGAAATCTTAGCATCTTCATCAACTCCATGCATATTTATACCAAAGTATTTCTACAGGAAGCCTAATGGAATACCTAAGAGCCTAAACTGGTCTGAAACCACTCAATAATACAGTTCAGCAGTGAGACACTAACCTATAGTTTTGCATATAGCCAGTTACATTATCATTCTTTTCCAACATCTGTTCTTCAAGAAAGGAAGGACTGAATGATCAAAAAGACAAAAGGAAGAGGGAACCGAATGAGGCAGGAAAACAATAATTTTGTGATTTATCCATTCCAAACATAAAGTTGCTATAATTAATTGTATAATTAAAATTATGTAGAATTATTTGTCCCCTATAAATGAAGCAAAACCAGTAATTGCTGGAAAAGCTCAGCATATGTAGAGAGAAATAGGAGTTAACATTTTGGGTCAAGTGACTCTTCATCAGAGCAGATGATCTATGTAATAGCAGAGATCTACAGATTATTTATATGGTCAAATAAAAATCCTTATTGAAGAGTACTTCTTGAAATACAACACAGTAGTTTGTGGCTGAATTACACAGTTTTTTGGCTAAGTTCAAGTCATGTTGAATTTGGTGGAGTGATTCTTGCCACAGGGCCAAGCCAGTTTTTTCATCATTGCTTACCGAACTTGCCAAATTAAATTTGCTGTTTCAGTTGTTTTAGCAAGTATCATGTCTGATTTCCATGCCATCTTACCATGTGCTGGAGAAACCATTCATTGGATCTTGGAACCGACTTGCATTTCCAATGCTGGCAATAAATTTACAAGCCAATAGAAGCACTGTCAGTTTGGACCTGCCATTTTGTTCCTCATACTCATCCCTTCTATGGTCCTGAAGCTCCTTTTTTTTGTAGAATCCGCACAGTATGGAAACAGGCCATTCAGCCCAACAAATCTACACCAACCCTCCAAACAGCATCCCGCCAGTCCCATCCCCCTATTGTATCCCTGTAACCCTGCAATTTCCATGCTAATGCTTACACACCCCTGAAGACTATGGGTAATTTAGCATGGCCAATCCACCTAACTTGCACATCTTTGGACTGGGAGAGAAAACCAGAGCATCTGGCAGAAATCCACACAGGCACTGGGAGAACATGCAAACTCCACACAGACCCAGGTACCTAGCACTGTGAGAATGTTGGATGAATGGTACACAGGTTGGACTTCCTCATCCCCAGGACTAGCAGTGGAGACTACAACAACAGGCAATGCCAATTTAGTCTTAGATTGCCACCCAAGTTAGACCAGTCTCAGCCATCTGTAAGAATGCCCACTAGTTTAGGAAGAAGGTGAACATCCTTCACCACTACACCAACATAAGTGTCACCATCTTCTCTCCGATATTTCACACTCACTCTATCTCTGCTTTTGCACCAATCTCCCACCAAAGGTCGTGCTCTACCACTCTCACTAATACATGCAACATCTTCCCCATTTGCCTTTGCCCATATTAACCCGCAACAACACTAACCCAGCATGTCCTGTGTGTAATCTAATCACTTGCTTGACTGAAAGGACTATACACAAAAAGGCAAGAAGCGGCAATGCAAAGCAGGGATGCTAAGAGCATCCAGGTAGGCTGAGTCTCTTGACCCCATAACAGCAAGTGGAGAGCCCTGAAAAGCAGCTTGGTCCAATCCATGAGCTGGATGCATGTTCCTGAGTGCAAAGAGCGCTTATGGTAGAATTACAATGATAATTGCTGATGTATCCAAGTTACATAACCAGCCTCTGTAAGTAGCTCAGAGATGTGCCATGAGGGTTCCTAAAGGCTGGTACCTGTTGGATGCCAATATCTGCGGATCTGGGGGAGCATGTGGCTGGTGCCCATACAGCATGTCTGAAATGTTGGTGCCTGGTGCCCAACCTGAAGGTTGTATGGAGCAAGCAGAGTTGAATTTGCCATGAACTTGCTTCAGTTGTATGGTAAGCTTTCCTGACAGCTAGTCTGTGTGCCAACTTTGCGAAGATAGCAACTTGTGGCAAGTTGGGGTACTAACAAGGTATTTAGCAAGCAATACTGAAGATCAATTGGTACTCACGCTGTTTGATGAGAATCTTGCCAAGCCACTTGAGAAAAGCATATGAGATAGAGTGAGATAAATTCAAGGTTACATTGGGGCTCACCAAACATTTTGCCTGATTCTACCACTCATCTTGTCATAACCCATGCCACTCAGAGCCTGATAAATTCCAACCTTTGTTAATCCCTTAAAGAAGACCAAACAGATTTAGAACTTCTCATTCTGGAAAAAAAGCAACATAAAACTATACATATAAAAAGAAAACCAGACTCCAGAGGGGAAGTCTGAATGATTGCCCTTGATAGCAAAGACTTCATTTCACTGAATGTGGCATCAAGGAGCCCTGGCAAAACTACAGACAGTAAGACTTAGGGGAAAACCTTCTGCTAGTTGGAATCTAAACTAGTATGAAGAATGACTGCTATGCCTGATCAAGACAAGTGACCTTAGCTCCATGACCTCTCTGCAGGAGATCCTCAGAATTGTGTCCTAGGCCCAAACATCTTTAGCTGCTTCATCGATGTCCTTCCCTTCATTATAAGTTCAGAGATGGGGATATTTGTTGATGATTACATAATGTTCAGCAATATGACCTGGACAATGATAAATCAAACAAGGTCATTTGTAAGTTTGACTTTTATTTTCCGGGGAGTGGCAGCAGAGTAGAGACAAAACCTTGAAAGTGAAGGCAACAGTGGTCATTTCTATTATTATCATTTCGAAAGAAAATTAGTGGACCAAAAAAATCAGAAGGAAGAAGCCTTTTAAAGATGCTTCCTCATGTCACACCCACAGAAGGATGGCAAGGATGTCAGCCACATAAGGAAATGTAGTTGTAAGAAGACACACTTGCAAAGCACACTCAGCTTAATCTGATACAGGATATTTTATTTTGACTGCCACATTCACTAACACTTTCTTTTGACTAAATTGTGAAAGTTTACTGGCAATAACAATATAATTATGCACAGCTTGAATGCATCTTCTCATGACTTACATCAAGCATACCAATAATTTAATCTTGCTAGCATATTTCTCTTTGATGCAATTAGAAGATACATGGCTTTCAACTTTAATGTATTACAAAGTCTTAGGTGTCACCTAAATTGTGGGCACGTGTGAGATGGTTGGTTATTGGGCTCCCAAAAGAGCTAACCACAATTTGGTGGAGTTATGCCAGATAAGCAGTAAGATAAACATTATAATAGCTTCACTTTTTGTATGGTTGCTTTCTTTCTGTCTTCAGCAGGCAAATGCAGAGAAAAGAGAAGCAGCATGCAGCTGTGATTATACAAATGTGATTATACAAATCAAATCACTGATTCCCAACAGCTGATTATATACAAAGTCTATCTAGTCTTTTAAAGATCCAATAGACAGAGCTCTACATTCTCAGAGAAGACATTTATTATACCATTTTGAAAATTCAGGTAAGAAACCTAAATAACTCCTAACGGCCTCTATCATGGGTTCATCACTGATCTAGAGCTGCCACATACCATCAACATGGGCATGCGTTATGAAATAATAGTCAATTGTGGCACCACAAATGCAAACCATGAATTTCATCAAGGTCTGCAAGTAAAACGTACATAAACAACATGGAATAGAACGAGGCATGGTGATAAGTAAGCTTACAGATGGCACAAAGATTGGGCGTGTGGCTGATAGTGTCGAAGAAGGTCTGAGGTTCCAAGAAGATATAGACAGACTGGTCAGATGGGTAGATCAGTGACAGATGGAATTAACCTTGGTAAGTGTGAGGTGATGTCATAGAGTACAGTACTTTTCAAGAATTAATAAGACAAGGGACTCAAGGAGTGGCAAGATACTAAGAGGCTGAGAGTAAAGTATGTGGATGAGCACTTGAAATGTCATAACATTCAAAGCAATGGGCCAAGTGCTAGACAGTGAAATTAATGTAGATAAGGCGAAGCAGCAATAACCTGCTTTTATACTAAGAAACAGCTTTATTATTTGCACAATTTTTGATGCAAGGTACTTGAATAGTCATTAAAATACTGAAAACAGATGTGATGATACAAATCAAATCACTGATTCTCAACAGCTGATGATATAAAAGGTCTATCCAGTCTTTTAAAGATCCAATAGACAGAGCTCTACATTCTCAGAGAAGATGGGCCAAAAATGCCTCTTCAACGCGATATGACTATGACACATTTTTGGAGATTATTCCAAATAGCTGTATAAAATGCCCCACAAGCAATCCCTCTTTAAAAGCAAGCTGAAGAAGATGTGGTATCTCACCTCTTCAGAAAAGTAGCAGTGGATTAGATTACTGACAGTGTGGAAACAACAAGTCCACACCGACCTGCCGAAGTGCAACCCACCCAGACACATTACCCTACATTTACCCCTTACCTAACACTACGGGCAATTTAGCATGGCCAATTCACCTAACCTGCACATCTTTGGACTGTGGGAGGAAACCAGAGCACCCGGAGGAAACCCACACAGACACGGGGAGAACGTGCAAACTCCACACAGTCAGTCGCCTGAGGTGGAAATTGAACCCGGGTCTCTGGCGCTGTGAGGCAGCACTGCTAACTACTGGGCCACCGTGCCGCCCAAAATATAACTGAACATCATTGCTCCTGTTCATAGGTTTGGAACGGCTATTCTGATCATAAATTCAGCTCAACATTGCCCCAAGCATAAGCTTTACAAGCTATGTGATGGGACAAATTAATTTTATTGTGAGATTAGGCAGATATTTCTTTAACTCAAAAATTAAGTTAGACTCACCTGCAGGTTTCCAAGTAACTAGTTACATTACTTTTCTCTCCAAATTTACAGTCTCCTGGAACCCCAGACCTAAAAGACAAATACAATAAATATTTAAAAATTGACATTAGTATGTAAACTTTTATTTTGTGCAACATAATATAAAACTCTGTAACAATCACCAACGCATGGTTGAAGGAAGGGCAGAATTGGCAGCTCAGCATTCCAGGGCATAGAAGTTTCAGGTGTGATGGGAGGAGAATGTAAGAGAAGTGGGGTCATTGTATTACTGACAAAGGTCACCATTACTGCAATAATGAGGAAGGATGTCTTAGAAGGCTCTCCTAATGAGGCCATTTGGGTTGGGAGCTTAGATATAAAAGGTGATCACATTTGGATTACACTACAGGCTCCCAACAGTCAGAGGCAGATAGAGGAGCAACATATGTGCACAAATTAGAGTTGTAAGAGAATTAGGGTTATAGTACTAGAGGATTTCAACTTTGCTAACATTAACTGTGATCGCCTTAGTGTAAAAAGATTAGATGGATGGAATTATCAAAATGCAAACAGGAGAGTTTTTTGTGCCAGTGTACAGATAGGCCTAGTAGAGATGGGGCACTGCTAGACCTAATCCTAGGAAATGAAGTCAATCAGATGGCTGAAGTGTTAGTGAGAGTGAGCATTTTAGGAATAGTGACCGTAATTCTGTAAGTTTCAAAGTCACTATGGAAAGGAATAAGGATAGTTCAGAAGTGAAGTATCTAAATTGGGGGAAGGTCAATTTCAATTTCATTAGGCAGGATCTAGCAAATATATAGTGGGAGCAGCTACTGGCAGGTAAGTCTACATTTGTAAGGTGGAAGTCTTTCAAAAGTTGGATAGTGAGAGTTCAGAGGCAGCATTTCCTGTAAAAGTGAAGGGCAAATGCAGAATGGTCAGGGAATCCTAGATGTCAAGGGATATCGAGAGGTTAATAAAGAAAAGGAAAGAGGTATATAGAGAGGCAGTGGCCTTAGTGGTATAATCACTGAATTGTTAATCCAGAGACCCAGGCAATGTTCTGAGGACTCAGGTTCAAATCCCAACATTGCAGGTAGTGGAGCTTGATGAGAGTAGTGAAGGTGAAGTGGTTTATATGGACTTAAGTAAGGCCTTTGACACAGTCCCACATGAAACACTGATCCAAAAGTAAGAGCCCATGAGATCCAAGTTAAATTGGCAAACTGGATCCAAAATTGGCTTGCAAATAGAAAGCAAAGGTCGATGGTGGAAAGTTTTTTTTATTAGATTAGATTACTTACAGTGTGGAAACAAACCCTTCGGCCCAACATATCCACAGCAACCCACCCGGACCCATTCCTCTACATTTACCCCTTTACCTAACACTACGGGCAATTTAACATGGCCAATTCACCTAACTTGCACATTTTTGGACTGCGGGAGGAAACCGGAACACCCGGAGAAAACCCATGCAGACACGGGGAGAAATGTGCAAACTCCACACAGATAGTTGCCTGAGGTGGGAACTGAACCTGGGTCTCTGCCACTGGGAGGCAGCAATGCTAACCACAGTGCCACCTTGTGAGTGGAAGTCTGTGACCAGTGGTGTACCACAGTGACCTTTGCTGTTTGTTAAGTACTGGGACCACTGGTGTACCACTGGGACCTTTGCTGTTTATAAAGTACGTTAATGACTTGAATATGAATGTAGAAGGTATCAATAATAAGTTGCAGATGACATGAAAATGGGTGGTGTTGCTCATAGTGAGGAGGATGGACTCAGGCTACACTCTGATATCGATCAGTTGGCAAATTGGGCAGAACAATTGTACACGGAATTTAATCCTGATAAATGTGAGGTGATGCACTTTAGGAGGTTTAATAAGAATTTGCACAATGAATGCTAGGTCCCTAGGGAGTACTTAAGAACAGAGGGACATCAGATCCCTGAAGGTGTCAGCATGGGTAGATAGTGTGGTGAAGGAGGCATGCGGATGCTTGCCTTCATTAGCTGGGGAACGGTTTGTAGGAACAGGGAAGTCTTGTTGCAATTTTGTAGAGAATTGGTTAGGTCACAGGTGGAATATCGTGTGCCATTCTGGTCGACTCACTATGGGAACTCATTACGCTGGAGGCATTGCAGAGGAGATTCACTGGGATGTTAAGTCTCAGTTATGAGAAGAGGTTGAATAGGCTGAATTTGTTTCTCCTGGAGTAGAGGACACTGAATGGGGGAGGATTTGACTGAGGTGTAATATTTTTTGAGGCGTAGATAGGCTTGATCATGAGAATCTTTTTGCCATGGCAAACTTGTCTAAGATCAGAGGGCATAAGTTTAAGGTGAGGAGTAACTGATCTAGAGGTGATCAGAGGAAATATTCTTTCACCCAGAGGGTGACAGGAATATGGAATCTGCTGCTTGAGAAAGTGTTGCAGGCAAGCATTCTTGCATCTGGATGAGCAGTTAAAATGCCAGGGCAGAGAAGGAAATGGATCAATGGAGGTAAATTTGCTGTTTGCTGGTCCGAATAGACATTGTGGCCTAAAGGATTATATGCTATTATGACTCTATTTCCATGATGAAAACTTATGCACAATACCTTATGTAGTTGAACCTTTTTTTTAAACTTTGGCTTATATTCAAATTATTAAGACAGCAATTTGGCACATTCAACTAATTTCATTGTCAACACACAAAATATGATACTATCATGACCACAAGCGTGTCACTTGCTCTGTGATCTGCAATTAGGTAAAGCTCATTTACTGTCTTTTTAGTCTTTTAAGTGTTTCAATTTAAAAAATAACCCACAGCAAAGCTTTAGTCTTTAACAAGATGAAGGTTAATTTATCTTAACAATTAAGGCAAAAGTTCTAAATTGAAGGAAGGCCAATTTTGACTGTAGTCGGCAAGAACTTTCAAAAAAGTTGATTGGGGATGGATATTTGCAGGTAAAGGAATGCCTGGAAAGTGGGAAGCCTTCAAAAATGAGATAACTAGAGTCCAGAAACAGTATGTTCCTGTTAGGGTTATGAATAAGGCTAGTAGGTGTATGGAATCATAGAATCCCTACAGTGTGGAAACAGTCCCTTTGGCCCAACAAGTCCACGCCGATCCTTCGAAGTCCCCTAATCTATTACTCTATATTTACCCCAGACTAATGCACCTAACCCAAACATCCCTGAATACTATAGACAATTTAGCATGACAACTCACCTAACCTGTACATGGATTGTGGGAGAAAACCAGAGCACCCGGAGGAAACCCACGCAGACACAGGCAGAATCTGCAAATTCCACAGACAGTCACCCGAGGTCTGAATTGGACCCGGGTCCCTGGCACTATGAGGTAGTAGTGCTAACTACTGAGCCACAGTACCACCCTGAAATTGAAGTTTTGTTCAAAGGGAAGGATGCATATGTCTGGTATAGACAGTTGGGATTGAGTGAATCCCTTAAAGTATAAAAGCAGAAGTATACTTAAGAGGGAAATCAGGAGGATAAAAAGGGGACATGAGACAGCTTCGGCAAATAGGGTTAAGGAGAATCCAAAGGGTTTCTGCCAAATACATGTAGGACAAAAGGATAACTAGGGAGAGAATAGGGCCCCTTAAAGATCAGCAAGGTCACCTATGTATAGAATAGCAGGAGATGGCAGAGATACTAAATGAGTATTTTGCATCAGTGTTCACTGTGGAGAAGGATATGGAAGATACAGAACATGGGGAAATAAGTAGCGACATCTTGAAAAATGTTCATATTACCAATGTCTTAAAATGCATTAAGGTGGAGAATCTCCGAGACCTGATCAGGTGTACCCTAGAACTTTGTGGGAAACTAAGGAAGTTGCTGAGACGTTTACATAATTAGTAGCCACGGTAGAGATGACAGAAGACTGGAGGTTGGCTAACTTGGTTCCACTATTTAAAGAAGGTGGTAAGGAAAAGCCAGGGAACTACAGAATGGTGAGCCTGACACCAGTGGTGGGCAAGTTATTGGAGGGGATCCTGACGGACAGAATTAATATGTTCTGGATGTAATATTAATATGTGTTTGGAAAGGGAAGGACCGATTAGGGATAGTCAACATGGGTTTGCCTGGAAAATCATGTCTCACTAACTTAACTGAGTATTTTGAAGAAGTAACACAAACTGATGGATATAATCTATTTGGACCTCAGTAAGGCATTTGACAAGGTTCCACAGGGTGCACTGGTTAGCAGGTTACATAACAAAGAATACAGGAAGAACTAACCAATTAGATACAGTGCTGCTCGATGGTAGGAGACAGATGGTGCTGGTGGAGGGTTGCTTTTTCAGATTGAAGGCCTGTGACCAGTGGTATGCCACAAGTATTGGTGCTGGCTCCACTGCCTTTTGTCAATTATTTGGATGTGAGCATAGAAGGAATAGTTACTAAATTTGCATAACATCAAAATTGGTAGTGTAGTGGACAGCCAAGAAGCTTACCTCAGAATACAATTGGACCTTGATCAGATGGGCTGAGCAGTGGCAGATGGAGTTTAATTTTGATAAATGTGATAAATTTTGTAAAGGCAGGTCAGGGCAGGATTTATACACTTAAAGTTGTGGTGAGTGTTGCTGAATAAAGATACCTTGGAATGCAGGTATGAAAGTACAGTTGCAGGTAGACAGGATAGGAAAAAAGGCATTTGGTATGCTTGTCTTTATTGGTCAGTGCATTGAGTATACAAGTTGGGAAGTCATGTTGAGGCTGTACAGGACAATGATTGGGCCACTTTTGGAATACTGCATTCAATTCTGGTCTCCCTGCTATAGGAAAGATATTGTGAAATGTGAGAGGATTCAGAAAAAGATTCACAAGGATGTTGCCAGGATTGGAGGGTTTGAACTATGAAGAGAGAATGAATAGGGTGGTGCTAATTTTCTGTGGAGCAATGGAGGCTGAGGGGTGACCTTTTGGAAGTTTATAAAATCATGGGGGGCATGAGGGTGAATAAGATCTTTTCCCCAGAGTATTAGAGTCGAAACCTAGAGGGCTAAAGTTTAAGGTAAAGGGGATGGTTTAAAAGGGACCCAAGAGGCAATGTTTTCAAGCAGTGGCTGCTGCATGTAATGACCTGCCAGAAGAGGCAGGTAAAATTACTACATTTAAAAGGCATGTGGATGGGTGTATGAATGGGAATGATTTAAAGGGGTATGGGTCAAATATTGGCAAATGGAACTAGATTAGTTTAGAATATCTAGCAGGCATGGACGAGTTGGACTGAAGGGGTCTGTTTCTGTGCTGTACATCTCTATGACCCTTTATTTAAACATGGACAGTCCTTGACACTGATCTAGCTCCCCCAGAGCCAGCTCTCAGAGTGGACAGGATGTCTGACACTCCTGTTCTTATCCGTCAGCCAGGGTTCCCTGATTGAGACTGCTAATCTGGTCCAGTCAGGCAACTCATATTCTATGGGATCCAACTGGCTGACCTTGTTATAATCACTACAGTAAAGATAGGTCACTTTCTTCAGGGTTGAAGTGGCTTATTTCAAAAAACTGAGAGGGGGACATTTTGGTTATTCTAGCCCTGGTGGTTTCTTTTCTAACAGATTCACTCACAACATGTGGGTGTTGCTAGCTGGGTCAGCTGTCTTCTTGAATTGCAGCAACCAAATTAGTGTAGTAAACCCACAAGACCATGAGAAAGGGAGTTCTGGGATTTTTACTCAGTGACATTTAAGGGACAACAATATATTTGTATGTCAGGGCGTAGAGAGACTTGGAGGGGAACCTGTTGGCAGTGGTGTTCCAAGTACCTGCTGTCCTTGTCTTTATACACGGTAGTGGTCATGAGTTGCAGGTGGTGGTGTCTGAGGAACCTTGATGAATTTTTGTAGAGCATCTTGTCGATTGTGTACACTGTTACTATTGAGCTTCAGTGGTAGAGGGACTGGATGTTTAGCATTGTAAGGCCATCACTGAACAACCCCAGTTCTGAAGGGAAGACCATTGATGAAGGAGCTAAGGATTTTTTTTTAGATTAGACTTAGTGTGGAAACAGGCCCTTCGGCCCAACAAGTCCACACCGACCCGCCGAAGCGCAACCCACCCATACCCCTACATTTACCCCTTACCTAACACTATGGGCAATTTAGCATGGCCAATTCACCTGACCCGCACATCTTTGTGACTGTGGGAGGAAACCAGAGCACCCGAAGGAAACCCACGCAGATGTATAGGCCAAGGACACGACCTGAGAAATGCCTGCAGAGAAGTACTGAGCTGAGATGACTGATGTCCAACAATTGATTTCCAACATTGAAATGGTTGAAGACTAGCATTTTTGATGCTGGAAACCACTAGGAGAAGCCTCGATGGATTATCCACTTGAACATATGGTTGAAGATTGCTGTGAATACTTCAGTATTATCTTTTGCATTGATGTGTTGGGCTCCCCCAGCATTGAGGATAGGAATATTTGTGGAGCATCCTCATCAAGTGCGATGCTTAATTGTCTACCATCATTCATGACTAAGTGTGTTAGAACTGCAGAGCTTAGAACTGATTCATTGGTTGTGAGGAGTCGCTAGGCTCTATTGCTTCTACTTTGCTGTTTTGTAGCTTTATCTAGTTGACACCTCCTCTTTAGGAATGTCTGGTCTGCTCCTGGCATGCCCGCCTGTATTCTGCATTGAATTAGGATTGATCCTCTGGCTGGATGTCAATGGTAGGATGCTAAGCCATGAAGTTTCAGATTGTGTTGGAGTACAATTTAGGGGCTGCTGATGGTCCACAGTGCCCAATCTTAAGTTGTTGATCTATTTGAAGTCTATCCTATACCGCACAATGGTAGTGCCACAAATACTACTGAAGGCTGAAAACAGGGGTTTGTTTCTCAAAGTATGTTGTGGTGGTCTCTCTTACCAATAATTGTCATGAGTAGATGCATCTGCAGCAAGCATATTGGTGAAGTTGAGGTCAAGTATGTTATTCCCTCTTGTCAGTTCTCTTATCACTTGTCACATACCCAGTCTACGATTATAGTCTTTAGGACTTGACCAGCTTAGTCAGGGGTGAATTCAAAATCCACCGTGTGCCATGGTGGGATCCGATCCCAGATCCCTAGAGCATTGCCTATGTCTCTGAAATGATAACACCACTAGACCTTCTTCTTTTCCGATGTGACTGGCTTCACACTACCTTGCTTACAACCCTAGATGTTCAGCTACCTGCTTAACAATTATAATCATTGATGGTTGGTCCGTAGCTTCACTTATAAACAATCCCTCAGCTCCAGTTCGCTTGCACACTGCTGAAGCTCACAACTGTTCAAACTGGATCCACTAAAGATATCAAATACCTTATTTTCAACACATGCAGTGAGTCTTGAAAATCCCTTGGTTTCAAAACAATCCTCTCTTATTTCAGTCCAGAGTTTTAAAAAGCACAAAAATAAAAATCATGGTCTTTACGGTAAGCCGGAAGAATTACCCTCCAGACCCAACGTGCACAATAGTAACACCTGACAACTTTGCAAGATGTTACTTGCAAGCACAGAAAAGGCTCCACATCTTCTCCACAGGTATATAATAGCATCTCTAAAAATGTTGAATAGGAAACTTTTCTTTTTGCAAATAGTCAGACATCAAGCAGCCCTGACATAGTCTTTTCCAAAGTTTAGATAAGAGTGGTGCTGGAAAAGCACAGCAGATCAGGCAGCATCCAAGGAGCAGGAAAGTGAATGGGCTGACATAGAACTGTAAACTTAATTAGACATTCTGAGGAAGCCAGATCTCAGTAATGAACTACGTCCTGAGCACAAATACTTGCATATTTCCAAATAAATATATATGATCCACCCTGCTGAATGCCTCCTGTAGATCCAGGGATAGAAAAGCTGTTGATAGACCAGTCCTCTGGGATAGGTGGATCAGGTCCTGGATCATTAATCGATAGAGTCTTACAGCACAGAAACAAACCTTTCAGTCCAACTTATCCATGCTGACCAGATTTCCTAAATGAGGATTCCTCATTCCTGATGAAGGGCTCCTGCCCGAAACGTCGATTTTCCTGCTCCTTGGATGCTGCCCGACCTGCTGTGCTTTTCCAGCAGCACTCTAATCTTGACTCTAATCTCCAGCATCTGCAGTCCTCACTTTCGCCTAATGATGATCACCATTGATTGTCAGAAAATAATGTGGGAACAAACCATAGCCATCAGCTACACAGACTCTTCATCTAAGGACATTGTCATCCAGCATCTGCCAACCCTAATGTCCTTACAGGAATATGCTGGCAGGCTGCTCATGAGACACAAATGTGCATTTCAATGTACACTGGCAACTAATATTGAGAGTGCTGCAGCAGGGCTACTTGCAAACACAGACAGACATCCAGTTGAAGAACTAGACCAGGTTACATCTCAGGCTGCTCATTCTTGCTTATTTTGCACCTACTTAGATACTCATTCCATTCCAAGCCTTGATTTACCTTGTGATGCTGTCCTCTGTCACTTGCACATTAGCACTTCAGCAAGAATCAAAGATTTTGTTACTGCTGTTTTAAGGAATTATTTAGCACAGACAGGCTTCTTGTTATACAATGTCATCCACTTTGGAGGCACATGGTTAGGGGACTTGTCACTGTACAGTCAGATAGCATTCAGTGGTCAGACCCAGAGGGTCAACACAAGCAGTCAGGGGAAGTGCATATTGTCAGTCACATATGATCGGTCATGTTCATTGAAGTCAGCCAAATGTCTGGTGAGCACAGTCCTGGGTGCCCATCTGTCAATGTCTCAGGAGGGTTCAAGATGGGGAGCGAATGGTGCACTAGAGATATCAGAAGGTGTCAGGGAGTCAAGGACATGGGAGGTTAGAACTGTGGTGATAAGAGGCGCAGCACAGTGGCTCAGTGGTTAGCAATGCTGCCTCACAGTGTCAGGGACCCAGGTACAATTCCAACTTCAGGCGATTATCTGTGTGGAATTTACACAAACTCTCCACGTCTGCACAGGTTTCCTCTGGATGCTTTGGTTTCCTCCCACAGTCCAAAGATGTGCAGGTTAGGTGGATTGGCCATGCTAAATTGCAGATCGTGTCCATGGATGTGTAGGCTAGGGGGGTTAGCAATGGGAAATGCAGGATTACAGGGATAGAGGGCAGTTTATCTGGTAGGATGCTCTTTAGAGGATTGGTGTGGACAAATCGCCTGCTTCCACAAAGTAGGGATCCTATGAACAGGATGAAAACTCAAGTTGAATAGAGTGACTATGGACCAGCATTGGACACCACAGTAAGCTATGCATAGATGGCTTACTGACCATACCACCACCATGACCTCGAAAGGAAAAGTATGAAGAAGCATACTGGGTATCAGCAAGGTATAATTCCAGGAGACAGTTTAAATGAAGTTCATTATGGTGGATTCCCACATTCGCAGAGATGGGTTAAAATGAGCTTTTGGGATGGGCAAGATAACAGAGGATGTGCAGATTCTGGGAATGTGGAACTTGACATCTATGCAGAGGCTGGCACTGATTGTGTCCAGCATGGTCTGTGTTATCAGTCATACTTTTCTATTTACAAACTGCTCATAGAAACACATGGTGAAGTATGCTCAGTCCTTATCTTCAGGGAGATCAATATCAAAAGGGGTAGTCCACCAATTGCTGTTTTGAAATCTAAGGCACTCTTTCCTTTCTTTAGTGCCCAATTTAGATCCTTTCCACTAAGAATGATGTGCTCTACACTGAGTGGCATATTAATTGCTATGGCTACCTACCTGAGAGGATGAAGACTGACACTCTTTCATACATTTAATCATATTCACCACTGGGAACAGAGTACATAAAATGGTAAGGGAGGTAAGGAGCGAGTGACACATTGTGAGTAACAGAAAAGACTCAACTGCAGGAGGAACGGGACTGATGGCAAGTCCATCAGCAACAACAGGCTGGGTCAAGGAGCACCCAGCTATGGAATAGGTCACAGCCAGAGGGCTCTTCTGAATGCATAGGGCTGCACAGTAGGACAAGAGCTTTTCAGTCCTCACTCCATTTTAGTGGAATGAACAAAGTGCTATATGCCATGAGCAGCATGGCTTTGTGGCCTCTGCAAGTGAGGAGCAATTGTTATGAACCAGGTCAGACCCACTCAAAACATTTTAAGAAGGTAGCCTAAATCCTAACTTTTACTTTACGCAGATGTAGGATAAATATTCCAGGAGTGACGCAGCTGGTCAAACCACTCGGTTTTCAATGAAACAGAGTTTATTTACACAAAAACAAAAGAAAACTGGATTTAGGATATCATAACTATTTGAAAACCCAACTGACACAAAAATGCAACTTAATAAAGAGCTGTTCTAATGTCCTGCGACATCCTATAACACCCCTTTGGCAAAAAGGTAAATCCAAATACAGGTTCTTACAAGACAGATGTCAAAGAGATAGGATCAGCATGGAGCAGTTTCTTCGGGTCACCAGCTAAAACTTGACCAAACCAGAAAAATTCCTGAACTGGGAGAACTGGCCACTCCCTTTTCATTTGTACAAATATTTTTTAAAAAACTTAAAAGCCTTTTCAAATAGGTATTTCCAGACAAATTCAAATCTCTGCCTTTGTGACCCCTCTCGAAGAAAATCGAGAACAACATAACCTTTTTAAAGGGCCGCAAAGTCACACAATGCCTGATTGCCAATGCATGTCCAGCAGCTTCTTAAAGAAGGCCTGAGTGAAATGCTGTTGATTTTTGGCCAGATACATGCCAAAAGGCAAATTGTTTTGGGAAAGGTTATTGGGGTGGAAATCAGATGTGAGAGATGCCACAGAGATTGGGTAGGGAATGTGATGTGTTTGGTAAGATAAGGCAAAAGAACCTATGCAGCATTATGGCAGGAAACACGACAAAAAACCTGATGCAACCAAAATAATGTAATATTCAGTTTAATACATCTATGTTGGCACTGGCACTTCAGTACAGATATTTTTCTCCTTCTGCAGTCAGAATATTGAGCAAAGTGTTTTCCCATTAAGCTGTAATTCACCCTGCTGCTTCAATCAGGATAGAGTGGGCTTTCACTTAGAACCTTATGAGACCAGTCACAATTAGACAATGAGCTATTCCTCAGAAACAACTTTAAATCAATTTAAACCAAATTAAAGAACCCCGGGGCTTAAAGGGGCACTGCAACAAAAATCACATGCTAGTTCAAATTAAATATCGTTTGAAGTGAAGGTCTCGAATGGCTCTGCAAACACCCTCTAGTGAATGGTTGAGATATTCTTTTTACAACAGTAGGAACAAATGAATCACCCTTAGAGGGGCAGTGGATAGTGTGAACATTTTTTGTCAAACTGTTTGGACATTGTGACGATGCTGTTACTTGAAAAAGGTTATTACATCCTTGGGTTTTTTCAAGAGACATCATGAAGGTTGAGATGCTGAAATGTCCAGGATAAGCCTAGTTTAACAATGGCAGTGGCCATAGAGTTATAGAGATGTACAGCACGAAAACAGATCCTTCGGATCAACTCGTCCTTGCTGACCAGATATCCCAACCCAATCTAGTCCCACCTGCCAGCACCCAGCCCATATGCCTCCAAACCTTTCCTATTCATATACCCATCCAAATGCCTTTTAAATGTTGCAAATGCACTAGCCTCCACCACTTCCTCTGGCAGCTCATTCCATATATGTACCACTCTCTATGTGAAAAAGTTGCCCCTTAGGTCTCTTTTATATCTTTCCCCTCTCACCCTAAACCTATGCCCTCTCATTCTGGACTGCCCCACCCCAGGAAAAAGACTTCGTCTATTTATCCTATCCATGTCCCTCATGATTTTGTAAACCTCTATAAGGTCACCCCTCAGCCTCTGATGCTCCAGGGAAAACAGCCCGAGCCTATTCAACCTCTCCCTCAAGCTCAGATTCTCTAACCATGGCAACATCCTTGTAAATCTTTTCTGAACCCTTTCAAGTTTCACAACATCTTTCTGATAGGAAGGAGACCAGAATTGCACACAATATTCCAACAGTGACCTAACCAATGTCCCGTACAACTGCAATATGACCTCCCAACGCCTGTACTCAATACTCTGAGTAATAAAGGAAAGCATACCAAACACCTTCTTCACTATCCTATCTACCTGTGACTCCACTTTCAAGGAGCTATGAACCTGCACTCCAAGGTCGCTTTGTTCAGCAACACTCCCTAGGACTTTACCATTAAGTGTATAAGTCCTGCTAAGATTTGCTTTCCCAAAATGCAGCACTTCACATTTATCTAAATTAAACTCCATCTGTCACTTCTCAGCCCATGGTCCATCTGATCAAGATCCTGTTGTAATCTGAGGTAACCTTTTTTGCTGTCCACTACACCTCCAATTTTGGTGTCATCTGCAAACTTACTAACTATACCTCTTATACTCACATCCAAATCATTTATATAAATGATGAAAAGTAGTGGACCCAGCATCGATCCTTGTGGCACTCCACTGGTCACAGGCCTCCAGTCTGAAAAACAACCCTCCATCACCACCCTCTGTTTTCTATTTTCGAGCCAGTTCTGTATCCAAATGGCTAGTTCTCCCTGTATTCCATGACATCTAACCTTGCTAACCAGTATCCCATGGGGAACCTAGTCGAATGCCTTACTGAAATCCATACAGATCATGTCCACCGCTCTGCCCCCATCAATCCTCTTTGTTACTTCTTCAAAAACTTCAATCAAATTTGTGAGCCAGTTTTCTAGTTTGGTTTGTAATAGTGAGAAGCTACTGCAGTCCTGAAAAAGGTTCCAAGCTTCAGCAGATGATTCTTGACTGATTTTCCCTCCGAAATAGAACATAGAACATAGAACATAGAAGGATACAGCGCAGTACAGGCCCTTCGGCCCTCGATGTTGCGCCGACCGAATCCTACCTAACCTATACTAGCCCAATAACTTCCAAATGCCTATCCAATGCCCGCTTAAATGACCATAAAGAAGGAGAGTTCACCACTGATACGGGCAGGGCATTCCATGAACTCACAACCCGCTGTGTGAAGAATCTACCCCTAACATCTGTCCTATACCTACCACCCCTTAATTTAAAGCTATGTCCCCTAGTAACACCTGACTCCATTAGCGGTAAAAGGTTCTTAGTATCTACCCTATCTAAACCCCTAATCATCTTATACACTTCTATCAGATCTCCCCTAAACCTTCTCTTCTCCAATGAGAACAGCCCCAAGTGCCTCAGCCTTTCCTCATAAGATTTTCCTACCATTCCAGGCAACATCCTGGTAAACCTCCTCTGCACTCGTTCTAAAGCTTCCACATCCTTCCTATAGTATGGCGACCAGAACTGCACACAATACTCCAGATGAGGCCGCACCAGAGTCTTATACAACTGCAACATGACCTCAGGACTCCGGAACTCAATTCCTCTGCCAATAAAGCCCAGTACACCATATGCCTTCCTCACAGCACTATTTACCTGGGTGGCAACTTTCAGAGATCTGTGTACATGGACACCAAGATCCCTCTGCTCATCCACACTACCAAGTAGCCTACCATTAGCCCAGTAATCCATCATCTTGTTATTCCTACCAAAGTGAACGACTTCGCACTTAGCTACATTGAATTCCATTTGCCACATTTCCGCCCAGCTCTGCAACTTATCTATATCCCGCTGTAACCTACCACTTCCTTCCTCACTATCCACAACTCCACCGACTTTTGTGTCATCCGCAAACTTGCTTACCCAGCTTTCAAGTCCTTCCTCTAGATCATTTTAATCTCTCCTGCCTGTAAGAACTGACTTTGAATATGCCTTTTGCCAAGGGGTGTATATATAGGATGTTATGGGAGTTGGAACAGCTCCTTAGTTAAGTTGTTGTGTCTGGTCAGTTAAGCTTTCCAATAGTTAACTTATTCTAAATTTCGTTTTCTTTTGTTCATGTTTCAATTGTAATGTTTAAATAAACTCAGTTTTGCTTAAAGCCAAATTGCTTGACCAGCTTTATCACACCTGAAATACCTATTTCACAAGTGCCTTTAAAATAAGAAAAAGTTAGGGTCTAGGCTACCTTGGTAAAATATTTTGAGGGAGTCTGGCCTGATCCATAATAACATGTTACAAGATACCTCTGAGGCCACCACATCCTGAGGTGAGACTGAAACTTGAACTTTCTAGACTACAAAGAGGGATACTGCTATTCCATCACAATTAGAATTGTGCAAGTAACTGGTTAAATAACTTTAACATCCATTAGATGAAATGAAACCAAAATGACAATCCTTTAAAGAGAAATAATAACTAAAGAAAGTCCCAAAAAAAATTTACTGAGCTGAAATTAAAATGTCACTTTGAGTGGAAGTATAACAGAGAAGCGGCAGTCAGGCCAAGCAATCCTATAAAATGCTCCCTGCCCAGACTTACCTAGGGCCATCTTGATTAGAAGCAGACTCACAAAAAGGTTTTTTTATAGCTGGTATAAGCTAAAGTCTTTTAAAATCAGTTAAATTAAGTCAAATCACCATATCAAATCAAATAAAACCAAGTAAAATGGTGCTAGGACCTTAGAGGAGCATTCTAACAGAAATCAAGGACACAAGTTTAAATTAACAAAACATAATTTTGAAAATTAACAATTCACTCCAACCCTGCATTTCCCAATGGCCATAGAAGGCCTTGAGTGTGTCACCCCATCCTCTCTTTCCAAAGTTATCTGGGTATGGACATAAACACAGAAGAGGGGCAAGTAATCAGGATAACTCACCTCTTGATTGCCATGTATCTGGACTAGTTTATGGCCACCTTGCATGGGCCAAGAAGCAGACTTAAGGAGACCCTTGAATGGATGGAATGAGCTATGTAGTCATGTTGATGAAGTGGGAATTGAAGGCAGATGTTGAAGATTGAAAACCACTGGATTTCTGATTACTGGAGTCATCCTGCTGGATATTCCAGCCAACAACTCTGCCCTGTTTCTGATATAATACTACTTATCCCTCCTACTTTGCTCAGAGAATCAAGGTGGTGAATTATGAAATTTGTGTTTGCTATGGTGAATTACAGCTTTTTCCATTACTCACAATATGCCCCCATTCTATACCTCTCCACCATTTTGTGTACCCTATTTCCCCAATGACCCTTCGCTTACACGGGTTGGGACCAAAATCCCTCAGAATTGAGATGCCAATTTCTATGCTGGCCCAAGATTCACCCAGACTTTCCTTGACCCTACTTTGAGATTGTATGCTGCTCTACCCTCTCCCCATCCTATCCAAATCCCACCTTATTAATCAAATTGCCCCATGACTGTAACTAATCTGTCAATTAAAACACTTAAACTAATTATCAGACATGACTTGCTTGCAGCTTTGAGGATATCTTGGACAGTCACTACAAACCATTATAGACAATCCATCCACCAAGCCCCTTGTCTCCCAGACTGAATTATATGACATTTTGTCTGACCACAACCAATCCTCCAGAATGGATTTGCAGTTAGCTCCAACTGACTAGTCGGGAAAATATGGAATGATTTTTCTCGACTTTCAGGACTGATTGTGGTCTAATTTCCAGGCTGAAAGGGCGCCGATTCCTCGGCCTCGAATTAGATTAGATTCCTCACAGTGTGGAAACAAGCCCTTTGGCTCAACGAGCCCACACCGAGCCTCTGAAGAGTAACCCACCCAGACTCATTTCCCTACATTTACCTCTGACTAATGCACCTAACACAATGTGCAATTTAGCATGGCCAATTCACCTGACCTGCACATCTTTTGGAATGTGAGAGGAAACTGGAGCACCCGGAGGAAACCCACACAGACACACGGAAATCATGCAAAGTCCACACAGATAGTCACCCGAGGCAGGAATCAAACCTGGGTCTCTGGTGTCGTGAGGCAGCAGTGTTAATCACTGAGCCACCATGCTGCCCATTAGACCATGACCAAACCCCAAACTAGAAATGGCCCACCCCTACACTTCCTTGAATGACATGCCTTCTTTTTCTCAATTACATATTGCTATGCTCTTCATCCACATATACTGTGTTTGCCTCATATGCTGCAGGAACATAACCAGCTCTGATGTTAATCCAGCAATATCAACCAACATGGACTTGTCTTATGCAGTCAAGGATTTGAAGCTTTGATTACCTTGACTGGGCAGAAGTTTATTGGGATGGCAAAGTTAATTTCAGCAAGTTGTGCAATCAATGAGGTACAACCACATTCAAGTGGTTTCCGACATCTAGTTGTGAGAAGGTCAACTTGTCTTCGGTGGGGGAAACCTTAATTATTAAAGTTTATCTTCATAATATTAATCTAACTTTTGGATCTTGCCTTATTAAGTTCTCTCATCCACTCAACTTCTCACATCCTCAGGATGCAGAAAATCATACTCTATGTATTAACTGCATGTATTAGTGTATTTCATTATCTTATGTTTAACACTGAGTGTCCTTATGCACTTATATTTTATACACACTACATAGACTTTTAAGCTTTATATTCTTTGTAAGTTCTGCATGAGTTTTAAGGTTGTATGTTACTTTGCTACTTCGTCAGTTTTTAACATTAACAGGAATTTCTACTTTAAAAAATGTTTATGAGATGTCTCCTTCTTTCAGAACACACTAGTAAGTGCCTTAAGCACAACTAATAGGATTTCTACAAAAAACAATGTTTATTTTTTCATGTTGAATGATGACCTCAGGTTGCCAATCAAAAGGAATGAAATCACACACCCCATCATCTAAAAACAGGTGAAGATGGCCCCAGTAAGTGTATAGACAGTCTTAAAATTTGATGTGGAAGGAAACAATCTCATAAATAATTGAAACTTGATGGAATCAGCCAGGGGATAGTAGAAAATGACTTCTGGAGATGACCATCACTTTTCAAAGACCAATTAGAAACCAATCACATACCACTTAAATTGAATAGGGACCAGCCATGTTTCACTTAGAACAATCAAAGTAGATAATCTGTTTAGAGATATTATTATATCTTCAGAGCAGTTGGGACTTGAATCCAGGCCTTCATGCTCAGAGGAAAGGACACTAACATTGTTCCACCATTGTCCTCTAGAACAACAAGTATACAATAACATCACTGATCATGCATGCATACACACTGAGTTTAAAAATGAAAAGACATTGATCTCCAGCCAGAAACACAAGACCACTGGAAAGAGAGAAGACACTATTTTTTGCCCATGTCTCAGGCTGAATCAGAAAGCAAGACTTGAACTGAGCCAGTAAAGTTGCTGCCTAGCTTTGTTCTGTACCAGCTCCAATAATCAATAAATCTCTCCTGAAATTATATCATTAAACTGTCTTCTACTGCCTGAATAATTAAAGTTCTAAATGAACAAACAAGTAGTCTGAGTGTAAATACATAAAGAATTTGAATTTAAATTGTACCAAAATGTTTTCAAAGGTGGGCTTCTGAAACAAAAACTAATGCGACTCCTGTATTCTCCTCTCTGTGGTGAAATCCAGCTCCAGAAATATGAGCATGAACCATTAAAGAAAACATGAAAGATATTGGGTGGAAGGTTAGAGGAATCTGAACACATGTGCTATGGTGACAATCATGTGAGAAGTACAGTAAGGCCTTTGTCAACTTCAGGAGCAACAAGTTACACTTTACAATAGATTTTGGGGCTTGAAGATAAGATTCTAGCTGGCAAGTGGCAAGATGCCTATTAACAAGACCGTTAGACTCATTATGACTGAATCTTGCCACATAAATAGGTTCCTACTCTACCAAAAGCCAAATAGAAACTAGATAGATACTGCAAATACTGACATGGAAGTCAAAATCAATACCTGGTGACTCTAGCTTGCCATTTGTTACTTCAGATCTCCATTTTGGATACCCAAAACCAACAGCTCAGCTCACCATATTATGCCAGCATTACATCGACACCAAGTGCCAGCAGCTGATGTGGCAAACATACTGCATGGGCATCGACCATATGGTGATGTCTTGAGATTGAAGAGAAGTAGTGTTCAATCATGTCAAGGGCAAACTTACTTGTCAGGGGATCCAGGCAGAATTAGTCAAGGGCACTGAGTGACCATTAAACCAGACATTTATTTTAATTGGTTCTGATTTAGATGTTGCTCAGCAATTTAACTGTTCCAAACAAGTTGTAGGTGGACTTTTGAGCTTATGCACTCTCCTGGATACTGCCCTATGAGTTCTCTTACTCAATTTAGCTCTAATGGGACTCTTTTGCTTTCCCAAGTCCACATACTGGCAGCAACTACAATTGTTTGCTGGATTTTATCCTGAAGATAATTTTAACTGTTTGACCAAGGCATGGCTTTGTTTTGAGGTTTTGCTGTGGGCTGAACAAGTCCCTTGGTTCAGGATATGGTCTGAGTGAGGCTGTGCAGTTACCATTCATCAAGTAGTGTTTCCCCAAGTTCAGTTGTACTGGCCACTTCCATCGGAATACCCTGCATCTCTCATGCTCCTCTTGCTGCATTTTCCAATGATAAACCAGTTGTCGTGCTTGTTTGTGGCTTCAGCTAGTAGGCGCTTTTGTATGGTTACATCATTAACCCCACATACTAAATGGTCTCTCAGCATATCACTAAGGGTTAAACCAAAGTCACATGCCTCTGCTAGTCATTTTAACCTTGTCAAAAATCCCAATATGGGTTCTCCTGGTTCTCAAATTGCTGAGTAACACCAATAGCATTTCAGAATTAGTGTAGGCATGGGGCTGTAATATTCCTTAACTAAATCCATGAATTCTTGAAAGGTTTTAGTATCTGGAGCCTCAGGGAATGTTAGGCTCCTAATAACTGAAAAAGCTGCAGGACCACAAGCTGTCAGGAGAATTACTTATTGATTCTCATCTCCCCTAACGTCATTTGGCTGGGAAAAGTGACACATTCTTTCCGCAAGATCAAAAAGTCAAACTTCCCAAGTGATGCTTGGTGCCAGAAATGTTTACCCCAACTCAAAGGTGACTGTTGCTAGTGAATTTCGTTAGGAGCATGTTTTTCTCTCATCACCACTAAAATAACGCCAGCCGCCAGTATCCCATTCCTTTATTTACAGTGGATATTCCTTGACACCGATCCAGCTCCCTCAGAGCTGGCTCTCAGAGTGAACAGGATGTCCGACAGTCTTGTTCTTATCTGTCAGCCAGCAATCCCAGATTGATAGCCTCAATCAGGGAATTCATTCTACAAGGTCCACCTGGTTGACCTAATAACAATCATTACAGAAATGAGTGAAAAAGATGTTGTTTCCAACACTAAGTGTGGTAGACCATGTGACTTGATTGGAAGCATGTGCAGAAACAGAGATAAGATGGTGGCACTCATTCTTACAGTGTGGAGGTCAAGATGGCTGAGATTGTACTGATATGGGTGGAAACCGTGGACCAGACTGGTAGGATCTGGTGTTAAGTTCTCTCCCACCAATCTTAGGGTTAGAGAACATCCACCATCTGCCCCATTGAGCAGGTGAGAAGAGAGGTTGAGAAGCAGAGTCCTTCATTGTAACCTCAGCTCATTGTTGACGTCTCTCTGCGCCACAAACTTGTCAGCCAGCTAAATTACTTAACTGGATGACACATATTGAAATATAAACATTTGTATTGCAAAAATAAATCAGATTACAAAAATGTAGACACTTTGGTACATTTTCACCTTGTTGCTCTTGCATAAAACTAGAATAATGGATCAACATCTGCTCTGAAATGCCCAATTCCGTTCTGCTATGGCCATTTTATGCAGTATGGCAAGTTGAAGATGTGTCCGATTATAGTGTGAAATTAAATATTTTGGGTTTTGCTTTTTCAGTTACACTAACCTATAGTTTTCCTTGCAGTCAGTTTCATCAGAAAAGGACCTAAAATACAAAAACAAGTTAAAACAAAAGTAGACAGAAAAAAAATTATTTTGTGATTTATGAAGCACAATCATATAATATGATATAAAACTGACCATTATGCATAAGTACACTTATACACCTGTTAGTTATTTATAGAAGGTCAGACAGTACAGATGAGGCCCTTTGGCCCATCATATCTGCACAGCAAAAACAACATTAATCCCACTTTTCAGCATTAGGTCTCTCGCTTTGAATTTATGACATTTCAAGTGCTCATCCAAGTATTTTTTGAAGGTAAAGGTTACCTGCCTCAACTATCCTCCAGGCACTGCATTCCAGATGTCCATCACCCTCTGGGTGAAAATACCTTTCCTCAAATCTACTGATCCTTCAACTTAAGGGGGAAAGCTACTTTCTATTCACTCTGTAATCTTATACATCTCTATCAGTCTCAATCTTCCCTGTTCCAAAGAAAACAATTCAGCTTATCCAGCCTCTCTTCACTGCAGAAGTGGTCCATCCAGGCAACATGCTAGTAAAAACAAAAGTGACCTCACAGCACCAAGGACCTGGGTTTGATTCCAAACTTGGTTGATTGTTTGTGTGGAATTTGCACGTTCTCCATGTGTCTGTGTGGGTTTCTGCTGGGTGCTCCACTTTCCTCTCTCAGTCCAAAGATGTGCAGGTTAGGTGGATTGACCATGCTAAATTGCCCCCTGTCCAGGGACATTTATAAAACACATGTCTTAGATGCATCTCAAACTGGTTCACTGAGAAAGCAGCACTTTTGAAAAGTGCTCACAATTAAATACCATTGTTGTGGTTCTGTTCGCCGAGCTGGGAATTTGTGTTGCAGACGTTTTGTCCCCTGTCTAGGTGACATCCTCAGTGCTTGGGAGCCTCCTGTGAAGCGCTTTTGTGATGTTTCCTCCGGCATTTATAGTGATTTGTATCTGCCGCTTCCGGTTGTCAGTTCCAGCTGTCCGCTGCAGTGGCCAGTACGTTGGGTCCAATATCGGCATCGGCAGATACAAATCACTATAAATGCCGGAGGAAACATCACAAAAGCGCTTCACAGGAGGCTCCCAAGCACTGAGGATGTCACCTAGACAGGGGACTAAACGTCTACAACATAAATTCCCAGCTCGGCGAACAGAACCACAACAATAAGCACCCGAGCTACAAATCTTCTCACAAACTTTGAATTAAATACCATCTGCCACTGATCTGACATCTGACCAAACCATTTAGAACATAGAACAGTACAGCACAGAACAGGCCCTTCAGCCCATGATGTTGTGTCGACCAGTGATCCTCATGTATGCACCCTCAAATTTCTGTGACCATATGCATGTCCAGAAGTCTCTTAAATGTTCCCAATGACTCTGCCTCCACAACTGCTGCTGGCAACACATTCCATGCTCTCACAACTCTCTGTGTAAAGAACCCGCCTCTGACATCCCCTCTATACTTTGCTCCAACCTGCTTAAAACTATGATCCCTCGTGTTAGTCATTTCTGCCCTGGGACTCTATCTATGCCTCTCATTACCTTGTATATCTCAATTAAGTCCCCTCTTCTCCTCCTTTTCTCCAATGAAAAAAGTCTGAGCTCAGTCAACCTCTCCTCATAAGATAAGCCCTTCAGTCCAGGCAGCATCCTGGTAAACCTCCTCTGAACCCTCTCCAAAGCATCCACATCTTTCTTATAATAGGGCGACCAGAACTGGACGCAGTATTCCAAGTGCAGTCTAACCAAAGTTTTATAGAGCTGCAACAAGATCTCATGACTCTTAAACTCACTACCCCTGTTAATGAAAGCCAAAACACCACATGCTTTCTTAACAACCCTGTCCACTTGGGTGGCCATTTTAAGGGATCTATGTACCTGCACATCAAGATCCCTCTGTTCCTCCACACTGCCAAGAGTCCTATCCTTAACCGTGTACTCAGCTTTCAAATTTGACTTTCCAAAATGCATCAGCTCGCATTTTTCCAGGTTGAACTCCATCTGCCACCTCTCAGCCCATCTCTGCATCCTGTCAATGTCCCGCTGCAGCCTACACCAACCTTCTATACTGTCAACGACACCTCCAACCTTTGAGTCATCTGCAAACATGCTGACCCATCCTTCAATCCCCCCATCCAAGTCATTAATAAAAATTATAAACAATAGAGGCCCGAGGACAGAGCCCTGTGGAACACCACTCACCACAGACTTCCAGGCGGAATATTTTCCTTCCACTACCACTCGCTGTCTTCTGTTGGCCAGCCAATTCTGTATCCAGACAGCTATGTTCCCCTGAATCTCATTCCTCCTGACCTTCTGAATGAGCCTACCATGGGGAACCTTATCAAATGCCTTACTGACGTCCATATATACCACATCCACAGCTCGACCCTCATCAACTTTTCTAGTGACATCCTCAAAGAACTCGATAACATTTGTGAGGCATGACTTGCCCCTCACAAAGCCGTGTTGACTGCATTTAATCAAGCCATGCTCTTACAGATGGTCATAAATCATATCCCTCAGAATCTTTTCTAACACCTTGCAGACGACAGACGTGAGACTTAGTGGTCTGTAATTGCCGGGAATTTCCCTATTTCCTTTCTTGAAGAGAGGAATTACATTTGCCTCTCTCCAGTCCTCAGGTACGACTCCAGTGGAGAGCGTGGATGAAAAGATCTTCGCAAGTGGCGAAGCAAATACATTTCTCGTTTCCCAAAGCAACCGAGGACAAATCTGGTCCGGGCCTGGCAACTTGTCAATCTTAATGTTTGACAAAATTTTCAGCACATCAGCTTCCTCTAACTCAATCCATTTCAGCATGCACACCTGCTCTTCAAAGGTTTAATTCACTACAAAGTTTGTTTCTTTTGTAAAGACGGAAGCAAAAAAAACTATTTAGGGCTTCCCCTACCTCCTCAGACTCCACACACAAATTCCCTATGCTATCCCTGATCGGCCCTACTCTTTCTTTGACCATTTTCTTATCCCTCACATAATTGTAAAATGCCTTTGTGTTCTCCCTAATCCATTTTGCTAAGGCTTTCTCGTTCCTCTCCTGGCTCTCCTCAGACCATTTTTGAGCTCCTTCCTCGCCTGCCTGTAATCCTCTAGAGCTGAGCTTGACCCTACCTTCCTCCACCTTATGTAAGCTACCGTTTTCCTTTTGACGAGAAGCTCCACCGCTCTCGTCATCCAAGGTTCCTTTATCTTACCACTTCTTGCCCGTCTCAGAGGGACATATTTATTCATCACTTGCAACAACTGTTCCTTAAACAGTCTCCACATGTCTATAGTGCCTTTACCATGGAACAATTGCTCCCAATCCATGCTTCCTAACTCATGTCTAATCGCATCATAGTTTCCTCTTCCCCAATTAAATATCCTCCCATTTTGCCTAATCCTCTCCTTCTCCATAGCTATTTATATCCTCCTAAAACCTAAAACCTTCTTCCTCTCTGCCAATCACCTGGCCAATCTTCATTTCATCTGCAAATTGACTTAACTTCATCTCCACACTTTCATCCATATCATTTGTACATATCACGAACAACAGGAGACCTAGCATTGAACCATGTGGTGTGCCACTAATACTGGGTTCCAATCATACAAACAGCATTCTACTATCACCTTCTATGGTTTATGTTTAATTCATTTATATATCAAGAAAATATATATAAGCTTTTTTCAGAAAATGACAAAGACCACCATAACTAGCATTCAAATGAAGTAACATGAATTTCATAATTCTTTAGAGAGGTCACTGTTTATTTGCAGTCATATTAGCAAGGACGTTTTTATTGTCCATCTCTAGATGCGCCTGAAAAAATGAACAACTGAGTGCCTTGTTAGGACAACAGGGGACAATAAGGTCAACTATCTTATGTGGACAAGAGCCATTGTAAGCCACACTGTATAGGAGTGGCAAGTTCTCTTCCCTGAAGGAGATTAATTAATTATATGGATTTTTACAATTACCAGCAACTAACATGGTAATTTAACATACTAGCCCATTGATACACTTCATATTTTTATCCAATAAGAGACTTATATATCTGGTATTTGATCACGTTTAGGGGCATACCCTTATTATTCATACAAAACTCACAGAAGAATATATGAAGCATGGTTAGTACATTTGCACATGACACCAAAATTGGTGGTATAGGAGATTGTGAAAAAGGTTATCTAAGAATACAATGGTATCTTGATCAATTAGATCCATGGGCCAAAGAGTGGCAGAAGAAGTCTAATTTAGATGAATGTGAAGTGTTGCATTTGGTAATGGTAAGATGTATAAACACAGGACTTACAATTAAGGCTTTGGGGAGTATTGTTGAATAGAGAGACTTGGGGGTTCAGGTTCATAGTTCTTTGAAAGTTGTGTCACACGTAGACAAGATAGTAAAGAAAGCATTTGGCACAATTGCCTTCATTGCTCTGACCAATGAGTATAGGAGCTGGGACATCATGTTACAGTTGTACAGGATGTTGGGTTGGCCACATTTGGAGATATGTACAGTTGTGGTTGCCCTATTGTAGGAAGGGTATCATTAAATTCGAGAGGGTGCAAAAAAGATTTACAAGGATGTTACCAAGACTGGACAATTTGAGTTATAAGGAGAGGCTGGATAGACTGGGATGTTTTTCACTGGAGGATAGAAAGTTAAGGGGTAACCTCATAGAGGTTTATAAAATTATGACAAACATAGATAAGGTGAAGAGCAAAGTTCCTTTCCCTAGTGTTGGGGAATTCAAAACCAGAAAGCATTATTTTAAGGTGAGAGGAGAAAGATTTAAAAGGGACCAGAGTGGCAACTTTTTCTTACGGATGCTGGTTCATATTTGGGATGAACTGCCAGGGGAATTGGTAGATGCAGGTACAGTTACCATATTTAAAAGACATTTGGACAGATAGATGAATAGGAATGGTTTAGAGGAATATGGGCCAATGCAGGCAAGTGGGACTAATTTAGTTTGGGAAACCTGGCCAGCATGGGTGAATTGGACTGAAGGGTCCATTTCTGTGTCACATGACTCTATGACTCCAGCTGTAGCTACTGTTAAATATAGTTAAAAATCACATATACCAGGTGACAGTCCAACAGGTTTATTTGGAAGCACTAGCTTTTGGAGCACTGCTCCATCATCAGGTGGCTGTGGAGCAGGATCATAAGTCACAAAATTTATAAACCCAGATTGCTGTTAAATCTTTCATCTTTTAGAATGGGTTGCAGGTTTCTGTTCATTAACATGTAAATTCCAGAACTTTTAAGTCACATTCTTGAGATAACTTAAGGTTTTGTGAAAAAAAGGTGACAAGTTAGCTCAGAATTATAATTGCAGACACATTCTATTTTGCTCAAAAAACATACAATCTGCAATGTAACATTTTATAAATTTCTACTTTGGAAAGAAACAAATCTGACTCAAGATTGAGATAGAGGCAGACTCTAATCTCAGAGCTTTAATGCATTGTTTGAGCTAAGATGTCACATTTTTAATATAAAACCTTAAGTTATCTTGCGAATCTGACTTAAAAGAAGCTCTGGGATTTGCAAATTAATGAACCAAAACCTACAACCCATTCTGAAAGATGAAAGACTTAACAGCAATCTATGTTTGTTCAATATATCATTTCAGTTGCATGACATAGTAATCTTTCGCGATAAATTCTGTATCTCATGGTCCTGCTCCACAGCTACCTGAAGGAGCAGTGCGCTGAAAGCTAGTGCTTCCAAATAAACCTGTTGAACTATAACCTGGTGATGTGTGATTTTTAACTTTGTCCACTCCAGGCCAACACCAGCACCTCCACATCATTAAATATGGGTTATATCAAAATGCATATGCTAATTGCAAAGTACATTAACTTTATAAAAGATTCATGTCATGAATTATGATACTTCATTCAAACTCACTTTTTAAAATCATTAACACTGACCTAAATGTTTGATCGCACTCATTTGCACCATATTTCTGTGGTAATATATTGTTTTTATTACGCATGGAACTGGAAGATCTACATTGGAAAAAGGCAAAGCAAAGGTTAAAATGAAAGTGCAAAAGAATAGTAGTTCATTTCACAATTTTTTTTGTATACAGTAAATTGATTCATTGACTGAAATCTTTCATAAATCACATCAGTTACAATCAAGTGCTTATAGGTATCAAAGACATTTTTTTAAACCATGTAGCTTTCCCCTCAGGCAACTGCTATTCCAATGAGAATGTAAGATCGCAGAATCAACCTGTAATGATAAAATAACAGAATACTTCAGATCTGTAAAGTGTATTTGTGAAGAATGTGACAGAAGTGAATAATGAATGGTATTTCTGAAAGAATATGTGATGTATTTCTACTTTTGTAAACAAATAAATGTTAATGTCCATTCAGGTTGCATCCACTGAGATAGTGAGGGTCAGGTTCAGTCCAGGAGTGGGGTGGGAGATTTGGGTTGCATCTGGTATTAGGGCAGGGAGTTTGATCAGTTACAATGGTGGGGTGAGGGTGTCGGGTATGGTGAGGGTAGGGGGACGATTAGCAGTGAAGGGGCATATCAGGCAGTACGGAAGGAGCATTGGATCAGATGCAGTGGCAGTGAGTGGTTAGGGCAAAGTAAAGCAAGGTGGTTGGGTCATAGGTTGCATCAAATCAATATCTTGGAGGTGTTAGGGTCTAGGAGAGATGTATTTGGTGGTGTATGAAGTATGGAAGCCTGTTGAATCGTTACTCAGGACCTAGATTATGTATTTCATACATTAACTTTCCAAATAACTATTTTACTTAATGTCACTGGTTCGCTCCAAAATCTCCAATCTAAATGGAGATTTTCAGAGAGTTTCAGGTACAGTGGAACTGTCCAGCAGAACCTTCAATTTCTTGCGCAATTCCTTTGGTGTCAAAAAGTGTTGTGCTGGAAAAGCGCAGCCAGTCAGGCAGCATCTGAGGAGCAGGAGAATCGACATTTCGAGCATAAACTTTTCATCAGGACCTTTGGAGACTATTATGATGGAGATTCAACAAGGTCCTTATGCATGGCTCCCATCTGTGGTGGAATAACTAACTACTGCCTGGCCATCGGAAAATCCAGACCAACATTTCATTAATCCTTCTCCTTTAAGGGGCGGGGGATTAAGTTATCGAAGAATGTGCCTCTGAGAAACTTTAATTGTACATCAAAGTTCATACAATGACAAAGGATGTTCTTTCACTTCTGACATGTTTAATTTATTTAATAGTTTACAAATGGAAATTTGGAAATCTAGGGCTACCTTACATTGCTTTAATATGGTTGACTACACTTGGTCATGGCAAAAAGATCATGTCTACCCAAGCTTAACATGTGGTATGGTTGGGATGATTAACAGCAAGAAAATGGTTCCATTTTATGCAGATTATATATACAGGGAACATTCTTTTCAGACACATTTCATGACACATCTTCCTAGCATCAAGGCTGGGGCACTACCACTGCAGTACAAGATCCATTTCACTAAATGAATTTTGGTATTACTTTGATGCATCCAGTACTGAATTATGATCAAAACTTTGCTCTAAAAACTCACTGCATTTGAAAGTGGCCTCAAATTAATCTGATGACATCTAGTTATATATTTTCTACTTACTGTGAACAATTGCTTTGCCTCTTGATGCTGCAATAATCGCCTCCTTTATCATAAAAGGCACTACTGGTCATTTATTAGCAGCATGAACATGAAAAATGAACAAAAGACAAAAAAAATTTGTTGGTTTGTTGATTAAAATATATTATTAACTACCTACAAATTTTTATATGATTAATGTAAAACCTCAGGAATACTCCAAATATATTTCAAACATAAATTATATTGTAGATGAGATCAGAAACTCCTACAGATATTGAAATAACAGCTCTGATCAATCAAAAATGTTAACTGCTTTCCTCTCTGTACGTGCTGTCATATCTGCAGAGTGCAACTAGCACTTACAGTCTCTATCTCAGTTTCTCAGCATGCACAAGATTTCGCTTCTGCATAACTAACCAGTTTCAGGTATTTATGAACAACAGACAGATATAAAGATAGTGGAGAGACAGAGTAGGGCCCCAAAATATTGTTGTCCTGTGGTCCAGAACCCTGAGAAGCCTAAGAAAGACGCTGTGTCGTTGACCCTAGGGCTCGGACAGTGACAGACATAGGAATGTTTGTGCAGCTGACACTCCTCTGCATCCTTTGCAATGGGATGACCAGTTGCTGTCATTGATCATCCAGACAAGGGAGGAGTTTTGTTGAAGATACAGCGGATGATTTGGAGTAAATTGTAGTAAGGCAGTGAACATTTTTATACATTCTATTGGGTCTCCCCTCAAATGTCTCGGGCACTCCAAAAATACCTGGCTTCAGGTTGAGTCACTGTTACAAAGTTTAGCTAGCCCTTGACCGATGCTCAAAACGTGTGTGTAATGGACGCCCTAACAAGGAGCCCTTCATTTGGCCCATCCGCACGTTTATAAAGTCTGTGAGTATAGCATGGTCATGAAGCAACTTTGCTCCCTGTGACTCAGCCAATTTTGTATCCATGTCAACACTACCCCTCTTATTACAGGAGCTGTAACATTATGTAGATGCTTGTTATACGGCACTTTATCATCTGCCTTTTATAAGCCAATGCTGAAGTCACTATTATCTTTCATTATTACTATATTTGCACCATTTTTCTTTTGTTTCATATTATTATTGTATTAATTAGTTTCTCTAATATTCATAGCTTTTAGAAAAACCATTTAAAAATTTCCAGCAAGACATGTGTGAGTAGCTGTGAGTATACAGGTTCTTTATGTAACAATTACTCAAAAATATTTTTAAAGTATGAGTTGGTTATGAAAATCATATGTTGTCAAGTGTAAAATGGTGAAGGAGGCCTATGAGTTATATCCTATGGGTCTCGTGGTGGCAGGCAGCTGGAGCTACAAAGGAAAGATCTTGACCAAAGATATCGCTGCCAAATTAATATGGACATTTTTAACGAATAAAGAGATACACACAGGTCAGAGCATGTTTCTTTAAGTGCAGTCAGTTTAGCTAATACATCACATCATAGAATCCCCATAGTGTAGAAGCAAGTCATCCGGCCCATCGAGTTGACACTGACCATCTAAAGATTATACCACTCAGACTCTATCCCTGTAATCCTGCAACCCTGCATATCCCATGGCCAATCCACCAAACCTACAGATCTTTGGACTGTGGGAGAAAACTGGAGCATCTGGAGGAAACACATACAGGGACAGGGTGCAAACTCCACACAGACAGTTACCTGAAAGTGGAATCAAATGCGAGTCCCTGGTGCTGCGAGGCAGCAGTGCCAACCATGAGCCATCATGCTACCCTTCTTTACCAATCTTAAAGCTATTAAATATCTGAACTGCCTTCTCTTTCACTATGGCTTGTGAAGCAACTTGTTTAGATTAGATTCCCGACAGTGTGGAAACAAGCCCCTCGGCCCTCTGAAGCGTAACCCACCCAGGCCCATCTCCCTCTGACTAACTGACCTAACACTATGGGGCAATTTAGCATTGCCAATTCACCTGATCTGGACATCTTTGGACTGTGGGAGGAAACCAGAGCACCCAGAGGAAACCCACGCAGACACATGGAGAATGTGCAAACTCCACGCAAACAGTCACACAAGGCTGGAATCAAACCTGTGACCCTGGTGCTGTGAGACAGCAGTGCTAAACTGCTGAGGCACTGTGCCGCCCCAATCTAACTTTCTAACTTTCCAAACATACACTAGGACTGTCATAGAGTTAAGGGCTTTGTTGGGGAGGAATGTGTTCTTCAATAAGACAAAGAATTCATTTAGTAACTCAGCCACACCCCTTGTCTCCATGCATAAATCTCCTTTCACCATCCTTTTACTATTCATAAATGTAAAGGGGACTTTTAAATGATCTTTTAGGTTAACTTTCCATCCCTTCTCATACTATGTTTCTCTTATTTAATTTTACAATTTTTCACAGAATCTTCTAAATGGGGTCTGGGTTGTAATACGTGATATGCATTCGGCATCAGACACAAGCACACTTTTCCTGTTTCATCTTACTTCAACACTTTTTTCCTGTTGGGAGATCTTTGGAATTGTTTGCCTTTCTTTTCCCACTTGTGGCTGGCTCACCAGTGTGAAATATTTGCAACAGATCTACTTGAAACTGACATCATGTCTTCAGGAACTTTCCTAAGAGAATATGCTAATACATGCAGGGAGATCACCATAAGAATAATAGAATTGTAAATGTAGGGGATTCTAACTTTCCAAACATACACTGGGACTGTCATAGAACTAAGGGCTTTGTTGGGGAGGAATGTGTTACATGTGTTCAAAAACAACATTCTCAATCAATATGTACATGGCCCTATTACAGAAAGGGCAAAACTTGACCGTGTTTTGGGAATAAAGGCAAGTGACTGAGTTGTTAGTCGGAGACCATAATTCTAAGAGTTTTAAAATAGTTATGGAAAAGAATAGGTCTGTTTCACAAATTAAAGTTCCAGCCAGCAATGGGTGGCATTGTGGCTCAGTGGTTAGCACTGCTGCCTCATAGCACCAGGGACCCGGATTCAATTCCAGTCTCGCACAACTATCTTCATGGAGTTTGCACATTCTTTCCATGCCTGTGTGGGTTTCCTCTGGGTGTTCTGGTTTCCAAAAATGTGCAAGTTAGCTGAATTGGCTGTGCTAAATTGCCCAATGTAGAGGAATTGGGCAGGAGAATGTGCCTGGGTGGGATTCTCTTCCAAGAGTTGGTGTGCACTTGTTGGCCGAAGGCCTGTTTCAACACTGTGGGGATTCTCTGATTAAATTGGGGAAAGGCCAATGTTGATGGTACTAGAAAGGAACTTCCAACAGTTGGCTGGGGGAGGCTGTTGGCAGGTGATCTGATCAGTGGGAGGCTTTCAAAAGCTAGATAATGAGAATTCAGGACCAACATGTTCCTGTTAGTGAGAAGGAAAAGCTGGGAGAAGAAGGAACACTAGATGACGAGAGATATTGAGGCTCTGGTCAAGAAAACGAGAAAATGTGTCAGGTACAGGCAGCTGAGATGAAGTGAATGCTTGAGGAGAATAGGAGTGTAGGAATGCACTTAAGAGGGAAATCAGGAGAGCAAAAACTTGGCAGATAAGGTTAAAGATAATCCAAAGAGAATATACAAGTATATTAATGGGAAAAGAGTAACTCAGAAGACACCAGAGCCTCTTAAAGATCAATGAGGTCATCTATATGTGGAGAAAGACATGGAAGCTAGGAAACGCAGGGAAATAAATAGTGATATCTTGAAAAGGGTCCACATTACAAATGAGGTGGTGCTGGAGATCCAAAAACGTATAAAGTTAGGTATTTCCCCGGGGACCTGATCAATGACTCGTATCCCAGGACATTGTGGAAAGCTAGGGAAGAAATTGCAAGGCCCCTAGTGGAGATATTTGTATCATCGATAGCCACAAGTGAGGTGCCAGAACACTGGAGGGTGGCTGATTTTGTGCCTTCACTAAAGAAAGGTAAAAACAATGACTGCAGATGCTGGAAACCAGATTCTGGATTAGAGTGGTGCTGGAAAAGCACAGCAGTTCAGATCTAGCTTTTACCGAGTTGATTTTAACCCTACTGCGAATCCTCTTGCAAGGATGCCTGCCTTGAAGAAGTTTTCCTCCTCTCTCCACAAGAATCTCAGGGAGTCCTTCTCCCACTGCAACTCCCAGGTCATTTCCTCACCTATTGTACTCTATGCTACTTTCTCTCCAGCCCCACCCTCCTCTCATTTTTCTCTCCACTCTTCCGGCACTCTGTCTGTATTCCTGATGAAGGTCTTTTGCCCGAAACGTCGATTTTCCTGCTCGTCGGATGCTGTCTGAACTGCTGTGCTTTTCCGACACCACTCTAATTCTTTACTAAAGCAAGGCTGCAAGGAAAAGCCAAGGAACTACAGACCAGTGAGCCTAATGTCAGCAGTGGGTCAGTTGTTGAAGGGAATTCTGAGAGACAGGGTCTACATGCATTTGGAAAGGCAAGGACTGATTGGGTATAGTCAGCATGGCTTTAAACATGGGAATCCTGTCTCACAAAATTTGACTGAGTTTTTTGAAGCGGTGACCAAGAAGATAGATGAAGACAGAGCAATAGACATTGTCTACATGGTCTTTCGTGTGGCCTTCAACAAGGTTCTGCATAGTAGACTGTTTAGTACAGTTAGATCATATGGGACCAAAAGGGAGCTAGCAAATTGGATACAGCATTAGGGTTAACGGTAGGAGACAGGAGGGTGGTGGTAGAGGGTTGTTGTTCAGATTAGATGCCGATGGCCAGCGGGGTGCTGTAACAATCGTTGTTAGATCCACTGCTGTTCATCATTTATATAAACGATTTGGATGAGAATATAGGAGGCATGATTAGTAGGTTTGCAGTGACAGCAAAATTGGTGGTATAGGGAACAATGAAGAAGGTTATCTAAGTACAATAGGATCTTGATCAACTAGACCAGTGGGCTGACGAATGGCAGATGGAGTGTAATGCAGATAAATATGAGGTATTGCATTTTGGTAAGACAAACCAGGATGGGGCATACACAGTTAATGGGAGGGTTTGGGGACTGTTCTCGAACAGAGAGACCTATGGATGCAAATATACACAATTCCTTGGAAGTGATGTCACAGTTAGACACGGTGGTGAAGAAGGCATTTGGCATACTTGCCTTCATTGGTCAGAGCATTGAGTACAATAGTTGGAACATCATATTATAGCTGTCCAAGACATTGCTTAGGCCACATTTGGAGTACTGTGTACAATTCTAGTCACCCAGCCATAGGAAAGATGTAATTAAACTGGAAAGTGTGCAAAAAAGATTCACAAGGATGCTACTGAGTCTGCAAGGTTTGAGTTACAAGGAGAGGCTAGGACCTTTTTCCTCAAGTGTATGAGGCTGAGAGGTGACCTTCTGGAGGTTTATAACATCATGACAGGCTCAAATAAAGTGAAAAGCCATTGTCTTTTCCCCAGTGTAGAGTCCAAAACTAGAGGGCATAGGTTGAAAGTGAGAGAGAAAAGATTTAAAACGGACCTGAGGAGCAACTTTTTCACACACAAGATGGTAAATATATGGAATGAGCTGCGAGAGCAAGTGGGCGAGGCAGGTACAATTACAACATTTAAATGACATTTGTACAGGTACATGAATAGAAAGCTTTAGAGGGATATGAGCCAAATGCAGGCATATGGGACGAGCTCAGTTTAAAACACCTGGTCAGCATGTGTTCAAATAACCACAATGGCTGGTTATTTGAACATAAAAATACTAGTGGCGGTTAACAGATGCAAAAAATACCAGTGATTTGCTGATAGGGAAAATAAATTGAACACACAAATGGTGGTGTAGCTCAGAAGATCAGATTTGAATTCCAGTATGGCAGAAGGTGAAGTTTGAATTCAATCAAATCTGAATTTTTTTAAAAAAGTGACCACTCAACAAATACCAGAGATGATCTGATGACTGGAAAAAAATGTTCAGTTGTGTGTCAGAGCATTTCTGGATACAAAAAAAATAAACTTAACTTTGATGGAAAAGCTTTTAGAGAGGGGTGAGTGCCACAGGGGTAGAATACATATTTTCCCCTCCAATTCCATTTTGATTTATTCCGCTCCCTTTCTTCTTACCTTTCCCTCACCTTTGGCGGTATTACACTACCTCTGAGAGGCTTTGCATGTCAATTGGTAATTAATTGGGAACACAGGTCTCTATGAGGTGGATGATAAAGGGAAAAAGTAACATGTCATTTGGTGATGGAAAAGAAAGTCATTCAGTTATTCATGGAAGTGTTACGATGTGAAAAGTACATATGTTCACTTTAAAATAGAAAGTGTTTTCTGAATTTTGAAGTAAACTTAAAGTACACGTTCAGCTGTCCAAATGGAAAGGTTGAAAGACAAGCTATTCCAAAATAGATACATGTAGCAAATAGCTGTTAAATGGATACCTCAGTATTGTTGCTGTTTTGACAACATTCAAATTTACCCAATTAGTTTATGCCTAGAATACTGAAACCCAATCAAGTTTGAATTTATTGTTTTGACAACATCAAACTAATGAGATGGTATGATGCTGGGCTGTATAAAAAGTGGGCATTTTGAAAATTGGTCAGACAGCAACTGCTATTGAGCATGGAACAACTGCTATAGAGTCAGAGAGCTAACTGCCTAGCTAACATCATGCTCTCAAAGAAATTTGAAAATTCTCTCTATCAAAAGGTACCTTTTCATGTGAAACCTACTCACAGTAAAAAAGGCAGTGACCCAGAGAGATCATCAGCTGGAACATTGAAGGAAGTGGAGAAGACAGAGACTGTGTGGTCTTGAGATAAAGTTAATGTAATATTTAATAAACGTGTTATGGGAACAGCATATTTTTTTATTGGAACAGCAGGTCAGATAGTAAGTAGTTAAGGAAAGGGGGGAGGGTTGGATTTGTGAATAGTTGTTGTTTAGTGTTCACTATTAGAGTTAAGAAAATAAATTGTTATTTTCTTTATGTATGTAGCTTACATACATATCATCAACCTGAGCGACAAATATTCTCAAAAATGGTTATTTTCTTTAAATAGTGGAATTTAGGAGTTCTCAGTCACTCATATTTTAACACATCATGAGGCAAGTTTTTCTGGGTGTTTGGTTTAGTTAACAGAGGGACTGACCTTTGCATCATAACAGAACTTTTTCTGAATAAAAATAGTGAACACATAATAAATATTATAGGTAATTTGGTGATGAAAAAAAGTTCAGTGTGTATAAGAAAATTTTTTGATATTTAAAAAATACATATACAATAAATGCCATTGGCTTGGTAGAGAAAGCCATTCGCTTGAGCGTGGGTTGCACTTCCAGAAATATAAAAAATGGAACACGGAACCAGGCACTTCTTGTGCATTGGTTGTGTACCTACCTCTAAATCACAGACACGAGTTGAAGTCCCACCTGCCCTGGAGGTGTGATAATAGAACACTAAATGTTACAGCGCAGTACAGGCCCTTCAGCCCTTGATGTTGTGCCGAAGTGTGAAATTAATCTGATGCCCATCTAACCTACACCGTTCCATTATTATCCATATATATGTCCAATGTCCATTTAAATGCCCTTAACGTCAGCAAGTCTATTACTGTTGCAGGCAGGGCGTTCCATGCCTTTACTACTCTCCGAGTAAAAAGCTGAAAATGTGTTGCTGGAAAAGCGCAGCAGGTCAGGTAGCATCCAAGGAGCAGGAGAATCGACGTTTCGGGCATGAGCCCTTCTTCAGGAGGGCTTCAGCCCCTCTCCGAGTAAAGAAACTACCCCTGATTTCTGTCCTAAATCTATCACCACTGCTTTAGGGTCGTTATATAATGCTGCGACCCACTTGGTAAAGACCTCTCCAAAGTCAAACCGTTCCATATTAGAAGAGAGATATGGCCATTCTACCCGATCAATGCCTTTTCTGCATCTAGGGAGACGACTAATCTTGGTATCGTTCCCTGCTGACAGACTTGTACCATGTTTAACACTCTTCTAATACTATTAGTAAATCTGCGACCCTTGATAAACCCCATCTGATCCTCTTTTATAATAAATGGTAAAACCTTCTCCAGTCTTAATGCCAACATTTTTGAGAGAATTTTAAAGTCCACAATCAATAAGGACATATGTCTGTATGAAGTACAGTCATCTGGGGCTTTTCCTTTCTTCTGAATGAGAGAGATATTTGCTTCTCAAGGAAGGGCGGGAGGCTACCCTGACTATATGAATAATTATACATACCTATAAGTGGTCTGGCCAGTTAGTCTATAAATTCTTCATAGAACTCAGCCTGAAATTCATCTGGTGCAGGTGCTTCACCTCTCTGGAGATGCTTCACCGCCTCCTGGACTTCCTGGGTTGTCAGGGGGCATTCAAAAGCGACAGCTGATCCAAGGTTAAGCCCGAGAGGACCAGATTTTTAAAAAAACACTCCATCATCCTCGCTCTATCCTCACAGTGCTCTGACTTATACAACTCGAAGCAGAACTTTCTAAAGGCTGCATTAATCTTTTTAGGATCACAAGTCAGGGTACCAGCACCCTCTCTAATGGACGTAATGGATTGGGGAGCCTTTTTCTTTTTGGCAAGGTATGCTGGATACCTGTCTGGCTTATCACCATGCTCAAATTATCTCTGCTTCGCAAATAGTATCTTCCTCTTTGCTGTCTGAGTAAGTGCGGTATTCAAAGTAGCCCTGAGGGCTGTAATCCGCTGTAATTTAGTAATGGACGGCCTATCAACATATGCTGTTTTAGCTGCCTTCAGGTGAGCCTCAAGCAGACACTGATGTTCTCCTTTTTGTCTTTTCCCGGTCGCAGAATTTGAGATAATCAAGCCACACGCTTATGCCTTAGCAGTCTCTCACATCATTGATGGGTTACTGGCCGTACCTGAGCTGATACCCCAGAAAGTTTTAAATTCCTGCAAGAAATATTCTATGAACTTACTATTCTTCAATAAGAAAGGGTCCATACGCCAATGTTGGGAACCCATCTTGTCATCACTAGTCTTGACCTCCATTTACACTGCTACAGGGTCAGAAATACTTATATTCCCTATCTTACAAGACAATATCGAATTTAGAAAGTTCGAGGGCACAAAAACATATCAATTCTGGTATGACACTTGTGTGGATTAGAATAAAAAGTAAAATCTCTGCCATCAGGGTGAAAACAGCTCCACACATCTACCAGTCCCAACTCCCTATTCAGATCAGCCAATTGCCTAGATCTCAGAGATATACCCGCAGATCTCCTAGGTATCCTATCCACGTTGTGGTCAATAATACAGTTAAAATCTCCCCTTATAATCATGTGATGCACCCCGAGAGCCATCAACTTGGAGAACGCATCTATTACAAATTTAAAAGGATGTGCTGGGAGGCAATATATATTCAAAATCCCATACTCCTCTCCATATATTAGGGCTTTAAGTAATATATACCATCCGGACTCATCTTTTATCTGGCTTAGCATTTGGAAGGGAAGATTCTCTTGGATAAGAATGGTCATGCCCCTATTTTTTGAGCTGAGAGGTGAAAAGACCACCTGACCAAATCCTCCCTGCTGCAGCTTCGAACGCTCTTTATCAAGTAGATGTGTCTCCTATAAAAGGGCTACATCAACCCTCTCTTTTTAAAGACTTGATAAAATGATTTTCATTTTAATTGGTGAGTGGCTCCCCTTGACATTCCAGGTGCACCATTTAAAAAAATGACTAGCCATGATTGTTCAAGGAAGTCTGACACCCCCCAGGAGGAAGAACCCCACTCAAAAAGCATTGAGTAGAGAACATAAACAATTCACATAAAAATACAACCTTTAAAACAACTCCTAAAAAAAAAAGACATAACTAGAAGGAGACTTTCTCCCTTATCCACAGGGAGCACTCCTACCTTCCAGTAATCCCACCATTACATCTCCTAGCTAGAGCCATGCCCTCAGCCCAGACATTGGAAAGTAACATTAACAAATGCCAATGTCTTATAATACAGGAATTAGAAGTGGGCACCCGACCCGCCACCTCCATATTATTACCCAGGCACTCTTAACAAAACAGCAACATAAAATATATAAAATTATAATCCCAGCAAATATTAAGAGAAATGAAAACTCAGAAACATCCCCCAACAACCGGATAAACCAAGTGAGTAATAGATAAGAGTTAAAAGAAAGAACCTCCCCAAGGAAGAATAGAAAAGAGAAAGGGGGAGAGAGGAGAAGAAAAAATTGGGGTAAAATAAGAGTTATTGTCCGTATAGTTCAAGTCCAGCAGTCTATTTGAGAGCATCCAAAAATTCTTTTACTTTTTCCGGCAATCCGAAATTATACACAGATCCTCCATGACTGAAGCGTAGCGTTGCCGGGTATCGCATGGAATACTGAATATTTAAATCCCTCAGACACTTTTTTACCTCTTCAAATGCCTTTCTCCCGTGTACCACAATCAGAGAAAAGTCCTGGAACAGCATTATTTTGGATCTTTTGTATACCATAGCCTGGGGATCCTTCCCCAAAACTCTGGAGGCCTCCAGCAACATTTGCTTTTCCCTGTAGTGCTGGAGTCCCACTCGGACCGTGCAGGGGCGCTGGTCTGACCCGGGCCTGCGCACAGCAACCCGTTGGGCCCACTCAACCCGCGCCCAGCCTAATTCAGACTCCAGCTTCAGCAGTCGTAGGAGCCATTGCTCCAAAAAATCAACAAGCTGGCCTTCCTCCTCCTGTTCGGGAAGGCCTAGAAACCAAAACTTTTTCCGATGACTTTGATTTTGGAGGTCATCGAAGTGCGCTTCTAAGGCCCGGACACGACGATCCAGAGCCCGGATCTGACCCACAGAGCATTCAGCAGTAGTCTTGGAGGCCGTGGCCCATTGCTCCGCCCCTCCAACACACAGCCCAAGTTTCTCGATCTCTCGATCATGCTTCTGCAGCATGACCGAGATCAACTCCCACCTGGACTGGGTCACTTTAATCGACACATCGATCTTCTCTCGGAACTTAACAAACTCCGAGATCAGGCTCGCCTCTGCAGGTAAGTCCCTGTGGCGGACATGGATGTATCTGTTACTGCGGGGCCTGTTGCGAACTCCGTTGACCTTCACCTTTGGTCATCTTAAAATGTATCAAACTGTTTAAGTTTGATACAGAATTACTGTCCCTGGTGGCGAAAGGCTATTTTTAGTAGTTTGAAAAGTGAGGGGATGGTAGGTACCCCATTTTGCCTGGGTCCTTGGCATAGCTCAGCAGACTCAGAGCTACTGGATCGCCACCATCTTGAATCCCCCGGGAATAGCTCTTTGAGGAGCTCGTCCAAACTCAATTGTCAAATAGTCTCTTTCTGTACTGTAAAATTCTATGATTCGTGATGACGAAGGATGTAACAACTGATTGGCAGAAAATAATTACAACATTGGGCAGAATTGACATGAATTTATAAAAGGAGGTAATCAGGATGTTGGCTGGAATACAGCATGTCAGCTATGAAGACAGACTAGACAATCTCAGGTTGCTTTCTTTGGAGTAGATAAGCTTGGGGGGAGTGATGGCGGGGGGTGGGAAGAGAAGAGGTAGAGGTTTATCAGATCATGAGAGATATAGATATTGTGAATAGGAAGCAGCTGTGCCCCTTAGTTGAAGTATTAATAACAAGCAGGTATAATTGTAATCTGAAAGGCAGGGGGTTTAGAGGGGATTTGAAGAAATTCCTTTCCATCCAGATGGTGATAGCCATGTAGGATACACTATCTGGGAGTCTAGGTGACACAGGAATCTCACAACCTTTATAAATCACTTGGATGAGCACTTGAAATGTCATAACAATCAAGGCTATGGGCTTTGTCAGGGAAAGTGAGATTAATATAGGTAGCAGTGTATTTTGGTAGTACAGCCTCAATAGCCAAAGGGCTACATCTATATGGTATAATGCTATGATGTAGTAAGTACTGCAAACAGGATTTTTAAAAAATCAACAAATGTGTCATATTAAAGACATATATATAATCAGGATAAAAATAAATTTACAATAGTTATGAAATTGTCAGGGAATTGAAGAAATAACATCAGAACAATTGATCAACAAAAAAGAAGCTAAAAATTTAATAGTTGATCCTGCTGCAATCAGACTTGACAATACAGAGATGTTTAAAAGGCAAGACGGCATATTTCATTATCCAGAAAACCACTCAAGTGACTTTACAAATATTATTCCAGACTTATAAATCCATTTTTATGAAAGGCCGGGAAATCATAGAATCCTTACAGTATGGAAACAGGCCATTTGGCCCAACAAGTCCACACCGATCTTCTGAAGACCTATTCCCCTACCCAATTACTCCACATTTACCCTAATTAATGCACCTAACCTGCACATCCCTGAAGACTATGGGCAATTTAGCATGGCCAATTCACCTAACTTGCACATCTTTGGATTGTGGGAGGGAAACTGAAGCACCCGGAGGTAACCTACGCAGACAAGGGGAGAATGTGCAAACTCCACACAGAGTTTGTGTGGATCGAACCCAGGTATGCTGTGTTGTGAGGCAGCAGTGCTAACCACTGAGCTATCTTTGACTGTTCATGATATTAAAGTAGGGGATATGCTACATATAAAACAACATCCTTAGAGACAAAATCCAGAAAAATTAGCTCAAATGAGGGGGAATATTAAGTTCACAATGGTCAATGACATTGAATAACTGAGTCATAGCAGCTGGAATATACATATCGTGATGGTGTCAAAACCAGGTGAGTGATGAAGATTCTGTGTTGATTATTACAAGGTTAATGAAGTAAGAAAAAAAAACAGACTTGTATCCTATTCGAAGATTGGAGGAATTGGGCATTCATAGTGATCACAAAAAGTTGACTTGCTGCAAATACCTTTGACTGATACAGTCAAAGAAATATCAGTACTGGATGGACGTAATCAATGCAAAGTCATGCCAGTTGGAATGAAAAATGCACCACAACATTGTTGTAGTTCTGTTCGCCAAGCTGGGAATTTTTGTTGCAGACGTTTTGTCCCCTGTCTAGGTGACATCCTCAGTACTTGGGAGCCTCCTGTGAAGCGCTTCTGTGATGTTTCCTCTGGCATTTATAGTGATTTATATCTGCCGCTTCCGGTTGTCAGTTCCAGCTGTCCGCTGCAGTGGCTGGTATATTGGGTCCAGGTCGATGTGCTTATATTGATTGAATCTGTGGATGAATGCCATGCCTCTAGGAATTCCCTGGCTGTTCTCTGTTTGGCTTGTCCTATAATAGTAGTGTTGACCCAGTCGAACTCATGTTGCTTATCATCTGAGTGTGTGGCTACTAAGGATAGCTGGTCATGTTGTTTCGTGGCTAGTTGGTGTTCATGGATGCGGATCGTTAGCTGTCTTCCTGTTTGCTTGATTTCACCTTTTGTGCTAAGAGATGTATTTATTGGGACTGTTGCATGTATTTTCGGTACAGGATCATAAAGACGCGTTTGGATAGGATAAGTTATGCAATATTCTGTTTTCTGTTCTTTGTGTTTCATTCCATAATTCTGTAAATAAATTTTGTTTGTTTAAAACTTGGCAGCCGATGCAGCTAATTTACACCAAGAATATCCACTATACACCTAGCTAAATAAATAGCAACGTTACAGTCTGGGCTATCTGCTTAAAGAGGTTTTGAGGGGTCTGGCCTAGTCCATAATGATATCACCCTTAAACGTGTTCCCTCTCACCTTGAACTCGTGACCCCTAGTAATTAAGTCCCCCACTTTGGGAAAAAGCTTCTTGCTATCCACCCTGTCTATACCTCTCATGATTTTGTAGACCTCAATCAGATCCCCCCCTCAACCTTCGTCTTTCTAATGAAAATAATCTTACTCTACTCAACCTCTCTTCATAGCTAGCGCTTTCCATACCAGGCAACATCCTGGTGAACCTCCTCTGCACCCTCTCCAAAGAATCCACATCTTTTTGGTAATGTGGCGACCAGAACTACATGCAGTATTCCAACTGTGGCTGAAGCAAAGTCCTATACAACTATATTTGGCATTTCCTTGTAATTTCTTTTTAAAGCAATGGAGCCATAAGTTGCATTCCTCCAGTCTACCAGTACCTCATGAAGACTAGAACATAATCCTCACAGCATCTTCTATTTCCTCTCTGATCCTCTTCAATATCCTAGGGAACAATACATCTGGCCCTAGTGACTTATCCACTTTCAAGGATTCCAACTCCTCTAACACCTCTTGTTATGATTTTCAAACTGCTTCTCTTGGATTACTATATCAACATCATCCCTTTCCTTTGTCAATACAAAGAATTCATTTAAAATTCTTCCCATATCCTGTCTTCATTGCTGATACCATCTTTTCCTTTACTATCCCTTTTCTCTGTATATACTGGGGTAAAACATTTTGGATTTTCCTTTATCTTGTTTGGTAATATTTTTTCATGCCCTCCCTTTGATTTTTTTTTCTAAACGTTGATCCCCACACTTTCTATACTCCTCTAGGCTATCTGCAATTTTCAGGTTTTTTGTGACAATCTTCCCTTGTATTTTTCTAGATAACCATAGGGATCTAGATGTTGAATTACATTCTTATTTTTGGATGGGACATATCTACACTGGGGCCCAAGCTTTTCACTTTTTAGTGCCTCCAGTGGCTAACTACTGATTTATCTGTTCACATTCCTGTCTAGTTCACCTCAGGCAAGTTCCTTCTCAGTTTTGTAAAATGTGCTTTCTCCAGTTTAAAACATTTACGCCTGATTTATCACTGTCCTTTTCCACAGTACTAAATCTAACTGAACTTTGGTCTCTATCCATGTTATGATCATCCACTGTCACTTTACCACTTGCCCATCTTCATTTCCCCAAACTGAATCCAGAATTGTGTCTATTTTCATTAGACTTGTCACGTATTGTTCAAAAAAGATTATGGACACAGAACACAAACTTCTCACCCTCAATGCCCCTTATATTGTTTGAAACCCAGTTGATTTGGTACAAATTCTTCTACTTTTATTCTTTTATTCCTACAGGCAAAAAATTGTTTGCATATGTTTTCTTCTATCTCCCTCGTTGTGGGGGTTTGTAGTGAACTCCTAGAAATGTGATTGCTTTTTTGCCCCCCAAACTCAACCCATAGAACAGCATTTATTAACCCGTTTAGTTTATTCTCACCCTCTCACAGCTGTAATTGATTCTTTAACTAATACAACTAACCCATCTTTTTTTTTGTCACCCACTTTACCCTGCCTGAAAACTGTATAAAATTCTAGGGATCTGAATGCTCGCTTGAAGTTTGCTCGCTGACCTGGAAGGTTTGCTTTTAGATGTTTCATCACCATTCTAGGTAACATCACCAGTCAGCCTCCAGTGAAGCGCTGGTGTTAGGTCCCACTTTCCTTTTATGTGTTTAGATTTCCTTGGGTTGGTGATGCTATTTCCTGTGTTGGTGATGTCATTTCCTGTTCTTTTTCTCAGACGGCAATGGATGGGGTCCAAATCAATGTGTTTGTTGATAGAGTTCTGGCTCCATGAATGCCATGCCTCCAGGAATTCTTTTGCATGTCTCTGTTTGGCTTGTCCTAGGACAGATGTGTTGTCCCAGTCAAAGTGGTGTCCCTCCTCATCTGTATGCAAGGATACTACTAATAGTGGGTCATGCCTTTTGGCGGCTAGTTGATGTTCATGTATCCTGGTGGCTAGTTTTCAGCCTGTTTTTCCAATGTACTGTTTGTTACAGTTCTTGCAAGTTCTTTTTGAATAGGGGTACCCAATCAACACAGTTCACCGATTTCTCAGCAAACAAGCAGACAAAACGCACCCAGATACTCTAGTCACTCTCCCCTACATCAAAGGCATCTCAGAAATGACTGCCAGACTATTCAGACCTTTTGGCATCATGATAGTCCACAAACCCATCATCACACTAAAACAGCAGCTAAATGAACTCAAAAGACCCTACACAGCAAGATGAACATCATTTATAAAATACCTTACAAGAATTATCACCAGTTTCTATACGTACAGACAAATAAGGACATCACTTTGACTGGGACAACACGCATATTCTAAGACAGGTGAAACAAAGACACACACGAGAATTCTTAGAGACATAGCACTCTAACCAGGGAAGTAAATCTATTATCATATTTAGAGATACAGGATGGGGAGACAATGGCCTAGTGTCATTATCACTGGATTGTTAATCCAGAAACCCAGGAAATAGTCTAGGGACAAAGGCATATGGTGAAATTTGAATTCAATAGAAAATTAAGAGTCTAATGATGACCATGAATTCAGGTCGATTGTTGGGAATACCCATTTGATTCACTAATGTCCTTTGGAGGGGGAGGAGTGATGGAAACTGCCATCCTTACGTAGTCTGGTCTTCACGTGACCCTGGATCCATAGCAATGTCTTGGCATTCAATGGTGTTATCATCACTGAATCCTCCACTATCAACATCTCGAGGGTTATCACTAACCAGAAACTCAATTGGACTTGCCACATAAACACAGCGGCTTCAAGAGCAAGTCAGAGGTTAGGAATACTGTGGCAAGTAACTCACCTCTTGACTCTCCAATGCCTAACCACCATCTAGAAGGCACAAATCAGGATTGTGATGGAATGCTCCTCATCTGCCTAGATGAGCACAGCTCCAACATACAAGCAGCTTGACACCATCCAGGACAGGCCTGCTTAATTGGCACCACACCCACAAGCATCCACTCCCTTTACCACTGATGCTCTGTAGCAGCAGTGTGTACTATCTTCAAGATGCATTGCAGAAATTCACCAAAGATCCTCAGACAGAACAATCCCAACTCACAAACACTTCCATCAAGGGCAACAGACATATGGGGAACACTACTACCTACATGTTCCCCTCCAAGTTACTCACCATCCTGACTTGCCATTCCTTCACTGTCGCTGGGTCAAAAGCGTGGAATTTCCTCGCTAATGGCGTATAGTCAACCCACAGCAGGTGGACTGTAGCAGTTCAAGGCACAACTCACCAACACCTTCTCAAGGGCTAATATGCTGACCAGCCAGCAACATCCACATCCCAAAAATGAATAAATAAATAAAAATCCATTCAAACTCCTTCCCTGGGGAAAGTATGGCAATTCATGAGTGCCGAAGTTTTGGTAAATGGTATTAGAGGGGAGTATTCATCCATATATTTGCCTTGTGCAGTTCCAAAGGCAGTTGCTTCTCCAGTCATTACAGAAAGGCCAAGTGTTGTCAAGGAAACAGAGCAGTTACTTTGTGTGTAATCTCCCACATAATGGATAAACATCGTTGGAAATCAAACTGGCATCACAGATTAATATTTAGTTATTTGAAATTTTCCTTGGGTATTTGGATAATCCAAAGGAAGTGTTCCATTAATTTTCTCTGATCAAGGCACAGCAAGCTGATCTAGAACTACAGAAAGTAGTCCAATCACCTAAATTGATATTGAAGCAGAGAGAATTCTGAAATATAGAATGAATATATAGAGAAAGATGTGATTCTTATGAAGAGGTGGAGACCTCTTCAGAAGCCTGGCAAGAGTTCATGAGGATTCAACACACACTGGTACTGCCCAATACCTTCTCAAAATATTCAGGATCTAACTTGTCCAGTAATATGGGTGGCATTGTGTTGCAATGGTTAGCACTGCTACCTCAAGTTGGCAGGGACCTAGGTTCAATTCCACCTTTGGGCGATTGCCTGTGTGGAGTTCGCACATTCTCCCCATGTCTGCATGGATTTTCTCCTGGTGTTCCAGTTTCCTTCTACATTCAAAGATGAGCAGAAAAGGTGGGGTAGCCATAGTAATTGTAGGGTTACAGGGATAGGGTGGGTTAGGGGGGTTGGGATGCTCTTCAGAGGGTCGGTGTGGATTCAATAGGCTTATTGCCCTGCTTCTACACTGTAGAAATTCTAAGATAACCCTCAAAATTCTTATATCAGGACATGTATCTGTGTTAAGAGAGCGGCTAACAGAAACCTGCAAAGTAGGTCAAAAACACCATGGATCATCATAAACAGCCATGAAACAAAGGGTCAACAACCACGTCAAGCATTATCACAAGCAACAGCAGAACTGGTCTTTTAGATAGTGAGAACAGTGGAGGATGAGTCAGAATGAGCTCCTAAATCAAACAAGCTATAGGCTAACACTGAACTGTCAGGGAGGTTCAACACCATGCTTTCATATTTGGACACAGAATAATGAAAATAAAACTCAAGTTACTCAACTAGTTTAGGAGGAATTGTCTTGGGGCAAACCAGAATATAACTGTAGCCACATATGATGTGGATGGAGAATCTCCTCCAAAAAAAACTGAATCTTTACCACTTTAGGTCCAAATGAAAACAGAGAATCACAACATTTTAGAAAGCCACCTAACTGAAACCAATTAAAGCAGCTGAGGTTTCTCGTATTCATCATCACCAAGTCTGATGATTCAACCAGATTTTGCTTCCGATAACTCAATGTAGTAGCAAAGGCAAATTACCACCTAACTCATTGTTTGAAAGATAGTATTGATAGGATTTGCAGTGCGAGAGTAGTTACTAAGATTTATAAGAAGAATTCGGGCAAATTCATTTAAGACCCAGAGCTAAACCAGCTGGTTTTTGTTTCAAATGCCAAGTGATGCCATTCAGGTAATATAAATGCTCCAGTATCTTCACAGTGACTGAACAACCAGACACTGTGTTCCAAATTGTGTAGTTTGCAATGGTACCCAGATATAGTGACACATGGGAGGATCACATGGAACAACTGAAAGTTTTGCATTTGGAAATAATAATCAACTGATTTAACGATAAACCTTGCCAACAGTGAATGGGCAAAGGTGCAAATAACTTACCTACAACATGCATAGAGCAAAGACAATGTTGCTGAGCAAAAATACAAGCTTTACTGGAGTTACCTGCCCCTCAAACTTAAAAGGGAAAAATGAGTTTATTGAGGATTTATGGGTCTTATTGCGAGTTTGTATCAAATTTCCGAACTATAGCTAAATCATTGACAGATTTGCTTCAAAAGACAACCAAACTAATACCAGGCATCTTTTCAGAAGCTGAAAGCCATACTGGTCAATGCTGTCTACACCAAATTTCATTCTACCCTTCAAGATTGCAATTGATGCTTCTGGCTGAGACATGGCTTCAGTTGTTACAACAGGATGAACTGGATATAGAAAAGCGACTATTCTCCACCAAACAAAGTTGTCTATAGTGAAAGAAACCTCAGCATTGATTCCACCTCTTAAATATTTTAAAGTATATTCCATAATGGTTACCAAAGCAAGGTATATACTAATCATAAACCCTTGACCTTTGTGGAAAAACTTAAAACACCAAAATAACCAAAATAAGGTGAGAAAACAAAGATTTTAAAATGTTCCTAAGGGCAACATTTTCACACAAAAGGTGGTTCATAAGTCAAATGAACTGACAGAGGAAGTAGTAGATGAGGTACAGTTACAATATTTAAAATACATTTGGACAGGTACATGAATGGGAAAGGTTTTGACAGATATGGGCCAAACAAGGCAATGAGACTATTTAGTTTTGGAAACCTGGTCAGCATGGACAATTCAGACCAAAGGGTCTGTTTCTGTGCTGCTTGACTCTATAGCACCACAACAGATTAATTTAATACAGTTTTTTATGCAAGCCTCACCTTTTAAAGATCGTCTTTGCCTGCACTATAAATATAGCTGTTCACAATACAATCAGTGATCCAATGTGAAGAATGTAACCTTGTTTGAATTGTCTTAGGTACAAGGAATGTATTAGAGATAACTATAATTCACATGTAATGCGCAAATGAGAATAAGTGCATGAAGATTTCATGTTTTAGAATATTTTTAGTTTGTCTGCACTTTATAATGAAACACAATCAAAAACTGCTTCATTTTTTGAAAGGTGGACATGTTACAAATGCACTTCATTTTTATATTGCTTGGAAGATTTTAGTTTTGAACGATTGTTGAAATTTGATTTATTTAAAAAATTAGTTTTTAGTTTCTTTAAAATGTAGTTTCTTTAAAAGTGGTTACTGAAAGCTCATTATCAAAATTGGAGATATTTTAAAACAAAGTTTCCTGTAAAACACATGACTAGTGATAACAGCTTGGTTTGCTGAAGAGCCTTGCTTGTGCCACAGCACATACTGACTGTCTTAGAAAGTTTTTGGTTCAGTTGGAAGGAAGTCTGCTAAGAACAAACTGGGCTGAAGAAAAGAGTTCAAAAAACAAGCTACCCAACTGATCACTCCCACTTCTGAAAAGAACATCCTCTTATTGAGTTCAAGGTAAAACCCATTTGCTCTTTTGAAAAAAGGATTGAAAAAAATCAAAACATATGAGCAAGTTGTTTCTTCAAGGCTATTTAGTGGGATGAACGTAATATCTCCCTATTACTGTCTCTGTTAATAAAGTATTGCATCTTTTAAATTTTGTTTTAATAATCGTAAGTTAATAACTATTTATTTAGAAACCTCTTGGATAGGTCTTGATGTTTAAAACCAGATATGGTGAAGGTATTTAACTGGTCATCTTGGTAACTGAAAGAAGTGTTTTTATTGTATGTTGAGGGATTACAGCAACATTGCACTTCTCTAGCCTGGGTTATAACACAAATTAGAACAAAAGAAGTATAAATAGACAGAGTAACACTCTGCTTGTTGGATTAAGAGGCAAATACTTATAAGGTGTAACAGTATAAATAAACGCAAGTGTGTAAAGATAGGCTCTAGTTCTCTTTTATCATCATCTGGCCTTCTGTAATAGAGCAAAGTCAATCACTGGTCCGTTAGTATCATGTGGAATTCCTATTTATTGAGAAAAGTAACTTTTTTTTTCTTCAGAAACTTCACCAAGAATTGCACTGTTCAAAGCTCAGCTTTGGAGGAACATGCCTCAGTGTGTTCACTGAAGCAACTGGGTATTTTGCATTGGTCTCTAAAAACACTGACATACATGTGAGGTCTTTTTGATCCTGTTACACAAATAATAATAAGAACACGTGCCAGTGAAGTAAATTCAGTCATCCAATTCGCATTGTCTTTTCCTAATGACATGAAGAGATTGTCAAAAGTTACTCTAACGTGACGTCTGGTAGGGTGTCATGTTTCAATGCAGAAGCAAAATACTGTGGATGATGGAAATCTGAAATAAACAATATAATGGTGGAAAAAAGGCAGGTCTGGCAGCATCTGTGGTGAGAGAAACACAGTTAACGTTTCAGCTGTGACCTTCAATCATGCTTAAATATTTTTCATTGCTAACATTTTAGAATGAAACGGAGTCAATTATTACTCAGAAACACCAGACTGAGGTTCATGAATTTTTGCTTTCAGAATCACAGAAATGATATACAGCACAGAAGGCCATTTTGCCAATCATGAGATAGGGAAGGCATGTAGAACTCGTCAATGCTTTGACTGTAGGAGTTGGGAGGTCATGTTGCAGCTGTGCAGGACATTGGTTAGGCCACTTTTAGAACACTGCATTCAATTCTAGTCTCCTTGCTATAGAGAAGATGTTGTGAAACTTGAAAGGATTCAGAAAAGATTTACAAGGCTTGGGGGAGGGGTTTCAGCTATAGGGAGAGCCTGAATAGACTATTTTCTGTGCAGGGTCAGAGGTTGAGAGGTGACCTACTAGAGGATTATAAAATCATTAGGGAGAGGATAGGGTAAATAGTCAAAGTCTTTTCCTTAGGGTGGGGGAACACAAAATTGGAGCACACAGGTTTAAGGTGAGGGGAAAAATTGAAAAAGGATCTGAGAAGCAACCTTTTCACAAGCTGCCAGAAGAAGTAATGGAGGCTGGTACAACTGCAACATTTAAAAAGTATTTGGATGGGTCTATGACTAGGAAGGGTTTAAAGGGATATAAGCCAAATGCTGGCAAACAGGACTAGACTAATTTAGGATATCTGGTTGGCATGGATGAGTTGGGCCAAAGAAGCAGTTTCCGTGCTGTACATCTTTATGACTGGCTCTCTGAATTAAAATTAATTTATCTTCATACTCCCATCTTCTCTCTGTAACCCTGCTCACCCTTCTTTTCTTCTTTCTAACTTTTGGTACCCTAATTCCCTTTTGAATTTTGCAATTTACCTCAATCATGCTCTTTGGCAGTGCATTCCAAACCTTAACTATTCACTATGTGAAAATCTATTTTTCTCATTCGGTTTGTAACTTTTACTTACAATTTTAAACCTATTGAACGTAGAACATAGAACAGTACAGCACAGAACAGGCCCTTCAGCCCACGATGTTGTGCTGACCACGGATCCTCATGTATGCACCCTCAAATATCTGTGACCATATGCGTGTCCAGCAGTCTCTTAAATATCCCCAATGACCTTGCTTCCACAACTGCTGCTGGAAACGCATTCCATGCTCTCACAAATCTGTGTAAAGAACCCACCTCTGACATCCCCTTTATACTTTCCTCCAACCAGCTTAAAACTATGACCCCTCGTGTTGGTCATTTCAGCCCTGGGAAATAGTCTCTGGCTATCGACTCTATCTATGCCTCTCATTATCTTGTATACCTCAATTAGGTCCCCTCTCCTCCTCATTTTCTCCAATGAAAAAAGTCCGAGCTCAGTCAACCTCTCCTCATAAGATAAGCCCTTCAGTCCAGGCAGCATCCTGGTAAACCTCCTCTGAACCCTCTTCAAAGCATCCACATCTTTCCTATAATAGGGCGATCAGAACTGGATGCAGTATTCCAAGTGCGGTCTAACCAAAGTTTTATAGAGCTGCAACAAGATCTCACAATTTTCAAACTCAATCCCCCTGATTATTAAAGCCAAAACATCATATGCTTTCTCAACAACCCTGTCTACTTGGATGGCCATTTTAAGCGATCTATGCATCTGCACACCAAGATCCTCTGTTCCTCCACACTGCCAAGAATCCTATCCTTAATCCTGTACTCAGCTTTCAAATTCGACCTTCCAAAATGCATCAGCTCGCATTTTTCCAGGTTGAACTCCATCTGCCAGCTCTCAGCCCATCTCTGCATCCTGTCAATGTCCCGCTGCAGCCTACAACAGCCCTCTATACTGTCAACGACACCTCCAACCTTTGTGTCATCTGCAAACTTGCTGACTCATCCTTCAATCCCCTCATCCAAGTCATTAATAAAAATTACAAACAGTAGAGGCCCAAGGACAGAGCCTTGTGTTACACCACTCACCACTGACTTCCAAGCAGAATATTTTCCTTCTACTGCCACTCGCTGTCTTCTGTTGGCCAGCCAATTCTGTATCCAGACAGCTAAGTTCCCCTATATCCCATTCCTCCTGACCTTCTGAATGAGCCTACCATGGGGAACCTTATCAAATGCCTTGCTGAAGTCCATAGACACCACATCCTTCTTGTGATATCTTCTTGTTCTCCATCCCTTCACAAGTAGGAATAATTTCTCCTATATCTATACTCTGATTATGACTACTAATCATTTTGAATGCCTCTATCAAATCTTCTCTCAGCTCTCTTTTCTGCAAGGAAAACAACCTTAACTTCTCTAATATATACCTTCATAACTGAAGGTCCCCATCCCTGGGAAGTATTCTCATGGAAGTTTTCTGCAGTCTCTCCAATGTACTACATCCTTCCTATAATCATGGATGTAACATTCCTGCTGAGGCTAAAATCAGTGTTTTCTATGAATTCAACATAACCTTACTTTTGTACTGTATGGCCATTCTTAATAAAGACAAGGGAACTGTGTGCTTTATTAACTAACTCAACCTGTCCTGTCACCTTCAATGACTTAAGTGCATTTACGTCTAGATACCTCTGCTCCTGTCCCAAGTTACATTATGCCTTTATGTTTTTCAGTATTAGAATCTCTACTGGGTGGAAACAGGCCCTTCGGCCTAACAAGTCCAACCTGACCCTCTGAAGAGTATTCCACCCAATCCCATTCCCCTACATTTACCCCTGATTCATGCATAGCCAATCCACCTGATCTGCACATCTTTGGATTGTGGGAGGAAACCGGAGCACTCGGAGGAAACCCACAAAGACAAGGGAAGAATGTGCAAACTTCACACAGACAGGTTCCTGGTTCTGTGAGGCAGCAGTGCTAACTACTGAGCCACCATACCACCCCTATAGATGTTATATCATCTATCCAATCCCCCTGCTAAAATGAATGACTTCACATTTCTGGGCATTGAAACTCATCTGCCACCTGTCCATTCATTCCATTTGCCAACGTCCTTTTGAAATTCTGCAGAACTCTTTCCATAGATCACAAAATTTCCAATTTCACATTGTAAGGACTACTTACATATTATCTGAAATACAAATTGGAATATGGTAGCTTGGACTGCTATGTTGCAGAGAGTGAACTCTTTTTAACAGCTTTAAGCAAAATTGGAACTGTTGGAAGTTCACTCATTGGTTACGCAAGAACACATTGAAGCTGGATTTTGAAAAACGAAATGGAACCAAGTGTCTGTGTACTGAAAATAAAGAAGTTGCCCAGTAACAGCTTTTGGATCAGCTTTAATAGCATTTTTGTCGCAAAACAGAAAACACTTCAGGGTTACTCAGATCTTCAAGAAACTAAAAGCAAGATCTCTCTCCCTCTCCAATTGGAAGAAAATCAAAACTAAAATAGTTTGCAAAGAAAAATTTCTAACCCAAGTCCAATGATTGTCTACTGAAGTGAGAATTGCTGTGGCTGACAACATATTATTGACAAAAGCCAAAAAAGAACAGTGATAAAGTAATCTAATTTTCCCTTCTGATTTGGACTCTTGATCCATATGTTTTGTTCCTTTCTGATATGTTTTCCACTCAACAATATTTCTACAAACCATCTGTCTTGACTGTCTTCTCCATGCTAATCGTGAATAAATATGTGCATGTTTGGATTTTAAAGGACATATAGTTTAAGTCTACACATTGGTAATTAATGATCTAATTGGCCACATGTTAAAAGATACATTTGTGATTAAAATAAACCTTTCATTGACTGTTCATTGATGAAGCCTGGTGAGTTTCTTTTATCTCAAGTAGTGCCCACATTCAGGCAAATAAATCATTCGAGTGATTAAACTGATCATATTCCACATTTATGACAACTCATGGAATAAATTTGCAGCATAATCTTCCATCAGTCATGATAATATTGATGTAGTTCTCCAATCCAACACACTCTTCATTCATGAATTTTATTCAATTCATTATACTTATTAACTTGCGTGGGCCCTTATTAAGAAGTCTCTGAATAACTCAAAAACACCACGTCCCTGTTTTTTATTTGTCTATGCTTCAAGTAACATCTACAGAAAAAAATCAAACTTTATCAAACATGATTTCTCTCCCATAAATCAATATTGACTGCCCAATTTTGCCATTCTTTGGTCGGCATGGACTAGTTTGGGCCAAAGGGCCTGTCTCCGTGATGTAGGACTCTGTGACTCTATTCTTTTATAACTGTTCAATTGTTATATCCTAATTTTCTACATTCTAATACTTTTCCCTACTAATGGACAATAAGCTAACAGGTCTGTAGTTCTCCATACTCCTTCTCTTCTAAATAGTGGGGTTGCCTTTGCTTGCTTCTAGGCAGCAGGAATTTTGCAGAATCTGAAGAATTATAAAAGATAACCATCCACCATCTCTACTGCTACATCAACCAACATATTCTGATGAAGTTCATCTGGTCAAGGAGAGTAAAGTAATCAATCTCAACCAGGTAATTTTTCAATAATTACTTCTTCACTAATTCTTTTATGTTATCCAAGTTCTTTGGTCACTTAATATCTCTGGAAGATTGTTTAGTTTCTCTGCCATTTCCCAAACATCCACTATAAATTGACCTGTTCTGACTGGTAATGGGCACAATTTATTTGTGTTAATCTCTTCCAATTGATTCTTTTACAGTTTGTCTTTTTATTCTTCACTAGCTTGCATTCATATTCTCTTTTCCCTTTCCTCAACAATTTCTTGGCCTGTTTTTGCTGGCTCCTAAACTGCTTCAAACTTGAGGCTTACCCCCATTTGTGGTATTCTTAGAAATCACTCTCTCTTATCTAATGCAATCTTTAAATTCTTTTATTAAGCATTTGTCATTCACCTTTCCCTTGGGGTTTTGTGACTCAGACAAACGTAAATCTGTGGAGACCTTGCAGTATTTCTTTGACTACCAGTCATTGTCTATCTACCTTCAAATCTTTTAATGTATTTTCCAAATCCATTCTAGGTAATATGCCTACATCCTCAGTTTCTTTGGCTCAGATTTAAAGCCCTAGTTTCAAAATGAATTATGTTGCATTCAAATTTCACATTACATCACTATTTCTCAAAGACAACTTTACAGCAAGGATTATAATTAGCCTTTTGTCAGATCCAAAATAAGCAGTTCCAAAATAGCCTGATCTTTAATTAGTTCCTCAACAGTCTGTTGCAGAACCATCTCACACACATTCCAGGAATTCATGTATCACGGCATTAGTGCTGACTTGGTTAACTCAGTCTATATGAAAATCAAACTCACACATTATTACCGTAATACCCATGTTACATGCATCTCTAATTGACAGATTAGTACCCAATATTAGTATTACAGTTTAGCATTCTACAAATATCTCCCACCAATGTTAGCTTTCTCTTGCTGTTTCTTAGCTCCACCCAAACTGATCCTTCATCGTGAAACTTTGTCAAAGATTTTTCTTACTCATGCCCCAATATCATTCCTTAAGGGTGTTATCCCACCTTCATTTGGTTTTTCTCCATTTCTCCTTAAAGTAACAGAATAACCTTGACTATCCATTTTCCAAGCTCACTCACCAGTAGCCATATCTCTAGAAGATCTCACTGGACATTGATGATGTTAGGCAATGTTCAAAGTGTGATGAGCTTGAGACCTCTGAATTGCCTGGGTAAGTGAAGAGTGCCCATAGACAGGGCTGGTACAAAATCGATGAGAATCTTAATTGGTCAAAATGGATGGGTTTGGTTGACATGGGGTGTTGAAATTGTAAAAATATCAAACTCGATCGACTTTTTTTTATTAAAAGGGATTAGTCGAGGGGTGACCAGAGAACTGGCTCCTGGGAGATGGAACATTTATTATTATAATGAGGCTGCATGCTCCAGAATTAATTTCCATTTTTAATGTAAATCCAGCAGTTAAAAGGAGGGGAAGATAGCTGAATCCAGCAGGCAGGTGCCTTTCCAGTTAGAGTCAGTCATGCAGCACTGAAACAGACCCTTCAGTCCAACTTGTCCACACCAAACATGCCAATGTGACTACTTGCCAGCATTGGCCCATATCCCTCTAACCCCTTACAATCATACATCCATCCAGATGCCTTTTAAATGTTGCGATAATACCTGCCTCTATCACTTCCTCTGGCAGCTTGTTCCAAACAAGCACCATCCTCTGCATGAAAACATTATCCCTCAGATCCCTTTTAAACCTTTCCTCTCTCAACTATGCCCTCTAAGTTTGGACTCCCCTCGCCTAGGGAAAAGACCTTGGCTATTTACCCTGTCCTCGCCTCTCATGATTTTATAAACTTCTATTAGATCACCCCTCAGCCTCCAATGCTGCAGGGAAAACAACTCCAGCCTTTCAGCATTTCCCTAAAACTCAAACCTTTCAATCCCAGTGACATCCTTGTATACCTTTTCTGTACTAAAAATGTCTTGCTGGAAAAGCGCAGCAGGTCAGGCATCATCCAAGGAGCAGGAAATTCGACGTTTCGGGCATGAGCCCTTCTTCAGGAAGGAGAAGAGTGTGCCGAGCATGCTAAGATAAAAGGTAGGGAGGAGGGACTTGGGGGAGGGGTGTTGGAAATGCGATAGGTGGAAGGAGGTTAAGGTGAGGGTGATAGGCCGGAGTGGGGGTGGGGGCGGAGAGGTCAGGAAGAAGATTGCAGGTTAGGAAGGTGGTGCTGAGTTCGAGGGTTGGGACTGAGACAAGGTGGGGGGAGGGGAAATGAGGAAACTGGAGAAATCTGAGTTCATCCCTTGTGGTTGGAGAGTTCCTAGGCGGAAGATGAGGCGCTCTTCCTCCAGCAGTCGTGTTGCTATGGTCTGGCGATGGAGGAGTCCAAGGACCTGCATGTCCTTGTTGGAGTGGGAGGGGGAGTTGAAGTGTTGAGCCACGGACTGGTTGGGTTGGTTGGTCCGGGTGTCCCAGAGGTGGTCTCTGAAACGTTCCGCAAGTAGGCGGCCTGTCTCCCCAATATAGAGAAGGCCACATCGGTGCAGCGGATGCAGTTAATGATGTGTGTAGAGGTGCAGGTGAATTTGTGGCGGATATGGAAGGATCCCTGGGGGCCTTGGAGGGAAGTAAGGGGGGAGGTGTGGGCGCAAGTTTTGCATTTCTTGCGGTTGCAGGGGAAGGTGCCGGGAGTGGAGGTTGGGTTGGTGGGGGGTGTGGACCTGACAAGGGAGTCACGGAGGGAGTGGTCTTTTCGGAACGCTGATAGGGGAGGGAAATATATCCCTGGTGGTGGGGTCAGTTTGAAGGTGGCGGAAATGATGACGGCTGATGTGATGTATATGGAGGTTGGTGGGGTGGTAGGTGCGGACCAGTGGGGTTCTGTTCATCCCCCTACGTTCTCGGATTAACGAGTTCAACATGCGGCAAGACATCGAACAATTCTTCCGCCGCCTTCGCGCCTACTTCTTCAACCAGGATTCTCCCCCACCCTCTGATGACCCCTTCTCCCGCCTCCAACACACCCATTCCACCTGGACACCCCGTGCTGGCCTCTTACCCACCCTCGATCTCTTCATAGCCAACTTCCGCCGCAACATTAATCGCCTCAACCTGTACATCCCTCTCACCCACTCCAATCTCTCACCCTCGGAACGTGCAGCCCTCCACTTCCTCCGCTCCAACCACAACCTTACTATCAAACCTGCAGACAAGGGAGGCGCGGTAGTAGTTTGGCGCACCGACCTTTACACCTCTGAGGCTAAACGCCAGCTCGCGGACACCTCCTCCTACTGCCCCCTTGACCATGACCTCACCTCCCACCACCAAACCATCATCTCCGAGACCATCCATTACCTCATCACCTCAGGGGATCTCCCATCCACTGCCTCCAACCTCATAGTCCCACAACCCCGCACAGCCCGTTTCTACCTCTTGCCCAAAATCCACAAACCTGACTGTCCCGGCCGACCCATTATTTCAGCCTGCTCCTGCCCCACTGAACTCATCTCTGCATACCTTGACGTGGTCCTGTCCCCCTTTGTCCAAGAACTCCCCACCTACGTTCGGGACACCACCCACGCCCTTCACCTCCTCCAAGATTTTTGCTTCCCCGGTCCCCAATGCCTTATCTTCACCATGGACATCCAGTTCCTGTACACCTCTATCCCCCATCACAAAGAACTCAAAGCCCTCCGCTTCTTCCTTTCCCGCTGTACCAACCAGTACCTTTCCACTGACACCCTCCTTCGACTGACTGAACTGGTCCTCACTCTGAACAATCCTCCCACTTCCTCCAAACCAAAGGAGTAGCCATGGGCACCCGCATGGGCCCCAGCTATGCCTGCCACTTCGTCGGAACAGTCCATCTTCCGCAGCTACACTGGCACCACCCTCCACCTTTTCCTCCGCTACATCGATGACTATATCGGCGCTGCCTCGTGCTCCCATCAGGAGGTTGAACAGTTCATCCTTCCACCCCGACCTCAAATTTAACTGGACTGTCTCAGACTCCTCCCTCCCCTTCCTAGACCTCTCCACTTCTAGCTCGGGCGACTGAATCAACAGGGACATTTACTATATTCCGTCTGACTCCCACAGCTACCTAGACTATACCTCCTCCCACCCTGCCACGTGTAAAACACCATCCCATATTCCCAATTCCTTCGTCTCCGCTGCATCTGCTCCCAGGAGGACCAGCTCCAATACCAAACAACCTAGATGGCCTCCTTCTTCAAAGACTGCAATTTTTTCCCCCAGATGTGATCAACGATGCTCTCCACCGCATCTCCTCCACTTCCCACTCCTCCATCCTTGAGCCCCGCCCCTCCAATGGCCACCAGGACAGAACCCCACTGGTCCTCACCTACCACCCCACCAACCTCATATACATCACATCATACGCCGTCATGCCCACCACCTTCAAACTGACCCCACTAACAGGGATATATTTCCCTCCCCTCCCCTATCAGCGTTCTGAAAAGACCACTCCCTCCGTGACTCCCTTGTCAGGTCTACACCCCCCACCCCCGGCACCTTCCCCTGCAACTGCAAAAAATACAAAACTTGCGCCCACACCGCCCCCCTTACTTCCCTCCAAGGCCCCAAGGGATCCTTCCATATCCATCACAAATTCACCTGCACCTCCACACACATCATTAACTGCATCCGCTGCACCCGATGTGGCCTTCTCTATATTGGGGAGATAGGCCGCCTACTTGCGAAACGTTTCAGAGAACACCTCTGGGACACCCGGACCAACCAACCCAACCACCCCGTGGCTCAACACTTCAACTCCCCCTCCCACCCTACCAAGGACATGCAGGTCCTTGGACTCCTCCATCGCCAGACCATAGCAACACGACAGCTGGAGGGAGAGCGCCTCATCTTCCGCCTAGGAACCCTCCAACCACAAAGGATGAACTCAGATTTCTCCAGTTTCCTAATTTCTCTTCCCCCCACCTTGTCTTAGTCCCAACCCTCGAACTCAGCACCACCTTCCTAACCTGCAATCTTCTTTCTGACCTCTCCGCCCCCACTCTCACTCCGGCCTATCACCCTCACCTTAACCTCCTTCCACCTATCGCATTTCCAATGCCCCTCCCCCAAGTCCCTCCTCCCTACCTTTTATCTTAGCCTGCTTGGCACACTCTCCTCATTCCTGAAGAAGGGCTCATGCCCAAAACGTCGATTAACCAGTCTACGATGTGGAACCTTGTCGAATACTGTGCTAATGTCCATATAGACAACGCCTACCACTCTGCCTTCATCAATCCTCTTGGTCACCTCTTCAAAAAACCCTTTGCAGTTATTGAGACATAATTTTCCACACACAAATCCATGTTGACTATCCTAAATCAGTCTTATAATTTTCAAATGCATGTAAACCCTGTCTCTCAGAATCTCCTCCAACAACTTACCCACCACTGACATAAGGCTCACCAGTCTATAGTTCCCTGATGATTTCCTTGCAGTCTTTTTAAAGTAATGGTACCAGATTAGCCAACCTTCAGTCTTCCAGCACTTCATCCATGGCTGTGGATGATACAAATATCTTAGTAAAGAGCCCAGCAATCTTCTCCTTCCCAAATTTCTTGGCAACATCTGATCAGATCCCAGAGATTTATCTTTTTGTGTTTTAAGATTTCTAGCACTTCCTCTTCTACATTATGAACCCTTTTCAATACATCACTTTTTATTTCCCCATGTTCCCTGGCTTCATGTCCTTCTCCATAGTAAATACTGACACAAAATATTTGTTTAATATCTCATTCATCTCCTGTGGCTTCACATGTAGATGGCCACATTGATCTTTAAGGGGCCCTATTCTCTCCCTAGTTACTCCTTTCTATAATGTACTTACAGAATTCTCCTTAACCCCATATGTCAAAGTTATCTCATGCCCTCCTCATTTCTCTCTTAAGTATACATTTACTGCCCTTATACTCTTTTAGGGATTCGCTCAATCCCAGCTCTCTATACCTGACATATGTCTCCATTTTTTTCTCAACCAGAGCCTCGTTTTCGATAGTGATCCAACATTTCCTCCACCTACCAGCCTTGCCCTTCACACTAACAGGAACATACTGTCTCTGAACTCTCATTATCTAATTTTTAAAGGCCTCCCACTTCCCAACTATCCCTTTACTTATGAATAGCCTCCCCCAAATAGTATTAGACAGGAACTTTCAAAAGTGTCAAAATTAGCCTTACTCCAATTTAGAACTTTGACTTTTTGAACAGTCCTATTATTTTCATAACTATTTTACAACTAATAGAATTATGATCACTTGCCCCAAAGTGTTCCCCCACTGACACCTCAATCACTTGCCCAGCCTTATTTCCCAGCAGAGAGTCAAGTATAACTCATTTTCTAGTAGGTACATCACACATTGACTAAGAAAGGTTTCTTGTACACACTTAACCATCCAAGCCCTTAAGTCCCAGTTTATGTTTGGAAAGTCAAAATCCCCTATTATTCTTACATGTTTGCTGAAACTACCATCAATCACAGACCCTTACTCTTGTAAACTCCTCACTACCTCTAACTACCGCTCCAACTAAACTATGCAATCCAATAAAATTTGCAACCAAACACACTCCCTGCAGACAGAGTGTCCAAAACAGTCAAAAGTTAGATCTAGTTTATGTACTTCTGCACTCTCCTTTCCGCCATAATCAAACACCCATTGTGAGCCAAGACATTCTTCTAAATCACAATGTCTAACCTCATCACACTTGAGGTCCTTCCGAACCTCTCCATTTTGTCAATACTACTCAGGTACAACATCTCCCACCATCAACCCTTCCAATCTGAACCTGCACATTCTGAGTTCCATGAGGCCTTTTATCTACCATCCCCTGACCCCAGCCTGGCACATTTTGGGTTGATAAGCCTTTGAAGGCACAGTTGGGAACTGGAGTAAATAGAGTGAGGAAGTGAAAAGTGGAGAGATTTGACACCTTTAGAGCAAATGGGAAGAATATATATAGGGCAAGTTAGAAGAGTTGCTGTGGCTCTTCTAACTTGCCCTTCATATATTCTTGATCAGAGAGGTGCTGGAAAAGCACAGCAGTTCAGGCAGCATCCAAGGAGCAGGAAAATCGACGTTTCGGGCAAAAGCCCTTCATCAGGAATACAGGCAGAGTGCCTGCAGGGTGGAGAGATAAATGAGAAGAGGGTAGGGATGAAGAGAAAGTAGCATAGAGTACAATAGGTGAGTGGGGGTGAGGATGGAGGTGATAGGTCAGGGAGGAGGGTGGGGGAAGGTAGCAAAGAGTACAATGCGTGAATGGGGGTGGGGATGAAGATGATAGGTCAGAGAGGAGGGTGGAGTGAATAGGTGGGAAGGAAGATAGGTAGGTAGGACAAGTCATGGGGACAGTGCTGAGCTGGAAGTTTGAACTGGGGTGAGGTGGGCGAAGGGGAAATGAGGAAACCGGTGAAGTCCACATTGATGCCCTGGGGTTGAAGTGTTCCAAGGCGGAAGATTAGGCATTCCACCGACTCCCACAGCTACCTGGATTACACCTCTTTCCACCCTACCTCCTGCAAAAATGCCATCCTGTATTCCCAATTCCTCCGGCTCCGCCGTATCTGCTTGCAGGAGGACCAGTTCCACCACAGAACACACCAGATGGCTTCCTTCTTTAGAGATCGCAATTTCCCTTCCCTCATGGTTAAAGATGCCGTCCAACGCATCTCGTCCACATCCTGCACCTCCACCCTCAGACTCCACCCCTCCAACCGTAATTGGGACAGAACCCCCCCATGCTCACCTTCCACCCTACCAACCTTCACATAAACCAAATCATCCGACGACATTTCAGCCACCTCCAAACGGACCCCACCAGCAGGGATATATTTCCCTCCCCACCCCGTTCCGCCTTCCGCAAAGATCATTCCCTCAGCGACTACCTGGTCAGGTCCACGCCCCCCAACAACCCACCCTCCTGTCCTGGTACCTTCCCCTGCCACCGCAGGAATTGCAAAATCTGCACCCACACCTCCTCCCTCACCTCCATCCAAGGCCCCAAAGGAGCCTTCCACATCCATCAAAGTTTTACCTGTACATCCACCAATATCGTTTATTGTATCCGTTGCTCCCGATGCAGTCTCCTCTACATTGGGGAGACAGGACACGTCCTAGCAGAGCGCTTTAGGGAACATCTCTGGGACACCGCACCAATCAACTACACCGCCCTGTGGCCCAACATTTCAACTCCCCCTCCCACTCAGCCGAGGACATGGAGGTCCTGGGCCTCCTTCACTGCCGCTCCCTCACCACCCGACCCCTGGAGGAAGAATGCCTCATCTTCGGCCTCAGAACACTTCAACCCCAGGACATCAATGTGGACTTCACCAGTTTCCTCATTTCCCCTTCCCCCACCTCACCCCAGTTCCAAATTTCCAGCTCAGCACTGTCCCCATGACTTGTCCTACCTGCCTATCTTCCTTTCCACCTATCCACTCCATCCTCCTCTCTGACCTATCACTTTCATCCCCATCCCCATTCACCCATTGTACACTTTGCTACCTTTCCCCCACCCTCCTCCCTGACCTATCACCTCCAACCCCACCCCCATTCACCTATTATACTCTATGCTACTTTGTCCCCATCCCCACCCTCCTCTCATTTATCTCTCCATCCTGCAGGCACTCTGCCTGTATTCCTGATGAAGGGCTTTTGCCCGAAATGTCGATTTTCCTGCTCCTTGGATGCTGCCTGAACTGCTGTGCTTTTCCAGCACCACTCTAATCTAGAATCTGGTTTCCAGCATCTGCAGTAATTGTTTTTACCTTCATATATTCTTCCTATTTGCTCTAAAGGTGTCAAATCTCTCCACTTTTCACTTCCTCACTCTATCTCCTCCAGTTCCCAACTGTGCCTTCAAAGACTTATCAACCCAAAATGTGCCAGGCTCTCAAGTTTACTGGCTGTGTAAGGAAACAGTCATGTGTGTTATACGTACTTAAAAAAAACCCTTCCTTTATCCCTCCAAGCTCATAATAGGATAAATTAATTCTTAATTCACTCCCTTAATAATCTAGGTTTGTAAGGAGCAAGTTAATTAGAAAAGTACTACAATGGAGTATGCACAGGAGAACCCTTTACACAAGTATTCTTTCTTTTCTATGAAAACTTAAACAGTTATGAAATACGATGGGTTGTACGTACCAAGCATCTGTTGAATCTTTTAATGACCTGCTAAAGGATAAAACATAAGTATTAGAAATTTTCCCTCTTAATACATTTAAGCATTGTTAAGGAATCAGTTAAACAGTCACAGAACTGTACAGCATGGAAACAGATCAGGTTACAGCTTTACAAGATATTGGTTAAGACCATATTTGGAGTTCTGCATACAATTCTGGTCGCCCTGCTATAGGAAGAACATTATTAAACTGGAAAGGGTGCAAAAAAAATCTACAAGCATGTTACTGGGACTGGAGTTATAGGAGAGGCTGGATAGGCTGGGACTGTTTTCTCTGAGGTTTGTACAAGTTTATAAAATCATGGAGGGCATGATTAAGTTGAATAATCAAAGTATTTTTCCCAGAGTCCAAAACTAGAGGGCACAGATTCAATGTGAGAGGGGAGAGATTAAAAACAGACCGAAGGGGCAACTTTTTCACGCAGATGGTAGTGTGTATATGGAATGAGCTGCCAGAGGAGGTAGTGGACACCAGCACAATTACAACATTTATAGAGTCATAGAGATGTACAGCATGGAAACAGACCCTTTGGTCCAACTCTTCCATGTCGACCAGATATCCCAACCCAATCTAATTCCACCTGCCAGCACCTGGCCCATATACCCATCCAGATGCCTTTTAAATGTTGCAATTATAACAATGCAACAGCATATAAAACAGTAATTGCTGCTCCTGGAATTTGAGGAAATCACCTCCAACACTTAAAATACCTCAAAAAAGGAGCAGCTGTTACAGCCAGAAATTTTTCCCGTCCTCTATCTTGGATTACCCAGATTCCTCTAAAAAGGCATCCGTTTCAGTATATGAATAGGAAGGATTTAGAGGAATATGGGCCAAATGCTGGCAAATGGGACTCGATTAGGCTGGCTGGCATGGACAAGTTGGACCAAAGGGCCTGTTTCCGAGCTTTATGACTTTGTGAAAGATTGGATGAACTTGTTTTGTTTTCACTTAAATGTCAGAGGCTGAAAGGCGACCTGATACAAATTTATGAAATTATGAGATGCATGGATAGAATGGGTATTCTACATCTTTTTTTTTCTTTATTCACCATAGGGACATGGGCGTCACTGGCTAGCCAACATTTATTGTTCCATCTTTAGTTGCCTTTGTACTGATGGGCTTGGTTGGCCATTTTAGAGGTCTTTGGAGAGTCAAGCACATTGACGTGATCTGGAATCACATGTAGGCCAGATCAGGTGAGGATGGCAGATTTCCATCCTTAAAGGGCATCAGTGAACCTTATGCGTTTTCCCAACAATGAACTTGGAATATTACAGCGCAGTATATGCCCTTTGGCTCTCGATGTTGTGCCGACCTGTGACACCAATCTGAAGCCCAATTAACCTACGCTATTCCATTTTCGTCCATATTTTCATCCAATGACCTCTTAAATGCCCTTAATGTTGGCAAGTCTACTACTGTTGCAGGGAGGGCATTCCATCCCATACTACTCTCTGAGTAAAGAACCTACCTCTGACATCCGACCTATATCTATCACTCAATTTAAAGCTCTGTCCCCTTGTGCTAGCCATCACCATCCGAGGAAAAAGGTTCTCACTGTCCAATCCTCTTGTATGTCTCTATTAAGTCATCTCTCAACCTTCTTCTCTCTAATAAAAACAGCCTCAAGTCCCTAAGCCTTTTCTCATAAGATCTTCCTTCCATACCAGGTAACATCTGGTAAACCTCCTCTGCACACTTCCTAATGTTTCCACACCCTTCCTATAATGCGGCGACCAGAACTGTGCAACGGAGTTTTGTACAGCTGCAACATATTCTCATGGCTCCGAAATTCAATCCCTCAACCAATAAAAGCTAACACACCATAGACTTCTTAGCAATCCTGGGTGGCAACTTTCAGGGATCTATGCACATGGACGCAGAGTTTGCTCATCCACACTACCAAGAATCTTACCATTAACCCAGTACTCCGTATTCCTGTTACTCCTTCCAAAGTTAATCATCTGATTGAATAGTTTCGGATCTTCAATAGATTCTTAATCCCAGGTTATTACTGAATGCAAATTCCACCATCTGTCATGACAAAGTTTGAACACAGGTCCCTAGAACATTAGCTGAGTTTCTGGATTAATAGTCTAGCGATACCACTAGGCCATCGCCTCCCTAAATACAACACGGAAACAAATCCTTCAGTCCAACTAGTCCACACCAACCATGTTCCCAAACTAAAAGAGTTCCACTTGCCCCTGCATTTGGCCCAAATCCCTCCAAACCGTTCTTATTCATATACTTATCCAAATCTTTTTTACAGGGTAGAAATGTCAATTACTAAGGGACACAGGTTTATGGTAAAAGTGGGAAAATTTAAAGGAGATGCAAGAGGCATTTTTTTTAAGAGGGTGGTAAATGCCTGGAATGCACTGCCAGAGGAGTTGGTAGAAGCAGATACAATAGCAATGTTTATGAGCCATCTTGACAGATAAATGAATAGGCAGAGAATATAGGGATATGGACTGCATAAAGGCAAAAGATTTTCTAGTTTAGAAATGAGTCACGTGATGGTGCAGGTGAGGTGAGCCGGAGCGCCTGTTCCTGTGCTGTACCATTCTTTGTTTGTTCATATACTGTCATTTCGGAGAAGCACCAGGTATAATATTCAAAATATATCTACTCAAGAGTCGTTGACATTTAAGACTAGTAATGTTTGCCCACAGTAGCACCCACAAGCTAAGCACCACTTAAGTTTGTGAATGTGTATTGAAATGGGTTTGAAGTGATGAAGCTGGGAGAGGGTGGGAAATGGGACCCAGGAGATGGAAGGCAGAGAGAGAGAGGTAAGTGACAAAATGGGTGGGTGGGTGGGGCAAAAAATGAAGAGGAGAAAGTGAGAGGGAGAGAGACCCTTGGATCTAGCATCCTCACTCCCCCTGCACAAGATCCTCACTAACCACCACTGAACCTATTTCAAAATTCTATGAACATGAACAGTGCAGCCTTTAAATATGATGTCACAATAAATGTCATATGATGAATGAAACAGTGCACACTTGTATTTCCAGATTGGTGTGGATGTGTAATTGCCCACGTCAGCAGAAATTGCCTTTAAGATTAGTTACATGCCATTTCTACTTTGCACAGAGGGTTTCATTGGATATTGTAAAACAAATTAATTTTCATCATTTTTGGAAAGAATATTCTGTGTTCCCACAAATTTCCATATCCAAATTTTGAACATGTTCTCCCTGTTAATGAAACTGCATGTTAGGAACAAATTTGCAACATTTATTCCTATTCTTTTATGCAATTTGGTAACTAATGTAAAATTGGACTACGGATTTCCAAATTATATTGTTCAATTTAATATCTAGGACTTGCATAGACTGAAATATTCTTAAAAAAAAGACTGAAAACACTGATTTAAAATGACCACAGGCATCATCTGACTGAAAATGATCAAATTTACATGCGGATTAGACAGAAAGCCAAACTGAAATTAACATTTTACCCAAAAGACAAGGACGCCAGTTGGTGATGTGAAAATACAATGATCTCCCATTTTTATTTGACACCTTGATAGACAGCATTGCATACTGGAGATGAAAAATTCACTTGTAATTGTCAAGCTTGAAGACAATCAACACAGAAATACACAGACAAGGCTGTACTCCATGAAAGTTTCGTCAGAGCGCGAAGAAACTAAAGATACAGAATTGAAAGAATGAGAAACTCTCTCTATCTCTCCAGAAGAAGGGCTTGATAGCAATACAAACTGAAAAGAATAATAAAAACAACAAGAACTCAAAGATCTGTCAGAAGTATCTGGGTGGGCACTTAACATGCCAGGACACAGTAGGCTGTATACCAAGTGGGATTAGTGTAATTTAGTGTATGCTGGTCAGCATAGACACAGTGGAGTGAAGGGTCTGTTTTCATGCTTATGACTTTATGACAACTTCAACATTCAGTACTGCTGATGATCTATGCCACCAACTAAGCAACTGTGGTCACCTCATGCCTCAGGACACCAAATGATTCTAAACTCTGTTTTTAAAAATCCTTTGTAGTGGGCATTATCTCCTTTTTACGCAAGTGTGTGTTTGGGGGCTTACATGATCTCAATGTTTACATGCTTCATGTCAGGTTTTCATTAATTTCCTAAGGTTGAGCAGATAATCAATGAACTCTTTCTTTTAAGGAAACTGTGCACATGGCTCTTTGCTATTACAGTAAAGGTTGCTTTATTATATTTTAACTGGTGAGAAGTAGAACCTCATGCTAAAAAATAGAAGTTTGTATTCTGGCCAGTCAACAAATTGGGAAAAAGGGAAGCTGATTAATGCCTCAGTTGGTCGTAACAAATTAAATTGCACAACCAGACTTCAATTTGTGGTATGTGAAGAATTCCAACAAAAATAAGACTTCTCCATTTCTTCTATTATACTATTTTTACATCTTAATAAGATACTTACAATTTTTGAAGGCTATTATGAAGCAGACGTGGGAATAGCAGAAGCACAAGTCCTGCGATGATTGTAGCAATGCAGAGCAGAGAGAGGAGACCAAGCATTGCCACAATAGCCCTTTCATTCCCCTCTGATACCATATACGAGCAGTCACAATCACTGGCTATCAAACAAATAAAAACAGAATGACAATTGAGTTACTAATTAAATGATCCAAATTCACCTGTAATTAGTTTAAGGCAATGGAAAATGAACTGAAACTGAAGCAGTCATGTATTAAACTTTGCTCAAAGCAGCTGCATTTTTCTCTTATGGCCTTCCAATTCTGAACAGTTTCTATCAGGTAAGCTGCAACTGAACATCATTTGGCTACTTGCATTTCTCATTCCTTTAAAATTAGGTTTGATCTTCAAAATGGCTCAGGACATTCTACATAGAATGAACTGACTACTGGTGCATCCCGCCAATTAATGATCCCAAACCAAAATAAGTTCAGTAAGAATATCAATTTACTGGTCATATTTTTAGAATATGCCTTTTTGTTTGAGAAAGAAGGTTTTATGAAATAAAGTTGTGACTGTAGAAAACAAGGTAAATACGAGGTAAATAAATAGGGAGATTATTACACTTGAAAGGTCACAATAAAATAGATGGAGTATAGAACACAGAACAGTACAGCACAGAATAGGCCCTTCAGCCCACGATGTTGTGCCGAGCACTTATCATAGTCTAAGATCAACCTAACCTACACATCCCTCAATTTATTGAGGATACAAACTGAAATAAAAAGAGAAACATACATAGGAGCCTGATCCCCTATGTTTCTAAGGAAATAAAAATTAATCTGAAAATTAAAAGTCTCTGGGCAGATAGAGAGTGGTTAGGGCTGTATAAAATAGAGAAATGCAGGATCATCCAAACCAGTTGAATTTAGATTTTTTTTGTGGTTTGCTGCTCACTAAAAGAAGATAGCCAAATTAAACAAATTAGATGGGTCTGTACTGTAAGCAGAGCAAAAAAAAAACTGACATCATCATTAACACTTTGGCATGCAGTTAAGACTTAATCTCATTTTGAATTTTGAGAGAGGCTGGGATGTTACCACTCCACGACAAGAGCCCTCATATCAAATAAACTGGAAGTTCATCAGTAATAATCTGAACAAATTAAACTCTTAGTTTATCTGATAGACCCACAATTCATAGTTGCTAATTGTCAGCTACTCTGCATAACTTTCATGCCCATGCAGACAGACTATAGAATCAGTCAGAAAGTAGTCCAAAAACTATAGAACTTGGTGGAATACTTATTTTAAAGCACAATCAATAAGGTTTTCCAGCAATCTCAGGAGATTAAAAAAAGTGATAGATTGTAAAATCAGCATTGCAAAGAATTCCATCATTTAGCCTATGAGCTGGTTAGGTTAAAAATGTCCTATTAATTTCTGCCTCATTCAATTCATTCATTGAATTCATGCATTCATTAAATACATAATGAGGCTTGGTTGAGAACCCAGATATATTAACCTGTTAAATCAGCTATGCCTAAGCGAAAACTTTGATCTTAATGCAGGAGCAAATTATTGCAGATACTGGAATCTGTACTGAAAACAAAAAATGCCAGAAATCACAACAGGGCAAACAGAATCCATGGAGAGAGAACAAGCTAATGTTTTGAATCAAGATGACTCTTCATCAGAATTGACGTGAATTGTGGAGGGAACAGAATTTGTGAAATAGTGGGAGGTTGGAGTGCTGGGGAAAAAAAAGGGCGCTGATAGTTCAGATTAAATGGTCAGAATATGAGAATGGCAGAACAATGTGTGTCAAACTGCCAAACGGATGGTCCCTCTGGACTGGGGGAGGGGACATGGTGACATAGAATACAACTAGTAAAGCTAAAAGAAAGGGAAGCATGGCAGTGAGTTCACAATCTGGAGACATTGAATTCAATATTAAGGCCAGAAGGTTGTAAGGTGCTGAGTCTGAAGAATATATGTTGTTCCACCAGTTTGCACTGTGATTCACTGGAGCATTGCAGCATGCTGAAGACAGATAAGTGGGGCATGCGAGCTGATGCTTTGTGTGGTTCTGTTCACTGAGCTGGGAATTTGTGTTGCAGATGTTTTGTCCCCTGTCTAGGTGACATCCTCAGTGCTTGGGAGCCTCCTGTGAAGCGCTTCTGTGATCTTTCTTCCAGCATTTGTAGTGGTTTGAATCTGCTGCTTCCGATTGTCAGTTCCAGCTGTCCATTGCAGTGGTCGGTATATTGTGTCCAGGTTGATGTGCTTATTGATTGAATCTGTGGATGCTTTGTTAAAATGACCAGCTATGGGAAGGTCAGGGTCATGTTTGGTTACAGAGCGGTGGTGTTCTGCAAAGCTGTTTGATTTCTCCAATGTACTAATATCTCCAATGTTTCCACTATTGCATAAATGTTGCCCCTCCACACTTCATTGGTGAAGAGTCATCTAGACTCAAAAACATTAGCTTGCTCTCTCTCCACAGCTGCTGCCTGATCTGCTGTGATTTCTAGCAATTTTTGTTTTCAGAAAACATTGATCTGACAGGTCTCTTTCAGTGAACTATTTTGTCAATTGCAAAATTTTTTCTCTCACAAGATGTAAGATGTAGCAGCAGAATTTGGGCATTCACTAAGATCATAGCTGATCTGATCATTCTCAAAGTGACTTTCCTACCTTTTTACCATGGCCATTATTCCCTTACTAATTAAAAATCTGTCTACCTTAGCCTTAAATACACTGAACAACCCAGCTTCTACAATCCTCTGTGGTAAAGAATCCTACAGATACATAATAGGCATAGTCAGAGATGTGCAGCACAGAAACAGACCCTTCGGTCCATGCAGACCAGATATCCTAACCTAAACTAGTTCCATTTGCCAGCACTTGGCCTATATCCCTCCAAACCCTTCCTATTCATATACCCATCCGGATGCCTTTTAAATGTTGTAATTGTACCAGCCTCCACCATTTCCTCTGGGAAAAAGTGAGGACTGCAGATGCTGGAGATCAGAGCTGAAAATGTGTTGCTGGAAAAGCGCAGCAGGTCAGGCAGCATCCAAGGAACAGGAGATTCGCCATTTCGGGCATAAGCCCTTCTTCCTGAAGAAGGGCTTATGCCCAAAACGTCGAATCTCCTGTTCCTTGGATGCTGCCTGACCTCCACCACTTCCTCTGGCAGGTCATTCCATAAATGCACCATCTGTTGCATGAAAATGTTGCCTTTAGGTCACCCTAAATCTTTGCCCTCTAGTTCTGGACTCCCCTACCCCAGGGAAAGTACCCTGTTTATTTATCCTATTCCTGCCCCTCATGATTTTGTAAACCTCTATAGAGGTCACCCATCAGCCTCCGATGTTCCAGGGAAAACAGCCCCAACCTATTCAGCCTCTCCCCATAGTTAAAATCCTTCAACCTGGCAACATCCTATTAAATTTTTTCTGAACCCTTTCAAGTTTCACAACATCCTTCTGATAAGAGGGAGATTAGAATTGCATGCATTGGCCAAATCAATGTCCTGTACAGTCTCAACATGACCTCACAACTCCTATATTCAAATATAATCATACACTCTCTTTCATCGCACAAGTGTGAATGAGAAGTGGTTGGATATGTTGAGTAGTATGAAAAGGTTCTAATTTACATTCCTTCGTAGAAAAGTGTATGCAAATGTCCAATGATAAGATTAAGCTTATCTAATCTTTTTATTGTTTAAGCTTTATTAATAGACTTTTACATAAACGCATGATTTAGAGTTGTTGCAAGGGGAAAGCCTAGCCTGTATTCTGACACATGTGCTGATGGCGAAGAAACACAAGGCAGTAATTACATCAACCATGAGCGATATAAAGTATAACTTTAGGAACTAAACATAGTCAAGCTATTCAATAGCTATTGTATGAAAAGGTGACAGTTGATAATACCTAGTTTTAAAGGGTTTAAAGGACAATTATTTAATAAGGTCTTACACTGGTAAGTATTAGAATCAGCAACTATGATTGATTACATGAGTTACCTGTCTTCAAAGGATTCAAAAAATGACACGTCCTGAAGTTTTATCTGTGCCACAACTTTTGAGGTTGGAAAGATATGGTATAGAAAGGAGCATGGCTATCAACAAATCTTCAGTTCAATCAAAAATATATCAGCAGAAAAGCTTAGAGTTGCATTGAGAATTCATGCTAGGTATCAATAAAGTCTATCATACTCTTGTCTTCACTTTAAATCTTTTTATGAACTACAAGGGGATAAGATTGAATTGTAACAGTTACATAGGCAAATGTGATAGTAATTTTACTCTTAGCAAGGTACAGAAGATGAATGATCAAATAATTATTTCCTGGTGTTGATGGAAGTGTTTATGTAGCAAAACGTAACAGGAAAAGTTTGGTTGTTTTTCAGTAATTCTCTTTTTATACTTAGTGGTGCACGAAGCAGACATTACGAGATTTTCCTTGACAGGTTACTAACCTGTTAGCATTTTTGCAAGTTTGCCCCAAAATGATCTTTTATTGTCACTTGAGCAGACACATGTTGCCTCATCCAAATATGGCACCAGACAATGTAATACAGTGGCTACTGCACTAAAATGGCAGTCTCAATGATGTCCATCAACAAATTAAGATTATCACACTAATGAACATAATATAAATATACTTCAAACATTACAACTGGGCATCAATCATCTTTAATATATATTAGTTATGTGATATTTCTTTGTCTTTAAGATGATGAAATCGTTGTACTTGCAATGCTTACCCATTCTCTGATCTGCTTCATCAGGTCTGTACTATAAACAGAACAAAAATATCATCAATCAGAAAATGATATAAATGCAATACTCCAATGCAAGCCCTGTTGCACGCCAAACATATACTAATTAGTCCACTTGGAAATGCCTCTACCTCTGTTTATTATGCTTTATTACCTTTAGTGCTTTTGCTTTGACATGATAGCAGGTGAAGAAGTTAATGCAATGACCAGCGGTATCCAGGAGCATGTGCGATCCCTGTCTTAGTTAATGCTTGACTAAATTAGTTATCAAATTGCACTATTTATGACATAATGCTCAACATACAAAATCTACCTCGGGGTGACATTTACTTTATGAATATTACCAAAACATGACATTTTCACATTGTTTCAAGACATATTTCACACCAAAGGCAGACTGTAGTGTAGGCATGCAACAAGGAAGTTACCATAGCTACACTGGCAAGAGACCATAATCTGATCATTCTTCCACCACAGAACAGACAAAGTGTACAAGCTGTGAAGTTTCTATTTAATAGTATGCAGAGTGGCTCAGAAAACTAATCTGTTGTCAAAGATCTTCATGTCTACATATTAAAACTGGTCAATTTTGATTATCTCTGTTTGATGTCAATGATAACTAACAAACCATGTGGTGTCAGTAGCCAGGTGTCAGGAGTTACAACTGGATAGTCCCTGTAAGTGAGCAGAACGGTGAATAGCACTGCTACCTTACAGCACCAGGGACCGAAGTTTGACTCCAGTTTTGGGTGACTGTTTGTCGGGAGTTTGCACAATTTCCTCCAGGTCCTCTGGTTTCCTCCCACAGTCCAAATATGTGAAGATTAGATGGATTAGCCTTGTTAAATTGCCTATAGTTTCCAGGGATGTGTGAGTTACCTATGGGAAAGGCAGGGTTACAGGAATGGGGTGGGTCCGGGAGGGATGCTCTTCAGAGGGTTGGGATGGATCCAATGAGCTGAATGGCCTGCTTCCACACTGTAGGGATTCTAGTATTCTAGGAGCACAGGTCATGGATTTTACCTGTGGCAAAACAAACAATGACCAATGACACAAACACTGCACTAGAGGTCTTGTTGGTAGAGATGGAATGAAATATTCTATCCACAGGGACCCAAGACGCCCTCAAGACAGAAAATGATCAACAATTAATGTCAGCAGTCCAGCCTGATAACATGAATGGAATGCCTTAAGAAGTTAAATGATCTCACCTATATGGTCAAGATCAGTGAATACAGCTTTCACTGCTATATCCTGCAACTAAAACAGAAGGCTCAAACTGCTAAATTCACCATACCTCCGCTTCACAGGCTCCTAGCAGTTCCTATTATATGTGGCAAGCAGGCATACAACATGTATTCCTTCATCAGATGGGGTACTGAGTACAAGAGTTGGCCGGTCATGTTACAGTTGTATAAGACTTTGGTTTGGCCACATTTGGAATACTGCGCACAGTTCTGGTCATCACATTACCAAAAGGATGTGCATTCTTTGGAGAGGGTGCATAGGAGGTTCACCAGGATGTTGTCTTGTATGGAGGGTGCTTGCTATACAGAGAGGTTGAGTAGATTAAGATTATTTTCATTGAAAAGGAGGTTGAGGGGGGACCTGATTCAGGTTTACAAAATCATGAGAGGTGGAGACAGGATGGATAGCAAGAACTTTGTAGCAGAGTAGGGGACTCAATTACGAGGGGTCACGAGTTCAAAGTGAGCGGGGAAAAGTTTAGGGGAGATTCACGCAGAGGGTTATGGGTGCCTGGAATGCATTGCCAGCAGAGGTGGTGGGGCAGGAACGATGGCGACATTTAAGATGTATCTAGACAGATACATGAATGGGCAGGGAGCAAAGGGATAGAGATCTTTGGAAAATAGGCAGCAGGTTTAGACAGAGGATCTGGATCAGTGCAGGCTTGGAGGGCTGAAAAGCCTGTTCCTGTGCTGTAATTTTCTTTATTCTTAAGTTCCATTTATATTATAGTATTCTGATCTTCATATTAAGAAGTGTGCAGCTACAAAGTGGTAGAAAGGCTCCTGATACCACATGGTTTGTTAGTTATCATTTACAATAAGTAGTCACAATCAAAACTGATCCCACAAAATAGGCAGTGCATTTTATGTACACCAAAGTAAGTAAATAAATGCATGAGGATTTCAATTACACTTTGAAAGGCATTTTGTGGTCTGAACTACTCACCTTTCTATTGACTATGATCACAGGTTTAGCAGTAGTAGATAATGATAAAGATCTGGCAGAATAAGATGGATTTGACTTTGTAGCTGACACAGGATTCAAATTTGAAGATGGTAAACTAGACTCTGAAGATGTAGTAGGAGCTTCATTGATGATTATTTCCAATGCCCCGGATGCAGGTGCAACGAAAGTTGTAACATTTTCAGTTTCTGACCAAGCTAGATTAAAATTGGATAAAATAGGATCAGCAGTCAATATTCTAAATATTAGAAAAACCGGATAAAGAAAAAATAAAACAAGACTTGTGGCATTTCACATTTTAATAATATACTAAAGAAGGTGAAGATACTGCATTTAAATTCTTGGGAAACTCAACATAGCAATGCTTTTTGATAGGTCAGCACATAACTTTAACTCCTGGACAACAGTGCAGCAAAGTGAGTCCAGATTACCTTTGTTATGATCTTGGGAGAGACCAACACTTTTTATTTCATAAATGCTAGGTATTTGGTAAGAAGCAAAACACTTTATCACACAGAAATAAAAAATAAATCTTAAGTAGTCACAATTACATACAAATATGCAATGAACAAATTTCTTTATGATCTAAACTTCTTATAAGGTTCACTTAAGGAAGGTGGATGTAGCTGGTTGGGCAACCATTTATTATCCATCTCTAGTTGCCTTTGAGAAGTTAATGACGAGCAGTCTACTTGACCCACTGCAGTCCATTTAGTATAGGTACACCATTAGGGAGGGAGTTCCAGGATTCTGACCCAGTGACGCTGATGGAACAGCGATATACTTCCAAGTCAGAATATGAGTCACTTGGGAAGGCAGCTGCCAAAGTATTGATGTTCCCATGTATCAACTGTCCTTGTCTGTGAGGGTAGTGGCCATGACTGTGGAAGGTGTTATCCAAGGAGCTTGATGAATTTCTCAGTGCATCTTCCAGATGGCAAACACTGATCCTACTTAGGGTCAATGGTGGAGGGACTGAAGGTTTGCGGATGTGGTGTCAATAAGTGTGCAGCTTTGTTGTGGATAGTTTCATGGCTTATGTGTTGTTGGAACTGCAGTCATCCAGGGGAATGCTGCATCATAGCTGAAAATGTGTTGCTGGTTAAAGCACAGCAGGTTAGGCAGCATCTCAGGAATAGGGAATTCGACGTTTCGAGCATAAGCCCTTCATCAGGAATGAGAGAGAGTAGCCAAGCAGGCTAAGATAAAAGGTAGGGAGGACGGACTTGGGGGAGGGGCGATGGAGGTGGGATAGGTGGAAGGAGGTCAAGGTGAAGGTGATAGGCTGGAGTGGGGTGGGGGCGGAGAGGTCAGTAAGGAGATTGCAGGTTAGGAGGGCGGTGCTGAGTTGAGGGAACCGACTGAGACAAGGTGGGGGGAGGGGAAATGAGGAAACTGGAGAAATCTGAATTCATACCTTGTGGTTGGAGGGTTCCCAGGCGGAAGATGAGGCGCTCCTCCTCCAGCCGTCGTGTTGTTATGTTCTGCCGGTGGAGGAGTCCAAGGACCTGCATGTCCTCGGTGGAGTGGGAGGGTGAGTTAAAGTGTTGAGCCACGGGGTGGTAGGGTTGGTGGGTCCGGGCGGCCCAGAGGTATTCTCTGAAGCGTTCCGCAAGTAAGCGGCCTGTCTCCCCAATATAGAGGAGGCCACATCGGGTGCAGCGGATGCAATAGATGATGTGTGTGGAGGTACAGGTGAACTTGTGGCGGATATGGAAGGATCCCTTGGGGCCTTGGAGGGAAGTGAGTGTGGAGGTGTGGGCGCAAGTTTTACATTTCCTGCGGTTGCAGGGGAAGGTGCCGGGGGTGGAGGTTGGGTTGGTGGGGGGTGTGGATCTGACGAGGGAGTCACGAAGGGAGTGGTCCTTGCGGAACGCTGATAGGGGAGGGGAGGGAAATATATCCTTGGTGGTGGGGTCCGTTTGGAGGTGGCGGAAATGACGGCGGATGATACGTTGTATGCGGAGGTTGGTGGGGTGATAGGTGAGAACCAGTGGGGTTCTGTCTTGGTGGCGGTTGGAGGAGCGGGGCTCAAGGGCGGAGGTGCGGGAAGTGGAGGAGATGTGGTGGAGGGCATCGTCGATCACGTCTGGGGGGAATCTGCGGTCCTTGAAGAAGGAGGCCATCTGGGCTGTGCGGTGTTGGAACTGGTCCTCCTGGGAGCAGATGCGGCAGAGACGAAGGAATTGGGAATATGGGATGGAGTTTTTACAGGGGGCAGGCTGGGAGGAGGTGTAGTCCAGGTAGCTGTGGGAGTCAGTCGGTTTATAGTGGATGTCTGTGTTGAGTCGGTCGCCCGAGATAGAGATGGAAAGGTCTAGGAAGGGGAGGGAGGAGTCTGAGACAGTCCAGGTGAATTTCAGGTCAGGATGGAAGGTGTTAGTAAAGTTGATGAACTGTTCAACCTCCTCGTGGGAGCACGAGGCAGCGCCGATACAGTCATCGATGTAGCGGAGGAAAAGGTGGGGGGTGGTGCCAGTGTAGTTGCGGAAGATGGACTGTTCCACATATCCTACGAAGAGGCAGGCATAGCTGGGGCCCATGCGGGTGCCCATGGCAACTCCTTTAGTTTGGAGGAAGTGGGAGGATTGAAAAGAGAAGTTATTCAGGGTGAGGACCAGTTCAGTCAGTCAAAGGAGGGTGTCAGTGGAAGGGTACTGGTTGGTGCGGCGGGAAAGGAAGAAGCGGAGGGCTTTGAGTCCTTCGTGATGGGGGATGGAGGTGTACAGGGACTGGATGTCCATAGTGAAAATAAGGCGTTGGGGACCGGGGAAGCGAAAATCCTGGAGGAGGTGGAGGGCGTGGGTGGTGTCCCGAACGTAGGTGGGGAGTTCTTGGACTAAAGGGGACAGGACCGTGTCGAGGTATTGGGAGATGAGTTCTGTGGGGCAGGAGCAGGCTGAGACAATGGGTCGGCCGGGGCAGGCAGGTTTGTGGATTTTGGGCAGGAGGTAGAAACGGGCGGTGCGGGGTTGTGGGACTATGAGGTTGGAGGCGGTGGATGGGAGATCCCCTGAGGTGATGAGGTCATGGATGGTCTGGGAGATGATGGTTTGGTGGTGGGAGGTGGAGTCGTGGTCAAGGGGGCGATAAGAGGAGGCGTCCGCGAGCTGGCGTTTGGCCTCAGTGGTATAAAGGTCAGTGCGTCAAACTACCACCGCGCCTCCCTTGTCTGCGGGTTTGATGGTGAGGTTGGGATTGGAGCGGAGGGAGTGGAGGGCTGCACGTTCTGAGGGTGAGAGGTTGGAGTGGGTGAGAGGGGTGGACAGGTTGAGTCACGGCGGCAGTTGGCTATAAAGAAGCCGAGGGCGGGTAGGAGGCCAGCACGGGGTGTCCAGGTGGATGGGGTGTGTTGGAGGCGGGAGAAGGGGTCGTCAGAGGGTGGGCAGGAGTCTTGGTTGTGAAAGTAGGCACGGAGGCGAAGGCGGCGGAAGAATTGTTCAATATCTCGGCGCGTGTTGAACTCATTAATCCGAAGGCGTAGGGGAATGAAGGTGAGGCCCCTGCTGAGGACTGATCTTTCATCCTCAGAGAGGGGGAGATCTGGAGGGATGGTGAAAATCCGGCATGGTTGGAAGCTAGGACCTGGTGTGGGACTGGAGCTGGGGCTGGGGGCGGGGTTAGGGGCGGGGACATAGATCGATATACTGCATCATACTCTTAATTCGTGACTGGTGGATAGCAACAAGCTTTTGGAAGTCAGGAGTTTTGTTATCTGTTGCTAACCTTTAACTTGTTCCTGTAGCAACAGTATTTATATGGCTCAACTTACCAGGTCTTTCGTGGATTCAAAATACAGTTAACATTTTGATCCTTCTTCAGGAGAGTGAACTCAAATCTAATTTCTCTCCAACAATGCTGCCAGACCTGCTGAATTTCTTCAGCGAGTTCTGTTTTTATATGTTTTAGATCTCCAGCATCTGAAGTTCTTTGTTTTATTTATATGGCTGGTCCAGTTCAGTTTCTGGTCAATGGTTATCCTCGATATGTTGACAAGAAGGATTCAGTGATGATGATATAATTGAATGGATAGATTCTCTCTTGTTAGAGACAGTCATTGCCTCACACTTGTGTGGTTTGAATGCTACTTGCCACTTTTCAGCCCAAACCTAGACATTGTCTGATATCTCTCCACAGATGCTGTGAGATTTGCTGAGATTTTCCAGCAATTTCTGTTTTTGTTGCTGCATTTGGACAGGGACTGCTTCAGTATCTGAGAGGTCATGAAGGATGTTGAACATTCTTAAACAACAACAAACATTGCCATTCTGATCCTATGTCAGAGAGAAGGTCTTTGATGAAGCAGTCGAAAATGTTTGGGCCTAGGACACTATCCTGAGAAACTGATGCAAAGATATCCTGGAGCTGAGATGACTGACCTCCAACCACTACAAACATTTTCCCTGCTGTTGGGTAGGAATGCAGTCACCAGAGAGCTTTCCCCCTGACTCTCATCTTGCAAGAGCTTGTTGATGCTGCATATGATCAAGTGCAGTCTTGATGTCAAGGGCAGTCATTTTCACCTCACCTCTGGAATTCAGCTCTTTTGCCCATGTTTGGAACTGAAACTGAACTTCCGAACCAAATTTCCTTCGAGAACCATTTGACCACAAAAACAGTCAAGTCAGATATTTATCAAAAATCTAAGAATAATGACCTGACTACTATTTCAAAGATTTATATGTTTAGACTGTCATACATGAAATGTTTCTCCAATGCAGAAGGAAAAAAACACATCAAGAGAAAAGTCTGGCAGAAAAAGAGAGAACTCAAGCTTTTTGCTGTATGCAGCTTCAAAATCCCAACAGCTGCTGAAAGCTAAACTAAAATTCTGGTTCTTTGGGAACCTGACTCCACTCATGCATGCTGCTTCTATTGTTCCAGCTTTTAAACAAAAGCCTCAAGCAATAAAAATGTTTTTTTTATTTAGGTTTGAGTTTTCCTTACTCCCAAATTACGTCCTACTGGTACCACATGTGCCACCCATTTTTCATCTGCCTGAATACGTAATGGTCTCTATTTCCTCATCAAAACTTCATTTTTAGGACAGTAACATTCTGAGATACACTCAGATTCTTCTTCTGTGTATGCTTTATGAAAAAAAAATTGTTTTTTTCTTGTTTGTTGTTGTAATTCCACCAACCTCTCTGAACTAAAAATATTCACTTTGTCCTCCACCTGTTCTTGTTTTTTCCTCAATTATTTGATCAAATGTAGTTTCTGGTAATTGAATTTCAACTTCCTTATACTTATCCCATCATTTCTCCTCCTGTTTCAACCTGTGGCTTTGTGACCTTGTTACCATAGTGAAAAAAAATCCCATATATCCTGTGATATCTCAGTTGTCTGACTTTCCACAAACTTTTCAACCACACTATGCATCACTCATGCCTGTGATCCACAGGATAAGTTGTATCTCTAGAACAGCGAATTTCTTAATTATTTATACTACCACTCCACTTTTCACCGGACTCTCCAACCTCATCCTTTTACAATAGAAGTCTACTCCTCTCATCATGAATTCCACATGCTGGCAAAATGCCTTCCAAAGTACATACCTCTTAATTTCTCACCATCAAAGATTAATTTGTTCCTGTATCTCCAAGTTTAAATTTCTTTACCTATTCTCCCTGGTACACATGAGTAAATCATACCCACACAGGTAAATTTTTCAAGAGATCTGATATTTATGAACCAATCCCTTACCAGACTGCAAATTCTTTTGCAGCTGTTTAGCTTCCACTAGGTTTTCCTTTACCACTTTAATAAAACCCATGGCTTATCCTTTTTTACCACATCCATTTTCCCAATACTTTTCTTAAACCACCAACATTGTGACTTCATGGATCCTACATTATTGCAGTGAAAACACCTGAGGTTTTCCTTAAACTTCTCTTCCTCTCTCATTTTGTTTTAAACTTGTGGTAAACTAACTTTACTATCTTCTTTTCATTTATGACCTGAGGATTTCATTTTTCCCCAATTTCTATTCCTCACAGAATGAAATTAATACTTCAATATATGAACTAATTTGTAATCATCTCTTGTTTCTGCTAACCTTGTAGTTCTAACTCTCTGCTCTCACTTGTTCAAGAAGTGATTGTTTGAACTCCTCCAAAATAACAATTTCTCTAAGTGTCATATGTCTGATCTGTTTTCAATGCCCTTATCCATCTAACAAAGTTACTTTGTGTAATCGTCTCATACTCTATGTACTTTTGACCAGGTTCCCTCCAGATACCTATAACATTGTTTGTAGGCTTCTGACACTAGCTTATATGCACTTTAGATAGTGTTTTTCACCTCATCATACTTCCCAGATAACTCCTCTGATAGTGATATTATATCTCACTAGCTCTGCCTATCAAGTTTTGTTTGAATCAACAATACCCGCATGGTCACCAGCATTTCATTTCTTTAGCTACTTGTTCCAAATAAAATGAAAAAAAGCTTCTATCTCTTTCTCATCAAACTTTGGTAACATTGGGACATATTTAAACAGATCACTACCACGTTTTTGGCTACAATGTGCTTGCTCTTCATCACTGTCCCCATTATTACTCCTATTTTCTACCTTTGCCACTTTAAGTCGACTTTTCTCTTTCATTGCTAACTGTTGAAGTTCAAGACCCCTCTTTGTCCCCCTCTCTTCGCTAGGCTTTCCTTTCTTTTTCCTTTAAGTTTAATCACAACTCCAACTGTTTCATTTCCTTTTCATATTCAAGCTGCTTCATTTCCAATTCAATTTTAGCCATTTCTAATTATTCTGTTCGCATTCCTGGCTACTGTAAATGCAGTATTATCTCCCCTTTCCTCACAGACATTCCAATTTGTTTCCTAATTCTGAAAGCTTTGCCTTGCTCACTTTCGGTAAAATTACCTAAGTGACTTCTTCCACCCCTAGGAAACTCTTAAGTGACGAAAGAACCATTACTACAGAAGGCACATCCTGTTTTTATGAAATGAATGCAACACCAGAAGTTAAAAAGAAAAATCAACATCATCATTCACTGTCTTTGAATCTAATAATCCCAAACCCAACCAGGAAGTAGACATTTTGAACCCACCAAGAGCACCCAATTTGTTCTGGACTAGATCAAACCATCTTTAAATATATCAAGGGGGTAGTCTAGACTCCAACATTTTCTTATTCAAAGGCATGTGTAAAGTACTGTGTTCCAGATATAATTTCATTTGTTACATTACTCAGCTTTAAGCAAAACACATTTTTTTATTCTACAAACACAAACGAAAGAAAGAAGAACTGGTCTAACTTTAACTCTACTGGAAACTTATCAGAATGATTGGTTAGTTAACTACTAGACAGCAACTGTTCCAATATAATAATATTCCATAAACATGCCCTTGGCAAAGGTAAGTTCAGTCAAATAGACTACCTCAGATGCAATGTTTCTCCAGTCCAGGAGTAAAGAACATCAAAAGGAAATTCAAGCAGAGAGAGAGAATTCTGGCAGAGAGGGAGAGATGTATGGCAGCTTCAAAACCCCAACAACTACTGAAAGCTAAACTAAAACTCTGGCTCTGTGGGACCTGACTCCACCCATTCATGCTGTTTCTATTGTTCCTACTTCAAAAGGGCCACAGAGGCTGTTCATTTTATTGTCTTGGAACAGACCACTGAACAACTCTGCTCCGACCTCTCTTCATAACAAAAAGATCAAAAACATACACCTCTTAAAGCCATAATATCATCACACCCCACAAACCAGGCCTTATCATCATATGGGCTGCTACCAGACACAACCCACAGCTACTAATAGTTCTTTTAGCAGCTGTTTATTATCCCAAGCTGACCATTACCCATTCCTTTGTCTACAGAACTGTTTTCTCTGCCTTTGGGGCTCTACCTCCGACTATTGTTTACCCCTACCTCCACCCCCACTCACTGTCTGCATAAATACCAACCCTTTCCTAACTACCATCAGTTCTGAAGAAAAATCACTGGACCGAAGATGTTAACTCTGCTTTCTCTCCATAGATGGGTGGAATGGTAACTCAGTGATTAGCACTGCTGCCTCAGAGCGCCAGGGACCCGGGTTTGATTCCAGTCCTGAGCAACACTCTGTGTGGAGTTTGCACATTCTCCCTGTGTCTGCATAGGTTTCCTCTGGGTGCTCCTGTTTCCTCCCACAGTCCAAATTAGTACAGGTTAGGTTCATAGGCAATGCTAAATTGCCTGTAGCGTTCAGGGATGTGTACATTAAGTGCATAGAGCACTAGGTTAAGGGAATGAGTCTGAGTGGGATAATCTTCAGAGCGTCGATGTAAACTTGTTGGGCCAAAAGGTCTGTTTCCACACTGTAGGAATTCTATGATAAATAGAGAAATTGCTGGAGTTGTTTAAGTTTTCCAGCAATTTCTGTTTTTGTTACTGTTACAACTTAACTGGGCCAGTAATAATGTCCCATTGTTCCACAAGCCATCCCAAAATATACAAAGTCCCAATTAGACCACCAAGATGACCAATTTGCCTGACTAGCTGCTATATAGGACAAAAGTAATTCACACCATTTCATCATTAACAGAAAAATAACTGTTCACTGTAATTCTATCAAAACACAAAGAAAGAATTCCTAATCTACTATATTCCTTCAAAACACCTAGAAAACATGCACACTCATTCACAATTAAGATAAAAGACAATAGTTTGATACATGTACAATGGTGGAAAAGGTATACAGACAAAATAAAGAAAATTACAAAAATTACAAGTCCAGATAGTAATTCGTTGATTTGACAGTTGATTGGGTGGACTTAGGTTTTCTATTAAATTCTTCCTTTCAAATACTCTTGGTTTTTCTGTCTTTGTCCCACACGTGTGTGTGTGTAGTGAAAGACAGACAGAGAAAGAGATGGATGCAGGCTCTATATGTTTTCTCTCTCTGCTGAATTAGCACTCTGCAATGGCGTCACTCGACATTGACATAATCCATTTGGTGTAATCAATATCTCCATGGTTTTTGGTGTTAATGATACAGGTAAACTATCCTTCATCCCAAATTGTCAGGATATTCAGAATTTGTCAGATTTCAGAACAAATGTAGCACCCCCAGTAGGGTCCAGGGCAGTACCCTGTAATCAAACATCAATACTGCAGCAAAAATGTATGAATACTCACACTAAGAGCTTCAGCACTATGGCAGACAGTATTTTTAAAGACTTCTTCAAGTGTTACCTGTCTCATTAACATAGGTTTCTGTCTAAGCAATCTCTTTAATTGAGTGAATTGCCATATCTCTTGATCATTGATAAATGAATTTTGCTCAAGGCCAGCATTTAACAGATCACATATTTTCAACATATCATCTATGGGGATTTTTTCCAACTGTGTTCACAAAGTCATCATCATCACTATTCTCACACTTATCTGTATTTAAAACCATTTCAGCAATTTTCCCAATGACAGGTGCATCATTGTCAATGTTCAGCATTTAGATTAGATTAGATTTCCTGCAGTGCGGAAGCAGGCCCTTCGGCCTAACAAGTCCACACCGACCCTCCGAAGCGTAACCCACTCAGACCCATTCCCTACTAATGCACCTGTGGGCAATTTAGCATGGCCAATCCACATGACCTGCACATCTTTGGACTGTGGGAGGAAACCGGAGCACCCAGAGGAAACCCACGCAGATATGGGGAGAATGTGCAAACTCCGCGCAGACAGTCGCCCGAAGCTGGAATCGAACCCAGGTCCCTGCCGCTGCGAAGCAGCAGTGCTAACCACTGAGCCACCAGATTTCTTTGATGTCAGCTTCCTGTAATTTATTTACACTTTCGTCTGATAAACGTTGCATAACTTACAAGGTTTGCTATCATCTTTTTCTCTTCAGTGACATGAAATCCTTCATAGTCTTCATCTGTAGATTCATTTACATGAAACATTGTTGTAGGCCAGAGTCTATGCCAAGCATCTGTTAATGTCGATTTATCAACATCATTCCAAGCATTAGAAACTGCATAAATGGCATCCTTAACACTAAACTCTTTCAGGAAGTCTTGGGATTCCTACCTCTCGGTTGACTGCAGCAAGCACACAGTTTAAAAAAAAGTCTTTATACTTGCTCTTCATAGAGCGCAAAATTCCTTGGTCACATGGCTGTAATACAGATATCATATTTGGGGGCAAGTAAATGCTGAAAACATTCCTTTTCACAAGAAGTTCGGCAGGGGGATGTGCGGAGCAGTTGCCGAGGAACAATGATATTTCAAAATTTTCTTCCAGTCCAGCTTGCCTGCAATGAGCACATGCCGCTGGTACAAAGTGGTTACTGAAACAGTCAAACAAAAATTCTCAGGCTATCCATGCTTTCTTGTTTGCATAATAATGCACAATTAAGTTATGTACACCTTTCAGACATCTCGGATGTTTGCTTTTCCCGATCACTGCCGATTTCACCTTCTATGTGCCTGCAGCACTGGCACACCCAAGAATAGTTAACCTGTCTTAGTATCCTTAAAACCTGTTGGTGCTCTCTCATCCGCTGTTGTTAGTATTTTTCTCGGGACGTAGTGCCAGTAGAGAGCTGTTTCATCAGCATTGTAAATTTGTTCAGGACTAAGGCTTTGTTTAAATATCATCTTGGCAAATTCATCAATATAATTTTCAGCTGCTTCACGGTCAACAGAAGCCTTTTCATCACATATTTTCAGATATTTTACACCATTACCCTTCTTAAATTTCTGAAGCCAACCTTCTGAATATTGATATTTGCCTTTAGTGTTCAGTTCTTTATGATATTTTCTAGCTTGTTTCATGACCAACAAACCAGTCAGTGGCATATATTCACGTCTTCGTTGTCGAATTCACTTCATCAACACACGGTTAAGATCTTCATTTTTTGCCCAATGCAGTGTTTTCCTACTTTTCATTAGTTTATGGTCATCACTGTTACCATAAAACTTCAGTAACTTGTCTTTCTAGTTCTTCAAATCATACAGTGGTAGTTCCGAAATCATATTCTTAAGATGCCGCAGACACACCACGATCAAGCATCTACAACAAGTCTACGTTCTGCATTATTGATAATGCCAGATGCTTCCTTTTCTTTTTATTATTGTGAGGCATAGGTGTACCTGCAGCTCTTTTTGCCATTTTCACAGTGAAGTTAAACAATCAAACGGTCAAAAAAAATATACAATTCATGCCTGGCAATGCTGATTCACGCCGCCACGTGGGTTGAGTGGGTGTGGCCTTCAACCACCAAACAAATCTTGTTGTGTTATGCAGACATGACTGATGCTCCACACTCCACGAAAAAACTCCGGATCTTGGAGCTTTTCAGATGAAGGATCATTTACCTGTACTTACCAGTATCGTTCCAATCAATCTTAGAAAGAAATGAAACATTGCCAATTTGCATTTGAACATTTTCATAATTGCATCAAAATGTTTGTAATCTATGCAGAATCTATCTGGTTTAGGAACCAACATCTCTGATAATATCCACCTGCTTTGGCTGTGTAAAACAGGATATTTTCTACTGTATTTTGAACCTTTATTTCCACCTGAAATAAGGTTGCTAATTTATCTGTATAAATTCTCCTACGGCAACATCATGTTGTAATACTACACAGACAAGGAAGATCGAACCCTTCTGTTAATTAAACCAAACACCCAGAAAACTTTGCCTCACCTCATAATCTGTTAAAATGTGAGTGACAGAGAACTCCCAAATTCCACGACTTAAAGAAAAAAATTAGAACATAGAACGTTACAGCGCAGTACAGGCCCTTCAGCCCTCAATGTTGCGCTGACCTGTGGAACCAATCTAAAGCTCATCTAACCTACACTATTCCATTCTCGTCCATATACCTATCCAATAATCATTTAAATGCCCTTAAAGTTGGCAAGTCTACTACTGTTGTAGTTAGTGCATTCCACGCCCCTAATCTCTGACTAAAGAAACTACCTCTGAAATTTGTCCTATATCTATCACCCCTCAATTTAAAGCTGTCCCCTCATGCTAGCCATCGCCATCCAAGGAAAAAGGCTCTCAGTGTCCACCCTATCTAACCCTCTGATTATCTTATATACCTCACAACCTTTTCTCTATAACGAAAACAGTCTCAATTCCCTCAGCCTTTCCTCATAAGACCTTCCCTCCATGCTAGGCAACATCCTGGTAAATCTCCTATGAACCCTTTCTAAAGTTTCTACACCCTTCCTATAATGCGGTGACCAGAATTGTATGCAATATTCCAAATGTGGCTGCACCAGAGATTTGTACACCTGCAGCATGATGTCATGGTTCCGAAACTCAATCTCTCTCCCAATAAAAGCTACACACTTTATGTCTTCTTAACAACCCTATCAATTAAGGTGGCAACTTTCAAGGATCTATGTACCAGGACACCGAGATCTCTCTGCTCATCTACACCACCAAGAATCTTACCATTAGCCCAGTACTCTGCATTCCAATTACTCCTTCCAAAGTGAATCACCTCACAATTTTCCACATTAAATTCCATTTGCCAACTTTCAGCCCAGCTCTGCAGCTAACTGTGTTTTTCTGTAACCTACAAAATTCTTGGCACTATCCACAATTCTACCGATCTGAGTACCGATTTGTGTCATCCACAAATTTACTAACCCATCCATCTACGCCCTCATCCAGATCATTTATAAAAATGACAAACAACAATGGACTCAAAACAGATACTTGCAGTACACCACTAGAAACTGAACTCCAGGAGGAATATTTCCCATCAACCACCACCCTCTGTCTTCTTTCAGCTAGCCAATTTCTGATCCAAACCGCTAAATCACCCTCAATCCCATGCTTCTGTATTTTGTGCAATAGCCTACTGTGGGGAATCTTATCAAATGCCTTACCGAAGTCCCCATACACCACATCAACTGCTTTACCCTCATCCACCTGTTTGGTCAACTTCTCAAAGAACTCAATCAGGTTTGTGAGATTCGACCTACCCTTTACAAACTTGTGTTGACTATTCCTAACCAATTTATTCCTTTCTAGGTTATTATAAATCCTCTTGTATAACCTTTTTCCCAAAGTAAGGCTCACTGGTCTATAATTTCCAGGGTTGTCTCTACTCCCATTCTTGAACAAGACAACAACATTTGCTATCCTCCTGTCTTCTAGCACTATTCCTGAAGACAATGCTGACATAAAGATCAAAGCCAAGGCTCTGCAAGCTCCTCCCTGGCTTCCCAGAGAATCCTAGGATAAATCCCATCTGGCTCAGGGGACTTAACTATTTTTACACCTTTCAGAATTGCTAAGCTAAAAATCACACAATACCAGATTATAGTCCAACAGGTTTAATTGGAAGCACACTAGCTTTCGGAGCACTGCTCCTTCATCAGGTGGTTGTGAAGGAGCGGCACTCCGAATGCTAGTGTGCTTCCAATTAAAGCTGTTGGACTATAACCTGGCATTGAGTGATTTTTAACTTTGGACACCCCAGTCCAACACTGGCATCTCCAAATCAGAATTGCTAACACCTTCTCCTTATGCACCTCAATCCCATCTAGTCTAGTAGCCTGTATCTCAGTATTCTCCTTGACCATATTGTCTTTTTCTAGTGTGAATGTTGACAAAAAGTATTCATTTAGTGCTTCCCCTATCTCCTCTGACTCCATGCACAACTTCCCACTACAATAGCACCTCAACTTACGAACTTAATCTGTTCCAGAATCCGGTTCGCGAACTGAATCAATTTTCCCATTGTTCGGATATTCAAAGCGCGTGTAGCAAAGCAGAACAATGATAATGAAACCACAGGCTTTTTGCGTTCGTACCTTCATTCGTACCTTGGATTTTGTATGTACGTTAAAGCAAAATTTTATGTACAGTCCTGTTCGTAAACTGATTTGTTCGTGAACGGGGTCGTTCGTATGTCGAGGTGCTACTGTACTATGCTTCATTGCCCCTAATCTTACTCTAGTCATTCTTTTTTCCCTGATATACCTATAGAAAGCCTTAGGGCTTCCCGTGATTCTATCCATCGACTTCTCATGTCCCCTCCTGGCTTTTCTTAGCTCTCTCTTTAGGTCATTTCTGGCTAGCTTGTAACTCTCAAGCACTCTAACTGAGCTAATATTGAACGTTAAACTGAAACAAAACTATTCACAAATCCAAGTCCCTCTTTTTCTTAACTACTCACTATCTGTCTCCAACTTTACAAAAATAGGCTGTTCCTATTGGATTGTCTTAATGGGTTGATGTTGGCAAAACAATACATTCAAACTCAACTGGGCTTTAGTATCTTAGGTCATAATTCAAACTGATTGGTTAAATAATAAATGTTGCAAAATCATTGTGCACAACTGATCAACCATAAGCAAAACTGGTGCATGTAGGGCTCCTTCTCAATATCCAATCCCTTGCTACATGGCTGCCTAGGCCTCACTTCTTGAATATTTCACCCAGTTAAAACTATCTAGAAATTCTGACTCGTGCTTCAGAGCAATGACAACTTCAACTCAATTACTGAGCTAGACTGAGAGAAATTGAAAGCAAATGTATTGTTGCCTTGCTAGTCATGAATTCCTGTATACCGTAGTCCCAGTACAGCACATTCACTGCTATTGTTTATTTATTCATTGAATGTATTAAATGGTCATTGGACTCTTTCAAGCACCACCCCTGCAAAGTCATCAGGGGTATGTGTTCCAAGTACATGCTGGTTTTAAACTGAATCCAAATCCATCTTCTTTTAGGATAAGAAACTTGGTATCTGTTTTCTTTACCAATTACAATTAGTTCTCCTATAATGCTGTACTTGCATTCCAGTGAAACCTCCCTTAATAGAAAATCACAACAGAAATAATAGGGTCTATGGGAAAAGTGGGGTGAGGGACAGACTAACAAAAATATCATTCACAATCAATTAAAAATCATTCAAAAATCTAACACAAAGTCTAGCACAGCCTGAATGACGGTTGAAATCGTATTTATTAACAAAACAGAAGTAAAGTTAACATAGTACATTTCAAACTGTCAGAAAGCTCTGTACAGCACCTCTCACAGAAAGTTGCTGTTAGCAGTTGACATTGGTACATGCGCAGAATAGCATGAAGACCGGCGCTGACATGGTATGAGTTTCATTCAGCAGGCAAATAGTAAATAAATCTCACCTCACAGCTGCAGTAATCAATTTAATATCTTTTATTACAATTTCTAACTTATTTAAAGTTTTACTAACATTTATTAATTTAAAAGACAAAAGAAATAATACCTCTAATTATGCAAGCAGACCAGACAGACATCTCATCAGATGTAGCGGCTAGCAGTTAGCACATTTTTAATCCATCTTCTGTCTCCCAGGAAGAAGCCCTTCAAACCTTTGTATAATATAGTAATGCTAAGTAAGAACTGTGTATAAAGGGGCTCTTGCAAGAACTGGATTTCAGGATCCTATTGCCGCCTCGAACTTGTGCTGTGATTGCTGAGTAAAGAGGTGATTTTTGCCACTCACCGGTTTTGGTTGTTATTTGAACACAGGAAAGGGAAAAGGGAGCAGGGAATGGGGAGCGGGGAGGGAATTTGATGAGTAAGCATTGGGGATAAGAAGCAAACGGAAAAAAGGAAGAGGAGCCAATATAGAATGCTTAAAAAGAGAGCTTGCGCAAAAAAGAGAGTACAAAGAGAAAGTGTAAAGAGAGGAGAGACAAAACAAATCGAAGAGAGGAGAGGAAGAATGCGTATCACGATGTTCAAATATATGCAGTGCCTGATGTTGCAGAACTCTTCCAGTATTTCAGTGAAATAGAAGTCCAGTTTCTATTTCAGTTTAATCCCAAAAAGTAAAAAAAATTGCTCAATTAAAACAATAGCTGCAAGACATAACAAAATAACACTAAAAAACCTAAACCGATCTAAACAGTTGTACATAAACTCAAACTGTCTGTACAGTAACAATACAAACAGGTAAAAACTGATTTAACAAGATTAGAAAATCAAACTTCGATATTTGGGTGGTTTGAAAACTTATCCTGATCTGGTCATCATATACCACCTCCATATTATAGAATCACGCAGCATGAAAACAGATGCTTCAATCCAACCGGATCATGTGACCATAATCCCAAACTAAACTCATTCCACCAGCCTGTGCTTGGCCCATATCCCTTCAAACATTTCTTATTCAAACACTTACCTAAATGCTTTTAAAAAGTTGTAACTGAATCTGCATCTACTACTTCCTCTGCAAGTTCATTCCACACACCAACCACGCTTTGTAAAAAAAATTGCCCCTCATGTCTGTTTTAAATCTTTCTCCTCTCAGCTTAAAAATATGTTCCAAGGCTTGAGATTCCTCATCTTAAGGAAAAGACAACTGCCATTCACCCTGCTCCTCAGATGCTGCCTGACCTGCTGTGATTTTCCAGCACCCATTCTAATCTAGACACTGCCATTTGCTTTATCTGTACTCTTCATGATTTGATAAATCTCTCTAAGGTCACCTTCAACCTCCTATCCTCCAATGAAAAAAAATCCCAGCTATCCAGTCTTTCTTCAAATCCTCCATTTCCAGCAACATCTGGTAAATCTCTTCTGAATCCTCTCCAGTTTGATAATATTCTCCCTATAACAGGGTGACAAGAACTGGTCACAGTACTCTGGAAGATGCCTTGTACAAACTCAACATAACATAATCTCTTTGCTGTTGGTTCACCACTCAACATTACTTATAATTATTGCTGCAGGTTTACTTCCTCTCTCTCTCTGCTTGCATGATTACGTGTCATATATTGGTATGAGCTGGGTCTTGTTCCTTCGCAACCAGCACCATGATCAAGAATAACTGTATGATCTGGGTTGGTTGCATATTTCGGAAATTTTGGCAGTTTTCAGTTATTCGTGACTGGATTTCTCACTCACACTGATGCATAACTGTAGTCATGTTTTACCTGTTTGCTGATCATGTATCTCTTTTATTCTTCTCGATCATTGAAGAAGCATGTTCTCTTCCTCAGAATGGTTAGATAGTTGGTTATTAGGCAAGGCTATTTACACATGCCTTCTGCAGGCAGTGCTGGGAAAAGCAGTCCATTCCTCTCAATGTGTATGGTTCACTTCCAAAAAGGGTCAATGAATGGGACTGCATCAACCTTGAGTTGAAATATTGCACAATCCTTAAGATTGATCATCGCGTCAAATCTACTTAAGTCCAGCCATTTGAAATCTTTGACTGATTTAATTTCATTGTGTTTGGTCTGTTCCACCAAAGTGCGTATGGCTTGCCGTATGAGATTGCTGATAACTCTGCCACTGCTAGATTGTTGTTGACTATCAGGTAGAGGGCTTCCAAAATTTAAGATAAACTTAAGAATTGGCATTGCAGTGCAATTATGTCGATAGACAGAACTGGTTATCTATTCAATGCTCAGATACATTTTCCTTTAATTTGTACCATGGAAAAGCATTTGTTAGGATGCATTATGATAATATTTTGGCACAAGCTCCTGTATCAGTTTTGATATGGGGGTTTGCCCTCTCAGGACAAACAACATTGCTGGCTGTAAAAATACCTGATCACTTTCTCTCATTGATATGGTGTTTGAGGTTGACAATTTGAAAGATCTACTGACCTAAGATGTTTGAGTTATAAGGAGAGGCTGGATAGTCTGGGACTCAGGTTGAGAGGGGACCTTATAGAGGTTTATAAAATAATGGGGCGTACAGTTAAGGTGAATAGCAGGTGGCTTTTCCCGAGGGTGGGGCTTTCAAGATTAGGGGCCATTTGCATGAGGAGGAAAAATTTGAAAAGACATGAGGGGCAACTTTTTTTACATAGAGAATGGTTCATGTGTGAAATGAACTTCCAGAGGAAGTGGTCAATGCGGGTACAGTTACAACATTAAAAAGATGTTAGATAAGCTCCTGAATAAAGAAAAGTTTGGAGAGATATGAGTCAAGCATAGGCATTGGGACGAGTTTAGTTTGGGACAACGGTTGCATTGTAGGATTGAGCAAAAGCCTCCATCATCTGTTGAGTATCAGAGTTGGGATGTCATGTTGCAGCTGTACAGGACATTGGTTAGGCCGCTTTTGGAATAGTGTGTGCAATTCTGGTCTTCTCCCTATTGGAAGGATGTTGTGGAACTTGAAAGGTTTCAGAAAAGATTTACAAGGATGTTGCCAGGTTTGGAGGTTTTGAGCCATAGGGAGAGGCTCAGTAAGCTAGGGTTGTTTTCCCTGGAGCATTGGAGGTTGAGGAGGTTATAACCATGATTTTATAAACCTTATAGAGGTTTATAAAATCATGACAGGCACGGATAGGGTAAACTTTCTCATGCAGAGGGTATATAGAATGAGCTGCTAGAGGAAGTGGCGTAGGCTGATACAGCATTTAAAAGACATCTGGATGGGTATATGAATAGGAAGGGATTAGAGGGATTTGGGCCAAGTGCTGGCAAATGGAACTAGATTAGGTTAGGATATTTGGTCGCATGGACGAACTGGACCAAAGGGTCTGTTTCTGTGCTGTACATCTCTATGACTATGATTCTATTTGGCATCCAGTAAGCATTCTGAGATCTGCGTTTTGTGTGTTGCATATAGGATAAAACTTCTTATTGTACTAATAAATGCAGTGAAGGGTCAGTGTTTCCTAATGACCTGTCCTGAATGAAAGCAAATATCCTAGAGATGAATTGTCAAATTTACACAGTTCTCTCACCTCTCAATTCAGTTCAAATTTGCTATTTTAAGTTGACTGTTTCTACTATTTGCATTTTACATCACATTCTAAGAGTCTTCCATAAATTTCTACCACAAAAGTAGTCAAATATTAAGCATTTCAATGCAGATCTTAAATAAAAACAATAAATAAATTACATGTATTTATATTATGCCTTAACAGTTCCAAAACATCCACAGAAGATTATAGTCATAGAGATGTACAGCATGGAAACAGACCCTTCGGTCCAACCCGTCCATGCTGACCAAATATCCCAACCCAATCTAGTCTCACCTGCCTAGAGCATATCCCTCCAAACTCTTCCTCTTCATATACCCATTCAAGTGCCTCTTATATGTTGCAATTGTACTAGCCTCCACCACTTCCTCTGGCAGCTCATTCCATACACATACCACCCTCTGCATGAAAAAGTTGCCCCTTAGGTCCCTTTTATTTCTTTCCCCACTCTTCCTAAACCTATGCCCTCTTTCTGGACTCCCCCATCCCAGGGAAAATACTTTGACTATTTATCCTATCCATGCCACTCAGAGTTTTGTAAACCTCGACAAGGTCATCCCTCAGCCTCCGATGCTCCAGGGAAAACAGCCTCAGACTGTTCACCTCTCCCCATAGCTCAAATCCTCCAACCCTGGCAACATCCTTGTAAATCTTTTCTGAACCCTTTCAAGTTTCACAACATCTTTCCAATGGGAAGGAGACCAGAATTGCACGCAATATTCCAACTGTGGCCTAACCAATGTCCTGTACAGCCGCAACATGACATCCCAACTCAATACTCTGACCAATAAAAGAAAGCACACCGAACGCCTTCTTCACTATCCTAGCTACCTGTGACTCCACTTTCAAGGAGCTCTGAACCTGCACTCCAAGGTCTATTTGTTCAGCAACACTCCCTAGGAGTGTAGAAGTCCTGCTAAGATTTGCTTTCCCAAAATGCAGCACCTTGCATTTATCTGAATTAAACTCCATCTGCCGCTTCTCAGCACACTGGCCCATCTGGTCCAGATCCTGTTGTAATCTGAGGTAACCCTCTTCGCTGTCCACTACACCTCCAATTTTGATGTCATCTGCAAACTTACTAACTGTACCTCTTATGCTCGCATCCAAGTCATTTATGTAAATGACAAAAAGTAGAGGACCCAGCACTGATTCTTGCGGCAGTCCACTGGTCACAGGCCTCCAGTTTGAAAAACAACCCTCCACCACCACTACCCTCTGTCTTCTACCTTTGAGCCAATTCTGTATCCAAATGGCTAGTTCTCCCTTTATTCCGTGAGATCTAACCTTGCTAGCCAGTCTCCCATGGGGAACCTTGTCGAACACCTTACTGAAGTCCATGTAGACCACATCTACCGCTCTGCCCTCATCAATCCTCTTTGTTACTTCTTCAAAAAACTCAATTAAGTTTGTGAGACATGATTTCCCACGCACAAAGTCATGTTAACTATCCCTAATCAGTCCTTGCCTTTCCAAATACATGTACATCCTGTCCTTCAGGATTCCCTCCAACAACTTGCCCACCACCGACGTCAGACTCACTGGCCTATAGTTCCCTGGCTTGTCCTTACCACCCTTCTTAAACACTGGCACCATGTTAGCCAACCTCCAGTCTTCCGGCACCTCACCTGTGACTATCGATGATACAAATACCTCAGCAAGAGGCCCTGCAATCACTTCTCTAGCTTCCCACAGAGTTCTAGGGTACACCTGATCAGGTCCTGGGGATTTATCCACCTTTAACCATTTCAAGACATCCAGCAAAATATGGACATTTTGCAAGGCGTCACCATCTATTTTGCTACTTTCTATATCTTCCATATCCTTTTCCACAGTAAATACTAATACAAAATACTCGTTTAGTATCTCCCCCATTTTCTGCGGCTCCACACAAAGGCCACCTTGCTGATCTTTGAGAGACCCTATTCTCTCCCTAGTTATCCTTTTGCCCTTATTGTGTTTGTAAAAGCCCTTGGATTCTCCTTAACCCTATTTGCCGAAGCTATTTCATGTCCCCTTTTTGCCCTCCTGATTTCCCTCTTAAGTACACTCTTACTGCCTTTATACTCTTCTAAGGATTCACTCAATCTATCCTGGCTATACCTTACATATGCTTCCTTCTTTTTCTTAACCAAACCCTCAATTTCTTTAGTCATCCAGCATTCCCTATACCTACAAACCTTCCCTTTCACCCAAACAGGAATATACTGTCTCTGGATTCTCGTTACCTCATTTCTGAAGGCTTCCCATTTTCCAGCCGTTCCTTTACCTGCGAACATCTGCCCTCAATCAGCTTTTGAAAGCTCTTGCTTAATACCTTCAAAATTGGCCTTTCTCCAATTTAGAACTTCAACTTTTAGATCTGGTCTATCCTTTTCCATCACTATTTTAAATCTAAAAGAATTATGGTCGCTGGCCCCAAAGTACTTCCCCACTGACACCTCCTCAGTCACCTGCCCTGCCTTCTTTCCCAAGAGTAGGTCAAGTGCTGCACCTTCTCTAGTAGGTACATCCACATACTGAATCAGAAAATCATCTTGTACACACTTAACAAATTCCTCTCCATCTAAGCCCTTAACACTATAGCAGTCCCAGTCTATGTTTGGAAAGTTAAAATCCCTTACCATAATCACTCTATTATTCTTACAGATAGCTGAGATCTCCTTACAAATTTATTTCTCAATTTCCCTCTGACTATTGGGGGGGGGGGGGGGATCTATAATACAATCCCAATAAGGTGATCATCCCTTTCTTATTTCTCAGTTCCACCCAAATAACTTCCCTGGATGTATTTCCAGGAGTATCCTCCCTCAGCACAGCTGTAATGCTGTCCCTTATCAAAAATGCCACTTCCCTTCCTCTCTTGCCTCCCTTTCTGTCCTTCCTGTAGCATTTGTATCCTGGAACATTAAGCTGCCAGCCCTACCCATCCTTGAGCCATGTTTCTATAATTGCTATGATATCCCAGTCCCATGTTCCTAACCATGCCCTGAGTTCATCTGTCTTCCCTGTTAGGCCCCTTGCATTGAAATAAATGCAGTTTAATTTATTAGTCCTACCTTTGTTCCTGCCTGATCTGACTGTTTGACTCATTTCTGTTCTCAAATGTACCAGTCTCAAGTTGATCTCTTTCCTCGCAATCTCCCTTACTAGTTTAAATCCTCCCAAGCAGCTCTCGCAAATCTCCCAACCAGTATATTAGTCTCCTCCCAATTTATGTGCAAATCGTCCTTCTTGTACAGGTCGCTTCTACCCCAAAAGAGATTCCAATGGTCCAAAAATGTGAATCCTTCTCCCATACACCAGCTCTTCATCCATGTATTCATCTGCTCTATCCACCTAATCCTGCCCTCACTATCTCGTAGAACCAGAAGTAATCCAGATATTATTATTCTCGAGGACCTCCTTTTTTACTCAAGACAAAGAATCTTCAGAAAAATGGGTCACAGTTAGAAGGTTGACAGTTCAAATAAACATAGAAAATAGGGGCAGGAATAGACCATTCGACAACTCAAGCCTGTCCTGCCGTTCAGTATGATCATGGCTGATCATCAAGCTCAATACCCCAATAACATCCTCTCTCCATATCCTTTGATTGCTTCAGCTACATGAGCTATATCCAACTCCTTCTCGAAAAATATAATAATTTGACCTAAACCATTTTGTGTGGTAGTATTCCACAGACTCACCATTCTCTGGGTGAAGAAATTTCTCCTCATCTCAAACCTGACATTTTACCACTTATCCTTTAACTATTATCCATAGTACTGGACTTTCCCACCATTGGGAACATCATTCATGTATCTAACCTGTCTTGAACAATAACAAAGAACAAAGAAAATTATAGCACAAAAACAAGCCCTTCGGTCCTCCAAGCCTGCGCTGATCCAGATTCTCTGTCTAATCCTGTCGCCTATTTTCTAAGGATCTGTATCCCTCTGCTCACCGCCCATTCATGTATCTGTCTCGATATATCTTAAATTATGCAATCATGCCACTTCTACCACCTCCACTGGCAACACGATCCAGGGATCCACCACCTCTGTGTAAAGAACTTACCATGCATATCTCCCTTAAACTTTTCACCTCTTACCTTGAGCTCATGGCCCCTAGCAACTGAGACCCCACTCTGGGAAAAAGCTTCTTGCTATCCACCCTGTCTATGCCTCTCATGACTTTGTAGACTTCAATCAGATTCCCCCCCTCAACCTCAGTCTTTCTGATGAAAATAATCCTAATCTACTCAACCTCTCTTCATAGCGAATACCCTTCATACCAGGCAGATCCTGGTGAACCTCACCTGCAGTCTCTCCAAACCATCAACATCCTTTTGGTAATGTGGTGACCAGATCTGTACGCAGTATTCCAAATGTGGTCGAATCAAAGTCCTATACAGCTATAACATGGTCTGCCAACTCTTGTACTCAATACCTCGTCTGATGAAGGTAAGCATGCCATATGCCTTCTTGACTACTCTATTGTCATTCAGTATGGTCAACTCCCTCGAAAACAGGTAATCTGTCTTGTCCCGCTAGATTCTTAGGATTCTAAGAGATCCCTTCTCTTTCTTCTAAACTCCGGTGAATACAAACAACTAGCAAAGGAGTCCAACAAATAAACCTGTTGGACTATAACATGGTGTACTGTGATTTTTCAACTTTTTCCAACCCAGTCCCACACTGGCACCTTCACTTCAATCTCTTTCAATCAGTCCTCCCATCCCACATAAAAATTTGGGAAACCTTCATTGTACTTTCACTACAGCAAAAGCATACTTCCTCAGATAAGGAGGCCAAGACTGCACACAATGCTCCAGGTGTAGCCTCACCAATGCCTTTCATAACTACCAAGTTAAAAATCACACAACACCACGTTATTGTCCAATAGGTTTATTTGGAAGCACTAACTTCCAAATAAACCTGTTGGACCATAACCTGGTATTGTGTGATTTTTAACTTTGTCCACCCCAGTGCAACACCGGCACCTCCAAGTCTTGTATAACTACAGCATGTCATCCTTGTTTCTGTACACAAATCCTCTTGCTATCAAGGCCAATATACCATTTATCAACCGCTGTACCTGCGCACTTATTTTCAGCAACTGCAGCATGAAGAAAATCAGGTTTCACTGCACATTCACCTCTCGTAATTTACAGCCTTTCAAATAATAATCTGTCTTCCTATTTTTGCTATCAAAGTGGATAAATTCACATCTATCCACATTACACTGTACCAGCCAGGCACTTGCCCACTCACACAACCTGTTCAAATCACAATTCAACATCTCCGCAACCTCCTCGCAGCTCACCACCTTTGTGTCATCTTCAAACTTTGAGGTATTACATTAATGATTAAGATGAATGGCTAATATATGTTGTGAATAGCTGGGTCCCTGTAAACATCCTGCAGTACCCCACTAGTTACTACCTACCATTCAGAAAACATCTATTCCCACTTTGTTTCTGCTCTGCGAACCAATTTTCCACAAATAAACATCAGGTTCTTCCTACCTGAAGGCAAACTGAGGAGAATGGGAGACAAGATGAAATAAAACATGATGGCTTCCATGGTAACAAAGTTTTCTATACTTCAGAAACTGACACCCACCACTTCCTCCCCACCCAAGAGTCCCTGATGACACAAAATGTGTTACATTTCATATGTTATTATGAATGCATTTGGGAATTATGATGTCATGATATTATGATGTCAATGCCTTGCATTTATGTCAGGTAATTGCAGCTAAACTGTACAACTGAAATAGAGCAGCATTATGATTTGATATAGCAAAAGTATGGGGCACAAGTTGAAGATGAAAGCATAATCAAACCATAAATTGAGAAAGTAATTCCTTGGTTTAGAGAAAAATTACGCTTCCTTCAAGGAAATCCTGTGCTATAGTTGTAGTACCCCTGCTTCTGAACCAGATGCTGTGTTAGTACTACTCCTGGCTTGATTGGCATGGAGTTTAGGTTTGTAATGTGCCCAAACAAGTTGAACTCCATTTGATGCATCTATGTCAGCCAGTAAAGAGATAGGAAGTCTCCTGGTCAGCTATATTTGATGTGAAGTGGTGCCTCTGAAGCTACAGGCTAATGATATGTGCCAGGAAGATTTAGGTATGGAAGCTAATCAGCCAAAGGAAAATGAAAGAAATTTCTCTAAGTCTTGTAAAGACTGCAGTTTTTTATTTTTGTGTTTTTGGTTGGGGATTGAAATGGGAAAAGGACTATTTAAAAACCAAGGAGTGTGGAAAGGACTGATGCACTTTTGAAAGCAAATTACCTGTGCTGTTTACACTGCTGCTTGTTCAAGTAGTGGGGGAGGTTACTACAGATGAGCTGGTGTACTGTGTGTATCGATGCAAACTGTTATAAGTGATTTCTATCTAGGCTTTCTGAATCTCCGGAGAATAGTTCCTGACACTTGGCTAACTATTCTAACTCTAGGGATCTGATTCAGAACAACCGGGTCCTGCCTCCGAACTCTGCCAACCGCGGACTGTCCTTTAACCCTTGTATCAAGGGAGACTGTCCGCAAGGTTAAGTTCAAAAAGGCGAACTCCAAGTTGACTGGTATCAGTCCTTATCCCCACCGGCTATCATTTCTCCCGTGGCAAATCGAAATACTGCGAGACACACACAGACGGAGCAACAGATGTTTATTCAATCTTCGAAGATTGGGCGAGTTCCAAAAAGGACTTCGGAAATCGCAACGGGAGATTTTACAGCACTAATACTTATACATTATTTTTCCATTCAAATACATTGGTGATAATTTCATTCGTTTAAACATCTCACGCTATGGATTTTTCTTACATTAAAAATCATTAATGACAATTCCATTGGTTAAAGCATTTCACGCTTTTCTCTGCCAATTTCTTTAATTAAAATGTTATATTATTTTACAATTTCTGCTATTTGGTATCTTCATGTTCTACTAGTTATAACATTTGTTGATTTTTGTGTATGTCATGAAAAGAGCTTTCATTGTATTTTGCCCTCTGTGTCTAATCGAAGCATTCCTTGGTTTCTTGCCCAAGGTTACCATGTTCCTGGCTTTACAGAGGTAACTTCTAGTTCATGCTTCATTATGGCCTAGTCAATCATTAGTTTCATAATTTAGCTTCTATTCATTAAACCTCAGTTTTAGTACAGAAATTACCCCACTCATACCAAGAGAGTGTGTGTGTGTAAGTGAGTGAATTGGGTGTGTGTGTGTGTGGTGTGTGAATGTATATGTGTGTGTGTGTGAAGGTAGTGTGGGTCTAGTGTGTATATGTGTGTGGGTCTTTGTATGTGTGTGTAGGTCTAGTGTGTATCTGTGTGTGTGTGTATGCGCGTGAATTGGGTGTGTGTGTGTGTATATGTGTGAATAAAGAAATATGTGTGTGTGTGTGAAACTGCAGAAATTACATTAACCATATCAAAACCAAGAGAGATTCAGCTAGCAAGAGCAGCTGACTGGTCAGTGGAGTGGTGACCAATTGTTTATGACAAAGGCCTTTGCCTATCAACAACTATGTGATTGGTTCCTAGGTAGCAGAACAGCTTGTAAATGTGAATGTTTGGTCAGAAGCCATCAGACCGCTAAATAGAAAGATGCTGTTCTTTTCTTTGAAGTAGATTATTACATTGTATTGCACATATCCTCGAGCTTAAAGGAAGTGTCATCTATTAGTGTAAGCTATGACTCTTAACCAATAAGCTTGAGACTTTACACCGTGAACCAGTCACTCTGAGTCTCCTGCAAGTAAATGAAAGTACCGAGAGAAAGACTTAACAGTAGCAAGTACTGACAAGCCAAAAAAATCACCTCAGCAAACCCTGTGAGCTGGAACCAATGACCTGCTTTATCAGTCTTCTCTGCCCAGGATACTCATTTCATTTTGTCTTTGGAAGAGTTTTATAAGGGGATTTAAGTGTTTTAGAACATAGAACAGTATAGTATTGTACAGGCCCTTCAGCCCACTATGTTGTGCCAAGCATTTATCTTAATCTAAACTCAACCTGGCCTACACACCCCTCAATTTCCTGCCGACCATGTGTTTGTCCAGCAATCACTTAAATGTCCCTAATGTCTCTGACTCTACTACTACTGCTGGCAGTGCATTCGATGCACCTACCACTCTCTGCGTAAAGAACCAACCTCTGACATCTCCCCTATACCTTCCTCCAATCACTTTAAAATTATGACCCCTTGTGCCTTGTGACATCCATTTCTGCCCTGAGGAAAAGTCTCTGGCTATCTACTCTATCTATGCCTTGCATTACCTTTTACACCTCCATCAAGTCACCTCTCTTCCTTCTTCTCTCCAGTGTGAAAAGCCCTAAGTCACTTAACCTCTCTTCATAAGACATGTCCTCCAATCCAGGCAGCATCCTGGTAAATCTCCTCTGCACCCTCTCTAAAACATCTACATCCTTTCTATAATGAGGCAACCAGAACTGGACAATATTTTAAATGTGGTTTAACCGGGGTTTTATAGAGCTGCAGCAAAACCTCGCAGCTCTTAAACTCAATCCCTCTGTTAATGAAAGCCAAAACATGCCTTCTTAACAATTTTAACTAGTAAAGTTATATGTCATCGGTTCACAATTGTTTACTGTATTTAGAGGCTATTTATTTATAAGACATAACAATTCTCATTAAGTACTGAAACCTGGTTTCTGTCAGTCAATCTGGATCTAAAAGACAGGTAAGTTTGGGAATTTTGTACATAATAAAGTCATGAAATCAGTGACAACATGATTTCCAGCATACTATCACAGTGAGGCACAAAACTGGAACTGAATATCTTTTCAAATATTGTTTTCTCATGATTATATAGAACAGTAACCCATGAATAAGTTGCCAAGTAATGTTACATTGTATGCAAACTATATATGTTTAGAATATTTTAATACACAATTATCTTGTTAGAGTATATGGAGTTTACAATAAAAAGTGAGTTATGCAAAGAAAGATTTTAAAATAAGAACAATTATTTTGCATTATAGAGTTTAACTATGCTTAAAACTTGATTCTTCTTGGACTAGTTAAATGGTCTGCTCTCTTAGTTCTTCTGTTCTCTCAGCAGGTGCCAGGAACAAGTGCAAAAATACACACACATATTCTTTAATTTCACACTATTACTTTTGATGACTGGACAATCATAAAAGTGCAATTTCCTAATATTCTCAATCTTTGTTATACACTGATTTACCACCCATGAATCCACATACTGCTTTCCCCTCCACAATTGACAGATCCTGCCGATAGCACAGTTCTTCATGATAGATAAGGAATTTCTATTACAGCGCTATCCAAGTTTTGTTATTCACAGGAGGTCCATGCCCAGATTCCCTGCAGATAAACAAGGATTTGGTGGGTATAGTCTCTGTTCTACTCAGGCTGAAGTAAAAATTTTAATTCCAATGTTACTTTCCCAAGGATTTACATTTAGGTTGAAAAACAAAATATACCTTTCTTTCTTGAAACATAAATAGATAATCATTCTTTCAATACAGTACTGGGTTTTGCTAAAGTATTGGAGACCCATTACTCTTTTCCACTGGCTCAGATCCATCCATACATCCAACATCAGTTCAAAACAGATCTTCAGAGTCTCACATTTCGTGACTATAGCACTGGGCTATAGTTAAGGTTAAAAATAGCTGAAACTTGGGGCAAGAACCAGTTCTGCTAGGTCACCAAACTATTCTACTTATGATTCATCCTATTCAACTTGTAATCCAAAATATTGTTTTTTGCTGCTACCACCTTTTGATCTAACATCATTAACAAATTTCATGATGATCTGCAGCTTCATCTTCCTTGTGGCTATTGTACAGCACCATTACTTGACATGCCCTCACTTGTTACAAAGTGGAACTGGGGTCGACAGTGTTATTTGCCAAAAGCAATCCATCAGTGAATGAACAACTGTCATTTGGAATAAGGCAAAAATGCACTGCAAATTTTCAAAAACATAATATTCATTGTAGATTAGGCTGCAAAACCCTGTCTCTTCATTTCTGACAAATGATAAAAGCGGGCACCCAGGAAGGCACTTATTTGGGATGAGGTAAAGACTTGAACAGAAAGGGGCCACTCAGATCATCATGCCTGTGTTGTCATCATTTCCAGCTATCCCCTGATTACTGAGTTACACTTAGCCAGAGTTATGAGTTTCTGCAATGAGCCATCAGGTGACTGAACAGCCCAATGTCTCATTCACAGACCTTGGTACACATCGGGAAGGATATCCCATGAACTAGTAGGGTCAGGAGTGCAGAATTTACTTCCAGAATTTAAATCAAACACTGAACAGACATGAGAGAATATGTAAGAAATGTATTCCACAGTATAGAATGCTCAAACAGAATCATTGTCAGAGAGCCAATATTTGATGAGAATTTGCCACATTAGATTTTAAGCAGGTAATGCTAAACAGTTTTCCATCAGCTGTTGCATCACATAATCATAACCTTGCAGTAGGAGGCCGTTCAACACATCATGTCGGCACCAGGACCTCTTCATAAGCATAATAACTTAGTACTATTCTCCTGTCTTTTCCTTGTGATCCTGCATATTGTTTCAATTCAATTAATCCTGAATTCCTTGACTTATCCTTCTGCTACCGCACTTCCAGGCAGTATATTCCTTACGTTTTTTTTTCTCACATAAGTTTGCTTCTTCTGTAAATTAATTTGAATCTGTGCCCTTTTGTTCTCAATCGGTGCACAGGAGGTTCACCGGGTTTATTCTGGAGATGAGGGGGTTACCCTATTGAGGAGAGGTTGAGCTGCCTGGGACAATACTTGCTAGAATTTAGAAGAATGAGAGGGGATCTTATAGAAATATATAAAATTATGAAAGTGATAGATGAGATAGAGGCAGGCAATTTTTTTCATCTGGTGGGGGAGATTAGGACTAGGGGACATGATTTTAAGATTGGGGAGAGTAGATTCAGGACATAGTTGATGAGGAACTGATTTTCCCAGAAACTAGTGAATCTATCGAATTCTCTGCCCAAGGAAGCAGTTGAGACAGCTTCACTAAATATATTCAAGACACAATTGGATGGGTTTTTGCATGGTCAGGGAATTAACAGTTGTGGAGATAATGCAGGTAGGAGGAGCTGATATAACGGATAGATCAGCCATGATCTTAATGAATAGCGGAGTAGGCTCAAAGGGTTAAAAGGATTTACTCTTGCTTCTATTACTATGAAATTTTATGAGTGGGAAATTTCTCTACAACTATTGTCTAGACCCACATGATCTTCAAAGTTATCAAATCTCCTCTAAGCTTTCTCCTCTCCAAGGAGAACAATTCCGATTTCTCAAATCTAACTTCATCCCTGGAACCATTCTCAGAAACATGCACATGTGGGTTTACATCCTCCCTTAAGTGTAGTTCCTTAAGTGTAATTCCTTAAGTTCCTTACATCCTCCCTTAAGTGTAGACCTGTTCATAATATTCCAGCTGAGATCAACCTAGTGTCATGTACAAGCTTAGCATAACTTCCTTGCTCATGTACTCTATATCTCTATTCATAATCCCTAAAGATACTACATATTTTACTAACTACTTTCTCAATCTGACCTGCCACCTACAATAAGTCCGTTTCTGCACAACCTTCAGAGTGGAATTCTTTCTTTTAAACCAAAATGTATTACTTCATACTTCTCATTAAACTTTATTTAGCACCTGTTTTCAAACCAAATTTGTCAAAATCCTTTTGAAGTTCGACACTATTCTCCCCACAGTTTACAATGCTTCAAGCTTTTGTATCATCTGTAAACTTTGAAATTACCCTTTTACATCAATGTTTAAATTTTTACATCCCAAGAAAAGCAAGAGTCCCAGTTCATGTTTTCTCTAGGTTATACACTTATTAAAACATTGGTGCAACATTCTCTAGCCCTGGTGCTCCTGCAATTTCTACTCACTTCCATCATATCCACTTTCATCGGGATAATCGCGAGCTGGTCGGAAGGGGGTCCGGTGTACTGTGACGGGACCATTATACCAAGTACCATTCCCAAGGCCATCCCCATAGGACTTAAAATGTATCTCAGAACTGTGGTACTGTCCCTAATTATCTACATCCCCACAATTTACTAAGCTGCATGCATCAGCGTCTATTACTTGTAGATTATCAGACTCAGGAACCATTAATAATACATATGAAAATGATATTTGACAAAATCCCAATACTAAGAGGGCTAGCATCATAACACTAAGCATTCCCAGTCCTTTAAACATCATGCTGAAGCACAAAACAACTTAATATGCAATCCTACAGAAATAATCCCCACGTTCGCGTCGCCACTGTATAATCAGTTACTCAAAGTCTCTTTAGTCTGAGTTTCAGCGAGTCTTGCGTTGATTCGGCTGTCCAGACCTCTTCCTCAATTGGAGATTCCACTGGCCCTTTGATCCGAGTGTAGTGAGTCCAGCCTTTCTCCACTGTCCTTATTGCCGTTTCGGTAGTCAAAAGAGCCTGGTACAGTCCGGCTGCAATTTAGTCTCTGTCCATGATTTTACTAAGACCCAATCTTCCGGCTGGATGGGATGAACGGTGAATTCAAGGGATGGAGTCTGTGCCAATAAACCCTGTCTCCTGAGGAAAGACAAAGAGGAGGACAAGCCCAGTATATACTTCTTTAAGAACAAATCTTTAGTTTTGGAAATTGGCAATTCTCCATTCGTTCCCAGATAAGGTAATCCAAATAAGATTTCATAGGGGGATAGTCCCAAATCTTTCCTCAGCCAAGGGACAAGCCCAAAAGGCATCCTTCAAATCTATCACACTAAACCATTTGTGGTCATGGGGGATCTTACTTAATCTCTAATCAGTCCCTCAATTACTGGCTGCAGTCCTCATTTACCTTCTATGGAAATGGGATATTGTCGCTCACAGACAATGTCCCCTTTCCTTTTTAAATTTACTTCAAGGGGAAGGATCTGTAGTCCTCCACGATTCCCTTCCCTAGCCCATACAATAGGGTTTATCTCTCTCTCCATATCCTCTGTCAACATTGCCATTTGTACAACTAATTCTTTTTCCTGAATTCCAATCTCCAGTCCTAAGAGGATAATTAAGTCTCTTCCTAGTAAGTTACTTCCCATATCAGGGATACACAACAATTCCCCTGTGACCCTGTCCTTAGGACCTTCTATCATCATAGGTTCAAATACTGGAACAGTAAATCCCTCCCCTTTCACCCCAGAAACAGTAATTGACCGTATTGACATTTCTACTTTCTTTGGTTTAAAATTCAGCGATGACCGTACTGCCCCCGTATCTACTAGGAAGACTACCTCTTCCCTACAGGGTCCTACCTTCAAGTTTATCAAGGATTCCTGGTGGATCCCCGAGGACAGGAACCCCTGACACCCCTATTCATTATCAAAATTCATAAGCGGAATTGCTCTTTCTTCCCTTTGTAGATCAGGACACTCCCGCCTAAAATGTCCTATCTTTCCACAATAATAGCATCCTTCCTGTGGAGACCTCCATCTCTGTCCCTGTCGCTCAAACCCTCTATCAAATGCTCCCCCTTGTCCTCTCCCTCTCCCCTTTCCTCTCTGCCCTACATGCTGCCACCCGCTGCTCCGGTTGCTCAATATTGGTTCCATTCTTTTCTTAACTACCGCATCAACCGTAGCTACCATCATTTTCACCTTCTGTTTTTGTCTCTCATCCTCTCTCTTTACAAACACTTTCTGCGCCTCTCTTAATTCATCTAATGGTTTTTCACACCATCCTTCTATCTTCTGTATCTTTCTCTGGATGTCTGGCCATGCCTTTGTCACAAAATGTACTTTCAAAAGACCCTGTGCCACTGGGTCCTCAGGGTTCATTCCAGAATATTTCCGCATCGAGTCTCTTAATCTTTGCAAGAAAGCTGAAGGAGTCTCATCTTTCTCCTGTCTAACTTCAAAGGCTTTAGTCAGATTCTGCGACTTCGGAACTGTCTCTTTTATTCCTTTTAGAATCAGGTCTTTCAATTCCCTCATTTCTTCTCTATGCTCCGGGTTTTGATTTTCCCACTGGGGATCTCTGAGGGGAAACTTCATCTCACCCTGTCCAGCATCCCCATCTCCAATCGGGTGTTCCCTATCCCATATTTTAATGGCTGCTCCCTGTATAAGTCCCCTTTCCTCCCCAGTAAATAGTATATTCAAAATAGACATTAACTCAGCCCACGTATACAGACTGGGCCCCAAAAATTGATCAATTTGTTCAGACAACCCTACTGGATCCTCAACCAGGACTTTCATTTCCTTTTTCAATGTTCTGACCTTCCCACTGGTGAGGGGGGCACTCACAAACCCAATCTCTTTGTCCCCGATTGGTACCTCCAGAAGGGGATAAGTCATTACGTTCTTCCCATTTTTCTTTTTTTAAGAAATATTGCAATATTTCTAGCTCCCCATAACTTCAAATACCAATTCATCAATTCATGCTTGACTAACTTTAAAGCCTGTTCCTAACTTGTAAATATATTTATATATTTACGTTCATTTATTCAGTATTTAATATTTAAAATGTAAAATGCATACAGTTCCCAATTTTGAAATCCACTGTAATTACCCAGTTTTAGTCCCTTAATTTAAATCCAAAATTAGTTTTCTTAAGTAGTCCTGACCACTCATTGCTCAATTACAATACTATAGGTGGTGAAATAATCAGAGCTGCCTTAAAAGAATCTGACTATTCAAGTTAAAAAATACTTCTAATGCATGAACAATGGCCGAATCCAAGATCACAGATATTAACCACAGGAGTTTCGTTTTTACTACAATCTAATGTTGAACCGAAACTTCAACTGTCCTCCATAAATTGCTTTTATGTAAGGATAAAAGAGATTAGTTAGAAACTGATAGTAAGGCAGTCATGACCTGTAAAAAGAACAGGAGTTATCACCATTTTTGTTTTCATAATCTCTATAGAATCCTTCACCTTAAAAGAAATCATGTTAAGTTTCCATAATAAAAATCAGATTCTAAACAGTCCTAGAAATCAAGCTCCAGGGAATAAAACGCAAACACTCAATCACCAACAAACAAATGTGCATTCAAACCAAATCACAAAGGGTTAAACTTTCTACTAGCTGTACAGCTCTTTTCAGTCTCTCTCTCTCTCTCACACATTAACATATAAATTTAGATATTTACAAACCCAGTCTCTGTCCGACCTGTACTTTGGCCAGAAGGCGGCGGGACGAAGAATGGATTCCTTAGTCCATACAAAGCAACAATATTTAATCATCTTTTTCCCTTGTACAAGTATTATTTTTCCAATTCCACAACATGCTGCCCAACGGACTTTCTGGAGGTATGTTGTAAGGGACCCCGCCTCCATTTCCATTGCCTTGTTCTTCTTTTGTTTTCCCGGAGGCTTTTTCCTTACCCACGGCACAACCCATATTGAGTTCCTTCGTTAGTCCCTTATTCACGACTAAAACTCAATCCCGGCCACCAAGGCAATACTTAAAAGTCAATTTTCTTACCTTGGTCTGTGCACAGAGTTGCCTGGCCCCTTTTTGCCGTATTTTCTATCGATCTCCTGTCACTGTCTGATTCAGATGTCTCTCTTGTGGGATTCATACCAGTCGCCCAAGGGAGCGGACCAAACCGGGACACGAGACCGCTCCTCAATGGGGAACGGGACACGTCTTCCCAGTGTCCAGGGCCAGCCACTCCCCCCGGCGATGGAAGAACATCCCGGACAGCCCCCAATTGTGAGAAACAAAGCTCACTCACTTCAATAATTTCAGTCCGAGACAAGATCTGAATCAGTAGTGTCATTTATTTCACACTTGCAAGTGGGTGTGATGTCCACAAGGCAGGGACAAAACACACTGAATTCAACAAATACTCAATATTTATATAATTTGGTTTCTATGTATTTTTTTCTTATTTCATTGTTCCCCTCCCTGTTTACATCCTCCACTTCCCTAAGACTGGTACCCATTACTCCTGTTTATCTCTTGTCTTATCCGGCCTTGTCTGTGACAAAATACTTATTCCTGGTCTCACAAGGCCATTTGACCTCATCCTGCTGTGGGCACAGCCTTGTCTTACCATTATCTACTTCTTCCATCCGTGCTACCCCTCACAGCATCTTATCACTAAGTCCTTTTAATTGGGGTTTGTTCCTGTGTTTCTGTAAAAGTGGGAAACAAATGTTTATACCTACTGTTTATACAGGCATATTTAGTTTAACTGCCTCTCTTCACAGCATTTTATCTAGTGCCTGTATTTCTACCATTGTTTTGCAGTCCCGTTTCTTTCTTGCATACATTTTTAGCTAATACAAAAAAACAATTATGCATTTTCTCCACATAGTTTCCATTCTTGTTGACTCAGCTCTTGGCTGAAACAATTACACACTAATGCGAGTTCACTCACCTCGCACCATTGCAGAATTACAGAAGTAACATTAATTTACCTATATCCCACAATCAATATCTTTGGATACATTTCATTCAGTGCCAGAGCCTTGCCAAATTTAAGCACAGACCATGTATCCTCCATGTTAATTTTGAAACCTTAAGCTGAATTTCCTGCCACTTGGGTAGTACATACTAGGCAAAAGTACATATTAAATATTCATGAGCTCTGCTTCCATTCCTAAATTCCTTTTTTGGTCATTTATCAGCCTTAATAGTTACTCTTTGGAGGGTTGGTGTGGACTAGTTGGACTGAAGGGCCTGTTTCCACACTAGGGAATTTAATCAAATCCAATCATTAATAATTTTAGCACCATTTTGCTATTTATCTGCCCCTTGAAGCCTTCAGGATTAGTTTAGCTGTCAGTCTCTTTCCATAATCTCTCTTTGCTTCTTTTATTTACTTTCTCACATCCCTTCTGCCTGGTATATATATTCAGCCTGATTCTCAATTGTACTTCCTACCTGATACCTATCATCAGCAATAAAAACAGAAAGCATTGGAGCAAATTAGGTCTTGCAGAATCAGAGTACAGACAAGGCCGTTCAGCCCATTGAATCTGTACTGCCAAAAAAAAAGTTTCAAGACTTTTTTGGAATGGGGTTAACTTTGCTTCTTTTTCCACAGATTCTGCCAGACCTGCTGAGTTCCTTCAGCAGTTTCTGTTTTTATTTCAGATCTCCACCTTCTACAGTACCTTTCTTTTACTTGTCAAAAGCTCACTTTCTTTTATCTTCATTATTCGATCTATTAAATTCAGCCCTCCTCTAGCTCATTATTCCTACTCCGAATTGTTCATTGCCTTACATGGTTTAGGATAGTGGAAAAGAACAATGATCATTATCCCCAAAATATTCTCCACTTACACAATCTATTGGTCCACCTTCACCCCAAGAACCAGATCCAGCAATACCTCTTTTCTGGATAGTTTGGACACATACTTCTGTAGAAAATTCTCTTGAACTCAATCCAGGAATGCTTGTCCCATCTCCCCTTTCACGTTACCATATCCCCATCCAAATTCAGATTATTTCAGGTCCCACCTCGCTGCCCTATCATAACTACTGTTATGAACAAGATTCCCTCAAAAGATTTTAAGGTCACCTAGACCCTAACATTTTTTTAATTTTATAAGGAAATGTAACATGTCATTTTCCAGATCCATGCGGCTGGTCAAACTACTTGATGTTAAGCAAAACACAATTTATTCAAACACTATAGTTAAAATACAATAAAAGAAAGAGGAGTTTATAATAACTATATTTGAAAACTTAACAGTATAGTACAGTAACAATACTAATTAACTGTTCCAATATAGTAACATCCCATAAAGACACCCCTTGGCAAAAAGGCAAATTCAGAAAAATAGATTTGTCTCACAGGTCACCCAGAAGCAGAAAGAAACACGAGCTTCTAGTTATAAGCAAGAAAGTGAAAGATAGTGTCTAGTTCTTCAAAACTTCAGCAGCTTCTGTGATGGCCAGCCACACCCATCCAAGCTACTTCTATTGTTTCAACTTAAACAAAACACCCAATGCTTCACAAGCTGTTTACTTCACCAGCATTCCAACTAGACAGCTCAATACTTCTGTGTTAAAACCTCTCTTTATGAAAACACCCAGGACAAAATAACCTCCAAGTGACAGCATCATCACACGATAATGCTTGCACCTGTTTCTTCACAGATGTGATAGACTACTCACTAGATCAGTACATAGAGACTAAAGTGGACAATGTAATTGCAATTTGTTGTTTCTTAGCTAAATTGATTTTGGCTTTTAAACGGTGGTTCATTCTCTTTCACCAGCATTCCAATGCTCTCTATACACAATACTGCCATACCTCCGAGCGTTTTTATCTTCCCTAAATATTTTGCATCCAGGAATATTTGACACCTAGACCTGCTCTATTTGAGCCAGGTCTCTGTTTTAGCCACAGCATAATATTTCCACATGGCAATTTGCACCTGTAAATCACCTTTTCTCTTATACTTCATGCATGTATACACATGGACCAGATCTCTGGTTCAGAATATTTTAAGTTCTCACTTATTCTGATTTCATCTATTAACTTACTATTCTCAGACAAACTTCTTCTCCCACCTTAATGTGCTTTTCTGATATTCTCTTGTGGTTCTCACATGCCTGAAAATTAAGTTTAAACTGTCCCCAACATTATGAGCAAAATGCCCTTGAAGAAGTTCAGTCCTGGCTCTGTTCACATGCAGCATTACCAACATGTACCACACCCCCTGAAATATAACGATCCCAAACATAACACTTTAAAGCCACACATTAATTGGTCTTATCCTCTATTTTTTTGTATTCACATGGATGTGGGACTGCATGTACTACTTTTAACATTCACAATTATGGAGGGCGAGAGCACTGAAACTATTAACATAGAACAATATAGCCTTCCATGTTGTGCCAGCCTTTTATCCTACTCTAAGATCAGATTAACCTACATACCTTTCCTTATACTGTCTTCCATGTGCCAATACAAGAGTCGCTTAAATGTCCAAAATGTATCTGACTCTATTATCACTTGTGGCAATGCATTCCATACACTCGCCACTCTCTATGTAAAGAATCTACTTCTGACATCTCCCCTAAAAATATCTCCAGTCACCTTAAAAATATGTCCCCTTGTGACAGACATGTCTGCCATGGAAAAAAGTCTCTGGCTATCTATCTATGCCTCTCAACATCTTGTACACCTTTTTCAAGTTATCTCTCATCCTTCTTTGCTTCAATGAGAAAAGCCCTAGCTCCCTCAACCTTTCTTTGTAAGAGACACCCTGCAGTCCAGCAGCATCCTGGTAAATCTCCTCTGCACCCTTTCTGAAGCTTCCACGTCTTTTCTATAATGAGGCAACCAGAACTGAACACAATATTCCAAGTGTGCTCTAACCAAGCCATGATAGAGCTGCAGCATAACCTTGCGACTCTTAAACTCAATCCCCTTGTTAATGAAAGCCAACACACCATGCACATTCTTAACAACCCCATCAACCTGGATGGCAACGTTGAAGGATCTATGAACATGAACCCCAAGATCCCGCTGTTCCTCCGCACATCCAAGAATCTACCTTTAACCCTGTATTCTGCATTCAAATTCGACCTTCCAAAGTTAATCACTTCATACCTTTCCAGGTTGAACTCCATCTGCCACTTCTCAGCCCAGTTCTGCATCCTATCAATGTCCCGTTGCAATCTACAATAGCCCTCCACATTATACACAACTCCACCAGCTTCGTACTATCAGCAAACTTATGAACCCACCCTTCCACTTCCTCATCCGAGTCATTTATAAAAATCACAAAGAGCAGAGATCCAATAACCAATCCCTGTGAAACACCACTGGTCACCAAGCTCTAGGCTGAATACCTTCCCTCTACCACCACCCTCTGTCTTTGATGGGCCAGCCAATTCTGAATCCAGACAGACAGGATTCCCTGCATCCCATGCCTCCTTACTTTCTGAATGAGCCTACCATAGGGAAACTTATCAAACGCCTTGCTAAAATCCATGTACACCAAATCTACTGCTCTACCTTCATCAACGTTTTTTGTTATATCCTCAAAGAATTCAATAAGACTTGCGAGGCTTCACAAAGCTATGCTGACTATCGCTAATCAAACTATGGTTTTCCAAGTAATCATAAATCCTCTCCAATACTTTGCCCACGACTGATGTAAGACTTACTGGCCTGTAATTCCCAGGATTATCCCTATTCCCTTTCTTGAACAAGGGAATAACTTTTACCACCCTCCCATCATCTGGCACAACTTCAGGGACAGTCAGGATGTAAAGATCATTGCCAAAAGTGCAGCAATCTCTTCCCTCACTTCCTGTAGTATCCAAGAGTCTTTCCTGTCTGGCCCAGGGGATTTATCTATCCTCAGGGTTTTCAAAATATTCAACCAATTCTCCTTCCTAATGTCAACCTGTTCAAGCATATCAGTCTGTTTCACGCTGTTCTCAGAAACGTCAATGTCCCTCTCAGAGAAAATTGAAACAAGGTATTCATTAAGAACCTCCCCTACTTCCTCTAACTCCAGGACAAGTTCACTCCACTACTCCTGATCGGACCAAGCCTACTCTGGCCATCCTCTTGTTCCTCACATAAGTGTAGAATGCCTTAGGGTTTTCCTTAATCCTACCTGCTAAAGCTTTTTCATCTAGCCCCATCTAGCTTTCCTAAGTCCATTCTTCAGTTCTTTCCTGGCTATCTCGCAACCCTCTACGGCCCAGTCTGATCCTTGCTTCCTTGACCTTAAGTAACCTTCCTTCTTCTTTTTGACTAGATGTTACACAACTGTAATCACCCAAGGTTCTTTCAACCTACCATCCCTTCCTTGCCTTAGTGGGACAAATCTGTCCAGCACTATCAGCAAGTGTTTCCTAAACAACCTCCACATTTCTGTTGCACATTTCCCTGAGAACATCAGTTCCCAATTTAGGCACCCCAGTTCCTGCCTAATAGCACTGTAATTCCCTCTCCTCCAATTAAATGCTTTCCCATATTGTCTGCTCCTATCCCTTTCCACAAGTATAGTAAAGTTCAGGGAGTTGTGATGACTATCACCAAAATGCTCTCCCACTGAGAGATGTGACACCTGGCATGCCTCGAGAATGGTAAAAAGGCCTCTGGGAGTTAGATGGTGAGGCACCAACTCCCAGCTTTCAGCCCTCTTTCATGGTCCCAGCATTCATTTATTTAGTCTAGTTTTTATTTGTGGTCACTCGAGCCCACAATATTGTTAGTGGGTGATTTAACAGTGGTAACACCACTAAACAGTACAGACAGCTGTCTGGTATCTGTATGTATCAAACACAAATTGCTGCTGATCAGCACAGGGCCTTAGTCTTTTAGACACAGACAGCTTCAGTATCTAAGGAGCCCTGAATGAAGCTGAACAATGATGATTGCACAAAGGAAAGGTAACTGATTCAGCAACTGCAGATGGTTGTGTCTTGCACACTATACCCTGAGGAACTCTTGCAGTGATCTCTTGGGACTGAGATGACTGACATCCAACAGTCACAATCATCTTCTTCTGTGCTATGACCACAATCAGCAGAGAGCCTTCACCTTGACTCCAGTTTTTCCAGAGCTAATTGATTTCACACTCATTAAAGACTTACTTGATGCTAAGTACAGTCACCCCACATATCTCAAGATGAGTTGCTTTGGACCAAGATTGCAATTAGATCTGAAGCCAAGTGGGTCTGCTCGAACCCAAACTGACAGTCAGGTTACGTTGACAGCACACAGCATTAATTCACTGATGACTGACAGCAGCGTAATGGTTTAGTAACTGGCTTCACAAGGCAACTCCTATCCTTCTCAGACTGTAAACACTTTAGCAATTCTCCATATTGCTTGGCAATTGTTGTTTTGTGTGGGTGTTGCAATTGCACAGGAACAGTTTGGCAAGGGGTATGGATAGTTCTGAAGCATAATATTCTAGGCATGATATTGAGGACCTATCAATGTCCCCAGCCCCTGCAGCATCCAGCGTATTCAGTCACTTCTTGAATTCTCATGGAGTGAATAGAATTTGCTGAGGGCTGGCATCTATGTTGCTGATTTCTCAAATGGAGACCGAGATGGACTGTCCTCTAGATAAGCCTGGCTGAAGATGACTGAAATGGCTTCACAGTCTTGTCTTTTGCACTAATATGTTCAACTCCACATCACTTGAGGTGGGGGCATTTGTGAAGCCTTCTCCTCCAGTGAATTGTTCACCTGTTCACCAACATTCATGACTTGATGTGGAAAAGCTCAAATCTGTTCTGTTGGTTTCAGGGATCAATTAGCTGTTTATTGCATGCCGATTGGATGTACAGAATAGGAGGGATGGACATAGAGCCAACACTGTATGTGATTATTGTAACTATTGCAGAAGTCCTATATTGTAGCTCCACCCGATTAACACCTCACCTTTGTCTGGTACTGCTCCTCACATGTTCTCCTGCACTTTTCATTGGCCAGAAGTGTACCCTTAGTCTGATGGTTATGCTGGTAGTCATGAAGGATTTGGTACGGGGGTGGTTGGGGAATAATGGCAGACAATGACATTACAAATTGTAAGGGTGCCCCATGTTTGAAAGACACAAAATGGCCGACAAGGGTTAGATAGAATGAGACAGCCTGCTCCAGCATTTAAGTGAAACATAATGGGACCTTTGAACAGGGCTATACCAAGGTCAACAAGGGGCCCTACAAGCAATCTTCTGAGACAGTTTGATAAGAGAATGTCGAAGGACAGACAAGTGATTGATTCCAACCTCATCAATGGAAGGATGTTGTCCCATTAAGTGAACAGTACCAGTTAGAGCAAATTAAATCTCAGTCCATGAACCAGCCAACCTAACTCATCAAGCAGCTGTGAAAACAACAGTTCTAAAGTTATTTTGTAGGACTGTAATTGGTTGTTTTCTTTGAGGTTAATCACAATATTAAGAAATAGGCCCTGGTTAAAGATTCTTCAGTTAATCATAGGGATAGATTTCTTCATAAGTATAGATACACATATAATCAAAGCACGATTGAAGCATTTGGGGAAAAACCATTTAAACATAGATATGAAAGTTAATTTGTCTCAAAAAATGCGTTCTCCTATCTCTAAAAGAACAGTACACCCTGAAATGAAGTAAAATTATCACAGTTTATTAATCACAAAGAGCTAACAGTAGAAGTAGCTGCATAACTCTACACTTTATAACTAGCTTTATAACAGAAATTAATATTACAAATTTTATAGTAGCTATTTAAAACTGTGTTTTGTACTTTTTATACATAGAATTGGGACAGTGGAAAATACAATGAATAATACAATTCAAGTTGTCCTTGGAGATAATGAAGTCTAAGACAGACCAGAAGGAGTATAACTAGTAACTTTCAAATTTAATTGGCAGAATGCATAGAAAGATTCCAAGGCCTGGAGATTACAATGTCTATTAAATACCATGAGATCATGTGAACCTGGGGTTGTCCATTGGAATACCCATTGTTGATTAAGTGTTTTGCAGGATTGGATGTACACAATAGGAGGGATGGACATAGAGACCACACTGTATGTGATTATTGTAACACAAAATGTAAAGAAATGCTGTATTTCACAATAAAAATCACTGAGTCATTGGTCTCTCTTCCAATCTGAGCAAAAGATTAAGGGAATAATTGTGTTCTCATGTTGAGGCCAGATTCAGGGAAGATCCCTTGGCCCTCTCCCAGCATTAACCTGTTTCTGCTTGAATAAAAGTCTGCCACTTGCCTGAATCCTGCCCATCTCCTGAGACTTTGTCCCTGGTTGGGGTCGGGGGTATGCTCTTACACAATTTATGGTTGAAAACAATCTTGCTCCTACTGCTGATGTCCACAGTGACTCATAGATGACCAATCTTGTATATCTACATCTGTTTGAAAACTCTTATTCAGCAGACTGGTACTACCAAACATGGTGAAAGATGTTCTCAGTGTGAAGGCCCAACTTAATCTCCACAAGGACTGTGCAAGGTGTGTTCCACAAGGTAATCACTTCGATCAATACTTTGAATAAAGGTGCATCTGGCACAGATAGATTTCTGAGGACAATGTAAAATGCAAACCTCCTTGTTGATTCCCTCACCATCTGCTGCAGGTTCAATCCGGCAGCTATGCCCTTTAGAGTGCAGACAGCTTGGTCAGTAATGGTATTTTCAAAGCATAGACACCCTCTTTAAATGAACTTATACCATTTAGCATCAGCACAAGAACAGCGGATAAACAATTCTGCTTGACCACACTGTCGATCTCAGAGGACTCTGATGTTCATGTCATAACTGATGTTACCCATCATGTGTGTTACTTCTCTATAAGAACATCTTTTCTTTGTTATCCTTTTGCAAACTGTTTCTAAAAGAAGGCTTATATTTCACATCATCCTTATTTATCCACATGTAATCTTGCCTGTGTTGGTACCTACAACAGGTAATCCACATTGAGGGCCAAAACAACTCAATTCAGGCAGAAAAAATGAGAAGGCATGACAGTGTTACTCTTCGGAGGGTCGATGTTTCAGCAATGTAGGTGTGGGATATAGGTAGTGTTACTTCTGCAATCATAATCACTTATGCAAGGTAAATGAACTCACACCAGTGTATAATTGTTTCAGCCAAGAGCTGAGTCAACAAGAATGAAAACTATGTGAAGGAAATACATAATTGTTTTTGTATTAGCTAAAATGTGCATGCAAGAATGAAATGTGCCTGCAAACAATGGTAGATAATACAGACAAATGGATAAGGTGCTGTGAGGGGAGGGGGTTAAACTAGATATGCCTGTACAAACAGTAGTTATAAGTATCTATTTCCCGCTTCTGCAAAAACAAGAACAAACCACAATCAAGAAGTCATGAGGTCATAAGATCATAACAAGTGAGGGAAACAGATGGTAGTGAAGGAAGATATACCTAACAATGTACAACGGCGGGATGTGGCCAAACGACCTTGTGAGGCCAGAAATAAGCATTTTGTCACAGACAAGGCCAGATAAGGCAAGAGATAAACAGGAGTAATGGGCACCGGTCTTAGAGAGGTGGGAGACATAAACAGGGGAGGAGCAATGGGATGAAAGAATAGGAACCAAATTACATAAATATTGTGTACTAGTTGAATTCAGCGTGTGTGTGTTACTGCCTTTGTCCACAGTAGACACCACACCCCTCTTGCAAGAGCAAAATAAATGACATTATTATTCAGATCTTGTCTTGGACTGAAATTATTGAAGTGAGTGAGCTTCATTTTTCACAATAGGTAATCTAATCTATTTGATTCAATTCAAATTTGAAAAACAGGTAACGATTTAACAGTTCTGATCCCCTGAAACATTTCATTTTCTGTCAAGAGAAATATTCCCTGCAACTATGCACTTCATGCTAACTTAGAATACTCTTCCGCTTTTAATATCATATAATCATTTAAATTCACGGAAAAAAAAACTGGTGTTAATCCTACTCTGGATCGAAAATTTCTTTTCTGGTAGGTTTGGGCGATCGGAAATAGTTACATCGTTATTTATTTTTCGAATTTGAATGAAAACCTCTCATTCAAGTAGGATTTGCCACTGATTGTGTATCATGAAACTTAGTTGGCTAGTGAGTATAAATGATCACTCATTTTGTGATTTTGCAGAGCTACCTACCATGTGAGGTAGAACACAAGTCCATGAGGGCCAAGTGGAAAATCAGGAAAATTTAGCAAAACCGCTGTTGCATACCTGAAAATGGACTTAGAGCAGCAGTTTCATTTTACTGTTTTGATTTGAGGTGGACTGTTTCTTCCTCCTGTTTGTTGTCTTATCAGTAAAATAATGCAACACGAGTAGATTGATGAAGCCATAGCGATTAATGTATGTATAGATTCACTTAGAATTGAATGCGAACAGAAGAGACACTTATTTTGCTCGACGACAATACACGCGCCCTCATCTTTCAGTTATTAAAATGGCAGCCGAGCCATTTTAGCTCGAGCGCCTTGGGTTTCATCACGTGGTTGTACAACGGGCGCGAGCCATGAGTGGGTCAATCAGGCTGTCGCAAACAAGCAAGGAAGCTGCACGCGGGAACGAAGCAGAGCTGTTGTCCTTCGACCGTTGGAAATGGCGGGATTGGTGTTGATTCTCGCGCTAATGACAATAACGTTAGACTATGCAGGTAAATAGTTGTTAGTGGGCTCGCAACTTCTAAAGTCATTATTATCGTGTTCAATTACGATGAAGATGAAACTTCTTAAGTAAAAACCGAAAGAACTGTCGATGTCAGAAACAAAAACAAAAATTGCAGGAAAAGCTCAGCAGATCTGGCACCATCTGTGGAGAGAAATCAGAGTTAAATTTTCGGGTCCAGTGACCATTACTCAGGACTTTATCAGTTCACTACAAAATGGGTGTTATAGAATGCAGTGAGAACAAAATAGGTTTTTAACTGTCAGATTCTTATGCAGAATAAAACCTTGCTGCACAACATATTGCCCAATCGCCATTTTTTTGAGATTTCATGAGAAAGGTATTAAATTAATTACTCTTTCATGGGATGTGCTGCAATTGGCTGGACCAACATTTGTTGCCCATCACCAATTGCTGTTTGAGAATTGGAGCTGCTTTCACAAGCTACTGCAGTTTGTGGTGCAGAAATGTCCAGAGAACTGTTGGAGAGAAGTTCCAGGATTTCAACCCATCAACAGTCAAAGTCAGGATAGTGAGTAGCTTGGAGAGGGAACTTCCAAGTTGTAGTGTTTGTGTTTATCATTTTAAATGATGGAGTACATAAGTTTGGAAGGTGCTGTTGAAGGAATAGTGATATGGCATCTTGTATATGGCACATGCTGCTGCACTGCATTGGCAGAGTAAGTGAATATTTAAGGCAGTAGATTAGATGTCAATTATAATTCCTTTAGATTTATGGCAGTTAAGGGAAAAGAAACCATAGAAATAACAGTTCTCAGTTAGGTAAAAGGCTGTTGTACAAAGTTGAGGTGAGATTTAGCTAAAGCAGACTGGAAACATTTTTGAAGGTTAAACAGTGCCAAATTAATGAAGGACCTTTCAAGGGAGATATTGTCTGGATTCGGATGTGTTACCTTGAAGAGAAAGAGTGTAACTAACAAGCCCAGAGACCAAGTATGCCAAGGACCTAAAAGAAAAGGATGAAGAAAGATTAGGAAGCTAGTGAAGCTGATACTGAGAAAATCTATAAGAATGTGCAAATAAGGGGTTGAAATTATACAGAAAGTTAGGAAAGCAAAGAAACGTATGAAAAAATATTGCTACATGAAATCAAGGTGAACACAAAGATTTCTTTATAATCATGTACAGAACAAGAGGATAACTATAGATGGTAGGACCAATTATCAACCAGCATTATCACCCCTTTGTGGAAGCAGAGAGTATTAGCATGATTCTTAATGGATACTTTTGGATTTTTTTTTGTCAAAAGATGGGAGTGATACACATTGCAACTAGGATGAAAGAAGGTGAAATATTAGAGGAATTTAATATAGTAAGAGAGTTTTACATCTTTAAACATGGATAAATCTTCAGGCTCAGTTTCAGTGTATTCTCAGATGTTAGGAAACAAGTGCACAAATAGGAAGGCTCAAAGATCTTCCAGTCGTCCCTGACCATAGATGTGTTCGAGAATGGGAGGACAGCTGATACTGTAGCATTGATTAAAATGGGTGAAAATAATGTTTAAAAGTATTAAAGATGTTTATTATTTAAAGGCCAGTTAGTTGCTGATGGGAAAATTATTGGAAAAAAAAACTGATCATCAGGATAAGTCTTCATTTGTAAAGACGTGGGTTACCACAGATTTATTAATTATTTGAATAGTTTTAATATTTGGAGAAAAATAGCACAGACAGTTAATTAGGGTTGTGCACTTGATATGATGGATTGGTCATTTAAGTAAAGCCCATGGGATCCAAGGAAAAGGTTGACATTTTCAATTTTGGAATTGAAGTACGGTGGTGTGCATTATAGATAGAATCACATTGCCATGGCACATGACAAGTTTCTGGAGAAATCATCCACTCTTCACATCATTTTATATGCAAGTGGGTTACATGACAAGTTAAATGACAAATCACATGGATGGTGGGTGATGGTTTTCATGTCTGCTGGCACCCTTTAGGATCAAGTGTTCTGGCACCATATTAAAGAGTCAACTGTGCCACCTCTTCACCCACTCCAAGCCAGGAACTCCAGAACAGAAAATGGTCATCATTCCTAACCCCACAGTCAAGGAGATGTCTATTAATGTTCAGAAAGCATCTGTGCTTTAGCCATCCCTCACGAGAACACCTACTACAGGCCAACGGGACAGAAGGAAGGTCCACTTCCCTTATGAAGAATGAAGGAAACCTTTCCATCAGACCCTGGTAGCTTGGACTTGAGTTGCATGGGAGATTGGCACTTAGAGTAGTCATCAATGCAGCAAAATCCCATGCATGAAATGGACTTTAGTTCTCCTGCCCTCTGAAACAGTAAGTGCTGCTATCTTCTCAGCAATCTCAGATTCATCATGAGGTATTACTGTCAAAGTATATCCATTTCATATTAGCATGCCCACCTCATGTCAAATGTATCATGTGCACTGAAGGGTTTACACTCACCATATGCTCTCTGACACACAACAGGAAAGAAAAGACCCAGACTGACAGAGGCCAGCCTGATCTATGCCTCTGAGAAAAGATGGTCCAGCTGGTTGTTGAGGACTAGGATTGTCTGTATGTTAATGGAAAGAGAAGAAGACAGGAGAAGCCATTGAAGCACATACCTCTCACAGAAGTGCAGCCAATCTTAAGTGTTGCTTTACATACATTTTGTGCTCCTTCACTGGGTATTTCTCTCTATAAATAGTCAACAGAAGAGGCTCAGATGTTAATCAACACAAGCATCTCTCAGGATGAAGCCAATGGCATCCTAGACACTGCATCAGCAAGGCATTCACCTTCACCCTCTGCCAACACAGTGTTCTGCCACTATGGAATAGAGTTAGAAATGTAATCTGAGCACAGCACTGACACATGTCTACAGCCATTGGAAGAGGAAACACCCAGATCTTTGTCATTCAGAGAACAATAGGATACCAGGCACCTACTGGACCCATGCAGAAGATGTGCCTCTGTATTTGAGGATAATTGATATGCTGAACCATAGTGTTAACATTAAGGGAACAATAGGCAAAGATGTTTATAGTCCTGTCTATATCAAAATGAAACATGAAAGAGTCCATCATCTGTCTACAGTGTTGGCTCTGGCCTGCTTGGCTGCTTCCAAGGAAAATGTGGCTGCCTTGGAGATCCAGGTCCAGCAAAACGCTTAGCTGCTAGATATGTGCTGCATAAATCTCCATGTGTGCTTAGTATCACTGACAAGACAAAAAGTGGTTGAAACACTGTGGCCACATTCCCAGGAGATAGTGTCAGCAGGCACATGTGAAAGAGGAGTGAGAGATAGGCATCCTTTTGAGTTTCATCACAGGTTACTACAGAGTATAGTCATATCATGTTAGCATGCCCACCTCACGTCAAATATATCATGTGCACTGAAGAGTTCACACTCTCATCATGTGCTCTCGATTTTCTAACTTTACCTGACACTGCACTTTCTACTTGGTATTGAGGATGAATCACAACCCATAGGGCTATGCATGCTCATCAAATATCCGAGATGAAAAAGCTGAAGATGGTTAGGCCTAGGACACTACCATGAGGAATGCCTGTAGAGATGTCCTAGAGCTGAGATGACTGACCTCCTACAACCACGTCCATCTTCCTTTGTGTCAGGTATGACTCCAACCACTGGAGAGTTTGGTCCCTGACAGCCATTGATTCCAGTTTTGCTCAGATTTGGTAGAGTGCAGCCTTGATGTCAAGGGCTGTCACTCTCACCTCACCTCTGGGATTCAGCTCTTTGTCCATGTATGAACCAAGGCTGAAATGAGGTCAGGAGTTGAGTGGCCCTGACTGAACCCAAACTGGGCATCACTGAGCTGGTTATTGCTGAGCAGATGCTACCTGATAGCTCAATTGATGTAACCTTTCATCAGTTTATTGTTGATTGAGAGTAGCCTGATGGGGCAGTAATTAGCTGAGTTCGATTTGTCCTTTTTTATGTACAGGATAGACCTGGGCAATTTTCAACAGGTTGACACCTCATCTTCAGATATGCCTCGTGCTGCTCCTGGCATAGCCTCCTGCACTCTTCATTGAGCCAGAGTTGATCCCCTACCTTGATGGTAATGGTTGAGTGGAGGATATGCAGGGCCATGAGGTTACAGGTTGAGCTGGAATGCAATTCTGCAGCTGTTGGCCCTCAGCACCTCATGGATGCCCAGTCTTGAGTTGCTGGATTTGTTCGAAGTCTGTCCCATTTAGTGTGGTGATAGAGACACACAAACTGATGGAGGTTATTCTCAGTGTGATGGCAGGATTTCGTCCCCCTAAGGACTGTCTGTTTTGTTGCATTGATTGATACTATCATGGGCAGATGTATCTGTGGCTGCAGATTGGTAAGAATGATGTCAAGTATGTTTTTGGCTCATGCTGATTCACTCGCCACCTACCACAGACACTATGCAGCAGCTATGTTCGTTAGAATTCGGTCAATTTGATCAATAGTACTACTGCCATGCCACTCTTGGTGGTGGACCTTGAGATTCCTCGCCCCCACCCAGAGTACATTTTGTGCCATTGCCATTCTCTGTTTCCTGTAAGTGTTGTTCTATACGGAGGAGTACCAATTCATCAGCTGAGAGATGATGGTACTTGATAATCAACAGGAGTTTCCTTGCCCATGTTTAACCTGAAGCACGAGACATCGTGGAGTCCGGATTCAATGTTCAGGATTCCTAGGGCAACTCTCTCTAGATGTGATTGAGAGAGGGGCAGGATAAACTGCACTGTAATCTGGGATATAGGGTCTTCAATAGACACTAGGAAGGAGGTTAAAGAAGGGGTGAGTATCAGTATTGATCAGGAAATCAATTACAACAGTAAGGAGAAAGGACATCTTAGAAGGCTTCTCGAATGAAACCAAATGGGTTGAACTTAAAAATAGCAATCACATTGCTGGGAGTGTGCCACAAGTCCCTTAATAATCCAAGCGGAATAGAAGAGCACATATCAAGGAAAATTAAAATTTACAGCATAGTAATAGTGGGGGAATTTCAATTTCCCAACATTAACTGGGTTAGTCATATTGAGAAAGTAGTAGTGGTTCTGTTCGCCGAGCTGGAAGTTTTTGTTGCAAACGTTTCGTCCCCTGGCTAGGAGACATCATCAGTGCTGTGGCGCCTCCTGCGAAGCGCTTCTTTGATGTTTCTTCCGGCATTTATAGTGGTCTGTCCTTGCCGCTTCCGGGTGTCAGTTTCAGCTGTCCGCTGTAGTGATTGGTATATTGGGTCCAGGTCGATGTGTCTGTTGGAGTTTGTGGATGAATGCCATGCCTCTAGGAATTCCCTGGCTGTTCTCTGTCTGGCTTGCCCTATGATAGTAGTGTTTTCCCAGTCGAATTCATGTTGCTTGTTGTCTGAATGTGTGGCTACTAGGGATAGCTGGTCGTGTCGTTTCGTGGCTAGTTGGTGATCATGTATGCGGATTGTTAGCTGTCTTCCTGTTTGTCCTATATAGTGTTTTGTGCAGTCCTTGCATGGTATTTTATAAACTACATTAGTTTTGCTCATGTTGGGTATTGGCTCCTTTGTTCTAGTAAGTTGTTGTCTGAGCGTGGCTGTTGGTTTGTGTGCCGTTATGAGTCCTAGGGGTCGCAGTAGTCTGGCTGTCAGTTCTGACCAGCTATCCCTAGTAGCCACACACTCAGACAACAAGCAACATGAATTCGACTGGGAAAACACTACTATCATAGGGCAAGCCAGACAGAGAACAGCCAGGGAATTCCTAGAGGCATGGCATTCATCCACAAACTCCATCAACAGACACATCGACCTGGACCCAATATACCAATCACTACAGCGGACAGCTGAAACTGACACCCGGAAGTGGCAAGGACAGACCACTATAGATGCCGGAAGAAACATCAAAGAAGCGCTTCGCAGGAGGCGCCACAGCACTGATGATGTCTCCTAGCCAGGGGACGAAACGTTTGCAACAAAAACTTCCAGCTCGGCGAACAGAACCACTACAACAAGCACCCGAGCTACAAATCTTCGCACAAACTTTGAATATTGAGAAAGATTTATAGGAAGCAGAATTCCTAAAATGCACGCAGGACAGCTTTTTAAGCTAGTATGCGGATAAAGTATAATTGGGGGACACATTGCAGGCAGTGATCGTAATTCCATTTGATTCCAAATTGTTATGGAAGAGTGCAAGGATTTGCCTGAAGAGAGTTGATCCTTTTGTAGGATAGCAATGTTGCGGCCAGAATGATCTAGGAGTAGCTAATTTCAGGTAAATCTGTCATAATAGTAGAACTCATTCAAGAGGAAATAAGGAGGGTACAGGGCCAACATGTTGCAGTAAAGATGAAGAGTGGGACCAACAAATCCAGGGAACCCTGTAAACTAAAGAATATACAGAATTGGAAGACGAAAAAAATGGAAGCTTATGGTCGATATTGATGGCTTAAAACAGCAGAAGCTCCAAAGGAAGTTTGTTTTTATTCATTGTCATTTAGCACAGAAACAGACTAATCGGTACAACTCATCCATGCAACCAAGTTTCCCAAACTAAACTAGTCCCACTTGCCTGCGTTTGGGCCCATTTTCCTCTGCACCTTTCCTATTCATGTAACTGTCCCTACATCTACCACTCCTCTGACAGTTCATTTCACATACAAGCCATTTTGTGTGTGAAAATGTTGCCTGTCAGATTCGTTTTGAATGTTTCTCCTGATCTTAAATTAATGCCCTCTAATTTTGAACTCCCCTACCGTAGGGATATTCACCTTAACTATGCCTTGCATGATTTTATGAACCTCTATAAGGTAACTCCTCTTACACTCCATGGAAAGAAGTTCTAGCCTTTTTTTAATAACTGAAATCTTCCAGTCTGTAATCAAGTTTTTGTAACTGTGGGGTAATTTTGGACTTTTATTACTTAAAACTGTGGCTGGGATTTTTGTATTTTGCTAATTCACTCAAACATGGCATTCACTGGCTGGCCAGCAATGATTGCCTGTCCCTCCTTGTCCTTGACAAGGTGGTAATGAGCTGTCTTCTTAAATAGCTGTAGTCCATCTGCTGCACCCAGCGACAGTGAAGAATTTCTTTCCAAGTCAGGATGGTGAGTGGCTTGGAAGGGAACAGGTGGTGGTGTTCCCATGTATCTGCTGCCCTTGTTCTTCTAGATAGAAGGATGTTTGGAAGTACTATGTAAGGATCTTTGGTGAATTTATGCCGTGCATGTTGTAGATAGTACATACTGCTGCTGTGAGCATCGGTGGTGGAGGGAGTGAATGCTTGCAAATGTCGTGCCAATCAAGCAGGCTTGGCTGGTGTTTAACTTTTTGAATGTTGTTGGATGTGCACCCATTCAGGCAAGTGGAGAATATTCCATCAGACTTTTGTCATGTGCCTTGCAGATAGTGGACAACATTTGGGGAATCATGAGATGAGTTACTTGCTGCAGTACCCCTATCCTCTGACTTGCTGTAGCAGCCACTGTGTTTATGTGGTGAATCCAACTAAGATTCTGGTTAATGATAACCCAGAGTTCATAGGTAGTGAGGGAGTCAGTGATGGAAACGGCAAGGGGCAGTGGTTCAATTGTTACTTATTGGAGATGGTCATTCCATGACATTTGTCTGGTATAAATGTTACTTGCCACCTGGCTGAAGCTTGGATCTAGTCCAGATTTGTTGCATTTGGACGTGGACTGCTTCTGTATATGGGGAGTCAAAACTAGTACTGAATATTGTGCAATCATCAGAGAACATCCCCAATTCTGACCATATGACAGAGGGAAGATCATTGGAGTCAGCTGAAGATGTTTAGGCCTAGGACACTACCGTAAGGAACCCCTGCAGAGATGTCCTGGAGTTGAGATAACTGATCTTCAACAACCACAACCATCTTCCTACATGCCAGGCATGACTCCAACCAGTAGTGAATTTGCTCTGAGACCCAGATTCTCTCAGGGTCCTTAATGCCACATTCTGTTGAAAGTGGCCTTGAAGTCAAGGGCTGTCACTCTCTCCTCTGGAATTCATTTGTCCATGTTTGATGAAGGCTGTAATGAGGTCAGGAGTTGAGTTGCCCTGGTGAAACCCAAACTAGGCGTCACTGAACAGGTTATTGCTAAGCATATGCTGCTCAATAAAACTGTTGATGCTACCTTCCATCACTTTACTGATGATCGAGAGAAGACCGGTAGGGTTGTAATTGGCTGAGTTGGATTTGTTAAGCTTTTTATGTACAGGACATCCCTTGCAGTTTTCCACTCTGTCAGTATTGTAGCTGTGTTGGAACAGTTTGACTAGTAGAGCAGCAAGTTCTTGAACGCAAATCTTCAGTACTATTGCTGGAAATATATCAGGGCCATTAGCCTTTTGCAATATCCAGTGCCTCCACTGTTTCTCAAAATCATGTGGAGTAACCCAAACTGGCTGAAGACTGGTATCTCTGATGCTGGACGAGGCCGGGATGAATCATCCATTCTACATTTCTGGCTGAGGATTGCTGCAAGTTCTTTAGTTTTATTTTTTGCACTGATATGTTGGGTTCTACCGTTGTTGAGAATGGGGATATTTGTCGAGCCTCCTCCTCCAGTGAGTTGTTTAATTATCCACCATCATTTACAGCTGCATGTGGCAGGACTGCAGAGCTTAGATCTGATCAGTTGCTTCTAAGACCGCATAGCTCTGTCTGACACATGTTTCGTAAGGTGTTTGGTGTGCAAGTAGTTCTATTTCACAGTTTCACCAGGTTGCCACCTCACTTTCTGGCATGCTGTCTTGCAATGTCCATTGAAACAGTGTTAATCCCCTGCCTTGATGGTAGTATTGAATGGGGTATATGTAGAGTTTAAAGTTGCAGTTTGTACTGGAGTACAATTTTGCTGCTATTGAAGGCCTACAGCACCTCATGGATGTCTAGTCTTGAGTTGCTAGATCTGTTCAAAGTCTGCCCCGTTTAGCATGGTGACAGTGCCACACAGTATGATGGAATGCAAAGTCAGGACTTTGTCTCCACAAGGACTTTGCGATGGTCAGTCTTACCGATACTATCATGGACAGATGCATCTGCAACTAGCAAATTGGTAAGGATGACATCAAATATGTTTTTCCTTTTTGTTTCCATCAGCTGAGTCTGTCCTGTCATTGAGACAGGATATATCCAGAGATGTTGATGATGATGGTGATGTCTGGAACATTGTCTGCCAGGTATGATTCTATAAATATGACTATGTCAGGCTTTTGCTTGACCAGTCTGTGAGACAACTAAGCCGAGAGTGTGGTGCTGCAAAAGCACAGCAGGTCAGGCAGCATCCGAGGAGCAGGTGAATTGACATTTTGGGCATAACCCCTTCCTCAGAAATGAGGCTTGTGGGCCAGGGAGCTGAGAAATAAATGGGAAGGGGTGGGGTTGGGAGGAACGTAGCTGAGGTAGACGAAGGTGGGGGAGAAGGTGATAGGTCAGAGAGGGGGGTGTAGCGGAATGATGGGAAAGACGATGGACAGGTCAAGAGGGTGGTACCAAGTTGGACACTTGGGACTGAGATATGGTGGGGGGAGGGGAAATGAGGAATCTGATGAAATCCACATTAATTCCATGTGGTTGCAGTGTACAAGGAGGGAGTTGAGGCGTTCTTCCTCCAGGCATGGGTGGTTATGATTTAGCAATAGATAGACCCATGTTCTTGAAGGAACTGGAGGTGGGGGGGTGGGGGTTGGTTGGTGGGGGTGTCTCAGATGTTCTCTGAAACGATCCGCAAGTTGGCATCCTGTCTTTCCCGTGTAGAGGAGACCACATCGGATGCAACAGATACAGTACATGACATCTGTGGAAGTACATGTAAATTTGTAAGGCAGCTTGCCCAATTTTAGCATTAGTCTCCAAATGTTAAAGAAAGACTTTACAGGGTTAACAGGGCTGTTTCTGCCATTCTCATCTCTAATGCCTAGGTCGATGCCAGATGGTCCATCACTGGCATTACTTTTGAGAGTTTTTAGTGATTGATACAACAAAGTTGTTTGCTGGGCCATTTCAGAGGAGAGGGGAAAGTGAGGACTGCAGCTGCTGGAGATCAGAATGGAAGAGTGTGGTGCTAGAAAAGCCTCATTCCTGATGAAGAGCTTATGCTTGAAATGTTGACTGTCCTGTTCCTCGGATGCTGCCTGACCAGCTGTGTTTTTCCAGCACCACACTCTTCATTTACGAAGGTAGTTAAGAGTCAGTAACATTGCTGTTGAGTCAGTCACATCGGGTTGGTGTCACCTGTAGGGCAGAACAGGTAAATATGACAGATTTAGCAGCAATTTACTGCAGATGCTGGGATCTGTACTGCAGGCAAAAAAATGCTGGAAATCACAGCGGGCCAGGCAGTATCCGTGGAGAGAGAGCAAGCTAATGTTTTGAATCTAGATGACTTCATCAAAGTAGAGCAGATTTCTTTTCCTGAAGGACATTAGTGAGTGCAAAATGGACAAGGGGAAATTTTTAGAAAGGAAATTAGGAGAACAAAAGGAGTTGTAATAGCAGGTATAATCAAGGAAAATCACCAATTATTTGCCAAGTATATTCAACTTTAAAGGATAAGTAGGGAAGAGTAAGTACATTAAAGACCACAGTGATAATTTGTGTCTGGAGTCGGAGGATGTAGATAGAGTTCCAAATTAATACTTTAGAACTTGGCATTGACTAGTGAGCAAGATAATGTGGGTGTAGAAGTCAGCAAGAAGGAGCCAATTCATTCAGATGATGGAATCTATGCTGGAAATCACAGCAGGGCAGGTAGCATCTGTGGAGTGAGAGCAAGCTAACATTTCAAGTCAAGATGACTCTTCATCAAAGCTCAAGTGAAGTGTGGAGTGGTAGCATTTATGCAATAGTTGGGGAGGGTTTGGTGTACTGGGGAAGAAAGTATATTGATAGTTCAGATTAAGCGATCGGAATGTGAAAATGGCAGAGCAATGATATATCTAACTGCAAAACTGGAAAGAACAGATGGTTCCACTGGAGTGGGAAGCAGGGTTGGGAAACATGGTGACAGGGAATGCCACAAGTAAAGCTAAAAGAAGGGGAAGAAATGAGAGTGAGTTCACAATCTGAAAGTGTTGAACTCAATATTGAGTCTAGAAAGTTGGAAAGTGCCTATTCTGAAGATGAGATGTTGTTCCTCCATTTTGTGCTATGATTTGCTGGAGCATTGCAGCATGCCAAGAACAGACGAGTGGGCATGTGAGCAGGTTGCTGTGTTAAAATGACTGGCGACAGGAAGGTCTGGGTCATGTTTGTACATGAACCGGAGTGTTCTTTAAATTGGTCACCCAGTCTGCATTTGGTTTATCCAATCTAGAGTAGGCCACATTGGGTGCAGCAAATGCAGTAAACTAGATTGGAGGAGGTATGGATGAAATGCTGCTTCACCTGGAAAGACTGTTAAGGCCCTTGGATGGTGAGCAGGGAAGAGGTGAAGGGGCAGATGTTGCATCTTCTGCAGTTACATTGCTGCCCCTGCACACTTCATGTCAGCTCTGATGAAGAGTCATCTCCAGTCAAAAATGTTAGCCATGGATGCTGCCTGACATGCTGTGATTTCCAGCATTTTTGTTTTCAAAAGAACTGTGATATACTTAAAATAGCATCAACAGAGTAGTCTGGGGTAGTCTTGGATGGTCTGGCATGCTTAAATGTCGATAAATCTCCATGGCTGAATGAAAAGTATCCCACACTGTTGAGCGAGGCAAGGGAGGAACGTGATTAGAATAGATTGGTGGTTGATTTTATTTTAAACTAGTACTACCTTGATAGGCTGTAAACCTTTGACTCTGAGAATCAGACCTGCTTTGGTCCAGGCTTTTCAGGTCATGGACATACATGATGTTGCAGTCTTGAATCATGGAGTTGGAATTGATGTAAGCATACATAAATTTGTGCATGAAGGCAGACCAGTGATTGATAAAGCAGAATCTTCTATTATGTGAAATGTTTCATGTGTCCATCCTGAGAAGCCATATTGATATTGAGAATGGATAATACCAATGCCTGAAAGTCAGACCCATTGTGAAGAGTTAACTTTTTGTGTGTGGAATGTACCATGATTTGCCAGTTAACTGTACATCTTGTGTAAGATGCTTAAATGAACAAGATTTGTACTTGCAACTGTATCAGTGTTGGCATATGGCGCAAGTTGACTATTCCTTTTGGAGGGGAGGGTTAAGTCACTTGGATAGATGTAAAAGCTTTAATTTTTCTGAAATCATCCATAGGGTGTATCAAACTGACCATATGTACAGTCTGACTACTAAGTTGTAGTATTCAACATTGTTGACATGCTTGTATGTTATAGAAGAAATTTTGGAAGCATTTTTGATGTTGTTCCTCTCTTGGCTGTTGTTGACATGCTGCTTAGAACAATTATGTTGCACTTTAGGCTTTCTCCAAGCACTTAGAGATCTTGCACCTTTTAGACAAAGCTTCATTTATAATAACGTGTATATTTCATAAAATGCCACCCACCATTTAGGTGGATGAGGCGGTCCATATATCATACAAGATTTGGATTTTATTTTTACGTTTGATAGAGCATAGAACAGTACAGGCTCATCAACCCACCATGATGTGCCAAGTATTTATCTTCGATTAAGATCAACCTAACCTACTCCCCCCTCAGTTTACTGCTGTTCATGTGCTTATCCAGCAGTCACTTAAATATCCCAAATGTATCTGACTCTACTACCACCGCTGGCAGTGCATTCCACCCATCCACCACTCTCTGTGTAAAGAACCTGCCCCTGACATCTCCCTTAAACCTTCCTCTAATCATTTTTAAAAATTATGACCCCTTGTGTCAGCCATTTCTGTCCTTGGGAAAAGTATCTGGCTATCTACTCTATCTGTGCCTCTCATTACCTTGTACACATTTATCAAGTCCCCTCTCTTTCTTCCTTCTCTCCAATATGAAAAGCCCAAGCTCACTCAATCTCTCTTCGTAAGACAAGCCCTCCAAACCAGGCAGCATCCTGGTAAATCTCTTTTGCATCCTCCCTGAAGCATCTATGTCCTTCCTATTATGAGGCAACCAGACTGAACACCATATTTCAAGTGTGGTCTAACCAGTGGTCTGTAGAACTGCAGCAAAACTTTGCGGCTCTTAAACTCAATCCTTCTGTTAATGAAAGCCAAAAACCCATATGCCTTCTTAACAACCTTATCAACTTGAGTGGCAACTTTTGAGGGATGTATGTACATGGATCCCAAGATCCTGCTGTTCCTCCTCACTGCCAAGAATCTTGTCTTTTAACCATGTATTCAGCATTCAAATTTGGCCTTCCAAAATGAATCACATGGTATTTTTCCAGGTTGAACTCCATCTGCCACTTCTCAGCCCAGCTCTGCATTCTGTCAATGTCTTGTTGTAGCCTGCAACAGCCCGCAACACAATTTATGACACCAATGACCTTTGTGTCATCGGCAAACTTCTTCATCCAAGTTTTTTATAAAAGCTACAAAGAGCAGAGGCCCAAGAACAGATCCCTGTGGGACACCACTGGTCACCGACCTCCAGGAAGAATACTTTCTATCCATTACCATTTGCTGTCTTCCTGTGATCAGGCAATTCTGTATCCCGACAGCCAAATTTCCCTGTATCCCATACCTCCTAACTTTCTGAATGAGCCGATCATGGGGAACCTTATCAAATGCCTTACTGAAATCCATGTATACCACATCCAATGCTCGACACTCAATAACTTGACTTGTTACATCCCCAAAGAACTCAATAAGGCTTATGAGGCATGACCTGCCCCTCTCAAAGCCATGCTGGCTATCTCTAATCAAACTGGCAATCTCAAATAAAATTATTTTCCAAATAATTATAAATTCTATCTCTCAGAATCCTTTCCAGTACTTTGCTTGCCACAGACATAAGACTGACTGGTCTGTAATTCCCTGGGATTTCCTCACTCCCTTTCTTGAGCATAGGAAGAGCATTTGCCTCCCTCTAATCATCCGGTACTATTCCTGTGGAGAGTGAGAATGTGAAGATCATCGCAAGACGCGCAGCGATCTTCCTTGTTTCCCGTATAACCTTGGATATATCTGGTCCAGCTCTGGGCCCTTATCTATCTTTGCTTCCCAGAATTTCCAGCACATCCGCTTACTTAGCAATCTGTTCAAGCCTATTAACCTGGTCCATGGTGTTCTCACCACCAACAAGGTCCTTCTCTCTCGTGAATACTGAAACAAAAAACTCATGTAAGGTCTCCCCTACCTGTTCCGGCTCCAGGCTGGTTGCAATATTTGCAGAGTCAAGCACCTATAGATAGAGTGATAACAATGTTACAGCACAGAAGGGGGGTGTTTGGCTCATCTTCTCCAAGCTGATCCAGATGCCCTTTCTAATCCCATTTTCTTAGCCCTGCAGCTTACAGCACTGAAGTTGAAGAACTTTTTGAAAGAGTTTAGGGTTCTGCATTCACCACCTAATCAGACAGTGAACTCCATATACCCACCAACTTTTGTATGAAAAAACATTTCCTCACTCCGCATCTAATCCTTGTGCCACTTAGCTTGAATTTGTGATCCCTGGTTTTTGAATCCTCTGCCAAGGGAAACATCACCACTTTTTATTTCATTTAAAACTGATTTAACTATGGCTGAATATCACTTGGTTTCAATATTTTACTACCTAAAATACTTGGCTTCCTTTGCATTTTTCTAGACAAGAGTTCTGTGGTAGTTCCTCAACTATCTCTATGTTAGCTCTACTAAACAATGCTACTTCCAGTAACCTTGCCAAGTCAATCGACCTGGGTTTTAAATGTTCCCTTGAGTCTACCAGGAGCATCACTGCAGTCTGCAGGAAATCCTTTGCAATTTCCAGAGCCAAGTGTGAAGTTTCCTCGATGTTCTTTACTCATACCACACCCAAATTTTAATTGTCACTGTTTCACATCCTAGCCCAGTTGAGCCCCAAAACTTTGGCATCGACCACTGGGGTAGTGCATTGGAGATCAAACTTTGATATTCCTGGAGTAGTTAAAAAATGTTAGAGATAAGTGCACAAAGTTTCCTAATTAACTCAATTTTCTGAAACCTGTTGATGGAAAACATGGACCAGGTTTCTGTACTTAATAAAAGTAGCTATTTACGACAAGTAATTAGACAGTAAGTACAGGTAAAAAGTGAGGTCTGCAGATGCTGGAGATCACAGTTGAAAATGTGTTGCTGGTTAAAGCACAGCAGGTTAGGCAGCATCCAAGGAATAGGAAATTCGACGTTTCGGGCACAAGCCCTTCATCAGGAATGAGGAGAGGGTGCCAGGCAGGCTAAGATAAAAGGTAGGGAGGAGGGACTTGGGGGAGGGGCGATGAAGATGTGATAGGTGGAAGGAGGTCAAGGTGAGGGTGATAGGCCGGAGTGGGGTGGGGGCGGAGAGGTTAGGAAGAAGATTGCAGGTTAGGAGGGCGGTGCTGAGTTGAGGGAACCGACTGAGACAAGGTGGGGGGAGGGGAAATGAGGAAACTGGAGAAACCAGATTTCTCCAGTTTCCTCATTTCCCCTCCCCCCACCTTGTCTCAGTCGGTTCCCTCAACTCAGCACCGCCCTCCTAACCTGCAATCTTCTTCCTAACCTCTCCGCCCCCACCCCACTCCGGCCTATCACCCTCACCTTGACCTCCTTCCACCAATCACATCTCCATCGCCCCTCCCCCAAGTCCCTCCTACCTACCTTTTATCTTAGCCTGCCTGGCACCCTCTCCTCATTCCTGATGAAGGGCTTGTGCCCGAAACGTCGAATTTCCTATTCCTTGGATGCTGTCTAACCTGCTGTGCTTTAACCAGCAACACATTTTCAACAGTAAGTACAGGTAAACAGTTTTGAACTGTCAGCATTTAATTATACTAATTAAAACTAATTCACTTACAAATTTTCCTTTACGTGTGTATACACAGGCAGACATAAATGGGGGGAGAAAAACATGGGCAGAGGGAAAACCAAGAAAGCAGTTCAGTAGTCTTTATTCACAATATCTACTGAATTGTTTCATCATGATCTGAAGATTTCTTCTTGGCTTTCCTTTTGCTAATGCTTCCACTGAATTTTCAAGAGGCACAAAGTGGCAGGTTTACTTGTAAAAGATTTCTGTCTTATCGATTAAAAGCCACAGCTTAACAGTGACTACTCAAGGAAAGATAAAGGAGTGTTCTTCAGGTTTAAAGTGGGTTTGACTGTAGACCAGAGAGATAGCTGGTGGAGATATGATCACTTTTCTTTTTCATTTTCCCAGCCCAAGTTGTTCAGTTAGCGAAGAATAATCATACAGATGTTCACAGGCAAAAGAATTTTGTCATTGGTAATAATTGGTCACCAATCCATAGATCAATCAACTTCTTATTCCCAACCAAAGCTCCATCTGTACATGACATTTTGGCTCCACTTTATCTAAAACCACTCTACAATAACTGTTTGCTCAAGTAACTATTTAGACATTTGTCATGCGTGTCAGGTTACTTGTTTTCTGAACCATGCATCAATCCTTTAAAAACACTGGATTTAAAACAATCCTTTCTAATTTCAATCGACAATTTTTTAAAAGCACAAAAATAAAAAGGCACACTCTTTCAAGGGGGAAAAAACCGGAAGCCAAAATGCATAGGAGACCGAAAGTCTATCAGCATATAATTAGTAAATGAGCGGTAAAAAGAATACTACAGATTAGGGACCAAAAAGGTGATTTATGCATGGATGCTGGAAGGCATGGCTGTGGCATTAAATTAATACTTTATATCTGTCTTTACAGCGGAGATAGATGCTACCCAGGCACTAGTGCAAGAGACAAAACTGTGCCATTAAAGGGGTGCAGAATTGATCAGGAAAGACGTGGCTGTTGATAATTAAAGTTGACAAGGCACATAGACAACGGTGAGATGCATTCTAAGGGTATTGAAGGAACTGACAGTGGAATTTGAAAGGGCATTGGCCATAATGTATCATTCCTCCTACGGATACAAGAGAAGGGTTTGAAGACTCCTTCTTATACAAAAAACAGTTTAAGGATAAGCTCAGTATTTACAGACCAGAATAGTTTAGTTTCAGTTGTGAGAAAAATTCTGGAATCAATTGTTCAGGATAAAATGGGGTTAATCATCGAATCCCTATAGCATAGAAACAGGCCATTTGACCCAACAAGTTTATACCAACCCTCCGAAGGGTAACCCACCCATACCATTCCCCTACCCTATTACTCTACATTTCCCTGACTAATGACCTAACCTACACATGCCTAAACGTCTTTGGGCATTTTAGCATGGCCAATTCATTTAACTGCACACCTTTGGATTGTGGAAGGAAACTGGAGCACGCAGAGAAAACCCACGCAGGCGTGGAATGTGCAAACTCCACACAAGAAGAGCCAGCATACATTTCTAAAGGAAAAATCATGCTTAACTAACTTGCTGGAGGTATTTTGAAGGGGTAATCAAGAGGGTCGATAGGGTAGCACTGTTGGAGTATACGTGGACTTCACTCGATACAGTTTTTCACATTTGCGAGTATAGTTCATGAAAGAAAATGGATAATAACGACTTGGCTGCAAAATTAGCCAAGCGATAGGAAATGGTGATTAGTAGTAAATGGATATTTTTCAGACGGAGCAAGGTTTGTAGCAGGTTTGTAATTTCAATCCTTTTAGCTTTCTTGGAATTATGTTGCATCCACATTACACCCCAAATGAATAATATAGCCTTCTTAAAACGTCATGCCCAGAACTGAATGTAATACTGCAGATATGATTTAACCAGAGTTGAGATTGAAACTCTTGCTTGTCCTGACATAAATAATAATAGTTTACAGGGGATAATTTCAAATTTTGTAGATGATACAAAATTTGGAATTGCTGTAAACCAACAAAGACAGTGTAGAATTTCAAAATGACGTCAACAGGTTGGTCGAGTGGGCAGCGAGGTAGCAGGTTCAATGCAGAAAAATGTGTGGTGATGCACTTTGGTGGAAAAACCATATAAAATAAGAGGTACAATTCTGAATGGAGGGCAAGAACAAGAGGTGTAGAAGTGCATTGCTCATTGAATGTGGCAGGATAGGTGGAGAGAGCAGTTAACAAAACATATATGTTATCCTGAAGTTTTTACTGATTTATCCACATGTAAAACTAGACGCCAAGGACTATCACTGGTCCAAGAGTAGATTAGAGATCAAGAATTCTGTGGCAACCAACTCTCACCCTCTATCTCCAATACCTGTCTGCAAGGCAAAAGTCAGAAATGTAATGGAGTACTGTTTACTTGCCTGGATGAGTGCAACTTAAATGATAGTTAAGAAGCTGAACACCATTCAAGACAAAGTGGTTGGCTTTTTGTTTTTCGCCCCTCATCCACCACCTTCACTATTCACTTCTTTCACTACCAATACACAATGGCAATAGTGTGCGTCATCCACTAGATCCATTGCAATGATTCAGTAAGGCTCCTTCAACAGCATGTTCAGCCCTTTATCTCTGAGAAGAACAAGAGGAGCAAATACATGGGAAACCATCACCTGTAAGTTCCCCATCAAGTCAGACACCATCCTAATTTGGAACTAATGAGCTGAATGTTACCAGAAATTGGTGAAGTTTTGTTTTGGTGAGTTTCCTGGAGAGTTTCTCTCTGTGAGCCTTTGCTAGTTTTCTTATTTTGTCCTCTCAAACTTCCCTCATTAACTACGCATATGCCACTGTGGCATCCCATTCATTGTATTTTTCATCTTAGCATAGGCAGAAAAAGTGGCCATTGCTGGGATCTCCCAAGATTCCTGGTGCTAGTGCCATCTTTTTCTGGGTGACAGGTGGTGAGTAGTATGTAACGGGGATCCCTGTACGTGTTCCTGGTATCCATAACGTATACAAACGGATGTCAGAGCCAACTACAGTGTAACCAAGTTTGCTGTTGACACAAACTGGGTAAGGTTGTAAAGAGGATGCAAGGAGGTTTCAGAACAGTCTAGACAAATTGAGTAGGCGAAAGTGAGGACTGCAGATGCTGGAAATCAGAGTCTAGATTAGAGTGGTACTGGAAAAGCACAGCCAGTCAGGCAGCATCCGAGGAGCAGGAAAGTCGATGTTTCGAGCAAAACCCCTTCGTCAGGACATCGATTTTCCTGCTCCTTGGAAGCTGCCTAACCGGCTGTGCTTTTACAGCACCACTCTAATCTAGACAATTTGAGTATATGGGCAACAGATAGCAGTTATGATATTGCATGGTCAAATTTGAAGTTATACATCTTTGTAAGCAGAGGTTGAACCCCCTCTGTTAATTAAAACCAGCCACCCAGAAAAGCTCGCTTTGCCTTGTAATCTGCTAAAAGTATTAGTGAGTGAAAGAAGACTCCTAACTTCCACCGTTTAAAGAAAAATAACAATTTATTTTCCTAACTCTAACAGTGAACACAATTATTAAACATTACATTAACTTAATTTCTCCAAGTCCATACAGTCTCTCATGCTGTCCTCCTTCCATCCGTCTGATTCTGCTGAATTCTCTCTGGATCGTCTTCTTTTTACTGCTTTTACAGGATAGTGCCTTCTGAGATTTCAAAATGCTCTTGTTTTATACCACCAAAATCATTCCCCCTCATTGGTCCAATGCTGTCAATACAATAAATTCAAACTCAATTGCATTTTCATATCCTGGGCGTAATTTAAATTAATTGGTTAAAATTTGAATTATTGTCAAAACAGCAACCAAAACTCTGGTATCTATTTAACAGCCAATTGTCACATGTATCTGTTTTGGAACAGCCGGTCTCTTCGCTGTTAGGTATTCTGGCAGCTATGGCTGTACTTTAAATTCAGAAAACACTTTCTATCTTAAAGTCACCATATACTCTTTCGACTTTGTAACAAAGAGAAAAGGCAGAGTATTACTTAAATTGTAATATATTGGGAAATGTGAATGTACAAAGGAATCTGGATATTCTTGTGTACCAAGTCCAGTGACCTTTCTTCAGAACTGATCGTAGCTAGTAAAAAGGGAGATTATATGCTGAAGGTAGTAATGGTTGGGGGAGGGGGACAGGCATGTTGGGGGGGCTCTACAACACCCAGACAGCTGATCCATACTCAGTGCTATCTGCCACTGTATTAACTCAGTTGGACCCATGCCTTTCTGGGACATTCCTCCCTTCCCTTCACCTAACCCCACCCCTTGTCAGATATTTACTATCCCTCTTGACCTGTGCTCTGCTGAATGTTCTGTACTCAGCAAAGTCTTAGTTTTATTTTTCTGCATTCCTCCCCACCCAAACCCAATGATCTTTGGGCACAATATGACATTGAACTCTTCTCCCTTTGCCTCCTTGCCAATTTCTTTGGACAAGGATCCTCTCCCTGTTGCACAGACCCCTTCACCCACCTTCAATACACTCCTTTCTCCACCTTCAATACACTACCTTCCCCATGATCCCTCCCTCTGGTCTTTTACTTGCACTCTGCCTGTTCACTGAGAACTGTTGATGTGACATTTGTTGTCTTTATTTATCTGCCTCTCACATATTTGAACTTATCTCTCCCTGAATTGACTACACTCCATGCTCTTAGATACAAACCTGACTTTGTAATCAAGTTTGCCAACAGGGATGGTGCTGCTGTATCTGGCATATAACCTCCACGTTGCATCTGTTCCTATATCCCCTGGACCATGGCCCTATCATCAAACAACAGGCTATTGTTCCCACAATGGTCACTAATGTCGTCTTATGTGGTGGTGCACTCCTTGCCCCCTGCCTCTGAGCTGACAGTCCTCCAACCCCTTACAACCGAGCCATGGCACTCATCCACAGATTCCATCAACAAGCACATTGACTTGGACCCAATATACCGGCCACTGCAGCGGACAGCAACTGACTACTGGAAGCGGCAGAGACAAACCACTATAAATGCCAGAGGAAACATCACAGAAGCGCTTCACAGGAGGCTCCCAAGCACTGAGGATGTCACCTAGAAGGGGGACGAAATATTTGCAACAAAAACTCCCAGCTCGGTGAACAGAACCACAACATTAGTTTTAATTGGCTAGTACAAATCAGCTGTAATTATAGTTGCCTGCTTCAGGATATCCAGACTTTAATGAATTTGGCATACAGGACACATTGGGCAACTAGTAAAGACTCCATTGTATTTCCCCTGGGTTGTGGGCGAATGCAGGGGCACGAAAAACTTGCAAATGGAACGGGAGAGAGGTATTTAAATTTTGCACACTTAGTTAAGCACTTATGTGCCACAGCCAGGATTTATGAAACTAAGCTCCCTGTCGTTTGACTGTTCTGGAATGTGAGGGCCTCATTACCCTTATAAGAAAGGGAATAAACAAAAGCTAAAAACTGAGATATGAAGAAGGCTGGAAAGTGTGTGTGTGTGTGTGTGTGTGTGTGTGTGTGTGTGTGAGAGAGAGAGAGAGACAGACAGACAGAAAGCCCTACAGCTTGTAGAAAGGTTTCCCCTTTTTGATTTGGTTTGAATGCACATTTGTTTGTTGGTGATTGAATGTTGGTGTTTTGTTCCCTGGAGCTCAAGGTCCTGGACTGTTTTGAAACTGATTTGCATTTTGGAAATTTAACATGATTTCTTTTAAGGATAGGGATCTTTCATTGATTATGAAATGAAATATTAACTGCTGTTCTTCTTACAGACTGCCATAATGTCAGTTTCTAACTAATCTCTTTTATCCTTACATGAAAGCCAACCTTATTCAATTTTAACTCCGTTTAATATGGAGGAAGACAACATTATAACCTTTTTTCTGTTTCAGGCTCGTTTGTTTCCACTTAATCACTAATGAAACACAGCAGTTTTAAAATTATGATGTGTCAGTCCCCTCCCTCAATGACAATTGAAGTTTCAGTTTAACATTAGGTTGTGATAAATCATGTAACAAAATTAATACCCTATAGTTAACATCTGTGTCCTTAGATTCAACCATTATTCATGCATTAGAAGTTTTTTTTTAACCATCTGAGTAGACAAGACCTTTAAAGCAGCTGCAGTCATTTCACAATCTATGGCACTGTAAATGAGCATTGACTGGTCAGGACCACTTAAGGAGCCTAATTTTGGTTTTAAATTAAGGGACTAGAACTGGGTAATTATAGTGGATTTCAAAGTTGAAAACTGTACATTTTACATTTTAAATACTGAATACTGAATAAATGAATTTCCAATTTATATTGATGACTTTTAAAATGTCTTAGTCACTTGTTCGGTTTCCACCTCCTAAATTACAAATAATTTATTTATTATTTTTCATAGTCAATTGTATTAGCCTGAATCTCTCAATCAAAATTAATAGGCAGGATTGCTTGGTTTTATTCTTTTACACATTGTCAGTGACCTGTTTCACTGCCTCATGATTAATTTGAAACATGGATGCATTAATTTGTTGTTAACTAAAGAATGGAAAGCTATCTTACTGGCCAGTTGAAGAAATTCTGCATGTGATTGGGGGAATAGACCTATCTATAGCAGCAGGAACTCCCAAAAGTTGGGAGGTGACTGTGAATGGGTATATGAAAAATAAAAGGGACATGAGAAACACTGTAAGGTCACTCAGGTTGAGGAAAATATAAACAGGGTTAAGGCAACAGTACTGCAAAATAAAGAACTTTAGGCTCAGATTCTACTAGGAATCCCATGTTTGGCATACTGACCCTTTTTGAGGATGATGATTTTGTTCCAAGATTCTCACTGAGCCCCTAATATCTCCTGATTGTCCCAAGCCTTAATTTAAAACACCCACTTGTTGCAAACCTTTCTTTCTTTTGAAAATGAAGCATCCAATCTTCACTGCTGGTTATCATGGGTATGAGTGACCTGCGCCATCCTAAACCGGGTCCCGTCCTGGGAATTAGAGTTATGTTAATGAAACATGCCCCTGACTGCAAGACCAAACCGGCCCAATTTGCTTAATATGTCCAAGGGTGATACAAATGTAAATGCAGTAAACTTCTGGGAGTAGCATGAATACGAATGGCTTGTGTTACAAGACTGAAATATGTGGCTATCTGTCTGACGGAAACGATATACAATTGAACAATAATCAAGAAGCTCAATTACCTTTGTTTAACCCTATGATTTTGCAATGTTTTCCACCTGGAGTCACTGACATGATCCGTACCAGCAGTATGAAGCAGTCCAGGAATTTCCACTCGTAAATGAGGTGAGCGGTGGTTTTCTATTGGGATGGCCAGAACCAGACTGAACCACGACCCACGATCCCAAATGTCGTATGCCAGCCCTGAAAGGGTTGATTGGAACCAGGATACCCACTGGGGGCAAAACCTACCTCAAGGGCCCACCTGATGACCACTCCTGAGCAATCTTTTTCCCGAGGGGACCCTGAAAATGGGAATAGGCAGGCCTCAGCATTTCACCTTTGAGACTGGGAACAAGACAACAAAATCCCCCAGGGACAAATGTCTGGCCGTTGCTTTAACCGTTGAAATGTGGCCACTGGGGAGTGATGTGTCTTTAATGCAACTTGGAGTTAACGTGGGGAATCGACTTGCTTTTTTCCTAGCAAAAGGAAAATCTACTAATATACATTCACTCTTCATTGTGCTTTTAGTATGATCCACGATTTCAGAGCCTTGTAGGAACATTGAAGATTTTTAACCCCCAAGGGGCAGCATTGTAGTAATGCTGTTTTGTCCAATCAATGTGGCAATTATCAAGATGCTTGGCTCATGCCAAAGAAACTGATACTGTATCTAAAGTAGTGGGCAAGTAGATGCAGCAGCCTTACACCCCAAACTTCTGGTCCCCCAGCAAAACCTGGTTAGACACAGTATATGGGCAGGTATGCCAGACTTGGGGAAGGTACAGAAACCATGGAGGAAGGCACTACTGAAGAGCACAAACTATGGCCTCCAATAGGGTACTCCCTCGATACTCAAACCAGAATGTGGATGACCCCTACTGGGCAAGTTTGTGTTCCTTCTTTGCTACTGCCTATTTTAATTGATTATTTTGTATACACTTGGGCAAGGGGGAATTAGTATATACTGTATTACAGTGGACACTCTGCCTCCAACCTCATTGGGAAGGAGGACCTTCCAGGTCCTCCTCACCACCCCAACCACTGATAACGTTGCCGTGCGTTCCGCCTGGGTTCTTGCAAAGGGGGAGATGATGAAGATTGAACTTGCCTTGCTGTGTGGACCTGCCATTGCCAGCATTGGTGCATAAGAAGGGACAGTTTACCTGTGCGATCCTGAGAACCAGAGGCTGTTACCAACTATGCTGAAAAACGTCCTTGTGTGCTGAGAGACTGAATGTTACCAAGAATGATGGACTGTTGCAGTGGTCAACTGCATCAAAAAGATTGAACAGTTCATTTACAAAACAAGTTTAAATGGTCTTTACCCTGTCAAGGTGTTGTGTGCCAGTTTGATTTCAGTTGTGCTGTGGGCGACCCTGGTGAGCCTTGCCCCCATTCAAATAGGTCACACTGCAAAAGAGAAAAAGGGAAATGTTATCTTTCACTAACAATTTGTTTCTCCAAAGTCACCATAAAATATTTGGTTTTGGCAAAAGACTCTTTGACCCCTTTTCCCTTCCCGAATCCCAATGAAGGAATATGGAATGCTTCTAAAGCGTTTACTAGACCTAACATTTCTTTTGAATATTACTTAGTTTGGGCCTCCATGTTTTTAAAGAGATAGAGGATTTCTTGAGTTGGGAACTCCGTTTCAAAAAGAGAGAGAGGGCAGTGACCTCCTTAAACTCAAGAAACTCCAATTTGGTTGGATTGGCGTTGTCAAAATTAATACCTAAATTGCTGGATGAAAAAGAAAGTATCGCCATATTTTATAATGAAGGTTTTGAAGGTGCAGGATGGGGAGATTGGGGTTTTGGCTCATGGTAAAACTGGCTGATCAATATGGTTATGTATGCTGCTATTGTTTTAGTTGGTCTTTTTGTTGGCATTGCTATTGTTAAGTGTATTATTGCTCAAATGTTAGCTTCTATTGACAGCATTGGTTCCACCCAGAAAATGCTTCCTCTCCACTTAGATGAAGATGAGGTAACGCCATTGCCTGCCCTGGTCCCTGCCCGGAGGAGGAGAAAGTATGGCAATCTTTGGCAGCCATTCAATTGGATTAATCTGATCTGTGCCCTCACATTTGTAGTGTGGTCATAGAATGACCAAAGCGGGTAAATGAGGATCTAAAATCTGGATTTAGGCTGTTGTCAGGAGCAACAAATCTATGCGAGCTTTTATTAACCACAAAATGACTTTTCAATATAAAGTAACATAACAAAATGGCTTCAGGATTAATACTGTGCTAAAATGGTTGGAAGCTGCATTCCTGCTTTGTTGAGTTAGCTGAATTTAAAAAGATAAAACAGACAATGACGTCTTCATAAAATTAATCATAAGACATTAACTGACCACCCTGACTAACTTTGAACCACAAATATGAGACGATAATGTTGTTTCCCAGGAAATGTCATTGGATTAACCTGCTGTATATTATGTCACCTTATTACATTTCATTGATTTTCTTTTGTAATTAAGGTTGTACTGTCTTTTAAGAAATATATAAAATTGCTTATTGTTTAACCTCAATTGTACAGTTTCTCCAAGGAACACAGAATCTGTTAACCTCTGTGTTGCTGGACAAACTTGTGCCCAGCGTTGTAATAAACAGGTAAACCTTGCTGAAATACACTGTACTCCTAGTGATTCTCTTGACCGGTCTCTGAACCGAGAGGCCCCTCCTGGGAGTCTAGATCTTCAACAGCAAGTCCCACTTTTGTTCCAAGACAAGAACAAATATAACCAGCGGTGAAATATCTTATGGCTAAAATGTTACAATTGCTCACTATTATCTTTCACATCAGCACCCATGAAAACAGAAAAATGGATATTATGACAAAATAACGTAAGAAAGACTTGTGTATCTTAATGAAAATATATAAATAATATATTTCCTTGAAGCAAAAGTAGCTGTGATTTATCATTAATATTATAACGTAATGACATGATTGGAGTTGGGGTTAGTCTTCATCTCCTCAAATCGGTTATGTCAACTGTGATGTTGTGATGCTCTGGCCCTCAACTCCAGTTACTCACTATTGATCCATTTCCTTTACTATCAATAATCTAACAATAATCTTAAAAATCTAATTTAGTCTTAATCATATTTACCTTTTGTTTATGTAGATGGTATTAATTGTCCTGGGAATCGTGACTGGTATATGAGGAATGATCACTGTTATCTTTGGAAACCATCTTTAACAGCTACTTGGGAAAGAGCACTAAATATCTGCAGAGCTTATAGAGGCACTGACTTAGTGTACTTAGACAGTATAGATGAAAAGGTAATAATGGTCAGAAGTAGAATTTCAATATTAGTTGTAATAATCTGCATTGTAGTAATTTTAACACCTACCAACTGTCATACAATAAAATCAATTTTGCATTAAAAGTGCTATAATAATTAGAGTTTATATTTTACATTATTCCTTTAACAGCAGTAAAGTTGTAAAATTGGTGAATTATTGGAAATAATAATTTCACCAATTTTTGAGGCAAAAATTCAAACCGATTTATACATTTGGCAATTCTGGTATTAATGCATGTTCCTGGTAACCCAGCCATCCTTTCCATATTTAGAAGGCTTGAAAGTAACTAATCAATGGACAGACATGCTCCTTGGTTCTGATAATATAACTGCTCCATTTCTTATTGAATATAGATGAAGTATTAATTGAAATTATTCTTCTGTCTACAATTTTTATCACTGCAGCAAATTACTAAGAACCACTACTTAGCTAGATTTGCTAACGACTACCCCAGCACTTGATCAGAGATATCCTGAACTCTGAACGGCTTGCCAAAGCATAGACAATACAGAATTTCAGATTGGCACACTAATGTGTGCTCATTCCTGGATGGTTTGTTTAAACGTGAAAGTCATTTTACTAATATCATTTCCTAATGTCTCTTGATTTGCTCCTTGGTATGTCAAGTGAGAAACCAACAGAGCAATTTGTGCATCTGTATGAGAACAAATAATGTCAAATCCTAATGGTTAATATCGTCCCAAATGCTAGAAAATTCCAAAGCATGCCAAAATCATTTAACTGAAAGAACTGTTGCTGACTCATAATATATGCTGATCCCTGTAACAAATTTTCCAAGGTACTTTCAAAAAACACACCAACGTCTTTTCTTCAAAAAACAAAGCACATTGCTAAGAATCACACTTTGTTAATATACTGAAATAGCAAAATGTAAGATTGCAAGATACAGCAAAATGCTTATAACTGAATGTAACCATACAAACCTCCTAAAAGTAGGCAAGTTACAAAACGAAATCATTTTAAAATCACCTGTGTACATGCATAAAATGTTTTATTAATTTCAAAGCATTTTCACGTGTCAACTGGTATTTACGTTAGAATGGCCCATAGAAACAGTGTGGAAGCTCAGCTTCTATCCTCACTATTTGCCATTCCACCAATTTTTGTATCTTCTATGAACTTACTTATCACCTCTCCTACATTCATATAAAGCATAAGCAACAAATGCCCCCAAACTAACCTCTGTGGGACCCCAGTAGATGTCAGGCAGAAAGCACCCTTAACTTCTGCTTCCTGCCACTCAATCAATTGTGGATCCAATTTGCAAATTACATTGAATCTTATCGGCACTTAACTCTGCAGTCTCCCTTGCAGGACTGAATCAAAGCCTCTCTGTTCCTCTCTTTAATGGTGCAATTGAAGATCATTGCACCTAGGGCATCAACCTGAGGAACCTTTTAAATGAAGCTAATATGATTGATGTCCAACAACTGCAACCATCTGTCTTTGTTCTAGATATGTCTCCAACTAATAAAGTTTTCACCTATATTCCTATTGATTTTAATTTTTCTTTCGTTCCTTGATGCCATTCTTACTTAAATGTTGCCTTGATAGAAAGGGCAGTCAGTGTCATCACTTTTGGTGTTCAGCTCATTTGTCCTTGTTTGGGTCATGGTTTAATGATGTCAGGGACCAAATAGCCCTGGCAGAGTCAAAACCGTGCATCTGTGAACAAATTATTGTTTTGAAAGTGCCACTCAATGTCACCGAGCCTTTCCATCACTCTGCTGATGATCAAGAATAGACTGATGAGGACAGCAAATGGCCGGGTTGGATTTGTCCTGCTTTAAGGATACAGGACATACATGAGTAATGTTCTACATTGCTGGATAGCTGATAGCACTGTAGCTGTACTTAAGTAGTTTGAGTTGGAGTATGGCTAGTTCTGGAACAGGGGTCTTCAGTAATATTGCTGGAATATTGTCAATATCCACAGCCTTTGGGGTATCTACTGCCTTGAACTATTTCTTGGATCACATGGAGTGAAACAAATTGGTTGAAGACTGACAGTTGTGATGATGGGGACCTTAGGACGAGGTTGAGATGGATCATCCTTTTGGCACTTCTTACTGAAGATGGTCTGCAGATAATTCAAGCTTACCTTTTGTACTGATATGCTGGTCTCTGCCATCATTTGGAATAGGGATAATTGTGGAGCTTCTGCCTCCAGTGAGTTGTTTAATTGTCCCCCACCATTCACAACGAGATATCACGGGTGTGTAGAGGTTGAATCCGATCTTTTAGTTGAATGATAGTTTCACCATGTCTATTGTGCACTGCTTCCACTACTTAAAATGGACATAGTCCTGTTATTTCACTTCCATCAGTTTTGCATCTCAATTTTAGGTATGCCTGGTGCTCTTCCTTGATCTCTTTATTGAACTAGGCATTGAATCTCTATTGAATTTCTGGGCTTGATGTTAATGTTAGTAGAGGATATGTCATGGCAAGAAGTCACAGGCCGGTCAAATACAATTTGGTGTGCCTCATCGATGCCCAGTTTTAATTTGTTAGATCCATTTAAAGTCTGTGCTGTTTAGCATGGTACTCGTGATACACAGTGTGATGGATGAAATCCTCCATGTGAAGATGAGACTTTTTCTCAACAATGACTATATGATGATCACTCCTACCAATGCTGTCATGGGCAGATGCATCTATAACAATTAGATTGTTGGTAGTAGTAGGACAGGACATACTTGGGGATGGTAATAATGGTGTCTGGAAAGTTATCTTTAATTTATAACTTTTTGTTACTTTTGATCCATGACCAAGCATCCCTTGTTCCAAGCTCTTGAGGCAAGCTTTTTTTTGTGCTTTTTCATGAATTCAAAATGTGGGTGAATCATATACTTCATAAACTTCATGGATTCAGGAAGGAGAGTTCGCATCTAGGCTGAGACACATCCCAATGGAGTATATCGTTCAGGTAATTTGGAGGCAACATGGGAAGAGGTGCTTTTTGCTTGTATTTTTTTTTAGCTCCTAATTTGTAAGGTTTCTTTAAACAGGATAAATTGAACCCCAGCATTAGGGGCCCAGCACAGAAGCATGGCATCACTGTAAATTCATTTGTTAGTGGTAGCTACTAATTTAACTATCTAACATAGGCGATTTTCAGATTGAAAATAAAGAGGGGAAATATTTGCTTGCTACAAACTAAAAGACCAGTACAAAATTTTTAAACATCAAAGTAAGAACTAAGTAATTGAAGTAGAGGTGTCAGGCCAGCCGATGAAACTGGATGATGTGGGAGTTGGTGGACCCCATTGCGCTTCGTAGTGACCGCATCAGTAATAAGTGTTGGTTGATGGTCTGGAGTCTAACTTTGAATACTGTGACACATTGGAAGGGGGAAGAGCTACCTGAATGCTGTGTGTCAGGAGGCAATCACATCCCTTAGATTAACTGTCTTCAATTTGGGGCGGCACGGTTGATCAGCGGTTAGCATTGCTGCCTTACAGTGCCATGTGCTCGGGTTCAATTCCCTGGTGACTGTCTGTATGGAGCTTGCACATACTCCCCATATCTGTGTGGGTTTTCTCCGGGTGCTCTGGTTTCCCCTCTCAATTTAAAGATATGCAAGTCAGGTAAATTGGGTATACTAAATTGCCCAAAGTGTTAGGTGCGATAGTCAGGGGTAAATAGAGGTTAAGGGAGTAGGTCTGGGTGGGTTACATTTCAGAGGGTCGGTGTAGAAGTGTTGGGCCAAATGGCCTGTTTCCATACTTTAGAGAATCTAATCGTTCGAAATAATGAAAAATTCACTTAATGGCCAGGGAAAGGTGGATGTGACAGATAGGGGCAAGTGAGGCTGGTGGAGAGATCTAGAGATCTAGGAGGTAGTGTTAAAGGAGCCTTAGCTCTTGAGCTTGAGCAGTTTTTGAGATTCTTGCTCCCTGTGTGGATGAGCATGTGGGCTGTAGAGAGGATGAACAAATTGACCGTGGCACTGAGGTACAGGGAACAATTCAAGATTGGGGAGAAAAGAGAAGTGTAGTTGAAATTGAGATAGCATGGTAAGGGAATAGATACTGTTCTCTGTGGCCAGGATCGAAGTCCTGAAGGCTTTATTGCCTGCCTGTGCCTGGGTTCAGGGCATCTCATCTGGACTGCAGAGGAATTTGGAATGGGATGAGAAAGTTCCAGTTGTCGTGGTCCACATTGGTACCAATGATATAGGTGGAAAGGAAAAAAAGGTTCGTCTGAAGGAATATGAGCAGTTAGGGGCTGAATCAGAAAACAATTTAAAAAGTAATAACCTCTGGATTACTACCTGAGCCACAAAGAAATTGGCACAGACAGGGTGAAACAAGATTAAAGAGGTAATTGTGTGACGCAAAGATTGGTATGTAAAATCAGGTTTGAATTCATGGGACATTGGCACCAATACTGGGCAAGGTGGGAGCTCTTCCTGTGCAACAGGTTCAACCTAAATCATAGTGGGACCAGAGTCCGTGTAAATTACGTAACTAGAGCTGAAGTAGGGCCTTAAACGACAGTACAGAGTGAGATAGCTGGGAAAGAGTTGCATGGAAATTGTTAAAGGATAGACAGATGGGTGGATTTGCCTTATTGGTAAGAATTGAAATTAAATCTGTAGCAAGAAATAAAATAGAGTTGGAAAGCTTATAGTGGGTAGAGTTGAGGAACTGCAAAGGAAAAGACCCTGATAGGAATTGTGTATAGACTTTCTAGTAGTAGTCAGGCTGTGGAGAAGAAAATAATCAGGAGATAGAAAATGCATGTAAGAAAGGCACTTTTGCAGTAATCATGGGGTTTTCAAAATGCAAATGCACCAGGGAAATCAGGTTGGTAGTGAATCTCATGAATTTGTGGAATGTCTACAAGATTTATTTTTGGAGTAGCTTACAGCAGAGCCCAATAAGGAACATGCAATTCTGGATTTTGTGATGTGTAATGAGGCAGACTTGATTAAGGAGCTGAAGGTGAAGGAACATCTGGGGACAGTAACTATAATGTGATAGAATTCACCCTGAGTTTGAGGGGGAGAAGATTGAATCAGATGTAATGGTATTACAATTTGGTAAAGCTAACTATAATGACATGAGGAGGAGCTGACCAGAGTTGATTGGAAGGAGACCCTAAGAGGGAAGACAGTGGAGCAACTATGGCAGGAGTTCCTGAGGGTAATTCAGGAGGCACAGCAGAGATTCATCCTAAGGACAAAGTTAAAAATCACACAACACCAGGTTATAGTCCAACAGGTTTATTTTGAATTATTGCAAATTCTGGGTCTTCTAGCCCTGCTCCACAATGACTTGATGAAGAGGCTTCCAACTAAACCTGTTGGACTATAACGTGGTGTTATATGATTTTTTAACTTTGTCCACGCCAGTCCAACAGCGGCAGTTCCAAATCATCCTAAGGAGGAAGAGATACCAAGGGGAGGATGAGTCAACCATGGCTGACGAGGGAAGCCAGGGAAAGTGTAAAAGCAAAAGAGAAAGCGTACAATGTGGTGAAGATTTGTGGGAAGCCAGAGGCCTGGGAAGCCTTCAAAATCCAACAGGGCATAACTAAAAAAGCAATAGGTGGGAGAAGATGAAATATGAGAGTAAGACAGCTAGTAAGATAAAAGTAGGTTGTGAGGTAAGAGAGATGCAAAAATGAATATTGGACCATTGGAAAATTTGACTGGAGAAGTAGTAATGAGAAACAAAGAAATGGCAGAGGAACTGAATTGGTACTTTGTGTCAGTTTTCATATTGGAAGACACCAATACTATACCAGAACTTCAAGAGAGTCATGGGGCAGTGGTAAGTTTGGTGGCCATCATTTAAGGAGAGGGTGCTGGGGAAGCTGAAAGGTCTGAAGCTGGACAAATCACTTGGACCAGATGGTCTGTATCCTTGAAGGAAATAGCTGAGGATATTGTAAAGGCATTGGTGGTGATCTTTCAAGAACATTTCTGGTGTCAAGGAGGTTGCCAGAGGATTGGAAAATCACTAATGTAACACCCCTGTTTTAAGAAGGGAGGGAGGCAGAAGATTGGTAGCTATAGGCCTGACCTCAATCATTGGTAAAGTTTTTGAGTCCATTATTAAGGATGAGATTGCGGTGTACTTGAAAGTGCATGGTAAAATACTCCGGAGTCAGTGTGATTTTTTTTTCAAGAGGAGGTCATGCCTGACAAATCTTTGAGAATCTGATTGAAGATTTGTAGCTCGGGTATCCGTTGTTGTGGTTCTGCTCGCCGAGCTGGAAGTTTTTGCTGCAAACGTTTCGTTCCCTGGCTAGGGAACATCATCAGTGCTGTTGGAGCCTCGTGTGAAGCGCTGCTTTGATGTTTCTTCCGGTATTTATATTGGTTTGTTCTTGCTGCTTCCGGGTGTCAGTTTCAGCTGCAGTGATTTGTATGTGGGGTCTAGGTCGATGTGTCTGTTGATGGACATTCTTACCGTTTCCGGGTGTCAGTTTCAGCTGCAGTGATTTGTATATGGTGTCCAGGTCAATGTGTCTGTTAATGGAGTTTGTGGATGAATGCCATGCTTCTAGGAATTCTCTGGCTGTTCTCTGTCTGGCTTGTCCTATGATAGTGGTGTTTTCCCAGTCAAATTCATGTTGCTGGTTGTCTGAGTGTATGGCTACTAGAGATAGCTGGTCGTGTCGTTTTGTGGCTAGCTGATGTTCATGGATGCGGATTGTTAGCTGTCTTCCTGTTTGTCCTATATAGTGTTTTGTGCAGTCCTTGCATGGTATTTTGTAAACTACGTTAGTTTGGCTCATGCTGGGTATTGGGTCCTTTGTTCTAGTGAGTTGTCTGAGCGTGGATGTTGGCTTGTGTGCTGTTATGAGTCCAAAGGGTCGCAGTAGTCTGGCTGTCAGTTCTGAGACGCTCCTGACGTATGGTAGAGTGGCTAGTCCTTTTGGTTGTGGCATGTCCTCGTTCCTCGGTCTATCTCTTAGGCATCTGGTGATAAAGTTGCGTGGGTATCCGTTTTTGGCGAATACCTTGTATAGATGTTCCTCTTCCTCTTTTCGCAGTTCTGGTGTACTGCAGTGTGTTGTGGCCCTTTTGAATAGTGTCCTGATGCAGCTTCGTTTGTGTGTGTTGGGGTGGTTACTTTCATAGTTTAAGACTTGGTCTGTGTGTGTTGGTTTCCTGTGTACCCTTGTGGTGAATTCTCCGTTGGGTGTTCTCTCTACTAACACGTCTAGGAATGGGAGTTGGCTATCCTTTTCCTCTTCTCGTGTGAATCAGATTCCTGTGAGTGTGGCGTTGATGATTCGGTGTGTTTTTTCTATATCTGTGTTTTTGATGATTACAAAACTGACACCCGGAAACGGTAAGAACGTCCATCAACAGACACATCGACCTGGACCCCACATACAAATCACTGCAGCTGAAACTGACACCCGGAAGCGGCAAGAACAAACCAATATAAATACCGGAAGAAACATCAAAGCAGCGCTTCACACGAGGCTCCAACAGCACTGATGATGTTCCCTAGCCAGGGAACGAAACGTTTGCAGCAAAAACTTCCAGCTCGGCGAGCAGAACCACAACAAATCTTTTAGAGTTTTTTAAGGAGGTAATAAGAAAGTTAGACAAAGGAGAGACAGTGGACATGATCTGTTTGGATTTCCAGAAAGCCTCTGACAAGATGCTACCTCAGAGACTGCTAAATAAATAAGAGCCCGCAAGGTACTGGCACGTATAAAGAATTAGCTGACTGAGAGAAGGCTTAGAGTATGAATAAAGGGTTCTTTTTCAGGATAGTAGCCAGTGAATAGTGGCATTCCATAGGGATCAGTGTTGAGATCACAACTATTCAAGTTATACATTAATGATTTGGTCAAAGGAACTGAGGGCGGATTTTGTAGATGGTAGATGAAATAAAGATACATGAAGGGACAAGTAGTGGTGAGGAAGCTGGGAGGCTACAGAAGGATTTGGACATGCTAGGCAAGTGGTCAAAAAAGTGGTAGATGGAATACATGTAGGAAAATGTGATGTTATGCACTTTGGAAGGAGAAACAGAGGCATATACTATCTTCTAAATGGGAAAAGATTTTGGAAACACGAAGGGACTTGGGAGTCAAAGGGTTTGTTTCCGCACTGTAGGGAATTTAATATTAAAAATCTAAGGTTAACTTGCAGATTCAGTTGGCGATAGGTTAGCAAATGCAATGTTAGCAATGCATCCTTAAAACAATGACCCCTTAAGCTTAATTTCTGCCTACATTCCAGTCCTTCGAGGCCTTGTTCAAACATTTCCAAAATTCAACCTTTATCTCTCTCAAACTTTGCAAAGTGTACACACTTTGCGGATCTCAGACTGTTGACCATCTTTGATGGTGTCTGTCAAATGTGTACTATCTATCAATCAATCTCCATTTCTTTGACCACCTATCAAAGGATTGTCATTGTCCTGGTTTAAAGATTATTAGGGCAATATAGAAAAAACAGTTCCTCTTTTAAATAACTTATAAAAAAACAACTTTGTTTGCAGTAATACATCTAAGGAATAAACAACGTTCAGTCAAAACTGAGATCCGAGGCAGCAGCCACCACCGCAAGGGAAATGTTTATAATTGTGGGTGCACAGGGCACTTTGCGAGGGACTGAAGGGTACCCAGGCATTTAGCATACCACATGAGCCAGGCTCAAGACCCCAGTCCATGCTTCTAGAAAGATCATCAAATCCTGACAGTGTAGAAAGAGGCCATTCAGCCCACCAAGTCTACATCAAACATCCAAACAGCACTATCCCCACAACCTTGTGTCTATAATGGCTAATCCACCTAGCCTGCACATTCCTGGACACTGCAGGGCAATTTAACATCACCAGTACATCTAATCTGCACTCTTTTGGACTGTCAGAGGAAACTATAGCACCCAGTGGAAACCTACACAGACAGTCACCCAAGGCTGGAATAGAATCCAGTTCCCTGGCAATGTGAGGCAGCAGTGCTTACCACTGTGCCATCATGTTGTCTGAGCCAAAAAGACAAGCAACAATTAATTTGGTGGGGAGATCATGTAGCCAAATTTAATGGACGGAATTGCACCATTTCACTCCTTGTCTCTCCCTCACTTTTGAGGGGTGGCATGGTGGCTCAGTGGTTAGCATTCAGCTTCACAATGCTAGGGACCTGGGTTCAGTTCCAACCTCGGGCAACTGTCTGTGTGCAGTTTGCACATTCTCCCCACATCTGTGTGGGTTTCCTCCCACAGTCCAAAGATATGCAGGTTAGGTGAATTGGCTGTGCTAAATTGTCTGTATTGTTCAGGGATGTATATGTGGTGGTAAATATAGGGTAAGGGGAATGGGTGTGGGTGGGTTGCTGCTCGTAGGGTCGGTGAGGACTTATTGGGCCAAAGGGCTTGTTTCCACACTGTAGGGACTCTGTGATTCTTTTATCGTTTTGAACTGGCCAGTTGCTGTATTTGGGAGAAAGTGAGGACTGCAGATGCTGGAGATCAGAGCTGAAAATGTGTTGCTGGAAAAGCGCAGCAGGTCAGGTAGCATTCAAGGAGCAGGAAAATCGACGTTTCTGGCATGAGCCCTTCTTCATTCCTGAAGAAGGACTCATGCCCGAAACATCGATTCTCCTACTCCTTGGATGCTGCCTGACCTGCACTTTTCTAGCAACACATTTTCAGCAGTTGCTGTGTTTGGCAAATGCTTAAGTTTGAGTCCCCAGCAAAGATTGCAACACAAAGGTACACACAGAGAATTCATACTATCGGAAAATTGTGGATTAGACCCAACAAAATGACTGTAAACCCAACAGCACTGCATTCACCAGTCACAAACAAACTTCCCTGTAGTGTCCGCTAATAACTCACTAATATGGCCAATTAAGAAGCCAGATTACTCTTGATGACTCACTTTTAATTACAGGGAACAAAATAAAACCATCCCAATCACAATACCAACAGTCGTGAATAGTCCCAAAATCATGATTTAGGTCCCACAGACAAATATTTGACATTACTGGACATTAGTAATGGATTTTGGACAATCCCCCTTCACCAACACTGACAGTATCAACTCAGCTTCAAATTTCAGGGTCAGCAATACAGATGGACCTGCTTGCCCCAGATTTTCATAATGCCATCTGCTGCCCTACCTCATACTTCATTGGGTTCACCTTCCCATAAAAGTAGGCCTTGCTCAACTTTATCCTTTTGCCATTTTGATGTCTGCTGCTTTGTGTGCAGCCTATATATTTTCTAATGGAACTTTCACAGTTTTCATCATCAATTTCTGCTTTTGGGCTATCCTCATCCTTTGATCATTTCTTGTCATTTCATCGTCATCTTCGTCAAGTCAAAGGATATTATATCTTTTGGCCATTTTTCATCTCATTGTCTAAATTTTAATCATCCAAACCTCTGGTGGTGCCAGTGCACCCACCAATTTCTGACCCCTCCATTTTGAATCATAAGAACATTAGAAATAAGAGCAGGAATAGGCCCTCTGGCTCCTTGAGCTTGCTCTGCCATTCAACAAGATTATGGCAGATCTTTTGTGAACTCAGCTTCATTTACCCGCCCACTCACCATAACCGTTTAATTCCTTTACTGTTCAAAGAATACCTATCTTTGCTTTAAAAATATTCAACAAGATAACCTCAACTGCTTTACTGGGCAGAAAATTCCAAAGATTCACAGCTCTGAGACAGAAGTTCCTCCTAAACTAAATCTGGTCCTCTTTATTTGAGGCTACACCCCCTACTTCTAGTTTCACCTGCCAGTGGAAACAACCTCCCTGCTTCTCTCTCATCTTCTTTTCACAATTTTATATGTTTTGAAAAGATTCCCCACCCCCCATTCTTCTAAATTCCAGTGAGTATCGTCCCAGTCTACTCAATCTCTCCTCATAAGGCAACCCTCTCAACTTGGGAATCAACCGAGTGAACTTCCTCTGCACATTCTCCAGTGTTTTTTCAAGAAAGGAGACTAAACCTGTCCACAGTACTCTATATGTGGCCCCACTGGCACCCTATAAAACTGTAGCATAACCTTTTCTGTTTTTAAACTCCATCCCTCTACGCATGAAGGACAATATTCCATTTGCCTCCTTAACCAACATTGGGTCTGAAGTGAGGTCTGGCTCACGTGCAATTCACTAACAAATAGGAAATTGAGTGAATTCGATGAAAGCAAATTTTGGGTCATGTTTGACTGAGCATAGACCAAGACCAGACAGAGTTTTTAAAAAACTCCACAGGTGGAGAGGTGTGGGGAGGTATTTAAATTTTGTCAGGTAACATGTAAGGATAATAACAGATGCCATATTGATAGCCTCTTCAAAGAGATGACATACAGCCTGTTGGTCTGTATAGCGGGCTGGATTGCCAGGATATGATAATCAGAAGTGCTAATTGGGTGAGAATACACATATCCAAGCTTTGCCCCATTTGAGACAATTATGAGAATAGTATTATATGGGTTCATCCCAACAAATCCGTGATATTGGGGTGTAACAACCAGCAGGTTGTGTACAGCAAGACAATGGGATGTTTGGCTACCAGCCTGAAGAAAGGGCTCAAAATTGGGCCATGATAGTCTATAAGATCATGCTGGGGGAGCTATGACCTGCATAAAATTTGAAATGGGCTAAAACCAGGCAGAACTGCATCCCTACACATTTGTCCAAAGACTCCGCGAGGCCCACAAATTAGACAAAACCCTCTATGGCAATATATAAATTGATACCAAGGTTGTTCAATGTATCCAGAACCCAGCTTCAGAGTTCCTTTCCAGCTTTAGAAATTATACTGACCCATAGACTATTAGAATAGCCTATGACTCAAGAGACCAGACCTGTTACATCTGGATAATAAGCACAAACTTGTAATCCAGCAAGTTAAAGAGACCTTAGCCAGGGGGAATTAAAGAAAATCAGGTAGACCAACACCTGATAATGGTTCAAGAAGGCTATGCCAGGTGTATAAACCAAATCATTGAGGGAAATGATGACAGTAAACAGTAGAATAGGACCCTGTTCATCATCTACGGCCAGTGGAAAAGTTGAGGGAGAACCTTGAGCAGGCTAAGCAAAGACAGGTCCCATTGTGTATCAGTGGTGGACAGATAGAGCACTTGCTCCACAAAAAAGATACCCCAAAGTTTCAAAGTAAGTTTCGGCAACTGATCAAAGTCTGGTTTAACGACAATCATTAGGAGACCCCAAGAAAGGCATGGAGAAGGTACTGGGGTCCTGATCATAAATCCAAATAGACACGGGTTACAGGTCTTCAATGTGGAAAGCATTGGCATCATCCAGGAGGGAGTATGGTCAGAATAGCATGACATACCTCTGTATGCTGTTGAGAAAGTGGAAAGGCTTATAGATACCACATTGGATAAATGTCAGCAGACAAAAGAAGTACAAATGAATGATCTTTGTGTGGTTTTTGTAGAAACACCAGCTAAATTGTACTGTAGAGATCCAGAGCCTGGACATAGTCATCACCAGGGTAGTGCATGGGGAAGGGAGAATACTGTGTCACAACTTCCCTAAAACATTACCAGTATGGGGCATTCACATTTAACATCCAAAATACCATCTTTTGTTTTAGGCCAAACATACCATCCAGGCTAAGTCTAATCGAGTTACAGACATTCACAGGAGGACTGAGACTTTGTCAATGTTTTGACGAGCTCAGCTACGCTTTAGGGGATTATTGGAAGAAGTATGATGCCAGCATTGAATTCCAAACATAAAAATAATAGCAGGTCTGGACACAATTGGCAAGTGCACTTAATATCTTTGTTCCTATTTTTTAGCAGAAACAGCAAATTCAAAAATGTATAAGGAAAGTCAGAGTGACTGATTTGATGAGAGCACTTCTGTGATTGGGATTCAAATGTGCACACATACCCATGGGTATGTCTTCTATTATAACGGCTATATTGTTCATCCTGTTTACTTTGATCTTTCTAACCACCTTCACGGTTAAATTCATTCGCTGAAAAAAGGAACTTATTCAGAATCTAGCTGTGGACTATGCTTCTCTAGGGGGACACCTGAAATTAATGATCCTGGACTGCATTGCAAAAAGACTATATAAAGGTTAGATAGAACTGTACTGGCCCTTCTGCCCTCGATGTTGTGCTGACCTGTGAAACCAATCTAAAGCGCATCTATCCTATACTTTCCAGTTTCATCCATATGTTTATCCAATAACCATTTAACTGCCCTTAAAAGTTGGCCAGTCTACTACAGTTGTAGGCAGTGCGTTCCATGCCCCTACTATTCTGAGTTCCGAAACTACCTCTGACATCTTTTCTATATCTATCACCCCTCAATTTAAAGCTATGTCCCCTCTTGCTAGCCATCACCATCCGAGGGAAAAGGCTCTCACTGTCCACCCTATCTAACTCTCTGATTATCTTATACGTCTCAATTAAGTCACCTCTCAACCACCTTCTCTCTAACAAAAACAGCCTCAAGTCCCTCAGCCTTTCTTCATAAGACCTTCCTTCCATACCAGGCAACAACCTAGTAAATCACCTCTGCACCCTTTCCAAAGCTTCCACATTCTTCCTATAATGCGGTGACCAGAACTGCATACAATACTGCAAGTGCGGCTGCACCAGAGTTTTGCAGCTGCAGCATGACCTTGTGGCACAGAAACTCAATCCCTCTACCAATAAAAGCTAACACACCATATGCCTTCTTAATAACCCTGTTAACCTGGATGGTAACTTTCAGGGATCTATGTGCAGGGTCACCGAGAGCTCTCTGCTCATCTACATTACCATGAATCCTACTATTAGCCCAGTACTCTTTATTCCTGTTGCTCCTGCTGAAGTGAATCTCCTCACATTTTTCCACATTAAACTCCATTTGCCACCTCTCAGCCCGGTCTGCAACTTACCTGTGTCCCTCTGTAATCTTCAACATCCTTCGGCACTGTCCACAACCCCACCAACCTTGGTGTCATCCACAAACTTACTAACCCATCCTTCTACGTCCTCATCTAGGTCATTTATAAAAATGACAAGCAGCTATGGCCCTAAAACAGATCCTTGCAGTAAACCACTGGTCACTGAACTCCAGGATGAAGATTTCCCATCAACAACCATCCTCTGTCTTCTTACAGCTAGGCAATTTCTGATCCAAACTGCTAAATTCCCCTCAATTTCATGCCTCCGTATTTTGTACAATAACCTACCGTGGGATACTTTATCAAACACCTTCCTGAAATCCAAAAACACCACCGCTTTACTCTCATCCACCTATTTGGTCACCATCTCAAAGAACTCAATGAGAATTGTGAGGCACAATCTACTGTTCATAAAACTCTGACTATCCCTAATCAACTTATTCCTTTTCAGATTATCCAGTGACCATTTAAATGCCCTTAGTTATAACCTTTTCCAACACTGCCCACAACCGAAGTAAGGTGCACTGGTCCATAATTACCAGGGTTGTCTCTATTCTCCTTCTTGAACAAGAGGACAACATTTGCTATCCTCCAGTCTTCTGGCACTATTCCTATAGATAGTGATGACAAAGATCAAAGCCTCGCACTCTGCAATCTCCTCCCTGGCTTCCCAGAGAATCCTAGGACAAATCCCATCCAGCCCAGGGGACTTATCTATTTCCACACTTTCCAGAATTGCTTACACCTCCTTCTTATGAACCTCGATCCCATCTAGTTTAGTAGTCTGCATCTCAGTATTCTCCTTGACAACATTGTCAGTATTCACACTGGAAAAAGACAAATATTCATTTAGCACTTCCCTGATCTCATTGAACCCCATGCACAACCTCTCACTACTATCCTTGATTGGCCCTAATCTTACTCTAGTCATTCTTTTATTCCTGTTATACCTATAGAAAACTTTAGGATTTAGTAAACCAAGACTCCCTTGCACGACCACTTCCTCCCTGCCTGACAGGTACATACTTATCAAGGACACGCAGTAGCTGTTCCTTGAATAAACTCCACATTTCAATTGCGCCCATTCCCTGCAGTTTCTTTCCCTATGCTGTGCAGTGTAAATCTTGCCTAATTGCATCATAATTACCTTTCCCCCAGCAAGTTGTTGAATGGAATGAATCTTCTCTGTTGAGTGTTGCTCATCACCAAAGAGGCTTGAGGACAAATGCCAGAGGTTATACACTTTCTGCCTTTCTGGCATGGCAACAGTGAAGAGTGATGGCATGATCCCATTGGATGCATTGAACCTCATTCATAACCCCATTGGTCAAAGGCCACCAGGACATTTGTGAAGATTTGGAGCTCGCAGAATAAAAACCACCTGGAAGCCATCTGCCCAGCAAAGATTTGCAGGAGGATTCATGGCAGAAAATTGTCTGGCAACCCAAGGAGACCCAGGAGAAGGTCCACCCTGACCTGCAAGACCTACCTTCTGGAAGAGAGCCAGCAACAAGAAGTTGATTGATAACTGATCACTAGCCCACAAAACAATGACAAAGGCCTTCTGCTTGCCAACAATCATGTGATTAGTTCCCACGTAATTCAACAGCTTGGGGTAGAGAACAAGATACAGAGAAACCAATGGACAGAATACCTTTCTGTTCTCTATTATCAACCACTTTAATGCTGAAGAAAATTTGGTTTATCTTCCTTTTAGCAGTTGCTGTAAGTTGTGACTTTTAATTGAAATGTCATAGATCTTTTTTATAAGTGAACAAACCAACCTGTGCCTCTTGTACACCAAGGAAACATCTGGAGAAGGATGACTGAAAAGCAGTGTTTAAGAATCATCTCAACAATCTTTGTGAACAGAAACCACTGAACTCTTTCTCTAAATTATTCCCCTCGTTCATAACTGTGTGTGTGTGTGTGTGTGTGTGTTTGTGTGTTTGTGTTTAAGGGAGACTTTATAAGGGGACTAAAATTTTAATTAGTAGAATTATATGCTGATGACACACAACTGTTTACCTACAGCTAGAGTTTAATTATTTGTAAGAAATAGTCATTCTTATTTGGTCCACACTGTCTGTCAACCTGAGTCTAGAAGATAGGTAAATTGGGGAACTTTTGCATATTTGAAAAAACATCTTTAACTTGTATAATGGCTTTGGGAATAGCTATCTTGATTTCCAGTGTGCTGCCCAGTGGGTCATGATACCTTCATATTCACGTTGGTATAAGGTGTATTTGGTTTCTCACAGAAGTAGAATTAGAAGAACACCACAATGTCCTGAATAATCATGATTGTTTCATTAAACTTAAAGCCACAACACTTACAGCAAACATCAAAGTCATATATCACAGTATTTAAACTGAAACAGAACAACATAAATTAGCAGCAAAAGTTTTGTTTTTAAAAATAACTGGTACACACATCTCCACAAAACCCATCAGTATTATCACATTTCTGCAGACTGGTGAGGCCACAGCTAAACAGTTACATGTTCATCTCTAATGCAGGTTCTGTACATCAAGTTAATCCCTGTATGTAATGTTCTTCGAGAACCTATCAGCAACAAATATGAGAGAGAAGCAATCTCTATTGAAGAGCACCTCATTACAGATTCTGTCCGAAACCAATCACTTTTCTCTGATATTTGCCCCATGCCTGTGTATTTAGGAGACTTTCAAGTACAAATTTGCCTACTGCTCGTTCGTATTTTGAGCATGGATCTGTGCAATGCTCACACATTGATCAATTAGAAAGGTAGTTCAGTTGCTTTTCTTGTCCTTAGAAGAGCAGGATGTGATTCTCTGGCACGTACAGAAATAATCCAGGCCACTGTAGCTGGAGGATTCTGACTCATAGTCCTCTCACTCCACCTCGTCCCTGCTGTTTATCTTTGTTAAAAGCTTCTCATCACAAACTGGAACCCTCAATCCAGTGATTTACCTTAACTGTCTCAGGGACGCCTGTTTGGTATCTGTAGCACACCTATCAAATTGAAAATTTCCCAGACCCTAAAATTAAAATTAAAATGTCAGGGTCACTTTGCCATCATACAGAATGGCAAGCACTGGCCAGACATCCAAAAATTGAAACCAGCTCACATAACCTTGTGTTTGTATGCCTATATTACTGCTTGTGTTCAAGAAACCTAGGGTAGCAAAAGGGCTCAATGGTTAGCTGTGCTGCCTCACAGCACCAGGGACTTGGGTTTGATTCAACCCTCGCATGACTACCTGTGTGCAGTTTGCACGTTCTCCCATTGTCCATGAGGATTTAACTCCAGGTGTACCAGGCTGAAGAAGGGCTTATGCCTGAAACGTCGAATCTCCTGTTCCTTGGATGCTGCCTGACCTGCTGCGCTTTTCCAGCAACACATTTTCAGCCATGCATAACAAGTAGTTTCCCAAAGCCAATCAAGTTGGTAACTTCCTATGGTCTATACCCAGTTTAGGTCTCTATAAGGCAATTCAGCTAACTTATTTTGGTAAAAGTCTTTGTTTTGTAACAGGATTGGCTTACAACTCAAGTCACTGAGGTGTTTTGGACTGGACTCAATGATCGGGCAACTGAATCTGTTTTCCAGTGGACAACAAATAGTTCTCTGGATGCAGATCTAGAGCCGTAAGTTTGTTTCAGTTATTTTATTAATATTTTTCTGATTATTTTTATTTCTATGATTGAATATGGATACAATGATAGAAGGAAGCTGGTTGCTCAATTAGGTAGATGACTAGCATATTATTCTACATAAAGGCAATGACACAGTTTTGATTTAAAACAACTGCAGTTGCTCGAAATAAAAAAAATTGCTGGAAAAACTTGGCAGGTCTAGCAGCATCTGTGGAGAGAAAACAAAGGTAAAATTTGGTCCAGTGACTCTTCTTAAGAAGTGATTTTAGTTAGGAACAGTTTGGTTTATATGCTGAAGATGGGGGTGTGAGCAGAGAAGTAAGTGGTTGGTGGAGAGGGAGCCCAGAGAGAGGGGGAAAAACAGTTGGCCAGACAAAGGAATGGGTATATGTCAACCTAGGAGAATGTATGCCTATATTACTGCTTGTGTTCAAGAAACCTAGGGTAGCAAAAGGGATCATGGCTGACTATGGGTTGTTTGTGATAGCAGCCCTTGTGATGGCAAACTCTGGTGTGTGGGATTTGTGTTATGGTGTTATGCAGGTGTAAGGGCTACTGTACTTTTAAGAGAGTTGAAGGACTTAAAGATGTACACAGAGTGCTGGAGAATTTACAATATAACTTTTTTGGTCCAGAACAGCTAGCATTAGGTGGGTTGCCTGGAGACAAAAACAAATTCAAGTTCAGCCAATCAGTTTAAATTATTACCAAAATACCAACCTCCAATCAAGTTTGAACTTAGAATATTGATAATATTAAAAACCAATGAAACAATCTGATGCTTTGGGTGTAAGACCGAGGAAAATTGAATAGTTAGGGGTGGAGAACTGCATGTACAGACTGCCTGAAACACAGCTCTCTTAAAGGTACCTTTTTTTATCAATGAACTGCGAAACAAAATCCCTAAGAAGAAGAAAATCTACAGAGAAAGATACAAAATCTGAATTTTTGGTAAATCTGATTTAGTAAATCACCAGATGTTATGAGATCAGTGACCACTGTGGACATAATAGGTTGGTATTCAAGGGTGGGGTCATGGTCCGAGGAGTTAGGAGGAGATGCCCAAAAGCTGGCGCTCAGCTTCCTTCAATGTAGAGGTCCGTACACCAGACAACAGCATCATCTTTATTATAAATTCAGGGTTAGACCTGAGAGTATGGAGGGCAGTCAGTTCAGAGGAAGATAGGCTTGAATGGGTAAGAGGGTGGGGGCCAGAAAAATTGAGATGACTAATGTCGTGTTAACAGTTCTCAATGAACAGATCAACTGCAGTTAAAAGGCCAGAGGGAGCGGTCCAGATGGAGGGAAAGTGAGGGCATCTGTGTGACTGGGAGAGGTCTCTTTTCCAGAGGCACAGAGATGGAAGTGATAGAAGAAAAGTTCAACATCATGTCATGACTGAAATTCATTGCAGTGGATGCAGATGGAGCAAAACCAAAATGTTTGCTTCGGACAGAACATTCAACATCAGTGATGGAAGGTCAGTTGGTAAATACATGACAGGTGATGGGGTTAGGAGAGGGAATGAAGACAAGGTAGGGGAGGGGAAGAAGGTTCCAGAGGGGCATGAGTATCTCTGAATTGTTGCATCTTTTGTTCCTTAATGCCTGAAAAAAAAAGATTATTGTTAGAATTTCGAATGAGCTGGATGATGAAGTAGAACTGTGGAGTGCAGGGCAGCTCTTATCCAGCATGAGGCAGTACTGATGAAGAGGGAAGTCAACATGCACATGGCAATGCATGTGGTTATCTGCAGATCTCAGGGTGCAGCAAGAACAGCTGTCTGAGGAGCATTGTACAACATAGAGATACCTCTGATCCTGGGTGGAATGGCCTGCCTGCAACAGTAGTAGACTTGCAGGCCTTGAGGACATTTAAATTGCCATTAGACATATGGATAATAATGGAATGGTGTTGATTATATGGGCATCAGATTAATTAAGTTGGCATCAAGGGCCTGTACTGCGCTGTAACGTTCTATGATTCAAAAAAACAAAGAATGGAACTTCAGTTGGAATGCACACAAGGTGAGTCTGAGCCAGAGGGCGTCACTGAGGAAAGTGATGTGGTTGTGGAAGCGAGTTTTGGCAAATACCTTGTCAAACACCAGAAGTGTCAACAAAAGTAAAGATATTTAACCAGCAAAAAGATTAGAACGGAAATCTTATTGGACAGAGGGGCAGATATTTGTCTCGGTAGGCAAGGTCAGAAGACACACACCAAGTTATAGTGCAGCAGGTTTATTTGAAATCACAAGCTTTTGGAATTTGGCTCCTTCATTTAGCTGGACCTATCGGGGAGAGTTATGGCAATGAGTTAAACACTAAACAAAAAACACGAAGAACTGAAAACACTAGAAAATCGCTAGAAAATTCAGCAAGTCTGGCAGCATCTGTGGAGAGAAAGCAGAGTTAACTTTTTGGATCCAGTGACTCTTCTTCAGAACTTATTTTAGCTAGTAAAAGACACCGTTTTGATCCTGTGCCAACTGAGATTGACATGGCACTCAGCTTCTCCCCCTTTCCCTGAGAGTGGAAGGCAATGAAAAACCACCATTGAGGGAAATGAAGCACTAAAGAAAATGATCACAGTGAAGAACTGGCAATGAGATAAGGACCCATCTTCAGACAAATAAATGAAAGAGCCATTTTACTACATAGAATGATGCCATTCAACCCATTGCATCCACTGTCTTGGCTATTCTTCTTCAGATACCCTTGATAAACTTAAGCTAGTCCAAAATTCTGGTCCCACTATCATAACTTGTCCCACCCATTAATCACGACTGTGTTCACTGACTTACACTGGCTCTCCATCTGTGAATGTCATGATTTTAAAATGTTCATCTTTATTTTTAAATGCCTCAATGATCTTGTCTCTTTCATATTTCTGAAATGTTCTTCAGACATAGAATCTACTAAGGGTTATGCATTTCTCCAATACTGGTTTCTTGTGCATTCCTAATTTAGATCTTTCTATCATTGGTAGTTAAGTCTTCAGCTGACTGGGTCTAAACTCTCCTTACATTTCTCCATGGCAAATTTTAGCTGATTACAGTGAAGTGCCTTTAGATGTTTTAAACTATGTTCAAATCACCGTACTAATGTCAGTTACCATTGTTTTGTTTGCTACAAACAGATTTCAATTCATGTTTTGTTTCTTACTTAATGGGCATCATTTTAGGGTCTTAAGTGAAGAAGCTATTGAGACAGTCGATTGTTTTAATTTTCCAAAACTTGAGAAAGTTCCTCAAATATAAAGTAAGATTACAAGTGTATCTCTTATATTTAAAAGGGAGGGCTGTAGAAAGCAGGAAACCACAGTCAGCTTAACATTTGTTATAGTGACAATGTTGGGAGATGTTATTAAATAAGTTATAACAGGGTCTTTAATAAGTTCAAGGTAATCAGGCAGAATCAATATGGTTTTGTGAAAGGATTTTCATGGACAGGATTTTTTGATGATCGACCGAAGATGGATTTATGCATGGGACCTTGCAGAATCTCCTTGGTTGCAGACTCCAAAGGAATTGCCTGGGAAATTAATATTGTCATGGTATAATTCTTCTTTGTTTGGAACCTTTTGAAAATATCCATTTTAAATCACAGAATGTCAAGTGTCCGAATGAAATTTACTGAATAATTAGGAAAAAATTAGACCATCAAATACATAGTCAGGGGATCAAAGATGGCGGCAATCTGAAAGGTCTGCTCTGCTGAGTTCTGCATTACAACTCGGACGAAGTGGTATTTTTGCCCTCCCCACCCAAGTTATTTCAGAAAATTTCAATAGTTACATATTTGCGGAATCGTTGCAAATTTTTTTTGGCAAGTGAAGATGACAAAAGATAAAGGTTCGACTAAGTCCCAACACATGGGACCTTCGCTGGCGACATCGGGCACACCCGCGACCACGAATGCGATCGCAGCTACAGCCTCCTTTACAATTTCATTGGAATCACTTACACAACAGACCTTGGCTGCAAAGTTCGTGAAGCTCCTGGAAATGATTGAGGTGTTGATCGAGGAGAGTCGCACTAGGCTGGAACTGATTTCAACCATGCTGCACAAGCATAAGCAGGAGCTTGACAGGCTCAGAAAGCAAATGGAGGAGGTCGAACAGTGGACCGCAACATCGGAGGCAGTGATTGAGTCCTCGACAGAATGGATCCAGGCCCTCGAGAAGCAGGTTCACGCCTTAACCAAGCAGATCAGTTACCGTGAAAACAGAGGTAGGGGAAAGAAATCCGGATCGTTGGTTTGCCAGAGGAAGTGGAAGACGAGCAGCCAGCAAGTTTTTTTTGAAGACTGGCTACCGTGATTTCTTGGTTGGGAGGCTCAGGCAAGCTGGGCGAAGGTCGACAGAGCTCACCAGGTTGCAGTGCGCAGGCCCAGTTTGGACCAATGCCCCCACCCGGTCCTGGTGCAATTCCAATGCTGCAGGGACAAACAGAGTTATGGAAGCTTCCAGAATGCAGGGGAAGGATCCACATGCCTTGATTTACAAAGGATCCAGGATAATGTTCTTCCAGGACTTTTCTGCAGCTGTGATCTGTAAAAGGAAGTCCTTTGATGATGTTAAGAGAAGTCTGAGGGACTCATTATTCAGTATTCTGTAAGGTACCCGGTGGATTCATTTTACTTATGATGGGTCTGTACACTCATTTGATTCTTTGGAAAAAGTGAAAAGCTTTCTGGACACTTTAAAACAGACTGGATGTTCGAAAGGATATGGACAATCTTTTTGTATTTCTCTCCTTTTGTTAAAGAAAGTGTTGTTGGATTTTTTTCTGATGTTAACTGGGGTTATTGTATAGTTGGGAATGGGTACAGTGCTCACTTTTAACTTTATTAATATTACTTTTTTTCTTTTGCTTGAGTTTGGGATGCAGCTCAAGCTGGAACGAGTTATGGAGGTGTGTGTGGGATGTGTTAGTGCCCCCTGTGGGCAGTGGGTAGAGTCTCCCATTAAGTGCTTTTTGTATTTTGTATTTGGTTTAGTTTGTTGGTTTTTTTGTAGATGTAGTTTTTGAAAGTTCTGTTAGTTTGTTAGATGTAGTAGTTTTAGTGTGTGTAGTTTTTAGGCTCCATTTTTTTCATTTATACTCAGTGATTTTTAAGTCGAATTCTTCCTCTCAGGAGTTCAAAGGTTGTTGTAGAGGGTCATGGCTAATTGTGTTCTCACATGGTGTACCTGAAATATTAAAGGAGTCATTTGCCGGACAAGAGGAATAGGGTGCTTTGGAGTCTTAAAAAGGAGAGGATTGATATTGCCCTATTGCAGGATACTCACTTTGATGATAAGGAACATCTGAGATTACAGCAGGGTGGGTTTGATTGGGTGTTTTTTCTCGTCCTCAAGTACTAAGAGCAGGGAAGTGGCCATACTTGTTTGGAAGAATCTCCCATTTAATTTACTGGATTATATTAAAAATGAGTATGGGCGGTTTGAAATTCTTAAAGCCTCAATATATGGTGAAGAGTATGGTATTTTGAATGTTCATTTCCCCCCAGCGCACCCCCTTAACTTCCTGATAGATGCACACTCCAAATGAGTCGTGGCATATTATTATAGGGGAAGAATTAACTTGTCTTATGGATCCCACAGTAGATAGAATACACAAAGCTCCCCCCCCAAAAAAAAGTTTCTCTGCAATCTAAGCAACTATTTAATTTATGTGTGGAATTTGGACTGGGCGATGTTTGGAGGCATCTCCACCCTGTGGGTAGTGACTTTTTTTCTAATCTGCACAAGTGATTGATCTTTTGCTAGCCCCAATGATTTTTTTTTTGATTCGGTGATGTGCTGCACAACTAGGAATATTACCATTTCCGATCATGCAATAATATACTTAGTGGTCAAGATTAAGGGCAATGTAGCAGGTTCACAGCACTGGCAAATGGATCCCTCTATTCTCAGGACAGTAAGTTCTTTGAATATTTCTCTAATGAGTTTAAAGCATTCTTGGCCATCAATTCGGATACGGCTAATAACCCTCTATTCTCTGGGAGACTGTTAAAGCTTATGCTAGGGGTATAATTATTTCTTACTGCGCCAGTCGGAAGCAACAGAAGGGAGAGCAGCAGCTGCCTGCTTGAGGCACAGCCGAAAGCATCCGCAATGGCATATTTTGATAGGCCATCAGCGGCTATGTTGCAGCAGGTCACAGCTCTTCAGTTCAGCTTGAATTCCATGCTCATACAGACAGCGAGGGAGGAACTTTCTTTTGTGAAACAAAGGTTGTTTGAGTGTGATGGTAGGCCAGGAAAATATCTGGCCAGGAAAATAAGGCCCCCCCCCCCAGCAATCTATGTCCTCAATCAGGGAATGGAGTGGGATTCTTTCTTGTGATTCTGAAAAGATCTATGCTGCATTTCGGAGATTTTACTTCAAATTATACCATTAGGAATGCTGTGAGGACAGATGGGCTAAGATGAAGTCCTTTTTTAAGAACTTGGATCTACCAAGCGTGACCTCTGAACAGGCATCTCTCCTTAATGTCCCTTTACCAGTGCAAGAGGTACAGGTAGCGGTGAAGCAGTTCCAAAGTTGAAAGGCGCCAGCCCTAATGGTCGTCCTAGTGAATTCTACATAGAATTTATAAATATATTGTCAGGGCTGATGCTGGACATGTACAATTATTCTTACAGTCATGATTGCCTCCCACCATCCTTGAGAGAGACTATTATCTCTCTCATCCTTAAGAAAGGGAAGACCCTGGAGGACTGTGCTGCTTATAGTTTAAAAATGTGGTGCTGGAAAAACACAGCAGGCCAGGCAGCATCTGAGGAGCAGGAGAATCAATGTTTCGGGCATATCCTTCCTGAATCCTGCTGTGTTTTTCCAGCACCACATTTTTCAACTCTGGTACTCCAGCATCTGCAGTCCTCACTTTCTCCCTGTGCTTCTTATAGGCCCATCTTGCTTCTAAATTCTGATTTTTAAATTTTGTCCAGGTCTCTTGCATTAAGGATGGAAACGGTGTTGTCTTCCATTGTCAAAGAGGACCAGACAGATTTTATAAAGTGCGCAGATCCTCCAAAAATATTAGGAGGTTGCTTAATATGTCAGCAGCGATCAGTTCAGGGAATAGCGTTCTCTTTAGATGCAGAAAGGCATTTGATTGGGTTGAATGGCCGTATCTTTTTTTCACCCTAGAATGGTTTGGTCTCGGTGAAGTCTATGTCAGGTGGGTAAGGGTGCTTTTATAATGATCCTCTGGCTGCGGTTCTCACCAATGGTGTAAGATCCAGTAATTTTAGTATCTGTAGGTCAGTTGGCAAAGTTGTCCCCCCTCACCTCTACTTATTACGCTGGCAGAGGCTATCCGTAAAGATCCTAACATAGCTGCCCCAGAAGTGGGGTCGAAGGCACATTAGATCATATTATATGCAGATGAAGTTCTTACCTTTTTTGTTGAACCCGGTAGTTTCTATACCCCACTTGATATGTTAATTTATTTGACTCCTATTTGGGATGTAAGATTAATTTTTCAAAATCGGGGCTATGCCTATGGGGGGTCTTGGGAGAATATCTGACGTTGTGAGTGAGTCACCTTTAAGTGGTCATGGTGGGGGGGGGGGGGTTTATTTAGGTATTTTTGTTACTCTCGTCTTCGATTAGTTATGTAAGACTAATTTTGTTCACTTGCTTGACAAGATTAGAAAGATCTTCAAAGCTGGGAGGCCCTAACAGTATCCTGGTTAGGTCGAATAGCCCTTATTAAAATGAATGTCCTTCCTCATTTGCTATATCCTATGCAAATGCTTCCTTTGATTTTTCCCAGATAAACATTTCAGAGACTTGATGGCTGGTTTAGCTCTTTTAACTGGCACCACAGGCAGCCCCCTATTAAGCTCGTCAAATTGCAATTGCCCCGAGGGCTGGAGGAAGGGGACCTCCTGGATATTAAAAGATATTAGTTAAGCTCCCTTTTATCTTTTGAGAGTGACTGGGCTTTTGAGGACTCGGTGTCAATATGATTGGACATTGAGGCTTCCCAGGCAAAGTATCTTCTTATTAGCCTGTTGCTCTTAAATAAAATGAGGACAGTTGCAGAATACAGTCGTAATCCAATAATTATTAATGCTGTCAATGCTTGGAGGGCAATGCAGCAGAGTGAGGGTAATATATCTAAAACTTATTTTCTTACCCCTGTAGTTACCCCGATTAGCCAGGGTTCCAGCCAGGGATAATGGACCCCGGGTTTAAACACTAGGGAGTGAGGAGAGTTTCAAATTTGGGTGACTTATTTGAGGGTGAAACATTGATGTCCTTTGACCGAATAAGCCGCAAGTATGAATTATCTAGCAGAAACCTTTTTCAGTTTTCCAGATTAAGGATTTTATTCAAAAAAGGAACTACGCTTTTGACCGACTCCTACAGATCCGATACAGAGAAGAGGGTGCTTCATGCCAAGACCACTCTCTCAGTTAGTACTCTTTATCATCTGTAGGGGGAGTGGTTCCTTGGATGATACTGAGTGACTGAGAGATCTGGGAGAGAGAGTTAGGAGTTGAGATCTCCTCTGAGACATGGGGGGGATATTTGTGAAAATGTGAGAGGATTTCGATCTGTAATAGGACCCATGCAGTGCAGATGAAGATTCTTCATAGGGTCCATCTGGCCCCAGATGGTCTCTTGAAATTTAAGGTGGGAAGTATCTTCAGTGTGCCCCAAGTGTCCAATAAGTACTGGTACTCTCACTCACAGTCTGTGGTGTTGCCACTGGCTTCATATGCACTGCTGTGCTATAACAAGAGTAATGGAGAGGGTGTTGCAGACCAAAGTTATGATGGACCTGGTCTCTCTTCTCCTGAGCCTGCCCAATTTATCTTGTTTAGATACTCAAGGGAGAAAACTTTTAAGATCCTTACTTTCTGCGCGAGGAAGAACATTTTGATGTGTTGGGTTTATGAAAATCATCTGGACCAGTCAGGTTGGTGTAAGCCAGTCATGGAACCTATCCCCCTGAACTTTCTCACAAATATGGTGCACCAAAAGACTGAAATGTTATATAAGACATGGCAGCCCTTTTTGGATTACCTAGTTGCAGATTTGTCTGCCATTTTAATTAGGGTTTTCGTGTTGCTATGACAATCTGATTTAGCGAACGTATCCTGAGAGGAAGAATTTCGAATAAATACGGGTGTAATATTCAATGGTGTCAAAAATCGGGAGCTATTGTTTAATTGTGCTGAGTGGTGTTATTTATTTATTACTTCTACTGGGCTGCTTATCTTGCACAAGATTAGCGTTTTGTTTTGATTGTGTTGTTCATTATTTCTTTTTTTATTGAGTAGTATTGTTGGTTTATTGTTGTAATTTTATAATTTTATAAGAAACAGATCTTCTCAAAAATATTTTTTTAAAAACATAGTCAAACTCCTGAGTAAGCGTTCAACTGACCCCTTATCTTTCACACACCACTACACCTCGTCCAGACCGTTTACACTCCATTGAACCTACTCTGACACTTTACTCTATCCCCATCCAGGACCTAATATTACCCTGCACCACTCTGGATCCAGTAGCCCTGTCATCTGCTCCAGACTAAAACCTCACTCTAGATTCAGCCCCCAGCTCCCCTGTTCTGAAGCCGATTAGCTTTGTCCCTGCCTCAGATTGGCGTATACTGTCCCCAAACTCCACCAAGACTCAGTCACTCTCTCTACAACCCAACTTTTGGGAGCTGGCTTCCCCTTCCCTGGGACACACTGCCATTCTGGACCCACCACTCACCTTTTCCCCCACCCCACCCCCCACTGCCATTCTCTTCTCAAGTCCAAATCTGATCTGCATCCACCTCAGCCATAACCCACCACCCCCTTCTCGCACTTAAATCACAGTCTGAATTTGATTTGCCTCTGCCTCGTGCCAGGACTAAGTCCTCCCCTTTCCCTGCTCTGGACTCAATATTACCCCCATCTGCACTCTGGACCCATCACACCTACATACTTGATAGCCTATCTTTCTACCCATCTAAAACTCTGTCCTCACACTTACCCTTATATATTTGCACTTGACAACATTTCTCAAAGTGGTTCTGTGTGATTCTGGATCTTCAAATTTCAGAATCCAGCAGCTAACTGCTGTGAAAAAAGGGCATAGTTTTGTCTTTTTTCCCCCCAGTAGTTCTGCACTATGAAAGAACTGTCCGAATGGAAGTAAAGTTCCACATTTCTAAAGAAACCTCAATCAGAATCTCTTGTCAGAAATGTGGTGGTTCTCTTGTTGCATAAGAAAGGGGTGGGGTGGCAATCTGCATGAGATTGCCATTCCTCAAAATCCAGAAACATATTTAATCAATCTGTTGGCATTCTTTGAGGAAATAGGGTGGTGGGAATTGAAACTCATTGCCTGTAAGGGTGGTAGAAGCAAAAACCCTCAAAACATTTAAGAACATTTGTAATGCCAATGCATGTAAGAGTATGAGCTAAGTGCTGGAAAGTAGGACAGGTTGTTTTTGACTGGCGTTGATGCAATGAGCCTTTCCTGTGCCTTTAGATGTCTACAATTCTATGGCTGTAGGTACAACATGCTGTGGGTAAAGGGGATCTGCATTGTTAAGTTTATTGCAAACACTAGACATTTTGGGTGTAGGGATAGCTTGTTGGCATAAATAAAAGTCTAGCAGACCAACAGGAAGCAGAAAATAGATATAAATGGGTTTCTATGAGGTTGCCAGGATATAAAAAGTGGTGTGCCACAGTGACCGGTGCTGGGACTTCAAACTTTTTACAATTCAAATAAATGACTTGGATGAAGGGACAGAAGATGTAGTCACCAAAGTTGCACAATATTAGGTAGGGAAGTAATTAGTGAAGACATAGGTTAACCTACATCTTTTTGTAGCCTGCTATGTAGGTTAAGCGAGTAGGCAAGATTTACTGAGAGGGGAATCAAATATAGAAGTATGGAGCTAATACTTCAGTTATACAAGACACTGGTGAGACCTCTTTTGGAGTCCCTGTACAGTATTAGACACTTTACTAGAAAAAGATGGAAATATGTTGGTAGAAATTCAGCAAGTTTACTGGTCTACTATCTGAAAAGCATCGGCTGGCTTGTGGGGAAAAAGTTATGCAGGCTATCCTTGTATCTGCTGGATTTAGAAAAGTAGGAGGTGCTTTCATTGAAGTTAATAAGATCCAGAGGTATTTTGACAGGGTAGATGTGGAGAGGATGAAAAAATCTGGAACTAAATTCATTATTTAAACATCAGGGGTCACTCATTTAAAATAGAGGTGAGGTGATTTGTTTTTCTTACAGAGCACCATGCATTTTTGGAATTCTCATCCTCCCATCTGTATTGTCAACAACTTTGGGGACATTACACTTTGGCTGCTCCTTCAAATCATTAATAGAATTAGAAAATAATTGTGGCTCCTTGTGGAATTCCAATAGTTATATTTTTCAAATGTGAAAAAGACCCATTAATTCTTTTTTACAAGGTCTGTGAAGGTTTGTAGCTCAGGTTGAGGTTTAGGGTGTAGGTTTGCTCACTGAGCTGTAGGTTTGATATCCAGATGTTTCATTACCTGGCTAAGTAATATCATCAGTGGCGACCTCCAAGTGAAGTGAAGCTGTTGTCTCCTGCTTTCAATTTATATCTTTCTCCATGATGGGGTTCCTGGGGTTTGTGATGATGTCATTTCCTGTTCATTTTCTGAGGGGTTGATAGATGGCATCTAGATTTGTGTTTGTTTATGGCGTTGTGGTTGGAGTGCCAGGCCTCTAGGAATTCTCTGACATGTCTTTACTTAGCCTGTCCCAGGATAGATGTGCTGTCCCAGTCGAAATGGGTTTTTTTTCATCCGTGTATAGGCCTGTGAGGGAGAGAGGGTCGTGTCTTTTTGTGGCTAGCTGGTGTTCATGTATCCTGATGGCTAACTTTCTTCCTGTTTGTCCTGCGTAGTGTTTGTGGCAGTCCTTGCATGGAATTTTGTAGATGACGTTGGTTTTGTCCATGAGTTGTACTGGGTTTTTTAAGTTTGTTAGTTTTTGTTTGAGAGTGCTGCTGGGTTTGTGTGTTACTAGGATTCCGAGGGGTCTTAGTTGTCTGGCTGTCATTTCTGAAACTTTGTTGATGTATGGTAAGGTGGATAGGGTTTCTGGCTGTGTTTGGTCTGCTTGTCATAGTTTGTTCTTGAGGAATCTGCACACTATATTTTTTGAGTATCTGTTTTTCTTGAATACGTTGTATAGTTGGTTCTCCTCTGTTTTCTGAAGTTCATCTGTGCTGCAGTGTGTGGTGGCTCGTTTTAATAGTGTTCTGATACAGCTTTGTTTGTTTGTGTTGGGATGGTTGCTGGTGTAGTTAAGTATTTGGTCAGTGTTTGTTGGTTTTCTGTATATGCAGGTTTGTAGTTCTCCGTTGTCCTTTCTTTTGACTGTGATGACCAGGAATGCGAGTTTGTTGTCAGTTTCTTCCTCCTTGGTGAACTTTATGCCTGTGAGGATGTTGTTGATGACGTTAAATGTCTCTTCTACCTTGTTTGATTTTGTGATGACAAAGGTGTCATCTACGTAGCGGAGCCAGATTTTTGGTTTGATGGTTGGTAGGGCTGTTTGTTCTAGTCTTTGCATTACTGCTTCTGCTATGCTCAGGCCTAGTTTTGGCTTGGGCACATTTATTTCAAGAAGAACCCATACTAGGAAAGATTTAAAATAAAACACAGGGGCTTTCTGGCTCAGATTCAGTTTAGACATGTTCCTTTCAGGAGGACTTGGGAGCTATCCATTCCAGGGAAGCATTCTGCTGACATCACGGGGTGGGGGGGGTGGGAGGGGTGGAGTGAGCACGGTTTCTGATTGGTCAGTGCTGGTTAGGTACTAGTTTGTGTTAATCTGTTCATTCCCTTGGTGCTACAGGTGAAATATCATAGATAGATAGATGTTGCAGAAACGTGGTCACACCCAAGGTACTGGAAAATAGATGGGTGACCGCTAGATGGGGCAGGCAGTTAGTGCAGGAACCTCCTGCCAGTGTCCTCTAGTTACACAAATATTCTGTTTTGAATACTAGTGAGGGGAATGGCTCCTCAGGTGACAATAGCAGCAGACAGAGCAGTGGCACTGTGGCTGGCCCTACTGTAAGGAGGGCTGGGACAAAGCATAGTAGAGCAATAGTTACTGGAGATTTGATGGTCAGGGGCACAGATAGGCACTTCTGTAACTGTGAGAGATAGTATATTGCCTCCCAGGTACCAGGGTCATGGATGTTTCTGAGCAGGTACAGGACAATCTGAAACAGGAGAGTAAATGGACAGAAGTTATTGTCCATATAGTGGCACAAATGACATTGGTACGAAGAGTGACAAGATCCTGAAACTGACAATTTGGGAATCAGGTAGTAAACTAAAAAGTAGCACCTCCAGAATAGAAATCTCAGGATTACTCCCCCTGCCATGTGACACTAGGCTGGAAACAGAGACAGTATATAATTGAACCTGTGGCTATAAAGTTGCTGTAGGGGGAAGGGCTCCAGATATGTGGATCATTGGGATGTCTTCCAGGGAAGGTGGGACATGTACAAGAAGGATGCTTTGCACTAAAATCTGGAGGGGTGCAAGTATCCTGTCAGGGAGGTTTGATAGTGCCACTTTGGAGGTGTTTAAACCAGTGTGACAGGGGGTTGAGAATTAGAGCAGCAGGTCAGTAAGTATAGAGATTGGGGAAGAGCTTGAGATTAAAGCAAATTGGGCGAACAGAAAGAGTAGTTTGGGAGAGGTTGATGAGTTCAACAGAACTAGAGACTTGGACTGAACTTGCTTCAATGCATGAAATATAACAGGTAAGATATGTGAACTTAGGGCCTGGATTAATGCTATCACAGAGACATGGTTGAAAGAGGATAGGATTGGCAGCTTAACTTTCTGGGATATCAATGTTTTAGATGAGCAGGAAGATGAAGTAAGAGAGATTGAGGAGTTGCATTACTGGTTATGGAATATATCACACGAGAATTGAAGGAGGATATTTTGCAGCTAGGCATTATGGGTAGAGCTCAGGAATAGGAGGGGTGTAAAAACGATGGTGGGATTGATTTACAGACCGCCCTGCTGCCAGTGGGAGATAGAGGAAGAGATGTAGTCAGATTCTGGAAAGACATGTAAATAACAGGGTTATTGTGGTGGGTGATTTTAACTTCCCTAACATTGAATGAGACTCCTAGTGCTGGGAGTTTGAATGGGGAGAAAGTTGTTAGGTGTGTGTTCGAGGATTTTTGAAACAATATGTGGATAGTCCAACGAGGGAGGGGACCACATTAGACTTGGTATTGGGAAATAAGTCTGGGCAGGTGATCAATGCTTCAGTGAGGAAGGATTTTGGGAATAGTGACCATAATTTCATAAGGTTTTGGACACTTATGGTTAAGGACAAGAGTGAACCTCTGATGAGGTTGTTAAATTGAGGGAATGCCAACTATAACTGAATTAGGCAAGAATTGCCTCATAATAGGAAGGATGTGGAAGCTTTAGAGAGGGTGCAGAGGAGATTTACCAGGATGCTGCCCTGACTGGCGGGCATGTCTAATGAAGAAAGAGCTAGAGCTTTTCGTATTGGATTGAAGAAGGATGAGAAGTGACTTGATAGTGATGTACAAGATGATGAGAGGCATGAATAGAGTGGATAGGAGAAAGTGAAGACTGCAGATGCCGAGAATCTGAGTCAGAAAGTGTGACGCTAGAAAAGACAGCAGGTCAGGCAACATCCGAGGGGCAGCAGAATTGACTTTTTGGGCATAAGCCCTTCATCAGAAATGTGGGGCGGGGGAATGGGGCTGAGAAATAAATGGGAGGATGGGGCGGAGGGAAAGATAGCTGGGAAGGCAGTAGATGCAGGTGGAGGGTGTGTGTGATGCTGATGGGGAGGGTGGAGCAGATAGGTGAGAAGGAAGATGGATAGAACAGTTAAAGAGGGCCAAGTTGGAGGTTTGGATCTGGGATGATAGAATGGATAGCCAGAGATATTTTTCCCAGGGCAGAAATGGCTACCACGTGGGGTCATAATTTTAAGATGATTGTAGTAAGGTTTAGGGGAGATGTCAGAGATAGGCTCTTTACGCAGAGAATGCACTGCCACCGGTGGTAGTAGAGTCAGAGATATTAGGAACATTTCAGCCACTACTGGACAAGCACATGGATGACAGTAATTTGAGGGGTGTGTGGGTTAGGTTGATCTTAAGCTAAGATAAATGCTCAGTACAACATCGTGGGCTGAGGAACCTGTACTGTTCTATGTTCTAGAATTGTCCAATTTCTTTGGAACATCAGTATAAGGTACTCGTAAAAACAGGATTTCAAGGCTTTAGTTCGTGACATACTGCCAACAGCCAAATGAAAGAATTAATCAATTCATAAGCAGATATTGACCCGAAGGTACATAATGTAATTTCACTGAAACTAAGTTAGCCGAGTAGCTGATGGAATTAGTTGTTCCCTGTGTACCAAGTAAATCATTCCAAAAGACAGTCTGAACAAACCTAAAGATCACAGTATTGACAAATTTGTAGAAGGACAAATATCTGAACCAATCCTGCCTGTTCTTGTTCTTAGTCATGTTGCCTTGGTTTCTACCTCTTCCTCAATTTCTGCGTCTACCACCCTACTCACTGGTTCCTATCCTCCTGCCAAACTAGTTTAAATCTCCCCAACCACACTACATTAGACCTGGTCCTGCCAGATATAACCCATCCAGTTTCTACAGATCCCACCTCCAGAACTGGTCCCAAAGCCCCACAAATCTGAAACCCCCCCCTCACACCAACTTTTCAGTCACATGTTCATCCTATATATCCTGTTGTCTCTATTCTGACTAGCTCATGGCACTGGTAGTAATCCTGAGATAACTATCTTCCTAGTTCTCCACATTCTGCTTTTAGGACCTCGTCTCTTTTTTTAAAAGCCTATGTCGTTAATACCAATGACTACTGGCTGTTTGCCCCCACCCCCTCCAGAATGCAACCGCTTTGAGATATCCACGACCCTAGTGCCAGGGACGCGCCATTTGCAGCCACAGAAACATCTATCTATTCACCTTACAGTTGAATCTCCTATAACTATAGCATTTCTATGCCTATTTCTCTCACCCTATGCAGCAGAGCCAACCACAGTGCCATGAGTTTGACTGCTGCTGTTATCCCCGGAAAGACAATTTCCCTCAACAGTATTCAAAACAGTATCTCTGTTTTTGCAGGGGAATACCCACAGGAAATTTCTGCACTGTCCACTCATCCCTCCTGCTCTGCCCCATGGTCACCCATTCCTTCCCTGCCCATGGAGTCTGTCTACGGTGTAACCATCTCTCTATATACGTACTATCCACGATACTCTCCACCTTGCGAATGCTCCACAGTGTCCTCAGATGCTGCTCCAACTCCAAAACTCACGCTTCCAGGATCTGCAGCTTGAGACATTTCTTGCACGCATGCAGGTCCTAGGCACTGGACATGTGCTCAGCTTTCCACAATGAGCAAGAGGAGCACATAATGATTTGGAGCTCTCCTGCCATGCCTTACCCCTTTAATTAATCTTTATGATGTCAAATATTTTTAATACTAAATTAAAGCTGCTGGTGTTCTCTGCTCTGATAACAATTTCTCAAAACGTACCTGTTAACAAACAGAAGCTGTTTAGGCTCGCTCTCCTTTACCCGCTAGAATCTCACTGCCAACCTTCTCACGATGTTGTGTCTCCTCTCCTCTGAACCTTGCCTTTCCTGCAAAGGAGTAATGTCTCGGCACCCTCTGGTTGGATCAAATTGATTTATTAACAGAAAACTGAAGGTCAAAGAGTCATGCAGCCATATGGCACATTTATTCTATACTGCCAAAAATACACTACTAAATACACTGGACCCACTTTCTAGTGCTGGGTCCACAGCCTTGAATATTATTACATTTTAACAGTTCATCCAAGTACTGTATATTTTAAAGATTGTGAGATTTCCCTCCCCAGGCACTGCATTCCAGATCCCCACCACCTACATATGTTACTATTAGGTTTCTGAATGCATTTTAAAAGAAAAAATAGATTTTCAGTTTGAAATTTGGAAAATAAGTTAACATGAAGGTTCAGCTATCTAAACTTTTTAATCTTGTAAAGTAATTAAACCTATTGCTGCACTGAGGAAGTGGCCTAAATCATGTTGCAGTTGTCATTCACTCACTGTTCCACTGCTTTCCACGTGGTTGTGGCTGTTGTATCGGCAGAATTTTGATATTCAGTCATAAGAAATACAAGAAGGAGTATACTATTCAGGAGTATCCTGATGAAGGGCTTATGCTCGAAACGTTGAATTCTCTATTCCTGAGATGCTGCCTAACCTGCTGTGCTTTGACCAGCAACACATTTGCAGCTATACTATTCAGCCATTCAAGCTTGCTCCACCATTTAATAAAATCAGGCTAGAGTTTTATGTCAGTCTGCAAAAATATTACAATTTTTACTGGAAGTCTTACAATTGTATAACTGGCTTCATGAGGTTAGGATGTTCTACAAGGCTTTTTCGAAAACTAAGTATAATTGCTTTTATTGTCAGAATAAAATAATGTTTCTTTAATGTCATCAGTGAATTCCTACTTTCTTTTTTGGTCAATCATAATTTTTCTCCTATTAATTGAAGGTTCTTAAAGAATGATTTGATGAATGGAGATTCAAAAGACTGTATTGAGATGGATGCAAATACAGGACAGCTAATGGACAGAAGCTGCTCAGAAATAAAAACATTTGTTTGTAAATCAAAAAAATGTAAGTCTTTTGAGAGAATTTTAACTGGCATGTTTGGGTGGTGGCTTTATGAAACTGTTGCAAACAGACAAATAGCAAATATCAAGTGGAACGTTTTCAAGTGCTATAAATCTGAAAATGGCATCACCCTTCCCTGTACATAATTGCATAAGGTTATTAATTGCTTAACTTATGTTAACATGCTAACATATCAGACAGCAACCTCAAGGCGTAATGGGAAAAACAATCTGCTAAAAATGTCAGGAGCACCTTAACAGCCTTAATCCTTGGCTGTTCTTTGCCCAATGCAAAGATCCACATCCCACATCATAGAACATTACAGCGCAGTACCGGCCCTTCAGCCCTCAATGTTGTGCTGACCTGTGAAACCAACCTAAAGCCCATCTAGCTTACACTATTCCATTATCATCCATATATTTATCCAATGACCATTTAAACGTCCTTAAAGATGGCAGATCCACTGCTGTTGCAGGCAGGGCATTCCACGCCCTTACTACTCTCTAAATATCTGACATCTGTACTATATCTATCACTCCTCAATATAAAGGTATTTCCCCTTGTACTAGCCATAACCATCAGAGGAAAAAGGCTTTCACTGTCCATTGATCATCATGTGTACCTCTATTAAGTCACCTCTTAACTTCCTTCTCTCTAACGAAAACAGGCTCAAGTCCCTCAGCCTTTCCTCATAAGACGTTCCCTCCATACCAAGCAACATCCTGGTAAATCTCCTCTGAACCCTTTTCAATACTTCCACATTCTTCCTATAATGCGACGACCAGAACTGTATGCGATACTCCAAGTGCGGCCGCACCAGAGTTTTATACAGTTGCAACATGACGTCATGGCTCCGGAATGTAATCCCTAATAAAAGCTAACACATCTTATGCCTTCTTAACGACCCGATCAACCTGGTTGGCAATTTTCAGGGATCTGTGCACATGGACACTGAGATCTCTCTGCTCATCCACACTACCAAGAATCTTACCATTAGCCCAGTACTCAATATTCCTGTTACTCCTTCCAAAGTGAATCACCTCACACTTTTTTGCATTAAGTTCCATTTGAAGCCTCTCAGACCAGCTTTGCAGATTATCTATGTCCCTCTGTAACCTGCAACAAATGCCAAAGGTAGGACAAGAAGGCCAATCCTAAAACTGCTCCAACCTGTGTGACTTGACCCTCCTCTTGTTGGTCTCAATGTAATCCATACCAACTTCAAAGAATTCATATTAAGCAATAAGCACTTGATGCTCTTTAAGTTTTACTAATGAAAATTGAGCCATTGACAAAAGAGAGCATAAAATAGCTTTTTATGATATCATAAAACTGTCAGACAAGCAAAGTCATCACTTCTCCATAGAGTCATAGAGATGTACAGCATGAAAACAGACCCTTCGATCCAACTTGTCCATGCTGAGCAGATATCCCAACCCAATCTAGTCCCACCTGCCAGCACTTGGCCCATATCCCTCCAAACCCTTCCTATTCATATACCCATCCAAATGCCTCTTAAATGTTGCAATTGTACCAGCCTCCACCACATCCTCTGGCAGCTCATTCCAAACACGTACCACCCTCTGCGTGAAAAAGTTGCCCTTAGGTCTCTTTTATATCTCACCCCTCTCACCCTAAACCTATGCCCTCTAGTTCTGGATTCTCTGACCCCAGGGAAAAGGCTTTGCCTATTTATCCTATCCATGCCCCTCATAATTTTGTAAACCTCTATAAGGTCACCCCTCAGTCTCTGACGCTCCAGGGAAAACAGCCCCAGCCTGTTCAGCCTCTCCCTGTAGCTCAGATCCTCCAACCCTGGCAACACCCTTGTAAATCTTTTCTGAACCCTTTCAAGTTTCACAACATCTTTCCAATAGGAAGGAGGCCAGAATTGCACACAGTATTCTAACTGTGGTCTAACCAATGCCTGTATAGACGCAACATTACCTCCCAACTCCTGAACTCAATACTCTGACCAATAAAGGAATGCATACCAAATGCCGCCTTCACTATCCTATCTACCTACGACTCCACTTTCAAGGAACTATGAACCTGCACTCCAAGGTCTCTTTGTTCAGCAAAACTCCCCATCTGATGAAGGAGTGGCACTCTGAAAGTTAGTGCTTCCAATTAAACCTGTTGGACTATTATTTGGTGTTGTGATTTTTTACTTTGTACACCCCAGTCCAACACAGGCATCTCCAAATCATAGGCCTCATTAGAGGTTCACTGATGATGTTACCTAGCATGGTGACAAAACATCTGAAAACAAACGAACCAGCTCAGCAAGCAAACTTACGACTTGTTAATGAAAATTTGACCCTGAATGAAAATCAAACCTTGAGGAACAGTATGCATAAAGAAAATAATGTTCCAGTCAGTCAACAGGTGATCAAATTTTTTCCTTCATTGTTTACATTATTTGGTTTAGTTATGGACTGGTTTCTGAAAGAGGAGAAGAGAGGACTAATTTCCAAACCTCCTTATTCTTACGATTCAAGACCAACTTTAGCTGAAGCCAAAATCACCTGTTTGCAGCGAGGGATTGCTTGCAAGGCAGTTCTGGAGACTGATGCTCCACATGTTTTCTATATTCTACATTCTTCACCAGTACTTACGCACAACCCTGTTTCCAACATCTATATCCCATCAGGTAAGGCCAAATGATTTAGATCTAAATACACCCTAGTTTCAAGTTAGTCAGCACGTAAGAGTGTACAGAGACATTTTTATAAACTTGGACTAATGTTTGGCAGTTTAAATATCCTGACTGCTGCAGAAATGAGAAGCTGTTTAACTCACTGGCTTTATCTAGAATTGTCTACCATATTTACTCACTGTTGTGGTTCTGTTCGCCGAGCTGGGAATTTGTGTTGCAGACGTTTTGTCCCCTGGTCTAGGTGACATCCTCAATGTTTGGGAGCCTTCTGTGAAGCGCTTCTGTGATGTTTCCTCCAGCATTTATAGTGGTTTGTCTCTGCTGCTTCCGGTTGTCAGTTCCAGCTGTCCGTTGCAGTGGTCTGTATATTGGGTCCAGGTCGATGTGCTTATTGATTGAATCTGTGGATGAGTGCCATGCGTCTATGAATTTCCTGGCTGTTCTCTATTTGGCTTGTCCTATAATAGTAGTGTTGTCCCAGTCAAACTCATGTTGCTTGTCATCTGCGTGTGTGGCTACTAAGGATAGCTGGTCTTGTCGTTTCGTGGCTAGTTGGTGTTCATGGATGCGGATCGTTAGCTGTCTTCCTGTTTGTCCTATGTAGTGTTTTGTGCAGTCCTTGTATGGGATTTTGTACACTGCGTTGATTTTGCTCATGCTGAGTATCGGGTCCTTCATTCTGGTGAGTTGTTGTTTGAGCGTGGCTGTTGGTTTGTGTGCTGTTATGAGTCCTAGTGGTCGCAGTAGTCTGGCTGTCAGTTTGGAAATGCTCTTGATGTATGGTAGTGTGGCTAGTCCTTTGGGTTGCGGCATGTCCTCGTTCTGTTGTCTTTCCCTTAAGCATCTGTTGATGAAATTGCGGGGGTATCTGTTCTTGGCGAATACATTCTACAGGTGTTCTTCTTCCTCTTTTTGCAGTTCTGGTGTACTGCAGTGTGTTGTGGCCACACACGCAGATGGCAAGCAGCATGAGTTCGACTGGGACAACACTACTATTATGGGACAAGCCAAACAGAGAACAGCCAGGGAATTCCTAGAGGCATGGCACTCATCCAGAGATTCAATCAATAAGCACGTCAACTTGAACCCAATATACCGACCACTGCAACGGACAGCTGGAACTGACAACTGGAAGCGACAGAGACAAACCACTATAAATGCCGGAGGAAACATCACAGAAACGTTTTACAGGAGGCTCTCAAGCACTGAGGATGTCACCTAGACAGGGGACAAAATGTCTGCAACACAAATTCTCAGCTCGGCGAACACAACCACAACAATGAACACTCGAGCTACAAATCTTCTCACAAACTTTGAATATTTACTCACTTTCAATGCACATGGTGGCATCAAACTGTGCCATCAGAGAAAGACCTCAACCAAGGTCAGGATTATATTTCAGGCCATCTTCTGGTGCCATCATCATCAAGGGAGACCTAAAAGTGTGGGAGTGGACAGTTATGATTTCCATGTTGAACCTGGTAAATCATGCTTGCATCTCCTTGATCACTGCTGCACTTCCAGCTCGATAAGGAAATAACTTAAGAAAAAAATGTAAACTGACCTTTTTACCCTGATCATTTCCTTACTGGACAGATTGGCAGAAAGATTAATAATGAATGCTGTAGGTCCATAATCAGGGTCCATTATCTAATTAAAATAACCTCAAAAAGGTTTTAGGCGGTGTATTTGATACCTGCAGTAAAAACCTTGGCAGATCCATTTCCTCAGCTTTAGAATGATTAACTCCAGATGACTCGAATAATGTCATCTAATTCAGTTTCCTTCTTTTGCGGTAGTTTTCATTTCCTTTTCCATTGACGTTTTCATTTATTTAAAAGAAAATAAATCACAAACAGACTCTCCAACCTAGACAATATGCCACATCTGGTAATCTAATTTTGATTTTGCCAATTCTGATTGTCAAATGTGTCTGTCATATTCAATATGCATAATAAAAACAGAAAATGATTGAGATATTAAACAGGTCGGACAGCATCTAGAGGGAAAATGAGTTAACAATTTAGATAAATGACCTATCATTTAATCTGAGCAATGTTAGAAATTGTTAGAATCGGTAGAAGGAGAAAGTAGCAAGAAGAACAAAAGAGGCGATTTGTAAGGTAGAAGGCAGGATAGAGGTGAAATTAACTGACTAAACGTTTCATGGTTCAAAAACTAATATGGTTATAATAGTCAAAGGACAAAAATATTTATGTCCATGTAAGATGTAAGTAGTTATATATCAGCCATTTGCATGCAGTATGAAAGGATAAAGAAAGAACATGACAAGACCAAACCAACACAGAACAGAATGAATTCAAAGGTTCGAGTCTAAAGTGGTTGAATTCACAGTTGACGACAGATGGGTGTAGAATGTTCAATCTAAAGATGAAGCACTGTTCCTCAAGCTTGCGTTGAACTTCACTACAACAGTGTTGCGGACTAAGAAGTGAAAGCTGTGAGTGGGAACAAGATGGAAGAGTGAAATGACAAGCATCAGGAAGTTCAGCATTATGCTTGCAGTCTAAATGGATGTGTTGCATTAAATGATGACCCAGTTTCGACCTGAGATTTTCAATGTTGAGGGGGTCACATCGTAAACAGAGGATATTCCATGTTAAGTTAAAAGAAATAAACGAGGTTACATTGGACTTTGAAGGTATGTTTCAGACAGTGGGTGGTGAGAAGACAGGAGGAAAAAAGGCAACATGTCACATCTACTGCGCTTACGATAGGAGAGGGATTAAGTATTGAGAATGACTGAGGAATAGATCAGGGTTTCCCAGGGAGGACAGCTCTCTCACAATGCTGAAAGGGGAGAGGGGAGGAAAATATGTTTGACAGCGACATCGCACTGCAACTGCCAGAAATTATGGAGAATGACCCATTGAATACAGAAGCAAGTTGGATAGAAGTTGAGGACAAAGTGAATTCTACCATAATACTTGGAGGGAAGTATTACAATTTCAGTTGAGACCAGTAGCATTTGTTTTAAAAAAAAATCCAAATTCCCAGTTATTTATAGAAAGAAAGAAGCCCTAAGATCCATGGTTTTAAAGAATTTTTACTATACCTGGATCAAACAAAGTGAATAGGAAACAATATAGTAGAAAGCTACCAGTTCTTTAAAACTCAGAATCGATATTAGGTAAATATGAATTAACAGCTAAATTGCACTCGATTGCAAACTATAAGGGATACTTTAAATATCAGGTACTATTAAGACTTATCTTACAAAGGAGTCAACACTCCAAACAATGTATTTGTCATCAATCTCAGTCACAAAGTTTCTTCTCTCTGTCTTCCCCTCAAAGAATTTCAGTTCCTTGCTTTCTAGAATTTAACCTGATCCCCAGCCACTTGCAGTGCACAATCAATCTAGTTCCATGCACAAGGACTTCACCAAAAATGGCACACATCTGTAGAACCTCCTCAGTGTTCTTTACAGTGGTTTGGATGGCATAGGTCCACTAATGTTATCTTCAATTCACAAAAACAGCCACAGCAACTGTATTTTCTCAGCTTCTGTATCAAGAGCTATCTTTTTCAATCTGCTTGAACTGCACCACTAGAGTCATCATCTGAGCTCTTATTGCTTTGTCCCTTTTTACACAGTTTCAAACAGTTCCAAAACCTCCCCAGAGGTTTTGGTTTCCAACCTTAGTTTTAGGAACTCCTCTATTGATATCCAGGAACTGAGATGATTGACTTTCAATAGTCATCATAGAATCCTAGAATCTCTACATTGTGGAAACAGGCAATTTGGCCCAACAAGTCCATAGCAACCCATACCCAGTAAAAAGTAAGATAGTACAAAGGGCAGCACGGTGGCTCAGTGGTAAGCACTGCTGCCTCACAGTACCAGGGACCTGGGTTGATTGCAGCCTCGGGCTATGTGGAGCTTGCACATTCTCCCTGTGTCTGCGTGGGTTTCCTCCAGGTGCTTTGGTTACCTCCCACAGTCCAAAGATGTGCAGGTCAAGTGAATTAGCCATGCCAAATTGCCCATAGTGTTAGATGTATTAGTCAAAGGGAAATGGGTCTGGGTGGGTTTCTCTTCAGAGGGTCGGTGTGGACTTGTTAGGCTGAGGGGCCTGTTTCTACACTGTAGGGAATCTGATCTAATCTAATCTAATCTATACCTCCGAAGAGTAACCCACCCAGATCCATTCACCTATCCTATTATTCTACATTCCCCCTGACTAATGTGCCTAACCTACAAATCCCTGAACACTATGAGCAATTTAGCATGGCCAATTCAGCTAACCTGCACATCTTTTGACTGTGGGAGGAAACCAGAGCACCCGGAGGAAATCCATGCAGATTTGGGGAGAATGTGCAAGCTCCACACAGACAGTTGCCTGAGGCTGGAATCAACCCAGGTTTCTGGTGCTGTGAGGCAGCAGTGCTAACCACTGAGCCGCCATGCTGCCCTTCGTACTATCTTCCTTTTTGCTAGGTATGACTTTAATCAGTGGAGAGTTTTCATCTCGATTCTCATTGACTGAATTTGTGCTGGAGTTCTCTGATGCCACAGTCAGTGAAATGCTGCTACATATTCAGAACAATTGTTCTCATCTCGCCTCTTGTCCAGGTTTTTGATAAAAGGCTGTAATGAGGTTGCGAACTGATCAGCTTTGGCTGAATCCAAACTGTGTGTTAGTAAGCAGATTATTGCTGAGGAAGTACTGCTTACTAACACAGCCAGTGACCCCTTCCATCACTGATGATGGGATAACTGAAGGGGTAGTATTTGCCTATGTTGGTTTTGTTCAGTATTTTGTGGTTAGGAGATACCTGAGCAATTTTCCACTTTGCTGGACAGATTCCATTCTAGAGCTGTGCTGGAACAGCTTGACAGAACATATGCTTCAGAATTAGCCACGTGCCCTTTGATATGTTTGGACTGTTGTCAGCACCCATAGCCATTTCTTGATATTACATAGTTGGCTCAGTTGACTGAACACTGGCATCCGTGATAGTGAGGATCTCAGCTGTGACAAACCTACACCTTGACCACCTTGGAGGAAGGATCAATGGAGATTGCCATGGTGGCTGACCATGATTATATCATGTAAAACAAGGTGGTCATCCCTGGTAGAGAGGATGAACAGATTCTGCAATGTACTGTATAGGTTAAACAGGCACAGTGCTCTGTACTCCATCTGACAGTATACCAAATGCTTCGTTGCAACAGAACGCAGAGATGCTTTACCTGCAATATAATTCATACAGTAGCCTTTCGAATTGCCCCATGGGCACCTCTTGAATGCAACAATTGCTATATGTGTTTAAATCACAAATGTAGGAAGGTGATTCCCTCTGCCACATCAGAGGTCATATGGGGATCACTATGTAGAATTGGTCAAGAATGAAAGAGGGTAATTAAACAGAGATGATGAAACAACTAGACAGACATTCTTCATTTATTGCCAGTAAAAGTAGATCCATTCTTGGCTGCATCTTCAATGAAAATGTTCTCACAGGCAGCACAATGTATTTCAGATCATATTGTCTTTTGGGTTGTAAAAGGTCAATTAATACCTGGCTGGATCAGTTTATCCCTCACATTGATGACATTATCACAAGACTATCTCTGGCTAGCTGAGACATTTCTGTTTTCTGCATCTTCCTCCTCTTCTGCATTCAATTCCTCCCTTTCCTCTTTTGCACTGTGGGCGGCATGGTGGCACAGTGGTAAGCACTGCTGCCTCTCAGTGCCAGAGACCCGGGTTCAATTCCTGCCTCAGGCGACTAATTGTGTGGAGTTTGCACGTTCTCCCCGTGTCTGCATGGGTTTCCTCTGGGTGCTCCGGTTTCCTCCCACAGTCCAAAGGTGTGCAGGTCAGGTGAATTGGCCATGCTAAATTGCCCGTAGTGTTAGGTAAGGGGTAAATGTAGGGGTATGGGTGGGTTGCGCTTCGGCGGGTCAGTGTGTCCTTGTTGGGCCGAAGGGCCTGTTTCCACATTGTAATGTAATCTAATCTTGTCAATTTAGCATTTTGCCCTTATAAAGTCCATGCCCTTGTGGAGTTTCATGTTGTGGAGAATGTAGAAGACCACTACAATGTGCAAAACCATTGTTGAGAATGCCACACCCAACTAGTTTAGGCACCAGAATCGTGTTCTCAGACTCCTGATGGTCTGCTTGATGATGATCCCTGCAAGCAGATCCCTTCAGTTGTAAGGCACATGTAGTTCCATCTGGGGAATATGGAAAGGGGTGAATAGCCATTACTTTACAGAGTAACCATTATCATCTGGAATTCATCACAGAATTTGGGAGGTGACATGAAGAGTGGACTGTCAGAAAATCAAGGAGTCAAAATATCTGAAAGGAAAGAGTGTGCACACATTTTGTAGTCACAGGCTAGTTGAACATTGAGGGCATGAAAGATGTTCCTGCTAATGAATCGCATCGAACGATCACTTGGTTCCTTGATATCCACATGAGTACCTTGATACTGTAGGGCTTGAGGGCATTCAGCAATTGAGGCAAGTTTCTTTGTCCATTATGCTTACAATGTCACATATTTTTGGAATTGAATAAATTGACCAGTTCTTAAAAAGTGCTATTTGAAACCTGTGAGATGTAGTGTGTGTCAAGTAGCAGTTGTTGTCAGAGATGGCAGCAATTGCTCTTTAATGAGTATGATTGTCCACCTAAGAAATTCCGAGTCACTGATCATGGAGTCTGTGGGTCCTTACATGAATGTGAGCTCAATCCTGGAGCCACATCTCTGACCACAAATTTGGTAGATATTTCCTGGAGGTGGAATTGGCCTTGGCCTTGGGATCACTGGCATTTCTTTCTCATGTTCCTTTTTAGTACTTTCCTCTTGCTATGGATGTATTTAAAGAATTGTATCCCTTCATATAGGAGCTTCCTTGAAGTCACTTCCTTCTGAAGAAGGATCTCCCTCACATTTACATCAATATTGCATTTCTTCATTGATTTTAACGGTTTGCTCTGGGATAGTTTGCTAATGCACTTGGGCCATTTTGAGGTTGAGTGAGTACCTGAGTGCTACTCAGGTATTTCAGTGTTTCTGTAAATGTGTTCAGATTCTCTTCCAAGAGAGTAAAGATGATATTGTCATCTGCATAATGAAGTTCCACAAGCAATATCAGTGTTTCCTTCTTCTTAGATTTCAAACGTTTAAGGTTGAAAAGGTTTTCTATCCATACTGCAGACGATGTCCTCACCTCAGGAGAGCTTGTTCTTGACAAAATGAAGAATGATGATAATGAAGGCAAAGAAAATGGTGAGAGGAATAACACATCCCTCTTGACTCTTGTCTTGACCTCAGAGGATTCTGTCATATTACCGTCACTGAGAGATGTTGATGAATTTCTCTGATCAACTTGCCTTCAGTAGCACTTCCCTATTGACTGAATCAAAAACCTTGGTCAGATTGATTTCGGCCATATAGAGGGGTTGTTCTTCCTAGCATCTCTGTTAGGGTTGTTGAGCAGTGAAAATCATGTCTATAGTTCCACAATTTGATCAGAGGCTACATTGGCTTTCCAGGAGGATTTCTTCAGAGACTGGATAAGTCATCCTCAAGAATTTGGGCATTGATTTTCCCAGAGGGAGAGAAAAAGGAGATTCCTCAGTAGTCCACACAGTCCACTTTGTTTCTTTTCTTGAAGATGTTGGCACTGACAGCCTTCCTGAGGTTGACAGGGATTTCTTTTTATATACCAGATTTTCAGCAATAGTTGATAGAAATGATGGGTAAGTTCTGCTCCTCCAAGTTTGAAAATTTCCACTGGAATCCCACCCACTCTTGTAGTTTTTCCATTCTTCACATGTTTAATGATGGCCTTGATTTCTGCCTCAAGGTGTGAGTCCACAATTATCTTTGATGGGGAATTTCTGCCGATATGTCCTCATCTACCAATGTTTTGCAATCAAGGATTCTTCAAAATGTTACGACCATGGAAGATTGATTGTTCTCAGTTTTTCAAAAGTGTTCCATCTTTACTCCTCCGTGGTTTGAGGCCAAGGCTATTGCCTTAGTGGCAAGGAGTTGCAGCTCCTTAGCCTTATCAGTCCACCATTTATTCTTGATTTTCTTAGTTCTTTTTTGTAACTCTGCTATGACTGTTCGATGAGTTCTCTTCACCTTGCTGGTAATGACATTTTGCCAGGCACAAATCTTTACTCCTTTTGTCAATAAAGTCTTGGATGATGTGGTCATTATTGTTGAACCAGTCTTGATGTTTCCTGGTCTTGTAGCTGATTGTTTCTTTCCAGCATGAGATGATGGCTGTCTTCCAGATTTCCTCCTCTCAATTAAAATAAATGTTTTGGGTGTGTCAGATAGCAATATGCTACCAAGGTTTGCAGCTGTACTTTAGAATGCCCTGAAGGCCAGAATATTTGGAGCTATAGTGTCTTTGATGGTTACTGGCACAGCAATCAGTATCATTTCCTCCAAAGCTGGTTCTCAGACATAAAGGTACCTCCTTCTTCATCAGTAATTTTTAACTCTTTCTGAACTTTTTCCTCTGCATTATCCCCTTCATGTGTGAGCCTCTGTCCTTCCAGTGAAGGATATTGCTTCTCATCATCGCTGGATCTGAAATCTGAGATTAATGTTGCCATTGCCAGTTGCTGCTATCTTGCACTCAGGTGGCTTCTCAATTGTGTTTGGAAGTCTTCCCGTCTGTTCATGTGTCTCACAATTCCAGATCGGCAACAGCTCCCTGCCTTGCCTGAGTACCTAATGTGTATGCTCCATGTTCGAACTTCTGAATGCCGCTCATAGACATTTGCCCTTTCATGGGGTTCACCTAATTTACTTTATTCATAGAATCATAGAAATTATGGTATGAGAGGCTATTAGCCCATCATAGCGATACTAGTCGACAAGAAAATGGTAGGTATATGGGACTCACTGCCTGTGTAGGTGCTGTCAGCAAGTTCCCATCGAGTTTAACATCATGTTGTTCTACTGTCTCGTGAGTCATAATGCCTCCACTCACAATTTTCTTCTCGAATCCTCTTCCAATGTCTTATCCCTTGCCCTACTTCTAGGCTCCCAGGTTATTAAGGCTATCCATTCTGTCAAGACTGATTGTGATTTTCTACACCTAATTAGTTCTTGTCACAGCTTCCTGGGTTCTGTGGAAAATATCTCTAAACTATCCATTCTTTTATCTTAATTACAATTCTCCGGTTTAGATGTCCTCGCAAGACAACTTTCTAGTACTATTAGATATTTCATATCGGTGACCACATATACATGCAGTTCTGCAAGTGTGGCTGTTTCTGCTGTCCAACATACCCTCCCACCCTTATATTCTACGCCTCAGTCCATAAAGGTAAATATCCTGTAAGCTTTCTTGACTACATTACCCATCTGTTTTCCCACCTTCACGGATCTGGGGATGTGACGCATTGGTCCTTCCTGTTCCTTTACTCCTCTATATATCTCAACATCTTATCATTTAAGATGTTTCGCTTGGTTGCCTTCTCCAAATGAATTAACTAACCCTTTTCAGGTTTGAACTCATTTTCTGCTGTTCTATTGATATCTTCCTGTAATTGCCAGCTTTTCTCTTCATTTTAAACCACATGGTCAACATTGCTGCCTCCACACTTTGTGTGACTTAAGTTGTGTGATTTATATATTTGTTATATCATGTATTTTCACTGTACTTCTGTCCTTTTTGTACTTGAGTACATGTGGCAGCAGTAGCTTGCTTTATTCTACTTTGGCTTGACTTTTGCACAATAAACTTTTGCAGATGATACGAAGATTGGTGGAGTTGTGGACAGTGAGGAGGGCTGTTGTCGGCTGCAAAGGGACTTAGATATGATGCAGAGCTGGGCTGAGGAGTGGCAGATGGAGTTCAACCCTGCCAAGTGTGAGGTTGTCCATTTTTGGGAGAACAAATAAGAATGCGGAGTACAGGGTTAACGGTAGGGTTCTTAGTAAGTGGAGGAGCAGAGGGATCTTGGGGTCTATGTACATAGATCTTTGAAAGTTGCCACTCAGGTGGATAGAGCTTGTAAGAAGGCCTATGGTGTATTAGCGTTCATTAGCAGAGGGATTGAATTCAAGAGTCATGAAGTGATGTTGCAGCTGTACAGGACTTTGGTTAGGCCACATTTGGAGTACTGTGTGCAGTTCTGGTCGCCTCACTTTAGGAAAGATGTGGAAGCTTTGGAGAGGGTGCAGAGAAGATTTACCAGAATGTTGCCTGGAATGGAGAATAGGTCGTACGAGGATAGGTTGAGAGTTCTCGGCCTTTTCTCGTTGGAACGGCGAAGGATGAGGGGTGACTTGATAGAGGTTTATAAGATGATCAGAGGAATAGATAGAGTAGACAGTCAGAAACTTTTTCCCCGGGTACAACAGAGTGTTACAAGGGGACATAAATTTAAGGTGAAGGGTGGAAGGTATAGGGGAGATGTCAGGGGTGGGTTCTTTACCCAGAGAGTGGTGGGGGCATGGAATGCGCAGCCCGTGGGAGTGGTAGAGTCAGAATCATTGGCGACCTTTAAGCAGTAATTGGATAGGTACATGGATGGGTGTTTAATCTAGGATAGATGTTCGGCACAACATCGTGGGCCGAAGGGCCTGTTCTGTGCTGTATTGTTCTATGTTTTATGTTCTAAACTTCTCTTTTATTGTTAAGACCCCCTCCCAGATTTCAGTCTGGATCTGACTTGTCCATTAATAGATCATAGAACATTAGAGCACAACACAGGCCCTTCGGCCCTCGATGTTGCACAGACCTGTGGAATCAATCCGAAGCCTACTTATCCTACGTGATTCCATTTAAGATTAGATTAGATTACTTACAGTGTGGAAATAGGCCCTTCGGCCCAACAAGTCCACACTGACCCGCCAAAGCGCACCCACCCAAACCTATTCCCCTACATTTACCCTTGCACCTAACACTACGGGGAATTTAGCATGGCCAATTCACCTAACCTGCACATTTTTGGACTGTGGGAGGAAACCGGAGCACCCGGAGGAAACCAATGCAGACACGGGGAGAATGTGCAAACTCCACAGAGTCAGTCAGTCTGAGGTGGGAATTGAACCCCGGGTCTCTGGCGCAGTGAGTTGGCACTGCTAACCACTATGCCACCGTGCCGCCCAGCTCAGGTCATAATATCTTCCCATGACCTAGCATGCAGACCAAACGGGCCTAATATGAGTATTCAATTTCTTTTTAGCTGACTTAGTTGTGAATTGGGTTGGTTCTCGTAGCCATCCTTCTCGTCCTGATGAAACATGCAGGAATGATGATGGGAAATTGTTGTTTAAAAGAGTTCAACTGCTTCCCATTCTTTTCTTGTTCCCTCCAATATTTATTATTTATTTATATGTAAAGTTATCTTAAATATCAACAGTTTCTTGCTGCCAAGTATTTTATGTCATAATAAGTGCATGCTACAAAACAGCAGTAACTATTGTTGAAACAGGCATCTTCCAGCTCAGCCACATTTTGGCTTTTCCCACATTCAATCAGTGGCAGAAGATGGAATCTTTCCTGTCCCTAAATGACATGAACATTGCTGAGTCAATTGGGAAAATATGGCAAGATTGGAAAAATTCCTCGTGCTGTGAGGCAGCAGTGCTAGCCACTGAATCACCTTGCCGAATTAATGAGATGAGAAAGCCACTTAAATTTATTAGAGAGAAATTAATAAACCAAAGTTTATTAAATTTATGCTTCCAACATATGTTTCAAGTTTCATAGACAAACTGACCAAAGCTTGTGAGTTAACTCATACGCTTTTGAAAGATGCTCAACAAATAATGAAAGCTAGAACAGGTTAGAAAGATAAAATCAGATTTATTGCTGGAGGCAAGATTTAGTGTTGTTATCTGTCACTGGGATATCACAAAAGACAAGTTTCACTGGAATTTATCACAAAGCCCAGTGATGTGAATTATGTAGCAAGTACTCAAGAGAAGAATCAGCGAGAGTGTCATGTTAACAAGTTGTAAATAAATTATGACAGGGATGAGGCTAGCAAAAGTAATTTTGGCTCTTCGTGATAATAATTTGGAGGTTGTGTTGCCAATAAAGTAACAACCTTCCAGACTCAATCCTGAGAAATTCGATTATGTGACAAAAGAGATTAAGTTTAAAATGGACAATGATATTATTGAACTGAGTCATAATAACTGGAGCTCACCTATCATGACGGTGCCCAAGACCTTGGTAAATTGCAAGCGTTTTATATTAATCGCTGCACATGCAGACAGACGTTGGGGGTTTACAGGGGCCTTAGGGTTTTAACGATATCCTGACGTTCATAGTTGTTAACAGTAGCTAAAATGTATTTATTTTTTAATAAATAGTAGCTTTTTTTTATATTGATATTTTTATTAGAAATTTAACATTTTACAAGTTTACAAAAATAAACAAAACTCTGAAGTACAAACATTGATATACAATTAAATCTTAAATATATAATAACCAAAATTTAACAAAAGAAAAATACCGAGAGAAAAAAAAGCAAAACTCAACTAACTACTAACCTAACCTACAACTAACCAGAGTGTATAATTAAGTCTCTTACATTATTCAAATAAGAGAAAGAAAAAAAAAATGGATAACATAGAAATTGGATAGTGAGATACATGTTCGGAATGTGTTAACATCAAATGTAACAAAACCCGTATTCGTGCGGGATTCCTCTCCCAAGGGGCCCCGGACCAGCCAGGTTCGTAATTTCAATTAAATAAAAGCCCTTGTTAGGGTGGTCGAAATATCTGTATTCATATAATTCAAGAAGGGCTGCCATATTTTATAAAATAATTCAGTCTTTCGGTGCACCATATTTGTAAGGAAGTCAAGGGGAATACATTCCATCATTAATCTGTGCCAATTTCAAAGTCCAGGGGGGCCCTCAGCCATCCAGTTCACCAAAATATTTTTCCTTGCACAGAAGGAGAGAATAGAAAATAGTCTCTTCCTGTGCATGTCCAGGGAGGATAAGTTCGAAAAGCCCAAAAGGAGAGATATGGGGTCCACTTTAATTTCTGTTCCTAAAATTTCTGTCAGGACACTTGCTACTTTAGTCCAGTATCTACGGATCTTATGACAGGTCCATAGACAATGTACAAGAGTGCCCACCTCTATTTTACATTTGGGACACATTGGGGATGCCCCCACCTTAAATTTTGCCAATCGAACCGGTGCTATATGGGCCCTATGAAGTATCTTCAGCTGGATAGCCTGAGTTCTGTTACAAATGGTGATTCTTCTGGCGTTTTCCCAAATGTCATTCCATGTTTCTGTAGAGATTTCATGTTTTAAGTAGATTGTCCGTATCTCCCGATACTTCATCATGTAGTAAATGATAAATAGTACTGATGGAGGATACCCCCATTGGTCGTAGTACTATACACTCTTTATCTGATTTATAAGGACTATCTAATAACGTAGTCTTCTTCTGTATATAGTCTCGAATTCGGAAGTATCGAAAGAGGTCTCCATTAGGTAATCCGAATTTCTGACCCAGCTTCAGTTCAGAGGACATCAGGATCCCATCTTCAAATAGGTCCCCTAAACATGAGATGCCCATGGATCTCCAGAGTTTAAAAGTGGCATCTGTAAATCCCGGTTGAAATCCCCATGCTCCCACTATTGGCGCATAGGGGGATGTTTTATGTGAGTTGCCCTCATTTTGCCGTATTATTCCAAGCTTTAATTGTGTTTAGTATTATAGGATTTTTACAGTGATCCGTAATGATTTTCCTCTTGTCTGAAAATAAAAGGTTAATAAGTGGGCATTTTACTTGAGAAGCTTCGATGTCCAGCCAGATTGATTGTGGATCAGACAAGACCCAATCAGCTATGTAACTTAATAGGGAACTTAACTGATATTTCCTAAAATCTGGGAAGTCCAATCCTCCCGTTGCCTGTGGAAGTTGTAGCTTCTTCAGCTTAATGAGGGGCCGTCTATGATTCCAGATAAAGGAACCCAACCAGCCATATAATTTACGTAGTGCCAGCCTCGGCAGCATCACCGGAAGCATTCTCATAGGGTATAGGAGATGGGGCAGGACATTCATTTTAATTAGTGCTATTCTACCCAGCCAGGAAATTGGAAGGTCTCCCCATCGCTGGAGATCCTGCCTTATCCTATCCAGTAAATGCACAAAGTTAGCCTTGTATAACTGACCAAATACTGGGGTAATAAAAATGCCTAAATATAAGAAACCCTCCAGGGACCAACGAAAGGGAAATTGGGATCCGTCCATTAAGTGGGGTATCATAACAAAGCCACCCATTGGCATAGCCTCCCATTTTGAGCAATTAATTTTGTAGCCTGAGAATGCGCTAAATGTATTAATAACTTGGATTAAGTGAGGTACGGACATCAAAGGATTACTGAGGAATCGAAGAACATCATCTGCATACAGGGTAATTTTATGTTTACCTGTACCAATCCTCGGGGCCGTTATATTAGGATCAGCCCGTATGACTTCTGCTAGTGGTTCAATTATTAACGTAAATAACAATGGCGAGAGAGGACATCCCTGACAGTAGCCCCTACCCACACTGAAGCTATCCGAACCTAATCCATTGGTAACCACAACTGCTTTGGGATCACTATACAGTGTTGAGACCCATTTGGAAAACACCTTTCCAATACCAAACCTTTCCAATGTGTAAAACAAATATGACCATTCAACCCTATCAAATGCCTTTTCTGCGTCTAATGAAACTACTCCTGGTATCTTTCCCTGATGGCAGGCTTGAATCATATTCAAAACCCGTCTAATATTATTGGATGATCTACGGCCCTTAATAAACCCCGTCTGATCCTCCTTTGTGATATGTGCAGTACCCTTTCTAGTCTCAATGCTAACGTTTTAGAAAGGATTTTAAAATCTACATTTAGCAAGGATATTGGTCTGTATGACGCACAATCTTCTGGATCCTTTTTTAAGGATAAGAGAGATATTTGCCTCTTTCAGCGAAGGCGGGAGACAGCCCTGACTATTGTTAGGACGGAGCTACCGTCCCCGTGTTTGTTTGAAGGAGAGAGACACTGGATCTGATTCAAAATATAAGCTGGTTTAATGAGAGAGACGTACACAGAAAATACAGTGAGATATTTACTGCTCACTGGAGAAGGCGCGTTCTGAAATCTTTTCAAAAACCCCTGCTTGATATATTGTTTGCTAAGCTAACGCTACGTAATCACTCACACACGTGATCTCTCACAGACAAAGGCTTCCTGTGAACAGGCCTCGGCCTTGGCAGGTATCCACGAGATGGTCAGTCTTGTAAACAAGGTCTCCGAGTAAAGGCTGCCATTGTATTGGTCTGACCTTGGTAGTCCAGCTGCACAGGCAGTTTCAGTAAACAGTCCAAACAGCTCCGCAGCGCCCCCCGATTTCCCAAGCAGCAACTACAGGTCTGCCCTCCCTAGGGGTATAGATATATATCCCAACACTCCCTCCCTTGGCCTCGAAAGAGGCCACACAAAATACAGCAGTTCGCGCGCAGCAGTCAGGACCCGGACGGTCGATGATGGCTAGGAAATCTCTTGAGTGAACAATAGTCTCTTGAGTCTCGAGGCATATAGCACTTCACAATCTCTAACTGCAGCATAAAAGCACAAATTTACCTGTTGTCAATTTGAACGGGAAAGAGAGAGAAAAAATACACAACTAGGGGGTCTCTGCACCTCAGCCCTCACATTCTGAGGCCCTAATATGGGAAGGATTAGAAATGAGAGATACAGTTATAAAGTAAAATCATAAGTTGTCCCACGCTTCCCTCTCAGGCATATTTCCTCCATTCCCTCTGATACCGATCTCGTAATCTTTCCATGGGGTGCCCCCATCACAGGCTCCTCCAGCCCCGCTGCCTGGTATGCGGGTAGGGGGTTATCCTTTCCTGTCAGGGCATGGTCGATCGTACGTGTCACAAGCGTTCTGATACATGGTATACAACAACAATCACAGGTAATAAAGATAGCAACAGAAATGCATAAACCAAGGGCCAGCTGTCCCAGCACAGTTCCCCATCTACCGAATGTGCTATTCAGCCAATCTATCACTGGGTTTTTTTTTACCCCCCGGCTGTTGCTTCAGCTCAGTGGCTAAGGCTCGGAGTTTTATCAAGGTTTTAGTGAGCTTGCCATCCGGGCCAGTGTTGTTTGATACTGTCCCTCATTCCCAGCCTCCCATTCAGTAAATAACCTGTTTCTTCATAATCCTTCCACTTGCCAACCAATTTTATATCCACCTCAATAAACTAAATCTATTCCCACAATCTTTAATTTTACGCACTAATGCAAACAAGCTTAAGGCTGTTGTCTCAAAGTCAATTCCAACTTATCCTGCCCAATGTCTAAGCCTATAAAGTTTCCCAAAACCCGACCTCCAATGTTAAAATTGACTTTAAACATAGCTATAATAATTGCTCAAATACCACAGAATCGCTCATAGAAAATTATTGGCATTTATTAACATGAAACATATCTGAAAGTTTAACTGTGGCACTGATAGAACATTGCTAGATCTAATTCAGTAAGACAAATTTAAATTCAATCCATAAATGCATTTGTACGATTTCCACAGCTTCCATTTTATACTTCCCACCTCTTCCGTTGATTTCAAAACTCAGCTTGGTCTGGGGCCAGGCTGACAGCCGCTGCAATTCCTTCTTTGCCCGCTATGAGGTAGATTAGTTTAACCGGTCCTCTCCTGTTCCTCTAAAATGCCCTATCCTTCCACAATAATGGCATCCTGCCTGTGGAGACCTTTGTCTCTGCCCCTGTCGCTCAAACTCTCTATCAAATGCTCCTCCATGTCTCTCCCTACTCCCTTTCTTCCCTGCCCTACATGCTATCACTCGCTGCTCCGGTTGCTCACTTCTGGCTGCATTCTTCCCCTAATTAACTCATCAACCGCAGCTACCATCATTTACGCGTTCTGCTCCTGTCACTCGCCCTTTCTCTCTTTACAAACACTTTCTGTGCCCCTCCTAACAATGCGTGATGACAAAATGTTCAAGAACAAACCTTTCAGCTCAGTGAGTAAACTTAGAACCTGAGCTACATATCTTCTCAAAAAACTGCAAATACACTTCCGTTCTGAAAGATAGTCCCAATTTACTAAACTAGGCAAGATTCACCTGTGATCTGTTGTTGAATCTCAGAAGAGATTAGCGTCTGGTATTTGTACTGTAACCCATACCCATTATCCATTCACAAATTAATTACAGACCCATAAGCTCCTCCATCAACTGGGGTACAGTCATCTTCCAGTTTTTTTGAAATCTTGTACTAAATTCATATCCAGTACTTAATAGTGAACAAGGGGAATAAGTCTCTTACTCTTAACCACAACTAAAATTTAGTGAATGAAAAGGCTAAAGTTAATCATAGCTGTCTGTGTACAGCCTACTAGGTATGTGTCCAGATGCTCAATAACGAAGATCTGTTCAAAGTATTAAAAAGGTTTTAGCCACCATCAGACCTACATAAATGAAAAAATGAAGAGAAAGTGCTTGACTTGTAGTCTGTAGGAATATAAATGCAACATTTTAGTACACAGTGGTATATTACCAATATGGAAAAAAAAACCCAACTGATTTCTTATCTCATCTTTCCTAGAACCGTCATAACCAGGTTTGGAATTGTGGAATTAAAATTAGGTGTTTGACCACAGTTGTATTAGGCATTGGCACAAAATCTGCGTGACCAGGACTGAATCCCTCCTGTTAGTGAATAGCTGTGAAAAGTACTATAAAACAACCAGAAATTTATATCCAGACTTTATAATACAAAAATATAATATTACTCTATCATCCAAGCACCCTTAAGACTTAAAATTTATTCCTCTTCAGAAAATCCCATTTCCCTCTAGAACTAAATTTCGAATCAACCTTGTGCAAATAAACCATTTGGCAAGATTCATACCATAATGATGTCATTCACTGCAGAGTGCGAAGCTTGAACAGATAGAGCTTCAACACCCATTCCACGCAATCAGAATCTAAGCAAAACCCATGGCAGAATATTGGCATCTCAAAATCATTGATTGCTGAGGCTAAAGCAGAAGCACGATGGATCATGTAAAAAATGCTTGCCTGCAGGTCCTAGAAAAGACAGACACAGAGACCCACCAAACTTCACCCACAAAACTAAATATTAAATTGAGAGAGAAAAAATGCTGTTTGATTATTTTGATAAACTGCGAACAACTCCGGATGGTGCAAATGTCTTGTTAACACAGACAAAAGATAGAGAAAATAGAGATCCAAAAGTAGTTTTCTTAAGCACTGCTGATCAATCATTACTCAATTAAAATACTTTAGGTCGTAAAAATAATCAGAGCTGTCTTACAACAATTCGTCAATTCAAGTTAAAAAACTTCTAACGCATGCACAATGGTCGAATCCAAGGTCACAGATAATAACCATGGAAACATTCGTTTATAACAATTACCCACTGTCGAACGAAACTTTGACTGTCCTTCATATATTGCTTTTATGTAAAAATAAAAGAGGTTAGTAAAAAAAGTAGTTAGGGAGTCATGACTCATAAAAGAACAGAAGTTATTAGCCTTAAAAAATCATGTTAAGCTCACATAAAAAGAAATCAATTTAAACAGCAGTCCTGGAATTCAAGCTCTAGAAACAAAAAACAAGAATTCAATCACCAAGCAAACAGATGCATCTAAATCATGTTAAGTTAACATAAAACGAAATCACTTTAAACAGCAGTCCTGGAATTCAATCTCTAGAAACAAAACTTACTCATTCAATCACCAACAAACCAATGTGCATTCAAACCAAATCACAAAGGGTTAAATGTTTTGCTAGCTATACACGCGCTCTCTCTCTGTTTGCACAGTCCTTTGTGAATCCCCTTACCCCTAACCCTTATTTCTCGCATTCCTTCTATCTATCCTTCTCTCTTGGTTTCTCTTCCCTTTGTCTTTTTTTTTCACCTTCCATTTTTCTTTATCTGTCTCTGTTTGTTCTGAAACTTCAGTTCGTTATTTTGGTTAAAAGAAAAATTAACTGTCTGCAACTTGACCATGAAGTCACTGTCAACATAATACTGGGTTCAGGGCACTACATATTTTGGCTCTATATTGTTTTAATTTTAAAAATATCTCAATGTCGCTTATACAACTGTGAATTAAACTCAATGGGAGTTTAAAAAAAAACACACACAGACCTGGCTGCCGGAGTCCATTGAAAAAAAAGGATCACAGAAATTCACACCCACTTGAGAAAAGCAATCAAACCGCCAGCTGTGCAAACAGAAACCCCTTGAAAAAAATCATTATAAACCACAAGCAATTTCACGCCGGTGGCAATGGAAACCAGAGAGAAAAGGAAAAAAATTGAAAGTCAATGACTGCCTAACCATAAAAATATATACATTAAAACATATTTACAATTTATTTGGAATTTGTACTTGCTATGAACTGACACAGGGAGTACATAAAAGGGAACTTTATAGGTTCAGTAATTATACCAAAGTTCAAAGCTTTTTCGTAATGTTTTAAAAACTTTACTCACGCAAAATAGAGTGTCTGAGCTATAGCTGAATCCCATAATACAAATACTGTAATATCTGGACTAGAAATTGCTTCGCTTATAATCCTTATCTGTAGCTTTAATACTATATTTCGAGATTGAGTCAACAATTATTAATTTAGAACATTAATTATTAAAATCAGTTTGTATTTCATAACTGATTACTACACTCCATATTAATTTAGTTGCTTTACTGTCCTGATTCCCACAATAGAGACATCTCAAGCTTTTTTTTTGGACCCTATCCAATAAGATGCACTCTAAACAAGATATTCTTTTGAAATATTAATTTTGTTTTCCGACGTGTTACCTGGTGTGATAAATTTTGAGCACGATTACCTACTGTCTCTTCTATATTTATAAGAACATTGGAATAGTCGGATGGAAAACTTTTTTATAATAGAACATAATCAAATCTGCCCTGTCTATCCTCAGCTAACTCTGCAGTCTCAATAGTGGGCAGCGTTAGTAAGTGGCTCTGGAATCGTGCCAATAATTCCCGTAGATAGACGTTCTCATCATCTATTTTCGTTGACAATTTGATTTTACTAAAAACATTCTCCTTTGCTTCCTCTTTTCTCTCTGTCAAATTATCTTGAATGTTTGATTGAAATTCGTCAAAATCAGCAGCTGTAAAAAACAGTTGGTCATCTGCGGGGAATCCGTTTCTGCTCCTCCACAGCTTAAGATTCTTATCCAGATTCTGTATTTCTCTTTGAGTTTCTTTAAATGTAATATATTTTATTCAATAAGTTTCTTAATGTCTTCTAAAACCTTCCCTGTCTGTGTTATCGGGTTTGTCTTTACAGGTGCTGGGTTGGACTCATTATTTTTTAACTCCGGGGGGATATACACAGACGCTACCAAACAGTTCAAATCCAATTGTGGTGTAAAAGTTACCACAAATTTGGTCTTTCACCCCAGAGACTCAATCGTGTCCTTACTTATCCCCTTGGTAGGGGGTTTGCCCAAGTCAATCACTTGGCGTACTAAAATATTAGGAGACTCTCGGAGACCCTCTAGTATATTTGTCATTAATGTAACATTCTGAAAAGTCTCCTTAATCTTTTTATAATAAGTTCTTTTTGATTTAAAGCCTGTTCTAAGACTAGGTCTAAAGTTTCTTTCTGTAAAGCTACACAGTCCAATAGCAGTCGACCCGCTAGGGTCGTATTCCCACCTAGACTGAGTCTCCACCAGGGAACTCCAGGACATTCTGTCCTGAGGTAGCGCAATTTTGGTGGTCCAAAATTTAATTCCTCCATCTTATTTTCTCTTATCTGACTCTAAGCTTGCCCCCCCCCTTTGTTTCTGTTTCTATCTTTCTTTGACACTTTCTCCTTTTTCTCACTGTAAGCTGTTGTCAAAAATAAATTATTCTGCTGTCCACCTTATACTACTTTCATTTAAACATAAAATTTTCTCTCAAAAAAAATGGGGTTTAACCTTATCAGTTACCAACTAATCTTTTCTCCTTTCTCAATATCTATTAAAATTCTATCCTGAAAAAAAAATCACGTTAAGTATTCATAAAATTGTAATAAAAAAAACACTGAATCAAATGACAAACAACAAGTTTCAAACATAAAACCATTAACAAACAGATGAATTCAAGCCAGAGCACAAAGTGTTAAACTGCTTGTTAGCTGAGAAGCCTTCTGTTCACAGACAGACACACTGATAAAGCATGCAGCAGTAAAATTCTCTCTCTTTTTGAGATATGACACACAGTTTCTTAATTTCACAGACCCACTCAGAATTCTTTTTTTTATATATCAGTTATATCAATATTAGTTACTGACTAGTCTGTTCTATCTCTACTGAATCTCACTAAAATCTCCAATCTAAAAAAAATCATGTTAAGCATTTATAAAAGATCACATTCAAAAGCACTCAAGGGACTCAAGTTCTGGGTGATAACACTCAAACATTCATTCACTCACAAGCAGATGAATCTAAGCCAGAGCACAAAGTGTTAAACTGCTTGTTAGGTGAAAATGCCGTCAGCCAGTCTCTCTCTATTACACAAACACGCTGCCGGCGCACACACCATGCACTCTCTCTCTCTCTCTCTCTCTCTCTCTTTCCCAGGCACTGTCAGCTAGCGATCAGCGGCATTCACACTCTCTCTCTCTTTCTCCAGGGCAACAATACAAACTTCTCTCACAGACTTTCACACACAAACTGTTCTTCTCCCACACACTTTTACTAACACCACAATACTTGTACATGCATACTCACACCACACAATCAATCTGTCACTGTCCCCGGTCCGCGGTCTTTGTCTCACGCTCCACCACGGAACTCCTGGGTGTCGGGCGCACGAATGCACCACCTCGACTCCTGACAAGACCAGTCCCGATCAGCACTCGTCCTCCGGTCAAGGGCAGTAAAAATTTTTTTTTTTTACTCACCAGTCCTTAGTGCAAGTTGGGAAGCCTACGCTTAACCCGGATTCGTACTGCGCGGGGGGAAGCATACGCTTAACCCGGATTTGTACTGCGCGGGGGGTAGCCTACGCTAAACCCAGATTCGTTCTGCGCGGGGGGTAGCCTACGCTAAACCCAGATTCGTTCTGCGCAGGGTAAAGCCTAAGCTTTACCCATAAAAATACTTTCTGCGCCCACAAAGGGGATTTTTCTCTTTAAAACACTAACCACCTCTAGGAATTTCAGTGCCCACCTAGAGGACTTTTTTACTAAAACACTACCCACCTCTAGGACTTTCAGTGCCCACCTAGAGGACTTTTTTCCAAGACAATAATACTCACCACCCCTAGGAATTTCAGAAACCGCGCGGCCGGGATGACCCTTCACCTAGGGGACTTTTCTTCATAAATAAACGGTCCGACTCTCTCTCGGGCTGCCAAGCCCACAATTTTGGTTGGCAAAGAGTTGTGAGACGCCGAGCAAATAAGAATTTAGCGTATTCAAATCCCTACCGGAGATCTTTTTTGAAAAAGGCGCCTCCGAGCCTGATTAGAAGTGGCCGGCCGTTCGGCGACCTCTCAATCCCTGCCAACAGGCGTGTCTCCACTCACTTCACACGTTCGGGGTCACCAAATCTGTTAGGACGGAGCTACCGTCCCCGTGTTCGTTTGAAGGAGAGAGACACTGGATCTGATTCAAAATATAAGCTGGTTTAATGAGAGAGACGTACACAGAAAATACAGTGAGATATTTACTGCTCACTAGAGAAGGCGCGTTCTGAAATCTTTCCAAAAACCCCTGCTTGATATATTGTTTGCTAAGCTAACGCTATGTAATCACTCACACACGTGATCTCTCACAGACAAAGGCTTCCTGTGAACAGGCCTCGGCCTTGGCAGGTATCCACGAGATGGTCTGTCTTGTAAACAAGGTCTCCGAGTAAAGGCTGCCATTGTATTGGTCTGACCTTGGTAGTCCAGCTGCACAGGCAGTTTCAGTAAACAGTCCAAACAGCAGCTCCGCAGCGCCCCCCGATTTCCCAAGCAGCAACTATAGGTCTGCCCTCCCTAGGGGTATAGATATATATCCCAACACTATATGCATAGTTATACATGTCCATAAGTGGGCCAGCCAATATTTCTGTAAATTCTTTATAGAATTCAGCTTGAAAACCATCTGGGCCAGGAGCCTTACCGCTCTGAAGTTGCCTGATTGCGTCAAGTATTTCTTGGACTGTTAGGGGAGCATTTAAGATCGATACCTGTTCCGGAGTTAGGCCTGGAAAGGTCAAATTTTTAAAAAATGATTGCATCTTCCTAGTCCTGCCTTCACAATCCTGCGATTTATATAAATCAGAATAAAATTTTCTAAAGATTAATGCAATCTTTTTATGATCATGAGTCAAAATACCCGCTTTTTCCTTGATAGAAGTGATTGTTTGAGGGGCCTTTTTTTTCTTTGCAAGAAATGCTAAGTATCTACCTGGTTTGTCGCCAAATTCATATAACCTTTGTTTTGCAAATAATATTTCCCTCTTAGCCGTTTGGGTAAGCGTAGTGTTTAGAGCTGTCCTAAGGGCCGTAATCCTTTGCAATTTAATAACAGAAGGTCTATCAGCATATGCAGTTTCAGCTGCTTTTAAGCGTGCTTCGAGCAGACGCTGTTGTTCTCCCTTTAATTTTTTCTAGGTCGCTGTAGGAGATGATCAAACCTCGCATGTAAGCTTTGATGGTCTCCCACATCATTGATGGGTTGCTAGCCGTACCTAAATTAATTTCTAAAAAAGTTTTAAATTCTTGAGAGAAGTACTTTACAAATTTACTGTCTTTCATTAGGAAGGGGTCCATACGCCAATGCCGAGGGGATGTCCCATTGTTCCTCGCCTTGGTTTCCATATATACAGCAGAGTGGTCGGTAATTGCTATACTACCTATTTTACAGGATGATATGGAATTTAATAAAAATGAGGGGGCAAAAAACATATCAATTCTGGTATGGCATTTTTGTGGATTGGAGTAAAAAGAAAAATCTCTGCCCTGTGGATGAAGACATCTCCATACATCTACTAATCCTAATTCTTTGTTCAGATCCACCAATTGTCTAGATCTGGGAGATACTCCTGCAGTACTCTTGGGAATCCCATCTATTTCTGGATCCATAATACAATTAAAGTCTCCCCCTATAATTGTATGACGGGCACCGGGACCCATCAATTTTGAGAAGGCTTCCGTTATAAATTTAAAGGGGTGTGCCAGAGGGCAGTACAAATTTAAAATCCCATATTCCTCTCCATTTTCAGGGCTTTGATCAGAATATATCTTCCAGATTCGTCTTTTATCTGATTTAGGATTTTGAAAGGGAAATTATCCCAAACAAGAATAACAACTCCCCTACTTTTTGAGCTAAAAGAAGAAAAAAAGGCCTGATCAAATCCACCCTGTCGTAATTTAAAGTGTTCTTTATCCAACAGATGTGTCTCCTGTAGGAGAGCTATATCAACTCTTTCTTTCTTAAGATTTGATAATATTTTCTTCCTTTTGACTGGCGAATTACTCCCCTTGACATTCCAGGTGCACCACTTAACCGACTGATCAACCATAATCGTCCAGGCAAATCTGAGACCCCTTGGGAGAGGAAACCCTATCCAAAACACCCCGAGCATAGAGCATATAAAATTCACAAAAATAAAGGCTCTCTAATACACTCACAACAGTATAATAAAAAACTATTTCTAAATAATAAAAAAAAGTATTTAAATGGAGATTTTTCTCCCTTGTTCTCAGGGGGTATCACTTCCTTTCCAAAGGTCCATCGTATCCTCTTCCCAACCAGTGCCCCACCCTTGATCCAGGTGCTCCTCAATAGGATGAGGAGAATTCAGATATAGTACAAAGCTAGAGTTAACAGTGAGCACCCTACACCCAACAGCCCCCCCACCCCCACCCACCCACACCCCCACACCTGGATGTATTTGGTAATGCTAATACCATGTATAAACGTATATAACTTTAAAATTACAACCTCAACAAATAATAATTAAATATAATTGGGCGGCACGGTGGCACAGTGGTTAGCACTGCTGCCTCACAGCGCCCGAGACCTGGGTTCATTTCCAACTCAGGCGACTGTGTGGAGTTTGCACGTTTTCCCCGTGTCTGCGTGGTTTCCTCCGGGTGCTCCGCTTTCCTCCCACAGTCCAAAGATGTGCGGGACACGTGAATTGGCCATGCTAAATTGCCCGTAGTGTTAGGAAAGGGGTAAATGTAGGGGTATGGGTGGGTTGCGCTTCGGCGGGTCAGTGTGGACTTGTTGGGCTGGAAGGGCCTGTTTCCACACTTATATATAAAAAAAAACCCCAAGGGGGGGAGAAAATCGTTAAATAGAGAACAAATAAATAAATCCCTCTCCCCACCCCCTAAGATAATATTAAACAGTCAGATAAGAAAAAAGAAAAAGTGGGGGGGGGATATAAACCGGAGTGGGGGGAAAGGCAAACCAACATCCATTGTCTCTTACAATTTATCTAAGAGAGTCCATAAATTCCTTAGCCTTTTCTGGTGATCCGAAGTTATACACGGATCCTTTATGGTTAAAGCGTAGCGTCGCTGGGTAGCGTAAGGAGTGCTGAATATTTAAGTCTCTTAAACACTTCTTCGCCTCATCGAATGCCTTCCTCTTTCGGACCAGAGCTGGGGAAAAGTCCTGGAATAACATCATCTTGGATCCTTTATGGATCATGGCTTGGGAATGTTTTCCAAGATTTCTAGAGGCTTCTAGGAGTGTCTGCCTCTCCCTATAGCTCTGCAGCCGGAACACGACCGGGCGGGGGCACTGGTTCAGGCCGGGCCCGCGTATTGCAACTCGGTAAGCCCATTCTACCCATACCTGGCCTGATCCAGCCTCCAGATTTAAATGTTGTGGCAGCCACTGCTCGAGAAACGCTGTAAGCTGGCCTTCCTCTTCCCATTCAGGAAGGCCCAGCAAACGAATATTTTTTCGGCGACCTCAATTATCGAGGTCATCAATATGATTCTCTAAGGTCCGGACTCGCTGTTCGAGAGTCCGGACCCGATCCACTGCTGATTGTGCTGTAGTTTCGGAGATCGCGGCCTTTAGCTCCGCCCCTCCGACTCGGCGCTCGATTTCTTTAATGTCTCGGTCGTGCTTTTGCAGCGCGGCCGAGAGTGAGTCCCATCGATTTCGGGATTCTTCAATGAAAGCGTCGATCTTCGCATCCAGCTTGGAGATGATTCCCATAAGGCTTGCCACTGTAGGTAAGTCCCCCGGGGTGGCTGCAGATGCCTCTGCTGCAGCTGGAGAGGGTGGGGAGGGGTTCCTGCTTGCTGAGAGTTGTGGGCTCCCTTCTCTTTAGTCATTTTTACTAAAGATTAGATTGTTTAAATTTAATACTAAACAACTAATTACATTAAGTAAAAGCTATTTTAAATGATTTGGCGAGTGTGGTGGGGGTGGGTGACCCACTTTGCTCAGGTCTTGGGAGGAGCACTATAGATTCAGACTTGCTGGGTCGCCACCATCTTGGATTCCCCAGTAGCTCTTCTTAAGCTGTGGTGTTAGTTCTATCCTTTCGGTCTTAAGCAAGCTCAGCCCGTTGTGCTCAAACCAAGCTACTCTTGGTGGTAACATTGAATCCAACTACCTAGAGTACATTCTGAGCCCTTGTCACTGTCAGTGCTTCATTCAATTGCACTCAATGTACAGAAATATTGATTCATTAACTGAGGAGCTGGGGCAGAGGCATTAAGGTGGTAATCAGCAAGGTGACTCCTTCATGATGTATGAAATCAATGTTGAGGGCTCCCAAAGTAATTTCCTCCTGACTGTCTAGCACGCTGCTGCCACCTCTGCTTATGGAACCGGACATATTCAGGGATGATGATAGTGGAATCTGGGGTATTGTCTATAAAATATGATTATGCCAGTCTGTTGCTTGAGTAACTGGCACAGCTCTCCCAATTTGGTATAAACCACAGATGTTAGCAAACAAGATTTTGAAAGAGTGACGGAGTGTGCCATTGTTGCTTCAACTACCTAGGTTACTGCTAGCTAGTTTTTCTGGTTTCATTTCTTGATTTAGTCCCTATGGTGGTTTTTGGCACAGTAGCTTTGCTAGCCCAATTGATAGGATATTTTAAAGTCAGCTACACTGCTATACGTCTGGAGTTGGATATAGGCCTGACCAGATAATGTAAAGACTGTGTATCTTTTTATTCTTTTCTTTATTTTTAATTGTAGACTGAAATGAGAAAAGAACTGTTTTAAAATCGAGGATTGCTATAGGATTGCTGAATACTTTGAAAGCAAGTAACTTGACACTTACCTGGATTGAATGCCATTCACCGTTGATCAACCCTCTGTATCGAGTTATTGTAGAAAAGTTGCTGCTCTTGTTTAATGTTCTAATCGCTTTTTTGAAATAAATTCTAATTTCTTTAAAGTGTGTGTTTCTAATTTTCCTGCATCAAAATGTGGCTTTGAAGATCAACTGTGTGATTGCACTGGTGTTATGCAGACTTCCTTCACTGAAGGTATGATTGATAACCTTTTTCTAGTTGAACAAATACTGTACTCTAAATAGTTGGTGAAAATTGCAAAACTTCCATCACAAAATATCGCTAATTAAAGCTTTTATTCTCTTAAATATTCGTGGTAATATTTTTTCAGTATCTGTATGTACTCCGTAAGCCAGCAATCTGTGAATAAAGTAACATTCCAGAAACAGGGTGTTTAACTATTCCAATGGTACTACATTCAGTCTTGTCTAGGAAACATGGCAGAGCTTAGTTCCAAAGTTTTTAATAGGTGTAGCAGACTCAACATTAGGACTCAGGAAAAGCCCTGCTAGCTGTGGGGGTCAAAGATATACGAATATGATTAATAATTCAGTGGTGAGAGTGGGAGTGAAGAAACTCACACAAATAGTATTTGCCTGGTGTAGCTGAAAAACACTGGAGCCTGGAGAAACCCCAAGACAGTACAATATTGGTGAAACCAGCTGTCTACAGGCAGTCTGGAATTGCATTCATGAGTCGATGCTGGGATGCTATTTCCAGAATCTTGGGGAGCACAGTCCCAGGAAAGGAAAGTGAACTTCAGGATGAGAACAGTTATTGAAGCATTCCATGATGGAATGGATTTTGAGTGAATTCCAAACCAAATTCTTCAAAAGTGAAGAATTGGAATTCCTTTTAAAGTTTCTGATACTTGATAACACATCATGTTACTAATGTTGGCTTGCTAAGTTGGTTGGGTTCCTGGTTTGCAAAGCAGAGTGATGCCAACAAGATAGGTTCAGTTCCCACACTAGTTGAGGTCACCACAAAGATCCTAACTTCTCAGCCTTGCCCCTTGCCTGAAGTGTGGTGACCCTCAGGTTAAACTTATCACCAGTTGTCTCTCTCTAATGAGTGAGCAGCCTAGTGATCTTCTGAGATTACGACAAATTTACCACTGCTCATTCTCCTGATCAAGTGCTGCCAATTTACCACCTTTTATATTTCATAGCCAGGAAGTGTTCAAATAGAAAAAAAATCAGCCAGATAATAGCCTGCACATGCTATACACATTTAATTTAAGGATGTTAATTTAAATGTAGTGTTGCCAGACCATATAGCCCCAAAAGAAAGTAGATAATTAAGGTGTGTACATTTATCAGGTTTAGTTTAGAGATTAAGGATGAACACTTCCCATTAATTTTACTTTACCAGGGACACCAAGAGGACAGGCACACGAGGTTTCCTTGAGTTATGAAACTTAAAACCTTGCAGCTCAGAAAGGATTCTCTGTACAATTGGAGGCTATTAACAAATGTCCCTACCAAAGATGTCCAGAGAGCTAAATGAACTAAATTATTTAACATCTCTTTAATACGGAAACTATGCTCTTGAAATAGTGTTATACAGGGGTTGATGGTGTCCTATTTCAAGTACTTCTAATTCTTAGAAAATTTCACCGAACTAATGAAATGTTTTACTTGACACTTAAGTACTGTCAGGTTTTATTTAATCCTCAAGTGATAAACAATGGTTATGGGACAGAAAATTTTCCATCATTTAAGGAGTACATTTTAGGGGGTCCTAATATCTTTTTTATTTCCAAGCCATGTGTGCCATACCATGTGTTCCATAAAACACACTATAACTCCATTATACTCCATAAAATACTTTTTTTTAGAACACAGGTCATTTGGCCCAACAAGTCCACGCGACACTTCGAAGAGTATCCCACCCAGACCCATTCTCCTACCCTATTACTCTACATTTCCGCTGACTTTTCCAGGTGGTGATATTTAGAACTGATGAAAATTCTTCATGGTTTTGATCAATATATAACAGACAAGATTGAGTATAACAGTATCCTTCTTTTGTCATAGTATGTGGTATTTCTGTGGATGCCTGCAAGAACTACTGTGTTACGAAGAAAGATGGCACAGATTGTGGCAAGTGTATCCCAATTTGCCCAGGTTAGTACTCCATTACGTAGTTCCATGTCTAAAAACCTTGGTGTATCATGGAAAACAAAAATGACACCTCTCTCAGTCTCAATCCTCTGCACCTTAATTACAAGGCCAAGCAAACTCATTTCTCTGAAGTTTGCCATTTACAATATCGATCTGATTGCATTTTTGTGGCTCATATTACAACATTGTCTGTTCCCTCCAATCCTGCTATTTCTGCATAAAGTTTCAGCCTCTCTTTCAGATAACTTTCATTGTTTACAACAGGTTAGTGCTAATGAAGGCAGGTAGAAATCCAGCACTTCAGGCATTTAATTTTTATTTAACATAAATCGATTAATGATATGCCAAGAATAATGAAAAGTCATAAAAGATAACTACTTGCACTACTCAAGGAAAATGTTTTTATTTCATTTATCCAATCACCACATTTGAACAGAAATGTCATGTTTATGAATGTAAAAGAAAGTTAATTGCAAAATAGAGATTAATTAGTAGGATTGTTGACCGAGAATCACTGACAGTGTGCATTGAAAAGATATGACCAACACACTGTAGCCTAGATTTTCATCCATGATTGTCACTTGATGTATTTTGCACCAAAAACTAGTGTCTATCCCCTATTTCATTTCTATTCTGTTTAAAATGATCTTTATTTCCACATAGAAGTAACTTATTAAATAGATAAGACAAAAGTAATTCCAGCACATTTTGGATATATAAGAAAAAATTTAGAATGGAACTTGCTCAAGTTGCATAATTTCAAAAACAAAGAATGCATTTGTTTGGTTTAATCCATCTGTTGTAATATCATTCATGAAAATGTGGTTGGTAAAATCCATCAGAAATAAAGTAAGTTTGATCCATTATACTGAATACAATAAGTGTGCATGCATGAAGTAGTACCCTTTCCTTATTATGCAAATAATCCTGATACCTCTCATGGCATTGGAAAAAGGCAACATAGTTAGTCCTAATCTCTTAAACTATAACCGGAGCCTTTGGATTACTAGACTGATGACGATACCACTATGCCACCATCTCTTCTAAGTGGAAAGATCTCAATAAATCTAATGCTTGAATAATGCAGAAACACTGAAGAGAATCTGAGTGAATTCTGGAGAACCATAATACACCATGGCTTGATCTCAGGTGAAGTGAAGGAGTACAAATGATCCTGTAAGGTATTGGGGAACTTTTAGGTAGATTAAAAAGTAGAACAAGAAGTGTCCTATTCACATATTCAGGTGTAAAAAGTACAAAATATGATTTCAAGTTAGCAGAATTTTCCTTGAATATGTCTTGTGCAATAAAGTTCTATCATTGAAAACATGAGATCTTATGGAGTAATTCTTAAAATTAATTTTTGGAAGATTTAACTTTTTTAAAATTTAATGATTCCTAACCAGACTATAACATTATATTTAATTATTAATATTTTATTGCTTAGCAGGCTATAATTATTGGCTATACCCATTGCATTTGACCAAATAGTACCTATGAACGTATAAAATAAAAGCAGATGTAGACCGTTCATCCCCTCAAAACCACTCCACCTTTCAATAAGATCATGAATGTGCATTTATGTGCGTTTAAATTTCTCATTCATATTTCTTCCCAAAGATATTAAATCCATTGTGTAACAAAAATGTATCTACCTCTGCCGTAAAAGTGTTCAACAATCCTATTTTCATCAGCGTCTGAGACAGAGCTCCAAATTCACACTGCCCTCAGTGAAAACATAATTCTCCTCATCTCAGTCCTAAAAGGTTGATTCCTAAAAACACTGTCCAATATTTCTAAACTCACCCACAAGAGGAAGCATGGTTTTGACATCAACTGTTCATGTGGAATGGTTTATATGACTTATGAATTGTATAATTTATCTAAATATAAGTTACTAAAGGCATGGTAATTTATATTTAAGAAAGGTGGTCAGGACAAGCCAGGGAACTATAGACCAGTGAGCCTGACATCGGTGGTGGGCAAGTTGTTGGAGGGAATCCTGAGGGACAGAATGTACTTGTTTTGGAAAGGCAAGCACTGATTAGGGATAGTTAACATGGCTTTGTGAGTGGGAAATCATGTCTCACTAACTTGATTGAGTTTTTTGAAGACATAACAAAGAATTGATGAGGGTAGAGTGGTAGATGCGATCTATATGGCGTTTGACAAGGTTCCCCATGGGAGAGTGGTTAGCAAGGTTACATCTCATGGAATACAGGGAGAGCTAGCCATTTGGATACAAAACTGACTCAAAGGTAGAAGACGGAGGGTGGTGGTGGAGGGTTATTTTTCAGACTGGAGGCCTTTGACCAGTGGAGTGCCACAAGGAGTGGTGCTGGGTCCACTACTTTTTGACAGCAAAGAAGATTACCTCAGATTACAACAGGATCTTCATCAAATGGGCCAATGGGCTGAGGAATGGTAGATGAAGTTTAATTTAGATAAATGCAAGGTGCTGCATTTTGGGAATGCAAATCTTAGCAGGACTTATACACTTAATTGTAAGGTCCTAGGGAGTATTGCTGAACAAAGAGACCTTGGAGTGCAGGTTAATAGCTCTTTGAAAGTGGAGTCGCAGGTAGATAGGATAGTGAAGAAGGCGTTTGGTATGCTTTCCTTTATTCATCAGAGTATTGAGTACAGGTGTTGGGAGATCATGTTGCGGCTGTACAGGACATTGGTTAGGCCACTTTTGGAATATTGCGTGCAATTCTGGTCTCCTTACAATCGGAAGGATGTGTAACTTGAAAAGGTTCAGAAAACATTTACAAGGATGTTGCTAGGGTTGATGGATTTGTACTATAAGGAGAGGTTGAATAAGCTGGGGCTGTTTTCTCTGGAGCATCGGAGGCTGAGGGGTGACCTTATAGAGGTTTATAAAGTCATGAAGGGCATGGATAGAGATAAGTAGACAGTCTTTTCCCTGGGGTGGAGGAATCCAGCATTAGACGACATTGGTTTAGGGTGAGAGGGGAAAGATATAAAAGGGACCTAAGGGGCAATGTTTTCATGCAGAGGGTGGAAGGGGTAGAGGAGTGCCACAGGAAGTGGTGGAGGCTAGTACAATTGCAGCATTTAAAAGGCACCTGGATGGGTATATGCATAGGAAGGGTTTGAAGGGATATGGGCCAGGTGCTGGCAAGTGCAACTAGATTAGGTTGGAATATCTGGTCGGCATGGACAAGTTGAACCGAAGGGTCTGTTTTTGTGCTGTACATCTCGATGACTCTAACTAATTTTGATGAGTAAATATATTGTTTCATGAAGTAAGAAAAGTAGTTCAGTCCTGCTTTTGATTGCAAGACTTGGATCGGTATCTGTTTTCTTTTGTTTATTTGTTCATGGAATATTGCATTGCTGGCAACTCCAACATTTATTGCCCATTCCTTCATAGAATCCCCACGTGGAAAAGCAGGCCATATAGCCAGTGGAGTCCACATTGACCTTTTGAAAAGCAGCCCACCCTGACCTACCCCCTGTCCTGTAACCCGGCAATTTCCATGGCTAATGCACCTAACCTACACATCCCTGGGTACTACGGGCAATTTAGCATTGCCAATCCACCTAACCTGCATATCTTTGGATTATGGGAGAAAACCCACGCAGACCCGGAGCAAATTGTGCAAACTCCATGCAGTCGGTCAAGAATGGAATTGAACCCAGGTCCCTGGTGCTGTGAGGCAGCCGTGCTAACCACTGAGCCACCATGCCACCCCTTGACACCAATTGATTCAATAACATTATTGAGGGTATGGAGTCACATGTAGGTATGGTAGATTTCCTGTCCCTAAAGTTGAGGTTTTAAGACAAAAAAACAAAAAACTGTGGATGCTGGAAATCAGAAATAAAATCAGAAATTGCTGGAAAAGCTCATCAGGCACCTTCACTTGCAAATCAGAGAAGGTGTAACACCTGCCCAGTTATTTCCTCCTTGGTGAAGGGTTTATGCCCAAAACGTTGACTCTCCTGCTTCTCGAATGCTGCCTGACCTGCTGTGCTTTTCCAGCACCACATTTTTTGACTACTTACTTTCTCCTCTCTGTCTAAGGTCCTAGACATACTTCTCAATTGATGCCGCTATTTACTTTCACTTCACTCAGTCTTGTCTTGTTTTATAAATTCATTTTTTATGGGATGTGGGCATCGCTGACCAACTAGCATTTATTGTCTACTGTATTTGCTGCTCACAATGTTGTCTGCCCTCCATTTGGGAGACAAAATTCAGACTGGACTTTGCAATACACCTATATCCTGTCTGCAAAAATGACCGTGAGCTTCCTGTGGCCTGCACCATGTTCCCTGGCCAACATCATGCCTCAAGTTTGCTGCAGTGCTCCATTGAAACTCAGCACAAGACCATGAGACATAGGAGCAGAAATTCAGCCGTTTGGCCCATCGAGTCTGCTCCATATTTCAATTATGGTTGATAAGTTTTTCAGCCCCATTTTCCTGCTTTCTCCCTATAACCTTTGATCTTCTTGGCAACCAAAAGCTTTCTCCTGATCCATCTCTCTGGCCTCCACAGCCTTCCTTGGCAATGAATTCCACAGATTCACCACTGTCTGGCGAAAGAAGTTTCTTTAATAGGGTCTTCCCATTACTGTTAGGCTGTGACCTCAGATCCTTTTCTCTCCTGCCAATGGAAACAACTTCCCAAGGTTCACTCTGTCCAAGCCATTCAGTATTCTTGATTTGGAGATGCCAGTGTTGGACTGGGGTGTACAAAGTTAAAAATCACACAACACCAGGTTATTGTCCAACAGGTTTAATTGGAAGCACACTAGCTTTCGGAGCGACGCTCCTTCAACAGGTGGTATTGGTGGGCCCTCCACTACCACCTGATGAAGGAGCATCACTCCGAAAGCTAGTGTGCTTCCAATTAAACCTGTTGGACTATAACCTGGTGTTGTGTGATTTTTAATTCAGTATTCTGTAAGTTTCAATCAGATCCCCCCCATATCCCTCTAAACTCTGAGTATAGTCCCAGAGTCCTTAAGTGTTCCTCATAAGTTAAGCCTTTCATTCTTGGGATTATTCTCGTGAACCTCCTCTGGACTAGTTCCAGGGCCAGTACATCCTTTCGTGAGGTGTGGTGCCCAAAATTGCTTACAATACAATAAATGTGGTCTGACCAGAGTGTATTAAAACTTCAGAAGTACACCCCTCTTTTATATTCTAGTCATAGAGTCATAGAGATGTACAGCATGGAAACAGACCCTTTGGTCCAACCTGTCCATGCCAACCAGATATCCCAACCCAATCTAGTCCCACCTGCCAGCACACGGCCCATATCTCTCCAAACCTTTCCTATTCATATACCCATCCAAATGCCTTTTAAATGTCATTGTACCAGTCTCCACCACTTCCTCTGGCAGCTCATTCCAAACACGTACCACCCTCTGTGTGAAAAAGCTGCCCCTTAGGTCTCTTTTATATCTTTCTCCTTTCACCCCAAACCTATGCCCTCTAGTTCTGGACTCCCCATCCCCAGGGAAAAGACTTTGCCTATTTATTCTATCCATGCCCCTCATGATTTTGTAGACCACTGTCAGGTCATCCCTCAACCTCCAATGCTCCAGGGAAAACAGTTCCAGCCTGTTCAGCCTCTCCCTATAGCTCAAAGCCTCCAATCCTGGCAACATCCTTGTCAATCTTTTCTGAACCCTTTCAAGTTTCACAACATCTTTCCGATAGGAAGGAGACCAGAATTGCACGCAATATTCCAACAGTGGCCTGACAACATTGCATTTGCCTTCCTAACTACTGACTCAACCTACAAGTTTGCCTTAAGAGGAACCTGGCCCTTTGCACTTCAGATTTCTGAATTTTCTCCCCATTTAGAAAATAGCCCATGTGTCTTTTCTTCCTGCCAAAGTACATGCCCTCACACTTTCCCATGTTATTTTTCAACTGCCACTTCTTTACTCACTATCCTGAGAAGGACCCTTTTATCCCCACTGTCTGTCTTCTGTCAGACAGCCAATCTTCTAACCATACTAGTACCATACTTTTAACACCATAAATTCTCATTGTATTTTGATTTAAATGATGCAGATGATTGTTACTTGTCCAAAAGCAAAGTTCATTTTAAAAACAAATAATTTAAAATTAAGCCTATATTTGTAACTTGAGAGTTCTTGAGAATATGTATATGAAACTCCTGAGGCTGAGTTTCCCATTTTGAGTTACAATGTTTCATTGAGTGAGTTACGGCTGCCATGGTTCACAGGAACTTGCCCCACTCAATATTTTGCATCTCACCTCATTAATTATCCAGGCTCTACATTGCTCTTCTCGTAAAATTCCGTGGCAAGAGAGGCAGAAGCGTTCGCTTCTAGTGTGATCTACCAACCTCATGCTGCTTGTACCACACTTAAAAGCCTTGCTGCACACCATTTCAGATGCTGAAAGCCAGGATCTACCCTTCATTCTGTTGTGCATAACTAATATTACAAAGGACATGGTCTTGAAAGGAAAGCTGGCACCCTACTTTAAAGATAGGAGCTGGAGGCACAGTAGAATAGGAAGGTGGAGAGGATGGTAGTCCTTTATTCTGCAGACTGCCAAATGAGGCCATATCACCAGACACATGCAACATGGGTAAAGATAGCAGGCCAAGTCAGTTCTGGGTAAAACATAATGCATAGCAATGCAAGAAGAAAGTGAATGCTCTCTGATCTCTGCAAGGGTACTCTGCCAACATCTCTCTTCTACCTCATACTGAAAACACAACCACTCACTCTAACTCTGCCACGATAGGTGCTTGTCACTAAGTCTCACTAATTTTTTTCTGGACAATCCCTCCCTTTGTTTCCTTGCAGGAAATATTATCCCACAGTCATGCTGAGAAGGTCAAAACTGGTAGGATATGATAAATATAAGTGTCCCCAGTATGAGGCAAAAATACTCAAGGTGGCTGTAAAAGGGCACAACCTGTCATATGGGTACGGTGAGTGCTCATTGGGCAACCAACCCAGTAAACTTCATTGTCCTGTGATGCACTGCTCTCACATTATCCACAACGCCACTTCATTCCTAATCTGTAATAGCTTTTATCCATTTTACATGGCAAACCTCCACCCCAAGGAGGCTAGCGCAAGAAATTCTTAGCTCCTGAGGAGAAACCCAAAGAATGCACTAGTAAAGTTTTCGTCTGCACCCTTCACTAGCTTAAAGACTTCCACCTGCATGGGTACTCTTTCTAGGTTAGATTTGGGATCCCAATATAGTGAATGCATTGTTGACCTATGTCCAGAGCTGACCAAGGAACAAACTGCCCATGCCTCTGACACTAAGAGAACTGCCAAACACAAGGTATCTACTTGGCTCCAAATAAAATAAGATGCTGAGGTCTAGTCCATTAATGACTTGGTGATGAGGCACAGTAACAGAGGGCAGGTTTGTCGGAGGCAGTGAGTAAACTGGACTGAAAGAGGAAGGAATTCACCAATGTTGCCAGTATTGTGCCAGTTTCTGTATGCATGCCTGGCTGTAAAATGAAGAGGCTGGAGGCAAGCATTAAAAACCACATCGAACACAATCATGGACATTCAGCATCAATGGCAAGGAATGAAGGGGCAAAAAAGCCTTGATCTCACTACAGGTGCCCATTCCTCTCAGGGAAATAGGGATTTTTATTCATTCATTATATGTGGGCATCATTGGCTCAGTCAGCATTTATTGCCCAATCCTCGTTGTCCTTGAGAAGGTGCTTTCTCTGGAGAGAACATTCGAGAGCAAATTTCCATATTGTCGGGTAGATGACAGTGTTGTAATTGTATTGGAATAACTGGGGATGCAGCCAGTTTTAGACCAATCATTTTCAATACTATTGTTGAAATATTGTCTGGGTCCATAGCCTTTGCAGTATCCAGTACTATTTCTTGATATCATGTGGAGTGATTTGAATTGGCCAAAGACTGCGAGTAAGGTTAGTATGAGGATTCAGAACTTATTTTTGGAGGAGTCTTAGCCTTGTCTGTTAGGTGTGAAGTTCTTGCTCCTGGTGTGGATGAGGGCACAGACTGCAGTGAGAATGAGTGAATAATTCAGAGAACTATTCAAGTATGGGCTGTGGGGGAAGAAAAGTCTATTATTTACTACCGATATTAGTGATTTGGAAGAAGGGTAAAGTGTAATGTATTCAAATTGTCTGACAATACAAAAATAGGTGGGAGGGCATTTTGTGATGAGGACCTAAAGAGATAGATTGAGTTAGTGGACAAAATTAGAATTGTTTTGTTGTCACATGTTCTTAGGTATAGGGATACAGGAGTACAGTGAAATGTGGACAAAGTCACTATTCTCCAGCACCATCTTAGGTACAGAAACCCAGAATTAACAGAAACAATCATGTTGGATATAAAACCAAAACAACCATTTTAGAGACAATAATTTTTTTTAAAAAGCAGAAATATAAGAAACAGCCAAGATGAAAGGGAGATGTCTGTATCGTAATGTCTTATCTCCATAAGTAAGTCAGCCTCTATCCCTGAAGCCACAACTCACTGCTAACTCGCTGACCCAGGAACTTGCTCCTCAATCATGGAAGTTTGTCCAGTGCTTCTGCCGCCGATCTCAGGAACTTGCTTCTCGATCACAGGATGGGGTTTAATTAGGAAAATGTGAAGTCATACACTTTGTCAGAAGGACCAGAAAACAGACTGTTATTTGCGTGGATGTAAACTACAACAAAATGCAGCACAAAGGGTTCTGAATTTTCTTATATGTAAAACACAAAAAAAATTAGCCTGTAGCTGCAACAGGTAATTAAGAAGGCAACTGGAATTTTTAGCATTTAATGCTAGGGAGTTGGAGTTTAATAACAGGGAAATATTGTTAAAACTCTACAGGCTGTTGGTGAGGCTGTACCTAGAGTAATGTGTATAGGTTTGGTTCACCTGTTTAAATAAAAATAAACTGGCATTGGAGGCTGTTCAAAAGAGATTCACTAGGCCAGTTCCTTAGATGAAGGGGTTGACTTATCAAGTATGGCTAAACAGGTTAAATTTAACATCAGAGTTTAAAAGAAAAAGGAGTGATCTTATTGAAGCTTATTAAATTATTTTAATGAATCTTATTAAAGATTCTGCATGGGCTTATGAGATATCTCAACTTAGGGGATATAGCTATATAATAAGGGGATACTTACTTGTAACTGAGATGCAAAGGAATTTCTTCATCTAGCAAAATGTCTGGAATTTTCTACCCCAGAGAGTTGTGGTGGGTAGGTCACTGAAAGTATTTAAAGAAAAGGTAGATACGTTTTTGAAATATCATTAATTTGACAGTTATGCTGAGCTTGCACAAAAGGAGAATTGAAGCGTGGCCAAATTAGTCATGATCTTATTGAATGGTGAGGCAGATTTATGGGATTGAATGGCCTATTCCTGTTCTTGTTTCTTATGTTTTTCTGGCATCTGGGGACCTCTGGAGGAAGCTATGATGGATCATCCACTCTGCACTTCTGGCTGAAGATTGTCATGAATGCTTCAATCTTGTCTTATGCGCTGATGTGCTATAGTCTTAATTATTGAGGGTAAGGATATTTTTGCAGCCGCCTCCTCCAGTGAGATGTTTAATTATCTACCACCAATCACAACTAGATGTGACAGGACTGCAAAGCTTAGATCTGATCTGTTGGTTGTGGAATTAGTTCGCCCTGTAAATACTTGCCACATCTGCTGTTTGGCAAGCAAGTATCTCTGTGCAGTAGCTTCACCAGGCTGACACCTCATTTTTTTTAAGTATGACTGGGTCTGTTCCTGACATGTTCTCTTACAGTCTTCATTGAGCCAGGATTGATTCCCAAACTTGACGGTAATGAGGTTTATGCCAGCCCATGAAGTAGCAGACTGTGTTGGAGTACATTCTGCTGTTGCTGCTGAGGGTAGACAGTACCTAATGGATGCCTATCAGACACCTATAGAAAGGAAGATCTACACGGAGGAGCCCCAAAAGCTTTCTCTCAGGATTTTCCAGAGGTGTCTGGCCCCTCCACTTCCCCCTTGCCTGTGATAGCAAAGCCTGTAGAATTCCGAGTTAAAGAAAGTGACACTTAATCTGAACATGTAATTTTCAGTAGACCTGCGTCCCCTAGATCTTAACATCCCAGGAATGACTGCCTAAGTTTCCAGACCAACGTGGTTAACTACGCAGTGCGTTCCCTCTACTGCAGCAGCAGAAGTCAGTACTGCAGTTAGATTGAGGGAAACTTTCTTTAATTGCTCAGGGCACAATAATAAATAAACTTAATACGTTTCTAAATATTCATGCACTTAAAATCTTAACATGTCTTCTTTGGTATCTTTGTCACTGTCATACCTGGTTATGTTGCCTCCATGTAAGAGATGTGCAGCTTCTTCAGATATCCCAAGAATGAAAGAAGTTTTAAAGAGAGTGCTCATACCTCAGAAGCCATGTAGCTAGTGTTAGACATCAGAGATCCTTGATATTGATGACTGTAACCAAAGCATTGCCCTTCAGTATGGTTAAATGCAGTGTTCAGTGTTTTATGTTAAGGCATGGTCTGCACACACTTTCCATACTTGCAATCACTTTGAGAGAGAATACAGAATCAGTGATGATTTCACATATCTCTAGAGCAGCATGTTCATTCTATCTGTCATACCACCAGAGGCTCACTGATGATGTTACCTCCTGTGGTGACGAAACGTCTGAAAACAAACCTTCCAGCTCAGTGAGCAAACTTACATCCAGAACCTCAACCTGAGCTACAAATCTTCTCAAAACTCGCTAATACCTATGGGCGTAATACGCTAAAACTAGCCGAAAAATAAGAAACCAATGCCATCTGACAGCGCCACCCGCAAACAGCTGTACTTCCTGCATGAATGCCTACGGAAACAGGTACTACCTAAATGTCTTAAATACAAACCTTCCCCCTAACACCCCACGAGCCAAAAGAATAGCAGAGCTAAATGGTTGCAGAATATTTAGAGAAATGATTAATAATGTCCACAACAGACTCCTTAAATACAACCAGGAAACTACACACCAAGAAACTTTGCTCACTAATGCAACAGACCATGCATGGACAGACACAGTACAACAAACCACAGACATTAGACAGTGACAAACACAGAAAATGAAAAAAACTAGACCTGCAGAAAAAACTCAACAAGTTTACACAAAATAACAACACAGAAGCATGGATAAAAAACTTAGTTGACCGACCCTTAACAGACACTAAAAAAAGCCATCTTAGAAAGAGGATTGAGTTACAACTTCTAAGATGCAGACGAGAAAGATTTCTTAGCAGTGTTAAAAATAACACTGAAAAGATGACAACTCACAGAAGAAATCTAGCAAACCATAAGACAGACAGCCAACATTAAGTGGGAAAAAGGAAGAAAACACACTCAATACACAAGAAAGGAAAGCACAAGAAGAACTAAAAAAGATAAAAACATTGTCATCTTACCTGCAGACAAAGGACGCTTGACAGTCATTTTAAATCAAAGAGACTATATTGAGAAAGTGAACGCACTGCTTGCAGATAGCAACATTTACCAACAAGTAGCGATAGACCTGACCCCACAACCAGAGAACCAGATCACAGCCCTACTAAAAGAAACTTCAGAAATCTGGAGAAATAAATAAGACCAACTTCCAAAACATGAAACCAGACAGATCCAGCATATCACACTTCTACGCATTACCCAAAATTCACAAACCAGGAATGCCCTACCACCACCACAACCCCCTCCCTGACCCATAGTCTTGCTACCTGGAACACCATTTTACAGGTTGGCCAAGGAGCTATGCCAAAGAGTAAAAACTTATTGGAAGATTCACGCCACTCCATCCATTCCACCCAAGAATTCCTGAAGATAATCAATGACACCAAGATAGAAGAGGATGAAATAATTGTCTCCTTTAACGTAACAGCCCTATTCACATCTATTAATATCAACCTGGCCAAGAAAACACTGACTGCAGAATTAGAGAAACAAAGACACATACACCTAACACCACCAACTACATCAGCAAGGACAATATCTTCAAAATGGTGAACCTATGCCTTACCATCCACTTCATCTTCAACAACAAATCTGACAGACAAACCAATGGAACACCCATGGGATCTCCAATGTCAGGGTTCTTAGCAGAGGCAGTAATGCAGAGACTCGAACAAACAGCTCTGCCAACTATCCAACCCAAACTTTGGGTCTGCTACGTGGATGACATCTTTGTCATCATTAAACAAAACAAATTAGAGGAAACCTTCAAGACCATCAATAATACCCTCACTGGCATAAAATTCACTAACGAGCAGGAAAACAACAATAACTGCCATTCCTAGATATTGCAGTACAGCGAACAGCCAATGGGGAACTTCAAACCAGCATCTACAGGAAAACAACACATACGGACCAAATGTTGAACTACAGAAACAATCATCGGAACATCTGCAAACAAAGCTGCATTAGAACATTATTTCAGTGAGCCACACACTCTGCAGCACAGAGGAACTACAAAGAGCAGAGGAAAATCACCAATACAATGTTTTCTAGAAGAACGTGTACTCAATGAACACAGTCCGCTGATTTCTCAGCAACAACTCAACCAAGCAGACAAAACACATGTAGATACCCTAGCCACACTCCCCTACATCAAAGACATCTCAGAAATGACTGCCAGACTACCCAGACCTCCTGGTGTCACAAACCCACCAACCCACTAAAACAGCAGCTTAAAAGACCCTATACAGACAACAAGCAAAACAAATGTCATTTACAATATATCTTGCAAGAACTGTAACAAACACTACGTTGGACAAACAGGCAAAAAAACTAGTCACCAGGATATTTGAACATCAACTAACCACAGATAGACGTGATCCACTCTTACTAGTATCTTTACAGATAGATGAGGAAGGACACCACTTCGACTGGGACAACACATCCATCTTAGGACAAACCAAACAGTGAAATGCGCGAAAATTCCTAGAAGCATAGCATTCCAACTGAAACCTTAACAACAAACACATTGACTTGGATCCCATTTTCCACCCCGAGAAAAAGAAAAGGAAATGACATCCCCACAGGAAATTACGTCACCAACCCAAGGAAACCTAAACACATAAATAAAAAATGGACCATACCACCAGTGCTTCACCAGAGGCTCACTGATGATGTTACCTAGTATGTTAATGAAAGCAGACTTTCCAGCTCAGCGAGCAAATTTACATCCAGAACCTCAATTTGAGCTACAAAAGGAGCTGCCGGCAGTTTCCTTTCGAGAGCTATCATGAGAGACTCCATTGTTCAACACTTGACTTCATATGTTGATTGAATCCTTAAGAGGTATGGCACAGTGGGCGGCACGGTGGCACAGTGGTTATCACTGCTGCCTCACAGCACCAGAGACCCGGTTCAATTCCCGACTCAGGTGACTGACTGTGTGGAGTTTGCGCATTCTCCTCGTGTCTGCGTGGGTTTCCTCCGGGTGCTCCGGTTTCCCTCCACAGTCCAAAAAAAATGTGCAGGTTAGGTGAATTGGCCATGCTAAAGTGCCCATAGAGTTAGGTTGAAGGGATAACGGTAGGGGTATGGGTGGGTTGCACTTTGGTAGGTCGGTGTGGTCTTGTTGGGATTACACCGGAAGTAATCTAATCTAATCTAAAAGGTACCTAATGTTGCTCCATGCAACATTAGTGTTACTTTCTCATAGCGGTCAGTAGGTCTCAAAATATGTCAATACTTGAAAGTATCAAGTATTCAATCAAATGGATTATGAAACATTTATTCAGTGACAGAAAATGTCAAAAATAGTGTAAAAATAACAACAGATCCTTTGCACTAAGCAAGGGCTGCATGCCATGTAACTAACATAAAGTTTAACTATTAAAGGATGTGCAAATCTAACTCATTCATCATAGAGACTGGTTTCTCTTTGATACCTCAAGCTTGCTGATGCACTGCGGTCTTGGATGTCCTTCTTGGTCAATGCCTGGACAATCATACTCATCTGCATTATCAGACGAATGCTGTTCATTCCATGTTTCCTTTTTGTCTATGCTCTTTTTCTGCTTGAGTTGCACTATTATGTACTGGGCATTTGTCTGGGCTCTGATCAGAACTAAAGAATATACAAACTCTTGGTTTGTTGCAATCCAACAAGGAGGTTTTATTCCAAAGCAATGCACTGTGTAAAGCTCAAAACAAGTATGAATAAGCCAAAACTCTGACTGATGACTCACCAATGTTTATGTGACATGCCTCTTAAAAAAAACACTGCCCTAACATAGCATACTTGGAGAAAGTGAGGAGCTCAGAGTCGAGAGTGTAGTGCTGGCAAAGCACAGCAGGTCAGGCAGCATCTGAGGAGCAGGAGAGCTGATGTTTTGGGCATTAGCCCTTCATCAGGAATCTGATGAGTTTCATCTGAGTTTCATTCCTGATGAAGACCTTACGCTCTAAACGTCGATTTTCCTGCTCCTCAGATACTGCCTGACCGGCAGTGCTTTTTCAGCACCACATTCTCAACTCTTGATTCTTATCAGTTTATGGTTTTCATCAGGGTATGATCATCAATGATAGGCTACCCTGGTTCTCCCAGCAGCTGCGACCCTGGAAGGAAGCAGGAACTGAAGGAGTAGAATTCTGGACATAATAGCTTAGCCCCTCTACCAAGAAAAATTCACTGTTACACATCATATGTTCTTGCAAAATTGACTTGGGTGCAAATGTGATAGTCTAAAAATTTTGAATTCCACTTGTAGCTATGGAATGTGTAACAGAAGTTCCAAGTCCATGTGACATTTTAAAATTACGTTTCAGTGAGGAGAATATATCTTTCATGATTGGTTAAGGCCATAATTTGAAATTTGTCTCCTTGCACAATGAATGACCTCCAATCAACTGGAATTTAATGCCTGATGGGTAGCATTACTGAATATGTAGATGCAGAAGTAATGCAATTGCTTTTAACAGAGCCTTAGATTCAAATAATTTTATTTTGTCCCCAAAAAGGCAAAATGTTAACTTACTCTGCCTACTTTGGATGTGAGGCAGTGATTTTGTATTGTTGTTGCACAACTGACTTTGATGTGAAGATAGCAAGGTTTTAATTTCATGTCATTTTGAGTGACTTGCAGTCTCCACCTGAGTTGTAGGATAACCTCCCCCTCCCAATCCTTCATGTAACCTTTAGTGTTGCTGTCGATGTGTCCCTGATAACCCTTTGGCCTCCCTGATACCTTTCAGTCCCTTTATATAATCATTAATGTCCCTGGTTTACCCCCAGAACCCATGGTGACGCGAATTGCCAAGCTCTTGTTGGCCATATACCCACCCCAGAGTACTAGTAACATATTAAAGGTCACCTCAGTTTACAGTACCTCCTACACTGTTTGAAATCCTATTCTTCTATCCTGAATTGCTCCTTTCATTGTAATCATTCCCTCAGTGATGGTGAGGGCAGCACAGTGGCTCAGTGTTTAGCATTGCTGATTCGCAGTGCCAGCAACCTGGATTTGATTCCTGTCTCAGACGACTGTCTGTGTGGAATTTGAATATTCTCCCTGTGTCTGCATGAGTTTCCTCCAGGTGATCCAGTTTCCTCCGACAATCCAAAGATGTACAGGTCAGGTGAAATAGCCATGCTAAATTGCTTATAGTGTTTGGTGCATTCGTCAGGGGTAAATATCGGGTAGGGGAATGGTTCAGATGGGTTAGTCTTCGGTGAATTGGTGTGGACTTATTGGGCCAAAGGGTCTGCTTTCATACTACAGGGAATCAAATCTAATCAAGAGTTTCAAGGAGCGATTCAGTCCAATGAACCCCATTCCCAGACTTGAGTTTCTAACTCTTCCCAGGATTCCATTGACTTTCGGGAATGAAGTGTTATTAGAAATAGGAAGGAAAATGGAGCTGAGTATATCTGATCAGCTATGATCATATTAAATGGTGGAGCAGACTTGATGGGCCAGATAGCCTAATTATGCCCATTTGTCTTACGGTGCTATGACTCCAATTGCCTCCTGACTATTACATCGAAATGTAACATGACTAATTGTGACCTTGGACTGGCTTGACAAGACTATCTGGCTGCACCCAACCCAGCCCCTGGACTGATTTCTCCACAGCACCCGACTGGTGTATCTGGAGTCCCCAGACTGGTTACATTTGAGCTGTAAGGCTGACCATGGCTCAGGGTAGGCAGTAACATAGTAGTAATGTCACTCAACTAGTAATTCAGAACACTGTGCTAATATTCTGAGGGCATGTGTTCAAAAAGTTCAAGTAATAATCCTCAAACTGAAAGCTAGTCACATTAATGGTAAGCATGCAACTATTATTGATTGTCATAAACTCCATCTTCTGTCGAGGAACCTTCCAACCACAAGGGATGAATGCAGACTTCTCCAGCTTCCTCATTTCCCCTCCTCCCACCTTATCTCAGTCCCCACCCTCGGACTCAGCACCGCCTTCTTGACCTGCAATCTTCTTCACGACCTCTCTGCCCCCACACCCTCTCGGGCCTAGCACCCTAACCTTAACGTCCTTCCACCTATCGCATTCCCAACGCCCCTCCTCCATACCTTTTATCTTAGCCTGCTTGGCACACCCTCCTCATTCCTAAAGAAGGGCTTATGCCCAAAACGTCGATTCTCCTGCTCTTTGGATGCTGCCTGACCTGCTGTGCTTTTCCAGCAGCACATTTTTCAACTATAAATCCCATCTGGTTCACTTTTGGGAAAAAAATCTGCCATCCTTGGTAGGCCTACACATAACTTCAGACCCACAGTAAAGTTGTTGACTCCTAATTTCTTGCTGAAATGGACTAGCAAGCCACTCAGTCATATATCAAACCACTGGAAATTCTGAAGAAAGGAATGAAACTGACAGACTACCTGGCACTAAACAAAGCACCTCAAATAACAATGGCACGTACAGCCATGTCAATCTCGCAAGGTCTTTCTCATCAACATCTCAGGCTTCTGCAAAAGTAGTGAGACCCGTCCCAAAGACTGGGCAAGCAATATCCTGACATAGTCATACTCACTGAAACACATCATACAGACAATGTCATAGGCAGCATTATTGCCATGCTGAATATCCTGTCCTACCAGCAGGTACTGGAAGAAGCAGTAGAGTGCCAAGGAAACAAACTGTTCTCTAGATGAGAAACTTCAATGACCATCACCAATTGTACTGCAATTGGCTGAAATGGCTGATTCTGAGAAAGAACGCACCTACTAGACTGGGTCTGTGACAACTTGTGTGAGAACCAACAAGAGGGAAAACCGACTTTACCAATCCACCTGTCACAGACGCATCCATCCACACTGCCCTTGTGGAAAAAAAGTCTTGTCTTCACAATGAAGATACACCCCAGTGTGTTGTGTGATTCTACGACCATGCAAAATTGGAAATACTTCAAATAGTTCCAGCAACTCAAAACTGGACATCCATAAGGAATTGTGGGATATCAGCAGCAGCAGACTGTATTCAACCCACAATGTGCAACCTCGTGACCGAGCATATTCCCCGACTCTACCATGACCAAAGAGCTGTGTTCAACACTGGTTCAATGAAGTGTATAGAAGGGCATGTCAGTAACAGCATGAGACTAAAATAAGTTATGAAAATAGTGAAGCTTTCATACAGGACTACTTCAGTGTCAAACAACTGAAGTAGCACACAGCTGAAGAGGCTTAGTGGTCCTGCTTCTCAGATGCTGCCTGACCTGCTGTGCTTTTCCAGCAACACAACTCTCAACTCAGGCTAAGTGGTCCCACAACCAACAAATCAGATCTAATCTCATTCAATAATGATTGGTGGTGGACAATTAAACAACAGGATGTATAAGCTCAACAAATATCTAAATCCTCATCACTAAGAGATCCAAATACAACAGTACCATGGATAATGCTGGGTTATTTGCATCAACCTTCAGTTAAAAGTGCTGAGTGCATGATCCATCTCAACCTCCTCCTGAAGTCCTCAGCGTAAAAACGCCAGTCTTGTCGTTGAACCAGTTCAATTCAATCCATGTGATATCAAGAAACACCGAATGCAGAATTTCCTACAAAGGCTTTGGGGCCTCACAACATTCTGACAACATAGCACTGAAGCTTTGTGCTTCAGAGTTAGCAGTGCCCCTAGCCAAACTATTTCTGTACAGCTACCTAACAATGTGGAAAATTATCTAGGTATGTCCTGTATATAAAAAGCTAGACACACCTAACCCCCAATTACTGCCCCTTCGGTTGACTTTAAATTATCAAAGTGATAGATGGGGTAAACACAATGCTATCAAGCAGCATTGCAAAGAAACAACCTGCTCAGTGACATACAGTTTGTGTTCCCTCAGGTCTACTCAGTTTCTGACCTTCTTACTCTCTCGGTCCAAACATCGACAGAGAGCTAAACTACAGAGGTAATGTGAGAGCTACTGCACTTGACGTTACAATAGCATTTGGCTGAGGACCCCTAGTAAAATTGGAGTCAGTGGGAATTGGGAGAAATTCTCCAGTGCTGAGAATCATACCTATCACAAAGGAAGTTGGTTGTGGTTGTTGGACAGCAATCATCTCACCCCCAAGGTATCACTGCAGGAGTTCCTCAGTGTTCGAAGTCCAACCATCTTCAGTTGCCTCATTCATAACCCTCCCTCCATTATAAAGCCAGAACTGTGGATGTTCACTGAAAATTTAACAATATTCATTAGTCTGTATCCATATGCAGCAATACCTGGACAACATCCAGGCTTAGGCTAATAAGTGACAATTAGCATGTATACCACACCAGTACCAGCTCCAATAAGAGAAAACCTAACCAATGCCTTTTGAATTTCAACAACATTGTCATTGCTGAACACATTACGGTAGTTACCATTGACCAGAAATTGAAATGGGCCAGCTACATATATTTTATGTATACTGCAGCCACAAGATCATGTATGAAGTTAAGTATTCTGAGACATGTAATTCACCTAATACCACCTTGTGCACCATCTACAAGGCTCAAATGAGGAGTGTGATGGAATACTCTCCACTTATCATGTGAGTGAAGCTCCAAAACACTCAAGAAGCTTAACACCACTCAGGACTTAGTAACGACTTAATCGGCACCCCATTCACCACCTTCAACATTCTCTCATTTCACCAATGATACATAGTGGTGTGGTATGTGCCATTTATTAGATATTTGGCAGTAACTCACCAAAGCTGAAAATGTGTTGCTGGAAAAGCGCAGCAGGTCAGACAGCATCCAAGGAATAGGAAATTCGACATTTCGGGCATAAGCCCTTCATCAGTAACTCACCAAAGACCTTCTGACAACCCCTTCCAAACCCCACCTGGAATAACAAGGACAATATACAAATAAAAATACCACTCTACACAAGGTCCCCTCCAACTTGACTTAAGAACTATATCGCCAGTCCTTCAATGCCTTGGGTAAAAATCCTTGAACTCCCTTCTAAACAGTAGCATGGATGTCTCTACAGTTACTAACTCTGAATTTCATATCACAAATTTGTATATTTTACAGGGAGGAGAGGAGAATTAGCATAGAATTAGGCAAGTTTGGCTAGTAATAAGATACGTCTTGTAGATGGCACATACTGCTGCTACTGATCATCAGAAGAGGCAATGAATGTTGTGGGTGTGGTGCTAATGAAGTGACCTGCTGTGTCCTGAATGGTGCCAAACTTCTTGAGCCTTGCTGAAGCTACACTCATCCAGGAAGTGGGGATATTCCATCACACTCCTGACTTATGCCTTCTAGGTGGTAGTCACGCTTTAGGGAGTCAGGAGATGAGTTACTCACTGCAGGTTTCCTAGCATCTGACCTGCTGTTGTAGCCATTGTATTTACATAACTAGTCCAGTTGAGTTTTTGGTCAATGGTAACCCCCAGCATGTTGACAGTGAGGAATTCCGTAATGGTAATTGCTCTGAATGTAAAGGGATGATGGTTAGATTGCCTCTTTTTGGAGATGTTCATTGTCTGACATTTGTGTGATGGGAATGTTACTTAGCATTATTCAGCCCAAGCCTGGATATTTTCCAGGTCTTGCTGCATTTGAATATGGGCTGCTTTGGTATCTGAGGAGATGTGAATGGTCCTGAACATTGTGCAAACATCTTCATATCTGACCTGAAGATCAAGGAAAGGTCATTTATGAAACAGCTGAAAACGGTTGGGCTGAGGACGCTATCCCAAGGAATTTTCAGGAAGTTTTTAGAACAGTGATAGCCCCTACCTCTGAGTCAGGAGGCTTGGGTTCTAGAGTCACCTGCTCCAGAGGTGTGTAATATCATTTCTGAGCAGGTTGATTAGAAAATCTGTATCATGAATACATCTGTTTCCTCATGTCCTTTAGGAAAGGAAACTGCCATCTTTACCTGCTCTGGCCTACATGTGACTCCAGACCCAGAACAATATTGACCCTTAACTGACCAATGGGCAGTTAGGGATAGGCAATAATTGTATACCTAACCAGCGATGCCTCATCCTGTTAATGAATAAAAAAGAAGGAGCTCCTGCAAAGATGTCCTAGAGCTGAGATGACCAACCTCCAACAGTCAAAACTATCTTCCTTTGTGCCAGATAGAGGGGAACTACCACTGCAGACCTACCGCCTACCATTTCCCATTGACTCCAATTTAGCTGCAGCTGCTTGATGCCCCAAATGTGGCCTTGATGTCAAGATATCACTTATATATCCACAATCCATATATGTCAGTACAATATAGATTAATCTCGTAAGAGTGCAAACCTAAAAGATCTGCATGACTAATGAAATCATATTTAAAAATCACACAATACCAACTTATAATCCAACAGGTTTATTTGGAAGTGCAAGCTTTTGAAGTGCTTCTCCTTCATCAGGTACCTAGTGGGGCAGGATCATAGGACACAGAATTTATGGTAAAAGGTCAAAGTGTCATGCAACTGATGCAGTGTCTTGAACAAATTTAGATTACTGTTAAGTCTTTAATCACTTAGAATGGGGTTGCAGGTTTTGATTCATTAATATGTGAATCCCAGAACTTCTTTCAAGTCACATTCCTGAGATAATTTAAGGTTTTGTAAAAAAAAAGGTGACAGCTCAGACAATGCATTAAAGGTGTGAGGTTAGAATCTGTCTGTATCCTGACCTTAAGTCAGACTGGCTCTGTTTCTAAAGTAGGAATTTATAAAATGTCACATGGACTGACTGCATATAGATTGTGTGCTTTTTGAACAAATAGCATATATCTGTAATTGTTTCAGTGACTCCTCGCCCTGGGTCCAGAGTAAGAAAATGGTGTCAAGAAATGTAGTGTGTAGTGTTGGTTTGAGGTCCTATGCAGCAAAGAAGTCTCGTTCAGATTTGTGCATGACATCTCTTTTCTCCTCCTTAGATGATGCTAATGAGATTTTGAAGAAAGGTGAGGCCTCATTCGTAATGTTGGTAAAGAAGAGGATTTCTGGAGGTGCTACTATTCTCACTGTGAACGACCAAGCTTATCTTGATGGACTTAAAATATTTTATAGAAGAAATTAATCCTGTCTTGCCAGATTCACTTTCAGTAAGTTACAAACATTATATATGGGTTACAGTCATGATAATGAGCCAGCTTTAAAATATTGAAGTCAGAGGGTTTAAATAATTTGATCTGAGGTACTCATCTAGATTTCCCATCCAGCCAAGAGCTCACTGAAGGAGGTCTGGGAGTCTTTATGAGAACAAAACGTCTTAAAGATATGGTTGATTAATGATAAGTGACTATATTGCAGGAACTTGAGTGAGCAGTGATTCTCAATTTTATGCTGTCAGAGTTTGAACTGTGAAGAATCATGGGCTCCACATGGGCAATATTATGTCTCTGGTAGCAGTGTTAGACTATAGAATTACACCTAGAGTATCTCATTAACAAGGCTCCAAATCTAATTTACATGTGTGTCAGAACAAAGTTTAAAAAAGAGGGATAACACAAAGGAAGGTTAACCCAATATGGAGGCATTAAAGTAAAATGACAAAAGATGGAACAGTACATGAAGTGATATGCTCAGTTTTCCAAATTAAAAGATTGCTTCGGGAAACAAGGGAACATTGGACTTTGTAATTATAGCAGCTACACCAGTGTCACCTACTTCCTTTAAAGCTTCATGCGGAAATCCAGTTGATTCAGGGATTCGTTATTCTTTAAGACATGGAACAAAGAAAATTACAGCACACGAACAAGCCCTTCAGCCTTCCAAGCCTGCACCGATCCAGATACTCTATCTAAACCTGCTGCCTATTTTCTAAGGGTCTGTATCCCTCTATTCACCGTCCATTCTGTCTGGATACATCTTAAATGATGCTATCGTGCCTGCCTCTACCACTTCCACTGGTAACGCATTCCAGGCATCCACTACCCTCTGCTGTAAAGAACTTTCCATACATATCTCCCCTAAATGTTTCCCCTCTCACTTTGAACTTGTGTCCCCGAGTAATTAAGTCCCCCACTCTGGGAAAGAAGCTTCTTGCTGTCCACTCTGTCTATATCTCTCATGATTTTGTAAACCTGAATCAGGTCCCCCCTCAACTTTCTAATGAAAATAATCCTTATCTACTCACAGTCTCTTCAGAGCTAGCCCCCTCCATAACAGGCAACATCCTGGTGAATCTCCTCTGCACCCTCTCCAAAGCATCCACATCCTTTTGACAATGTGGCAACTAGAACCGCACGCAGCATTCCAAATGTGGCCGAACCAAAGTGGTGTACAACTGTAACATGATCTGCTAACTCTTGTATCAGTATTCCATCCGATGAAGGAAAGCATGCCTTCTCGACCACTTTATTGACCCACAATGCCACCTTCAGGGAACAATGGACCTGAACACCCAGATCTCTCTGTACATCAATTTTCCCCAGGACTTTTCCACTTACTATATAGTTCGCTCTTGAATTGGATCTTCCAAAATGCATCACCTTGCATTTGCCCGGATTGAACTCCATCTGCCATTTCTCCGCCCAAATCTCCAATCTATCTATATTACGCTGTATTCTCTGACAGTCCCTTTCACTATCTGAAACCTCACCAATGTTAGTGTCATCTGCAAACTTGCTAATCAGACCACCTATACCTTCCTCCAAGTCATTTATGTATGTCACAAACAACAGTGGTCCCAGCACAGATCCCTGTGGAATACCACTTGTCACAGGTCTCCAAATCTGCCTCTGATACAGGGGTGTGTAATGTACAATAGCTCGCCGCTTGTGCCCAGAGCAGCTCAGAAGAGATTCATTCTCTTCTTCAGCCTGCAAAGGCTTTCAGAATTGGAGGTATCTCGACTGCTTAATGTAGAGTGAGAACTGTCAGAAAGGCAGGTGAGGATCCATGCACGTTTTCCTCTGCATCTTTTGTGAGTTTGCAGCTTTCATATGGTCCACATGCTTGTTCAGGACTGTTACACATATCCAAACTTTATATGTCATTGGGATGGAGCTCACATTGACCATGCCTCTGAATCATGCAGGGTCATTCCCATTCTTCCTACATCAAACTTCATCCCCTGAAATAAACTGTCTTTCTTGTCCCGTGGAGTCATTGGTGATCCTGATGCCATTTCACCATCCCCTCCAGGTCCAGGAAGATTAGATTTAACCTTGTATGGAATTCTCACCCCAGTAGCAACTCTGCTGGAGCTATTTCCATACTTATATGAGGGATAGTTCTATAATCAAATAGGAACCAGGACAGTTTGATATCTAATGAAGCTGTAGGCTGTTTCTTTAAGCCTGCTTTCGAAGTTTGGACTGCTTTTTCTGCCAAACTGTTGGATGATGGGTGGTATGAAGCTATACATATATGATGAATACCACTCTCTCAGCGGAGCAGGTAAGGGCTGTTTGGCAGTGGCTGCTTGAAGGCTCGGTGACGTTTGTTTAACGGTTTAAATTTGAAAGTTTTTTTTTTAAAAAAGCGCGGAGCGGACCCGGAAGCTGGTGTAGCGCAAGCTTACCTGGGTAGGTTTTTTCCTATAAAGGCGCGCAGGAGAGGAACCCGAGGCACTACAGGGGTAGTGCCCTCCTCCTCTAACCTAATAATAAGACCTGTTGTGGTAAGCAGGTAAGTGCTGCATTTTGCTTGTTCTATTCTTTAGACCTAGTTTTTTTTTAAAAAAGGTTACTTTTAGAGGCATGGCAGTGAAGGCAGTGCAATGTTCCTCTTGCAACATGTTTGAGGTGAGGGATGCCATGGTTGTCTCTGCTGATTTCACTTGCAGGAAGTGCACCCATCTCCAGCTCCTCCAAGACCGTGTTAGGGAACTGGAGCTGGAGTTGGATGAACGTAGGATCATACGGGAGGCAGAGGGCGGTCATAGATCGGAGCTTTAGGGAAGTAGTAACTCCAAAGATTGCAGACAGATGGGTGACAGTGAGGGGGACTGGGAGGAAGCAGCCAATGCAGGGACCCCCTGCGGCCGTTCCCCTCAAGAACAAATATACCGTTTTGGATACTTGTGGAGGGGACGACTTACCAGGAGTAAGCAATGGGGTTCAGGCCTCCGGCACGGAGCCTGTCCCCGTTGCTCAGAAGGGAAGGGTGGAGAATAGCAGAGCAATAGTTATTGGGGACTCGATAGGTCGGGGCACAGATAGGCGGTTTTTTGGGGGTGAGAGAGACTCACGTTTGGCATGTTGCCTCCCAGGTGCAAGGGTACGTGATGTCTCTGATCATGTTTTCTGGGTCCTTTAGGGGGGAGGGGGAGCAGCCCGAAGTCGTGGTCCACATTGACACCAACGACATAGGTAGGAAGAGGGATGAGGATATTAGGCAGGCTTTCAGGGAGCTAGGTTGGAAGCTCAGAGTTAGAACAAACAGAGTTGTTGTCTCTGGTTTGTTACCCGTGCCACGTGATAAAGAGTCGAGGAATAGGAAAGAGAGCAGTTAAATGCGTGGCTACAAGGATGGTGCAGGAGGGAGGGATTCCAGTATCTGGATAACTGGGATTCTTTCTGGGGAAGGTGGGACCTCTATAAACAGGATGGTCTACACCTGAACCTGAGGGGCACCAGTATCCTTGGGGGGAGGTTTGCTAGTGCTCTTCGGGGGGTTTAAACTAACTCTGCAGGGGCATGGGAACCTAGACTGTAGCTTTAGGGTGCAGGACCTGGAGTGTAGGGAGGCTGCCTGTAAACAGGAAGGTGGCTTGAAGTGTGTATACTTCAATGCGAGAAGTATACGAAATAAGGTAGGTGAACTTGCAGCGTGGGTTGGTACCTGGGATTTCGATGTTGTGGCTATTATGGACAGGGACAGGACTGGCTGTTGCAGGTTCCAGGGTTTAAATGTTTTAGTAGGGTAAGAGGTGGGGGTAAAAGAGGGGGAGGTGTGGCTTTGCTTGTCAAAGATAGTATTACAGCGGTGGAAAGGGCGATGGATGAAGACTCGCCATCTGAGGTAGTTTGGGCTGAGCTTAGAAATAGGAAAGGTGAGGTCACACTGTTAGGAGTTTTCTACAGGCCTCCTAATAGTCCTAGAGACGTAGAAGAAAGGATTGCGAGGATGATTCAGGAGAAGAGTGAAAGTAATAGGGTGGTTGTTATGGGGGACTTTAACTTTCCAGATATTGACTGGGAAAACTATAGCTCGAGTACGTTAGATGGGTCAGTGTTTGTCGAATGTGTGCAGGAGGGTTTCCTGACACAATATGTAGACAGGCCAACAAGAGATGAGGCCATACTGGATTTGATTCTGGGTAACAAACCAGGCCAGGTGTTAGAATTGGAGATAGGTGAGCACTTTGGGGACAGTGACCACAATTCGGTGACTTTTACTCCAGTGATGGAGAGGGATAAGTGTGCACTGCAGGGCAAGAGTTATAGCTAGGGGCAGGGAAATTATGATGCGGTGAGGCATGACTTAGGATGTGTGGCTTGGAAAAGTAGGCTTCAAGGGAAGGGCGCTATCAATATGTGGAGCTTGTTCAAGGAGCAACTATTGAGTGTCCTTGATAAGTATGTACCTGTCAGGCAGGGAGGAAAGGTCGTGTGAGGGAGCCGTGGTTTAATAAGGAATTGGAATCCCTTGTTAAAGGGAAGAGGCGGCCTATGTAAAGATGAGGCGTGAAGGTTCAATTAGGGCGATTGAAAGTTATAAGGTAGCCAGGAAGGATCTAAAGAGAGAGCTAAGAGCAGCAAGGAGGGGACATGAAAAGTCCTTGGTTGGTAGGATTAGGGAAACCCCAAAGGCTTTCTATAGGTATGTGAGGAATAAAAGAATGACTAGGGTAGGAATCTGTCCAGTCAAGGAAAGTAGTGGGAAGTTGCGTGTGGAGGCTGAAGAGATTGGGGAGACACTGAATGAATACTTTTCGTCAGTATTCACTCAGGAACAGGACATTGCTGCCGATGTAAATATTGAGTCACAATCAATTAGAATGGATGGCTTTGAGGTATGTAGGGAAGAGGTGTTGGAAATTCTGGAAAGGGTGAAAATAGATAAGTCCCCTGGGCCTGATGGCATTTATCCTAGGATTCTCTGGGAAGCAAGGGAGGAGATTGCAGAGTCATTGGCCTTAATTTTTATGTCCTCATTGTCTACAGGAATAGTGCCAGAAGACTGAAGGATAGCAAATGTGGTTCCCCTGTTCAAGAAGGGGAGTAGGGATAACCCTAGTAACTATAGGCCGGTGAGTCTCCCTTTTGTTGTGGGCAAAGTCTTAGAGAGAATTGTGAGAGATAGGATTTATGAACATCTGGATAGGAATAATGTGATCAAAGATAGTCAGCATGGTTTTGTGAAGGGCAGGTCGTGCCTCACAAGCCTTATTGAATTCTTTGAGAAGGTGACTAAGGAGGTGGACGAGGGTAAAGCGGTAGATGTGGTGTATATGGATTTTAGTAAGGCGTTTGATAAGGTTCCCTATGGTAGGCTACTGCAAAAAATACGGAGGTATGGCATTGAGGGTGAGTTGGAGGTTTGGATTAGGAATTGGCTGGCTGGAAGAAGACAGAGGGGAGTAGTTGATAGTAAAGGTTCATCTTGGAGTGCAATTACTAACGGTGTTCCGCAAGGATCTGTTTTGGGACCATTGCTGTTTGTCATTTTTCTAAATGACCTGGAGGAGGGGCTAGAAGGTTGGGTGAGCAAGTTTGCGGATGATACGAAAGTCGGTGGAGTTGTTGACAATGAAGAAGGATGTGGCAGGTTACAGCGGGATATAGATAAGCTGCAGTACTGGGCAGAAAGGTGGCAAATGGAGTTCAATGTAGGTAAGTGTGAAGGAGTAACAAGAAGATGGGGTACTGGGCTAATGGTCGGATACTTGGTAGTGTGGATGAGCAGAGGGATCTTGGTGTCCATGTACACAGATCTCTGAAAGTTGCCACCCAGGTAAATAGTGCTGTGAAGAAGGCATATGATGTACTGGCTTTTATTGGTAGAGGAATTGAGTTCCGGAGTCCTGAGGTCATGTTGCAGTTGTATAAGACTCTGGTGCGGCTGCATCTGGAGTATTGTGTGCAGTTTTGGTCGCCATACTATAGGAAGGATGTGGAGGCACTGGAACGGGTGCAGAGGAGGTTTACCAGGATGTTGCCTGATATGGTAGGAAGATCGTATGAGGAAAGGCTGAGGTACTTGGGGCTGTTCTCATTGGAGAAAAAAAGGTTTAGGGGTGACTTGATAGAGGTGGACAAGATGATTAGGGGTTTAGATAGGGTTAACCATGAGAACCTTTTTCCACGTATGGAGTCAGCTATTACGAAGGGGCATAGCTTTAAATTAAGGGTGGTAGGTATAGGACAGATGTTAGGGGTAGATTCTTTACTCAGCGAGTCATGAGTTCATGGAATGCCCTGCCAGTAACAGTGGTGGACTCTCCCTCTTTATGGGCATTTAAACGGGCATTGGATTGGCATATGGAGGATAGCGGGCTAGTGTAGGTTAGATGGCTTGGATCGGCGCAACATCGAGGGCCAAAGGGCCTGTCCTACGCTGTATTTTTCTATGTTCTATTTGACTTTAAGAAATACTCAAATTCCCTGTTGGTAAATGAAGACTTTTTACCTATGACTTCTGGGAGTCCGTGCATTGAAAAGATGCACAGTTTTTCTATTTTCATAACTTGTGTTTGACAAGTGAACTCTATGCACACCCAACCACTTTGAGTGGGTGTCCACAATGGCCAAGAACATTGAGCCATGAAAAGACTTACATAATTGACGTGTAATCGAGTCCAGGGTTTACCCTGCCTGTCCCATTAATGTGAGGGGAGCGGCTGGCGGTAATGTTTGTCCTTGTTGGGTCTCTGGACACTGCACCAGCAGCACAACTTTGTCTACATCCAACCCTGGCCACCAGATATAACTTCTCACAACATCTTCATTTCAAAACCCCTGGATGACTCTGATGGAGTTCAGCCAGTATCTGATGGTGACATTTGCTTGGGACAATCATTCATGCTTCCCTTAATAATATGCAATCTTCTACTGTGATCTGGTCTCTGCAGATCTAAAAAAGTTTCAATTCTGTTTGTGATGGCCTTTTTGTTTCCCCCACCACCAGCTGTTTCAGTTTTGCCAGGACTTAGGGAAATTAATTGTAGCAAACTTGTGGGAGTCCTCACCTCACCACAGTTGCAACTATGCATGGCTCATGTTCAGCTTCTTGAAGGACAGTCCCTCCATACCAACTTTGCATATACAAGGGATTAAGTATTTATCCAATTGCAAAATATGGTTTATCATTGTTTAAAAACCCACAAAGGTGAACTGACCCATTGGCTTCACAGTCCAGTGCTGTTCATTTCATACACTGGACTGGTTTGGTGATTCCTTCACCTTCCAGTCTTCTGATTTTTGCTTCTATGTTTGCCTCTAAGGAAAATGTCACTGGCTGGGCCTTGCAGACATGTGGAATTGCTTCCTGGTCAACATACAAGGTGGCCATGGCTTCTTTGATAGTCCCTAGATCTTCCTGAAAAACTTTCCAATATTTCAGTCCAAGAGGACTTCACTCAGGCAGCCATTTTCTAATCAAAAATATTGAGCTAATCTAGATGTATCTTTCTCATGTAATTTCACCTCATGAACTTGGGCCCAAGCTTTTTACTATAATCAGTAGGAATTGAACCAGCTGCTTCTCATTAGAGATTGGAACTGCAGTTGTACCCTTAATTTGTAAAGGTTCCCTGGTATAGGATCTCAGTCTAACCAAACTTTAGAGTTGGAGTTCAGAGCGTATTTTGTTAAGATTGTTTCTGCGACCTCTGAAAAGGCTGTGCCAATATCACCCTCCTGATAGTAACTATTTAACTAGATATTTATCTTGATTGTTCTGATTTGGACAGCAAAAGATCCCTAGACATAAGTTGAGTAAGAGAATTCATAGGCTGATACTTGGAAGAGTGCACACCCTGGAGAGTCCACTTACATCTGAGTTGGAACAGTTAAATTGCTTAGCAACATCCAAATCAGAACAATCAAGATAAATATCTAATTAAATGGTCACCCAATTCTAAGGAGGTTGCTATTGGCATAGCCTTTTCAGAGATCCCATTTATCTGTGTTTGGCCCATATCCCTCTAAACCTTTCCTATCCATTAACTTGTCCAAATATCTTTTAATGTTGTAATTGTACCTGCCTCTACCACTTCCTCTGGCAGTTCTTTCAACATTTGCATCACTCTGTGTGAAAATGTTGCCTCTCAGGTTCCTTTTAAATCTTTTCCCTCTCATCTTAAACCTATGCCTTTTAGTTTTGGACTCCCCTACACTGGGGAAAAGATCTTGATTATTCATCTTATCTATGCATCTCACGGTCTTGTAAACCTCTGTAAGGTCACCATTTAACCTCCTACACACGAGGAAAAAAATTCCCAGCCTACCCAAGTCTTTCCTGTAACTCAAACCTTTCAGTCTTGGTAACACCTTGTAAATCATTTTTGCACCCTTTCCAGTTTAGTAACATCCTTCCTATAGCAGGGCGACCAGAATTGTACACAGTACTCCAAATGTGACCTTATCATTGTCTTGAACAATTGCAACATGACATCCCAACTCCTGTATTCAATGCTGTCACCAATGTAGCCAAGCATGCCAAACACCTCCTTCACCACCTTGTCTACCTGTGATGAAGGTTTTTGGTAAGGTCCCTCACAAGAGGTTAGTGGGCAAAATTAAAGCAGTTGGATTGGGTGTAACATTTTGACATGAATTAAAAACTTACTGAAAGGCCACAATCAGAGAAGGAATAAATGAGTCTTTTCCAAGTGGCAAGAAATGACTAGTGACAAGGATCAGTGTTTGGGCCCTAGCTATTTACAGAGTATATAACTGACCTGGATGAAGGAACAGAATGCAACATTTCCCATTGTGTGGTTTGAAGAGGGTGCAAGGAGTTCAAAGTATTTTAGACAAGTTGAATCTGTGGGCAAATGCACAGCAGATGCTGTATAATGAAGATAAATGTGATAAGTGTGAAAAATATAAATGGAAAGTATTATTTATATAGAGATATTTTGGGATATATGTTAACATAAAGGGATTTATGTGCCCTTGTACACCAGTCAATGAAATTGGACAGGCAGGTGCATCAATCGATTAGGAAGGCAATTTATTTTAATTCACTTGTGAGATTTGCATGTTGCTGGCTTTTATTTCCTGCCCCTAGTTGCCCTTGGGAAGGTGCATTCCATGTGCTGTAGGTTGATATACAATGCCCTTGGGCTTCATTGAAAGAGGATTGGAGTTCAGAAGTGGGGATGCCTTACTGCAGTTACACAGGTGAGACTACACCTGGAGTCTTGTGTGCAGTTTTGTCTCCCTACCTAAGAAAGGGTATGCTAAAGAAGGTGTGCACTGGAGATTCATGAAGCTGTGACCAGAGCTGGTACCTGGAATAGTAGGCTGTATTCACTAATGTTTAGAAGGATGAGACAGGATCTGATTGAAATGTATAAAATTCTAACAGTGCTAGACAGACTACATGCAGGGAGGATGTTTTCTCTGGGTGGAAGCCTAGAACCAGAGTCAATGTGTTTGAATATGGGGTGGGCCATTTAGAATTGACATGAGGAAACATTTCTTCATTGGAAGGGAAATAAACTTGTGGAATTTTCTACCACAGATGGCTATGGAAGTAGGTCACTGAGTGTAATCAAGGAAGAGATAAAGTTTTAGATATTAAAGGTATCAAGGACCTGGAAGAAAGTGGGAATATGGCATCAAAGTAGAGGATCATCTATGTCAATGTTGAATTGTGGAGCAAGCTTGAAGGATCTGTACCTAATTTCTATGTTGTTTGTTATTCGCTAGTGGAATGTGGGCATTGCTGGCTGGCCAGCATTTATTGCCCATCTCTACTAGCCCTTGAGAAGGCAGTGGTGAGCTGCCGTTTTGAACTGCTGCAATACAAATGCTGTAGGTTTACCTGAATGTCCAATAGGGAGGAAATTCCAGGACTTTGACCTTGCAACAATGAAGGAGCAGAAATATATTTCCAAGTCAGGATGGTGAGTGGCTTGGAGGGAATTTGCAGATGGTTGTGTTCCTATGTATCTGTTGATCTTGTCCTTCTAGATGGAAGTGGTCATGGGTTTGGAAAGTTCTGTCTCAGGATCTTTGATAAATTTCTGCAGTGCATCTTGTAGATAGTACACACTGTTGCTACTGAGCATCAGTGGAGGAGGAAGTGGATACTTGTGAATGGTGTCAATCAAATGGGCTGCTTAAGAAGGTCTCAAGCTTCTTACATGTTATTGAAGTTGCAAACATCCAGGCAAGTAGGGAGTGTTGCACCACACTCCTGACTCATGCCTTATAGATGATGGAAAGGCTTTGAAGAGCAAGGAGGTAAGTTACTCACTGCAGCATATCTGCTCTTGCAGCCATTGTATTTACATGGGTAGATTTAGCTCAGTTGATTGAATGGCTGGTTTGGAATGCACATTGGTACTATAACACGGTTCGGTTGACTTTCTGGTGAATAGTAATCACAAGGGTGTTGTGATATTAATACCATTGTGATGTTAATAGTGATGGCAACATCATTGTATGTCAAGGGCCAGTGGTTAAATGGTCTGTTATTGGAGATAGTCATTGCCTAGCGTTTGTGTGGTGCACATGTTACTTACCACTTTTCAGCCCGGGCCTGGATATTGTCCTCAACTTGCTACATTTGAATATGGACTGATTCAGTATTTGAGGGATTCACAAATGATGCTGAACATCGTGCAATTGTTAGTGAACATTCCCATTTCTGACCTTATGATGAAGAGAAGGTCATTGATGAAGTTTCTGAAGATGGTTGGGCCTAGGACACTATTTTTGAGGAATTCCTGTGGAGATGTCCTGGAGCTGAAATGACTGACTCCAAAAGCCACAATCATTTTCCTATGTGCCAATTAGACTCTAAACAACATAGTTCCCCACTGTTCACTTCAATTGACAAAACCCTAGCCAGAGAAACAATAGCCAACCTACTGGACATACATAACAGAACACAGGAGGCCGAACCTATCAACAAGGACGGCATACTTAAACTACTGGACCTGTGCCTCACCACACACTTTACATTCAACAATCAGATATATGAACAAATCAACGGAACACCCATGGGATCACCAATCTCGGGACTCATAGCAGAGGCAGTTATGCAAAGGTTAGAACATACAGCCATACCACAAATCCAACCCAAACTCTGGATCAGATATGTTGATGACACCTTTGTAATCATCAAAAACACAGATATCGAAAAAACACACCGAATCATCAACGCCACACTCACAGGAATCCGATTCACACGAGAAGAGGAAAAGGATAGCCAACTCCCATTCCTAGACGTGTTAGTAGAGAGAACACCCAATGGAGAATTCGCCACAAGGGTACACAGGAAACCAACACACACAGACCAAGTCTTAAACTATGAAAGTAACCACCCCAACACACACAAACGAAGCTGCATCAGGACACTATTCAAAAGGGCCACAACACACTGCAGTACACCAGAACTGCGAAAAGAGGAAGAGGAACATCTATACAAGGTATTCGCCAAAAACGGATACCCACGCAACTTTATCACCAGATGCCTAAGAGATAGACCGAGGAACGAGGACATGCCACAACCAAAAGGACTAGCCACTCTACCATACGTCAGGAGCGTCTCAGAACTGACAGCCAGACTACTGCGACCCTTAGGACTCATAACAGCACACAAGCCAACATCCACGCTCAGACAACAACTCACTAGAACAAAGGACCCAATACCCAGCATGAGCCAAACTAACGTAGTTTACAAAATACCATGCAAGGAGTGCACAAAACACTATATAGGACAAACAGGAAGACAGCTAACAATCCGCATCCATGAACATCAGCTAGCCACAAAACGACACGACCAGCTATCTCTAGTAGCCATACACTCAGACAACCAGCAACATGAATTTGACTGGGAAAACACCACTATCATAGGACAAGCCACACAGAGAACAGCCAGAGAATTCCTAGAAGCATGGCATTCATCCCCAAACTCCATCAACAGACACATTGACCTGGACACCATATACAAACCACTACAGCTGAAACTGACACCCGGAAACGGCAAGAACATCCATCAACAGACACATCGACCTGGACCCCACATACAAATCACTGCAGCTGAAACTGACACCCGGAAGCGGCAAGAACAAACCAATATAAATACCGGAAGAAACATCAAAGCAGCGCTTCACAGGAGGCTCCAACAGCACTGATGATGTTCCCTAGCCAGGGAACGAAACGTTTGCAGCAAAAACTTCCAGCTCGGCGAGCAGAACCACAACATAGTTTCCCCCGTTTCCCATTGATTCCAGTTTTGCTAAGGCTCTTTGATGCCATATTAAATCAAATGTGACCTTGATATTAAAGGCTGCCACTTTCAGCTAACCTCTGAAATTCAACACTTCAATCCACATTTGAATCAAGGCTGTAATGACGTTAGCAGCTGAGTGGCCCTGGCGGAACACAAACTGGGTATTGGTAAGCAGGTTATTGCTGAGCAGGTGCTGCTTGATAGCACTGTTGATGACACTTTACAAATCATCAAGAGTAGAATGTTGGGGTAATATTTAACTACGTTGAATTTGTCCTGCTTTTTGGAAGCAGACGTACCTGAGAAATGTTCCACATTGCCAGGTAGATGCCAGTGTTGTAGCTGTACTGGAATAGGTTGGAATGGATGCAGCAAGTTCTGAAATGTTGTCCGAGCCCATAGCCTTTGCAGTATCAAGTGCCTCCAAACATTTCTTGATACCGTGAGGAGTGAATCATATTGGCTGAAGACTGGTATTTGAGATGCTGGGGACCCCTGGAAGAGGCTGAGATGGATTATTCACTTGGCAGTTCTGGCTGAAGATTGTTGCAAATGCTTCAGCCTTTTGCATTGATGTGCTGGACTCTTTCATCCTAAACAATGGAAGTATTTGTGTACCCTCCTCTTCCAGTAGGCTGCAGAGCTTAGACCTAATCTGTTGATTGTGGGATCACTGAGCTTATCTATCACTTATGCTGTTTGGCATGGAAGTGGTCTATTTGATAGCTTGACCATGTTGACACCTCATTTTTAGGTATGCCTGATATTGCCTGGTTGATTGGGGAATATGCTGGACCACGAGGTTTCAGATTGTATTGCAGTATGATTCTGCTGCTTTTGGCCCACAGCGCTTCATGGATGCCCAGTCTTGAACTGGTAGATCCGTTTGAAGTCCGTTCCACTTAGTACTGTGATACACCATGCAACACAATGAGGGTGTTCTCAATGTGATGGTGGGACGTCATCTCAAAAGGGACTGTGTGGTGGTCACTTTTATACTGTCATGGACAGATGCCTCTGTAGCATTTTATTGAGGATGAGATCAAACATGTTTTTCCTGCTTGTTTCCCTCACACCTGCAATAGGTCCAGCTAGTAGCTAATTTTGGAGGCCTTTCTGATTTTTCATTCTTTTAGCAATTTGGGGTTGGAGTTGTGAACTGGCAGCTGTGAGCGAAAGAATTCTTTTGGGCTATGGAGAACAGCTTGAGTTAAAAGGAATATAGACCAACCATGCTTTTATTTATTCATGTGGCCAGACCTGAAGTTATTTGCAGATTGGTTCCTGATCAAAAGGTTTGCAGACACTTTGTTACAGTGGAAGAGCAATATGTTTAAACAGAAAGCAGAAGTTAGCTGGTAATGAGGTCAGTACCTGGGAATTGGTTCCAGCCAATCTGGAAAGACTATGTTTCAGCAGATGACATCTTAATGGTAACAGGGACCTTGTGGACAGGATAGTACGCCTGTCAGTATAGTCAGAGTTTGAATTGGGTTTTGGACTGTGTTTTCTCTGAGAAACATTTGGCTGTAGATGCCACAGCATGAAGATTTGAAATCCCTGCCAACCTCTCTTATCAGCTTTTGGAAGTTCAGAAAATAGAAAGTTATAAGTAATACTGCTTTTATCTGAGCTAACAGTAAAGGTGACACTGATTGGCATGGTCAGAAAATCAACCAAGAAACCATTATCTATTCCTGTGGATCAATGCATGATGAAAACCACTTAAGTAATCTGGCCAATTCTGTTATTTTATTTATCCTTTAACTATGTTTGTTTGTCTATACATCTTTTGTGTCACTAGGACAGAAAAACAAAGATTGAAACAAAAATAGAAGTCGGTGGAAAAGCACAGGTCCTCAGAACTGGGTCATCGCATCCAAAACATTAACTCGGATTTCTCTTCATAGATGCTGCCAGATCTACTGAGCTTTCCCAGCAACTTCTGTTTTTGTTTATGATTTTCAGCATCCGCAGTTCATTTGATTTTTATTTAGTGAAAACAAAGGTTCTTGGGTTTATACATAGAGCAATTAGATTAATTTCTGGTTTAATTTTTGCTCTCCTAAAGTTAATTTGTTGTTAATAAATTGCTAAGTCTTTCATTTAAAATACAAACTAGTGTCTAGAATAGATTATTCACAGAGTCTGGAATTAGTTATTCAGAAGTTTGGCTAGGAACCATTGGGTCAATTTTGAGGGTTCTTGAAGGTTTTAATTTTACAATGTTGTGAATACAGAGGTAGAAAGGCTGATCTCACTCCACTGCCTACCTCTATGTTTGAACACTATACCCTTTAGAATCCAACTAGCTCAATCAGTAGCTCTGCTACTCAGCCATTCTTGGTGGTGGACATTGAAATCCCCTACCCAGAATTCATTGTGTGTTCTTGCTACTCTCAGAGCTTCCTACAAATGTTGTTCAACATGGAGGAGTACTGATTCATCAGCTGGGGGACGATGCAAGTGGTAAGCAGCGGCAGGTTTCCTTGCCATGAGACTTCTAATGCCATGAGACTTCATGTGTTCAGTAGGCAATATTGAGGACTCCCAGGGCAACACCCTGGGACTCCACCACTGTACTGTCACCTCTACTGGCTCTGTCCTTCCAATGGGACAGGATAGATCCAGAGATGGTTATGTTGGTGTCTGGGATATTATCTGCAAGATATGATTCTGTGACTATGACTATGTCAGGTTGTTGCTTGACTGGTAGTGAAACAGTTCTCCCAATTTTGGCACTGGCTCGCAGATGTTAATAAAGTGGAATTTTCAGGATATACAGGGCTGTTTCTGTCATTGTCATTTCTGGTGGTTAGATCAATGCCAAGTAGTCAGGTTTCATTTCTTTTGAGTGGCTGTCTAGGTCACTTCAAAGCATGGTTGAGAGTCAACCACATTGCTGCTGTTTTGTTTCTCAGAGCAGCCAACTTGGCAGCTAACTGCTCTGACAGCGCTCTAACTTCCTTAAGTGCTTTTTGATGTAATTGCCTAGAGAGAATACTTTTGTCTATAAATGCTTTGATTTCTCACTTGACAGGTTCAACATCACTGAAGTCACATTTTGTTGCTAGCTGCCTCATTCATCTGTAATATTAGTCAATTGTCTTATTTGCTTCTTGCTTGGTACATCAGAAGATAATTATTTAAATAATTGTATTTTTCTTGTATATTAAATAGATTGTTAGTTCATTCTTTGCTGTGGTGTAGTTATTTTGCTAACTTTTCAAAAATATCTTTCAATTCTTCATCCCTATAGTAGAGAAGTCGGCTATTTTTATTTTGCTACCTGTGATTACCTGTGAAGGAACTGTGCCTTCAAAATGTCACAGTCATTTTTACCAAAATGAGAATACAGAAACAGAAATTGCTAGAGAAATTCAGCAGCCTGGCAATATCTATTGAAGGAAAACAGAACTAATGTTTTGAGTTCAGTGACCCTTGTTTAGAACTAGTGGCAGGTAGGAAAATGTGGTATTTATACTGATTGGGGTGGGGATGGAGTTAAAAGGAGTGAGCTGAAAGGAAACCACAGAGAAGAACGAAAGAGAGAGAAAAGAGAGGCAGACATGCAAGCCAGGGAAGAAGAGAAGCTGGATGGTTGATAATGAGGACCATGGATAGTTGACAATAGGTTGTGTGTGCTGAAAGCAACCTATTACGTGTAAGGACCTGGGATTATGGGAACAAGTAATAGGCATAAAAAGAGGTGATCATGTTTTAAAATTGTTAAATTTGGTGTTGAGTCCTGAAGGCTAGAAAGTACCAAAGCAGAAGTTGAGGTGCTGTTCATCCAGCTTGCATTGAGGTGCAATGTTTTGACGTCATGCTGCTTCAGTTCAGATACAACCAGTATCTATCTACCAAAGCATGTCTTTTTCTTCAGCAGTTCCACAATTGCCCTTGTTATCCAGAGTACTAAGGCAGGCCTCCTAAACAGCCTGCTTTATACTCACTCTGCCTCATAACTACCTAGCATCTACTTGCACTATCCAGCAGCCTGGTTCTATCCTGCTACCACTGAGTAATCAAGTCCATTAAACAAAAACAGGTGTACCAAGTTGGGAAATATCCTGACATCAGCTATTAGTCTCTGTAGCAAAGATCCAGCCCGTGGTCCAAGAAATTAGAACAATCCCAAAATATTGACTGGTGAGGTTTGAGGGACTAGCTGCACAAGTGACTCAGTGGTTAGCACTGCTGCCTCACTGCCTCACTTGGGACCTGGGTTCAATTCCACTCTCAGGTCACTGTCTGTGTGAGGTTTGCATGTGCTCCCTGTGTTACTGTGGGTTTCTGCCGGGTGCTCTGATTTCCCACCACAGTCCAAAGTTGTGCAGGTTCAGTGGATTGTCCAATGCTAAATTACCTGTAGTGTTCAGGGATGTGTAGGTTAGGTGTGTTAGCCATGGGTAATGCAGGGATGGGATGGCTCTGGGTGGGATGCTCGTCAGAGGGTCATTGTTGACATTTTGGGCTGAATGGCTTGTTTCCACACTCGGGGCTCTAATGTTATGTTCTAATTTTTCCAATGGAGCTTCAAACTGCTGTCCGACCAATAAGCTGATTTGTAAAAGGACTAGCAATTGTTTCAGGCATGGCTAATGCAGACAAATATTTTGGCCTAAGTCACTTCCAGCACAAAAGTTATACATGTCTTAACATCATTAATATACATTGTGATGTATACAATTGCGACAAAGAATAACTCAATTTCAACTAAGGTATTTAAATGTCAACATTACTAAATACCACTGTCTTTCCAGAAGTGTGTGCCTGATTTTCTTAGTGTGTCTTAAAGACAGCAAGAATTGTTATATTCCATCTTAGACTAGCATGTGATTAAGTATTAGGCAGTATTAAAATAGTGTTTGTTATAAAATGTTGGAGCCACATATAGGGCTGAAAATTGTTGTCAAATTTGAAAAAATTTTAGGTGACCCAAAATTTGTAACAAGTACAAAACTTGGTTGCCCAATATTAGGGTCCCTTGTGAATAATTTGCTCCTGTTGAATTTTTTTTTTCCTTCTTTAGTTGAGAGGACTTTTCCCCACAGTAACACTGTCTGTGACCAGCCAGCTCGGAGTCAGTCCTCAGTGGAGGACATTCTAATTTCCTGGCTTTTATATATTTTCTTTTTTTTTGTAATTTCCTGGTATATATATTTCTTTTCTTTTTTCTAATCTGCTGGTTATATTTTTTTCTTAATAAATCTCAACAGCAGTATGTTGATTCATTCCCCAGCCATGTGTGTGCGGGTATAGGACACAGTAAAGAGCAACAAGTACATAAATCTTTATTTATATTTCATCACCAACAAGAAAGGAAAGATCCAAGTGGCCATGGACAACCAGTGCCCTTCTCCACAAAGGGCAATGCTGACAGGTAAAAAAAGAAGTGAAAGGGAAGGAAGGGAATAAATCAAAACAGTGTCGGAAGGGGAAATAAAACATTTCAAACCCCACAGTATCCACTTCTTCCTGAAACCTTGAGGATGTTGGTGAACACTGCATGCTCCTACTCTAGAAACACTCGGGCCGGAATGTAATTGCGGAAAAGGGGCAGGCAATCGGCCATAATGACCCCCTCCACAGGCCGCTGCTTGGATCTGTTTATGGCCAGCCTGGCCAAGCCCAGGAGCAGATCCACAAGGAGGTCCTCTGACCTGCCCTCCCCCCTCCGCATCAGTTGCCCAAAGATCAGAAACATGGGGCTGAAGTGTAACTGAAAACATCAAAGGAGATCCTTAAGAAAACCAAAAGGGGAGTGCAAATACCCACACTCATATATACATGGTTCACAGACTCCACAGCACCACAGAACAAGCAGTTGGGCTGTGAACCACCACAATCTGTGGTTCTGCTGTGTGCAGCACCCTCCATCCCAGATCCCCAGGGAAAGGGGGAGAACTCCTGCGTAGAGAGCCTTCCTCTAGGGATTTGCTCCTGTTGAATCAACTGGCGAGGTGATTAAAATTAAGCAGTTAGTATCAGTCGGCTAATTAGTACTGATCCTCCGAATTAAATCCATCATTGACTAGCCAGCACCACTTTTATTGAGATTGGATTGCTTAAGTGCTGGCTTTTCTTAAGCACTTTACATGTAAAAGAGTGTCATAAATTGAGAATAGTTTTTTCAAATACATGTCAGCAGCAGGTCATGTTTATTTATTTTTTATTCTGAACCATTAGGATCCAAGAACATTGCAAACAGTAAACCTCAATTGTGCTGTAGGTTTGCTCGCTGAGCTGTAGGTTTGATATCCAGACGTTTCATTACCTGGCTAGGTAACATCATCAGTGGCAACTTCCAAGTGAAGCAAAGCTGTTGTCTTCTGCTTTCTATTTATATCTTTCTCCTGAATGGGGTTCCTGGGTGGTGATGTCATTTCCTGTTCATTTTCTGAGTGGTTGATAGATGGCATCTAAATCTATGTGCTTATTTATGGCGTTGTGGTTGGAGTGCCAGACCTCTAGGAATTCTCTGGCATGTCTTTGCTGTCAGGATTCATAGCAGAAGCAGTAATGCAAAGGCTAGAGCAAACAGCCCTACCAATCATCAAACCAAAAATCTGGGTTCGCTACGTAGATGACATCTTTGTCATCACAAAACGAAACAAGATAGAAGAGACATTTAACATCATCAACAACACCCTCACAGGCATAAAGTTCACCAAGGAGGAAGAAACTGACAACAAACTCGCATTTCTGGATGTCACAGTAGAAAGAAAGGACAAGGGAGAATTACAAACCTGCGTATACAGAAAACCGACAACACTGACCAAATACTCAACTACACCAGCAACCATCCCAACACACACAAACGAAGCTGTATCAGAACACTATTCCAACGAGCCACCACACACTGCAGCACAGACGAACTTTGAAAAACAGAGGAGAATCACCTATACGACGTATTCAAGAAGAACGGATACTCAAAAAACACAGTGCGCAGATTCCTCAAGAACAAACCACGACAAGCAGACAAAACACAGCCAGAAACCCTAACCACCTTACCATATATCAAAGAAGTTTCAGAAATGGCAGCCAGACTGCTGAGACCCCTCGGAATCCTAGTAGCACACAAACCCACCAACACTCTCAAACAAAAACTAACAAACTTAAAAGACCCAGTACAACTCATGGACAAAACCAACGTCATCTATAAAATTCCATGCGTGGACTGCCACAAACACTACGTAGGACAAACAGGAAGAAAGTTAGCCACCAGGATACATGAACACCAGCCAGCCACAAAAAGACACGACCCTCTCCCTCATAGCCCTACACGCGGATGAAAAAAAACCCACCATTTCGACTGGGACAACACATCTATCCTGGGACAGGCTAAGCAAAGACGTGCCAGAGAATTCCTAGAGGCCTGGCACTCCAACCACAACGCCATAAATAAGCACATAGATCTAGATGCCATCTATCAACCCCTTAGAAAACAAACAGGAAATGACATCACCACAAACCCCAGGAACCCCATCCAGGAGAAAGATATAAATAGAAAGCAGGAGACAACAGCTTTGCTTCACTTGGAGGTTGCCACTGATGATGTTACCTAGCCAGGTAATGAAACGTCTGGATATCAAACCTACAGCTCAGTGAGCAAACCTACACCCTAAACCTCAACCTGAGCTACAAACCTTCACAAACCTTGCTCAATTGTGCTCTTGCAACTTGTCTTTTCAATTATATCTGCTGTATGCACTTCATTACCAATATTGAAGAAGAAAAACATTAGTAAGCAGTCCAAAGATGTGCAGGTTAGGTGAATTGGCTATGCCAAATTGCCCATAGTGTTAGGTGAAGGGGTAAATGTAAGGGAATGGGTCTGGGTGGGTTGCCCTTCAGAGGGTCACTGTGGACTTGTTGAGCTGAAGGGCCTGTTTCCACACTGTTAGTAATCTAATCTAATCAACCCTGATGGCATTTATTTCTGTAATGCAATAATCTTTGTAAATGTGGAGTTTTGAATATCAAGATGGACAAAATATTAATATAGTAATTCTAACAGTGCTCAGTGATGCCAAAAGCTAGCAGAGAAATTGTTTTGATTCTGAAATCATTTTAAATTAGGTTAATTTTGTACTGTTTTGTGTATAATATAACAAATTCTACCTGTAATGCCAACTATTTGTTAAATTTTCCCACAGGCCTGTTCAAAACTTGCAGCTGATTTTATTTTTCTTGTTCTACATTAATCTTAATGTCAATTATTCATTAAATGTTTCTGCATGGCCATTCAAAACTAAGAGCCAATTTTATCTTTTTTTGTTCTGCATGAATTAAAGAACTTGTTTGACTGAAGCAAATTTGCCTGAAGTCACACTTGTTAAAAGCAAACAAAAGCAGACAAAAGACCCAGCAGGTAATACTTTGTGGGACAATATTGTTTGGTATACACATATTGAAACTTTTAGGAGTTACACCGTTTGATTATGCTTGCAGCTAAGCAGCAGTAATGGTAAGGTCTACCTTTGAGCAAAGGTCTAGTTGTTACTTTTATTTTCAAATCATGAATGGTGAATAACAATACTGGAATGCATGTTTTTGAACCCAGAAATTCTAGAGGAAGCAATTTCATTAGCAGTACTGGGAACGATTGGTCAACAAATGTGAAACAATCATAATGATCTGAACATATCTACCTTCATACCTGGTACACTCCTCTAGAATGACCATGGCACAACTACAGAATTTAAAATTGTAGCAGAGAATAACAATTACAACCTAGAAAAGTTGATTTTGACAATAAAGGACAGCAGTTAGTCCTTCTGAGCACTGCATTGAAAAACCATACAAAACCTTGGATGGACAGGGAAGGGTCAAAATCTGGAACCAGGGCAACACTTTCAAACTTATTTTGTCATAAGTGTGTGCTTCCCATTTGCACAACATCACCTCTTTGTTGATCTATTCAAGGGACTGTTTTCTGCTTTGGAGTTGTAGTAAATTAAAATTAAAGGTCAAAAATTATGGGCTAGAAATTGTTGAGAAAAAGTTGCAATGGCATAGTGTCTTCCACAACCTTGGAATGCCCTAACGCACTTTACAGCCAATTGAATACTTTTGAAATGTAATCACTATTGTTAGAACACAATAGCTAAGTTACACAAGCAAGGCCCCAAAAATAGTAATGTGATTCCTTTATGACCACATCATCTGCTCTCAAAATGCTCAGTGAGGGTTAAGTATTGACTGGGACAAGCTGTAAATAGTGGCATAAAATCTTTTATATCCATCCTAAAGGTAGATCAGGCATTGCTTTAATAAGAAAGGATGTCTGACTGTGTGGCGTTCCTTTGATAACGTGTTAGCCTGGATTTTTACGCTCAAATCCTGAAGTGAACTTAAACTCGGAATCTGATGCAGATTTGAGAGCAACTAACAGAATTGCTGCTGACACCTTGATATGAAATCTATTTTCATGTTGGAAACACAGTAACAGAAATTATTTTTCTTACCTTTCATGAAAAATAAAATAAAGTCATGACTTTAATAGCTCAGGAACCTTCAATGCATTTTTGTCAAATGTTAAAGTGAGGTTTGTCTGGGTCTGTGGCTTTGAACTTAGGGCTTTTCCTGCATTTTTACTTATTTTCATAGTGCTCACTGTGAGTCTGCCAAGCTGCCTGCAGATCCCTGCCTTGCATTGACTTGCCTTGCCTTTTTTGCACATTGCCTCCTCAGACAGAGATACCAGGTTTATATTACTACACTCTTGTCATGCTACTTAGCCCAGATATAAAGCCAAGAAGCTCACTGTGGCTATCAGCAAGCTTCAGTCAAGTCAAAGATACAGCCTTCATTCATAGAGTCATAGAACTGTACAGCATGGAAACAGGCCCTTAAGTCAAACCCATCCATATTGACCATATAACCTAAATTAACCTAGTCCCATCTGCCAGCATTTGGCCCATATCCCTTTTAACCCTTCGTGTTCATATTCCCATCCAGATGCCTTTTAAATGTTGTAATTGGACCAGCCTCTCCCATTTCCTCTGGCAGGTTATTCCACCCGCTACATGAAAAAATTGTTCCTTGGGTCCCTTTTAAATCTTTCCCCTCTCTCCTTAAACCTGTAGATTTGGACTTGCCCACCCCCTGAGGAAAAGACCTTGGCTATTCATCCTATCCACGCCCCTCATGATTTGATGAACCTCTATAAGGTCACCCCTTAGCCTCCAAGGCTCTAGAGAAAATAGTCCCAGCCTATTCAGCCTCTCCCTATAGCTCAAAACTTCCAACCCTGCCAACGTCATTGTAAATTTTTTTCTGAGTGCTTTCAAGTTTCATAACATCCTTTATATAGCAGGGAGACCAGAATTGAATGCAGTATTCCAAAAGTGGCCTAATCAAAATCTGTACAGTTGCAACATGACCTCCCAACTCCTATACTCAATGCACTGACCAATAGCACTAAGCATACTAAACACCTTCTTCACTATCCTCTCTACCTGGGAATCCACTTTCAAGAGCTATGAACCTGCACTCCAAGGTCTCTTTGTTCAGCAACATTCCCTCAGGACCTCACCATTAAGTGTATATGTCTTTCTAAAATGCAGCATCTCACACTTATCTACTTATTAAACTCCATCTGCCACTCCTTGCCTCATTGGCCCATCAATCAAGGTCCTGTTGTATCTGAGGTAACTTTTACTGTCCACCACACCTCCAATTTTGGTGTCATCTACAGACTTACCAACCACACCTCCTATATTCACATCCAAGTCATTGATATGAATGATGAAAAGCAGTGGACCTAGCACTTATGCCCATGGACCACCACTGGTCACAGGCCTCCAAAAAACTCAATCAAGTTTGTGAGACTCGATTTCCCATGCACAAAGTCATGTTGACTATCCCTAATCAGTCCTTGTCTTTCCAAATACATGTAAATCCTATCCCTCAGGATTCCCTCTAATAACTTGCTCACCACTGATGTCAGGCTCACCAGTCGATAGTTCCCTGCTTTCCCTAACCATCGTTCTTCAATAGTGGCAGCATGTTAGCCAACCTCAAAAGTTGATTGAGAGCAGATGTTTCTGGCATCTCACCTGTGGCTGTTGATGATACAAATATCTCAGCAAGAGGCCAGGCAATCACTTCCCTAGCTTTTCAGTGTTCTAGAGTACACCTGATCAGGTCCCAGGGATTTATCAACCTCCTCCAACACGTCCTTCTCTGTAAAATGGACATTTTTCAAGATGCCACTATTTATTTCCCCGTATTCTCTATCTTCCATATCCTTCTCCACAGTAAACACTGATGCAAAGTACTCATTTAGTATATCCCCATCTCCTGTGTTCCACACATAGGAAACCTTGCTGATCTTTAAGGCGCCTTATTCTCTCCCTAGTTACCCTTTTGTCCTTAATGTATTTGAATTTTCCTTAACTCTATTTGCCAAAGCTATCTCATGTCCTGTTTTTGCCCTCCTGATTTCTTTCTTAAGCATGCTCCTATTGCTTTATAATCTTCTAGGGATTCACCGAATCAAAGTTTGGGAGAAGATTTGTAGCTTGGGTGCTCGTTGTTGTGGTTATGTTCGCCGAGCTGGGAGATTGTGTTGCAAACGTTTCGTCCCCTTTCTAGGTGACATCTTCAGTGCTTGGGAGCCTCCTGTGAAGCGCTTCTGTGGTGTTTCCTCCGGCATTTATAGTGGCTTGTCTCTGCCGCACAACTGGAAGCGGCAGAGACAAGCCACTATAAATGTCGGAGGAAACACCACAGAAGCGCTTCACAGGAGGCTCCCAAGCACTGAGGATGTCACTGCTGCCTCACAGCGCCAGGGACCTGGGTTCAATTCCCGCCTCAGGCGACTGACTGTGTGGAGTTTGCACGTTCTCCCCGTGTCTGTGTGGGTTTCCTCCGGGTGCTCCGGTTTCCTCCCACCGTCATAAAGATGTGCGGGTCAGGTGAATTGGCCATGCTAAATTGCCCGTAGTGTTAGGTAAGGGGTATATGTAGGGGTATGGGTGGGCTGCGCTTCGGCGGGTCGGTGTGGACTTGTTGGGCCGAAGGGCCTATTTCCACACTGTAAATCTAATCTAATCTAATGTCACCTAGAAAGGGGACGAAATGTTTGCAACACAAACTCCTAGCTGGGCGAACAGAACCACAACATTCACTGAATCCCTGCTGTCTATACCTGACATATACTTTCTACTTATTCTTGACCAAAACCTCAATTTCTATTGTCATCCATCATTCTGTACACCTACCGGCTTAGCCCTTCACCCTAACAGGAACATACTGTCTCTGGACTCTCATCTCATTTTGAAGGCTTCCCATTTTTCAGCCATCCCTTTACCTGTAAACATCTGCTGTCAATCAACTTTTGAGAGTTTTTGCCCAATACCGTCAAATTGACCTTATACACACTCCGTCTCCGCCGCATCTGCTAATTCCTTCGTCTCCGCCGCATCTGCTATCCCTCCCCTTCCTAGACCTTTCCATTTCTATCTCGGGCGACCGACTCAACACAGACATCTACTATAAACCGACTGACTCCCACAGCTACCTGGACTACACCTCCTCCCACCCTGCCCCCTGTAAAAACGCCATCCCATATTCCCAATTCCTTCGTCTCCGCCGCATCTGCTACTTATCTTCACGATGGACATCCAGTCCCTGTACACCTCCATCCCCCATCACGAAGGACTCAAAGCCCTCCGCTTCTTCCTTTCCCGCCGCACTAACCAGTACCCTTCCACTGACACCCTCCTTCGACTGACTGAACTGGTCCTCACCCTGAATAACTTCTCTTTCCAATCCTCCCACTTCCTCCAAACTAAAGGAGTTGCCATGGGCACCCGCATGGGCCCCAGCTATGCCTGTCTCTTCGTAGGATATGTGGAACAGTCCATCTTCTGCAACTACACTGGCACCACCCCCTACCTTTTCCTCCGCTACCTCGATGACTGTATCGGTGCTGCCTCGTGCTCCCACGAGGAGGTTGAACAGTTCATCAACTTTACCAACACCTTCCATCCCGACCTCAAATTCACCTGGACTGTCTCAGATTCCTTCGTCCCCTTGCAAGACCTTTCCATTTCTATCTCGGGCGACCGACTCAACACAGACATCTACTATAAACCGACTGACTCCCACAGCTACCTGGACTACACCTCCTCCCACCCTGCCCCCTGTAAAAACGCCATCCCATATTCCCAATTCCTTCGTCTCCGCCGCATCTGCTCCCAGGAGGACCAGTTCCAATACCGTACAGCCCAGATGGCCTCCTTCTTCAAGGACCGCAGACTCCCCCCAGACGTGATCAACGATGCCCTCCACCGCATCTCCTCCACTTCCCGCTCCTCTGCCCTTGAGCCCCGCCCCTCCAACCGCCACCAAGACAGAACCCCACTGGTTCTCACCTACCACCCCACCAACCTCCGTATACAGCGTATCATCCGCCGTCATTTCTGCCACCTCCAAACGGACCCCACCACCAGGGATATATTTCCCTCCCCTCCCCTATCAGCGTTCTGCAAAGACCACTCCCTTCGTGACTCCCTCGTCAGGTCCACACCCCCCACCAACCCAACCACCATTCCCGGCACCTTCCCCTGCAACCGCAGGAAATGTAAAACTTGCGCCCACACCTCCTCCCTTACTTCTCTCCAAGGCTCCAAGGGATCCTTCCATATCCGCCACAAGTTCACCTGCACCTCCACACACATCATCTATTGCATCCGCTGCACCCGATGTGGCCTCCTCTACATTGGGGAGACGGGCTGCCTACTTGCGGAACGCTTCAGGGAACACCTCTGGGACGCCCGGACCAACCAACCCAACCACCCCGTGGCTCTACACTTTAACTCTCCCTCCCACTCCATCGAGGACATGCAGGTCCTTGGACTCCTCCATCGGCAGAACATAACAACACGACGGTTGGAGGAAGAGCGCCTCATCTTCCGCCTGGGAACCCTCCAACCACAAGGGATGAACTCAGATTTCTCCAGTTTCCTCATTTCCCCTCCCCCCACCTTGTCTCAGTCGGTTCCCTCGAACTCAGCACCGCCCTCCTAACCTGCAAGCTTCTTCCTGACCTCTCCGCCCCCACCCCACTCCAGCCTATCACCCTCACCTTGACCTCCTTCCACCTATCACATCTCCATCACCCGTCCCCCAAGTCCCTCCTCCCTACCTTTTATCTTAGACTGCCTGGCACACTCTCCTCATTCCTGATGAAGGGCTCTGGCTCGAAACATCGAATTTCCTGTTGCTTGGATGCTGCCTGACCTGCTGTGCTTTAACCAGCAACACATTTTCAGCTCTGATCTCCAGCATCTGCAGACCTTACTTTTTACTTATACACACTTAACAAATTCCTCTCCATCCAAGCCCTTAATGCTGTGGCAGTTCCACCCACCCACTCCCCCGTCTTTGTTTGGAAAGTTAAAACCCCCTACCATAACCACCCTATTATTTTTACAGATAATTGAGATATCCTTACAAATTTGTTTCTCAATTTCTCACTGACAATTGGGGGGTCTTTGTACAATCCCAATAACGTGATCATCCTTTTCTTATTTCTCAGTTCCGCCCACACAATTTCTCTGGATATACTCCCAGGAATATCCTGTCTAAGTACAGCCGTAGTGCTATCCCTAATCAAAAACACCACTCCCCCTCCTCTGTTGCCCCCTCTTTCTATCCTTCCTATAGCACAAGTCACATGGTATCAGCGGTGAGCTGGCAAGTTGGATACAGAACTGGCTTAGTCCTAGGAGACAGAGGGTAGCACTGGAAGAATGCTTATCAGAATGGAGGACTGTGATGGGTGGTATTTCACAGGGATCAGTGCTGGAATCTCTGCTGTTCGCGGTCTACATAAATGATTTGAAGGAAAACATAGCTAGTCTCATTTGTCAGTTTGTAGGTGATACAAGGATTGGTGGACTTGCTGATAGTGAGGAGGATTGTCAGAGGATACAGCATGATATAGATCAGTTTGCGTAATGGGCAGAAAAATGGCAGATGGAGTTTAATTCAAATGTAAGATGATGCATTTTGGAAGGTCAAGTACAGGTGGAAATTATATAGTGAATGCCAGAACCCTTATGAGTATTGATATGCAGGGAGACCTGGTGCAGGTCAGCAGATCTTTGGAAGTGGCAGCGCAGATATATAAGGTAGTAAAAAAGGCCTATGGCATGCTTGCCTTCATTGGAAGGGGCATTGAGTAAAAAGATAGACAAGTTATGCTATGCTTTCTAGGACTTTAGTTAGAGCACACTTGGAATGTTGCATACTGTTCTGGTCACCACACTACCAGAAGGATGTGGATGCTTTGGAGAGGGTACAGATAAGGTTTACCAGGATGTTGCCTGATATGGGGGTTTTAGCTAGAAAGAAAGGTTGGAGAGACTGGGTTTTTTACACTGGATTGCAGGAGGTTGAGGGGTGACCTGATAGAAGTTTATAAGATTGTAAATGGTATAGATAGAGTGGAAAGTATGAGGCTTTTTCCCAGGTTGGAGGGGTCAGTTACTAGGGGACAAAGCTTGAGGTGCAGGGGAGAAGTTTAAAAGCTATCTGTGAGGCACATTTTTCACACAAAGGGTGGTAAGTACTTGGAATGCGCTAGCAGAGGAGATGTGGAAGCAGTCACAATAGCAGCATTCAGAAATACTCGGACATATTCATGAATAAGAAGAAAGTAGAGGGATACGGATCCTATAAGTGAAGATAGTTTTAGTATGGAAGGGCAAAATGTGTTAGCCGAGGCTTGGAAGGACGAAGGCCCTGTTCCTGCACTGTATTGTTCTTTGTTCTAGCATCTATACCCTGGAACAGTTTACTGCCAGCCCTGTCCATCCCTGAGCCACGTCTCCGTAATCGCTTTGATATCCCAATCTCATGTTTTCAACTATGCTCTGAGTTCTTATGTGCAAATAAATGCAGTTTAATTTACCAGTCCTACCTCGTTCTCTGCTTTGTTCCTGCCTGCCCTGACTGTTTGAAAGTTGCTGTTTTCCCCAACTGTATCAGTCTCAGACTGATCTCTTTCCTCACTATCTCTCTGGGTACACCACCACCAGCTCACCCCCGCCCCGCTCCCCAACGAAGGGCTTTGCCTGAAACACCAATGTTCCTGCTCCTCGGATGCTCCCTGACCTGCTGTGCCTTACACACACACACGCACACACACACACACACCTCCACCTCCTTATTAGGATGAGTCTTCCTGAGCAGCTCTAGCAAACCTCCCTGCCAGTATATTAACCTCCTTCCAATTCAGGTGCATTCTGTCCTTATATAGGTCACTTCAACTGCAGAAGACATTCCAATGATCCAAACATGTGAATCCTTCTCCCCTGCATCAGATCCTAAGCCATCCATTCATCTGCTTTATCTTCCCATTCCTATCTTCACTGGTTTTTGGCACCAGGAGTAGTCCAGGTAATTCTACTCTTGAGGACCTACTTTTTAAATTCCTGCCTGACTTCCTATATTCTCTCCTCATCCTTTTCTCTTCCTGTGTCACTAGTTCCAGTGTGTACAACAACTTCCTCCTGGTCCCTCTCCCCTTTGAGAATATTCTGCACCCTCTCCGAGATATCCTTGATCCTGGCACCAGGGAGGCAAAACATCATTTTGATGATTCGTTGTTGGCCACAGAAACATCTGTCTGTGCCTCCCTCTGACTAGAGAGTCCCCTCTCACTTGCTTGGAGCCTGACAGACCTTTCATTATATTAAAGCCAGTCTTGGTACCACAAACTTTCTGTCAATGCTACATTCCACTGAGAGTGCATCGGCCCCTACAGTTTCCAAAACAGTATACTTGTTCAAGTGGTTAGCACTGCTGCCTCACAGCACCAGGAACCCGGGTTCGATTCCAGCCTCGGGCAAATGGCTATGTGGAATTTACACATTCTCCCCGAGTCTGCGTGGATTTTCTCCAGGTGCTCTGGTTTCCTCCCACTATCCAAAATGTGCAGATTAGGTGAATTGGCCATGCTAAATTGCTTAGTGTTCAGGGATGTGTAGGCTAGGTACATTAGTCAGGGGGTAAATGTAGAGTAATAGGGTAGGGAAATGAATCTGGGTCAGTTATTCTTCAGAGGATCACTGTGGACTTGTTGAGCCAAAGGGCCTGTTTCCACACTGTATGGATTCTAAAAAAAAATTTTGATTTCAAACTTTATCACTTCATGTAAGCTTATAGCCAACCACGTGCTTGACTTTATTCAACTGGCCTGATTCCCACAGCTGCTGAAATCTGACTATCTTATTATAAATTGGAAACTTATTAGCTCAGGCTTTTAATGAGCCGACAATGATGCTAAGTACCTCAATAATAAAAATGGGTCTGTTCTGAAATTTGCTCCTTTTACCATTCTTGGGAAAATGGTTGAGGATGGGGTGGATTTAAACTAATCCAGCAGGGGAATGGGAACCAAAATTGTAGTTCGAGTATAGAAAAGGTTGAGAGTAGGGAGGTCCAAAATCAAGTTTCAGGGACGTAAGATGGCACCGGCAAGCAAGAAGTTGGTTTGAAGTGTGTCTACTTCAACACCAGGAGCTTCCGGAATAAGATGGATGAACTTGCAGCATGGGTTGGTACCTGGGACTTCGATGTCGTGGTCATTTCGGAGCCATGGATAGAGCAGGGACAGGAACGGTTGTTGCAGGTTCCAGGATTTAGATGTTTCAGTAAGAACAGAGAAGATGGTAAAAGAGGGGGAGGTGTGGCATTGTTGGTCAAGGACAGTATTGCAGTTGTAGAAAGGAAGTTTAGGAACTTGTGGGCGGCACGGTGGCACATGTGGGCGGCACGGTGGCACAGTGGTTAGCATTGCTGCCTCACAGCGCCTGGAGACCCGGGTTCAATTCCCGATTCAGGCGACTGACTGTGTGGAGTTTGCACGTTCTCCCCGTGTCCGCGTGGGTTTCCTCCGGGTGCTCCGGTTTCCTCCCACAGTCCAAAGATGTGCGGGTCAGGTGAATTGGCCATTCTAAATTGCCCATAGTGGTAAGGGGTAAGGGATAATGTAGGGGTATGGGTGGGTTGCGCTTCGGCGGGTCGGTGTGGACTTGTTGGGCCGAAGGGCCTGTTTCCACACTGTAAATAATCTAATCTAATCAACTGAGGTAGTATGGGCTGAGGTTAGAAACAGGAAAGGAGAGGTCACCCTATTGGGAGGTTTCTATAGGCCTCTGAATAGTTCCATAGATGTAGAGGAAAGGATAGCAAAGATGATTCTCGATAGGAGTGAGAGAGACAGGGTAGTTGTCATGGGGTCTTAACTTTCCAAATATTGACTGGGAACACTATAGTATGAGTACTTTAGATGGGTCAGTTTTTGTCCAGTAAGTGCAGGAAGGCTTCCTGACACAGTATGTGTCAGGAAGGGCCAACAAGGGGCGAAGCCACATTAGATTTGGTACTGGGTAATGAGCCCGGCCAGGTGTTAGACTTGGAAGTAGGTGAGCACTTTGGTGATAGCGATCACAATTCTGTTATGTTTACTTTAGTGATAGAAAGGGATAGGTGTATACCACTGGGCAAGAGTTACAGCTGGGGGAAAGGCAATTACGATGCGATTAGCCAAGATTTAGGAAGTATAGGATGGGGTAGGAAACTGCAGGGGATGGGCACATTAGAAATGTGGAGCTTATTCAAGGAAAAGCTCCTGAGTATCCTTGATACGTATGTACCTGTCAGGCAGGGAGGAAGCTGTAGAGCACGGGAGCCATGGTTTACGAAGGAAGTGGAATTTCTGGTCAAGAGGAAGAAGAAGGCTTATGTTAGGATGAGACGTGAAGGCTCCGGGCGCTTGAGGGTTACAAGGTAGCCAAGAAAGACCTAAAGAGAGAGCTCAGAAGAGCCAGGAGGAAACATGAGAAGTTGTTGGCAGATAGGATCAGGGTAAACCCTAAGGCTTTCTATAGGTTTTTAAGGAACAAAAGAATGACGAGAGTAAGATTAGGGCCAATCAAGGATAGTAGTGGGAAGTTGTGTGTGGAGTCAGAGGAGATAGGGGAAGCACTAAATGAATATTTTTCGACAGTATATTCACTCTAGAAAATGACAATGTTGTCGAGGAGAATACTGAGATACAGGCTACTAGACTAGGTGGGATTGAGGTTCACAAGGAAGAGGTGTTAGAAATCCTGCAGAGTGTGAAAATATATAAGTCCCCTGGGCCGGATGGGATTTATCCTAGGATCCTCTGGGATGCCAGGGAGGAGATTGCCGAGCCTTTGACATTGATCTTTAAATCATCATTGTCAACAGGAATAGTGCCAGAAGACTGGAGGATAGCAAATGTGGTTCCCCTGTTCAAGAAGGGGAGTAGAGACAACCCTGGTAATTATAGACCAGTGAGCCTTACTTCGGTTGTTGGTAAAGTGTTGGAAATGGTTATAAGAGATAGGATTTATAAACATCTAGAAAATAATAATTTGATTAGGGACAGTCAGCACGGTTTTGTGAAGGGTAGGTCGTGCCTCACAAACCTGATTGAGTTCTTTGAGAAGGTGACCAAACAGGTAGATGAGAGTAAACCGGTTGATGTGGTGTATATGGATTTCAGCAAGGCGTTCGATAAGGTTCCCCACAGTAGGCTATTGTACAAAATGCAGAGGAATGGGATTGTGGAAGATATAGCAGTTTGGATCAGTAATTGGCTTGCTGAAAGAAGACAGAGGGTGGTGGTTGATGGGAAATGTTCATCCTGGAGTCCAGTTACTAGCGGCGTACCGCAAAGGTCGGTATTGGGTCCACTGCTATGCATCATTTTTATAAACGACCTGGATGAGGGCGTAGAAGGGTGGGTTAGTAAATTTGCAGATGACACTAAGGTCAGTGGAGTTGTGGATAGTGACAAAGGATGCTGTAGGCTACAGAGAGACATAGAGCTGGGCTGAGAGGTGGCAAATGGAGTTTAATGCTGACAAATGCGAGGTGATTCACTTTGGTCGGAGTAACGGGAATGCAAAGTACTGGGCTAATGGTAAGATTTTTTGATGAGCAGAGAGATCTCAGTATCCAGGTACACAGATCCTTGAAAGTTGCCACCCAGATTGACAGGGTTGTTAAGAAGGCATGCAGTGTTTTAGCTTTTATTAATAGAGGGATCGAGTTCCGGAACCATGAGGTTAGGCTACAGCTGTACAAAACTCTGGTGGTGCGGCAGCAGTTGGAGTATTGTGTACAGTTCTGCTCACCACACTGTAAGGATGTGGAAGCTTTGGAAAGGGTGAAGAGGAGATTTACTAGGATGTTGCCTGGTATGTTGAGGCTATTTTTGTTGGAGAGAAGAAGGTTGAAGGTGACTTAATAGAGACATATAAGATAATCAGAGGGTTGGATAGGGTGGACAGGGAGAACCTTTTTCCAAGTATGGTGACGGTGAGCACAAGGGGGCATAGCCTTAAATTGAGGGGTGATAGATATGGAACAAATGTCAGAGGTTGTTTCTTTACTCAGAGAGTAGTAAGGGTATGGAATGCTTTGCCTGCAACAATAGTAGATTCGCCAACTTTAAGTGCATTTAAGTCATCATTGGACAAGCACATGAACGTACATGGAATAGTGTAGGTTAGATGGGCTTCAGATTGGTATGACTGGTCAGTGCAACATCGAGGGCCGAAGGGCCTGTACTGCGCTGTAATGTTCAATGTTCTATGGAAACAGAAGCTGGAATTCTGGCTGTGCTTCTTGGCTGCCATTTTTTCTTGGCTGTCCCACCTTCATTCCCAACTTAGCAGAAACCAGCAGGTGCATGGGAATGCCACCAACTCCATGTTCCCTGTCACTGTGGGTGGCATGGTGACTCTGTGGTTCGCACTGCTGCCTCACAGCACCAGGGTCTCAGGTTTGATTCCAGCCTCAGGCGACTGTCTGTTTGGAGTTTGCACATTCTCCATGTCTGCGTGAGTTTCCTCCCTCAATCCAAAGATGTGCAGGCTAGGTGAATTGGCCATGCTAAATTGCCCATAGTGTCAGGTGCATTAGTCAGAGGGAAATGGGTCTGAATGAGTTAGTTTTCAGAGGGTCGGTGTGGACTGGTTGGGCTGAAGGGCCTGTTTCCACACTGTAGGGAATCTAATCTAAAATAATTAGCAATAGTAGCATACTGACAATAGTAATTCATGGGCCCAACTAATGCTCCAGAAACATTATTTCCTGTAACACTATGCAGTTGGTTAACTAAATCTACATTTAAGAAGTTAATGTCAGTAATGATGAGCATGAAATTACTAGATCGTTTGAATACCCATCTCATCCCCCTAGAACCTTTATGGAAGAAACATTTACCACATATACCTGTTTCAATTGATATTTAGCTCCAGACCCAATGTGGTTGATTCTTTATTATCCCTTGAAATGGTGTTGCAAACCATATAGTTCTATTAAACTGCTGCAGAAAAATTTGACTGTAATCATATGGATTACAGAAATATGAAAAATGGCTCTTCACCACCTTCCCAAGGATGATTAAGGATGAGCAATAAATAAAGCCAATGTTGCTTACCTACATCCCATAAATCAATTAAAAAAAATGCAACCTTCATTACATTGGCTACAGTAATCCAAGAGGATGCCTTCTTAAGGGCAATTATGGATGTGCCACAAATCTTGGACTTGTCAGAAATGTACCACGTCCCCTAACTGAATAATTGAATAGCTTCATGTTCACGTTGTTACCTGCATACTAAGCTTGCATCATTTGATAAAATCAAAGCTTTGGTGTAATTTGAAAAATACTCAATGTTAATTAATGTTATAAGATTTTTAAGATTAGATATCGTTATATAGAAGTACATATTCAATTTGAATCAAAATCTAGAGTTTTGGAATGCTTATAGTTGAAGAATATCACATAAATGCCATACACCTTTTAGAATGATTCATTTTAATTGTTTCAGAATTGTTGAAAAATGTGTTTATTTCAGTACCGTGCATTACTTATCACCAGACCCAATACAGATTGACTATGAAGTAAAACAAATATTCTCAGGCACTGTATATGACTCACTGGCACAAGGAGCAATACAGCAAATCCCCTGTATTTGTATCAGCATCCTATAGCAGTGAATGAGACAAGTTAACTACATTACAGGACTTCCCATAGAAAGCAGGTATGGCAATAGCTCCCTAGCATTAAATTACAATCACAAATTCTACTTTACAATCAACTATATAAAATGATTTAACAGATCTCTAGTTCTTGTCATTATAAAAATGGAATCATAATTTCTATCTTGTTCACAACAGCTTGGAAGAATTATATAAGAATTTTCAAAGCAATTTAGTTCAATAAAATAAAATGTTGTTCAATGTTGCTCTATAATATATAACCAGGAACAAATTGGAGAAAAATATTGTTGTCTATGATAGATACCAAATGCACATTTAAAGAGAGAGTGCAATTGTTATCTTTGTGGAAGGAATGCAAATACCAGCATTTTTAAATTTAAATTATAAATTAATTTTACAGAGATTCTTAGGTAAGATGGATCAGTAACAGTGTTGCTGCTTCATTCATGGACTTCAATTCAGTTCTAAACATATTTGGAAATATTAGATGTTTTATATAAGATCTGATAAGGACTATATTTAAAAACAAATAAAGTTATTTTTTGGGAAAAGTTGTTTGGGTACAGTAAATTTGAAAGGAAAAATGAAAATACTGGAAATAATCTGCTAGCCTGGTTGTATCAGTGAAGAAAGAGTTTGTGTTTCAGATCAACGACCTTACATACAATTTGAGGAAATTCTGATGAAGTGACAGTTATCTGAAACATCCACACTGTTTCTGTATCGATGCTGTCATGATGAGAAAGGTGTTTGCAGCATTTTCTGTTTATAAATGCAGAGCTGTCAATAAGTTAGAAGATAGTCATTTGGTTGAAGTGAGATGTAAAATGCTTAATTAATAGTGTCCTGCATGAAACAGGATGCCACAAAATTGGCAGTTTACCTGAAAGATATTAAATGTTTTATGTCCCCCATCCCATCTGAACCCCCAATTGATCCATTTATTTATTTCTGCCTTATTTACATATAGAACTGTCATAACCTAATGGTTTCAAAGCCCTAAAGATATCTGGAGTGATACCCATAGACTGGGCCTTGTTTGGACTGTTCATAATCTCTGGGAATTTCTTCATCTGTACCAGGCGAAGGGCATGCTGCAGAGGCTGGGGTAACTTCCTCATTCTGCTATATTGTAGAATCCTTTGGTTATAATTTGTCCAAAGACCAAACCAACACTAAAGATATGAATAGTTGCCAGTGCACTAATGATATTGGCCCAGTGCACTGGACATGATCGCTAATGATATCCCATTAAATTAGCACTTCCATTCACTGATGTTGGTAAAGCAATTAGTGGTTCTATAAAGTAGACTTTTCCACTTTTGTAAAAATCACAATATAGAAAGAACTTTTGCCCCATCACTCCTGTTTTCTGATAGATGATAGCTGAAAATATCTACTCTAAATCTTTTTTCTCATCTTTCTCATAAGCATTTATATTCTTCTTTTTCAAATACATATACAATTTCATTATAAATAAAATTATGGCCTGGCTGTAGTTACCATTTCTGGTAAAATGTTCCTTGTCTGCATGACCCAGTGAAACATTTATTCTCATCTTCCCTTCATTCTTTGGAAAATGATCCTGGGATATGCCTTGAAATTGATTAATTATAAGTGTTAGTAAGATTTGGGGAGAGTTTTTCTGTTTCAGTGTGAACCAGGCATCGGGCTGATTTCCAGTTTGTGAACCTAGATTTGGACAAAATAGAACATCCACAGTAATCTTCCTAGAGGAAGCCAGTTGTGAAGTTCTTCCAGGTGTGCGCACAATTAAAGATGATATAAGACACTCACAGCAACCACAGATCCCAATGAGAAGGGTGGCTAGCAAACCTACTGTGAATGTTATGTGCCACTGAGTAGAATGCAGAACAATGTATCAGTGTTTGGAGGTGCCGTTGTGTTACTAGAACTAACAGTAATTTCTCATGCCCAGCACTAAACAATGGATTTGTTTACAAGTAATAAGTATTTGTCTGTGAATGTCCCGAAGATTGCCAATTTTACTCTTTCGAATAATACAAGTAGAACAAACCATGCTTCCATTGTATTAGAACATGGTTAAATAAATGTGACAAAAAAATTAACACTATTTGTAGATCTTGAATAGTAATCTTCACTAATACAACAAGTTGTTTGTACTCTTTGCTAGCTCACAATGTTCAACAATCCCCCAAAATCCCTTCAGAATGCTTACCATTGTGATTTTTTTTTCTCATTTGGTGCCTGTGATTGGGTTTGCCAATTATGTGCCAATTTGTGCTGAACAGGGGGGGTCATTCTGTGTCTAATGCCTCATACTGAATTTAAACTGTCCCACTTTTGTTTTGGATTGGTTCCTGTTAGGTCCCAGAGGCGCACTGTGCTAATTCACCATGCCACCCATTTTCCTCTGTGTTAATAATTTTATGACTAACTTTAATATAAATGGTTCAGTGAAGAATAAAGTTTTTAATGAATAATTTTGTTGAATAACTCATAGTAAAGACTTTATATGCAAACAAAAGTACTGAGAAGGAGGAGGTAGATAGATTCTTGATAGGCAAGGGAATCAAAGGTCATTGGAATAGATGGGAATGTAGAATTCGGGACAAAAACCTGATCAACTATGACCTTATTGAATGGTGGAGCAGATTTGAAGGACCAAATGGCCTACTTCTGCTCCTGGTTTGTATGTTCGTATAGTAATGCTTTGCTGAGTAGCAGAGACGAGTCAGTTAACTTTAACACTGCAGGTTTTCAGAAGACACTAACACTGATGATTTTGTGATTCCACTGAAGTTTTTTACTTTCCTTCCCTTTCGCTGTGGTCATTGCTGGTGATCTAAACTCTTGCTGCTTTGGCCAATAATTCTTGAGTCTCATATTTCTTTCTCATTTTAAACTTCAATGTTCTGGACAGAATCACACCACTGTGCTGACAGAAGGGTCTGAGAGGTTCAGTTGCCCACTTATATCAGGATGGTATTGCTGTAAAATAAGAGAGAGAGAAAAGTTACTGCCATTATTCTACATTTACATTGAAGAATCAGTATATTCTCCATCCCAAACATCTGCTTGAATAAGCATGCCCTCACTCAAGGTGTTAACTGCACAATTATTATTCAATTTTGACAAATATATGTTGAGTTTGCCAAGAAATATTATACATGGATTTATTATTGGAAGTCAAGTGAAATATTACAATCGGAAAATGTTTGGATCTAATATGTAGCTGCCTCAAAGAAATTCTTCCTCATCGCTACCTTACATAGGATACCCTTTATTCTGACATTAGAAAGAGGAATCTTCCATTTCTGTCAGATGTCTTGCTTGCTTGCTCAAAAGGTGGACTCTTCAGAGCAAGGCCTGTCTTATCTCCTTCTAGTCAGACAATTTAGAGGTCAGCGACAAACCTTCCTCTGAAATCAAGTTCCCAGTAGGGCAAAATGACCTTTCCAACAAGAATTGCCGGCCAGTCAGAGGGTGGCAGCTCTTGCACCTGGGAGTGCCACTGCGAAAATCATGGCTGCTATGAAGAACAACCAAATGAGAATCAAGAGATCAGATGAAGGTTGGATTCTGGAGTTTGATGGTATATGCAGAGGGGACAGGGGATCAGAAGTAAAGGCAGGAGGCTTGCTGTCACTGGTTACTTCTATGCCCTTTGTCCAGTCCCTGCATTGTGAAGAAATTAGTACATAAGAGACTCTTACTGCCTGACCAACAGGCAACTCGTGCTGGTTTATCAGTCGGATGACCACTCAATTGTATGGAGCTTAGATAACTGCAGCCCAGGCAGAAATTTTACACATCAGTGTTCCAGACTGAATTACACTACCGTGCTGACAGACGAGTCTAAGAGATTCAGTTGTCCAGTTATGTCAGTAGGGCGATATTGCTGTAAAATAAGAGAGAGGTTAACACTTAAATTGTCCTTAAGTGGTCATTATTTGACTACCTAAGAGTCTTAATTTACAGCAAAGGCGGAAGGTCAAACAGAGAACGTCTTTCTGAGGACTTGATTTGGGTGGAGGCAGGAACGCAAGATGGGGTTCTGGATTTACTACCAACTTGCCCATTTTTGTTTTGTCTTCCTGCCTCAATGCCTAGAAGACTCCATCCTATATTCACTAGGTTTTGATTCTCCACATTCAAGGGGAAACGTAAAAGCATTATCCTTTTTGACATTTGATCTTTCAAGTCCAGTTTCAAGCAAGTCTATTTCTTGTCCTTTTTCTCCTTTAATCTCTTTCTATTCTTTATATGTTACCACTTTATGTTTGTGCTCTGTGTTTATTCTGTTTAGCCTATTTTTGGGTTGATGTTTGATATGAGGGAGGGAGTGTTCACAGTGTGGAATCTGTATCATGTACAAACAGTAACATACAGGGAAAAGAATAAGGAAAGAAAGACAGTAGAGTTCCAACAAAATTCATTGTATTGAGCAATAAAATGTTGATCTTAACAGGGAATTTGATCTGTCAGGGATGGAAATTATTTCAAACTATCAAATTAAACTTCAAAGCAAATTTATTTTAAAATGTATCAGATTAAAAGGTGATCCTAATTTATCTAAATATGCTCTGATAGTTTGCAAATTATGAATGCTGTTATGAAATAATAGTACATTCAAAACTTCCAAATATTTTGGGTTGTGAACATTGATTCATGATTGGGAATGAAGTAAGGTCCATGGCAGTTTGTGTCATTGCTGGCGATAGAAACAGATGCAGCATATCCATGCGTGTAGGAAACAAATGACTGGTAGAAAATTCCAACTTCTGACAGAATTGCTGACAACCTTGTTTAAAAGTCCCAAACTTTACACTCAAATTGAAGGATTATATCGATGCAGTTTACAATCACAGCATTGCCAATGTTATTGCTGAACATATTGTTTAATGTTTTTGTGGTTTTGAAATAAGAGCTAAGAAAGAACAATACAATGGTATTCATCAGAAATACTGTGCAAGATCACAGTGTTACACTCACGAAGAAATAATGGCTTTAAAGTTATCTTAAATTGCATTTTAGCACCTACATTTTAATAGTATTAGTTGAACCTCTGATCAACCTACATTTTGCCAAAACTCACTGTAACAGAAACCAGATAAGGCCATTATTATTTTCACTACTTCACAAAGTTAATCAACTGAACTGTCAGATATTTTTGATTTCTGGACTTCACATAGTCAGCAGTTGTTGCCACCAGACTGGAGAGCATGAAGATAGAACCATGATGATAGTCCTGAAACCTCGAAATCATTGGAAACAAAACTAAAGAATGGGACTCATCAAGGCCTGTCAAAGCCTCAAAGTTATAGCCAGTGACATTTAATTCAGTTAATGGTTGTAGGGTCAATCAAGTAAATATATTAGAAAGTAATACAGAAAGAACTTTCAAACTTAATTTGTTAATTAGTGGAATTTTCCAAATGAAATGGTTCCTTCTCAGACCCAAATGTTTATATATGCACTGCTTTTTAAACATGGAGGGGTAGCTAGTGCAAACAGAAATGATTGCTATCTATTCCATTAAGACCAACTGTACTTACTGTCAGGTGATGATGGCAATGTTTGTTTCCATTTTAAAAACTCCATAAATATTTTTAAATAGCATGAATGAGGTAATGAATCCTTAAATTAGGCTCATCCCCTCATTAAGGTGAACAACTTTGGATCACCTCATCCATATTGTTCACTGCATTCATAGTGGTCCAATTAGTATCAACTTCATACTTGCTGTTAGAACTAAGGTTTTTTGAATTTTTATTATTCCTAGTGTTTTAACAAGAGTTTCATTTTATTATCATATTCATAGTAGGTAAATGATTGAGAGATCTGGAATTAAACTGAAGTATATTAATCTAAAACACAAATTATAATACAGTATCTATTACATCAAAATACATTTTATGATTCACTTCATTCATATCACTAGACAATCTGAGCTAATGTAAGGATTAGTTGTAGTTTTGCAGAAGTAAACACCCAAGGATTTCATGATGTGGGTGAAAGTGAACAAGGATCTGTTTTGTCAATATCTTTTCATCAATTCAAACAAGGATTTCTAATGTTTACAATATCACCTGTGTACAAATGGCCATGTGAAGCTGCCATTTTCCAAGCAACTGTATTATATCCCATTTCACATTCAAAGAGAAAACAGAGTAACCAAGATACATTTTACTAATATGGATTTTATAATGCCTAGCCTGTTGGTCCTTGCAATAGTTCTAGAGAGACATACTGAGATGAAGTAGTAGTTCACAAAAGGTATGCATTCACTCTCATTGCTTGGGCAGTCTACCTTCTAATCTAAAGAAGGAGAAGAAGAAAGAAGCATCATTGTTCAGTCTGAAAGCATGGAGAAAGAGAAATGGTTTCTTGTCAGAACAACAAAATAAATCTACAGCATTCAAAGATTCTGCCTTCTTGAGGACTGCCAAGGTGGTTGGGTTTGAGAAATGACAGCTGGCAGGCAGAGTTTGCACAATGGAGCAGAAGACATGAGGGACACATGAGGTTAGCAATGCTGAAGTTTGTTGGAGATGAGATTGCTCAATTTATATCAAAGACTAGGAAGGCACATAAATCAGGCTGACAGACAAGACAGGTATTTTTGCATTTTATTTTATTCAGAAAGTAAAATGCTTCTTCAGTTTTAAAAAAAGTACATTGAATTTCTCTAAACAATATCTGAAAGGATAATGGCACAGTGTACAATTAAGGGGAATGGGAACGGAAAGTTTCTGATGCAGTTTTTCTGATGTCACATTTTCTGAATTAAAAAAAACAAATGAAGTTTAAAACACTTTGGAAACAAAATGATTTTAAACTATATTGATGAAATAATGAAAACATCAAATAAAACAAAGGTCCCTCAGTAAGAAGGCAGCCAGAGGAAAATGAAAGAACACAACTTAGATCCCTGTGTTTGGAATTAAAAGTGCATGTTAAGCAATAGCAAACCTTCAAGAATAAGTACAATTGAAGAAGTACAACAGCTTAATCATTCAGGACTAGGATTGCCAACCCTCCAAGATTTCCCTGGTGTCTCCATCAATTAAACTTTAATCTTCAGGAAATGGCTAAAAGGAACACAGTACAAAAACAGTGAAATAAAACCTGAGGTTTAAAAATGCTTTCATAAGTTATATCAAAAAAAGGACATGGGGACAAAATGTTATTTGACTGATGGTCAAAACTCATTTGAGTAATGAACAGTTTATCCATCTTGTGATTGGCATAGTGTTGTGCATTACAAAGATGGACTTGCTAGGTGACTAATTGCAAGGGTTTTGGTTTTGATTAGATTAGATTCCCACAGTGTGGAAACAGGCCCTTCAGTCCCACAAGTCCACACTGACGCTCCGAAGAGTAACCCACCCAGACCCATTTCCCTCTGAATGATGAGCAATTTAGCATGGCCAATTCACCTGACCTGCACATCTTTGGATTGTGAGAGGAAGCCCGCACAGACACAGGAAGAATATGCAAACTCCACACAGACAGTCAACCCGAGGCTGGAATCGAGCCTGGGTCCCTAGTGCAGTGAGGCATTAGTGCTAACCACTGAGCCACCGTACCACCCCTTGCAGTAGGATCTGATGAAGCCTTCAGGAATATGTCCAATCAGAGTTGGCAACCCTATTTAGAATCATTGGCACTGTTGCATAGTTGCTAGAAGGAGAGAGCATAGATTCATATGCATTGTTCACAGAGCAGTACATGAGAACTGTCTTTTATATTGTGCTTGGTAATAACTGACTCTTATTCAAGATTTGGAGATGCCGGTGTTGAACTAAGCTGTACAAAGTTAAAATCACTCAACACCAGGTTATAGTCCAAAAGATGTATTTGGAAGCACTAGCTTTAAAAAAAGTATTAAAATTTTTAATGCTAAATTTTTTTTAAAAATTTACTTTTAAAAGAAGTTTTGCGATTTACATATGAAAGAACTGAAACCAACATGGTCATTCTAAAAGGTGAGAGACTTAACAAACAATCCAGGTCTTTTTCAATATATAATTTCAGTTACATCACACTATAAACTTTTGCTATAAATTCTGTGTCTTACAATTTTATTGTCCACAACCACTTGATGAAGGAGCAGCGCTCCGAAAGCTAGTGCTTCCAAATAAACCTGTTGGACTATAACCTGGTATTGTGTGATTTTTAACTTTGACTCTATTCAAGATGGCAAATAAACAAAGCAACGTCCAACTTTGAAATCTGCCCAAAAAAATGTTATGAGGACTCAACAGCTCTGATAATGTAGTGCACTAGTGGGGTTCTAATGATGAATTTTGGCATTAGAGTTTTTATTTGTGATTATAATTCAGGTATAGTATGAACCAGGCAGCCTGATTCAATGCTCCCTGCCTTCCAGGCCCTAAACAAGCCCCATTTTGCTAATCTGTTCTGCTAGGAGTTCTTTAATTTATTTTACATAAGATTGTTTGGCTGTACTTTTCACACTGTTACGCAGTTTGCACAATAACATTCATGCATTCAATCGAAATGTCATAAATTTTCAGTTTTTCCAAATATCGTCATTGATCCAGAGTTTAAGGCGTTTTAAATTATTTTTCCCAAAATCTATTTTATTAAAAGGGAAACAAAGTTTTAACCAAAAACTCAGTAACATAAACATTGTGAAAAAGAACACTACTAAATTACAATAGAACCAGAAAAATGTTGAAACTGCCATAATGATTTTGTGATGTTTTCATGTGCATGGACATCAATGCTGTGATATTTGGAAGTCAAATTTATCTTTTAATGAAAAATAGGAGAATGCCCATTTTCTTTGACAACACAATGTAGATTACCAAAGTATACATTTTCAATTACTGTGCAGTTCAAAGCTGTGCATTATTGCAATTTTGTTGGTTTTTATTAATTATAGAAAAAAAAACACTCATCATGCTGTTTTTCATTGCAGAAATTTCATTCTCAAATTATTTCTTAGTCCATCTTAATTACTTTGGATGAAGTCTAGATTGAACAGACCAGACCTATTCAATTACAGCTCAGTTTATTTTGTGGTGATGTGAGCAAATCAGTTTGGGTGTACTACAGGTCCAACACCTATTTGTGCTCTGTCTCAATAATGGTCTGGCTCACTTTTGTGAGAATCCTGTTTAGCAAGCTCAATTTGAGCACTGAAAGAAGCAATGGTTAGCATCTTCATCTTGTGTCTCCTCCCCAACCTCCTGCAAGATCACTTTGGAAAGGCAATATTTCTGAGTTTAACTGCAGCCAAAAACATAAATCCATCCTCCAAATCATCACAATACATATATGGAAAATAAATCCAAAGTAGGAGATGAAAAATGTCAAAATGAAAGTAAAGAAAGTTTGCAGTTGACAAATGTGTGATTACTGTGTGATTGTGATGACCTTACAGCAAGAAGCCAAGATAAAGATGAATTTCAGTAAGAACTTGATAAAATTGGCCAAGAAAAAAATCTAAAAGGAAGAAAAAGTGTCTGCAGAGAGAAAAAAAACATCATTACATCATCACAATTAACAAATGTATCAAAAAAGGTAATGCCAGTAATTTAATTTAGAAATTTCATCCTCATCATCACCATCATCAAAAAGCATTTGAAAGAACATGATTCTTGAAAATGACTCTTGTGAATGATAAAGAACATGGTTTGTTGGAACTGGGTAAAACATGATACTTGTACATGGCAGAAGACATGATGCTTAGGGAGGATGAAATATATGAATCTTGGGAATGAACCTAGAGTCTTGTGGTGGTTGTCAGGTTTAACTGAAAGTTATTCTCATCATGAATGGATCAGCAATCAGCATGGGGAATTTCCTTCAAAACAACAGGGCAACTAACAATGGCAATGAGAGCAAGAACAAGTGTCAGACATAAACATTCAAGGATGTTATCAACACTTCTGGAGTTCTCCCAAGTTCGTCTCCTTCCTTTGCCCAGTGTTAAAGATGTAATGCAGCTGTTTCACATGGGCATGTGGTGAGGTGGATATGTAATAGTACTGAATGAACTTTGGGCTAATGGACTCATGGCATGGTGAAAGGAGTCCCAATTCCTCTTACCGTGTCTTTGGAAGACCTACGTCTCTTGAAGCTGGAGGTCAGTGTTGAAGTGAGCGATCTAAAAGGTGCTTTCTTTTTAGGGTCAGGCTCTGCGCTACCACTTTTTCTATCCTAGAACAGATATATTTGATGTTATTGACTTTTTTCTGTTGGTAGTAGCTATTTATAATCTAGCTAATAACTGTTCTGGCAAGCAGAAATCAATAGATGTACACTATAGATATTTGGCTTGGCAAATATATGTGGTAACTTGGCCCAATAATGGCAGTTCCAATGAACTAGGAAAGGAAGTGATTAATCACTGAGAGGGTTCATATTGTCATCTGGCAAAGGAGGGTCTGTCAAGCAACATTAATGGTAGAATCAAAGCAAAAAAGTTCACCACAAGCAAGATTTGTGAAAGAGCAGTGAATCTAATGAATGTAGCTCAGATCTTGAAAATGAGAATGCATGAACCTTTGTGTATGTAGTGCACTTGTCACTAATACACTTGTGTTCTTTGTGATTTCTAAAGCAATTTTAAAAATAAAATAAAATCTAACAAAATTATTAGAATCAAAATGAATTCAAAACAAAATAAGTACTATTTAAAACACTAAAAAGCACCATTATCATTAAATTGCATTTAATATTGTGTAATTTAATATTTTATAATTGTGTTCATTTATAAAAATCCATGCCTTTGTGTTGGGAACAGCAGTGAGAGGTAAATTACTTTGAGGCAAAACAACCAGGTCCTTCCAATGCGTGACTGTCATTCCAAATTGATTCCTCCACTAGTGTCTCGAAGAATTGCCGTCCTTTTCAAAGAATGCAGAGGAATGCATTTGAGAATCGTAACTGAAAGAGCCAGTTGTAGGGCTTCACTTCATGTATTTAGACTGTGATGTCAGCAGTCACTATTTCCTGTTTGTAGCTGGACTCTTCATTCACTTGGATCCTTTACTATTTGAAATATTGTTTCAATCAAAATAAAGACATTTATTTAGTATTTTCTAATCTTGAGCTTTGAAGTGTGGAGTCAAAGGTAGAAGAGTGCCAATGTAGACAATGTCTGCCAAGTTTGCAAACAAAACTTGAGTTCTTTTAAAATAATTTTCACATTCAAAAGACTCTGGCAGAGAGACATTTGCTAATAAACAGGCACATGGACTGATAGGACAGTCAAGACAGTTAAAAGACAGACACCAGAGCAAGGTGATTTGCATTGTACTGATCCAGTTCATGCAATGCAAAAGTTATACTGCTCTCAAGCTTCAGACAAATCAGCTTTCTATCATTATAGAGTCTCTGCAGGATTGAACTTAGCCCTGAAACTGATTAGATTCCCTGCACATAAACAACCAATGAAGGCTACATTTCTACTTTGTATTTGTTTCAATTACCAACTAAATAATGAACAAAATAAGAATCTTCAAAAGTAACCTTTTTTAAAACCACTGCTCTTCACTCAAATTGTTTCTAATTTTCTTAATTGTTCTCAATTATGCCCTAGCAATGGTACTGAGGTAAGTTTACATGAGAAGAAAGTTACACAAACAGATATTCTCTTGGATATATAAGCAACATTCTTTCAATAATAAAGCTGTTCACCTTATTGTTAAGATTCAGAATAGTAAACTACAATAGCCAATGATGAAAATTATAGATTGCAAATTTAACAATGGATTTGTTCAGAGGAAATTTCTTTAATCACAATTTTAATGGAACTGTTAAACCACTTAATCTATATAGATTAATGCCAAAATTAAAGCAGCAAATGAGGGAATTTGATACAAAGGCATTTATTACTAATATCACACTAGGTAATTTAAATCTTTTTCTCATAAATGGATTACACCATCTAATCCACTGTACAAAAACAATTTCCTAGTGTTTTAACCAAAACAAAATATCTTACCTAAACCTAAGGTGTTAAATCCAATTTGACAGTACTCCATTGAAAAGAGGGGTCCTATTCAGCAAGATTAAAGAGCTATTCCTTTAACCAATAGTCAGCAGAGTAGAACAAGATAACAACTTGAGGACATTGGCTTACAAACAGTTATTTTGCAATTTAATGGTAGTAGGTAGAGTTACTTTTAAATTGTGTCTCTTTCTACCTAGCACAAGGAAAGCTGTTTATGGTTGTTGGAGGTCAATCAAGTCAGTCCCAGACATCACTGCACATGCTCCTCAGGGTAGCAAGTTTCTAATCAACCTGTTCGGACATGTTGTTACATATCTCTAGAGCAGTGAAATAGAATCTGGGCCTCCTGGCTCACAGGAAGGGGCACTACTACTATTCCACGAGATCCCCAATAACATCAGAGGAATTGTTTGCAGTAGGCTTTTCTTAATCAACTGGTTTATAAGAATGTAAGAACTAGGAGTAGGCCATCTGGTCTCTCGAGCCTGCTCCACCATTCAGTAAGATCATGGCTGATCTATTTGTGCACTCACCTCCACTTACCTGCCTGCTCACCATAACCCTTAATTCCTTTACTGTTCAAAAATCTATCTTTGCCTTAAAACATTCAATGAGGTAGCTTCAACTGCTTGACTAGGTAGGGAATTCTACAGTTTCACAATTCTTTGGGTGAAGAAGTTTCTCCTCCATGCAGTCCTAAATCTGCTACCCCTTATGTTGAGACTATGCCCCCAGTTCTAGTTTCACCCTCCAGTGAAAATAACCTCCCTGCTTCCATTTTATCTGTTTCCTTCATAATTTTGTACGTTTCTATAAGATCACCCACCATCCCCATTCTTCTAAATTCCAATGAATATAGCACCAGTCTCAATTTCTCCTTATAAGCCAACCTTCTCAACTCTGGAATCAACCCAGTGCATTTCCTCTGCACCAGTCCAGTGCCAGTACATCCTTTCTCAAGTAAGGAGATTAGAACTGTACACAGTACACCAGGTGTGGTCTCACCAGCACTCTATAAAGCTGCAGTATAATCTCCCTGTGTTTAAACTCCATCACTCTAGCAATGAAGGACAATAAGCTAGTTCGCTGAGCTTGAAGGTTTGTTTTCAGACATTTTGTCACCATACTAGGTAACATCATCAACCAGAGTCTCTGGTGAAGCACTGATGGTATGTCCCACCTATGTTTATAGCACTTGGTTTCTTAAAGTGCATGATGTCATTTCCAGTTTTCTTTTCCAAGGGAAGGTAGATAGGATCTCAATAGATGTGTTTATTGATGGAGTTCTGGTTAGAATGCCATGCGCCTAAGGATTCTTGTACGTGTCTTTGTTTTGCCTGTTCTAGAATGTGTGTGTTGTCCCAGTCAAAGTGGTGTCCTTCTTTGTCTATATGTGTGGAAACTAGTGAGAGTGGATAATGTCTTTTGGTGACCAGTTGATTTTTATGCATCCTGTGACAAGTTTCCTGCTAGTTTGTCTGATGCAGTGTTTTCTTTTACAGTTCTTGCATGGTACCTTGTAAATGACATTAGTTTTGCTGGTGGTATCTAATAGATCCTTTAGGTTCATTAGTCGCTGTTTAAGAGTGTTGGTACGTTTGTGGGTTACCATGATGCCAAGTGTCTAAGTAGTCTGAAAGTCATTTCTGATATGTCTTTGATGTAAGGTAATGTGGCTATAGTTTTAGATTGCGTTGTACCTGCTTGTTTGGGTTTGTTTCTGAGGAATCGGCAGATTGTGTTTATTGGGTACTCGTTTTTCTTGAAAAAGTAGTATAAATATTTTTCTTCTGCTTTTTGTAGTTCTTGGTGCTGCAGTGTGATGTAGCTTGTTGTAATAATGTCTTAATGCAGCTCCTTTTGTGGGTGTTGGGGTGATTGCTTCTGAAGTTAAGTAGTTGGTCCATGTGTGTTGTTATCCTGTAGACGCTGGTTTGAAGCTCTCTATTAACTGTATGCTCAACTGTCATGCCTAAGAATGGGAGTCTGTTGTTTATCTCCTCTTTTGTGAATTTTATATGCCTGTCAGGATAATGGTGTCTCCTCTAATTTGTTACGTTTTGTGATGACAAAAGGTGTCATCTCTGTAGCAGACCCAAGGTTTGGGTTGGATAGATGGGAGGGCAGCTTGTTCAAGTCTCTGCATTACTGCTTCCGCTATGAGACCTGATATTGGGTGATCCCATAGCTGTTCCATTGACTTGCTTGTAGGTTTTTTTATTGAATGTAAAGTGGGTGGTGAGGCACAGGTCCACCAGTTTGAGGATGTAGTCTTTGCTGATGCAGTAGGTGCTGTCTGGTGTTTGTAGTTCTGGTTTTCCTAGCTGTGATGCCAGTATTTCTTTGGCCAGGTCGATGCTAATTGATGTGAAAAGGGCTGTAACATCAAAGGAGACCATTATTTTGTCTTCTTCTATCTTGGTGTTTTTGATGGTGTTCAGGAATTCTTGGGCGGAGTGAATGGAGTGGCGCGAATCTTCAATTAGGTGTTTTAGTTTTTGGTGGAGTTCTTTGGCTCATCTGTATGTTGGTGTAGCATGTAGGGAGACTATGGGTCTGAGGGGTGCACCAGGTTTGTGTATTTTTGGTAAACCATAGAAGCGTTGGGTGTTGGATCCATCTGGTTTCATGTTTTGGAAACCTGTCCTAGTTAATTCTCCTAATTTTTAAAGTCCTGTTGGAAAGGATGCAATTCTGTTTAATAACTGTGGGTCGAGTCTGTTGCCACCTGATGGCAAATCTCAGTATCTGCAAGCAGTGCATTCGCTTTTCAAGATAGTCAGATTTTAAAAAAATAAGTCATGTGTCCCTTGTCTGCAGTTAGGATAACAATGTTTTTATCTTTTTAAAGTCTTTTCAAGGCTTTAATTTCTTGACCATTAAGTGTATTTCCTTCCTTTTTCGACTTAATGTAGGTGCAGTAGCTTGTCTTATGGTATGCTGTGTTTCTTCTGAAAGATCTTTTTTTTAATGTAGTTTCAAATGCTGCAAAAAGTCCTATTTACTCGCATATTTGTAATTGTAGTTTAATTGTCTGAGTGGGAGTGATTTAAATTGACTATATTGAAAGGACGAATGCACTGCTTGCAGATATGAACACTTACCATCAGGTGGCGATAGACTCGACCCACAGCTATTAACAGAATCTCATCATTTCCAACAGGCTTTCAAAATCAGGAGAACTAAACAGATTTCCAAAACATGAAACCAGATGGATCCAACACCCAACGCTTCTATGGTTTACCAAAAATACACAAACCTGGTGCCCCCCCCCCTCAGACCCATAGTCTCCCTACATGCTACACCAACTACAGATGAGCCAAAGAACTCCACCAAAAACTAAAACACCCAATTGAAGATTCACGCCACTCCATTCACTCCGCCCAAGAATTCCTGAACACCATCAAAAACACCAAGATAGAAGAAGACAAAATAAAGGTCTCCTTTGTTGTTACGGCCCTTTTCACATCAATTAGCATCGACCTGGCCAAAGAAATACTGGCATCACAGCTAGGGAAACCAGAACTACAAACACCAGACAGCACCAACTGCATCAGCAAAGACTACATCCTCAAACTGGTGGACCTGTGCCTCACCACCCACTTTGCATTCAATAACAAAACCTATAAGCAAGTCAATGGAACAGCTATGGGATCACCCAATATCAGGTCTCATAGCGGAAGCAGTAATGCAGAGACTTGATCAAGCTGCCCTCCCACCTATCCAACCCAAACTTTGTCATTGCAAAACAGAACAAATTAGAGGAAACATACAACATTATCCTGACAGGCTTAAAATTCACAAAAGAGGAGAGAAAAACAACAGACTCCCACTCCTAAACGCGACAGTTTAACGCACAGTTACTGGAGAGCTTCAATCCAGTGTCTACAGAATAACAACACACACGGACCAACTACTTAACTTCAGAAGCAATCACCCCGATACCCACAAAAGGAGCTGCATTAAGACATTATTTCAACAAGCTGCATCACACTGTTACACCTAAGAATGACAAAAAGCAGAAGAAAAATATCTACGTTTTCAAGAAAAACGGGTGCCTGATAAACACAATCTGCCGATTCTTCAGAAATAAACCCATACAAGCAGATACAATGCAATCAAAAACTATAGCCACATTACCTTACATCAAAGACATATCAGAAATGACTTCCAGACTACTTAGACCCCTTGGCATCGTGGTAATCCACAAACCTACCAACATTCTTAAACAGTGACTAATGAAACTAAAGGATCCATTTGATGCCACCAGAAAAACTAATTTACAAGATACCATGCAAGAACTGTGTAAACAAACAACACTACATCAGACAAACTAGCAGGAAACTTGCCACCAGGATGCATGAAAATCAACTGGCTACCAAAAGACGTGACTCACTCTCATTAGTTTCCACACATATAGACAAAGAAGGACACCACTTTGACTGGGACAACACACACATCCTAGGACAGGCAAAACAAAGACTTGCATGAGAATTCTGAGAAGCATGGCATTCTAACCAGAACTACATCAATAAACACAACGACTTAGATCCTATCTACCTTCGCTTGGGAAAAAAAACTGGAAATGACATCATGTACTTTAGGAAATCAAGGCCCATAAATAGAGGAGGGACATACCACCAGCGCTTCACCAGAGACTCTCAGTGATGATGTTACCTAGTATTGTGATGAAACATCTGAAAACAAACCTTGAAGCTCAGCGAACTAACTTAGAGACATCATCATCCTGAGCTACAAATCTTCTCAAAAATCGCTAATGAAAGACAATATTCCATTTGCCTTCTTAATTATCTGCTGCACCTGCAAACCAACTTTTTGTCTTTCAAGCGCAAGGACATCCAGGTCCCTTCGCACAGTAGCATGCTGCAATTTTTCACCATTTAAGAAATAGTCCATTTTGTTGTTATTCCCTCCAAAAAGGATGAGCTCACTTTTACCAACATTGTACTCCATCTGCCAGATCCTTGCCCACTCACTTAACCTATCTATATCCCGCAGCCAACTTTCAGTGTCTTCTGCGCACTTTGCTCTACCACTCATCTTAGTGGTATATGCGAACTTTGACACTTGGTCTCCAACTCCAAATCATCTATGTAAATTGTAAACAATTGCGGTCCCAAAACTAATCCCTGAGGCATACCACTAGCCACTGATAGTCAACTAGCGAAACGTTCATTTACCACCACTCTTTGCTTTCTGTTAGTTAACTAATCCTCTATCCATGCTAATACATTATCCATAATGCTGCACATCTTTATCTTATGCAGCAGCCTTTTGTGTGGCACCTTGTCGAATGTCTTCTGGAAATCTTTGGGGCATGTGAGACCAAAACCCAAACCTTCGAGCCCAGAGATAGGAACACTTAATGCTGCACAAGGGCTCTGTTCCTCAAGTTAGATATTTTCCAATTAACTTGTTTAGAGATGCTATTACACATCTCTTGAGTGAGTAGGCCTTGAACCCAGCCTTCCTGGTCCTGTGATAGGGACTCTACCATTGCGGAACAAGAGCCCCAAAAAAAGAATATCCAAGGGTTAACCATCTCCTGTACTTCATTAATGAGGTTAGAAGTGCTTATCATGGATGATTGCACAGCCTTCTACATTATTTATAACTCCTCAGTTGCAATGTGCGGCAAGACATGAGCAATGTCTAAGCTTGAGTTTCCAAATGGCAAATAATATCCATTGCACACAAGTAACTGGTCATGACCAGCTCAAACGAGAACCTAACCATCTCCCTTTGATGTTCAATGGCATGATGATTGCTGAATTCCTTCACTCTCAACATCCTGAGGATTACTATTGACCAGAAACTGGAAAGGGCCTACTTTTCTTCAAGTTTCTAAAAGGGTGGCAAGAAAGGGGATACAATATTCAGGGGGTGCCCTTCTGCATCTGTGTTCCCTGAAGGTGGTAATCCACTTTCTTCCTAACCACCTGCTCACCAAACCCCATCCCCCATCATCCATTTCTTCTCCACTACTCCCCATCCAAGCTGACTAATCCCTCCCTCCATCAATACCCAACTTACTTGCCATGCAGTTCCACTGAAGCCCTTACCTTGGGACTGTCTGTGTGCTTCCAGAGGATGTGTCTCAGCAGATGGGCAGAGATTGACCTCTGTCACACCATGCAACTGAACTGGAACCAAACCCCACCAGGGCCCCCACAGCATTACCATGTTTTTGGAGGAAAAAGTGACTTTCAATTCGTACATCATAGGCTCATGTCAGACTGCAGGAGATAATATTCGTAGTATTCATCAGTTTGCTGTCTATAAATGTATCAAATGACAATTTTTCCTTTTATGTTTGTTATTCATCAACACTTGGATTTGTGTAGAACACTGGATTTCTCTCAGTGCAAGATTTCACACACATGCGACACTGTTTCTCCCCTCCACCCAGCCCATCTCCACTAACCACCCCACAACCCACGTGCATTAACACCCCCAATCCACCCCATTAATACCCCAGCCTACCCCATTAACACTCCCAATCCACCACCACTAACACTCCCCCAACCTACCACCACTAACATTAACCTCGCACCCATGTATCCATTTCAGTTTTAAAGTTAACACTGCATTTAGAGTAATTACCATCTGCTCAAATGAGTTCCAAACTTCTGCCATCATCCCTTCAAATGTACTAAACCAAATTTCTTCTTGAAAGGATTGACCCTACATTTTAAATTTGGGTAGCCATAACCTACACTTACTTTCTTTCTCTCTAATCTGTTTTCTTAATAGCTTGAAAACCCTGATCAAATCATCTCTTAATGTTCCAAATTTAAGAAAATACAACCCAGTTTGTGTAAGTTCACCTCATAAAGTCTCCTAATTTAACAAATGGAGTTGAAGTGTCATTCTGGTAAATCTATACTGTCCACCTTTCTTCTTCTTAAGCTCTCCCTGCAAAGGCAGGTCCAACACCAGCACCACAACCTCCACTACTGGTAGGGCAAGAACACACCCCAGCCAGAACAGGGATCAGGTTAGTGTCATCAGTCTGATGCACACTAGCCAACTGCCTCTCCCCACTCACAAGTATGTTTTTGCCTGGTGCTTGGGCAGTATATTCAAGGCTGCAAGTTTCTTTCCATCATACAGCTGACTAGGATTTTCTCCCACTCCTACTGCCTGCCATTGGTAGGTGTTAGAAGGATTTGCAGTCTGATACTAAGCCCATTTGATCACATTATGGATGTGCCTTACTTGGTCCTGGAATGGGACTGGAACAATGAGCGTCTGGCTCAGAGGCAGGGATGCTCCCAATCCATGACAAGACTTTGTCACATTGTTCTCCCACTAAATCCATTATATCCTAAACTGTGGTGTCCAGAACCACTCAATATAACTCAAGAGCTTTGTAAAGCTGAGGTACCATTTCACTTTGTCATTCTTTTCTATATAGGGGCGACATGGTGGCTCAGTGGTTAGCACTGCTGCCTCACAGCACCAGAGTACCAGGTTCAATTCTAGCCTCGCGTGACTGTTTGTGTGGAGTTTGTGGCATTCTCCCCGTGTCTGCGTGGGTTTCCTCCGGGTGCTCGGTTTCCTTTCAGTCACAAAGATGTGCAGATCAAGTGAATTGGCCATGCTAAATTGTCCATAGTGTTAGGTACATCATTCAGAGGGAAATGGGTCTGGATGGGTTACTCTTTGGAGGGTCAGTGTGGACTGGTTGGGCCGAAGGGCCTGTTTCCACACTGTGGGGAATCTAATCTAATCTGGTGAAGACATTTCAATGATCTGCATGCTTGGACTCACCAAGTCTCTGTATCTTCACTGTTTCTCACCATTTCACAATTTAGCAAATATCCTGTCCTATTAATTTTAGATCCAAAGTGGAGGATCTAACAGACATTCTGAAATCTGTTTTCCCGCAGTTTGCCCATTCACCTAACATTATCACAAAGATATTAATATAATACGTTACCATTTATACATCTTACAATACCCCCTATCTTTGTGTCACCAGGGTTCACAATCCACCTGTTTTTGATCTAGCCTAGAGATGTGAGGATGGCACTTGGGAGGTCATGGGATCCCTTCTATATCTGGTTCAGGTGTCCTGCCTGGAATCCAGCACAAATAGATAATGCCAATATACTGAGATCCACATTTAAGCCAAAATTCTACTGAGAAATCATAGGTGTCTGGAGCCTGCATGAACTGACCCACATATGTCTCTAGATTTGTTGTATTTTGCTGCACAATCCTATCAATCAGAAGGGTTACGCTGCAGAAGGAAAATGTGCTTTTGAGGGTGAAGTAAGGAATAAAAATAAAAGAAATATGAGGGAGAGGAGTGCTAGTTAGAGCAGCCAACTGTCAGAATCATACAGCAACTAATTATTGGTGGCAGATTCTCTTGGCAAATCCTCCCCTCCCTTTAGTAGCTGAAAATTTATTGCTGGAAAAGCTCAGCAGGTCAGGCAGCATCCAAGGAGCAGGAGAATCGACGTTTCGGGCCTGAGCCCTTCTTCAGGAATCCTGTCTATACCTGACATATGCTTCCTTCTTTTTCTTAACCAAAACCCTCAATTTCTTTAGTCATCCAGCATTCTCTATACTTACCAGCCTTCCCTTTCACCCTGACAGGAATATACTTCCTCTGGATTCTTGTTATCTCATTTCTGAAGACTTCCCATTTTCCAGCCATCCCTTTACCTGCGAATATCTGCCTCCAATCAGCTTTTGAAAGTTCTTGCCTAATACCGTCAAAGTTGGCCTTTCTCCAATTTAGAACTTCAACTTTTAGATCTGGTCTATCCTTTTCCATCACTATTTTAAAATGAATAGAATTATTGTGGCTGGCCCCAAAGTGCTCCCCCACTGACACCTCAGTCACCTGCCCTGCCTTATTTCCCAAGAGTAGGTCAAGTTTTGCACCTTCTCTAGTAGGTACATCCACATTGTGAATCAGAAAGTTGTCTTGTACACATTTAAGAAATTCCTCTCCATCTAAACCTTTAACACTATGGCAGTCCCAGTCGATGTTTGGAAAGTTAAAATCCCCTATCATAACTACCCTATTATTCTTACAGATAGCTGAGATCTCCTTACAAGTTTGTTTCTCAATTTCCCTCTGACTATTGGGGTTCTATAATACAATCCCAATAAGGTGATCATCCCTTTCTTATTTCTCAGTTCCACCCAAATAACTTCCCTAGATGTATTTCTGGGAATATTCTCCCTCAGCATAGCTGTAATGTTATCCCTTATCAAAAATGCCACTCCTCCTCCTCTCTTGCCTCCCTTTCTATCCTTCCTGTAGCATTTGTATCCTGGAACATTAAGCTGCCAGTCCTGCCTATCCCTGAGCCATGTTTCGAAAATTGCTATGATATCCCAGTCCCATGTTCCTAACCATGCCCTGAGTTCATCTACCTTCCCTGTTAGGCCCCTTGCATTGAAATAAATGCAGTTTAATTTATTAGCCCTACCTTGTCCCTGCCTGCCCTGACTGTTTGACTCGCTTCTGTTCTCAGCTGGACCCGTCTCAGTTCGATCTCTTTCCTCACTATCTCCCTGGGTTCCCCCCCCCCCGCACCCAACCACCTTACTAGTTTAAATCCTCCCAAGCATCTCTCGCAAATTTCCCTGTCAGTATATTAGTCCCCTTCCAATTTAGGTGCAATCTGTCCTTCATATACAGGTTACCTCTACCCCAAAAGAGATTCCAATGATCCAAAAATGTGAATCCTTCTCCCATACACCAGCTCCTCAGCCATGCATTCATCTGTTCTATCCTCTTATTCCTGCCCTCACTAGCTCGTAGCACTGGGAGTAATCCAGATACTACTATCCTTGAGGACCTTCTTACCTCCTTAAATTTCTGCCTAACTCTCTGTAATCTCCCTTCAGAATCTCAACCTTTTCCCTTCCAATGTTGTTGGTTCCAATGTGGACAATGACCTCCTGCTGGCCCCTCTCCCCCGTGAGAACATTCTGCACCCTCTCTGAGACATCCTTGATCCTGGCACCAGGGAAACAACACACCATTCAGCTTTTTCTCTGCTGGCCACAGAAACGTCAGTCTGTACCTCGGACTACAGAATCCCCTAACACAATTGATCTCTTGGACACCGACATACCCCTCGTTACATTAGAGCCAGTCTCAATACCAGAAACTTGGCTGTTTGTGCTACATTCCCCTGTGAATTCATTACCCCCTACATTTTCCAAAACACCATATCTGTTTGAAATGGGTATATCCACAAAAGACTCCTGCCCTAGGTGCTGATCTCTCTCACCTTTCCTTGAGTTAACCCATCTATGTGGCTGTATCTGAGACTTTCCCCCCTTCCTATAACTGCCATCCATCACGTACTGTTGCTGTTGCAAATTCCTCATCGCTTCTATCTGTCTCTCCAACCGATCCACTCGATCTGATAAGGTTTGCATCCAACAGCATTTATGGCAGATATAATCTGCAGTAATCCTTAAACTCTCTTTAAACTCCCACATCTGACAAGAAGTACATATCACTGCAAAGGCCATTTTTGCTCCTTCACAATCTACAGACCCAGAAAATAACACCGTCTTATTCCTCTACAAACACTGCCCCAGGTTAAATTCATAGCTATGGCTTATATTTTAAGTTTAATCAAGAGACTTATCTCCAAAAACATATAATCAAGAAAGAATCCACTATACTCACTACTTCAGCCTTTCTCTTGGACAGACTTAAAACAACAATTAACTTATCTGATTCTGTGCTGTGAACTTCGCCCAACAGTTCCTCCAAGATTAGTTGTGAATTTCACTGTTTGTTAATTTTCCCAGATGCACTCCGATATCCAGCGATACACGAATTCAAACAACAAAGGCAGTAACTGTGCAGGCTCGTTCGTTCGTCTCTCTCTCTCTCTCCTGCACTGTCCTCACCATGTGCTTCCTTTGTCTGCTCTTCTCCCTTTTAAACTGCTGTTGTTTTGACTTTTTTTTCCCCAAAGTTCCAAAATAATGCAACAGCATATAAAACAGGAATTGCTGCTGCTGGAATTCGAGGAAATCACCTCCAAAACCTAAAATACCTCAAAAAAAGGAGCAGCTCTTACAGCCCGAAATTTTTCCCGTCCTCCATCTTAGATTATCCAGAATCCTCAAAGATTAGGATTCTCGTGCTCTATTTCTTGTTCTGGTGTCACAGCTTCAACTTCCACCTTGACAGCTTGTGAAATTTAAACTCAGTTAATAACATCTGGAATATAAAGCTTATCTCATTAATGATGATGAAACAACCATGAATCTATAATCACTTCACTAATGTCCCTTAGGGAAAGAAATGTGTCATCATTACCTTGTGTGACTAACATATGTCACCAGAGCCCCAGCAGTGTAGCTGACTCTTAACTGTCCTCTGAGCAAGTCACTCAACTCAAAGGAATTTGTGAGGGGCAACAATTATTGGCATTGCCAGCAATGCTCAAGTGATGAAATATTAAAGAAAGAGTAAGGCAATGATCATTGCAATAGAAGAAAATTGAGCATCTCTTTATTACAACTATGAGATTGATAGTTTTGCAATACATTGTGTTTGTATCTATAAATTTAAATCCCATGTTATTTACATTCCCATTATGAAGGATGCAGAAGAAGCCAACGGAAATATCAGGTTACACACACTTCTAGAATATCACAAGCAGTATTTTGAGTTCATTTAGATCCTGGAGAGAAGGAACAGCTAGAGGCCAAAAAGGTTCCTATGGTTCACTGTGCGGGAATGTCAGTGGAAATTCATACTCCAGTTGAGATGGTCAAATTCATGGGGAGATAAAACAAAACAGGAAGAGTTACCTAGCTTTACCTGGAAGCAGAATCTCTGGGAAAGGAAATTTCACTGCCAAAGCATGCTCTAAGTTTGCAAATCGTCACACAGAAAACAAAGGAACTGGAATAAACCATCAGTTGCTGGGAAACCCTTTGGGCCGATACAATGAAAATTGAACATTTACATAAAGGACAGTGTAAAAGATAACTGTGAAGTGTGCTTTTTCCCTTTGGCTGCTCCCATTCTATGGGAAGAACAAAAATATCAGCTGGGGTTGGATTATGCTGTGGTTGATGAAGTCTCTGTAGCCACCAGTGCAAATAAAAGGTTCTGATGTAGAGGAAGCAGTCTTAAAACTTGTGCCCTTGAGATTTTCATCTGTGCACTCTGTTGCAGGACTAGGTTGTGATTTCTCCCTCTGTCAAGCAAGTCCCTCAGCTGTATCATCCTGCAGTTCATGCGGTTCCCTCCCAGTGTACTCCACATCATGTGTGCTATCATTCTCTGAATCCATGCTTGCTAAAGTAACTTTGTATCTTCTGGGCTGCTGCTTTGTGATACATTCTCAACAACTGGGACCTCTACATGTTGTTGCCCTGAGAGAAAGAGAGACATAAAGCTCTTTCAGCTGTGGTCAGGGACCTGGGTTTGATTCCAGCCTTGGGTGACTGTCTGAGTGGAATTTGCATGTTTTTTCTGTCTGCATGGATTTCCATTGGGTGCTCCTGTTTCCTCCTACAGTCCAAAGATGCGCAGTTTAGGTGGAGTGGCCTTGATAAATTGCCGCGTGGTGTCCAGGGATGTGTACGTTAGGTGGATTAGCCATGACAATTGTGAGGCAATGGAGACAGGATGGTGAGCTGGATCTGAGTGGGATGCTTTTCGTAGGGTTGATGCAGATTTGATGGGCAAATGGCCTCTTTTGACGCCATAGGAATTCTATGATAAAGATTACCTCAAAGAGAGACAGCCAGGAAACTGTTGAAGGCAGCAACATTTTGTCATGCAGATTGTGTAAGGTTGAGATTTTAGTGAGAAGAAAGAAAGTGTGCAGTAGCAAAACATATCCTCCAGCCACACCAGGTGACATGCCGTAATCCAACCACTTTGTATGATTGGCATTATTTGCTCCTTGTGCAAGAGGGGACATAAATGATTACTAACCCTCCTCTTGTCTATTATAGTTTGTCAGATTCCCAATATCCAAGAGGGACAGTTTTTATGTTAGCCTAGCAGAATGCTCTGAGGGCCTACCTATCATGGTCATTATCCACTACACTGGATCCTAAGCAGACCCTCTGCAAAAATATACTAATCTGCAACCTACCTGCTCCATAGGATCCTAGAAAGGATCACTTAACTGGAAACAGTCACAATCCACTCCACCAGACCACTGGACCACTCAAGTGTAAGAAACCTGCGAGGAAGTGGGGTAAGCGTGCCAGCCTACTAGTAAGACTGAGACTACACGATTTTATGACTCCCTAGCTTACTCCGAGCAAACGTACAATCTCTGGAGAACAAGATAGATGAACTCAGATCACGGCTCAGCCTCCAGCATGAACTGCGGGACTGTTGCGCACTCTGCTTCACAGAAACCTGGCTCAACCCATCCAATCCCAACTGCACACTTCAGGCTGATGGTTTTTCCATCCATCGTATGGACTGTACAGCACCCTCGGGTAAGACAAAGGGTGGAGGGGGTTTGCTTTTTAATTAACAACACGGACATTGCAATCCTGGGCAGCCATTGCTTCTCAAACCTTGAACTCTCACCATCAAATCCCGCCCCTTCTACCTTCCACAGGCATGTACCGCTGCTAAACTAACTGCTGTGCACATACCACCGCAAGGAAAGATTGAGGAAGCTCTGGATGTGCAGTACTCCACCACTAATACCCTGGAGACAGAATATCCTGAGGCCCTGTTAATTGTAACTGGCAACTTCAATCAAGCCAATCTAAGGAAGGTGTTGCCCAAGTACCACCAGAACATTACCTGCCCACCAGGGGCCCCAACATTTTAGACCACTGCTACACCACTGCAAAGGATGCCTACCGCTCCATCCCCGCCCTCATTTCAGGAACTCTGACCACAATGCCGTGTTTCTTACAGGCACGAGCTCAAGCAGGAGCCCTCCTTGTGGATTCAGGTCCAGTGCTGGTCAGAGGAGGCAAAGGATCAACTCCGGTGCTGTCTCAAATCGGCTGATTGGGCCATGTTTGGGCAGGTACCTTGAACAAGTGTGCTGCCACCATCACAGACTTTATCAGCAAGTGTGTGAAGGGCTGCATACCGAGGAATTCAACCCGGGTATTCCCCAACAGGAAACCCTGGATAAATCAGGGCATCCAGAACCTGCTAAAAGCCAGGTGTGAGGCCTTCAGATCAGGAGACGCACTCAAATATAAGGAATCCAAGTATGACCTTCGTAGAGCCATTAAGACAACCAATGACCAATTTCGATCCAAACTAGAGACCCAGACAGACACCTGGTGACTATGGCAAGGACTGAATAACATCACAGGTTCTAAAAAGAAACAGTGCAAGATAGCAGACAATGGACACATCCCTCCCAGATCGTCTCAACGCCTCTATGCTCGCTTTGAGCAGAACTTGGCAGAGAGGTAATACCTATTCCGACAAATCCTGATGAACCTATCCCAACCGTCACTGCATCAGAGCTCACATCAGTTTTCCTTCATGTGAATCCAAGGAAAGCAATAGGACCAGACAGAGTATCAGGCCGTGCACTCAGAGCATGCGCAGATCAACTGGCAGAGGTCTTTTCAGACATCTTCAACCTCTCCCTGCAGCAGGCCACTGTCCCTTCCTGTTTCAAGAGGGTCAACATCATCCCTGTGCCTAAGAAAGCTCATGCAACATGTCTCAATGACTACTGTCCTGTGGCTGTAATGTTGGTGGCCATGAAGTGCTTTTGAAAGGCTGGTCATGGCATTAAGCAACTCCAGCCTCCCCACTACTCTTGACCCACTCCAATTTGCCTATTGGACCAACAGATCCACGTCAGATGCTATATCACTTGCCCTTCGCTCCTTCTCAGAACATTTTGACACCAAGAGCTACGTAAGAATCCTTACTCATTGACTACAGTTCAGCCTTAATACTATTATCCCCACGAGACTGATTACTAAACCTAGTGATCTTGGACTAAGACCTACTCTCTGCAACTGGATCCTCAGTTTCCTGACCCACAGGCCGCAATCAGTGAAGATTGGGGACAATATTTCATCCTCACAAACACTCAACACCGAAGACCCTCAGCCCCCTACTGTACTCACTGTAAACCCATGATTGCATCACCAAAGGCCAGACCAATGCCATTTACAAGTTTGCTGATACCACCATAGTCAGTCAAATCTCAGATGGCGATGAAACAGACTACAGATGGGAGGTGGAAGACCTAGAAAAATGGTGCACTGAGAACAACCTAGCTCTCAATGCCGGCAAAACCAAGGAACTCATTATTGACTTTCGGTGTGATGTTACTCATGCTCCCCCACACATTAACAGCACAGAGGTGGAATGAGTGGAGAGTGTCAAGCTCCTGGGAGTGGTTATCAACAACACACTTTCTTAGACTCTACATGTGGACACACTGGTTACAAAGGCCCAGCAACGTATCTTCTTCCTCAGGCAGCTGAGAAAATTTGGCATGATGGTGAATACTCTTGCCAACTTTTATAGCTGCGCCATTGAGAGCATTCTGTCTGGATGTATCACTACCTGGTATGGCAACTGTACCATTCAAGATGGGAGATGGTTACAGAGAGTGGTGAACTCAGCCCGGACAGTCACAAAGGCCAACCTCCTATCTATAGAATTCAACTACCAGACCTGCTGTCAAGGAAAGGCTGCCAGCATTCTCAGAGATCCATCCACCCTGGCAATGCTTCTCTACAACCTCTACCATCGGGGAGAAGGTACAGAAGCCTGAACACACACCAGCTGGTTTTGAAACAGTTTCTACCCTACTGTTGTTAGAATACCGAATGGACTCACAAGCTCTTAGCATTTGCCTGTACCGGTGTTTTGGTTTTTGCTGCAGTTTACCTATTGTTTACTTATCTGTGCTATTTAACTCTGTGATCTGCCTGTATTGCTCACAAGACAAAGCTTTTCACTGCCTCGGTACACATGACAATAAATTCAATTCAATTCAATTCAAATAGAGCTCCTGGTGTGTGTGAGGCAGCAATGTTGAGGAGAGATGGAGATGCAAAATGTAGCAGAAGGAAGTGGAAGACAATGGGCTGTAGTAAATAGAGGAGAATGCTGCTGGATGAAGAATTGGTGGGTTCTGGGTCATGCAGGGTTCTACAGAGACTGATGCATGATATGAATCTTACCTTGGCAATCTTGTCCAGATAACTGAACTTCCTGCATTGCATCCATGTTGTTGAGGAATGCTCTTGGTGCTGATACGTTCTCCTACCTATGTCCACGGCTGGCAAGGCTTTCAGTTCTGGCACTTAAATCCTTCCTTTATCATGGTAACCTCCTCCACCATGATCTCTAGTTCTGTATCTGAGGGGCAGGAGACCTATAAAGTTATGCTTTGATCTGCCATCTCCTGAACTAGATCTGGTTGCTTATATTGAAAGGGCTCTTCAAGAGGCGATGATTGCCTTTAAGTAATGCCTGGGACACAAGATGCTAAAATCCTCCAAAGACACGATATCAATCAACATTGGGCCCCTGGAAGCCTGATTATTTCATGATTTTGAGGGACTGCCTAATTTTGTATGATGATTTTTGCCTATTTGGTTAAGCAATTGGCCATGCAGCACCTGATCTAGATCCACACAATATACTCACATAAACTATAACACACATTTCAAAATGGAAGGACCTGGCTCAAGCAACATTTATTGATTCAATAGCAAAGTACACAACCACAACTCACAACTACAATACAAACTCCATAACAAAAGTGGATATTCCACAACGCTTGTCCATCCCAGTACTTTGCAAACTTCAGTATGATCCAAATCTAAATCCACATCTACATTCACGGTACCCGTTCCAAACAATAGATATATATTCCAAACCCAGGTACAAATTCCAAATGATAGCATCACAATTGAAATCTCAGCAGTCAACCTCAGCCAGGTATACAAATTCCAACTACAAGTGCACATTCCAAAAGCACAGCATGAGTTCAGACCACAAGTGAACCGTTGATTGGTTATATTGCAGGGCACCTTGAAAATGTATATGAAAGCTTAACGAAGATGCCAGACACTAAAGAAAGAATAGATATTGTACTTCTAGAAGAACATGCTCCCAGGGAATGTTTGAAGTTTACAATGAAGTTGATCTGTTCTTGCTAACTTCAACTGTTACCTCAGTTCACAATTCAGTTTTTTTTAAAGTTTAAAAGGAAGAGAAAACAAAATGATATTGTATTTCCAACAAACCAATTTGATCATCTTGTCTATAAAAGTTATCTTGTTGGACATCTTCCATCATCCGAAACACTCTCTGTTGCCTTCAATTCACAGAGGCACCATCCACTTAGCAAGCCCAGTTCACTGAGACAGTGAAGTAGAAATTACCTAAGACCTAACCCATCCCAGACAGGAGTCTGGGCCAAATTTCAATCGTTTGGATGATCTGTCAGCTCCATCTGCCTGTCATCTGTCCAGAGACTGGTACCCACCTCTTGGGGACTGAATGTGACCGATTGCCTGCCTTCGATGCAGTGGTCCTCTCATATGTCCTGGGGCAGTTTTGATCACTTCGAGCAAGGTAAGGGAGGATGAACACTGAGGACTTATTGCAAGCTGGCAGCAAACTTCGGGAGGTCTGTGGAACTGGAAGACCTCTCATAGAATCATAGAAACCTAACAGCGTGGAAGGGGGCCATTTGGCTCATTGAATCCACACCGAAGAGCATCCCACCCAGACCTAGCCCTCTACCTTACCCTGCCTTTCCCATGACCAAGCCACTAACCTGCACATCCTTGGACAGTGGAAGGAAACCGGAGCACTGGCAGGAAAGACACGCAGACACAGGGAAAATGTGTGAACTCCACACAGATAATCGCCCGAGGGTTGAATTAAACCCACATGCCTGGTGTTATGAGGCATTAGTGCTAACCACTGAGCCACCGTGCTGCCCTTCAATCCTACTATTTCCACATCTCGTTTTACAAAAGAGAGGCACACTTTTTTTTTAATGGTAGGTGCTGCTTCACTGCAGAAATCACTGAAGAACTCTTGAGTGGACTAGGCCCAACCCAGTTTATTCCATTTCGGAGAGGTGTCTGCTAACATGTGAAAGGGCACTGACGTTGAACTCAATGCCATGTATTGGGAAAGAGAATATTAGCTACTCCTATCCTTAGATGAAATCTAGAAATGATCCAAGGTTAAATGTTAAAGAGAAAGTATATCAGGATTGGCTGTGGTACCCGTTATGATCAGGCAGCCACAACATCATTCACTTAACCATTGTGTCAGGTTGCTGCAGGACTGAGAGAGATAGCTGATAGGGAGGTTCCCTTTCAGTTTCAGCACTAAGCTGAGGATCCATCATCTTTCTTAGATTTATGTACATGATTCCACACACATCTCAAAAAGGAACATATTCTCTGCTGTGCTGACAGGGAAAAGTATTAATCAGCAACTCTGAAATAAACAATAACCGCTGTTTATGTTGTTGCATGAAAATTAATGAATCCATTTCAATGCAACAGTAATTACACACTGTTTTCCGTAAAGTTACAATAAAGAAGAAATGGGTCCGGAAGTTACCAGAATGGTGCTGCGGTCTGTGGAATTACATCCCAACAAAAGTTGCAGCCATCTGGGAAGAAAAGTGTACTGAACAGATGGTAGTTCAAATCTGCTGTCAGTGATAGTTTAATACATCAGATTCTGGTTTGTACCCAGCACACACGTGACAAAACCACAGCAGCTTTGCAGTGAGTTTCTTTGGTGTCAAATCCTATTTGTTTGAAGCAAATCTTATCTCTAAACTCTCTGTGGATCTAGAAACCTGAAATACTTGAAGTAAACAGGAGTATTGGTAATGTGATAAACTTCTTAACACAAAGCTTTTAAGAGGTACTAAATAAAGAAAGCAACATATTCCCTTGATTACAGGATCAGCACTACCAGAAAGCACACAAATGTTCACTTGATTTTATCATTGATTTTTAAAACTCAACACAATTAACTATCCAAAATGGTCACTCCAGAGACTATCCTGGAAATCAACACCTCAACTTCTTCCACTTTTCTCTTGCACCAATCATACTCCTAGGGGATACCACTAAACAGTCAAAGTACCAAGGATCACTGCAACAAATCTCCGTGAACCACAGTGCTACTTTAGTCACTCTCCACTTCATGTCTCTCAATACACTCTTTTTTTCCAAAATGGCAGCCAAAACTAGTTAGAACAGCATTTCTCTAAATCCTGGAAGAAGTCAGCTTCAAAGTCTGAACCCAGGCCAAGTTGTAACTATTTCTTGAGCTAATATTCACAAACAGAAATTTGTTCAGTGCTCACAAGTAGAGGAACGGTCACTTACCTTTTGGGTGCTCTTGACAGCTATTATGGAAATCACAGGAATCATGGGGCTCTCAGTTAAGCGTTACTCCAATACTAAATTGTTTGACCAGAACTCACCAAGAAAATGCATATTTAAGTAAAGTTCTAAATCAGGCCCTTTGGTACCCACACTCTCACCTTTTGTGGTTCTGCCTCATCTGGAGGGAATAAAGGCCTTTGAATCAATGCAATACATCAATGCTTCAATCATGCACTCTATATGACATATGGAAATAGACACTAGACTTAAACATTGAGGAAAGGGGGAAACTACACTTTAACCAGGTTTTAATGCAAATGCAATTCCATCCCTGACAAGATTATATTAGGACCAATTCTTTTGAAAAATCAGCAGCAATTTATCAATACACCACTTAGATTCTAATCTCATAAAGAAAGCATTCTTTTTTTATCTAGTGGTGAATTCTGAACCTGTGAAGAGAATTGTACTGTGCTGCACATACACAGAGTTATAACATTGCAGGGGCAGGACACATACAAAGTGCACTTTGCAAAGGCAGGACATGTACAGGGAACTTTGTAAGGGAAAGACACATACAGGGCATACATTACAGGGGGCAGGGCATGTATAGAGTGACAACAACTTGCATTTATATAGCGTCCTAAACATAAGAGAACATGCCAAAATGTTTTACAGGAGTATTATCGAACAAAACTTGACATTGATCCAAACAGACATGAGGCCAGATGATCAAAAGCTTGGTAAAAGAGGTTTTAAGGAGTGTCTTAAAACAGGAAACAGATCACAGAGAGTTTAGGACCTAGGCATAGCCTCCATGGTGAAGCAATTAAAATGTAAAAATACCCAAAAGGCTAGTATTGGGCTGGTGGAAATTACAGATTTAGGGATGCTGATGGAGGGATGTGAGAAACAAGATGAGAATTTTAAAACGGAGACATTGTTTAACAGAGCCAAATTAGGTTAGAGATCAAAACAGAGAGAAGTGTGAACAGCTGTTTTATTTGATAATAGGTTATTACAGCATCTGCACGAGGGACACTGCATTTCTTGATCTTTAAATGACCTAGTTTCAGCTATAAAGAACTTAAAATTTGAAATGTGCAGATGACACAAAACTTGAAAGCATTGTGAATTTCAAGATGCAGAGTGTAAAATTTCAAAAGGACAGGCAGGTTAGTGAAATAGGCAGGCAAGTGAAATTTAATGCAGGAAATTGTGAAATTACTCATTTTGGTAAGGAAAATGAGAAGATACAGTATAAAATGAATGGTACAAATCTAAAGGGAAGGAGCAGAGGGACTTGATTTTAAATTAGTGAAAGTGGCAGCAAAAGTTATTAAAATGGCATTCCCTGTCCCACAGAAAATTGTGATGAATCTTTATAAAGCACTGGTGTTGCCTCAACTGAAGTATCATAACCAATTCCAGGTATTATATTTTAAGAATAATGTGATAGATTTAGAGTGTGTGCAGACAAGATTACAGGAAAGGCTGCAGTTACATCCTTTATTTAATTACCTGAATAAATCAGAGAAGTTGATTAAGGATGTAACAAGTAAGGGAGTTAAAGAGGAACCAGTATATCTAGTATACTTACATGTCCAAAAAGCATGTGTACAGGCACCAAACCCAAAAATTAACATGTGAAACTAGAACTGTGGGATCACGTTGTGGGTAATGTATTAGTATGGATGGAGGATTGGTTAACGGACAGGTAGCTGAGAATTGGGATAAATGGGGCATTTGCTAAATTCAGAAGAGGTTACTTGGCTGCCAAATCAAAGACTTGGTGCCACAGCCTTAAGATAAGGAGTCAATCATTCAAGACTGAGGGGAGGAGAAATTTCTTTACTCACAGGGTTTTGATCTTTGGATTTCCTACCCAGAGGTTTATGGACACACTTTAGTGATTGGAACCAGGGCTACCTGGATCTAATTGACTATGAGATTCTTGATTGGGCCAATCAGGGAGCCCTGGCTGACAGACAGAAACTGGAGATTCAGTAGGTCTCCTCAGCCAAGGGACTGGCACTGAGCTGGCTGGTCAGAGCCCATATATTGTGTACAAGTAAATAAAGGGTGACTTGGTGACAGAATACCAGCCTCTGTGCAGTTACTTCAGGCACAATATTTGAAATTTTGCTCTCAGCAAGTTATGGAATATGTGAAAGGTACAAAAGAAGAGACAGATGGTCAACCATGATAGTATTGAACGGTAAAGCAGTTTCAAAATCTGTATGATCACCTCGAGCTCCCACTTCTTGTGTACCTATGTATCCGAACTGGTTTTATTAATTTTAGAGAAGAAGGCTTGGAGGTGACTTGATAGAGGTATTCAAAATCATGAGAAACCTGCGAGAGATGTTTCGGAAGAAACTGCTCTCATTAACATAAGGATCCAGAACCAGAGGGGCATTGATCAAAGGTGAGTGACAAAAGAACCAATTATCACATGAAATGAAACCTTCGTACACAGCAGAGTAGTTAGGATCTGCAATGTATTGTCTTGGAGTGTGGTGGAGGCAGATTCAGTTATGGTTTTCAAAAGAGAACCAGTTAAGCATCAGATGAGAGAAGGTTTGCAGAGCAATGGGGACTAGCTGAGAGCTAGAATGGGCTTGGGAGGCTGAATAATTACAGGACAGAAGGTGACAATTCTGCAGTTTTTACCTAAGATTTTATATCACTAGTAGCACTTCAGTGATGTGTTGCAGAGAGTTCTGGGACTTAATCCTAAAATATACCTGCAAATTCTTTCTCCAGACATTGACAGCAGCAAAAGCCAGCTGCATCTGCTTCCTTCGAGCATCTTTGTGCCGTTTGTAAGCAATTTCAATGAATATCAAAAATATTCCTGCAACAATCCCGCCAGCAACCAACATAAAGACACCTAAAAGACAGGAAACAAAGGAAGAGGTTCAGTAACAGGTGGAAGTGTTGGTTCTTCAGAATGCAACACTAATAAATGAATCAAACTGCAATATGTGGCAAATCCCATTTCCTTTCCCATCTACACATGCCAGATCCATTCCCAACATATTAAAGAGCTCTAGTCAGCTATCTGGTAATCGCATGAAATAATTGGCAGAGTTGGCAGTATTGAACAAATCCTTGCTGTGAGATTTTCAGTCATAGTTGAGGCACTGTCTTATAAAAACATGAAAGTGATTACAGATGGCAACATGCGCTCATCAGTGCTGAATATAACTTTTATTGTGGTTCTGTTCGCCAAGCTGGGAATTTGTGTTGCAAACGTTTCGTCCCCTGTCTAGGTGACATCCTCAGCGTTCGGGAGCCTCCTCCCAAGCACTAAGGATGTCACCTAGACAGGGGACAAAACATTTGCAACACAAATTCCCAGCTCGGCGAACAGAACCACAACAACGAGCACCCGAGCTACAAATCTTCTCCCAAACTTTGAATATCGCTTTAACCTGAGCTCCCTGTCCTGTTAACCTCGACATAGCCCTGCCTATCGCTGATGCGTCCTGTCACCATTCCTACTTTCACCAATTAGCTGGAAGATTTGGTCAACTCTTTGGAAAGATGGATATTAACTCTTTTATGACAACAACTGATGCAAAGAAAACAATCAAGAAAGGCAAGCCTTTAGGATAAATGGAAACGATGCCATCCCATCGCTCCTATAGTAATGAGTGAAAGCAGTTGCTGTCCTATCTCCTGTCTTTGATTATTACGAATCACATTGACAAGGGAATGCTGGTCACCAACACCCTTATTGTACCTGCCTGGATCTGTTTCCTATAAAGCAGCATATACAGACGAGATAGAATTGATTACTGTGCTGGCAATATGATTAAGAGGGGACTGAAAATTGATTCACGCTGAGGGGTAGCAGATTTAAAACAGAGATGAGGAAAAATTCCTTCTCTCAAACAGTCACAATTCTCTGGAATTCACTACTTCCAAGCGTCATGGATGCCAGGACATTGAGTAAATTTGAGAAGATAAATTTTTAATTAGTAACAGGTTGAAGGGTTATGGAGAATAGGCAGGTGGGTGGGGTTGAGGCTAAGATAAGGTCAGAGCTGAAAATGTGTTGCTGGTTAAAGCGCAGCAGGTCAGGCAGCATCCAAGGAAGGATGCTGCCTGACCTGCTGCGCTTTAACCAGCAACACATTTTCAGCTAAGATAAGGTCAGCCATGATCTTATCACATGGTGGATCAGGCTCAAGGGTCTGAACTGCTTACTCCTGCTCCTAGTTCTTACATGTTTATGTTGGATCCTTGAGAATTTCAACTCTCAACTGTTCCTGCAAAACAACAAAATATGAAGTTTTCCATCAGATATTTGGGTGGCTTGTTGGCATACTTACCTGCCATGTTTTCAAAGGTCAGAGTGGCTGGAGCATTGCTACGTGAGTCACACTCCTGATATCTAACCCAGGTCTTGTCCAGGTCCTCCATAAAACCATTTTCATGGAAACTGAAGAAATATTTAAACAAAAAAGATAGTCAACAAGCATTTTCAGAGGAACTGAAGACTGTTATAGGTGCTTCAAGGAACAGAGGGCTGTTCTTGGTGCTGGGTACATTGAGTTGTCCAGTAATGGCGGTTCTAGTGACCAATAGACTCGTAGACACCTTTGCCCATTCAAGAGAGACAACTGATTACATAGTTTGAGGGGCCATCACTCCACATCAGACATGTAGGGGCAGAGGTGGGGGAGTCAGTAAAGCCAGGAACCAGGCTTCCATGAACTAGACAAATGAATAACAGACACATACAGCAGATAAAGCATACGCCTATCAAGGAACGCATCTGATTTACCTCCATTAATAATTAATAATAATACAGGCACATAGTAATTATGTTATTGGACAAATAATCCAGAGACCAAAGTTAAAATCACATCACGGCAACTGAGGAATTTAAACTTAGATATCAAAAACCAATTAAATTAAAATCTGATGGTTTTGAGTACCTAGAACCAATCAGATTGTAAAGAATTTAATACGGCATTTGGAAAATCGGAGAGAGCAGACTGCCACCTGAAGAGATAACTACTTTCAGATGTCAGTGAAAGCACCATCTAATTAATAAAGGTACCGCAGCACTCTTAGTTAATATTCCGAACAGCAGAATTCACACAGAGAGAGAGAGAACATTCCTGACAGAAGAACTAATGCAAGAATTCGAAGGAGGAGGCATTCCTGAAAGCATCAGTGGAAAGGCCAAGGAGCATTTCAGAAGATGTATCCTGCTGTAGTTTTGAGAGACTAAATTTTATTGTTTTGTTATAAAAGTGGTACTAGTATTTATTGAAACAGCATACCATTAGGATTTTATTTATTCAGGAATAGTTAGTTAAAAGGGAATTGTTCAGTTTATTAGTGGTTCTGTTAATTTGTTCACTGTTGGAGTTAGATAAATAAATTGTTACTTGTTGATTATAGAGTGAGTGAAAGGATTTCATTTCAGTTAACCAGTTCTTGGTAACAGCTTGGGGGGTGACAGCTAGGTTATACATGTTTCACACATGTTTTAATGGATTATAAAATAAGGTGAGCCTCTCTGGGTGTTCAGTTTCAGTTATCAGGGTGGTTCGACCTCCACTTCCACTTGTATAACACATGTATAAATCCTGGTTTGTTGCTTGACACTTGATGGTTAATGATTTGTCAAATACAAACTATATGCTGTACCAGATTTGGTGAGCATGGCTCATGAGATGGTGATGTGGTATGGGTCAATCTCCATACACCTGGAAATGGTTTGCCAATGTACTGCTGTCCATTGTCAAAAACACCAAGCAAAATGAAAATAGTGCTATATCAGTAACAATCACATTGGTTGTGCTAAGTTATCGAACAATGGGAAATTTAGAGAAGTAATCTGGAACAGGAATATAATCTTCCCTGTGTGCTTCTAATAGATCTATCGCTATCTGTAAGTGATTGGAAAGAATGGTTCGAATATTGTGTGCATGCAGATGCTCCCTCTGTCAGTGGGGTTGATATATTCGGCATGCCTCACATGCGAACACAAGTCATCGAATATCCTAAATGATCCCTGGCAAGTACACAGGTTCATGTGTTAACCCTTTTTGTGCATTCAATTTCCATGTGTACCTGATGTAATATGGACTTGATGTCTTGGCATAATGCTTTTATACCAAGTTCATCTCTGTATGACCAAAATGATTGAATCTACTCAGTTACTTTTTATATACTGTCAGACCATCCTTGTTTAATGGTCTTTTGCACTCTTGTAGTTTGTCATCTTTAGCAGTTGCTAATTGCAACTGTTCACATGGTTCTGGCCAAAGTGTAGATCAAGAGGAATATCTTGGACTTTGAATGGGTTGAATAATCTGCTCAGTGTGTGAGATGTAATCAGTTTAGTACCTGGGTGATATTTCACATCAAAGCTATATCCCTCACAGATCACTAACTAACTTGATTGAGTCTGCAACAGTGAGGATGGAGTGAATCCCATGAATTGATCTTGTGTTAAAATCGGTGTATATTGGTAATCATGCCATGGCTGGACTGTTAATTTCTACCAGGTGGAAGACCGTGAGCTGGTGTTTTGGCACTGCAGTGTGACAGTGTAAATGCTTGGAACTGGTAATCAGTGGAGCAACATTTTGTGGGCTGTACACAAAGCACCACTTGCTGAAGTATACATCTTTCAGGATGTGCAGTGGTAATATGTTGGCACTAGCTGTTGTGTTGTTTTTAATTTTTACTGTACATCATCATCCTATCATCAGAACAAATGATACTGATGGTACAATGGGGGGCTGGTGATGCAGTGATACTGCATCATCAGTGATTAGTGACACCAGATCCATCAGCGCAATGTAGTTTGCTCTTATCCCCGCCATGGGCAAAAAAACACCTGATGAAGAGGCAGCACGTCAAAGCTAGTGCTTCCAAATAAACTTGTTGGACTATAACCTCATGTTGTGTGATTTTTAACCTTGGTTCATGTCCCATGAACAAATAAAAGGAAGTCATAAAAGCTCCCAATTGTTTTATACAGTCGACATGCTGCGTGAGCTTAACAATATGAATATTTTGGTCATTTTCTACTTCGTTAACTGTGAACCTCATTGTATTTACGTTTGAGGAGTTGCTGCCCAGTGTTGTGGGGTTGCCACCATTTTATTGACCACCTGCGTATTGTTTCTGAAGTCTGACTGGACCTTTGGAAACAGATTTCTTGCATTTATGCCTCTGATATCCCTTAGTTTTTTAGATATCAAGAAAAGTTGAACAGCTTTTGGAAAGATACACATTTTGGAGTTTGTTGGTTTGGTGCATCGCAGCAATAATGTTGGATGCAGTCATAACGCAGTCATTGTTGTTGACTGCATATTCACCTCAATCTTAAAGTAATGTTTTCATGATAATGCCCTTTTACTTGTCCAAAAGACCCTTCCAAAAGGTTTCTATTGATGTTAAGATGACCAGCTCAATGAGCATCTGTGACTTTTCTTCAGAAAATTCATTCCCTTACTCTTTGCGGCAGTATTGTTTGACAAACTGGTCAGTAGAATTTGTGTGGTAAATTGGAGTGTCTTTATCCTGAATTTAACTCTTACTTTAGGATGGTCTTCAAGAATTTAGCAAGTCTTTTCTAGATCTTTCTAATTGCCCACAGAAAGAGAAAAATATGTTAATTTTGAGAAGTACCTTCCCACCAGGTGGTCATTCTGGTTTCATTCCTTTTTTGAGACTCTGTAGTGATTGTTACAACTGAATGATATGCTAGACCATTTCAGAAGCACTACCTAGCACCGACAAGCAAGATTTTTAAGCAGTTTTTTCAGGATCATCTATTGTTTGATGCATGAAACAGAACTGTATGGATATTTACACAGTTGAGTTCAGTAAAGGTGTTACTGGGTGTCCAGTCATAATGATTTCAGTGGGTAGTCGAGACTCAACCATATTGTTGTGGGTTTGGAGTCACATGTAAGCTGTACCAGGTAAAGATGGCAGATCTCCTTCCATGTAAGAGATTAATGAACCAGATGGGTTCTTCCCCCAACAATGGCGATCGCTCAATCTTTAATTCCACATATTTAGTGAATTCAAATTCCATGATGATGCCACAGTGGGATTTAGTCCCAGGTCCTCAGCATATTAACAGAGTTTCTGGATTAATAATCTAACGATAATATCACTAGGACATCACATCCCAGCTGTTTGAAAATGAGGACGAGAATTTTGAATTGAGTTTGGAGGCTATTTAGGTAAGTGAGCCAAGGGACAATTAGGAGACGGATTGGTGATAGATTTAGGACAGATATTAATAATTTCTTCACTCAAAGAGTAGTAGGAGCATGAAACGGCCTGCCTGCAACAGACTTGCCGACGTTCAGGGTATTTAAATGGGCATTGGACATCCACATGGATAATAATGGAATGGTGTAGCCAAAAGAGAAAATGCTGCAAAGTCTCAGCAGGTCTGGCAGCATCTGTAAGGAGAGAAAAGAGCTGATGTTTCGAGTCTAACTGACCCTTTGTCAAAGCTTTTCGAGTCAGTTAGACTTGAAACGTCAGCTCTTTTCTCTCCTTACAGATGCTGCCAGACCCTGAGATTTTCCAGCATTTTCTCTTTTGGTTTCAGATTTCAGCATCCACAGTAATTTGCTTTTATGGAATGGTGTAGGTTAAATGGGCATCAGATTATTTTCACAGGTCGGCACAACATCGAGGGCCGAAGGGCCTGTACTGCGCTGTAATAGTCTATGTTCTATGGTGCAAGTTATAACGTTGCAACAGGGATTTGGATGACTAAAAGTTAACAGAGGGAAAGATGGCCAAGAGTGCATTGGAACAATCGAGTCTGGAACTAGGGCAGACAAATAAGAGGGCTTCTTCAGTAGATGAGCTCATGAACAATATTGGGTGATGTTACAGAGATGGAAATAGGGAGATCTGATAATGTGAAGTGTAGTCAGAATCTCATATTGGATCAAATCTTGCCTTCCTAACATTTAGTTGGAAGAAATTTATGCTCATCCAGTACCAGATGTTGGATAAACAGTCTGATAATTTAACAACATGAAGGATCTGAGGGAGGTGGTGATGAAGTCGAACAGAATATTATCAGCATTCATGTGGAAACCAAATCTATGTTACTGGATAATATCACTGAAAGGGAGCATGAGGATGAGAGTTAGGTAGGGACGGGAGATTTATTCTTTTGGGGATAGAGAGGTAGCGGGAATAGTTAGAGAATCCATTGTAAGTGATTCTCTGATCTCAATTAGAGAGAGACAAGAAGTCAAGAGGAATAAAGAGGGACTGTTTACCACAATCATTGTCACATAGTGTCTGTGGCAAGCAGTTTCTGTACTGTAACAGGGAGGGATTCAATATCAGAGGTCCTGGAAAGATAGCGTAGATTAAGTCAAAGATAACACATTCAGAACATTGGAGAGAAGTGGGAGGTTGTAGCTTGAGAACAGTGCCAGGGATGTTTGATTTCTTTTGAGAAGAGGAACGATGAAGCTTTCAAGCAGAGTTTGAGGCAATACCAGAAGAGAGAGAACAATAAATAAAATGCTGTAAAATGGGGACATGAAATGGAAGTTACCTGGTGAGTAGTTTATTGTATGCGCTGCTCTCAGTGTAGTCTACTGGGAAGACAAAATGCAGACTGGGCAACTGCTTTGCAGAACATCTACACTCCGTCTGCAAAAATGACTTCAAGCTTCCAGCCATACAGTCATAGAGTCATAGAGATGGACAGCATGGAAACAGACCCTTTGGTCCAACCCGTCCATGCCGACCAGATATCCCAACCCAATCTAGTCCCACCTGCCAGCATCCGGCCCATATCCCTCCAAATCCTTCCTATTCATATACACATCCAAATGCCTCTTAAATGTTGCAATTGTACCAGCCTCCACCACATCCTCTGGCAGCTCATTCCATACATGTACCACCCTCTGCGTGAAAAAGTTGCCCCTTAGGTCTCTTTTATATCTTTCCCCTCTCAACCTAAACCTATGCCCTCTAGTTCTGGACTCCCCAACCCCAAGGAAAAGACTTTGTCTATTTATTCTATCCATGCCCCTCATAATTTTGTAAACCTCTATAAGGTCACCCCTCAGCCTCCGACGCTCCAGGGAAAACAGCCTGTTCAGCCTCTTTTTCTTAACCAAACCCTCAATTGCTTTCGTCATCCAGCATTCCCTATACCTACCAGCCTTCCCTTTCACCCTGACAGGGATATACTTTCTCTGGATTCTTGTCACCATCTATTTCTCTACAGTCTATATCTTCCATATCCTTTTCCACAGCCATTTCAACAGCCCCCACCCTGTTTCCTGGCCGTCATCTCTGCCTTGGGCCTTCTGCAGTGCACCAGCCAAGCTCAGCGCAAGCTGGAAGAACAGCATCTCATCTCATTTTCTGCTTGGGAACCCTGCAGCTCTCTGGACTCAATATCGAGGGCAATAATTTAAGAACCTTCTCCCATGTCCTCTACCCAACCCAGGCTCTGTCATAATACAGGCTTCTTTTAGCACAGCCAACCTATTTTCACCCATTGATTGTCCCATAGGCAACTGTCCTTTCTACCAAGCTCACCATCCCTTTGTCTGTTTAGCTGCTGTTTTCTCTCTTTGGGCTCCATCTCCACCTATCTTTTACTCCTTTACCAACCCCCGCCCCCCACCTCCAACACTGCCCCATCCCCCCACCTCACCTTTGTTACCAACCCCGTGCCCCCATATCTTCAGTATATGTATCACCTTTTCCCTCGTTACCATTAGTTCTGAAGAAGGGTCTCTGCACTGAAATGTTAATTCTGTTTTCTGCCTACATGCTGCCAGACCTGCTGAGCTTCTTCAGCAATTTCTGTTTTTCATCCAATTTCCAGTAGTTCTTTGTTCTTCATTTTTGGTTGATTCAGAGTTTAGTTGACAATCGGTTGGTGGGAGCAAGGATTGGCCTCATGTTCACGATGAATTGAGAGACAGCATTCAGAAAATTTGGGGAGAAACTAGACAACAATGTGGATTCAGAATGTTGGCAGGAGACAAGCTGAACAGGAGAAGGGAGGAACCTAGCATAAAGCAGCAAACCGAATGGTCACAATATTAGTGACAAAAGCAGTCCATAAGCTTCTCACACACTACTGTAGATGAAGGTTACAGAGATAGAAACGGGGTTTTAAAAAAGTGGTTTGCATTAGAGAAAAGAAGCCAACATTTACTTTTCATCCCGGGTGGAATCAGAAACAAAATGGTTTTAACAGGCAGCAGCAGGATCAGGTAGTGATTTTTTTTATGGTCCAGCAAGATCTAGTGTGAGTGGGAAACAGTCACCCACTGTATCAAGCCACATCTGTAACCCTTCAACATAAGGGAGTGGAGATAAAGTCTGGATGCACGGTGGCTCAGTGGTTAGCACTGCTGCCTCACAGTGCCAAGGACCCGGGTTCAATCCCAGCCTCGGGTGACTGTCTGTGTGGAGTTTGCACATTCTCCCCGTGTCTGCGTGGGTTTCCTCCGGGTGCTCCGGTTTCCTCCCACAGTCCAAAGATGTGCTGGTCAGGTGAATTGGCCATGCTAAATTGCCCATAGTGTTCGGGGCATTAGTCAGGGTTAAATATAGGGTGGGGGAATGATTTGGGTGGGTTACTCTTTGGATGGTCGATGTGGACTTGTTGGGCCTGTTTCCACACTGTAGGTAATCTAATCTAATATGCACTGGGGACTAGGGCATTAAACAGAGAGGTGATGATGTGGTTGATTAAATCAGTTGCAGCAGAAATGTTGTGATGAATAGAGGATCAAAGACATGGTGGTTGCAATGTTGCAAGTACAGGTGTAAGTGATGGGGTGGGGGGGTAGAGTTTTCCAGGAGGAAACAAAGTTGAGTCTTGAAAAAAGATTGGGCAAATGATTAGATCTGGCTTCATTGATGACAAGATACAAGAAGACCATGTGAAATGGTACAATCACAAACAGGAGTTGGGGAGTTTATGTGGAGGGAGATTCAGAGAGGATAAAAGGACAATGAACTCAGAGGAGAGAGAGCATGATGAGTTGGTGTGGTGGTTACAGTATGAAAAATTGTTCAGTACAGAGTCTGAGAGTGGGCAGCGATGAAGATATCTCTGTGAGAAAATCTTCTGGTATTGGGTGGGTGGTACAGAAAGAGAGCTGACAGAGATTGAACAAAGTAAAATGCTCGTAGGAAGGGCAAGTGCAAGAAGTGCAGAGGGAGAGACCTAGGGTGACGTTTGGTGATAACACCCTCAACACCTGAGACACACCTTCTGGGGCAAATAGGGAGGGAGACTTCACTCAGTTAGAAAGTGTCGTTGCACTGCAGTCCGTTTTCCATTAAAGCCAAGATGACATGTTCTGGGATATCAAAGGGTTTATTCACAAGTAGAGGCGAGAGAGAGAGTCAGACAGGATTTGGGAGGGCAGAATGAGGGAGTGCTGAAAATGTGTTGCAGGTTAAAACGCAGCAGGTCAGGCAGCATCCAAGGAACAGGGAATTCGACGTTTTGGGCAAAAGCTCTTCATCAGGAATCCTGATGAAGGGCTTTTGCCCGAAACGTCGAATTCCCTGTTCCTTGGATGCTGCCTGACCTCCTGCGTTTTAACCAGCAACACATTTTCAGCTCTGATCTCCAGCATCTGCAGACCTCACTTTTTACTCTACAGAATGAGGGAGTGGTAGAGAGAGAGAGAGAAAGACAGAGATGGACATCAGGAAATAAAGAAAGAAAGAGATATGGGGGAGACAGAGACAGAGAGGGAAAGAAAGAAAAATATTGTTTGATTTGAATTCAGACTGAGCTGAGCATTCTTATTTCAGTTGAAGTGTTTAGAGTGAGGAGGAGGGACAGTTAGATTAGAAAACAATGATTTAAAATTACTAATGTCAAATACTGATTTCTCCCAAGAGGGAGAGAGTGCAATCACAAGCTGTGCTATTAGAATATTACCTCAATATAGCTAGTGACACAGCCTGTTTCCATGGACTGTCCTTCCGCATTCCAATCCCAAACCCCGATCGGAAAAACAATTCACCGGTGGTGATGAGGTCACACTTCTGGGAGGCTTCAAACTCCAGCACAGCTGAGTCCCAGATGAATGCGTGCAGTTTCCTAGAATGAAACATCCTGTGATTAACTTTCACTGTATCTACGAAAGGATCTGAAGAGTGGAACAACATAGACAAATTCAAGGGACCAAAGTACTTTCAGGATTGCCACAGCATTATCTGTGGCCCAACATTTCAACTCCCCCTCCCACTCTGCCAAGGACTAACAGATCCTGGGCCTCCTTCACTGCCGCTCCCTCACCACCTGTGCCTGGAGGAAGAACGCCTCATCTTCCGCCTTGGAACACTTCAATCCCATGGCATCAATGTGGACTTCACCAGTTTCCTCATTTCCCCTCCCCCCACCTTACCACAGTCCAACCTTCCAGTTCAGCACTGTCCTCATGACCTGTCCTACCTGCCAATCTCCCTTCCCACCTATCCACTCCACCTTCCTCTCTGACCTATCACCTCCATCCCCACCCCCATTCACCTACTGTACTCTGTGCTCCATTCTCCTCAGCCCCACCTCCCCCATTTATCTCTCCACCCTGGAGGCTTCCTGCCTCTATTCCTGATGAAGGACTTTTGCCCGAAACGTCAATTTTCCTGTTCCTCGGATGCTGCCTGACCTGCTGTGCTTTTCCAGCACCACTCTGATTTAAACAGCATTTGATCAAGATCAGTTTCATGATTTGGCTGTTCCAGGAGTAGATTTACCAATCACTTTACACTGAGCTTGATAACATGCAGTGACAGTGTGTTGCACATATTGGATGTAATGAGGTACCTTCACTCTCTGACCTTCTGTCTGCTGCTAACAAGACACATTCGTACATCAGAATCATTGTTTTCTTACAGATTATCTGCAATGAAAATTCAACTCAAATCCACCCTTCTTCAGATATAAGCTGAAGAATGTTAGATGATATGGAGATGCCAGTGTTGGACTAGGGTGTACAAAGTTAAAAATCACATGTGTACCAGGGTTATTGTCCAACAGCTTTAATTGGAAGCACTAGCTTTCGGAGCGCTGCTCCTTTATCCGGTGACTCCTTCATCATCTGATCAAGGAGCAGCACTTAGAAAGTTAAATCTTCCAATTAAACCTGTTGGACTGTAATCTGGTGTTGTGTGAACGTTAGATGAATTAGGGTGCATGGTCACATGGTTGGTAAAGAGATCTCTGGGCTGTATAAATCCTTCTAAATTGTGATTGATTTTCCTACAATAGCTGAAAGTGGGAAAAAAGTTAGACACCTATGCTGGTGTCTGAATCAATATTTATTCCTTGATAAAAATCACTAAAAACAAAAATCTTCTGGTCATCTTCAACTTTCAGTTCGTGGGATCTTGCTCTGGGTAAGGTATCTGCTTTGTTTCCTACAATGCAACAGTCATTTCACTTCAATTGGGCTTCCGTGTCAGAGAAGTGTCTCTGTTTGTCCAGTTGTGAAGGATGTTACAGAAACTGAACTCTTTATGTATACAGGAGGACGCCTGCTGGAGATTGAGCTGCTCATTCTTCTGGGTCTCTGTTTAATGCACACACAGAAAGGCCTATTCAAGTTACATTCTCATTTCATCTCAAGACAGGACCTTTCAATGGGCTTTTCTGGATAATGATTAATTGAAACCGTGACATGAATTTTCCCCGTTTGTGTATCCAGTTGCTACACAGGCAGTGATCAGTTAACATTATGAACTCGAGATGGAATCTGGGAGCTTTCTAGATGGTGTAGTGAAGACCTAAAGCCAGCCTGACAGGTAAACAGCATATACCACATTACTCTCCAATATATACAGTATAACCTACTCAACCCCTAGCTATTCATCATTGGTACCATAACAGCAGATCTTCAGAATCTTACCCCAAGTGGGTCCATACTTCATTGGTGACCTTTAGACACTGAATGCCATCAAGCTGAGGGCACCATTGCCATGCCTGAGCATATGTACCCTGTCTGATATTTATATCATCAGCTCTTATAGTAACACTTCAAAAATGGCTTGGCTTTACAACACCGAAAGGCTCAAGGCCTGAAAATGAGTCTGTCTGAATTACAAAATGTTCAGGGCATCAGGGGCAACACAGATATTACTTTGTATCACTAACAGCGGTATAGGCAGGGTTAAATAATGTCTCAAAGGTAGCTGAGAGTATTACCCATCTCGCACAGCCTGGATAGCATCAGCTGCATTCTCATAATTGTGTTTCTCCATGTGCCGGTACATGGTGCTCAGTTCCACCTGCCTACGAAAGTAAATATCCACTGAGCTCTGCTTCACCGTAGCATAGATAAACTTATCAGAAGGATTACGAAGCTGTGAACAAAACAGAAGGTGGGTTAAAACTGCTTGGATTCATATTTCACATTCACAAGACACACAGATGTAGGATATATTTTTAACCGGCCTCCCAGATATCAGCCAGCAAGTCAGAAATTGCACAATTTACATTTTCATTGCAAATCTATCACATAACAAGTGAGGAAAGCAGTCCCAGAGTGTGAAATGCTGAAATACTGCTGTAGATCAGAGTAAAATGGAAATGTTAACAGCAATTTAGCTTAACCCGTTCCACAATAATAATATCCAAAATATGGTGAATATATGGAATGAGCTGCCAGAGGAAGTGGTGGAGGCTGGTTCAATTACAACATTTAAAAGAAACTGGATGGGTATATGAATTGGAGGGGTTTAGAGGGATATGGGCCAAATGCTGGGAAATGGGATTAGATTAATTTAGGATATCTGGTCAGCATGGACGAGTTGGACCGAAGGGTCTATTTTCATGTTGTACATCTCTGACTCAATGACCATGGAAAATTAACAAAGGAACATTATATGAGCATTCATGTTTGTTGTTATTCTGGCTAATACCAGGCTGTTTCAGATATCGTGACACAGTAAAACATGGGTCAAAAGAAAGAGACATCAAGAAGAAGAGGTGGTGTTACAGTGCACGTGCTCTTTCTTTCAGTTTGTCACTATCCAGTTCAGTCTCACAAATATGTGCGTGCATCAGAAATATTTACAGCTGTCTGCTCCAAGCTGTTAAAACATTCTGCAAATAATGAGTGGTAAATTATGACTTTCTGAAGACGCATTCCTCAAACTCACTCACTCCCTTTTAAAAGAAATTCATAAGTGAGGATATGGTTGTGATCTACACTGGATTCCAGCTTTCATGGTGGGAATATGGGAAATCCAATATCTGGTCACGGAACCAAAGGAGCAAGCACGTGATTTGTGTTAGGAGGAGTTGTGTTGGATAAATCTCTGCTCAGCAGCAGATGCTGCTGCAATTCTAGGCTGTGACCATAGGGCGAGCTGTTAGTTAAAGGATCTACCATATGCTATTGCTTGTACTGCTCTTACAGTAATGTGAAATCTTTACCCTGGGATCGTTGATTCCAGTGATCCGCTCCTCAGGTCGGTCCAACACCAGAAAAGCTGCCAGGTTGGCTGTGTATGAAGCAACGATAATCATGGCAAAGCCAGCCCAAACCATGCCCAAGATTCGAGCAGAAAAACTCCTGGGGGCCCCTGGAAGATGTAGTTTGGAGAGACACCATTTAGGCAAATGCAACTTCATTCTTTACCATCTCTCTGTGTTGCTCAGACCTTCCACATCTCAACTTATCATCAGTTCTTCCAGATACACAACCCTCCTGTAAATAGCAGACATCACTCAAAAACCAACCCTGCCCGTAAAACATCAGCCTTCTCCCAGCTGTATGGTTCTTCTCCCATCTCTTCAGTGAGTATGTGCCTTGGAGTTTAAGGGCAGGAGGAAACCACTCAGCTCCTCAACTCTGTTCTGACATTCAGTTTAAACCACACTGAACAGTGGCTCAGACTTGCCCTCCTGAACTCTACACTCCTTTACATCCTTATGCAAAAAAACGTTCTGCTAAATTTAGTCTGAAAAGCCCTCAATTGTCTTAGGGTACAGAGTCTTACAATTGACTCGGGATAATCTTCTAGAGGACTGTTCTCCAAATGAACTGTCAGTGATAACCAAATGAGAATCAAATATAGTTTTGTACAGAGGGAGTCAAGGCCACGTGTAATCTACAACTGAGACAGTGGTAAACAGATTGGGTAATTATTTTAAAAGATACACATTTAAGTAAATCCACATTTTAAAAAGACAATTTTTATATATTAAAATTAGTTACATTCATATACATAGATAGTTAAAAAATATGTAGTAGTTACATAATAAATGGTAGTTTGAGAATCAATAGACAATAGACAATAGGTGCAGGAGTAGGCCATTCAGCCCTTCGAGCCTGCACCGCCATTCAATATGATCATGGCTGATCATCCTTAATCAGTATCCTGTTCCTGCCTTATCTCCATAACCCTTGATTCCACTATCTTTGAGAGCTCTATCCAACTCTTTCATAAATGAATCCAGAGACTGGGCCTCCACTGCCCTCTGGGGCAGAGCATTCCACACAGCCACCACTCTCTGGGTGAAGAAGTTTCTCCTCATCTCTGTCCTAAATGGTCTACGCTGTATTTTTTAAACTGTGTCCTCTGGTTCGGCACTCGCCCATCAGCGGAAACATGTTTCCTGCTGCCAGAGTGTCCAATCCTTTCATAATTTTATATGTCTCAATCAGATCCCCTCTCAGTCTTCTAAACTCAAGGGTATACAATCCCAGGAAGTAGAATTGATTGGAACATTATGAAATACAAACTGAGGAACTTGGAAATGCGTAACAAAGCCAGGAGAAGACTGTAATGACTCAGAGACTCTTTACACTGCAGGGACCCAGCGATTCCCAGCTTACCTTCTCCAATTCCAGAGTTCAGCAGGACACCCCAGGAGAACCACATGGCTGAGGACAGGGTCAGCGCATCTTCCTCTTCCTCCTCACTGTTCACTTTAAATCGCCCAAAGGGACTGAAAGACAGAAGATACAGATGTTACAACTCCACACATCATGGATTGCCAATTGATATCACAACCACAGATTATCAGATAAGCCTGATGAAGGGCTTATGCCTGAAACGTCGATTCTCCTGCTCCTTGGATGCTGCCTGACCTGCTGCGCTTTTCCAGCAACACATTTTCAGCCCAAAACAAAGCTGTATGCATGCTCCAAATGTGGCCGAACCAAAGTCCTATACAACTGTAACATGACCTGCCAACTCTTGTACTCAATACCCCATCCGATGAAGGAAAGCATGCCATATGGCTTCTTGACCACTCTAGACCTCTCCTGATTTAGAAGATTAATGGAAGACCCAGGCAGTGCAGCCATTTAGATTTGGGCTGTTGAGAAGATGTCTGTTTCTTTTTGGGAGATAGTGGGGTGGGGGCCAACGGGAGAAGGTGTTTGGATGCTGGAGGTAAGGCCAGTTTGTTGGCTTTCTGTCACTCCTCCAACTGTGCTCTGAACTGTACCTAGCTTGGTGGAGATTGATTCCCTATCCTACTGACATCCCACTCCCAACCAAATCTGTCAGGCAGGTCACCCCGCCAGAAAGCAGTAACTTTACACTGCTGCCAGGAGCCAGGTGACCAGACTTATGACAGGTTCAAGCCCTTATGTGACCATGAAGTGACCACTTCAGGCTTTAATGGTCATCAGTCAGTAGGTCAACGATGCATCTTTCTGCCCAGCACTCAGTTGGTGATGTGGTGGGAAAGATGAAGATTTCTTTCCTGCTATCTACCCCTCCCCTGCTAAGGAGACAAAATTTTTTTTTAGATTACCTACAGTGTGGAAACAGGCCCTTCGGCCCAATAAGTCCACACCGACCCGCCGAAGCAGAACCCACCCATACCCCTACACTTACCCCTTCACCTAACACTACGGGCAATTTAGGATGGCCAATTCACCTAACCTGCACATCTTTGGATTGTGCAAACTCCACACAGTCAGTCGCCTGAGGTGGGAATTGAACCCGGGTCTCTAACTCTGCTTTTGCATATCTTCCTGAAGAAGGGCTTATGCCCGAAACGTCGATTCTCCTGCTCCTTTGATGCTGCCTGACCTGCTGTGCTTTTCCAGCAACACATTTTTCAGCTCTGATCTCCAGCATCTGCAGTCCACAGTTTCTCCTTTCGCATATCTTGCCAAACATGCTGAGTATTTTTAGGATTTTCCAGATTTATTTTAAAATCTGTCTTGGAGGTCCCATCAGGATCTGGACATTTAAATATCTTAAGCCTGATTTTTACAATTAGCAATTTTTAACGAGACTAATTTATTTGCCTCAATGGTTTTCACAGTTTGTTTGTATCACTGATACTTTGTGTTCTTCTCACACTGTCAAAACTTACCAAATATTGATCTAATAAGCTTGCCACTTCCTATTGTCAGTTATAGACAAGGTATTTAGTGAATCAAAGGTAAATATTTTCACATATAATGATCCTGCTACGATCACAACTCTTATTCTCCACCTGCATAAGTAGCATCAACCACAGAAATTCACAAATTGAATCCCATCAGCTAAAAAAAGTGAAAAGCAGAAGTGAATTTGATTAAGATACCACAAACCTGAATCTATCCAGGAGATAAAGCATGACAGCTACCACATGAACAGACAGGCCCACCAGCAACCACAGTGTACTCTGAAATGGCTGCATGAATGAATCCAGGGTACTGCGAGGTATTTCCTATGTCACAGAAGCAGAAACACTGCAGTCAGAGCATGGAAGGTTGGCTTCACTTTTACAGCCGTAGGTGCAATGGAGTGGAATCAGAAACATTCTGGGAACAACATATGGGCACAGTCTCTTTGTCACTGTCATCTCCCCCTTCCCACAGACTTCAATATACTTTGTCACGCTGGACCTGGCACAACAGTTATCAGAATTAGTCATGAGCAGTTTTCAGAACAGGAGCAACAACTGGCATTGCTCCAGTGCATCGAAGAGTTTGAGAGCTACACAGATAGTGCATTCATTGATGTGGTCACCCCAACTCTTAAGTATATGCAGGAAGAGAGGGCATGAGTGACCACCAGGATGCCTGAAGGGACAGTAACACAGGGAGTCACTGAGTGCATTCCTATCGCCAACCAATACTCCATTTGAAATCCTGAGGAGAGCGCGATGGTTCCATCTGGGGAGTGCAGTTCGAGCCGAGTATATGGCTCTACAGGGATGGGCCCAAAGTAGACTGGAAGAGCAACAGTGAGAAGGGATTCGATAGATAGGAGAATGCATGGGCATTTTGAATAGGCAAGGTTCAGAGGGATATCGGTGAAACACAGGCAAATGGGAATAGTTCAGTTGGGAAACCTGGTCGGCACGGATGAATTGGACTGAAGGGTCTGTTTCCAAGCTGTATGACTCTATGACTCAATAACTAACTTGATAGTTCTTACTGTGGTAGCTCAGCCTCTTCTGGAGAGAGGGGAATCTAACCATCTTCCCTGGATATCTAATGCATTACCATCACTGAGTCATGCACTATCAATATCCTGAGAGTTGCCATTGCCCGGAAACTGAACCAGGCCAGCTATTTAATACTATGGCAACAACAGCAAGTTACAGACTGGGAATTTGTCTCCTGACTCTCCACAGCCTGTCCACTATCTACAAGGCACAAGTCAAGAGTGTGATAGAATACTCTCCACTTGCCTGGATGAGTGTAGCTCCAATAACACTCAAAAATCTTAATGCCACTCTAGGACAAGGCAATGTACTTGATCAGCATCTACCACCTTAAACTCCCTCCACCAACACACACTGCAAGCACTGTATCTACAAGATGCACTACAGCAATACACTAAGGATCCTTAAACAGCAATATCCAAACCTGCAACTTCCATCATCTCGAAGGACAAGGGTAATGGACACCATGGGAACACTACCAGTCGCAAGTTCCTCTCTGAGCCACTCATCTTCCTAACTTGGAAAAACATCTTCATTCCTTCAGTGTCGCTGGGTCAAACTCTTGGAACCCCCTCCCTTACGGCGTTATGGGTCTCCCTGCGGCACATGAACTGCAGTGGTTCAAGAAGACAGCTCACTACCACCATCTCCAGGACAACTAGGGATGAGCAATAAATGCTGGTCCAACCAGTGATACCCACATCCCAAGAGCAAATGTTCAAAGAAAACAACCTCACTTGTTTGTTGTTCATAGAGTGAAGCACTTCAATGGTAAGATGACTAGACAACTGCATTAAAAACTGGTTCTGTGAGTGGATGAGTAGCTGGGAGATAGAATCTCTACGCTGATACCTTCTTCACTAGAATGGTGAGTCCTTGGTACTTGTAGGGTTTGGAGAATTCAATATACTGGGCACGTTCATTATTGATGGTTAGAGGGGCGACAATCATATCACCAAGGCCACTCAGCAGCTCGCCCATCATCCCGTTCCATTCTTTCTTATTGCTGTTATTCACCTGGGAGAGATCAGAGCATCCAATGGGCATTTAGAAACATTAGTGACAAAGATATCGAGAAACAGAGAGGGAGAGAGAGAGAGAAATTGGAAATTGGTTCTGAGCAATATTGTTTCATCACAGCTCAACTCTGCAAACTACTAAATTGTCTTCAGTTACTTCCACTCAACCATTCAGCTTAGTTTTGAAAAGAATTGCTTGAAATATAGAACATGTTTCTATGTCTGATGGCAGGTTATGCTCCCAATAATGGTACACTGCTGCCCTCTCTGAACAGTGTCCTGAATTACAACTTAGATCTATTCACCTGAAACATTGACCAGACCTCCACACTGATTGTGGTGTGATGGGTCTGAAAATGCTGTGCCACTAGGTCTAATATGTCACTGCGTTCCATCTTTTGAATGCGACCATCTTTCTGCATCCACCCTCCTGCAAGGCTAGTCTATCCTCAAATATCTAAAGTGCATCGATCAAGACAAACTGCCCCTTATGTGGTCACTTACCATGAAATGTACATATTCCTTTTGGAAGATCTGGTTAGTAATTGGGGTTCAATCTGCTGGCTAGACTAAACTGGCAGATTTGGACAGTCAGACAGTTCACTATGCTGCTTGCTGGCTTTACTCCAGTATGGCATTGAGCTGTGTGGTAACAGTTTGGTAAGTCAGAGATCAAACTAAACCAGGTTGATACGGGCCAGTGACCTTGCTCACCCCAGTACCCTGAAGTCTCACAGAATTGTAACCCCTGTTTTTAACCCTCTTAAAGATGTCTAAGATTTCTGTAAGCTTTCTAATAATTGGTGCAGAATGTTTGAAATGCTAAGCTTGTGGGGGATGGGGTGGTGGTGAAGAATTCTTCATTGGCATGCTAAAATGCTGTATTAAACAGGAACAGAAACACTCTCCCACACACTGCTGTTGCCTGAAATACTTCTTGAAGATTCAAAGACAGAACTCTCTGTGGATGTAGGTTTGCTCGCTGAGCTGGAAGGTTCATTTTCATTACCATTCTAGTTAACAATTTCAGTGAGCCTCCGGATAAAGCTTCGTGTGAAGGCTCACTGAAGATGTTACCTAGTATGGTGACGAAACATCTGAAAATGAACTTTCCAGCTCAGTGAGCAAACCTACACCCAGAACCTCAATCTGAGCTACAAATCTTCTCAAAACTCACTGATAGAACTCTCTGCTCGGATCATTGGTGTTACATTACCTTGGTGAGTTGGAGGTGTGAAGACCTGAATTCCACATTAGCACTTGAGAATGTACACTGGACTGATACTCCCGTGGGTTTTAATATCTCTATTGGGCTATTAAGTTGAAGCCTATTTGATTGTTCTGTTCATTAAATGTCATCAAACTCAAGCCACTAAAGGAAGAACAGTGTGTCCCTGTGGTATCTGGCAGCCAAACAATACAGTCAAAAAGACAGGAATGATCTCATTGCTGTTTATGGAATACTGCTGGCTGTGAGCTAACTACCATTGTGCAGTCATTCAATGGATGAATGGTGTTTCTGAGAGGTTATATGAAAAGCTGCTATTTCAATTGGTGAAAGTGGCTGTGACCTTTCAAAGGTGTAACAGATTTTGAAACCACACACAGCAAAATAAGAATGGTTTCACATCTCTACTAAGGGGTGAAGAATTGAAATTTATTTTTGAAACACTTGAATCTATGCAACATAACTACAACTCAGCAAAGTATGTTCTCACAACCTATTTCACTCAGAAGAATTTTCCATTCCATTATCTTCTCATCCATTAAACAAGACAATTGGCTAACATTGAAAATGATTGAAACAACTAGCAACCAGGTGTGACACAAATGAACAAAGCTTTTAACTCTGGTCAATCATGCCGAAAAGTATTAGAGAAAGCTGTCAGAGCGGTTAGCTGAAAGAGGTTACATGCAAATTGCAGGTAGACCCTAATGTGCATCAAAGTGACCAATATTATTTTGTGTCAGAGACCAGACAGAAACAAAAGAACTGTGCACCAAATGGATCTTAATATTATTGTTGAAGTTGGAAATTGAATAACTATTTGGATCTTACAATGTAGTTAACATGGAACCAAGAGCAAGAGCCCCATTTGAGTCCACGCTGATGAGCAGATTAGTGTCCAACAGGCTTGTTTGAAGTCACAGGCTTTCAGAGTGCTGCTCCTTCATCAGGTGAAGTGATGGGGGTGGGGGAGGTGGGAGGGGGAACAGCTCTCTCAAAGCTTGTGATTTCAGGTGGCCTGGTGTCATGTGACTTCTGACTTCATAAGCCGTGTTTGTCATACTGGGCTTTGGAATGGGGCAGTGTATTTCCTGAATTTTAATCTGTTTCAGTGTTGCCTTTAGTTTTTCTTTGTTGTGTACAGTCTGCTAATTGTGCCCACTACAGTCCAGGTTTCTGTGCACCCAGCAGTTGAGAGGAACTTCGGTAGCCGTGTTGTAATCTACAATTCTGAACGGGGAAAGTTGCTCTGACAGCTTTGAGTGCTGTGATTTGTTTACATATTCATTTCCTCTTTGGTGTAACTTCTTCTCAGAGGGTAGTGGCAGTAGTAAAGTTAGTTTAATTTTCTCGTGAGAAGCATTTAAAATTCTAGGCTAGAATACTGCTTAACAATATTAAAAAGTCGGCAAATCCGAAGACCTATTAACGTTTTAGATTTACTCACCATCTAATTAATCTGCGAGGAGGCACCTGCAAGATGTTTATGATATACCATTGCACCATAAGTGAAGAATTACTCTTCCAGCTCTCAAACTATTTCTGAGCAATGTCTCAGGATATCCACTTGCTTTACTCCTATGAATTTAACTCAAACTTGTTAAAACAAATGTTAGTTTGAATTTTTTGATGCTGTTACTAAGAAGTTCAGGTAAAGCACTTTATGGTGCAAGATTAGATTGCCATATGCAATGTATTGCGTTCTGTCATACTTCAAAATTGCAGCAGCTGAGGTATATTTTCTCTTAATTAAATGATTCAATATAATTTGTAGTTTTTTTTAAGACCCTTGAGCTGTTTTGTCTCTTTCGGTGTTTTTGTTCCTCTTGCTTTCCATTGTTTAATGTCTTTTTAAATTCAGTCAGTCAGTCTCAAGTTGTCACTTAGTCCATTTATGCTGTAAAGAGGGAATCAAGAATCTGCATTTAAAAGGTTCATTCAGTCATTGTTCACTTTTAGGGCCTACACTGTACAGGACATTGGTTAGGCCACTGTCGGAATATTGCGTGCAATTCTGGTCTCCTTCCTATCGGAAAGGTGTTGTGAAACTTGAAAGGGTTCAGAAAAGATTTACAAGGATGTTGCCGGGGTTGGAGGATTGGCGCTGTAGGGAGAGGCTGAATAGGCTGGGGCTGTTTTCCCTGGAGCATCGGAGGCTGAGGGGTGACCTTATAGAGGTTTACAAAATCATGAGGGGCATGGATAGGATAGATAGACAAAGTCTTTTCCCTGGGGTGGGGGAGTCCAGAACTAGACGGCATAGGTTTAAGGTGAAAGGTGAAAGATATAAAAAAGACCTAAGGGGCAACGTTTTCACACAGAGAGTGGTACGCGTATGGAATGAGCTGCCAGAGGATGTGGTAGAGGCTGGTACAATTGCAACATTTCAGAGGCATTTGGATGGGTATATGAATAGGAAGGGTTTGGAGGGAAATGGGCTGGGTGCTGGAAGATGGGACTAGATTGGGTTGAGAATATCTGGTCAGCATGGACAAGTTGGACCGAAGGGTCTGTTTCCATGCTGTACATCTCTAGGACTGACCGCTTTCTTGCAGCCACAATAAACCTCCCCTCTACATAGCAGCGGCTGCCTCTGTTATCAGACTTCCTGCTGATGTGTGCAGCTCATGAACAACAGAGGCAATGTATGTAGCAATCTGGTAATCAGCATCATAAATTTAACATGCTGCCTGAATCATCAAAACCAGTTGTGGGTTAACAGTATACATGTTCATCCCTGTGCATGTCTTCTGATCTTATTTGAGTTCTCCCTCATGAAATGAATGAAGGAATACCTACTCTTTCCTGTGTTCCAAATTTCCCATCTTGGACAAGATGAACCTCATAGGTGAAGTTCAGAGTCGGAGTGCTGGCCAGTTTGATCAGCAAATCAATACAGAATCCAAAGCAGCACTGAGGGACAATAGGATGACCTGCCAAATATAACAAAGTGTAGTTAGCAAAACTTCAACCACAATGTGCTGCTCCCATGTTCCAAATACATAAATAGACAGCAGAATCATCCCCCTGCCAGAAGATGGCAAGAGAAGTGCTGAGCAGGGCAAGTAATTGGATGAGTTGGTGCTGGAGATATACCTGCCACCTACCAAGCATTAGGCATGAAGTTCCACTGAGGTTTTTCTTGACTCATCAGCAATTAAAGCCCTTAAGTGGTCAATTAACAGCCACGTCAGGGTCTCCATTTGCCCCCTCCCCCATTTACTGCATTCGCAACAGGTCAGAAAGTGACTGGTTTACTGACTGGGGTAACTAGAGTGACTTGTCTGTCGGGTTGGGAGGGGATTTGAATTGTCCCAATCTACAGTGGTTCAGAAAGGCAGTTCACCACCATCTTCTCAAGAGGAACTAGGGATCAACAGCAATAAATTATGAATTATAAATGATACTTTTCTCAAAAAAGAGCGTAGTCTGCAATTTTAAAACGTAAGAAGCACACCTATATTTTTCTCCTGTGTGCTGAGTACTGATGATGATATTTTTGTTCACTCTGATATGGGGACACCACCTTGCACATTCTCCTCCACCTTCACTGTGTCTTACATCAGATTCCCAAGACAATGTCTCTGCTCTGAGCTTCATTACAAGTGGTTGCTAGGAGATGAAGGAACTGTTTCAAGGATATGCTCAAGGCCTCCTTGAAAAAATGCTGTACCCCATTGGCTTGTGGGAATCTCTTGCCCAAGACTGTCTAAATATGAGGTTAATCATCACAAAGGTGCTCTCCATCTCGAGTACTTTCGACAAAAACCAGGTGGAGGCCAAGTGCAAACAAAAAGGTAAGTGTGCCGCAGCCTTCTATAGCAGGGTGGGGAGGGGAGGGGAGGGGTCAGTGTCGGACTGAGGTCAATCACCTCAGGACCCAGCTCTCTCAGTGGAAGAAAGGTGTCCTCATCTCAAGGAGCTGCCTAAGAGGAGAGGGCAGGTTATATTTGCGGAGGGAAAGTGGAGATGCGATGGATTGATTTGTAGTAATGGGTTAATTTAGGGTGGATGATGTGTTCTATTTGTGGGGGGTGGTTTATTTTGTTATTAATAATTTGGCAGGTATAATGAATTGTGTTTGGGGCGATGGTGGTAATACTAGAGGGTGATCAGTTATGTTAGGGTCCTGGGATTATAGTATAATGGGTACCATGGGTGTGAGTTGTGTTTCTTGTGTGAACAGCAGGGTGGGACTATGCTGCTTACCTGGCACAGTTGCATTTGGTCCGGTGCAGATCACTTTTTTAATGGGGTCCCCGCTAATTGTATACTCTTCCTCGCATGTTCCATCTGGTAGGGTTGGCTTCACATATACAAACGGCTCCTGGTAAATACTGACAATCTTTGGGTAAAACAGAAAAGATTCAATCACGTTTCGGAATAAACATTAGGAGTAAATCTTTTGGAACTGCATCTGCTTTGTGAACAGTTCATAAAAAGCTTACAAAGAAAGCAGGCAAACGTTTCCCGATTATAGTGTAAGCATTTGTTGGGATATAATTCAGACTCTGTTCAGTGGAACTGGATCCTCATGTTGAGGCAATTCAGGTTCTGAATTTAAAACCCAGCAGTTTTAAATGTTTTAAATTTGGAGCTTTTATTGCAAGCCTCAATACTGCAAACAGATATCTAAGAGATTTCAGCCTTTCAAATAAATCATCAAGCAGTTGTACAAATCCACAGCAGGCAATCTCCAAGTTTATTCCCATTACACAACATGAACCTGCAAACGTTGCTAGTTACTGGTAAATTATATGTGGGATTGCATTCAGATTCAATGCCCACTCCTGTAAGAGACAGAGTCAGAATAAAGCAAGGATGCATGGCTAGGTAAACATTATGCTCAGCCTTACTCGAATGTGCTATGTGTTGGCCAAAGGTGAATATACTTGTTACCGGCTTGCAGCTGAGGTTATAAACCAGTGAACTGATATATGGTGTATTAAATAGGTAACCTAACGCTTTTCAGTGCAAACACCTGCAATGCCATTTTTACAACCTTTCATTGACATGACAATTTGACAATGATCAGAACTGCTTTTCCTGCACTAGCCATTACTATTAAATTGGATATGTAGAACCTCAATTATCCGAATGAGAGAAGTGGGGAGTATTTTGTTCGGATAAGTGATCGTTCGGATAACCGGAAACAAGTGCTAATTTATGAGTGCTGGTGATCCGAACATTTCTCAGTTAGCCAGCAATGCACACCAGAATGCCATTTTGCTGCTAACTGAACACTGAGTTGCCTAATGCCATTTTTACAAACCTTGAGATCTTGTTTGGTTAATCCAAAATTTGGATAATTGATGTTTGGATACTCAAGGTTCTACTGTAATCCATCTGTGGTAACGTATAATGGCTGAATTACTGACCCTTTCTTTATTGTCATGCCAAAAGCCTGGTCATTTGTCCCATTCCTCCTCCATCATCACTGAACAATGAGTTTCTCTGCTGGACACCATACAGTAAATCAGCAGCACACAGGGAATTGAACCTTCCTGAACTGTGAAACGGACCAATCATTGTTTAATCTATGAAGCGGAGTATTTTGGAAATCAATTGTAGTCGGCTTTGACTCAGAGGTACAGGTGGAGGTCATTTAGCCCTTGAGCCTGTTCCACCATTCAATGAAATCATGGCTGATCTGTGATCTAGTTCCATATACATGTTTTTGACCCATATCCCTCAATATCTGTGGAAGAGAGTTCCAAATATCTAACATTCTTTGTGTCTAGAAATATTTCCTAACATCTCTCCTGAACGCTCTAGCCTTAATTCTCCAATTTTGCCCTAGTTCTAGAATTCCCAGCCAGTGGAAATAGTTTATGTTTGTCTATCCTGTATTTTCCTGTTAATATCGAGAAGTCTTCAATCAGATCACACCTTAACCGTATAAATTCGAGAGAAAACAGGCATAATTTGTAGCTGAAAAATGTGTTGCTGGAAAAGTGCAGCAGGTCAGGCAACATCCAAGGAGCAGGAGAATCAACGTTTCGGGCATGAGCCCTTCTTCAGGAATGAGGAGGGTGTGCCAAGCAGGCTAAGATAAAAGGTAGGGAGGAGGGACTTGGGGGAGGGGTGTTGGGAATGCGATAGGTGGAAGGAGGTTAAGGTGAGGGTGATAGGTTGGAGTGGGGGTGGGGGCGGAGAGGTCGGGAAGAAGATTGCAGTTAGGAAGGTGGTGCTGAGTTCGAGGGATTTGACTGAGATAAGGTGGGGGGGAGGGGAAATGAGGAAGCTGGAGAAATCTGAGTTCATCCCTTGTGGTTGGACGGTTCCTAGGCGGAAGATGAGGCGCTCTTCCTCCAGCCGTCGTGTTGCTATGGTCTGGCGATGGAGGAGTCCAAGGACCTGCATGTCCTTGGCGGAGTGGGAGGGGGAGTTAAAGTGTTTAGCCAAGGGGTAGTTGGGTTGGTTGGTGCAGGTGTCCCAGAGGTGTTCTCTGAAACGTTCCGCAAGTAGGCGGCCTGTCTCCCCAATATAGAGGAGGCCACATCGGGTGCAGCGGATGCAGTAAATAATGTGTGTGGAGGTACAGGTGAATTTGTGATGGATATGGAAGGATCCCTTGGGGCCTTGGAGGGAAGTGAGGGGGCAGGTGTGGGCGCAAGTTTTGCATTTCTTGCGGTTGCAGGGGAAGGTGCCAGGAATGGAGGTTGGGTTGGTGGGGGGTGTGCACCTGACGAGGGAATCGCAGAGGGAGTAGTCTTTCTGGAACGCTGATAGGGGAGGGGAGGGAAATATATCCCTGGTGGTGGGGTCTGTTTGGAGGTGGCAGAAATGATGAAGGATGATACGATGTATCTGCAGGTTGGTGGGGTGGTAGGTGAGGACCAGTGGGGTTTTGTCCTGGTGGCAATTGGAGGGGCGGGATTCAAGGGCAGAGGAGCGGGAAGTGGAGGAGATGCGGTGGAGGGCATCGTCAACCACGTCTGAGGAGAAGTTGCAGTCTTTGAAGAAGGAGGCCATCTGGGTTGTTCAGTATTGGAATTGGTCCTCGTGGGAGCAGATGTGGCAGAGGCGAAGGAATTGGGAATATGGGATGGCGTTTTTACAGGCGGCAGGGTGGGAGGAGGTGTAATCTGGGTAGCTGTGGGAGTCGGTCCATGTTGAGTCGGTTGCCCGAGATAGAAATGGAGAGGTCTAGGAAGGGGAGGGAGGAGTCTGAGACTGAGAAAAGGTGGGGGTTGGTGCCAGTGTAGCTGCAGAAGATGTACTGTTTCGACAAAGAGGCAGGCATAGCTGGGGCCCATGTGGGTGCTCATGGCTACTCCTTTAGTTTGGAGGAAGTGGGAGGATTGGAAAGAGATGTTGTTCAGAATGAGGACCAGTTCAGTCAGTCAAAGGAGGGGGTTAGTAGAAGGGTACTGGTTGGTTCGGCAGGAAAGGAAGAAGCGGAGGGCTTTGAGGCCTTTGTGATGGGGGATGGAGGTGTGTAGGGCCTGGATGTCCATGGTGAAGATAAGGCGTTGTGGGCCGGGGAAGTGAAAATCATAGAGGAGGTGGAGGGCGTGGGTGGTGTCCCGAATGTAGGTGGGGAGTTCTTGGACAAAGTGGACAGGACCGTGTCGAGGTATGCAGAGATGAGTTCGGTGGGGCAGTGAGACAATGGGTCGGCTGGGGCAGTCAGGTACTGCGCTTTTCCAGCCACACATTTTTCAGCTCTGGTCTCCAGCATCTGCAGTCCTCACTTTCACTTAGGCCTAATTTGTATCATATCTCCTCATAACTAATCCCTGACATACAAGTCTCAATCTTGTAAACCTACAATGTACTCCCTCCAATATATCCTTCCGAAGGTGTAATGCCCAGATCTGTTCACAGTGTTCCAAATGGGGTCAAACCAGGGGTTTGTCTAACTGCAGCATAACTCCAGTGGTTAGAAATAAAGGCCAGGATTCCATTAGCTTTTTTTGATTATTTTTGTTTGTGACATTTTAAAGATCTATGCGCCTGCATCTCTGAATTTCTTCCGATATCCACTGTATTTAACTTCACATCATCTAGAAATTACCCTGATGTATCTTTTTCAGTCCAAAATGGATAATCCCACACTCACATTGAACTCCATCTGCCACAGTTTTGCCCATTCACTTACAATCCCTTTGTAATTTGATGCTATCCCCTGTACTCTCCATTATGTTAACTTTGTCTCATGCAAACTATCCAGTGTTTTAACTTCACACCTGCTCGATTTTGTTCTGCTACTGGAGTATGTTTGCCCAGGTTTATACCTTTAATTTAGTTGACATCTGAAAGCCTTTAGGTGTATTTAGTTCACCACCTGGCCAGATGATTTTCTTATCGTTCAGCAGAACCTGTGGAATTGATTAAACACGGAAAAGAGTTATTGATGTGAAGGATGTAAAACACTGAGCTAGGAAGAGCAATCAAACACACATCTTCCAGAAACAGTACCTACTAGTCTATTCTGAGCTCAAAGTATTGACAAGGCATGAACGAGTAACAAGGAAATCTAGAGAGTGGATTATAATTTGGGACTTCACTTTAAATCAAAATTTACACTGCTTATTTACCTATACTTGCTGAAGGAAATAAACTCTGCTGACAAACCTCACTTCATGATCAGAAAATCAACTTTCTAATTTGTTTACATACTTACTTCTGTATCGTATTTAACAATCTTGGGGCTAGATGTGAAAAACAACTGTCACAAAATATGATCTATTTAAACACTTCATAATTTGACATATACCAAATTATTTGATTTTCTTTGTTAATATGGTGGAATCACCTGTGTCACGTGGGAACAAGACTGGATACCTTGTAATCCTGCAGGGGTTCCATGTTGCAGAGACACAGAAAAAAGCCCCATCACGCTGGTACAATTAGACATATTTGTAGACGAGTGAGCCTAAAAGGACTGAGCAGTTTCAAGACCATAAGACCAGAATAGAAAGTTACAGAACGGAAGGAGGCCATTTGATCCATCATACCCAGCAGCTTCTGAAAGAGATACCCAACTGGTCTCACTCTCCAGCCCCTTCTCCGTAGCTCTTGAACTTCATCACTTCCAAATATATATATCCAGCTCTCTGGATCCTCCTATGGAATCTGCCTCGACCACTCTCCCAGGCAGTGAATTCCAAATCCTATCAACTCTCTGAGTAAAGAAGTTTCTCCTCTTGTCAATCATCTCATATAGGAGCAGAGTTAAGTCATTCAGTCCACCATTCAATCATGGCTCATCTGTTTCCAAACCCCATTCTCCTGCCTTCTCCCGATAACCCTTTATCCCCTTACTAATAAGTTCTTATCATACAATCATAAAACAACATTAATTTTCTTTGACTGGTAAGAATTGCATTTAGAAGGTTATGGCATCAATGGGGTAGGGGTTAGGGTATTTAACACAGAAAAGAAACTTTATCTATATAACACCTCACATGATCACAGCACACCTTAGATTACTTAGATTACTTACAGTGTGGAAACAGGCCCTTCAGCCCAACAAGTCCACACCGACCCGCCGAAGCGCAACCCACCCATATCCCTACATATACCCCTTACCTAACACTACGGGCAATTTAGCATGGCCAATTCACCTGACCCGCACGTCTTTGGACTGTGGGAGGAAACCGGAGCACCCGGAGGAAACCCACGCAGACACGGGGAGAACGTGCAAACTCCACACAGTCAGTCGCCTGAGTCGGGAATTGAACCCAGGTCCCTGGCGCTGTGAGGCAGCAGTGCTAACCACTGTGCCACCATGCCGCCCACCTTTTACAGTTCCAGTTTCATAGACCATTTAAAAGGTGGAGAGGTTCAGGGTGTATTTCCAAAGTCTGGAGCTTAGGCTGCTGAAGTCATGGCCAATGTTGGAGCGATTAAAACTGAGGATGCATGAAGCTTTTGAAAACAGCAGAGATATCTGACGATTGTAGGGCAGGAAGAGTTAAAGAAATAGGCAAGGCTGAAACTATGCAGCAATTTAAAACCAGGATATACATTTTAAAATGAAGGGACTGCAAGATTGGGAGCAAAGGTAGATAGGTGAGAGCAGGTGATTGGTGATCAGGACTTGTGAGAAAGGCTGGAGGCAGCACAGTTTTGGAATAAACTGCGGGTTTTACACAGAATTAGAAGTAGGTGGTTTTAGGGATTTACATTCGTATTACTTCAGGGTCAGAGTGAAGGATGTGACAGCATCAAGGTTAGCAGTTCAGCCCAGTTTAATGCTGAGATTAATGGTTTTCATACGTACATTGGTCCCATTGTACACTCCAATCTGCACTAGCTTCCCTTTTTGCACATTGACAATGCTGTAGTTGGAAAATTTTCGATCCCCTTCATCATTAAATTCCACTTGTCCAGTGAACCCTTCACGATACTTGGTGGACAGCAGCACCCTGCAGGTAATGAACATACAGCTCAGCATTAATGTTGTGAAAGTAGTTGGAATTAGTGAGATTGCGGAATTCCTGACATCTTGAAATGAAGAATGGTATAATGGGTGAGCTAACCTGTGGGCTGGTCGCTGTGATTGAAGCTTACCGTCAATTCCATGAGATCAATATCTGCTCCTGATTGCAGCTGGAACTGAATTTGGAAATGGACATCACACACCTTCCATCACAATGGTGACATCAAGGAGTGACTGGAACCAGGCTGACCTTGTTGACTACAAGGTCATTGAGATTGGGGTTGTTAACCTGGACCAATCAGGAAAGCCCTGGCTGAAAAAAATATCCAGGAGATTTAGTATCTCCACAGTTTAGAGAAACAAATAACCAGGAGAGAATATCCTCGAGGTTTTCAGGGAGAGGTGGGTTCGTGGGATGCGGAGAGTTTTATTTCTCCCTCTGATTCTAGTTTGATTTAATCCCTACCCTCCCCTCCCCTGTTTGATCACACAGCATTGCCCTTTGATGTGAAGGGCACTGCTTGTCACTGGCCACTCGGGTGTTTCCTTTCTTCCTGGTGGTGTAAACTGGATAAAGATTCATGCACCTTGTGTCTCTCACTGTGTCTCACACCTGCACACACACAACATGGGTGCTGGGGAAAAAATAAGCACTATAGTTAGTTAGGTGGTAGTGTGGGGGTTTAAAAAGAAGAAGAAAAAACACCCAGGAGATTTAGAGTTTCCACAGTATAGGGGAAAAAAAATAACCAGGAGAGAAGATCCTCGAGGTTTTCAGGGAGAAGTGTGCACTGTGGGGTGTGGAGTGTTTTATTTCTCCCTCTGATTCTAGTTTGATTTAATCCCTTCCCCTCTCCCCTCCAACCTTCATTTTTCCCCAAAAAAAACAGGCGATTAAAATCTTAGTTGAGGACCGACTCTGAGTTGGCTGTGCACTCGTAAATAAAGGGGGCCTGTGACGGAACACCAGCCTCTGTGCAGTGATCTCACGTAGTGAATTCATTTTGTTTAGGTGTTATAGAATTATTCATAAACTGTTAAAAATTCTATTGAAAAACAGTTTGAAAAACACTAACATTGACAGATAATGAATATTGAGCACCTATCTTTTAATAAAGACTGCTTCAACCCAGCAGAGAAAAACAAACTGAAAATAAGACAGGAAATATTGTTGGTCTATCAACATTGAAAAGAGGAGAGATTATTAAAGAGAAATAAAAAAATTCAAAAAGAACAAATTAACTTTAATATATATATATATATATATATATATGTGCCATAGCACAAAGGGAGTGTAAAGGACAGGGTCAGCATCATCATGGTGTAATGTGATTTGGAGCAGAAAGGTCAGTTTGAGGGAAAGTTCGATGTGGTGACCCACCTTGGGGCAAATGGGAGGAAATGGGCAGTCAGAATAGTTCAAGGTAAAAGGGTTGGTACCTGGTAAAAAGATGAGGCCCATTGCTGACAGTGCCCACTGTGAGCTGTGTTTCCAAACATCACTTTCCCACTTCTAGATGCAAAATGATGCTGGTAAATGGCTGGAAGAACACCCTGTGGAAGTGTCCATTTGATGGGTACAAGTGCAGGACTCACAGCTGCCCTGACTCTACAACATGGCAGTAACCAATACAAGAAGCAGCCATTTGCAAAACGCAGCTACATTTAACCTACAATCATTTCATTGCTGGATTACAGTGCAGGAACGGACCTGGCTCACCTCCTGTGCCAGAAACCTAATCCTACCCTCGTTCCCAGTGAGTCAGAAATTTACAATCCAGCCCTTAGACTCGGCAGCACAGTGAGAAAAGGCATAGTCACCTGGGAACAGTGAGGAAACATCATAGCACAGGTCAATTTCAGAAAAATATCTGGGAAATTCCTCTACATCACACACACGGGAGATCAAAACTAGTCCAGAAAATCATTCCATGGCTTCTCCTGACCTGTTTAATACCTTCTCCAATCTCCCAATTGTTTGAATAGATTTTGGCTCCTCCCAATACATTTTAACATCTGAACATAATGACTGGACTGAACTTCCCTACCTTTTGAAAAGTGGCCCAGTTTTCCAGATGTTAGTGTTCCCTACACAACCTTTCGGGGGGTCGGTGATGTTTTCCTTCTCAAAGAGCTCATGAATGGACTGTGCCACAATACCCACTGCATCATTGATGTGGGCTGTTTCATTTTTACCATCGATCAGTTGCAAACCAATCACACCTGCGTCAGAAATCAAACCACAACACGTGAACACACAGTGACACAGTGAGAGAAAGAACTCAAAGTAACAGTGAGGGGTGATCAGAATGGTACAATGAGAGGTATATCACAGTTTTACAGTGAGGGACATATCAGTGTTAGTGAGGGGAGTGGGATGTATCAGTGTTACAGTGAGGAGTGTATCAGAGTGTTATAGTGAGGGCATAACAGTGTTACGGTGAGGGTCGAGAGGGAGTTGCTAGGAAAGCATAGCAGGTCAAGCAGCATCCGAGGAGCAGGAGAATCAGCAGGAATCGCGATGAAGGGCTTATGCCCGAAACATCGATTCTCCTGCTCCTCGGATGCTGCCTGACCTGTTGTGTTTTCCCAGCAACACACTCTCGACTCTGATCTGCAGTCCTCATTTTCTCCTTGTTGTGGTGAGGGGGGACAGGATATATCAGAGTATATGAAAGTGGGGGTATATGAAAGTGTTACAGTTAAGAGTGTATAGTTTATGACAGTAGCACAATGGGGTACAGGGTATACTAGAGTGTGACAGTGAGAGTGTGGTGTACGCTGGAGTGTTCCACTGAGGGGTGTGGGATACCTCAGAGTGTTACAGTGAAAGGTGTGTGGAACATCAGCGTATTACAGTGAGGGGTGTGGGGTATATCATAGTGTCAGAGTGAGGGATATAGAGTATCTCACAGTGCCACAGTGAGGGATGTGGTATCTATCAGAATGTTACAATGAAGGATGCTATCGAAGAGTTACAGTGAGGAGTGTATAGTTTATGAGGGAAACACTATGGGGTTTGAGGCATACCAGGGTGTTCCAGTGAGGGGTGTGGGGTATACCAGAGTGTGAAGAATGTGAGGTATAGTGGAGTGCTACAGTGAAGAGTGTGCGGTATATCAGAGTGTAAAAGTGAGCGGTATGGGTATATTAGAATGTCACAGTGAGGGTATGGTGTAGATCATAGTGTCACAGTGAGCTGTGTGGGTATATCAGAATTTTACAGTGAGAGATGATCGGTATACCTGAATGTCATAGTGAGGGGTGCGGGGTATATCAACGTGTTACAGTGAGGGGTGTGTGATATATGTGTTACAGTGAGGGGTGTGTGATATATGTGTTACAGTGAGGGATGTGGGGTATATCAGAGTGTCACAGTGAGCGGTGTGGGATATATCAGTCACAGTTAGTGGTATGGGCAATATCAGAAGGTCACAGTGAAGTGTGTGGGATATACCACAATGTTATAATGAAGGGTGTGGTGCATATCAGAGTGTTACAGTGAAGTGTTGGGGCGTGGGGGGGGATATATCACAGTGAGTGATGTGGGGTATATCAAAGTGTTACAGTGAAGTTTTGGGGGGTGGGGGGGATATATCACAGTGAGTGATGTGGGGTATATCAGAGTGTTACAGTGAAGTGTTGGGTGGGGGGGGTGGGATATATCAAATGAGTGCTATGGGGCATATCAGAGTGTTACAGTTAAGAGTGTATAGTTTATGAGAGTAACACAATGGGATATGGGGTATACCGGAGTGTTACACTGAGGGGTATCATGTACACTGGATTGTTCCAGTGAGAGATGAGGGATATATCAGAGTGTTATAGTGAAAGGTGTGTAGTATATCAGCGTGTTACAGTGAGGAGTGTGGGGTATATCACAATGTCACAGTGAGGGATATGGCATCTGTCAGAATGTTACAGTGAGGGGTGTGGGGCCTACCGAAGAAATACAGTGTGGAGTGTATAGTTTATGAGGGAAACACTATGGGGTTTAAGGTATACCAGAGTGTTCCAGTGAGGTGTGTGGGGTATATCAGAATGTCACAGTGAGGGGTATGGGGATATCAGAGTGTCGCAGTAAGGGGACTGGCATATATCATCGTGTTATAGTGGGGGGTGGGGGAATGGGGGGCTCTACTGAAGAGTTACTATGAGGAGTGCATAGTTTATGAGAGAAACACTGTGGGGCTTGAGGTATACCAGAGTGTTCCAGTGAGGGGTGTGGGGTACAACACTGTTACCGTGAGTGGCGTGGGGTATATCAGAGTCTTCCAGTGATGGATATATCAGTGTTACAATAAGTTGTGTATCAGTGTTATAGTGGGGGTATAACAGAGTGTTACAGTTAGTGGCGTGGGGTATAACAGTTTTAAAGCGAGGGATGTGGGGTACATCAAAGTGAGGAGTGAATTCAATTTGAGAGTAAAATGATGGGATGTGGAGTATACCAGGGTGTTCTAGTGAAGAGTCAGGGAATACCAGAATATTGCAGTGAGGGGTTTGGGGTATACCAGAATGTTACAGTGAAGAATGTGTGGTCTGTCAGTGTGTTACAGTGACTAGTGTTGGGTGTGTCAGGGTGTCACAGTGAGGGGTGTGGAATATATCATAGTATTCCAGTGAGGGGTGTGGAGAATATCACACCGTCACAGTGAGGGATATGGCATCTATCAGAATATTACAGTGAAAGGTGATGGGTATACGAGAGTGTTATAGTGAAGGATGTGGATTTATGAGAGTGTCACAATGGGGGGTGTGGGCAATATCAGAGTTTTACTGTGAGGGATGTGGGCTATATCAGAGTGATACAATGGGGGGTGTGGGGTATATCAGAGTGTCACAGTGGGGGTGTAGAGTATATTAAAGAGTTACAGTGAAGAGTGTATTGTTTATGAGAGTAACACAATGGGGTGCGGGGTATAACAGAGTGTTACAGTGAGGGGTGAAAGGTATATCAGAGTGTTACAATGAAGAGTGTGGAATCTATCAAAGTGTGACAGTAAGGGGTGTTGCGTATATCACAGTGAAGTGTGTGGAGTATATCAGAGTGTTACAGTGAGGGGTGTGAGGTCTATTGAAGAGTTACAGTGAGGAGTGTATAGTTTATGAGGGAAACGCTATGGGGTTTGAAGCATACCAGTGTGTTCCAGTGAGGGATGTGGGGTATACCAGTCTGTTCCAGTGAGGGGTGTGGGGTATACCAGTGTGTTCCAGTGAGGGGTGTGGGGTATATTACAGGAGGGCTGTGGGGTATATCAAAGTGTCACAGAGAGGGGAATGACGTATATCAGAGTGTTATAGTGGGAGGGTATGAGGTGTATCAGAGTGTTATAGTAAGAGGTGAGGAGTATGTCAAAATGTTACAGTGAGGCATGTGGGGTCTGTCAAAGAATTACAGTGAGGAATGTATAGTGTATGAGAGAGACAATGTAGTTTGGGTGGCCTAGAGTATAACAGTGAGGTGTGTGTGGTATATCAAAATGTTACAGTGAGGGATGTGTATCAGAGTGTTACAGTGAGGATTGTGGGGTATATCAGAGTGTTGCAGTGAGGGGTGTGGAGTATACCAGAGTGTCACAGTGAGGGATGTGTATCAGAGTGTTACAGTGAGGTGTGTGTGGTATGTCAAAATGTTACAGTGAGGGATGTGTATAAGAGTGTTACAGTGAGGGGTTGGGGTATAACAGATTGTTACAGTGAGGGGTGTGTAGTACAATTAGAGTGTTACAGTGAGGAGTGTTGGATATATCAGAATGACTGTCAGAGGTGTGGGGTATACAACAGTGTCACAGTGTGGGCTGTGGGATATATAGGAGCATTACAGTGAGGGATGTGGGGTGTTCCAAAGACCTACAGTGAGGAGTGTATAGTTTATGGCAGTAATCTTATGGTGTGTAGGGTGTGAGGGGTGTAGGATACACCAGACTGGTACAGTGAGGAGTATATCAGAACGGGGAGTCCCTGTTTTATGGGGATGTGATCCAGCTGAAATGTTTGGATGTTGTATTGACTTGTTGGGGGAACATGAAAGAGCACAGATTTCAGAATTGTTATTCAGCCATCTTACTGCCTCACCTTCTGGAACATGCTGCATGGCCCTGCCAGATATCTCTCTCTCCCCAACAAGCCAAACATAGCCAGGCCCAGTCATATTCAGGAAGGTTGCTGTCTTGTACATTGTTACAGCATCATCTTCACTAAGAAGAAAGAAAAGGAACACATTTAAACTTGATCAAACTATTGTTAGTCTCCAACCTATCAGAACATCACCCACTGAGTCTGGATAGTTAGGTTTGTTTCTTACACAATATCAAAGCAGAATGAAAATCAATTCTACAAAACTTCACAGTTTTTTAAATCTTTCACAGGGTGTGGGTACCACTGGTTGGGCCAACGTTTATCACCCATCCCTATGTGTCTGTGGGAAGGTGCTGGTGAACTTCCACAGTCCTTGGTGTCATAGGGACATCACAACGTTATGGGAGGACGTGGGGTTATTCCAGTACTTTGAACCAGCAACAATGCAAACAGCTATAATTAGTTCCAAGTCAGGATGGTGGGTGGCTTGGAGGGGAACTTGCAGGTAGTTGTGTTCCCTTGTATCTGCTGCTCTTGCTCAGCTATTTTGTAAAGATCACAGGTTTGGAAGATTCTATCTGCAGTGCATTTATGGGTGATTCACACTTCTATCACTAGGCATTAGTGATGAAGGCACTGCACATGAAAAGTGGTGAAGGGAATAGCAATCAAGCGCATTGCTTTGCCCTGGATAGTGTCAAGCTTCTTGATTGTTGTTGGAGACTGCACCCATCCAGGGCAAGGGGGGATTATTCCATCACACTCCTGACTTGGGCCTTGTAGATGGTGGACAGGCTTTGAGGAGTCAGGAGTGAGTTATCTCAACTATGGACCAAACCCCCTCAAAACATACCAAGATGAAAGCCTGGACCCTAACTTTTATCTTATTTAGAGGCAAGTTTAAGGCACTGTGTTCCAGATGTGATTTGATTGTTCAAACTACTATGCTGGATGTGGAGGTGCCAGTGTTGGACTAGGGTGGATAATGTCGGAGGCCATGCAACAGCAGGTTATTGTCCAACAGTTTTATTTGAAATCACAAGCTTTCAGAGCGTTGCTCCTTCATCAGGTGAAGTCACTAGGCTTGAAGCAAAACACAGTTTATTCTTACACCACAGTTAAAATACAAACAATCAAAAGAATTGGCACAATCTTAAATATAGCGAAATATGTAACAAAATAATATATCATTTAACTACTACTTATCAACTGTTCCAATACACCAGCATCCCATAAACACAGCCTTGGAAAAGACAATTTAGCAAAACAGTTTCAATCTCATGTGCTGTCTTCTCACTCTAGCAGCACTGACAGAACCCAAACTTTCAGCTACAGCAGAGACAGAACTGTGCCGAGCAGTTTCAACAGCCAGCTTCAACTTCAACAACTGAAAGCAAAACTAAAATCCTCGGACTGTGTGAGCCTGATTTCACCCACTCATGCTCCTTTTGCTTAAATTTTTTTGAAAACCTAAGCTATTTACTCTGACTTCCATGAATCTGACACATCTGAGAACATCGTTCTTCAAGATAAACTGGACAGGACAAATTTCTTAAACTCACATCTCTTCACACCTTGAGCATACTCTTGTAGTCACTGTATTTATATGGATGGCTAAGTTGAGTTTCAGCTCAATGTTAACCCCAGGCAAGGTTCCCTGCAATTTCTCTGGTTGCTGTGAGGTCTGTGCAATCAACATGTTGAATGACTTGCTTGGAGTTTCCCAACAGCCATACAGCTTAGAGATAATGTGTCTCCTTGATAGTGGAGGATTCAGTGTTGATGCTGTCTCAGAGCTTCGAGAGAGATGATGATTCAATTCTCTCTCATTAGAGTTGGCTACTTTCTAGCATTTGTGCGGTACAGATGTTATGTCATTTATCAGCTCCAAAGTGGATGTTGGCCAGATCTTGTTGTTAATGAACATGAGCTGCTTCAGTCTCTGAGGAGTTACGAAAAACACTCAATATTGTGCAATCATTAGTGAACATCACCACTGTTGACTTTATAATGAAGTGAAGGACATTGAAGAAGCAGATGAAAATGGATGGGCAAAGGACATTACCCTGAGGAACTCATATAGCAATATCCTGGAACTGAGATGATTGACCAACAACAACCATAATCCCCTTACTTTATGAGAGGTATGACTCCAATCAAGGGAGGGTTTTCCCCTTCATTACCACTGAGTTTACTAGGGATGTACGATTCAACACTCAAGTCAAATCTGCCCAGACGTCATTTTGATCACTCTCATTTCACCTCTGGAATTCAGCTTTTTTGACCATGTTTGAACCAATGCTGTAATGAAATCAGGAGCTGAGTGGACCTGGCAGAATATAAACAGGGCAGTGAGCAAATGGATTTAGGACCATTCGGCGCAGTCATTTTGGCACGAGCGATTTGGCGCAGCCTATTTTGCTGCAGACCCATTTAGGTGCAGAACTATTTTGGCACAGACATATGGTACTCATCAACAAAAATCAACATAATAATAGAATTATTAAATAGGCTGCGCCAAACAGGCCAAAATGGCTGTGCCGAATGGTCCCACTCCGTGAGCAAATTACTCCTGTGCATGTGCCTTTTGTTAGCAGTGTTGACAGTTTCTTCCATTATTTTGTTGATGATTAAAAATAAAATGGTAGGGCAATAATTAGCCAACTCAGATTTATTCTCTTTTTTTGTTGGACATACATACCTGGACATTTTTCACATTGCTGGGTAGATACCTGTGCATAGCTGTATTGGAACAACTTGACGAGGAGCAAGGCCATAAGATGTAGAAGTAGAATTAGACCTTTTGGCCCATGGAGTCTGCCCCATCACCAATCATGGCTGGGATGTTTCTCAAAAGCGCAGCAGGTCAGGCAGCATCCAAGGAGCAGGAGAATCGACGTTTCGGGCATGAGCCCTTCTTCAGGAAGTTGGGGCTGGGGTCATTCCCAAAAGAGGCAGCCTGCTGTACTGTGAGGAAACAGGTTGGCCTGAAGTTTGATTTGAAATGCTCAGTGATGAATAAACAGTGGATGCCCAATTGCTCAATTTATTTTTTGGCCTGTTTCACTTCATTATCCTTTGCTGTTCAATCATACCATTAACATATATTGCTGCCCCTGGTATACTCAATAATAAGCACTGCCATGTCAAACCCTGAATATCCATTAGTGCCCAGGCCATACTGATGCTCTCCATTATTTCATTGTCACACTTTCACTATCCATTACTGCCCACAGGGCACTCCCAGTATCCATTAGACCTCTGCTACACCCAGTATCCAAATCGTTGAGTCTACTTAAGACCGAGCTGTGTCGGGCAGAGCCCCATGGGCCTTGGGACACTGTGTCAGACAGAGCTCCATGGGCCTTGGGACACTGTGTCAGACAGAGCTCGATGGGCCTTGGGACACTGTGTCAGACAGAGCTCCATGGGCCGTGGGACCCTGTCAGACAGAGCTCCATGGGCCTTGGGACACTGTCAGATAGAGCTCCATGGGCCTTGGGACACTGTGTCAGACAGAGCCCCATGGGCCTTGGGACACTGTCAGACAGAGCTCCATGGGCCTTGGGACACTGTGTCAGACAGAGCTCCATGGGCCTTGGGACACTGTGTGAGACAGAGCCCCATGGGCCTTGGGACACTGTGTCAGACAGAGCTCCATGGGCCTTGGGACACTGTGTCAGACAGAGCTCCATGGGCCTTGGGACACTGTGTCAGACAGAGCCCCATGGGCCTTGGGACACTGTGTCAGACAGAGCTCCATGTGCCTTGGGACACTGGGTCAGACAGAGCTCCATGGGCCTTGGGACACTAGGTCAGACAGAGCTCCATGGGCCTTGGGACATTGTGTCAGACAGAGCTCCATGGGCCTTGGGACACTGTGTCGGACAGAGCTCCATGGGCCTTGGGACACTGTCAGACAGAGCTCCATGGGCCTTGGGACACTGTGTCAGACAGAGCCCCATGGGCCTTGGGACACTGTGTCAGACAGAGCTCCATGGGCTTTGGGACACTGTGTCAGACAGAGCCCCACGGGCCTTGGGACACTGGGTCAGACAGAGCTCCATGGGCCTTGAGACACTGGGTCAGACAGAGCTCCATGGGCCTTGGGACACTGGGTCAGACAGAGCTCCATGGGCCTTGGGACACTGTGTCAGACAGAGCTCCATGGGCCTTGGGACACTGTGTCAGACAGAGCTCCATGGGTCTTGGGACACTGTGTCAGACAGAGCCCCATGGGCCTTGGGACACTATGTCAGACAGAGCCCCATGGGCCTTGGGACACTGTGTAAGACAGAGCCCCATGGGCTTTGGGACACTGTTTCAGACAGAGCCCCATGGGCCTTGGGACACTGTGTCAGACAGAGCTCCATGGGCCTTGGGTCACTGTGTCAGACAGAGCCCCATGGGCCTTGGGATACTGTGTCAGACAGAGCCCCATGGGCCTTGGGACACTGTGTCAGACAGAGCTCCATGGGCCTTGGGACACTGTGTCAGACAGAGCCCCATGGGCCTTGGGACACTGTGTCAGACAGAGCTCCGTGGGCCTTGGGACACTATGTCAGACAGAGCTCCGTGAGCCTTGGGACACTGTGTCAGACAGAGCTCCATGGGCCTTGGGACACTGTGTCAGACAGAGCTCCATGGGCCTTGGGACACTCTGTCAGACAGAGCCCCATGGGCCTTGGGACACTGTGTCAGACAGAGCCCCATGGGCCTTGGGACACTGTCAGACAGAGCTCCATGGGCCTTGGGACAATGTCAGACAGAGCTCCATGTGCCTTGGGACACTGTCAGACAGAGCTCCATGGGCCTTGTGACACTGTGTCAGACAGAGCCCCATGGGCCTTGGGACACTGTGTCAGACAGAGCCCCATGGGCCTTGGGACACTGTGTGAGACAGAGCTCCATGTGCCTTGGGACACTGTGTCAGACAGAGCTCCATGGGCCTTGGGACACTGTGTCAGACAGAGCTCCATGGGCCTTGGGACATTGTGTCAGACAGAGCTCCATGGGCCTTGGGACACTGTGTCGGACAGAGCTCCATGGGCCTTGGGACACTGTCAGACAGAGCTCCATGAGCCTTGGGACACTGTCAGACAGAGCCCCATGGGCCTTGGGACACTGTGTCAGACAGAGCTCCATGGGCCTTGGGACACTGTGTCAGATAGAGCTCCATGGGCCTTGGGACAGTGGGTCAGACAGAGCCCCATGGGCCTTGGGACACTGGGTCAGACAGAGCTCCATGGGCCTTGGGACACTGGGTCAGACAGAGCTCCATGGGCCTTGGGACACTGTCAGACAGAGCTCCATGGGCCTTGGGACACTGTGTCAGACAGAGCTCCATGGGCCTTGGGACACTGTGTCAGACAGAGCCCCATGGGCCTTGGGACACTGTGTCAGACAGAGCCCCATGGGCTTTGGGACACTGTTTCAGACGTAGCCCATGGGCCTTGGCACAGTGTCAGACAGAGCTCCATGGGCCTTGGGACACCGTGTCAGACAGAGCCCCATGGGCCTTGGGACACTGTGTCAGACAGAGCTCCATGGGCCTTGGGACACTGTCAGATAGAGCTCCATGGGCCTTGGGATACTGTCAGACAGAGTTCCATGGGCCTTGGGACACTGTGTCAGACAGAGCTCCATGGGCCTTGGGACACTGTGTGAGACAGAGCTCCATGGGCCTTGGGACACTATGTCAGACAGAGCCCCATGGGCCTTGGGACACTGTGTCAGACAGAGCTCCATGGGCCTTGGGACACTGTGTCAGACAGAGCTCCATGGGCCTTGAGACACTGTCAGACAGAAATTCATGGGCCTTGGGACACTATGTCAGACAGAGCCCCATGGGCCTTGGGACACTTTGTCAGATAGCTCCATGGGCTTTGGGACACTGTGTCAGATGGAGCTCCATGTGCCTTGGGACACTGTGTCAGACAGAGCTCCATGGGCCTTGGGACACTGTGTCAGACAGAGCTCCATGGGCCTTGGGACACTGTGTGAGACAGAGCTCCATGGGCCTTGGGACACTATGTCAGACAGAGCCCCACGGGCCTTGGGACACTGTGTCAGACAGTGCTCCATGGGCCTTGGGACACTGTGTCAGACAGAGCCCCATGGGCCTTGGGACACTGTCAGACAGAGCTTCATGGGCCTTGGGACACTGTGTCAGACAGAGCTCCATGGGCCTTGGGACCCTGTGTCAGACAGAGCTCCATGGGCCTTAGGATACTGTGTCAGACAGAGCTCCATGGGCCTTGGGTCACTGTGTCAGACAGAGCCCCTTGGGCCTTGGGACACTGTCAGACAGAGCTCCATGGGCCTTAGGACACTGTGTCAGACAGTGCTCCATGGGCCTTGGGACACTGTGTCAGACAGAGCCCCATGTGCCTTGGGACACTGTCAGACAGAGCTCCATGGGCCTTGGGACACTGTGTCAGACAGAGCTCCATGGGCCTTGGGACACTATGTCAGACAGAGCCCCATGGGCCTTGGGTCACTGTGTCATACAGAGCTCCATGGGCCTTGGGACACTGTCAGACAGAGCTCCATGGGCATTGGGACACTGTGTCAGACAGAGCTCCATGAGCCTTGGGACACTGTGTCAGACAGAGCCCCATGGGCCTTGGAACACTATGTCAGACAGAGCCCCATGGGCCTTTGGACACTGTGTCAGACAGAGCTCCATGGGCCTTGGGACACTGTGTCAGACGTAGCCCCATGGGCCTTGGGACACTGTCAGACAGAGCTCCATGGGCCTTGGGACACTGTGTCAGACAGAGCTCCATGGGCCTTGGGACATTGTCAGACAGAGCTCCATGGGCCTTGGGACACTGTGTCAGACAGAGCTCCATGGGCCTTAGGACACTGTCAGACAGAGCTCCATGGGCCTTGGGACACTGTGTCAGACAGAGCTCCATGGGCCTTGGGACACTATTGTCAGACAGAGCTCCGTGAGCCTTGGGACACTGTGTCAGACAGAGCTCCATGGGCTTTGGGACACTGTGTCAGACAGAGCTCCATGGGCCTCGAGACACTGATAGAATTGGCCAGATGCTGGAATGGAAGGCCATCTTCTCTCAGTGACTGGGAAGGTGACAGCTGCTTTGAATGTTGATGTTACTGGCTCCTTCCAGAGATTGGCTGGTCATCTCAGACCAGAAATAGGCCATTTAGCTCATTGTGTCTGTTCTGTCATTGAATGACATTGAAACCGACAAAACACTTAATCATGCCAATCATGGCTGTTTTGATCCTTAATTACACTCTTCTGCCTTTTATCTATAACCCTTGATTCCCTCACCGATTAAAAATCTGTCGAGTTTAGCTTTGCATAATTTAAATGACCTAACCTCGACGGCCCTCTGCAGTAAAGAATTTCACAGATGCATTACTCTCTGAGAGAAGGGATTCCTCCTCATTGCTGCCTTAAATATGCTGTCCCTTATCCTGAGATAATGCCCTCTGGTGCTAGACCGTCCTCGAAAGAAAAACAGCCTCTCCATATCTACCCTGTCAAATCCCCGAACAATTTTGTATGTTTCAAAATGGTCCCTTTTCATTGTTCTAAACTCCACTAAGTACAGACCCAACGTACTCAATCTCTCCTCATAAGACAATCCCTCCATACCAGTGATCAGCCTAATGAACCTCCTCTGGACCACCTCCAATGCCAACATATCTTTTCTTAGATCAAGGCCCCAAACTCTTCAAAGCTCTCCGGTCTGAGTAGTGACTTCTAGAGTTTTAACAAAGCCTCCTTAACTTTTAGTCTCCACTCCCTCTGAAATAAAGGTAATTTGCCCTCCACACTATCCACTGAATTTGGATTCCAGCTTCTGTGATTCATGGATGAAGATTCCCAAACCCCTCCATTTTATACAGAAAACAAAAAGTGCAGGTCAGGCAGCATTCCTGGAGAGGCAGCAAGCTAATGTTTTGGGTCCAGATGACTCTTCATCGTTAGCTTGCTCTCTCTCTCTCCACGAACGCTGCCTGACCTGTTGTGATTTCTAGCATTTTTTGTTTTCAGTACAGATTTCAGCATCTGCAGTCATTTGCTCCATCCGTTCTATAGTTTTCTGCAATCTTTTTTCATTTAACTAATATTCAGCTCTTTTATTCTCCCTGCCAAAGTGCAAACCTCACATTTTCCCACATTGCATTCCATTTGCCGAGTTTTTGCTCCATTATTTAACCTGTCTGTACCCCTCTGTAGACTCTGTCACCTTCAGCACTTGCCTTCCCACTTATTTTTGTGTCATCTGCAAACTTTGCAAAAGTACATGCCCTATCCTCATCTACATCATTAATATTGATTGTAAATAACTGTGGCCCCATCACTGATCCCTTTGACACTCCACTAGTTACAGGTTGGCATCCTGAAAATGTCCCCCTTTTCACAACTCAGCCTTCTGTTTGTTAGCCCATCGTCTGTCCATGCTAATATACCTCTCCAAATGTCATAGACTCTTCTATTATTGTATCTCTTGTCTCTCTTATCTTACCTGTATGTAATGTCTCAGTTGTGCATCTACAGATACTTCCAGACAGTGATCGATCCATCTGTTCAAGATCACACCAGATTATTTTATATCCGCAGAGAAGCACAGTGTTGCAGCCTGGCCAATAGGATTTGGAAATGTAGCTGGGATCCCCCAGTACACAGGTTGTACTGAGAGGGTCACTGAGAGCACCAGAATTCATCAGAAAGGAGGAGTTCCATTCTATTGATGTCCAGCTGATCTGTGATCACCCGTATCACTTCCTGGAGGTGTGCACCCATCATCTTGGCAGCTGCTATGACTCCGACATCCTGCAGAACTCTCTGGTATGTCCAAGCGTCCAGAAACCCACTGCGACCATTGCACATGGGACCTTCGCAGACCACCCGGACTCTCTTGGCCTGTCTGTCCACATTTGTTCTGAACTTGATTGCTTGGCTGAACTTTTTGAGCCGAGCATCTGCCATTATCTAAATGTAAGAATGAGTGTCTGACTGAGAAATGCTGCAAGTGTCTCCTGTTGGCCCCTGGATTGAGGGTGAAGTGTAGGAACTCAGGGCCTGGATGGTTTTCTGAGCCATTAGCTTCAGACTCCCATGGACGTGCTACAAGACTGAGCTCGGCCACCAACCTGTCATATCTTTCTCAGGATGGGCACATTGATTTGACATACTGCCACACTGACAACTGCTGAATTAGGGTAGCCTGGTCTCCTGGCACATCTTTGTGCACTTCTGCCCGTTTGTCCAGAGTGCTGCTCTGCCTGTCTTTGCCTGCTGTGATACTCCTACATGCTTGAGCAACCCACATCAGAATGGATAATGTCCATGTGCCCCTAGTGCAACACTGGCGCTGGCTGATCATTACTCAGTCACTGCCAACCCCCACCTCAGTCAGCCTTTAAGATGCCCCAGCAAGTGGTATTCCTAATCTACAGGGTCCAACCGATGTAAAGGTTTCTGCCCATCATTTCTCACAGTGTTGTCCCCTCCAGCAGTGAACCCCTTCTCCTGCCCTCTAGTTTCTGTTCATTAAATGCCATGCCCCTCCCAAACCCCATGCACAACACATAAAACGCCTCATGAGTCTAAAGGCTTTGATAAATATTTGAATTGCACTTTAATAGATGTTACTCAGATGAGCAGGGTTCTCACTCCATTCAGTCCACTGTCTTCAGTGATCAGGTCCCTGTTTCTGTACCCGAAGGTTAGGGTCCAAGCCTCAGTTGTCCTGCAGTGGGTCATAGCTTGCCCAGACAGATTAATCATTTTCACCCTCTCCACCTTCATTCAATCACAGCCGTGTTTAATAACTGCTGTAATGTTATCTTAATCAAAGAGAGAGCTAGGGATTAATTGTGATGTGAAAATGCGTCCATTATGCCACATACACAGCTGCACTGCGGGCAGGATCTGAATACCAATATAAGAGTTCACCAGCAACAGGGAGGGCAGTCAGAAATATACTCAATAAATCTCTCTATTTCGAAGCTCTGAGAACTGAAAAACACAGGAATGGTGTTCACAGCTGAACTGAAGGTCAGCAAGGCCCAGCTTTACACTTGGTATCTGTTTCAGTGTAGCATCTGGAAGCATTGGTACAGAGAGACTTGGGAATGGAGCCAAAATACTGACAAATGGATTTGGCTGCAGAAAAGCCCTGGGCAAATTGTGGGACGCGCAGTACGGTTGGCAAGTCCTCAGGTGTGTATCCTCATGATGACACACAGAAACTGGGTCCCTCATGGGCTCAGGCTAAAGCTTCCGAGGAACTCGGAGAAAGCTTAGCCCAGGAACATGCAGCGTGTCAATCCACCAGCCCCCATGTGGTCACACCATGGGCCTTATGAATGGAAAATGGAGAGGTGTACAGGTAGAATCTAAATCAATGGATATGTATGTGTTTATCACACCTGTATGCATTGTGTGTGTATGTGCGCGCACACGTGTGTGCATTGTGTGTGTGTGTGTGTGTGTGTGTATGTGTGTATATTGTGTGTGTGTGTGTGCATTGTGTGTATGTGTGTGCACGCAAGTGTTTGCATGGGGTGTGTGTGTGCTTGAGTGTGCGGGTTTGCATGTGCACTTGTGTGCAGTGTTAAATGAAGCAGGGGGAGCACATTGTAGATGCCCTAAATTATAATCTTTCAGAGTTCCTAAGATACAGAAATTGTCCGTCTGCGTTGGAAAGTTGTTCATGTAACTCCATGTTTTAGGAAGGGTGAAAGGGGAAAACCAGAGAATTACTGATCAGTTTACCCTATAAGCGCGGTGGGGAAATTGCTGGAATCTATTAGAAGGACAGAGTAACTGAAAACCTTGAAAATTTTCTGTTAATCAGGGTGGGCCAGCATAGATTCATGACAGGTAGGTCACACATGACAACCCTCATTGAATGTTTTGAGGAGATGACTAAGCTAGTGGATAAGGAAATGTATTTGAATGTTATTTATGTGGGCTCCAAGAAGGCATTTGATAAAGTCCCACATAACACATTGTTAACTAAGGTAACAGAATTGAGGGCAAATTACTGACATGCCTAGGAAACTGGTGAATGACAGGTGACAGGAAATAGGGATGATGGGTAGGTACTCAAATAGCAGAATATGACCAGTAGTCTTCCACAAGGATCTGTGTTAGGGCCTTGATTATTCACATTATTAACGATTTGGATAATGTCATAAGAAAGTTATACATAAAAATTGCCTGATGTCACGAAATTAGGTGGCATGTCCACAGTATAGAGGATAGCAGCAAAGTAGAAAGGGATGACGACAGACAAAGTGAATGGGGAAAACACAGCACATGGAGTTCAATATAAGCAAGTATGAGGCTATCTATCTTGGACCATGAAAGGACAGATTTGGGGACTTTCTAAATGGTATGAAGCTAAATACAGTGGATGCCAAATAGAAGTGGGTGTTCAAATGCATAGACCTTTAACATGTCACAATCTAGTGCAGAAAGTAATCATGAGAGCCAATGGAACTCTGGCCTCTATATCGAGAAGACTGGAGTATAAGAATGTAGAAGTTATTCTGTAATTATCCAAACCCTGATTAGATTCCACTTGGAGCATTGTGAGCCAATCTGGGCACCACACCTTAGGAATGATATCCTGATCTTGGAGGGAGTACGACTAAGTTTACAAGAATGATAACGACACGTCAGAGATTAAATTATGTGGAGAGATTACACAAATTAGACATCTCCTCTCTAATTAAGGGATGATTTGATTGAAGTCTTCAAAATATTAATAGGAAAAGACAAAATAGATAGAAATAACCAATTTCCACTGAATGGATATTCCAGAACAGGAGCATAGTCTGATTATGAGGGCCAGACCGTTATGCACTGGTGTTAGCTGCAGAGAGCTGGAGAGATGTTAGATGTTAGCTGGTATGGAGCTGTGGGTGTACAGACTCTGGGAAACGGAGCTGTGTGTGCACAGGCGTGGAAAATGGGGCTATGTGTGTACAGACTCTGCTGAAATGGAGCTGCATGTATATACCGGCTGGGGAAACACAGCGGTGTGTACACAGGCTGGGAAAATGGAGCTGTGCGTATACAGACTCTGGGGAAATAGAGGTGTATGTACACAGACTATGAGGAAATGGAGCTGTGTGTATACAGATTCAGGGGAAATATAGCTGTGTGAATGCAGACTCTGGGGAAAAGGAGCTGTGTGTCTACAGACTTTGGGGAAATGGAGCTGTGTGTATACAGACCCTGGGGAAATACAACTGTGTGTATACAGACCCTGAGGAAATGGAGCTGTGTGGACACAGACTCTGGGCGTATGGAGCTTTATACAGACTAAGGGGGAATGGTGCTGTGTGTATGCAGAGTCTGGGGAAATAGAGTTATGTGTATGAAGACCCTGGGGAAATGTAGCTGTGTGCATACAGATTTGGGGGAAATGGAGCTGTGTATATATTTCCCTGTGGAAATGGAGGTGTGTGTATATAGACTCTGGGGGCTGGAGTTGTGTGTATACAGAATCTGGGGAAATGGAGCTGCGTGTATACAGACTCTGGGGAAATGCAGCTGTGTGTATACAGACGGGGAAAATGGAGCTGTGTGTATGCAGAGTCTGGGGAAATAGACCTGTGTGTATAAAGACCCTGGGGAAATGGAGCTGTGTGTATTAGGACTCTGGGGAAATGGAGCCATGTGTTTACGGACTGGGCAAATCGATCTGTGTGTTTACAGACTCTGGGGAAATGGAGCAATATGTACATAGACTCTAAGGGGAATGGAGCTGTATATATATATATATATCGACTCTGGGGAAATGGAGCTGTGTGCATAAAGACTCTAGGGAAATGGAGCTGTGTATATATTTCCCTGTGGAAATTGAGGTGTTTGTATATAGACTCTGGGGGTGGGGTTGTGTGTACACAGACACTGGGGAAATGGAGCTGTGTGTATACAGATTCTGGGGAAATATAGTTCTGTGCATACATACTCTGGGGGAAATGGACTTGTTTGGATACAGACTCTGGGGAAATGGACCTGTGTAATACAGACTCTGGGGAAATGCAGCTGTGTGCATATAGACTCTGGGGAAATGGAGCTGTGAATATATTTTTCTGTGGAAATGGAGCTGTGTATTTATAGACTCTGGGGTATGGGGATGTTTGTGTACAGACACTGAGGAAATAGAGCTGTGCTCTTACACACTCTGGAGAAATGAAGCTGTGTGTATACAGATTCGGGGGAAATGGAGCTGTGTGTATACAGACTCTGGGGAAATGCAGCTGTGTGTATACAGATTCGAGGGGGAATATAGCTGTGTGTATACAGATTCAGGGGAAATGGAGCTGTGTGTATACAGACTCTGGGGGAATGCAGCTGTGGATATATTTCTCTGTGGAAGTGGAGCAGTGTGTATACAGATTCTGGGGAAATATAGCTGTGTGTAAAAAGAGTCTGGGGAAATGGAGCTGTGTGTATACTGACACTGCGGAAATGGAGCTGTGTGTATACAGACTGTGGGGAAATGCAGCTGTGTGTGTATACACACTCTGGAGAAATGGAGCTATGTGTATACATAGTCTGGAGAAATGGAGCTGGGTGTATACAGACTCTGGGGAAATGCAGCTGTGTATATACACACTCTGGAGAAATGGAGCTATGTGTATACACAGTCTGGAGAAATGGAGCTGGGTGTATACAGACTCTGGGGAAATGCAGCTGTGTATATACATACTCTGGAGAAATGGAGCTATGTGTATACATAGTCTGGAGAAATGGAGCTGGGTGTATACAGGCTAGGAAAATTGAGTTGTGTGCATATAGACACTGGAGAAATGGAGCTGTGTATATGTTTCCCTGTGGAAATGGAGTATCTGTATATAGACTCTGTGTGTTGGAGTTGTGTGTATACAGACTGTGGGGAAATGGAGCTGTGTGTATACAGACTCTGGGGGAAAAAGCTGTGTGTAAAAAGAGTCTGGGGAAATGGAACTTTGTGTATACAGACACTGTGGAAATGGAGCTGTATGTATACACACTCTGGGAAAATACAGTTGTGTGCATACAGACTCTGGGGAAATGGAGCAGTGTGCATACAGATTCTGGGAAAATGGAGCTGTGTGTATACAGACTCTGGGGAAATGCAGCTGTATGTATACATGCTAGGGAAATGGAGCTCTGTGTATATAGACTCTGGGGAAATGAAGCTGTGAATATATTTCTTTGTGGAAATGGAGCTGTGTGTATACAGACTCTGGGGTATGGAGCTGTGTGTATACAGACTCTGGGGAAATGGAGCTGTGTGTATATTTCTCTATGGAAATGCAGCTGTGAATATATTTCTTTGTGGAAATGGAGTTGTGTGTATGTAGACTTTGGGGAAATGCAGCTGTGTGTATACAGGCTAGGAAAATGGAGTTGTGTGCATATAGACTCTGGGGAAATGGAGCTATGTATATATTTCCCTGTGGAAATGGAGGTATCTGTACATAGACTCTGGGGCTTGGAGTTGTGTGCATACAGACTGTGGGGAAATGGAGCTGTGTGTATACAGATTCTGGGGAAATGGAGCTGTGTGTAAAAAGAGTCTGGGGAAATGGAGCTGTGTGTATACAGACACTGCGGAAATGGAGCTGTATGTACAGACTCTGAGGAAATGGAGCTCTGTGTATAGAGGCTTTGGCGAAATGGAGCCGTAGTTAGACTCTGAAGAAATGGAGCTGTGTGTATACAGACTCTGGGGAAATGGAGTTGTGTGTATACAGGCTAGGAAAATGGAGTTGTGTGCATATAGACACTGGGGAAATGGAGCTGTGTATATATTTCCCTATGGAAATGGAGATATCTGTATATAGACTCCGTGGATTGGAGCTGTGTGTATACAGACTGGGGAAATGGAGCTGTGTGTATACAGCTTCTGGGGAATAAAGCTGTGTGTAAAAAGAGTCTGGAGAAATGGAACTTTGTGTATACAGACACTGCGGAAATGGAGCTGTATGTATACACACTCTGGGAAAATACAGTTGTGTGCATACAGATTCTGGGAAAATGGCGTTGTGTGTGTATAGACTCTGGGGAAATGGAATTGTGTGTATACAGACTCTGGGGAAGTGCAGCTGCATGTATATAGGCTCTGGGGAAATGGAACTGTGTGTATACAGACTCAAAGTGGAATGGAGCTGTGTATATATTGACTCTGGGGAATTGGAGCTGTGTGCCGACAGATTTGGCAGAAATGGTTCTATGTGCATCTAGACACTGGGGAAATGGAGCTGTGTGTATACAGGCTAGGAAAATGGAGTTGTGTGCATATAGACTCTGGGGAAATGGAGCTGTGTGTATATGGATTCGAGGGAAATGGAGCTGTGTGTGTACAGGCTAGGAAAATGGAGCTGTGTGCATATAGATTATGGGGAAATGGAGCTGTGAATGTATTTCTCTGTGTGAATGGAGCTGTGTGTATATAGACTTTGGGGTATGGAGATGTGTGTGTACAGACTTTGGGGAAATGGAGCTGTGTGAATACAGACACAGCAGAAATGGAGCTGTGCTTATACACACTCTGGAGAAATGGAGTTGTGTGTAAAAAGATTCCGGGGAAATATAGCTGTGTGCAAAAAGAATCTGGGGAAATGGAGCTGTGTCTGTACAGACTCTGGGGGAATGCACCTGTGTTTATACAGACACCGTGGAAATGGAGCTGTGTGCATACAGACCCTGAGAAATGGATCAGTGTGTATTCAGACTCTGGGGAAATGCAGCTGTTTGTATACAGATTCCGGGGAAATATACTTGTGCGTATACAGACACTGGGGAAATGGACCTGTGTGTATATAGACTCTGGGGAAATGGGAGTGTGTGTACGTAGACTCTGAGGCAATGGATCTGTGTATATACAGACTCAGGAAATGGAGCTGTATGTGTATAGACTCTGAGGAAATGGAGCTGTGTGTATGCAGACTCTGGGGAAATGGAACTATGTGTACACACACTCTGGGGAAATGCAGCTGCGTGTATATAGGTTCTGGGGGAATGGAACGATGTGTACATAGCTGTGTGTATACAGACTCTAAGGAAATGGAACCAAAGAGAAAATGCTGGAAAACCTCAGCAGGTCTGCCAGCATCTGTAAGGAGAGAAAAGAGCTGACCCTTTGTCTAAGGAAATGGAGCTGTTTGTAGACAGGGTCAAGATTAGAGTGGTGCTGGAAAAGCAGAATGGGTCAGGCAGCATCCAAAAAGCAGGAAAATCAACATTTTGGTCAAAAACCCTTCATCAGGAAAACATGGATTTTCCTGCTCCTCGGATGCTACCTGACAGCTCTGCTTTTCCAGCAGCACTTTAATCTTGACTCTGATATCCCGCATCTGCATACCCACTTCTGCCAGTGTGTATACAGAGCTTGGAGAAATGGAGCTGTGTGTATATAGACTCTGTGGAAACAGTGCTGTGTGTATTCAGGCTGGGGAAATGGAGCTGTGTGTATTCAGGCTCCGGAGAAATGGGAGCGTGTGTACATAGACTCTAAGGAAATGGATCTGTGTATATAGAGACTCGGGAAATGAAGTTATGTGCGTATAGACTCAGGGGAAATGGAGCTGTGTGTATTCAGGCTCTGGAGAAATGGGAGTGTGTGTACATAGACTCTAAGGAAATGGATCTGTGTATATAGAGACTCGGGAAATGAAGTTATGTGCGTATAGACTCAGGGGAAATGGAGCTGTGTGTATGCAGACTCTGGAGAAATGGAACTGTGTGTATATAGACTCTAAGGGGAATGGAGCTGTGTATATATTGACTCTGGGGAAATGGAGCTGTGTGCATACAGATTTGGGGGAAATGGAACTGTGTGCATATAGACTCTGGAGAAATGGAGCTGTGTATATATTTCCCTGTGGAAATGGAGGTGTGTGTATAAAGACTCAGGGGAAATGGAGCTGTGTGTATACAGACTCTGGAGAAATGGAACTGTGTGTATATAGACTCTAAGGGGAATGGAGCTGTGTATATATTGACTCTGGGGAAATGGAGCTGTGTGTATACAGACTCTGAAGAAATGGAACTGTGTGTATATAGACTCTAAGGGGAATGGAGCTGTGTATATATTGACTCTGGGGAAATGGAGCTGTGTGCGTACAGATTTGGGGGAAATGGAACTGTGCATATAGACTCTGGAGAAATGGAGCTGTGTATATATTTCCCTGTGGAAATGGAGGTGTGTGTATAAAGACTCTGGGGAAATGGAGCTGTGTGTATACAGATTCTGGGGAAATATAGTTGTGCGCATACAGATTCTGGGGGAATGGAGCTGTGTATATATTGACTCTGGGGAAATGGAGCTCTGTGAACATAGACTATGGGGAAAAATAGCTGTATGTATACAGCTGGGGAAATGGTGTGTTTATATTGACTCTGGAGAAATGGACCTGTGTGTATACAGACTCTTGTAAAATGGAGCTGTGTGCATATAGACTCTGGGGAAATTGAGTTGAATATATATAGACTCTAGGGAAATAGGGTTGTGTATACAGAGTCTGGAGAAATGGAGCTGTGTGTATATAGACTCAGGGGAAATGTAGCTGTGTATATTTAGGTTGGGGAAATGTAGCTGTGTGTACACACTCTAAGGAAATGGAGCTGTGTGTATACAGAGTCAAGATTAGAGTGGTGCTCGAAATGCACAACAAGTCAGGCAGCATCTGAGGACGAGGAAAATCGACATTTCGGGCAAAAGCCCTTCATAACGAAAACATTGATTTTCCTGCTCCTCGGATGCTGCCTGAACTGCTGTGCTTTTCCGGCACCACTTTAATCTTGACTCTAATCTCCAGCATCTGCAGGGCCTACTTCTGCCTGTGTGTATACAGAGACTGGGGAAATGGAGCTGTGTGTATACAGGCTCTGGGGAAATGGAGCTGTGTTTGTACAGGCTGGGGAAATGGAGCTGTGTGTGTTACAGACTCTGGGGAAATGGAGCTGTGTTTATACAGGCTGGGTAAATGGAGCTGTGTTTATACAGACTGGGGAAATGGAGTAGTGTGTATACAGACTCTGGGGAAATGGAGCTGTGTGTACATAGACTCTGGGGAAATGGAGTTGTGTTTTTACAGGCTGGGGAAATGGAGCTGTGTGTATACAGACTCTGGGGAAGTGGAGCTGTGTCTATACAGGCTCTGGGGAAGTGGAGCTGTGTGTATACAGACTCTGGGGAAATGGAGCTGTGTCTATACAGACTCTGGGGAAATACAACTGTGTGTATACAGACTCTAGGGAAATGGAGCTGTATGTACACAGACTCTGGGGACATGGAACTGTGTGTGTACACAGATTCTGGGTAAATAGCTGTGTGCATTCAGACCCTGGTAAAATACAGTTGTATTTATACAGACTCTGGGAAAATGGAGCTGTGTGTATATGGACTCTGGGGAAATATCACTGTGTGTACACAGACACTGGGGAAATGGAGCTGTTACATACAGAGACTGCGGAAATGGAGCTGTGTGCATACAGACTCTGGTGAAGTGGAGCTGTGTTTATATAGACTCTGGGGAAATGGAGCTGTGTCTATACAGACTCTGGGGAAGTCTGGGGAGCTTTGTGTATACAGACCCTGGGGAATTGGAGCTGTGTGTATATAGACTCTGGGGAAATGGAGCTGTGTGTATATACACTCAGGAGAAATGGTGCTGTGTCTATACAGACTGGGGAAATAAAGCTGTGTGTACATAGATTCTCAGGAAATGGAGCTGTGTGTACACAGACTCTGGGGAAATTGAGTTGTATATACAGACTCTGGGGAAATGGAGCTGTGCGTATATAGACTCTGGGGAAGTGGAGCTGTTTGTATCCAGTATCTGGGGAATTGGCGTTGTGTGTATATACAGACTCTGGGGAAATGGAGCTGTGTAAACAGACACTGCGGAAATGGAGCTGTGTGTATACAGACTCTGGGGAAATGGAGTTGTGTGTATACAGACTCTGGGGAAATGGAGCTGTGTGTATATACACTCTGGGGAATTGGAGCTGTGTGTATATAGGCTCTGTGGACATATACATAGACTGGCAAAATGGGGTTGTGTATACCTAGACTCTGGGGATATGGAGTTGTGTATATACAGACTCTGGGGAAATGTTTCTGTGTGTATACAGACCCTGGAGAAATGGAGCTGTGTGTATATACAATCTGGGGAAATGCAGCTGTGTGTATACAGACTCTGGGGGAATGGAGTTGTGCACATACAGACTCTGGGGAAATGGATCTGTGTGTGTACAGACTCTGAGGAAATGGAGCTGTGTGTTTCAAGGTTGGGGAAATGGTGTGTATACAGACTCTAGGGAAATGGAGCTGTGTGTGTACAGACTCTGGGGAAATGGATCTGTGTATAGATAAACTCTGAGGAAATGGAGCTGTGTGATTCAAGGTTGGGGAAATGGTGTGTATACTGACTCTGGGGAAATGTAGTTGTGTATATACTGACTGGGGAAATGGAGCTGTGTGTAGATAAACTCTGGGGAAATGGAGGTGTGTATATATTGACTCTGGGAAAAGGACCTGTGTGTTACCAGGTTGGGGAAATGGAGCTGCGTGTATGCAGAGTCTGGAGAAATAGAGCCATGTGTCAGAAGACTCTGGGGAAATGGAGGTCTGTGTATACAGGCTCTGGCAAAATGGAGCTGTATGTACATAGACTCTGGGGAAATGGAGCTGTGTGTATACACGTGCAGGGAAAATGGAGCTGTGTGCATATAGACTCTGGGGAAATGGAGTTGTGTATATATTGATTCTGGGGAAATGGAGCCATGTGTATATGGACTCTGGAGGAATGGAGCTGCACGTATACAGACTCAGGGGAAATGGAGCTGAGTGTATGCAGATCCTGGGGAAATACAGCTGTGTGTATACAGACTGTGGAGATATGGAGCTGTGTGTACACAGATTCTGGCTAAATATCTGTGTATATACAGACCTTGGTAAAATACAGACTCTGGGGAAATGGAGCTGTGTGTATACAGCCTCCGGGGAAATGGAGCTGTATGTATACTTGTTGTGGAAATGGAGCTGTGTGTATATAGACTCTTGGGAAATAGAGCTATGTGTACATAGACTCTGGGAAAATAGAGCTGTGAGTACACAGACTATGGGGAAATGGAGCTGTATGTATACAGGTTCTGGGGAAATGGCATTGTGTATATGTTCACTCTGGAGAAATGGATCTGTGTGTACACAGACACTTGTGAAATGGGACTGTGTGTATATAGACTCTGGGAAAATTGAGTTGAATATATATAGACTGGCAAAATGAGGTGTGTGTACCTAGACTCTGGGGTATGGAGTGTGTATATTTTGACGCTGGGGTTAATGGAGTTGTGTGTATATAGACACTGGGAAATGGAGCTGTGTGTATACAGACTCTGGGAAATGGAGCTGTGTGTATATAGACTCTGGGGTAATGGAGCTGTGTGTATATAGACTCTGGGAAATGGAGCTGCGTGTATATAGACTCTGGGGGAATGGAGCAGTGTGTATACAGACTCTGGGAAATGGAGCTGTGTGTATATAGACTCTTGGGAAATAGAGCTATGTGTACATAGACTCTGGGAAAATAGAGCTGTGAGTACACAGACTATGGGGAAATGGAGCTGTATGTATACAGGTTCTGGGGAAATGGCATTGTGTATATGTTCACTCTGGAGAAATGGATCTGTGTGTACACAGACACTTGTGAAATGGGACTGTGTGTATATAGACTCTGGGAAAATTGAGTTGAATATATATAGACTGGCAAAATGAGGTGTGTGTACCTAGACTCTGGGGTATGGAGTGTGTATATTTTGACGCTGGGGTTAATGGAGTTGTGTGTATATAGACACTGGGAAATGGAGCTGTGTGTATACAGACTCTGGGAAATGGAGCTGTGTGTATATAGACTCTGGGGTAATGGAGCTGTGTGTATATAGACTCTGGGAAATGGAGCTGCGTGTATATAGACTCTGGGGGAATGGAGCAGTGTGTATACAGACTCTGGGAAATGGAGCTGTGTGTATATAGACTCTGGGGGAATGGAGCTGCATATACAGACTCTAAGGAAATGGAGCTGTGTGTATACAGCATCAAGATTAGAGTGGTGCTTAAAAGACACAGCAAGTCAGGCAGCGTCCGAGGAGCAGGAAAATCAATGTTTTCCTGATGAAGGTTTTTGCCCGAAATGTCATTTTCCTGCTTCTCGGATGCTGCCTGACCTCTTGTGCTTTTCCAGCACCACTCTAATCTTGATTCTCGTCTCCAGCATCTTCAGTGCCCACTTCTGCCTGTGTGTATACAGAGTGCGGGGAAATGAAGCTGTTTGTCTGCAGACTCCAGGGAACTAGAGCTGTGTGTATTCAGGCAGGGGGAAATGGAGCTGAGTATATACAGACTCTGGGGAAATGGAGCTGTATATATACAGACTCTGGGGAAATGGAGCAGTGTGTATACAGAATCTGGGGAAATGGAGCTGTGTGTATACAGACTCTGGGGAAATGGAGCAGTGTGTATACAGACTCTGGGGGATTGCAGCTGTGTTTAATAGGCTGGGGAATGGTGCTGTGTGTATACAGACTCTGTGGAAATGGTGCTGTGTGTATACAGACCATGGGAATTGGAGCTGTGTATATATAGACTCTGGGGTCATGCAGCTGTGTGTATCCAGACTCTGGGGAAATAGAGCTGTGTATATATAGACTCTGGGGGACTGGTGCTGTATGTATGCAGACTCTGGGGAAATGGGGCTGTGTGTATACAGACTCTGGAGAAATGGAGCTGTGTGTATACAGACTCTGGAGAATTGGTGCTGTGTGTATATAGACTGTGGGGAAATGGAGATGTTTGCATACAGACTCTGGGAAATGGAGCTGTGTGTATACACGCTCTGGGTAAATGGAGCTGTGTATATATTGACACTAGGGAAATGGAGCTGTGTGCATACAGTCCCTGGGGAAATGGAGCTCTGCACACATAGCCTGGGTAAATGGAGCTGTGTGTATATAGACTGTGGATATGGAGCTATGGGTATACAGACACTGGGGATTTGGAGCTGCGTGTATACAGACTCTGGAGAAATGGAGCTGTATATATACTGACTGTGGGGAAATGGAGCTGTGTATACACAGACTCTGGGGAAATGGAGCTGTTTGTATACATACGCTAGGGAAATGGAGCTGTGTGTACACAGACTCTGGGGGAATGGAGTTGTGGGTATCCAAACGCTGGGGAATTGGAGCTGGTGTGTATAGACTCTGGGGAAATGGAGATATATGTACAGACTCTGGGGAAATGGAGCTGTGTGTACACAGATTCTGGGCAAATGCAGCTGTTTATATATTGGCTCTGGGGAAATGGAGCTATGTGTACATAGACTCTGGGGAAATGGAGTTGTGTGTATCCAGACTCTGGCGAAATGCAGCTGTGTGTATGTAGACTTTGGGGAAATGGAACTGTGTGTATACAGTTTCTGGGGAAATATAGCTGTGTGCATACAGACTCTGTGGAAATGCAGCTATGTTTATACAGACTCTGGGCAAAATGCAGTTGTGTGTATACAGACTCTGGGGAAATGGAGCTGTGTGTATCTAGACTCTAGGGAAATGGAGTTGTGTGTATACAGACTCTGGAAAAATAGAGCTGTGTGTATATAGACTCTGGTGAATGGAGCTGTGTGTATACAGACTCTGGAGAAATGGTGCTGTGTGTATGCAGACACTGGGGAAATATAGCTGTGTGTATACACTCTCTCGGGAAATGGAGCTGTGTGTATCCAGACTCGAGGGAAATTGAGCTATGTGTATACAGACTCTGGGGAAATAGAGCTGTGTGTATACAGATCCTAGGGAAATACAGCTGTGTGTATACAGACTCTCGGGACATGGCGCTGTGTGTATCCGGACTCTGAGGAAATGGAGCTGTGTGTATACCTACTCCAGAGAAATGGAGCTGTGTTTGTATGTAGTCTCTGGGGAAATGGAGCTCTATGTATACAGACTCTGGGAAATGGTGCTGTGTGTATACAGACTGTGTGGAAATGGAGCTGTGTGTATACCCGCTGGGGAAATAGAGCTGTGTGTACATAGACTCTCGGGATAATGCAGCTGTGCCTACATAGACTCTGAGGCAAGGGACCTGTATGTATACAGAGTCTTGTGAAATGGAGCTGTGTGTATATAGACTCTGGGGAAATTGAGTGTGTATATATAGACTCTAGGGGACTGGTGCTGTATGTATGCAGACTCTGGGGAAATGGAGCTGTGTTTATCCAGTCTCTGGGGAAATGGAGCTGTGGTGTACGGTATAAAGACTGGGGAAATGCAGCTGTGTGTATACACTCTCTGAGGAAAGTGAGCTGGAAGTGTGCATGAAATGCATGAGGGGTTCAGCTGATACAGACCAATGTGTGTTATTTCTCACAGTCAGTCTATCGTTAAGAGACATGTTTATGATAACCTCACTGTAACATCGCACATGACCTGAGGATGTAAAGGTCACACACTCCATCTTAATCTGGCTCACTAGACACATGCCACATTATTAAAGGCATGCTGCCCTGTTGTTACCTGATAGTTTAATACTGGTCCATTCACTCATATGGCCTGTGATTTTAATGTTTCTATTTAATAATCAGTTGTAGAACTATTCAATACTATCATATCTAGAAACAGATATTAAATTACAAGAAATAACAGAAGCATTTCCACCTCAGATAAAACACCCTGTTGGAGGTATAGTTCACATCACACACAGAACAATAAAAGGGTCTGTAATCAGGTTTAGATGAGAAGACATACAGGCAGACACACCATAGAACACAGCAGCAGGGAGCTGGATATCAACATCTCTGACGAATAACGCTGGGTTTTTTCAGAAGGTCAGGGATAGAGGGCAGGCTGTGAACAGATTCCTCAGAAACAGGAGCTGGGGTTTGACAGACACACAGAATGACTTATTGGCTGCAGTGTCACTTACCTGGCGGAGAGGATGATGACTCTGGCCTCCAGCTCCTTGGCTTCTAGCAGCATTGATGTCATGTTTGTGGTGCCTGGTTCAAACTGTAGGACCTTCTCAGCCTGTAGTTGGTGCAGGGATTCAGAATTACTAAACGATTTGTCCAAACCCATCCTTTTCGGCCTGTTTCCACCAACGACGCCTTTGATCTCCAGCATAGATCAGCTTAAAGGCGATCAAATAACTGGGCCCGTGTGGAGCCAATGTGAACTACAGAGTTCTCTGTACTGGGCATGCAAACTAAGATAGAACAAGACCAAAAAAAGGGTGCGTGCATCTGACAGAGTAGAATAGAGAGGAAAAAAATGCATCTCAACCTGAAAAAGAGTTGGTCGGTCTTTCAAAAGAAAAAAAAGTCTTAAAACGGGGTGAAGTCAGGGGGGAAACGTCATGGCTTGTTTCTAAAATGTACTTTTAAGAAACTTGCAAGTTAGTCTTTATTCAACATGCATGTGTCCTTATAATCAGATTCGGTTAGGTGGGGGGGGCGACTCATATTCTTTAACCATTCTCATCGACAAACCAAAAGAATCTGTTTGAAACTAACAGCGTGCTACCAGAACAGTCTGATTGGTCATTCTGACTGTGGCTCGGCTACTCCGTTAGTTTACAGTTGCTGGCTCGTGCAGTCTACATGCAAATATACCTTTGGTCCTCGCCTGCTGTCATACGAATGTTGGTCGTTGTTTTCAAAGTTCCTTTTTTTATTCTGATGAGTAATGTGCACAGAGAAAATATGTAGACACAGAAGAATATTATAAACAGTTGAAAATGACGTGTAGTAAGCAATTTAACCCTCTCTCCTCCTTAGGGTCAGACGTATCACTGGAGCTTGCAAAAAAAACAGCTCCTCCGTTGTTTGAAAGTTATGTGGCACTGGCTCTGGGCAGTTGGCACTCTGATGCTGACTCTGCAACTGGCAATGTGACACTGAGCACTCGATGTCTGGAAGCTGGACACTGGGTGTGAGACACTAACACTGTGACACTGGTCCTGTGAATCTTGCTCTGTGAATCTTGCTCTGTAACACTGGCTCTGTGAATCTCATTGTAACACTGGCTCTGTGAATCTCACTGTAACACTGGCTCTGTGAATCTCACTGTAACACTGGCTCTGTGAATCTCATTGTAACACTGGCTGTGTGAATCTCACTCTGTGATTCTCCCTCTGTGACACTGGCTCTGTGAATCTCACTGTGACACTGGCTCTGTGAATCTCACTGTAACACTGGCTCTGTGAATCTCATTGTAACGCTGGTTCTGTGAATCTCACTCTGTGATTCTCCCTCTGTGACACTGGCTCTGTGAATCTCACTGTAACACTGGCTCTATGAATCTCATTGTAACACTGGCTCTGTGAATCTCACTCTGTGATTCTCCCTCTGTGACACTGGCTCTGTGAATCTCACTGTAACACTGGCTCTATGAATCTCATTGTAACACTGGCTCTGTGAATCTCACTCTGTGATTCTCCCTCTGTGACACTGGCTCTGTGAATCTCACTGTGACACTGGCTCTGTGAATCTCACTCTATGAATCTCCCTCTGTAACACTGGCTCTGTGAATCTCACTCTGTGAATCTCACTCTGTGAATCTCCCTCTGTAACGCTGGCTCTGTGAATCTCACTCTGTGAATCTCACTCTGTGAATCTCACTGTGACACTAGCTCTGAGAATCTCACTGTAACGCTGGTTCTGTGAATCTCACTCTGTGATTCTCGCTCTGTAACACTGGTTCTGTGAATCTCACTCTGTGACACTGGCTCTGTGAATCTCACTGTGACACTGGCTCTGTGAATCTCACTCTGTAAATCTCACTGTGACACTGGCTCTGTGAATCTCACTGTGACACTGGCTCTGTGAATCTCACTGTGATATTGGCTCTATGAGTCCAACTCTGAATCTAGCTCTGTGACACTAGCACTGTGACAATGGATCTGAGGAACTCTACATGAATCTCATTGAGTGGCACTGGCTCTTCATGAATGGTCTGTGACAAGGAATCTCTGGGTATGGTTCTTCACATCCACTCTGCACGATCTTACGTTTTTATCCATTTACTCATCTGTTCTTCAATGTTTTGTACACATTTACCCTCAGGTCCCTCTGTTTCTGCACTTCCTTTCAAATTGCAACTTGTATGTTATATTACCTCACCTCATTCTTTCTCCAAAGATCTATCACTTCACATTTCTTTATATTAAATTTCATCAGCTTCGTGTCTGCCATCCCACCAGTATGTCTATGTCCTCTTCATTACCTCCTGACAGTTAACTTGATAAGTTTGGTGTCATTTGCAAAGATGGAACTTGCAGCCTGCAACCCGAGTGTAAGTGATTAACATAGAACAAGAGAAACAGGAGTCTTAAACCTCCACCCCCTAAGAACCACACGAAAAATCTGAAAAACACCCATATACTACCAGCTTCCTGGAATACAGCCAACTTCATACCTTCTTATTCTGTGGGATTTAAATTTGCTGTCAAGCCTTTTACGTCACACTTAGCAAAACCTCTTAGGAATTCCCCATACACCACATCATCGACCTTACCTCATCCACCCTCTGTTATCTCATCAACAAATTCCATCAAATCAGTTAAGCCTGATTTTTCATTAATATTTCATGTTGGTTTTCTTTAGTGAATCCACATGTGCCTATTTTTTATTGGATTACATTTTTTGAAACCTTCTCCCCGCCGAGTTTAAACTAACTGGTCTGGTCCTTGTACCCTTTTTTTTGATCTAGGGTACAAAATTTGCAATTCTCCAGTCCCCTTATGTTATCCTGTGGTAGTCTCTAATACCGTCCCTTTAATCTATGGAGGGCTGGGAACGTATGACCAGCCCCTCTGCAACTTTCCCCTTCAGTATCCTGAAATGATTTGACCCAATCTAGGTGACTTAACTTTAAGCTTGCCTTTCTAATATATTCTCCTTCTCAATGATTACTCTCCCCAGGACCTGACTATGACTTTGGCAGCTTATTCTTCCTGGGTAAAGAGCAGTACCAGGTACCTCCTTAATGACTCAGCTGTAAATCCTGCCTCTATGAGCAGATCCCCTTTTTGATGGTCTTGAAAAGACATCACCCTTCCTTTATACAACTCTATGCCTGTAGAAAACATTGCATCTACAACATTGGCTTTACGAAACTGGATCAACTAATGAACTTGGCTTTGAGAGAGCAGCCTGAGACACTGGCTCAGAGGCACTGTCTGTACGAATCTAGCTGTGTGACTCTGACTCTAAAACACTGGTCTTGGGGCATCATTTCTGGAACATTGGTGGTATGACCTTGTGAGAGCACAGGTGTGAGGCTAGCTCACTGGGATCGACACTGCAAAACCCGCTCTGTGACCGGAGGTCAATGAGAGTAGATCTGTGACACCTTATTACACTATCTGTGTCTGCGACTCACCTGTGACACTACTCCATACAACTGGCCCTGAAAACAAGGTTCTGTGACTCTGCCTGTGAGACTCTGCCTGTGTGACTGTCTCTGTGAATCTGCCTGTGTGAAGCTGCCTGCGTGACTCTGCCTGTGTGACTGTCTCTGTGATTCTGCCTGTGTCTGCCTGTGTGAATCTGCTTATGTGAATCTGCCTGTGTGATTCTGCCTGTGTGACTCTGCCTGTGTGACTGTCTCTGTGATTCTGCCTGTGTGACTGTCTCTGTGAATCTGCCTGTGTCTGCCTGTGTGAATCTGCTTATGTGATCTGCCTGTGTGAATCTGCCTGTGTGATTCTGCCTGTGTGACTCTGCCTGTGTGACTCTGCCTGTGTGACTCTGCCTGTGTGACTGTCTCTTGATTCTGCCTGTGTGACTGTCTCTGTGAATCTGCCTGTGTGATTCTGCCTGTGTGATTTTCCTGTGAATCTGCCTGTGTAATTCTGCCTGTGAATGTCTCTGTGAATCTGCCTGTGTGCCAGTGTGAAGCTGCCTGTGTGAATTTGCCAGTGTGAATGTCTCTGTGATTCTGCCTGTGTGACTCTCTGTGAATCTCCCTGTGTGAATCTGCCTGTGTGACTGTCTCTGTGACACTGGCTCTTTGAATCTGTCTCTGTGATTCTATCTATGTGACACTGGCTTTTTGGAAATGGCTCTGTAGCACTGGCTCTGTGAATATGGCTATATGAATCCAATTTTCTGGTCCTGGATCTGTGAGAGTGACAGCCTTGAGAGTGCTTGGTCACGCTGGTTCTGTGACGTTAGATCATTAGAGTGTCACTGTGACGCAGGTTTTAATGACATTGGCTCCATAACAGGTTGGTTTTTCATAGGTTACAGAGTCTATTCAGCATTACATGAATATGTTAAAATTGATGTCTGGATCCAAATCTTGATCCTTGACTGTATGGAGTTTCAAAGAATGTGGGTGATTTTATGAAACTTAGGAAACTCTGAGGGGAGTTGACAGGGTGCTTTCTGAGAGAATATTTCCCCATGTAGGAGAGACGAGAATCAGAGGACACAGTTTAAGAATAAGAGGATTAAGGTGGCGTCCTCTCTGAGAGGCAAAAGTGAGGATTGCAGATGCTGGAAACCAGAGTTTAGATTAGAGTGGTGCTGGAAAAGCACAGCAGGTCAGGCAGCATCCGAGGAGCAGAAAAATCGATGTTTCAGGCAAAAGCCCTTGGGGCTTTTAGTTTGTGGAAATCTCTTCAGAAAACAGTCGACGCTGTGTCATGTATTTACACGAGACTAAATGAGATTTTTGAAAGACAGCAGGGTCATGAGTGATGGGGATAACAGGAAATTGGAGTTGAGATTACCATTAGATCAGTCATGATCTTATGGAGTTATGTAGCATGCTGGAGAGGCCTATTGCAGCTCCAAAGTTGTAGGCTCCAATATCTGTGTGAATCTGCTCATGTGACACTGACTCCTTATGGCTGTCTATCAGAGCAGTGTTTTGAAGAGTGGAGATAACAGAATATTTCTTAAGTGGTAAGAGGTTGGGAAATATTGTGTCCAAAGGGACCTGGATACTCTTGTTCACTCATCACTGAAGCTACTATACAGGAGCAGCAAGCAATTAGGAAAGTTAATAGTAAACTGGCCTTTATCACAGTAAGATTTCATTACAGAGATAAAAGGTCTTGCTACAATTGTGTAAAACCTAGAGGATTGTGTACAGTCCTGTCTCTTTATGTGAAGAAGGATAAAGTTGCCAAAATGGGAGTTCAGCAGAGTTTCACCAAACTAATTCCTGGGACCATCTGACAAGAAGAGATTGAGGACACTAGGCCTGGAATTGAGTTTTGATGACTGAGAGGTGATCGGCCTGAAAATTATAACATTCTGAAAGAACATGGCAGAGTGGATGTAGAAAGGATGCTCACCCTCAGCAGGCCTAGAATCAGGAGAAAGGTAAACCATTCAGGACTGAGATAAGAAGCAATTTCTTCACTCAGGGGGCAATGATTCCTTGGAATTCTCTGCCCTAGAGGGACTTAAGATTCAGTCATTAAATACATCCAAGAAAGAGGGAGTTTGATTTCTAGATACTCATGACACCAAGGGTTACAGGAATTGCATTGGAATAGCAATGGGGAACTTAATCAGCCATGGTCCCAATTGGTGGAACAGGTTTGAGTGGCTGAATGGCCTACTTGCATTTCTATTTTGCCTTCCTTGTCTTTGTTACACTGTCCTTGTGGTATTAGTTGGGCAGCACTGGCTCTTTAACTCTGGGTTCACCAACTTTAGCTCTGTGACACTGAATATATGAATATGAATCCATGGTGTTGACTGCTTGAGCAGGCTCTGCAACACTGTTTGTGGGACACTGCCTCTGGGACACTGGCTGTGCAATGTGGGGCTGGGGGGTGGGGGACTGGTACATTGACAGCAGCTCTGGTTGAGTAACGCTGGCTATATTACAGTGAGCCTGCTCCAGTGGCTTTGTGACATTGCTGCAAAACACTTCATGTGTTAGACTGACTCTGTGAGTATGGCTCTGTGCTGGTCACCCTGATCTTGTGGAGTTAGCACCGTACACTGTTTGTATAACACCTGCTTTACCAGCTTGTGGCATTAGATCTGGCACTTTGGGGGGTGCTTGGCTGGGGGTCAATTCACTTCTCGGACCCTCCTGATGCCTTCAATATGCAATCTTGCACAAGTAAGAAACGCCTTTGTTTGTTGGATAGAGTCAAACTCCAATGTTTGTTTGTTCCTTCATATGCTACGAACTGCTTCAGTGACTGTGTATGTAAATAAAGATATTTTTATGAACAAAGTGTAACTTTTAAATTAAAAAATCTTCTGAAATCTGGATCGTGATTGCAAACGGAATTTGGAGGATCATTGGCTGAGCTGAGCTGCAAATGGTGAATCTTTATGCTGGCTTCGGCCTACACCAATTCAGTGACCAGCCAACTAGAGCTACAGCTTCTGCTAGTGCCTGCACTCCTGGTCAGGGCGTACACAAAACACTCAGGGTGACTGTGAAGGAGATGGATTGTCTTCTTGACATGAGGAGGGTTCTCCTGGATTGCTGTGGGTTCCAAACAGCAGATATTTTCTATCTGCAGGAGCGAGGCGACTTTGATGCGATCTTCAGGAAAGTGAAGCATTGGGATTGTCTCCTGAAGTTATTCGAAAGAAAGGAGGTGAGGGGCCCTTCTCAGTCCTGTCTGCGGCACCACGGTTGGCTCTCCCTGCATAGAGGAACCAGGTTGGAACAATCACCTCAGGACCCTCACATCCTAGCAGCAGATGTCCTGACTTTTCTGGGAAGGTACATGCAGCTTGAAGGAGGCATCACTGATGTTGTGAACCCCTTCGGAACCTGGACCAGCAAGCAGCAGGGCAAAGTGATCCTGAAGGTGAACGCCAGTGGGAACATTCTCCACCCACCAGCTTTGCGATTTGGAAGGAGCCAAGGGGACCTGATGTACCTGGGTGAGCCTTGAGTATGCCGAACCTGAGGGAAGCCGGGGCATATGCCCGGCGACTGCAAAGCGACACTGTGCAGGAACTGCAAACAGGAGGGCCACCTGACTAAGGACTGCAAGGAGTCCGAGAGCTGCAACCTGTGTGGGGAAGCAGGCTGCCTGTACAAGACCCACCCAAGACATGGTGGAGGTGGAGAGGGCATATGCTCAAGTGCCTGGAAGTGGCAATGTGTGCTGTAGACAGTGAGGTGTCACCCTCCAACACAAAAACTGAAACTGAGGGGCACCCAGAAGAAGGGACAGGAGGGAAAGGCAGGCAGCGCAGAGGCACAGCAACTGACCCAACCTCTACCTGAACAGATGCAGTCCATGGAGGAACAGGAAACAACAGAGGCAGGGGACTGGATACTAGTGAGAAACAACTGGAAATGGAAAATGTGTTGTGCCCCCAGGCCGACCCCAAAACGGAAAGAGGCAGCTGTATAATGGACCCACCAGCAGCTCCTCTGACGATGAAGATGTGCAGAAGGATGACCTCCAACAGAAAAAGAGGCACAGCACCATGCCGGGAGATGGATAGGGTCACCCCCAACCTGGAAAAACCAGATGTGCCAAGAGACCTGGTGAAGCCCAATGTCCAGCTGCCAGAGACCATGGGGTACCCACTGCACCATAGCACAGGGTAACTAGGAGGAGTAACGCTCCGAATCAGGAACAGAGCACAACAGCCCCTCTGTCAGACTCCCAACCGGACCCTTCTGGCTTCATTCCCAAAGGATCAGGGCAATGCCCTCAGGGAGGAACAGGATGGCTACCTCAGTGCAGAGAATCCAACAGTTTGCCCAGACCTAGGGAATGCAGGGAGTTAGGTCTCTGGGTAATTGTATAAACTCTCAAAATGAGTTTTAAAATTGCCAGGATTAATACATCTAGTGTTTAATCTACTGTGCGATGTGTACCCAAGTTGGCTTACCTGACCAGTGTCAAAGTAGACCTCGTGTTTCTTCAGGAGTGTGGGATACTGCAACTCAGCAGCTACACAAAATGGTCAAGTTTATGGACCCACGGGCATAAGGTCCGGTTCGGGGTAGGGGGAATCGGAGGGCTGCTGTCCTTCGGCCTGGGTATCCTGCTGCGAGGCCACAACTTCACCATCTCCAAGGTTAAGGAAGTAATTGGTGGGTGCCTCCTTGTAGCAGATGTTACATACAGAAACACTCCCCTGAGACTAATGAATATGTACGCCTCGGTGGGAGAGAGTGAGCAGTTGGCCATCCTGCAGCAGTTCCCATTGCTGCTGGTGACATCCAGGCCAGTCATTCTGGCCAGAGATTTCAACTCCATCAATCGATGCAGATGGACGATTTGGAGGGGCCAACAGTGAACTGGACACCATGTCCAGATCCCTCATGGAAACAGGTGAAGACAGAAAGCTGCATGACGACATCAGCACCCCTGCAGATGGAGCGCAGTATAGGTAAACCTGCTCGCGGCCACATGGGTCAATCCACTCAAGGTTGGATTTCCTGCACGTTCTTGGTCAGATCCATCGATGTCAAGGCAGCTTTCTTCACTGACCACTGCCTCCTGCTGGCCGACTGTCACCTGCAGCACATCCAGGCAATGATGTGGAAGCTGAATATGAAGGGATTGACCCCAGGAAACATTGGAACTCAGGTTGAAAAACTGTGAAGCCTCTCTTTGAGCCTCCAGCAGACTGGTGGAAAACCAGTGAACATCAGGAGATGGAATTCACTGCCACAGAGCACAGTGGAGGCTGGGACATCAAATGTCTTCAAGGCAAAAATTGATAAATTCTTAATCTCGCAAGGAATTAAGGGCTACGGGGAATGTGCGGGTAAGTGGCATTGAAATGCCCATCAGCCATGATTGAATGGCGGAGTGGACTCAATGGGCCGAATGGCCTTACTTCCACTCCTACTTCTTATGGTTTTATAGTTCTTCATCCTCAAAGGTGTTCACAAGGCAAGAGAGAGAGATGAGGAAAACTGTCCAAACAGTTTTGGACAGATCGGATCTATGTCACAGAGAATCTCCAGGAGGTGAACAGTCAGCAAGACACGCTCCTTTCCCAGGAGTCCTTCAAGATAATCTTCTGGTCCAGGGTCCGCGGTGCGGAGCAGGGTGTGATATGCTCGTGTTGCTTCTTCCAGAAGGTGCTCATGGAGAACTCTGTCCTCAGCAGCCTGAAGGAAGAGGATGGCTCAATAACATCATCTCAGTCTGACGGCCTGAGGATCAGCAAATCCTTTTATTGCCAGTCTGGATGACACAAAGCCCCCAGACAGCACAACCTCCCAATCGTTCCTGTCCTCTACCATGGAGGTCTTAGACAACAGCACAGAGGAGAGGCTGGACCAGCCGTTATTTCTGGCCGAGCTGTACTGAGCTCTGTGGCACTTGATTGGCCAGGACCTGCTGTAGGTGTATGATAGTATGTTTCTGGCAGTCAGTACTTGCAAATCAATGAGGAAAGGTATCATCACCTTTAACTACAAACAGAAGGGGGGAGAGAGACTAAATTGGAAACTGGTGACCAATTTCACTGCTGAATGCAGACTACAAAATCCTGTCTAAGCTCATCGCCAACCAGGTCAAGTCTGCTCAGGGATTGGTGATCCACCCCAATCAAATGTGTGCAGTACCAGGCAGGATGTTCTCTGAGACCCTCCCACCCCCACACTCCTCAGGGATATGATCACCTATGTGTCGGACACGGGGCTGGACACCTGCCATATCAGCCTGGACCAGGAGAAGGCCTTTGACAGGATATTGCACACTTACATGTGGGATGTGCTCACAGCAATCTTCAGCCAGAAGTGCTGGGTGGATGATCCATCTCGGCCTCCTTCAGTGATCCCCAGTGTCACAGATAACAGTCTTCAGCCAATTCGATTCACTCCCCATGATATCAAGAAATGGTTGGAGACACTGGATACTGCAAAGGCTACGGGCCCTGACAACATTCCAGCAATAGTGCTGAACTCCAGAACTTACCGCTCCCTTAGCCGAACAGATCCAGTACAGTTATAACACTGGCATCTACCTGACAATGTGGAAAATTGCCTAGGTATGTACTGGACATAAAAAGCAGGACAAATCCAAACTGGCCAATTACTGCCCAATCAGTCTACTCTTGATCATCAGTAAAATGATGGAAGGTCAACAGCGCTATCAAGCAGCACCTGCTCAGCAATAACCTGCTCAGTGAAGTCCAGAATGGGTTCTACCAGGGCCACCCAGTTCCTGACCTCATTACAGCCTTGGTTCAAACATGGACAAACAGCTGAATCCCAGAGGAGAGATGAGAGTGACAGCCCTTGACATCAAGCTGCATTCAATCGAGTGTGGCATCAAGGAGCCATAGCAAAACTGGAATCAATGAGTATCTGGGGGCAAACTCTCTGGTGGTTAGAGTCATACCTGACAGATAGAAAGATGGTCATGGTTATTGGAGATCAGTCATCTCAGCTCCAGGACATCTCTGCAGGAGTTCCTCAGGATAGTTTCCTTGGTCCAACCATCTCAGCTACTTCATCAATGACCTTTCCCTCCATCGTAAGATCCAAAGTTCGGATGTTGGCCAATGATTGCACAATGTTCATCACCGTTCACAACTCCTCAGATACTGAAGCAGTCTGTGTCCAAATACAACAGAATCTGGACAATATCCAGACTTGGGCCGACAAGTGGCAAGTAACATTCATGCCACACAAATACCAGGCAATGACCATCACAAATAAGAGTCAATCTAACCACCGTCACTTGTCATTCAATGGTGTTACCATCACCATCACTAGTCTGGGAGTTATCATTGATAAGAAACTCAACTGGATTCATGACATAAACACAATGGCTACAAGAGCAGGTCAGAAGTTAGGAATACTGTAGTGACTCCCCAATGCCTGTCTACCATCTACAAGGCACAAGTCAGGCATGCGGTGGAATGCTCCCCACTTGCCTGGATGGGTGCAACTCCAACAACACTCAAGGAGCTTGACACCATCCAGGACAAAGCAGCCGCTTGACTGGCACTGCATGCTCAAGCATCCGCTTCCTCTGCCATCAACACCCAGTCACAGCAGTGTATACTATCTACAAAATACACTGCAGAAATTCGAAATTCACCAAAGATCCTCAGACAGCGCCTTCCAAACCCACAATCACTTCCCTCTAGAAAGACAAGGGCAGCAGATACATGGGAACACCATCACCTTCAAGTTCCCCTTCAAGCCACTCACCGTTCTGACTTGGGAATGTATCAGTCGCTGGGTCAAAATCCTGGAACTCACTCCCGACGGGCAGCAAGTGAACTGCATTGGTTCAAGAAGGCAGCTCACCACCACCTTCTCAAGGGCAAGTAGGGATGGGCAATAAATGCTGGCCCAGCCAGTGATGCCCATGTCCCACAAAATGAATAAATAAATAAATGCTGAGGGGAAATAATCTGCAATTTGATCTGACTCCTCTCCATCAACATCAGATCCAGAGTCAGGCAGCGCTGCCCACTCTCTCCTGCCTTGTTTGTGTGTTGGATAGAGCCCATTGTTGAGTCCATCAGGAAGGATGTGAGCCTGAGAGGGGTGACTATTCCGGGCAGCAGAGGCCTGCAGGTCAAAGCCTCCCTGTACATGGCGACATTGGCATTTTCTGCTTGAATCCCCGCTGTCAGTGGGCAGGCTCATGAGCACCTGTGACCAGTTCAAGCTGGCCTTGGGCGCCAAGGTGAATCAAGACAAGAGTGAGGCCATGTTCCTTGGAAACTGGGCCAACTGATCCTTTATTCCTTTCACTGTCAGGACAGATTACCTGAAGGTGCTGGGAAAATGGTTCGGAGGGGCTGGGACATGTGCAAAAACTTGGAAGGACTGCATTGCTAAGGTGAGGGAGAAACTGGGATTTCGGAAGCACCACTCCCTCTCCTTTGCAGGTAAAAATCTGGCCATCAGGTGTGAGGCACGCTCTCTCTGTTGCTGTGCATGGTGGAGGTCTGACCCATCCCTGAACCTGCTCTGTTTCAGTCACCTGAGCCATCTTCCACTTCATCTGAAAGTCTAAGATGGACCGTGTCCGCACAGACACCAAGTACTAAATTCTGGATAAGGGGGGAAAGACACACTGAACGCTGCCTCATCCTGATGGCCACCTTTGTGTGTAGCTGCAGCAAGTTGTGTGTAGACCCTCAGTACAGAAACACCAAATGTTTTAAGGTTCTACCTGTCCCTGGTGTCACAAAGGATGGGACTGGCCTGGCTGCTGCAGAATTCTCCAAGTAGTTGGACCATTCTATATCACCTGCCCCTCATGGAGACGTTTGCAAAGAAAACACTTTTGACCTCAAGTACAATGGCCAGTGCACAGTATTCTCGAGACCCTGTAGGAAAAGGCGAGGTTGTTTCCTGAGCAGACTGTCAAAGTCATTTGGCAGAATGTCACATCAACAGAACTTTCCAACAAGCACCAAGACATCGTTTGACTGGAGGTGTGAAGAGCACAACCCGTGATATCATTCATGTACTCCCAGTCAGTCTGCACCAACTCATGCTGCCCTCGAAGCAGCTGTGCGGTGGGTAGAGACTGTCACACATCTCTTGCTGGAATGGGCCTTTGCAAAGGAAGTCTGGAGGAAAATGCAGTGGTTTTTGTAGATGTTCATCCTCAGCAGCACCATGACGCAGGTCTCTGTGCTCTATGGTCTGTTCCCCTAGATGCACACCGAGTCAAACATCAACTGCACCTGGAGGACCATCAACTCAGTGAAAGACACTCTTTGCTCTGCCCAGAACATAGTGGTTTTCCAGAACAAGGAGTTGACCCTGACCAAATGTTACAGACCAGCACATTCCAAGGTCCAGGACTATGTGCTGAGGGATACACTAAAGGCTGAGGCAGCTGCCGCCAAGGCTTAGTGGGAAAGACATTTTGTTGCGCCTGGATTGAAGCTCTAATGAGAAGTATCAATATTCCACTGTATTTTCTACAAAATCTTTGTACCCACTTATCGATAATTTATGAATAAAGTATATATTTAAATGCTATTGGTTCTGTGATTGTGTGACATTGGCACTGTTATCCTGGTTCCACGCAAGTCATACTATGATACTAGCGTTTTGATTCAGTCTCTGTGACACTGGCTCTGAATCAAGTTTCACTTTGATTCACTTTTTGGCAATTTTATTATTACCACAGTGAGAGGACACACAACGACAAGCAGGTTCTGACCGACGTGGGCCTTGCTGGGAGCTCTCCCCTGCTTTAGGAAAATGTTGTACTAAAGTGAACCTTGGAGTATAGGAAGTGATTGATCACTGACTGGGGTCATGATGATGTTGAAGTGCTCTAGGGTGTTGAAGCAAGCTTTAAATCTCGGGTGGCATTAGGGCGAGCCTCTTTTGGTGTTGTGTAGGGATAGTGTGGATCTCCTGGTCTGTGTATTTCCATCATATCCAGACAGGAACAATCTCCTCCTACTCCCAGAGTTAGACCATCCAGTGGAATGATGGATGTTGGAATTTGTTGGAAGATCCCATTTGAAGAGCGTAATCTGATTCCTGACATGTCCAGTGGAGGAAAAATTGAAACTGCCAATTCAATGGAGAAATGATTCAACACCAGAGAGTGAGTGAAAACTCTGATCCTAGATTATATCGGGGAATAGATTTCACAACCTCTGTGTTCCAGCGAGGGAAATGCTAATGCCAACTGATTGAAAGTGATCTCTCATTCATTTTGATCCAATGAGCAAGATTTATCTTGTCTACTAACCTAATGAAATCAGTCTCTGCTTCCTTTTGTTCTAATGAGAGGAATTGCTTTTTCTTAATGATCACATGACAAGAGATCACTTATTCCTGCTGATCTAGTCACAGGGATCACTCATTCAGAGGGATTTGTGGTGGAAGGAGGCCATTCTGCCCGTCATGCCCATGCCATCTGACACAAGGTCTGGTCCCACTGCAGGTGATGGCATTCAAGTCTCTATTCATTAGTTTTTTTCAAATATGATGAGGGTTTCTGTCCCAACAACCATTTCAGGTAGTGAGTTTAATATTCTCCAGGAAAACAAAGGTGTTCCTCAACTCCTCCATTCACCCATTCCTTTTAAATCTATGCCCCAGGCTATTGACCTATTGATAATGTTCCCTTCTATCCACTCTAGTGTTCTCTCTAAGTCACACAGCCACTTCGAGATCTCTCTGAGGTCCACCACTTGGTGTTATCAGTGTGTAGACACACTGTCTTCGGTTTTGGAAATTGCTGCTGTGGCTCTCTCCAAGGCCTGCACACCATCAGAAAAGAGGGAGTAATATTTTACTCTATCTAGCTCCCTCACATTAAATTCCCCTCAGCATCCCTGTTCCTGGGAAAATAACCCCAGCCTGTCTAATTCGTAAAATGGATAAATCTTGTTAATCTCCTTTGTACACTCGCAAGTGCAATGAAATCTTTTTTCATCCTGTTGATTGGTGAGACCTGTATTTATTTTCCATATCCCTATTCGCCCCTGAACCGACATGCTATTTCAGGGGGCAGCTGAGAGTCAACCACGTGGCCATGGGTCTGGAGTCACATGTAGGCCAGACCAGGATAAGGGCAGTGGCTTTCCCAAATGACATAGAACATAGAACATAGAACAATACAGCACAGAACAGGCCCTTCGGCCCACAATGTTGTGCCGAACATTTGTCCTAGCTTAAGCACCTATCTATGTACCTATCCAATTGCCGCTTAAAGGTCACCAATGATTCTGACTCTGCCACTCCACAGACAGCACTTTCCATGCCCCCACCACTCTCTGGGTAAAGAACCTACCCCTTCACCTTAAATTTATGCCCCCTTGTAACACTCTGTTGTACCTGGGGAAAAAGTCTCTGACTGTCTACTCTATCTATTCCCCTGATCATCTTATAAACCTCTATCAAGTCACCCCTCATCCTTCGCCGTTCCAATGAGAAAAGGCTTAACATTCTCAACCTATCCTCGTACGACCTATTCTCCATTCCAGGCAACATCCTGGTAAATCTCCTTTGCACCCTCTCCAAAGCTTCCACATCTTTCCTAAAGTGAGGCGACCAGAACTGCACACAGTACTCCAAATGTGGCCTTACCAAGGTCTTGTACAGCTGCAACATCACTTCACGACTCTTGAATTCAATCCCTCTGCTATTAAATGCGAATACACCATAGGCCTTCTTACAAGCTCTATCCACCTGAGTGGCAACTTTAAAAGAGCTATGAACATAGACCCCAAGATCCCTCTGCTCCTCCACTTACGAAGAACCCTACCGTTAATCCTGTATTCCGCATTCTTACTTGTCCTTCCAAAATGGACAACCTCACACTTGACAGGGTTGAATTCCATCTGCCACTCCTCAGCCCAGCTCTGCCTCATATCTAAGTCCCTTTGCAGCTGACAACAGCCCTCCTCACTATCCACAACTCCACCTATCTTCGTGTCGTCTGCAAATTTACTGACCCACCCTTCGACTCCCTCTTCCAAGTCATTAATAAAAATTACAAACAGCAGAGGACACAGAACCCTGCGGAACTCCACTCGTAACTGGGCTCCAGGCTGAATATTTACCATCTACCACCACTCTCTGACTTCTACCGGTTAGCCAGTTCTCTATCCAACTGGCCAAATTTCCCACTATCCCATGCCTCCTGACTTTCTGCATAAGCCTACCATGGGGAGCCTTATCAAATGTCTTACTAAAATCCATGTACACTACATCCACTGCTCTACCCTCATCCACCTGCTTGGTCACCTCCTCAAAGAATTCAATAAGATTCGTAAGGCAAGACCTACCCCTCACAAATCCGTGCTGGCTGTCCCTAATCAAGCAGTGTCTTTCCAGATACTCATAAATCCAAAGATGGGTTTGTACAAACCAATAATAGCTGCTCATCATTACCGAGACTAATTTTCAAAACTATTTTCAACCTGTTCTGAGATGTTTTTACACACCCCTGGTACAGTACAACATGGGTCCCCTGGCTCACTGTGCCAATAATTTTCAATTCCAGATTTGATTAAATAAATTCAAATTGCACCAACTGCCAAACTTGAATCTGAAGCCCTGTCCCAGAGCCTTACCCTGGGCTCACTCTATTACCACTGTGCCACTCTCTCCCACATCTCTGAAGTGTCATGACCTATACTTTACACAGTATCTTGGCTGTGGTCTGGTTAAATTTTAAACACATCAAGCCTCCCTGCCCTTAAACTCTGGATCTCAGATGATAAAGGAGCGCATCTAATTTAATTTGTTGACCACCTTACCTGCCTATCCTGTTACCTGCAGGATCATGTGGCGGTCTCTCCTTCCCTCTACACCTCAGTGTCCTCTCGTTTATCGTGCAATTCCCTGCTCAGTATGTCATTTCAGATTTCTCCTGACTGAATGCTATGGACCAATTCGACCAGACCATCTATATCTTGCAGGTCCAGATTTCTTTCCTCCAATAAAATTGCCAAGTCAATTCTTGCATCATTTCCAAACTTCATAATCATACCCATTATACCAAAGTCTAAGCAACTGATAAATAAGAAGCCAGGAACACAGTACATATTGCCACAGAACCCAGAAACAGGTTCCAAAAACAAAATCAGCCATTGACCATTACCCTTTGCATCCTACCTCTAAGTCAATTTTTGATCTAACTTGCCACTTTACCTCGGATTCTGTAACATTTGAATTTATCAGTCTTTCTCCTTGATACTTCCTCAAACAATTCAAAAGCATTAGTCAGACACATCCTTCCTCAGCAAATCCTTGCCGTTGCTGATTAAACTTTGTCTTTTTAAATGATGATTGATCTCAGAACTCTTTCCAATTACGTCCAGCATTGGTATTTGACCGACTGGCTCATCAATTACTTCACCAATTTCTTCCTCCTTTTTTTAAGCCACGGTATAACATTTGCAATTCTGCAGTCCTCTAACACCATGCCTATAGCCAGGTAGGAATGGAAAGTGATTGTCAGAGCCTCTGTTGCTAATGATAAAATTTATCCTGACCCATTCATTTGTCAACTTTCAATGATGTTCAACACCTTATTATTTTCTGCCTTTGATTACTACAATCAACATTTCACAGTCATTTTCCTTAGCTACATTGTCTGCTTTGTCACATCCTTTGTGAAATAAATGCAAAATATTTATTAAGAATCATGACATCTTGTACTTATACATGCACAATTTATCTCTCTGGTTTCAAATAGGCCCTATTCTGTCCTTAGTAATCTTCTTTTAATTTCTAAAACATGTTTCCTTGATTTTATGTATTTCATCATGCTCCTCTCTTTGATTTCCAAATTTCTTTTTCTAATCTCATTCTTGCCCTTTCTATCTTGCTCTTGGCTTCCTGTAACATTGATTTCTTGGTACCTGACGCAAACCTCTATTTTGCCTATTCTAATCCCTTTATTCTTTAAGGTTGAAGGAAGAGGTATATCTAGATTTGGGAGTCCCTCCCATTTTTTTGTGGGGTATATGCTTGTTCTAAGCTCTCTTTTATGTCCCCCTTAAGTGCATTCAACTATTCCACCACTGATTTATCTTTAAGTGTTGCTTCCTATTCACTTCTGCTAAGTCATCCCAGTGAGGAAAACTTAATTTTTCCAACTTTAAAACTTTGTCTATATATAAGCTTTTCCAATATTCTGATTTATAATCACTACAAGTAAAAGATTGTCCCACTGAAATTCTTTTTACCTATCCAGTTTGATTTCCTAAAATAAAACACAAAAATGCACTTCTCTTGTTCAATTTATTATGAACCAGAATATACTTTAAGGATTCTGCACCTCCTGTACCTTTAGGATTGAGTTTATCCCAGTTAATGTTAGACTGTTTAAATCCTCAACTATTACTGCCCTTCTGTTTCTGCATGTCTTAAGAGATTTGACATACATTTGCTCTTCTCCCACAGAGATTTGAGGGTTTTACACAAAGCTGCTTGCATTCTGAGCATCTTTTTCTGTTCCTCAGTCCAGCCAATATTCTCGACATAGCATCCTTCCTCAACGTGACAATTGTTTATTTAACCAATATGTAATGCTTTCCCCTCTCCTCTTCTAGTCCCTTCACTATCCTGTCTGAAAACCCTGTAACCAGGGATGTTCAGTTACCCTTTGTCCAACCACATTTCAGTAATAACTGTGATTAAGATTCCAAGTGACTATTTGAACCCTCAGCCCACCTGCCTTAATCACTAGATCCCATAACACTGATGTGTTACTCTAATCATCAGACACCACCTTTGTAATCTATTTTCTAGTTTTTGTTTCCTCAACCTTACATACTTGTGTAATAACTTTCTATCTTCGATTTGCAGTTTTGCTTCTCTCATCTCAGTTGAGCAGGTTTACATCCCTCTCCCAAAGTTCCTTTTAAACTCTCACCAACAAAACGAAGTTCCCAAAGAGTATGGGTCCCTGTTCTATTGAAGTGTAACCTGCCCTATCTGATCTCCCTCAAAACTTGTTCCAATGCCCCAGAAATATAAAGACTTCTCTTCCATGCTATCTCTCCAGTCAAACATTCTCTGTTAAGTTGCAAGGTGGCTATTGCCACATGCCTGTTCCTGCCATCGAACTAGTAAGAGAGATCTCATTCCTCTCCATTCAAAAAGAGGAATCTCTCTTTTCCACGTATCTAATGAGAGGGTTCGCTTGTTTCTACTGATCCAATTAAAATGAACATTCAATTAATATTGAGCAAATGAGTGACGTGACACATCAGGTTGGTTAATTGAGGGCATCTCTCTGTTTAGGGGTTTTTAATGGTACAGTGGTAGTATCCCTAACTCTATGCTAGGAGGCCAGGGCTCAAGTCCCACCTGTCCCAGTGGTATGTTATCACATCCCTGATTCACAAAGAGATCATACTTTCCTACTAATCCAGAAGAATCCCTCAATGTAGATCCAGTGAGTGTGATCACTCATTCATACTAATTAAGGGCTTGGATCATTATCACACTCTCCTGATTGAAGGATGATGTCTTATCAGGGTTGAGGATTTTGGCATGTGTCTCATGTGACTGAACCAGCAAAATTTCAATCCATAGATCTTTAGGAACATTGGGTAGGAAGTCCCAAGGGGTGATAGGAACCAGAGTGCAGGATTTGTCTCCATTTCTTTACTTTTTTCCCACTGCATCATTAAGCTGGTGATATTGTAGCTCAAAGTGAGATGTAATTTAATGGGCACATTGTCATCATTTTGAAAGATTGGTGGCAAGCACTTCCAGGCCATTAATGTCAATACTCAAAGAGAGCTTCCGAGTGTCTTTACATCATATCCTGTGAAATGCTAACCTTCTCAAATCAACTAGGATGAGTTATTAAATTCTGTTCCTCTAGAGAATGCAGGACTCAAACCCACTGTTCCAACGTATTGTATCCCTCATCCCTATTGAATCAACTTTCTAACATCTGGGAAGTTGTCCCGTTTCCAGAGGGATGTTCCACAGACATTGTGGAGACAAAGACCCATCTTCACAATGAGATCACAGCTAATGAGTTGTGTGGCATCCACTATGACAAATTGGATCGATTTCAAACAAGCAGTCGTAGCAACTGAAAACTTGGGCATGTTTCCTACTCAACCATTGACCATTGAGCCAGGAGACCAATCTGACTCAATGGAGAGTGCAGGAGGGCATGCAGGAGTAGCACCAGGTGTACCCAAAGATAAGGTTAACCCAGTAAAGCCACAATCTGCATTCACCAACAGTGGAAGCTGTAAATGAAAGACAAAGCTAGGCAATCTGACAACCAACGGTCATGTCACATTCCTGTCACAGTCATGGTTGGTGGTGGACAATAAAACAATTAACTAAAGGAGCAATGTTATTTAATACTCCCATCCTCAGGGAGCTCAGTGTGTCAGTGCAAAAGACAAGGCTGAAGTATTTAAATTCACATTCAGTTGGATGTGCTGAGTGGATAATCCATCTCAGCCTCCTACAGTGGTTCCCCGCACCACAGATGCCAGTCTTCAGTCAAGTTAATTTACTCCACCTGATATCAAAAATATCTGAAAGCATAGCATAGCACAAAGGTTATGGGCCCATACAATATTACTCAGCTGTAATATTGTAATGTTGTACTTCAGAATATACCACACACTTAGCCAAACTGTGCCACTATATTCCTGACATGACGTGAGAATGATTGTCCTCGTCATCAAGGTAGAATTCAACTTAACTCGGCATCAAGGACCCTTCACAAAAACAAAGTCAATGCTAGTTAGAATCGTATTTAGCACAAAGCAATGTGATTCTCTGTTGGAGGTCAAATACCTTAGCCAAAGAAATCACTCCAAGTGGCACATAACACTCATTCGATGCACGTGCTAGGCAATAACCATGTGAACAAAAAGTAATCTAATCACCTTCCCTTGATATTTAATGCCATTACCATTGCTGAATACCCAACTATAAATGTCCTGAGGGCTGCCATCAACTTGAAACTTAACTAGTCTAGTCTTATAAACAGGTCAGAGGCTGAGAATTTTACAGTGTGCAATTCACCCCCTAACTCCTCAATGTCTGTCCACCATCTACAAGGTACAAGATGGAATACTCTTCACTGGGTTAGATGAGTACAGCTCCAGCAATACTCAAGAAGCTTGACACCATCCAAGACAATGCAGCTCACTTGATTGGCACCACATCTATTACCGGAAACATTCACTCTCTCACAATTACAAACGGTGGCAGTGGCATATACCATCTACAAGATGCACTGCAATAACTCACCAATGTTCCTTCAACAAAACATGCCACCATCTAAGCAAGTAAAAAATGAGGTCTGCAGATGCTGGAGATCACAGCTGCAAATGTGTTGCTGGTCAAAGCACAGCAGGCCAGGCAGCATCTCAGGAATAGAGAATTCGACGTTTCGAGCATCAGCCCTTCCTGATGAAGGGCTTATGCTCGAAACGTCGAATTCTCTATTCCTGAGATGCTGCCTGGCCTGCTGTGCTTTGACCACCATCTAAGCAAGGTCAGCTGACAGATGGAAAACCTACAGATCCCTCTTCAAGACACACCATTCCAACCTGCAATTATATCACCATCCTATAACTGTGATTGAGTCAAGCCCCTGAAACTCACTTTTCTAACAACATTGTGGGAATACAAACACTATATGGGCTGCAACAATTCAAGAAAGCAGCTTCTCAAAGGTAGTTAGAGAAAGTGCTGGTTCAGAGAATGAATATTTATGGCGGTGGATGGAGTGCTGATCAAGCAGGTAGCTTTATCCTGGAAGACACTGAGTTTCTTAAATGTTGATGGAGTGTAGAGAGAGACAGTTATAGACTTGTGCCTTGCAGACAGTAGACAGGTTCTGGAGAGTCAGGAGGTGTGTTATCCTCTCCCACTCCTGCCATGTACAGTCTACTGCTGTTTACCCAGGGACCACCTTCCCATTGTGACATTCTGTCCTGATGGAATTTTGTCAGAGGAACCACTTATAGTTGATAGAGTCATACAGCATGGAAACAGACCCTTTGGTACAACTAGTCCACACCAACCATGTTCCCAAATTAAACTAGTTCCATCTGCCTCCTCCTGGCCCATTTTTGTCCCAACCTTCCATATTCATCAACTTATCCAAATTCTTTTAAAAATTGTAACTGTACCTGCATATACCACTTTCTCTGGCAGTTCATTCCCCACATGAACCACTCCCTGTGTAAAAATGTTGCCCTCTGTGTTCTTTTTAAATCTTTCTCCTCATATTTAAAAAATATGCCCCCTAGTTTTTAACTCTCTACCCTAGGGAAAAGATCATTGTCATTCATCTTATCTATGCTCTTCATGATTTAATAAACCTCAATAAGGTCACCCCTCAACCGCCTATTCTCCAGTGAAAAAGGGCCCAGTCTTTTTTATATCTCAAACTTTCCATTCCCGGCAACATTCTGTTCAGTCTTTTCTGCACTCTCTCCAGTTCAATAATATCCTTCCCATAACAAGGTGACTAGAACTACATAGAGAACTCCAGTAGAGGCCTCACCAACATCCTGTACAACTTCGACATGACATCTCAATTCCTATACGGAAAGGTCTGAGCTATGAAAGAAAGTGTGCTAAATGACTTCTTAACTCTGTCTACCAGTGACACAAATTTCCAAGAATTATGTACTCTAGGTCTCTGTTCTGTAACACTACCCAGGGCTGTACCTATAAATGTCCAAGTCCTGCTCTTGTTTGTTTTACCAAACTGCAATACCTCACATTTACCCAAATTAAACTCCATTTGCCACTCCTCAGCCCATTGTCCCAAATGACCAAGATCTCTTTGTTATCTTAGATAACCTTTCTCACTGTCCATAATACCACAAATTTTGGTGTCATCTGCAAACGTATTAACAATGCCTCCATATTCTCACCCAAATCCATTTACAAACATAAAGTGCATGTGATTGGAAATGCATCTTCAGACCACTGGTACCTAGCCAATCCCTCTTCATGATGTTGTTGCTTCTTTAATTGTCAAACAATGTCGGTTGAGTCAAGCACATATTTGCTGCACTACCGCCACTGTCCTATAGATGGTAGTGCTTTAAAATTGAATTCATTAACCCAGGAAATTTGCCAGGAGGAAGAAGGCAACAAAAGAAGACAATACAGCCATGATGGCTGACCTATGATCCCCACCTCAATTTCATCCATTTGACCAAGCTTCATTTCTCTTGATAACGTTAGCTGAGAAAAACTTGTTGATTTTGAAAAGCATCGCAAAAGCTGCATTTTGGAATGAGTGCAGAGCTGGCTGGAGTGTACTGGGAAAGGAATTTAGCTGCAAAGAGGAGTGGGGAACAATCGACAGACGGTAAAGAAAATGGCCCACAGCAAAGGTATTTCTCTGCACGGAAAAGGAAACTTGGAAGGGGGTAAGCCAACCAGGATAACCAGGGAACTTAACAATAAAGGGGGAGAAAAAGCAATTTGGCAAAAATAACGGTAAACCAGAGGATTGGAAAAGTTTTTCAAAAACAAGAAAAAGCAACCAAAAATTAATAAAGAGGGAGAAGATAAACTTTGAGAATAAACTCGCAAGTAATATCAAGACAGACAGCGAGAGCTACTTGTATAAAAAGGAAGTGAGAAGCTGAAGTGAACATAGGCTCCTTGAAACTAATTATGGGGAAGCAGGAAATGGCAGAGGAGGTGAATAAATACTTTGCATCAATCTTCACAAAAGAAGATACTAATAGTATTTCAAAATTACTAAATAATCAAGAGGCAAAAGAGGAGAGGCAGTAAATATAATAACTATGACTAGAAAAAAGTGTTGGTGAAACTAATGGGGCAAAAAGACCAACAGTGGCCTGAACCTGATAAAGCATCATGGGATATTAAAAGAACTAGCTGCAAAGAGCATAGATGCACGGGTCGTCATGTCCTGAGAATCCTTAGATTTTGGACAAGCTCCAGGAGATTGAAAAACTTCCAATGTAACACTGCTGAAAAAGGAAACAAAGCACATGTAACTACAGGCCACTTAGGCCTGATGTTAGGAAAATGTTGGAGTCTATTGTAAAGGATGGAACAGGAGAGCATTTAGAAATTTAATAATATGATCAAGCAAAGTCAGATGCCTTCATGAAAGGGAAATCTTCTCTGACAAGTTTACCAGAACTGTTTGAGGAGGTAACAAACAGGAAAGATAAAGGGGAGTCGTGGATCTAATATATTTAGATTTTCAAAATGCTGGAGTTTAGTAGCGTAAGAGGCAGCTTGATTGAAACATATCGCTTCTGAGCATGTTTACAGGATGGATGGGGGGCGCTGAAGGATGTTTCCTGTAGTGGGAGAGGTTAGAACAAGGCCTCACTGTTTCAAGATAAGTAGATCATCCATTTTAAAACAGATATCAGGGCAAGTTATTTCTCTCAGAGGATGGTGAGTACTTGGTGCTCTCTTCCTGAAAAGCAACATTTTTAAAGAAGAAATAGATAAATTCTTGATTAGTAAGTGGTTCAAAGGTTATCATGGATAAACAAGAACACGGGTATAATGAGGTCAGCCATGGTCTTACTGAAAGATGGAGCAAGAACAAGGGGCCAAGTGGCCTACCTCTGCATATACAATCATAGAATTTCTAGTACAGAAGAGCCTTCTAAACCAACTGCCTTTCACCTTAAAATTATGCCCCCTTGCTGTTGATCCTTCAACTAAGGGGAACAGCTATGTTCTTTTCATCCTGTTAATTCCCCTCAAAATAAGGTACCACACTTCAGGCTACTTAATAAGCAAAGAGCCCATGGTGTTGGAGGTTGTATATTAACATGGATAGAGGATTGACTAAAGAATAGAAGGCAGAGTTTGGATGGCCACAAAGATCAGTGCTGTGACCACAGTTACTTACAATATATGTTAATGACTTGGTTGAGGAAAGTGAATGTCCCATCACCAAGTTTGCAGATGACAGAAAAATAGTTAGGAACACAAGTGGTAAGATTGACTGAGGGTGTGCAGAGAGATTAAGGGATTGGGCAAAAACTTGACAGATGAACTACAATCTGGGAAAATGTGAGGTTATGCATTTTGGAATAAAGAACAGAAGAGCTAAATATTACATAAATGGAGAAAGGCTGCAGTATTAAATTAGGGACGTTGTGCTGAAACTATACAATGCGCTTCGTCATATCACAGCTAGAATATGGTGAACAGCTCTGGGCTCCTTATCTAAGAGAGTACATACTGGCATCAGAGGCAATCCAGATGAGGTTCATTGGATTGACTCCAGGCGTGGAAGATTTTTCTTATGAGAAGACGTGGAATAGAATGAGCCTGTACCCATTCGAAGAATGACAGGCAACCTCCTGAAAACAAATGAGATTCTTAGGGGATTTGACAAGTTAGGTTGTTTCCACTTGAGGGAAGTGAATCTGTGGAATTCATTACCACAGAAAGATTATCAAGGTTTAGTCATTAAGTATATTCAAGGCTGAGGAAGACAGATTTTGTATTCTGTAAGGGAATTGAGGGTTATAGGGAAAAAAAGCAGGAAAGTGGAGTTGAAGATTATTAAATCGGTCATGATCTCATTGGCTGACAGATCAGACTCAATGGGCTGAATGGCCTACTTCTACACCTATATCTTATGGTTGTTTGGACTAAATGGGCTAGGTTTGTATCTACTGAAGTTTCGTAGAGTAAGAGCTTGATTGAAACATATCGATGCTGAGCACGTTTGCAGTGTGGACGGGATATGGGTGACGGACGTTTCTTCTTATGGGAGAGATTAGAACAAGACCTCACTGTTTCAAGCTAAGCAGGTCATCCATTTTAAAACAGATATCAGGGCAAATTATTTCTCTCAGAGGCTGCTGAGTACATGGTACTCTCTTCCTGAAAAGCAACAGAGTCTTTGAATAAGGAAGAAATAGATAAATTCTTGATAAGTAAGTGGTTCAAAGGTTATCATGGATAAGCAAGAACACAGGAGTAATAAGGTCAGCCATGGTCTTACTGAAAGGTGAAGCAAAATCAAGGGGCCAAGTGGCTTATTTCTCTTCATGGAATCATAGAATCTCCAGTATAGAAAATACCCTTCAGCCACTGAATATGCACCAACAAAAGAAAACTCAACTAAATCGAAATCAGTCCCACTTTCCAGCAGCAGATCCATAGTTTGAATGTTATGACATTTCAAGGCTTATCCAAAGACATTTTAAAGGTTGTGAGGTTCCCTGCATCAACTACTCTCCCAGGCAGCACATTCCACATTCCAACCAACCTCGGGGTGAAAAGCTTTTTTTTCAAATCCTCTCTAAACCACCTGCCTTTCAGTTTAAAATTATGTCTCCTTGATAGCGATTCTTCAATTGAGGGGAACAGCTACTTTCTATTCATCCTGTCCATTCTCCTCAAAATCTTATACACCACCTTTTTGCTCCAGCGAAAACAACCCGAGCTTATCCAGCCTCTCTCCACCCCAGGCAATATCCTGGTGAATCTCCTCTGCACTCCCTCCAGTGTAGTCACATTCTTCCAGTGATCAGAACTCCAGCTATGGCCTAATCAAAGTTCTTCAGCTCCAACATGATCTCCCTGCTTTTATCATTTATGCCACGCCTAAAGGCAAGTATCCCAGATGCCTTCTTAATACTCTACTCTATAATCTTCCTGCTGCCATCAGTGATCCGTGGACAAGCACCCCAAGATCCCTTTGTTTCTCTGAGCTTCCTAAGGTCTTTTCATTCATTAAGTACTCCCTTGTTTTGTTCTTTTTCCAGCACCAAGAGTTAATTCCATCAGCCAATGTCCATCTATCAAGTTATCCTTTTACCTTATCTGCTTTTACCATCATGTGGGACCTTGTCAAAGGCTTTGCTGAAATCCACATCAATGACATCAACTGCACTACCTTCACCTATTCACCTGGTCAACAGCACAAAAATTTCAATCAAACTTTCTAGACCTGACAGAGACATGCTGACTATCCCTCATCAATCCTTGCCTCTCCAAGTGGAGATTAATTCAATCCTTCAGTGAGTCCAAAGATGTGCAAGTTAGATGGAATGGCCATGGGAATCTCAGGGTTACAGTTATAGGGTATGGGTGGGTCTGGGTGAGTTACTCTTCAGTGGGTCAGTGTGGACTTGTTGGGCCAAATGGCCTGTTTCCACATTGTAGGGGTTCTATGATTCAGGAATTTCTCCAATAGTTTCTCTACCCCTGATGTGCAATTCACTGCTCTGTAATTCTCTGGCTCATTGCTACCACCTTTCTTGTAAACCACATTAGCTGCCCTGCAGTTCTCTGACACCTCACCCATGGCCAGAGAAGAATTAAAGTTTGGGTGAGAGCCCCTGTGATTTATCTCCCTCATCTCAACAGCAACCTGGGATATAACTCATCCAGACTTGGGCATTTGTCCATTTTTAAACCTGTCAATACGTCCTCACTTCTGACATCAAACTGCTCAAGAACTTACAGTCCCTATTCCCGAATTCTACACCTTCATCCTCCTCCACCATGGTGAAGATAGATGTGAAGTACCCCACCTATGCCTTCTGGCTCCAGGCACAGATTGCCCTCCTTGGTCCCTTCTGGCCCGTACTCTTTCTCTGGTTATTGTCCTTCCTTTGATATGCTTAAAGAATATCTTGGGAAATTACAGTCATAATGTGATCTACAGCACAGAAAAAGGCCCTTTGACCATTGCATCTGTACCACAGTCACAAACAACTACCTGCACTACTCTATACCCACTTTCTAGCACTTGGCCCACAACCTTGCATACCTTTGCATTCTCTCAAATCTGACCTGCCAGTTTCTTTTTGTGCTGCCTCTTTGCTCTCCAAACTCCTTTCTTAAGGACATCCCCGGATACTCACTCGAGCTTCCACTGATTAGTTCACTTTGTACCTGTTATCAGCCTCTCTTTTCCTTCAATCGTGCACACATATGTATAAGATACAGTATAGTATCAATACTATCACAGCTGGTCATTCACTTCAATTCTTATTTTCCCACATTATCTCCATATCCCTTTATATCATCAGTAGTTCTGTAAATCCTTAATTTAAACAGACTCAATAATTGAGAGTGCAGTAGAGAATTCCAAAGCTTTACAATCCTCTGATAAAACAGCTTGCTCCTCATTTTGGGTCTTAAGTGATTTCCCCCCCTTACTCGGTGTGTCTCAGTTCTAGATTCCCAAATCAGGACAGACATCTTACCTGCATCTTTTAAGCATTTCGAAGGTTCCAATAAGATCACCTCTCAGCGGACCTCCACTGCACTCCATGACAATGCCAACTTCCCTAAAATCCTAGCTACCTGATGGAGGATCAGCGCTCCGCACGCTTATACTTTGAAATAAACCTGTTGGATCTATAACCTGGTGCTGTGTGATTTTTAACTTTGTCCACCCCAGTCCAACACCGGCACCACCACATCATGGCTTCCTAAGATAAGGGGAGCGAAACTGCGTGCAGTGCTCCAGGTGAAGTCTAACCAAGCTCCTACACCAACAAGACGATACTGAAATCCCCTTGTAATAAAAGCTAAAATTTCATTAAACTTTAACAGCTTGCTGTACCTGCCTATAGTTTACCAGTGCCTTATCAACAAGGACACCTAAGAGCCCTTGTACATCTACACTTTCCAATCTCTTACCATTTAAGAAATACCCTGTACATCTGTTCCTCCTATCAAAGTGGATAATTTCACAAAATATTCCATCTGTTCTAATTTTATTCCAAGTTCTTGCCCCTTTCACTAAGTCTGCCCAAATGTTCTTGAAGCCGCTTTGCAACGTTCTCAGAGCACACCTACCTACCTAGCTCGGAGTCATCCACATACCTGAAACTATTACATTTAAAGGGTAAAAAATGAGGTCTGCAGATGCTGGAGATCACAGCTGAAAATGTGTTGCTGGTTAAAGCACAGCAGGTTAGGCAGCATCCAAGGAACAGGAAATTCAACGTTTCGGGCATAAGCCCTTCATCAGGAATGAGGAGAGTGTGCCCTGGTAGGGAGGAGGGACTTGGGGGAGGGGCGATGGAGATGTGATAGGTGGAAGGAGGTCAAGGTGAGGGTGATAGGCCGGAGTGGGGTGGGGGCGGAGAGGTTAGGAAGAAGATTGCAGGTTAGGAGGGCGGTGCTGAGTTGAGGGAACCGACTGAGACAAGGTGGGGGGAGGGGAAATGAGGAAACTGGAGAAATCTGAGTTCATTCCTTGTGGCTGGAGGGTTCCCAGGCGGAAGATGAGGCGCTCCTCCTCCAGCCGTCGTGTTGTTATGTTCTGCCGGTGGAAGAGTCCAAGGACCTGCATGTCCTCGGTGGAGCGGGAGGGAGAGTTAAAGTGTTGAGCCACGGGGTGGTTGGGTTGGTTGGTCCCAGACGTGTTCTCTGAAGCGTTCTGCAAGTAAGCGGCCCGTCTCCCCAACATAGAGGAGGCCACATCGGGTGCAGCGGATGCAATAGATGATGTGTGTGGAGGTACAGGTGAACTTGTGGCGGATATGGAAGGATCCCTTGGGGCCTTGGAGGGAAGTGAGGGAGGAGGTGTGGGCACAAGTTTTACATTTCCTGCGGTTGCAGGAGAAGGTGCCGGGAGTGGAGGTTGGATTGGTGGGGGGTGTGGACCTGACGAGGGAGTCACGAAGGGAGTGGTCTTTGCGGAACGCTGATAGGGGAGGGGAGGGAAATATATCCCTGGTGGTGGGGTCCATTTGGAGGTGGCGGAAATGACGGCGGATGATATGCTGTATACGGAGGTTGGTGGGGTGGTAGGTGAGAACCAGTGGGGTTCTGTCTTGGTGGCGATTGGAGGGGCAGGGCTCAAGGGCGGAGGAGCGGGAAGTGGAGGAGATGCGGTGGAGGGCATCGTCGGTCACGTCTGGGGGGAATCTGCGGTCCTTGAAGAAGGAGGCCATCTGGGCTGTGCGGTGTTGGAACTGGTCCTCCTGGGAGCAGATGCGGCGGAGACGAAGGAATTGGGAATATGGGATGGAGTTTTTACAGGGGGCAGGGTGGGAGGAGGTGTAGACCAGATAGCTGTGGGAGTCAGTCGGTTTATAGTAGATGTCTGTGTTGAGTCAGTCGCCCGAGATAGAAATGGAAAGGTCTAGGAAGGGGAGGGAGGAGTCTGAGACAGTCCAGGTGAATTTGAGGTCGGGATGGAAGGTGTTAGTAAAGTTGATGAACTGTTCAACCTCCTCGTGGGAGTATGAGGCAGCGCCGATACAGTCATCGATGTAGCGGAGGAAAAGGTGGGGGGTGGTGCCAGTGTAGTTGCGGAAGATGGACTGTTCCACATATCCTACGAAGAGGCAGGCATAGCTGGGGCCCATGCGGGTGCCCATGGCAACTCCTTTAGTTTGGAGGAAGTGGGAGGATTGAAAAGAGAAGTTATTCAGGGTGAGGACCAGTTCAGTCAGTCGAAGGAGGGTGTCAGTGGAAGAGTACTGGTTGGTGCAGCGGGAAAGGAAGAAGCGGAGGGCTTTGAGTCCTTCGTGATGGGGGATGGAGGTGTACAGGGACTGGATGTCCATAGTGAAAATAAGGCGTTGGGGACCGGGGAAGCGAAAATCCTGGAGGAGGTGGAGGGCGTGGGTGGTGTCCCGAACGTAGGTGGGGAGTTCTTGGACTAAAGGGGACTCTCCTCATTCCTGATGAAGGGCTTATGCCCGAAACGTCGAATTTCCTGTTCCTTGGATGCTGCCTAACCTGCTGTGCTTTAACCAGCAACACATTTTCAACTATTACATTTGAACCCTACATCTAAATCATTGATATACATAGCAAACCTTGTTTTAACTGGCACCTCATGAACTGGCTCTCTTGATAAACTGGCAAAAATTATATACCTCAAACAGCACAAGTTTTCTGCATTATTCTGTCCAATTATTACAGTTTTTTAAAAATTTATTTACCTCAATGTAAATATACTTGTTCAATTGAATGGTCACACAAATTATCAACAGTTGATTCAATTTCGAGACAATTTCTTCTCAAATACTGCAAGTGAGAAGGCTCTCTGCTCCTCTGTTTTATTTAAGGCAAAGTTTCATTAATATTTAAGTGATTTACGCAGTAAATAAAGTATAACATGATGTGTATATTCCCTGCATTACTCTGCTACTTTGTGTGTGGTTTTACAGTGATTGTGTGGACCTCTTGATTATCCAGAACATTTGATCAATTAGTGCATTCCTGGTCCCATAGGTGCTGGATAATAAAAGTTTACTGTATTGTGAACAATTGGGGTCCAAGTACTGACCTTTGCAGTACCCCATTATCTACAGCATGTTAACATAAGAACGGCCTGCCTATTCCTATCCTCTATTTTCTGCCTGTAAGCCAAAACATTATCATGCTATTATATTTCCTCCTCTCCAGCTTGCTTCAATTTTGATAATTGCTGTAGTGTAGGGGACTTACCAAAAACCTTTTGAAAATCCAAGTTTGCAACTCCTCTTGATCAATTTTATTTGTAATATCCTTGAACCATTGAGCAGCTTCATCAAACAGGATTTCCTCTTCATAAAACTATCCTGATAATGCCCAATCAGATCAGTATTGAACAGTTATCACATCTTTTATAATTTTCCTTATTTCTGATATAACGCTAACAAGTCTGTAATTCCACGCTTTCTTTTTACCTCCCTACCTAAATAATGCGGCGCCATTTTGCTGCATTGCAACCTATAGGAGCCATTCCAGAACCTGGAGCATGTTTGAAGATGGACACCATTGCATCTACCTGGAGGTGTAGAATATTAGATCCCACAGATTTACCACCCGTCAATTCCATTTTTTTTCCAACACAAGCATTTTATAGACTCAGACCCAAAAAGAGGCTATTTGGCCCACTGTGTTTGTGGAGAAAGGGAGGACTGCAGATGCTGGAGATCTGGGTCGAAAGGTGGAAAAACACAGCTGGTCAGGCAGCATCTGAGGAGCAGCGTGAAGGGCTTATACCTGAAACATTGACTCTCCTGCTCCACGGAGCCTGCCTGACCTGCTGTGCTTTTCCAGCGCCGCAGCTTTGGACCCATTGTGTTTGTGTCAGTCAAAGATCTAACGACATTAATCCCTGCGGCTTTAAGACATGTATTTTGTCCTGGTTTTATATGAAGTGAAGTTGCGACAGAGGAGATGCATGGTCTGTTCCAAGCCAGTTATGTAAACAGCTTGTGGGGCCTGGGTTTTTTGTTTAAATTAGAACAATATAGCACAGACAGGCTCCTGCCAAAGCAGGATTTTAGTTTAACTTTCATCAGTTGTGGGAACTTTGAAGTTGCCATGCATCCCTGATGAAGGGCTTATGCCCGAAACATCGAATTTCCTGTTCCTTGGATGCTGCCTGACCTGCTGCGCTTTTCCAGCAACACGTTTTCAGCTCTGATCTCCAGCATCTGCAGACCTCACTTTCTCGTCTACAGCAAAATACTTGAGTTTTCTCTTGCTCTCTCTCTGTCAGAATTTTCTCTTGATTTTCTTCCTCTTGGGTGGGAGAAACATTGCATGTGAGATAGTCTATTTTACTGAATTTGCCTTTGCCAAGAGTGTGTTTATGGGACATTACTATATTGGAACAGTTGCTGTTTAGTAGTTAAATAATCTATTATTCTATTAGGTTTTCCAGTTGATTTAAAGTTATACCTTTTTTATTGTTTTGTTTGCATTTTAATTGTACAGGATAAGAATAAAGTGTGTCATGCTTAAAGCCAAGAGAGGCGCTGAGAGATAAATAGGAAGGTGGGGGTGTGGCTGGGAGGAAGCCAGCTGGGAGGACAATAGGTAGATGTAGGCAGGTGGTTAATAGTGATAGGTCAGAGGGTAGGGTGGAGCAGATAGGTGGGAAGGAAGATGGACAGGTAGGACAGTTCACCTCCTGTGCTTTGCCAGCACCACACTTTTTGACTATGCTTAAAGCCAAATAGGGTGACCAATCGAATTACATATAGAACACAGTACTTTCCACTTGCCTTTAAATAAGATAAAAGTTGGGGGTCAAGGTTATCTCCTTGATATATTTGACAGGAGTTTGGTCTGGTCCATAACACATCACTCGGTCAAAAAAAAGTTTCTCCTCAACTCTTTTGCCTTTGTTTTTACTAATAGAAAAACATGCCCTCATAATCTAAAATACCTCAATCGGGTTACCTCTTGCATCTCCAATCTGTAAACAACCAATCTTCCCTCATTGCTCAGACCATCTAGCTCGGTCAGCACCCTGATAAGCCTCCTCCAAAGCTTCCCTGAGTGCAATTACATCCTTCCTATAAGGTGGTGACTAGGACTGTATAAAGCACTCAAGATGTGACCAAAGCAGAACTTTATACTGTTCTGGTTTAACCTCTTCGTTTCTGCATTCTATGCACCAGCTAATAAGGACAAGCATCCCAAATGCCTTCTTAATGACCTTGTGTATCTTCCCTGCTAACTCCACGGAGATGTGGATTTGCACATCAAGGCCTCTCTGGTCTTTGGTACTTTCCAGGGTCTTACATCCATAGTGTAATCACTGCTGAAAATGTGTTGCTGGAAAAGCGCAGCAGGTCAGGCAGCATCCAAGGAGCAGGAGAATCGACGTTTCGGGCATGAGCCCTTCTTCAGGAATGAGGAGAGAGTGCCAAGCAGGCTAAGATAAAAGGTAGGGAGGAGGGACTTGGGGGAGGGGTGTTGGAAATGCGAAAGGTGGAAGGAGATTAAGGTGAGGGTGATAGGTCGGAGTGGGGGTGGGGGCGGAGAGGTCAGGAAGAAGATTGCAGGTTAGGAGGGCGGTGCTGAGTTCGAGGGATGGGACTGAGACAAGGTGGGGGGAGGGGAAATGAGGAAGCTGGAGAAATGAGGAAATGAGTTCATCCCTTGTGGTTGGAGGGTTCCTAGGAAGATGAGGCGCTCTTCCTCCAACCGTCGTGTTGTTATGTTCTGGCGATGGAGGAATCCAAGGACCTGCATGTCCTTGGTGGAGTGGGAGGGGGAGTTGAAGTGTTGAGCTACGGGGTGGTTGGGTTGGTTGGTCCGGGTGTCCCAGAGTGATGAAGTTCTTCATAGAGTTCTTCATAGTGTAATCATTGGCCTTGTTAGACTCCTCAAGTACATTACCTCAGGCTTTTTCAGGTCGAATTCAGCTTGCCACTGCTCTAGGTGGTCTGTTGATATCCTCCTGCAATTTACGGTTATCTTCCTCAAAATTTACTGCTGACTAATTTTCATCTCACCTGTGAGCTTCTTTTTTTTTAAAGATATTTTTATTAGAAATTTAATATTTTGACAGATTTACAAAAATAAACAGAACTTTCAAGCACAAACATTAATATAAAAATAGATCTTAAATATATAATCATCAAAATTCAAAGGAATGATACTAAAGAAGAAAGAAAAACAATGAAACTCAGTTAACTACTAATCTAATCCACAATTATCCAGAGTGTATAGTTGAGTCACTTACATCCTTCAAACAAGAGAAAATGTTCTCTAATACACTCATAACAGTATAATAAAAAGGAAACTATTTCCAAACAATAAGAACAAAAAAAAATGTTTGAATGGAGATCCTCCCCCTTGTTCTCAGGGGGCCTTACTTCCTTTCTAAAGGTCCACCATATCCTCTCCCAAACTGTGTCCCACCCTTGACCCGGGCACTCCTTAATAGGATTTAGATATAATACCGAGCTAGAGTTAACAGTGAGCGCCCCACCCCCACCCCTCCCCACCCATACCTGAGTATATCTGATAGCATCAATGCCACGTACAAACACACATAACTATAAAATTACAACTCCAACAAATTACAGTTAAGTATAATAACATAAAATAGCAAGGGAAGACAACCCTGCTCCCAGAAGCAAAAGTAAAGTAGAGTAAAGTATCCATTTCTCCCCACAGAGTGTGGAAGAGGCAAGCCAACATAAATTGTCTCTTACGATTTATTTAAACGAGTCTAAAAGTTCCTTAGCCTCTTCTGGTGATCTAAAATTATACTTGGATCCTTCGTGGTTAAAGCATAACGTCACTGGGTAGCGTAAGGTGTATTGAATATTTAAGTTCCTTAGACATTTCTTCACCTCATCAAACGCCTTCCTCCTTCGTGCCAAAGCTGGGGAGAAGTCCTGAAATAACATAATCTTGGATCCTTCATGAATCATAGCTTTAGGATCCTTTCCAAGCTTTCTGGAGGCATCCAGGAGTATCTGCCTCTCCCTATAACTCTGCAGCCGGAACAGGACCGGGCGTGGGCGCTGGTTTGGGCCAGATCCGCGTGCTGCGACCCGGTAGGCCCACTCCACCCTTACCCGGTCAGTTTCAGCCCCCAGGTTTAAAAGCTGGGGCAGCCATCGCTCCAGAAATACTACTAACTGTCCCTTCTCTTCTTGTTCAGGGAGGCCCAGAAGACGGATATTCTTTCTCCGATTTCTATTATCCAGGTCATCCATGTAGATTTCAAAGGCCCGGACTCTCTGCTCCAGAGCTCGCACCTGTTCTGCAGCTGTTTGTGCTGCAGCCTCGGAGGTCGTGGCCTTTAGCTCCGCCCCCTTCACTCGGCCCTGTAATTCCTCGAGAGCCTCGCTGTACTTTTGTAGCTTTTCTTCGAATGAGTTCCATCTCTGTCTGGATTCTGCGATGAAATTGACGAGTGTCGTTTCCAGCCTGGCAATCATCTCTTCAAGGCCTGTTTTTACATCAGCTGCAGCCGGAGGAGGAGAGGAGGGTGGGGGAGGGGTCTTTGTTTTCTGAGAGCTGCGGGATCCCTTTGGTTTACTCATTATCCACTTAATATTAAACTGCTTAAATATAATAGTAAGCAGCTAGTTAAGGTTAGAAAATGTTTTTGGGTGGTTTGGTAAGTGTGGTGGGGGGGAGTAACTCACTTTACCCAGGTTTTGGGAAGAGCACTGTAAACTCAGACTTGCTGAGTCGCCGCCATCTTGGATCTCCCCTGTGAGCTTCTTAATTATACCACCTACACTTAAGTCAAAATTATAATGCACACTACAGATTGCAAAGCCTTGTGAAACCCCATTGGAAATAGATGTCCAACCACAGAAACATCTCCCAAGGAACATCCTCTGCTTCCTGCCTCTCGGCCAATTTGGATCCAACATACCACTTTGCCCTAGATCCCATGGATTCTTAGTTTCTTATCAAAAGCCTTGCTAAAGTCTATGTAGACAACATCAAATGCTATATCCCCATTAACACTCCAAGTTAGCTCTTTAAAAGCAAATTGAGTAAATTTGTCAAACACAAATTTAACAAATCCATGTTGATTATCCCTGATTAATCCTTCTCTCACAAAATGCAGCTATAGTCTGTTCCTCAATTCTTTCTCGTAACTTCCTCAGACCCAAGATTAGATTGCTAGTCTGTAATTTCCTAATCTGTCCCTTTATCTGTTCTTTAATATCGGGACAATGTAAACAGTCTTCAGTCTACTGTCACCTCATCGATGGCCAGAGAGGAATAGGAAATTACTGCTCCCTCAAGAGCCTGGAATACACATCATCCAGGTCTCCGGATTTATCTATTTTTAAGGCTGCTAAAACTATTATTATGTCCTCTCCCTCTAAGCTAATTTCTCCTGATATTTCATAGTTCTCCATCCTGCTGTCTGTATCTCCATCATCCTTTTCCATTGTGAAGACCGATGCAGTTTTCATCAAGCCGTGCCCACATCTTTTAGCTCCACCTACAGATTAATGCCATGGTCACGAATGGGCCCTCCTCTTTCCCAAGTTATTCTCTCACATTTTATATATTTAAAACAAACTCTTTGGGCTTTCCTTTACTCCATCCACCAATGCTTCCTTATGCATTCCCCTTGCTTTCCTAATTTCCTTTTTCAGTTCCTCCTGCACTTTTTATGCTCCTCAAGAGACTGCTGTACTCAGCCCTTAGTAATTGCATTAGCTTCTTTTTCTTCTTTAATCCCAACCTTTCTGTCTCTAATACCCAAAGTTCTCTGATCTTGGTCTTTGTCTTTATGCGAATACGTTTGCCATGTACTCTTCCTGTTTCCTCCCTGAATGTGTCCCACTGCTCTGACACGACTTTCTCTGCAAGTAGCTGCTCCCAATCCATTTGGACCAAATCCTGTCTTACTTTAGTAAAATTACCCATTCTCCCAGTTCAGAACTTTTCTTCCAGGCCCATTTTTACTGTTTTCCATAGCCGTTCTAAATCTAATTGAGTTATGGTGACTATTTCCAAGATGCTCCCCTGAAGCAGTCCATGTTCAAATGGCAACATGATCTGGACAATATGCCAGGCTTAGTTGAAAATGTGTTGCTGGTTAAAGCACAGCAGGTTAGGCAGCATCCAAGGAATAGGAAATTCGATGTTTCGAGCATAAGCCCTTCATCATTCCTGATGAAGGGCTTATGCCCGAAATGTCAAATTTCCTATTCCTTGGATGCTGCCTAACCTGCTGTGCTTTAACCAGCAACACATTTTCCAACTGTGATCTCCAGCATCTACAGACCTCATTTTTTACCCGAATATGCCAGGCTTAGGCTGACAAGTGGCAAATAACATTCGCACCGCACATATGCCAGGCTATGACCATCACCAATAACAGACAATCAAACCACCGTCGCTTGAAATCTCCCACTATCAACATCCTGGGGGTTACCACTGATGAAGTTCTGTACAGGACTCACTGTATAAATACTGTGGCTATAAGATCAAGTCAGAGGAAAGGAATTCTGCAGCGAGCAACTCCCTCTGGATTCCCCAGAGCCTGACCACCATCTATAAGGCAAACGTCAAGAGTATGACGGAATATTCTGCACTTGTCTTGATGGATACAGCTCCAACAACATTCAAGAAGATTGACACCATCCGGAACAAAGCTTGATTAGCACCTTATCCACAAACATCCACTCCCTCCACCACTGACACTCTGTAGCAAGATGCACTGCAGAAATTCACCAAAAATCCTTAGACAGCATCTGCCAAACCCATGACCACTTCCATATAGAAGGTCAATGGCAGCAGAAACATGTGAACACCACCGCCTGCAAACTTCCCTCCAAGCCACACACCATCCTGACTTTGAAATATATCACTGTTTCTTCACTATCACTAGGTCAAAATCCGGGAATTCCCTCCCTAAGGGCATTGTGGATCCACCTATAGCACATGGACCACAGCAGTCCAAGAAGGCACCTTCTCAAGGGGCAACTAGGAACAGGCAATAAATGTTGGCCAGCCAGTAATGCCCCCATCCCATGAATGAAGAAAAACAATCTGCCCAGGGACAATTCTGAATATAATTTCATAGAACCGCTACAATGTGGAAACAGGCCACTTGGTCCAACAAGTGCACACCAACTCTCCAAACAGCACCCCACCCAGACCACCCTATGATTCCCATGGCTAATCCCTGGAGATGGTTGGCAATTTAGCATGGCCAATGCACCTAACCTAAACATCTTTGAATTGTGGGAGGAAACGCATGCAGGATGTGCAAACACCACACAGACAGTTGCCCAAGGCTGGAATTGAACCCAGGGTCTCTGGTACTGTGAAGCAGCAGTGATAACCACTGAGCTAGTGCCACCCTAGAGCCAGGCCTTCCTCTTGATCCTTGTTGGTTTTCTACCTTCTGTAAAAAAGGTGCTCCTGGATGCAGTTTAAGAACTTTTCTGCAATCTATGAGAGAGAAACGGAGTTGCCTGGCATCCTGTGGCAGAGTTTCCACGCTCTGCCTAACAGTGCTTGAGGAGTACTGAACCCAGGATTGAAGGAGGGGAAGGGTGAGGAGATCAGAAGAGGCGGCACGGTGGCACAGTGGTTAGCACTGCTGCCTCACAGCGCCAGAAACCTGGGTTCAATTCCCACCTCAGGCAACTGACTGTGTGGAGTTTGCACATTCTCCCTGTGTCTGCGTGGGTTTCCTCCGGGTGCTCCGGTTTCCTCCCACAGTCCAAAGATGTGCAGGTTAGGTGAATTGGCCATGCTAAATTGCCCATAGTGTTAGGTGCAGGGGTAAATGTAGGGGAATGGATCTGGGTGGATGCGCTTCGGCGGGTCGGTGTGGACTTGTTGGGCCGAAGGGCCTGTTTCCACACTGTAAGTAATCTAATCTAAACTTGCTCCCTCCTGACCTAAAACTATTTTGGTACTAAAATCCCCTCCTATAACTGCCTTCTTATTCTTACTATTCTCTGAAATGTGATGACATATTTATAGAACATAGAACAGGAATGGGCTCCTGGTCCATATCCCTCCATTCCTTGCATATTCATATGCTTACCTAAAATCCCTTAAATGCCCTTATCAACTACCACACCTAGCAGTGCATTCCAGACTTTGACCACTCTCTGTGTAAAAAAACTTACCCCTCAAGTCTTTTTCGACCTTTTCCCTGCTCACTTTAAATGCATGCCCCCAAGTATTAGACATTTCAACTCTGGCCAAAAAGATTCTGATTGTCAACCCTACCTATGCATCTCATAATTTCATAGACTTCTATCAAGTCTCCCCTCAGCCTTGGCCGCTCCAGAGAAAACAACCTGAGTTTTTCTAGCCTCTCCTTATAGCTGATACCCTCCAATCCAGGCAGTGTCATGATAAATCTCTTTTCCACCTCTCCAAAGCCTCCACATCTTTCCTGTAAGATGGTGACTGGAAGTGGACGCAATACTCCAAGTGTGGCCTAACCAAAGTCTTATAAAGCTGCAACATGACATCCTAACTCTTGTACTCAATCCTCCGACCAATAAAAGCAAGCATGCCATATGCCTTCTTTACCACCCAATCTGCTTGCACAGCCACTCTCAGGGAGCTATGGATTGAACCCCAAGATACTTCTAAAGAGGAACCTCGATTATCCGAATGACATGGGCGGGAAGTATTTTGTCGGATAATCCAAAGTTTGGATAATCAAATGCTGGATAACCCAGTTTAGCCAAGCATCGGGACCTTGCACTCTTGCCGGATAATCCGAAATTCGGATAATCAAATGCTGGATAATCAAGGTTTCTCTGTATACATCAATGCTGTTCAGGGTCCTGCCATTAACTATATACTCTTCCCTAACATTTTATCTCCCAATGTGCAGTATCTGACACTTATCCAGATTAAACTCCACCTGCATTTCTCTGCCCATATCTGCAACTAATCTATATCCTGCTGTTTGCTTTGATAATCTTCTACACTATCCATAACTCCACCCATCTTTGTATCGTCTGCAAACTTACTAACCCACCTATCTATATTTTCATCTAAGTCATTTATATATGTCACAAACAACAGAGGTCCCAGGAGGGTTCCTGTGGAACATCACTCGTCACGGACCTCCAGCCTGAAAACCCCCTTCGACCACCGTCAATCTTCTATGGGCAAGTCAATTCTGAAAACACGTGGCCAAGTCACTGTGGATCCCATGTATCTTAAACTTCTGGATGAGCCTACCATGAGGGATCTTGTCAAAAGTCTTCCTAAAATCCAGTTTGATCCCCATCTCTCCTTGACTGTCTGGGAGCCTACAGTACATGGTGTGTTTGCCCCATTTGCCCCATATCTCCACTTTCAACCAAGTCTTGGACATAGCTCTGATACCATACTCCCACAAGCCCATCTCTGCCCTCAGCTTGTCTGCCTTTCTGCATTAAAATATATTCAGTAAATTCATTCACAGAACATTATAGTGCTGTACAGGTCCTTCAGCCCTCGATATTGTGCCGACCTGTGAAACCAATCTGAAGCCTATCTAACCTACACTATTCCATTCTCATCCATGTGTCTATTCAATGACCATTTAAATGCCCTTAGAGTTGGCGAGTTTACTACTGTTGCAGGCTGTTCCACGCCCCTACCATTCTCTGAGTAAAGAACCTACCTCTGACAGCTGTCCTATATCTATCACCCCTCAATTTTAAGCTATGTCCCCTCATGCTAGCCATCACCATTCGAGGAAAAAGGCTCTCACTGTCCACTCTATCTAACCCTCTGATTATCTTATATGTCTCAAATCACCTCTCAACCTTCTTCTCTCTAACGAAAACAGCCACAAATCCCTCAGCCTTTCCTTGTAAGATCTTCCCTCCGTACCAGGCAACATCCTAGTAAAAGTTCTTTCTTATCTAGCCTACATTTCCTCCATCTGGCAGACTCAGTTACTAGCATTTTAACTTTGGATTCCATCTAAGTTTCTGTGCCCTTTGAAATATTTATCAGGATCCCACCCCCCTCACCAATCTAGTTTAAAGTTACCTCAACAACCACCCACCAATTACCTTCCTGGTCTCTTGTGACATTCCACTTCAATTTTGTTGAAACAGCTGCACATCCAGTCTCTCTGTTTCTGGAAACTCTCCACACTTTACTCTCATTGCTCCTTCTAACCTCACTGCCACTGCTCACAGTCAACGATGCCCATGTCTCACAAGTGAAGAACAAAAATTGTCTTACACAAATGCTTCCTTTTACGTACCTACAGAAGCTTTTATCTCTCCACGTTTATGTGTTTTCTTCGTTCACATTCATATTCTATTCTGCCCTCCTTTATTAGTTTCTTGGTTCTCCTTTGCTGTATTCTCTTATCCTCTCGAAGTAGTTTTACTGCTTTATCTGGCAACATGCAAATCATTTCCGTTTAAATTTATACAATCCTTCAATTATTTGTTAGCCATGACTGACCAGCATATTTTGCTTTTTTGTGCTTTGAAGGAATATACCTTGTAGCTTCATAATTTGCTTTGTTTAAAGTTACCACCTGGTTTCAGAGTGAAACACTTCACTTTCAAACAGAATGTAAAATTCTATCTCGTGGTCACATATTCTTAAAGGTTCTTCAATAATAAACAAGATTATTAATAATGCCCTTTTCATTACATTAGACTTGATTGAAAATAGCCTGTTCGCTTGTCAGTTCCTCAACATATTAGACAAGAAAACCATCCCTATCACAGTCCAAAACCTCATCAACTCATCTGCCATGAAATCTACCAAGTCTATACTCAAATTAAAGTCACAGGATACTCTATTAACCATGCCATAAGCTTCCCTGATCTCCTGATCAATACCCCACATTAACTATTGTTTGGGGCAATTTGGTGGCACAGGTGGCTCAGTGGTCAGCACTACCGCCTCACGGGACCTGGGTTCGATTCCAGCCTCAGGCGACTGTCTGTGTGGAGTTTGCACATTCTCCCTGTGTCTGCGTGGGTTTCCTTCAGGTGTTCCGATTTCCCCCCACAGTCCAAAGATGTGCAGGTTAGGTGGATTGGTTATGCTAAATTGTCCGGGGATGTGCAGGCTAGGTGCTGCTCTGTGACATTTGTGACCCTGGCACCACAGAGACAATGCACCACCCTCGAGTCATGTTCACTGCCACAGAAACACCTGTTTGACTCCCTGACTATTGAATCCCTGAGCACTTTTGTTCTTCCTCCTTTCTTGTACAGTTGAGTACCTGTGGTGTCAAGGACTTGGTCTGGCTGCATTCCTCTGAGAAGTCAATGTCCTCATCAGTATTCAAAATGGAAAACTAATGAGCAAACCAGATCAGAGAAGGGACATGCACTACCTGCCAGATTCTCTCTGAAAATCATCTGCAGCCAATGACATATCCTACACTAGAGTTCATCCTGGACACTCGGTGCATTATGTACTTGCCAGGTCAGTCAAACTGACCTGTCAAACCATATAAAGGCTTGGCCTGTAGCCTGTGTTTATTGTATTCATTCATGGGAAGTGGGTGTCACTGGCTTGGCCTGCCTTTATTACCCATCCCTGATAGCCCAGAGGGCAGTTAAGAGTCAACCACATTGCAATGGGGGAGTGGGAGGGTCTGGAATCACATCTAGGACCAGAGAAGGATGGCATTTCCCTTTCCTGAAGGCCGTTAGCGAACCAGGTGGGTTTTTGCTGATAATTGACAATGGATTATGGTCATCACTAGATTCTTTATTCCAGATTATTTTCTATGGAATTCAAATCCCAGCATCTGCCATGGTAGGATTCAAACCCAAATCCTCAAGCCATTTACCGGATCTCTGTATTAACAATCTTTTTTTTTGCCTTGGCATTGCAAGCATACATCTAAATACTTCTAAAGTATCACAAGGGCTTCTGCCTCTATCACCTTTGCAGTCAGTGTGTTCCACATCCCCAGGAGTCTCTGGGTGAAAAAGTTTAGCGTTGCATCTCCTCTAAACCTCTTGCCTCTTCCCTCAAACCCATACTCCAGTCACTGATTCCCTCCACCAAGGGGAAACATTCCTTCCTCTCTAGCTTAACTATACTCCTCATAATTTCTTACTTTTCAGTTATGTCTGTTTTGCTCTAAGGAAAACAAACCCAGTCTGTCCAATCTGTTTCCATAACTGAAATTCTCCAGCCTCGACCACATCCTGGTAAATCCCTTCCGCACTCTCTGTAGTTCAATCACATCTCTCCTATCGTGTGCATTCCAGAACTGCACACAATACGCTGGCTGTGGCCTAACCAATGTTTTATACAGTTCCAGCATAACCTCACTGCTCTTAAACTCTCTGCTTTATTCTCCAGTCCCGATACCTGTAGCCACCAGTGTATATGCACACCAAGGTCCTTCTAAGCCTCGGTGCTTCCCAGGGTCCTCCTGTTCATCATGTATCCCCTTGCCTTGTTTCCCCTACCCAAATGTATCACCTCTCAATTGTCCAGTTTGATTTCCATTTGCCATTTATCAGCCCATCTGACCAGACCATCTATATCCTCCTGTAATCGAAGACTATCCTCCTCACCCCATCAATTTTTGTATCATCTGTGAACTCACTGATCAATTCTTCTACATTCAAGTCTAATCTATAAAAAAACACGGCAAGGGAGTAACACTGATTGGTGTGGACCCCCATTGGTCGTAGGCTTCCTGTCACAAAAACACTCTTTGACCATCACCTTCTGCTTCCTGCCACGCAGCCAATCCTGGATCCAATTTGCCAATTTTCCTTGGATCCCATGGGGTCTTACCTTTGCTCCCATGTGAGACCTTATCAAAGGCCTTGTTGAAGTCCAAGTTGACACCTACACACTTGGTCATCTCTTAGAAAATTCAATCAAGTTGGTTACACATGACCTCCCCTTAACAAAATCATGATGACTTCTTGATAAATCCCTGCCTCTCCAAATGCAGGTTGATTCTGTAACTCAGAATTGCTTCCAATGGTTTTCCCATCACCAGGGTTAGACTTAACTGGGTTGTAGATTCCTGGTTTACCCCTTGCTCCCTTCTTGAATAATAGTACAACACTGGCTGTCCTCCAGCACCTCTCCTGTGGTCAGAAGAATTGAAAATTATTGCTAGCACCCTTGTTATTTCTTCCTATGTCTCACTCAAACGTCTGGAATACATTTTATCCAGCCTTGGAGATTTATCTACATTTAAGCCTGCCAGACAACTCAGAATCTCCTCTCTGTCTAGGCTAATTTCTTTTCCCTGATTTCTATCCCCATATCAGCCCTCTCACTAGTGAACCAGGACACAAAATATTCATTGGGAACCCAATGTCCTTTGGCTCCACGCACAAATTATTAGATTAGATTACTTATAGTGTGGAAACAGGCCCTTCGGCCCAGCAAGTCCACACCGACCCTCCGAAAAGCAACCCACCCAGACCCATTCCCCTACATTCACCCCTTCACTTAACACTAGGGGCAATTTAGTGCACATCTTTGGACTGTGGGAGGAAACCAGAGCACCTGGAGGAAACCCACGCAGACACAGGGAGAATGTGCAAACTCCACACAGACAGTTGCCCGAGGCGGGAATTGAACCCGGGTCTCTGGCGCTGTGAGGCAAAGTACTAACCACTGTGCCACCGTGCTCCCAATTACTATGGTCCTTAATGACCCCTACTCTTTCACTAGTTATCCTTTTGCCCATTAATGTACTTGTAAAATATCTTAGGATTTTCCTGCCGGTATCTTTTCATGTCCCCTTTTTGATTACTTACTTACAATGTGGAAACAGGCCCTTCGGCCCAACAAGTCCACACCGACCCGCCGAAGCGCAACCCCCCCCAGACCCATTCCCCTACATTTACTCCTTCATCGAACACTACGGGCAATTTAGCCTGGACAATTCACCTAACCTGCACATTTTTGGACTGTGGGAAGAAACCGGAGCACCCGGAGGAAACCCACGCAGACACGGGGAGAATGTGCAAACTCCACACAGACAGTCGCCTGAGGCAGGAACTGAACCCGGGTCTCTGGCATTGTGAGGCAGCAGTGCTAACCACCGTGCCACCGTGCTGCCCTTTTGCTCTTCTAATTTCCTTTTTAAGTTCCCTCTTGTATGTTCTATACTTCTGTAGGATTGTTTGCTGCTTTCAGCCCTTAGTATCCACTATAAGCTTCCCTGTTTTTCTTTACCCAGTCTGTATATCCCCAAAACCCAGAGTTTGCTGGATTTATTGGTGCCACTCCATCTTTATTGAACAAGTTGGCCCTATATGCTCTCTATTTCCTTGTCTTAAAATCTTTTTGTCACAATTAGAGTTTGGAGAACATTTGCCAGTGACACATCAATCAGTTTCTTTCCCAGCTTTCAGAGCATGCAGCTGAACTCCCACTAGCTCTCTGTCCCTGCTCGTGCAGTTTTCAATTCCCTCTCTCCTGAAGGTAGACACAGTTAGAGAAAGAAAGGATCACCTTCCTCCTTCCTCACTGAACTCCCTCACTCACCAAATTTTCAGATTTGTACTCTTGTACAGCTGCTCTCCATAAAATAATCTACTCGGCTAAAAGAATGATGCCCTTCTTCACAAAGTGGGCTGGAATACAAAGGAATACGGAGTTACGCTACAGTTATGTAAAGCTCTGGTTAGTACGCATCAGAAGTCCTACACTAAGGTTTGAGGACTGCATATCACGAAGGATATTCTGGCTTTGACAATGGAGATACCAGGATGCATAGACTAGGTCGTGTTCCCTTAAGTATGAAAGGTTGAGGATTGATCTCATCCGGGTGCATAAAATGTTCACAGGACTTGACCAGTCTGATAAGGAGAAACTATTTCCTTTGATTAGGAAATCCAGAGTAAAGTGACACTATTGCACACAAACACATCTTCCCCTCAAAGGACAGTGATTTTTTTTGTTGCCAAGAATGTCATGAAATGCGGAACAAACAACAAAAATGGTGTAATATACCAATAAGTCACAATCCAACACACTGCCTATACGGGCTTAAGTGGCTGATTGGCCTCCTCCTATAGCTGTTTTATGGGTCAGATCCAGGAGGACAACTGGGATACTTTCAGTACCACGTAAGTTCTGATTGCCCTGCTATTGGAAGGATATTATTAAATTGGAGAGGTTTCAGAAAAAAATTACAAGGATGTTCCCGGGAATGGAGAGTTTGAGTTATAAGGATAAGCTGGGAATCTTTTCACTGAGCACAGGGGGTTGAGGGGTGACGTTATAGAGGTTTATAAGATCATCAGGGGCATAGATAAGATGGATAACAAGGGTCTTTTCCCTAGGATGGGTGAGCTCAAAACTAGGGGGCATATTTTTAAGGTCAGAGGAGAAAGATTTTAAAGGGATCTGAGGGATAACTTTTTCACACAGAGAGTGATGGTTCACACATGGAATGAACTGCCAGAGGAAGTGGTAGATGCATGTACAGTTACAACATTAAAAAAAATTTGGATAAGGACATGAATAGGGAATGTTTAGAGAAATATTGGTTAAATGCAAGTAAGTGGAACTAGTTTAGTTTGAGAAACTTGGTTGGCATGGACGAGTTGGACTGCAAGCTCTGTTTCTGTGCTGTATGACTCTATGAGTTACATCAGTAAATTCAAACTTTCTTCAACAACCAGGCAATAACTGTTGGATATATATTGACTCCTTACTCCATCCAATATCTAACAACCCCTGCCTAACATCTCACTCATGTCACACTGTCCGCATCTAAATCTTCACTTCATTCAGAGCACTGGCCTATTTGCTATCCTAATCACCAATTTCTTTTGAGCTACCTAGATAATTCACATAACCAACCAATTGGAACATGGATTTATACCTTTCAATCAGATCACTGGCCGCAATTTCTATTTGCATCAATGACTCAACTCAGATCATTCCCACTGACACTAAATATTACACAACGATCCCCCAACTACAGCCATTTCAGAGAACCTTCATTCCATCCATATCATTGGCCCCTCATTCCATCTCAGTCACCAACCCTCACTCACCAAACTATCAATCTTCATTTGAAATGTGCCAAGTAAACTGGAAAAAGTAGTCTGTCCAGCAAGTTCATCAAATGCATTCGAGGCATCCCCAAATCAATACATCATGGAACTAATCTGGGGTGAAGCTATTTTAGATCATAGAGTGAGTAATGAGCTAGGATTGATTAGCAATTTCACAGCAAAAGGATCCAGTCAAGCAGAATGATTACAATACAACAGAATTTCACAAATCTTAACCTTAAATAAAGCCAATTACTTGGGTATGAGTGGCAAGATGGTTAAGACCGATTGTAGAAATAGATTTAAAGTTAAGGAGTTAGATAAGAAGTGGCAAATATTTGAAGAAATAATTCAAGAAAGAGATATATCAAAGCTGTTCCTCCTGCGCTCATCAAGACAAATGCACAAATACCAAATTTCAAAGGGAACAACAAAATATATAACACGCAAAACCCAGTGCTGATTGGTGAACAAGTAGACTCTGATTAGTTGATGTGCTACCATGGAGAACGGAAAATGTACCACTGAGCAAAGCTCCACCCAACTTTTCTTTAATTGAAAAATTATAATACTCAGATAAATTCCTTTTTCCTACAGAGGACTGACCCTGCATTTCAACATATGTAGCTTCTAGTGAGTAGAAGCAAGTCCTTTATAAACCCACCTGACAGTCACCTATAAATTGCGTATAAATTATTATTCCTTTTGAAATTTGGTTTTTTTCTATCTGTCTGTGATGTGTATAAGATGAAAAACACCAAGAGCATGTTTTTCTTTCAGCAATACCCAAATATCTCAATTAAAAAGTATTTCATGAGGAAAAGTTCCATGAAAAATAATCCATTTCTGGCTCATGTAAGAAGCTAGAATATTATTAGATTAAAGAAAAAGAAACTTATACTATTGCCAAGAACAAAAGGAAGCCTGAAGACTTTGAGAAACTAGAAGAGTTTGACACAAAAGGTGATTAATAAAAAGAATGTGTTAACTTGCAAGAAATACAAAAGAAATTTATAAGAGCCTCGGTGAGTCAACAAAAAGGAAGACAATTAAAAAAGAGGTTGAGACAAGAGAAACTATAATGGAGGATAAGGAAGTAGTAGAAATGTTAAATAAATATTTTGGTCTGCCTTTGTGATAGAAGACACAAAATATATGCCTGCAATATTACGGAACAATGGGCTAATTACTTAAAGTAATTGAGATCAGCAGAGAAAAAGTAACTCAGAAATACCCCCACCCCTTCCAATTGGACTAAAACTCAACAAATCCTGTGGACCTATCAGACTCCACCATACATTTAAGTAAAAGTAATGGAAATCATAACTGTCATGTTTCAAAACTCCCTGCATTGTAGAAATATGCCCACCTTTTGGAAATGAGAAAATGTAGTACGACTAACATTAAGTAAGAATGTTTACAGTTACATCCTGTACAAATTCTCTGAAAAAAAGGTGTCACTGCAAGACTGTTCCTTAAAGTTAGCCTCAACATTTCAGGTGGCTACTGTGTGCAGCCAACCAATCAGCAGCATGAATGTTAACATGTTCTGGACTATTTCAATCCAATCAGCAATAAGATCCTTCACTGTACCCTGTATATAACTTCCTGCAGGTGACAGGTCAGAGCAAACTTCCTGAACTGTCAAGGCTCATGGTTTTTCTAAAAAAAGTTATTTAAAGATAACAATTTCAGAGCTAAATGGTGTAATTGTAAACATTCTTAATTTATGTTACCACTGTCACCATAACAACCTTCAAACAACTTATTATCCTGGTACTCAAGAAAACAAGTGAGGAAAAAAAATCAGAAAACTACCAGACAATCAGGCTGACATCAGTCAAGAAATTCCTGGGACTTATTATTGAAGAAGTGTTATCAATGCACTTGGGATAACATGATTAAACACCATCAATGTGCTTTTATAAAATGGCAATCATATTTGAAAAATTCATGACAGTGTTTGTGGTTTACCTGAGTGGATAAATAAAATCTAGTGGATGTAGCACATTTAGGCTTTCCATAGGCATTCCATAGGTACCACGTACAAATTTATTAAACAAGATATGGGCAAATGGAGTTGAGGCAATAGTGGACATAGATTTTGTTAATGGACAGGAAGCAGAGAGTAGGGGCATTGTCAAGTTAACAGACTGCTATGAGTGGATTGCTCAAGGACAATGCTAGGGCCCCACAGCTATTTACAATCTCTATGTACGACCTGAATGCATTCAAGTTTGTTGGGATATGAAGTTAGGTGGTGCACACTAAACTGCCTGCAGAGTACAGGGGTACAAAGAGGCTGCAAAGATACAAAGCCAGGTTGAGTTAGCAAGTAATAAATTGACCAATGAAGTTTAATGTGGCAAAGTGAACTGGTCTTAACCTCTTTAAGTAAGAATAGAAAATTAGAATTTTTTTAACCAGTAACAATCATGTAGGGTTTTACTAAGACCAAACTTGAAATAGTGTGTACAATCTTGATGTCCTTAACTAAATAAGGCTTTATATACCTGAGCAACTTATTGCAAATATTGGAAACCTGATAAAAAAAATTGAAAATGCTACAAAAACTCAGCATTTCAGGAAGAATCTGTGGAGAGAGAAACATAATTAATGCAAACATTATAATCTCTCCACAGATACTACCTGATTTGGTATGAATTTTCAGCATTTTTTTTGTTTTTTTTATTATTATGAAAGAAATAGTTGCCTTTGAGACAGTCCAGAGAAGGTTCATTTGGTTGGTTGCTGGGATGAAAGGTAACCCTATATTGTGAATTGAGTACAATGGACCAATGTTCTCTGCTATCGTAAGAAAGGGAGATAATCTCACTGAAACATATAAGAGTTTGCGTGTCTTGGCAAATATAGATACAGCAACCCTGAACACGAGTCGTACTGGGCTCAAGCATTAACTCTATTTCTCTCTCCACAGATACAGCAAGACCTGCTGAGTTTCTCCAGTACTTTTTTAAAAATTTCATGTCCATGGTCTGGGGGGAGGGAGAGGAGCACAATCTCAGGAATTGGGAAATATCATCTTTCAAAAGTTTGCTAAGTTTTCACCACACAAATTGTGGTCTTTGAATATCTTCAGACTTGAGAATAATTGTGGAATCAGAGACGATGAGGATTGGCTAGGAAGGGGAATAGCATTTTAAAGATAAGCAATGATGGTTATATCAGTGGAACAAGTCTGAGAAGTGGAGAGCTACCTCATTTCCAATTTCTTTTTTTTTAATGCACGAAGCTGTCATTCCACTGTAATCACTTTGGATCCGGGAGACTGAAACACATCTGGATATGGGCCACCTATCACAGCAGGATCTTTTAAAAGTTCAATCGTGGGATGCGGCCATCATTGGCTGGAGAAGCATCTACGGCCCAATCCAAATTACCCAGAAGGCAACTGAGTCAACCACATTGCTGGTCAGGAGTCATATCTAGGCCAGGCCAGGTAAAGATGGCAGTTTCCTTCCTTAAAAAGTATTAGTGAACCAGATGGATTTTTCCTAAGAATTGGCAAAGAGTTTGTAGACAGCATTAAAAAAGGATAAGCAACCTTCCACTCAATCAATCCTGATCATTGACCCCTCACTCAATCCAGCAGACTGACCCCTCATTCCAAAGCGACTTGCTCCTCATTGCAATAGTATCATTGACCTTTCACTCTAACCAGAGACAGAACCCTCACTCCATCCTCATCACTGATCCCTCACCCTAACAGACCACTGAGCCCTCACTCCAACCAGACACTGACCCTTCACTCCAGCCTCACCATTGATCCCCTCAGTCCTTTCAGATCAGTGATCCCTCAATCCACCCTGATCACTGACCTCTCACTGACTCAATTCACATCACTGACCCTCACTCCAACCAGTTACTGACCCCCGCCTCTAGTTGGACCCCTCACTCTAGCAATTAGCTTCTCACCCCATCCAATCTATTATCAGCAATGATAGAAATTTCTAACAGAATCACCCAGCCCTTCCTAACCTTGTTGGAAGATGAACTACTGGAATAGCAATCATTAATCCAGAATGATAACCAATCCATCTGGTAGACAGATAACTGAACCACAATCCAGCTGAACCATTAACCAGTACGTTTCCCAGGTCATTACCCCCCAAAACGCACCCAAATACTGGCCGCTCATTCTGCCTGGCAGGACACTAATCCTAACAAGTGTAAGGTGGAAGAACACAAACCTTAACTCTGACAGGCCTTTCTATGTTAAACAAACTCTTTTAGTCCTCTCTTACCCAGCTCTCATTAACCCTTTAACCAGTGAGGCTTTACTCCACTTGTTTGCCCAGATATAATGGCTGCTATCAAGTGAGTGAGACAGTCAGTTGAGGGTTGGCAGAAGGAACACAAGTGAATCTGGCCCTCTGTGAAGAATAAAATCAACAATGGTGAGAGATTTGAGATGAGGAAAAGAAAGGAATAGGGGAGACAAAGCTACAGGGTGGGGATGGAGGAAGACCAGGAAGGAGGTAGCTGGCCTGGGAGATAAAGTGGGAGCTGGGTAGTGATGAGAGAAATTGTGAAGTGGAAATGTTAATGATTTAATTCATGCATCACACACTTGGCATTGCAATGACTCTTCCTGGGTTTGGGCAGCTCTCCAGTGGCTGTTATTACACTGTTTAGCAATAAAATGGGCCAGGGTCTGACGGTCAGTGGATTGACAATCTTTCATGAATGCTCAGGAATGGTGAATTCATTCATTCCCCTCACTCTGTGAATGGAAGGACCAGTGGGAGGCTTCAGGAGAGGTTGCAGAGGCAGAGATATGGGGTCAAGCAGGGTTCGCACATTGTAAGTGAAAATCATTCCCTCTCATCCATCCTATTATCTGGACTTGGATTGGGAATTATGATAGGCAGAATATAAAGAGATACAGTGCCCTAGTCGTGTTGGAGTTGTCCTGTACTGAATGGTATGCTTGGCAGAGTATGTGTTGACAGTGGGATGCTCCTGATGCCATATGATTGGTTAAGGTCTGTGGAGGTTAGGGCCTTGGTCCAACTTTAAGAAGAGCTGCAGGTTGTTTTTTTTTTTGCAGAGCTCCAGTATACGGCTCTCATCCTGTCGCTGATTACACGTAGCAGATTTTGACTACGATGAAGCACGTGGAATGATAAATACAAGTTTTGTCAGGTAGCACTCAAGACACCGTAGATGCTTAAAGCAATGTTAGCCATGTTCAAAATGGAGAGAAAATGTGTTCACGTACAGATATCTACATACACACAACAGTTGGGAAGTGACACAAAGGTCATGCACTAACCTTTGACTCCTTTTCTTCCAAGAGTGTCTCCAGCTTCTTCTGTGCTGCCCGGCCCTCATGGTCATTGCTAACTATCAGAATGATGTGTCCCCAACGGAAACGCCTCATCATTTCAAACCAGACCTGAGCTTGGTGGGAGTACGGTGGCACAGTGCGGAGAAAAGAGAGATGGATACTCTGTAGGAATAACACACGGGCAGTCAGCAAATAGCTATATCACATCAAACTGTCCATTCACAGGGTCCACTCAACACAGGATGGTCCAGACACTGTGTCCTCCCCAACACAGCACTCCCACTGACTCAGGGTCACCCCGACACAGTGTCCCTCAGTCACAGGGCCCCCCCCGACACAGTGTCCTCAGTCACAGGGTCCCTCATCACAGGGTCCCCCTGACACAAGGTCCCTCAGTCACAGGGTCCCTCAGTCACAAGGACCACCCCCACCCCCCAATTCAGGGTCCCCCAGCTATAGGGATCCCTGACACAGTGTCTGCCAGTCACAGGGTCCCACAGCCACAGAGTCTCCCTGGCATGATAGGGTCACCTCAACATAGGCTTCCCCATTCTCAGGGTGTCAGCTGTCACACGTTACCCCAATCACAAGCAACAATCACTGGGGAGGATAAGGGCAGTAGGGACACTGGGTCCAGTACCTACAGGGTAGGGAGGCCTGCAGTCACAGGCTCTGTCCTCCTTCATGTAAGATTTGCCAAAATGCTTGTATATGCATCAAAAATCAGTCAACCTCAAACTTGAAAGCTCCAATTATCTTGCAATAGTATCAGGGAGAATTCCTAATTGTGAATACTGTTTTTATGTAAAGGTCTTTCCTGAGTTTGCATCTGAATGGCTCAGATGTTCATGTTCTATCCACATGTTCCAGACTCACTCCCAAAAAGTATAAATATACTGAATCTTTTAAACATCCTGAACTTCTCAATTTTTTCAATCCTCAATTGTTAATATTCAAGAGAAATTTAGCAATTTTTTTATAACCTGTTTTCTTAATATTTTGTTTTTGTTTATTTCATGGGACAAGGGCATTGTGGCAAAGCCAGAAGTTGCTTCCTATCCCTAGCTGCCCTGGTGAAGGTGGTGGTGAGCTGCATCCTTGAACTGCTGCAGTCCCTGATCAATAGGTAGGCCCACAATGCCCTTAGGGAGGGAATTCCAGGATTTTGACCCAGTGACAGCGGACGGCATCATATTTCCATGCCAGGATGGTGAGTGATTTGGAGGAGAACTTGCAGGGGGGGTGGTGTTCCCATGTATCTGCTGCCCTTGTGCTTCAAGGTGGTAGAGGCTTGGAAGGTGCTGTCTAGGGATCTTTGGTGAATTATGGCAGTGATCGCGCACACTGTTGTTGTTGTGTGTCGGTGGTAAAGAGAGTAAATATCAGATGGGCTGCTTTGTCCTGGATAGCGGCAAACTTCAAGAATGTTGTTGGAGCTGCACCCATCCAGGCAAGAGGGGAGTATTCCATCAGACTCCTGAGAAATAGGAGTTGAGTTACTCACCACAGAACTTCCAGGCTCTGAGCTGCTGTAGTGACCAGAGAGAGAGAGAGAAAGAGCCAACAGGGATTTATAAAGGGCAGATTCCTGATTAATCCAAATGAGTTGTTTGCAGAAACTTGGGGATTGTGTGTGGATCTTATTTGGTTTCCCTCATAAAGCAGTCAAGCAGAAGAAGTCCATTCAGCCCCTCGAGTCTGCTCTGTCATTCTAATGCATCATTATGATTAATCGTCTACCTCAATTCCAGCACCATTTCCATGTGCTTTGGTATTATTGGTACCTTGAAATCTATTGATCTCTGATTTGTCTACACTCAACAGCTGATACTCCACAGCACTCTAAGTTAAAGAATTCCAAAGATTCACTGCTTTCTGAGTGAAGGTCCTCCTCATCTTGGACCTGCCCTTCTTGTGAGACTGGTTCTAGTCCCCGCAGCCAAGTGAAATATCACAGCTCCCGAGACCCGGGTTCGATTCCACTCTCAGGCGACTGGCTATGTGGAGTTTGCATGTTCTCCCTGTGTCTGCGTGAGTTTCCTTTGGCTGTTCCAATTTCCTCACACAGTCCAAAGATGTGCAGTTTAGGTAGATTAGCCATGTTAAATTGCCCCGTAATGACCAAGAATATGCAGCATAGGTGATTTGGCCACAGGAAATGCAGGGTCACAGGGATAGCGGTACGGGATGGGTCTGGGTAGCATGCTCTTTGGAGGGTCAGTGTGGACTTGATGGGCCAAATGACCTGCTTCCACACTGTAGAGATTCTACGCATCTGTCCTTTCTGCATCTATAAACTATGGAGCTCCAGAAGGAGCTTGTATTTTTGAATTTGTTCACAAGATGTGAACATCATGGACAGAGCTGGTATTTATCCATCATGGTCCTTGAGAAGGTAATGGTGAGCCACTCTTCTGACCCATTACCCCTCCAGAACGCTGCTGCTCCATTGAAATGAATTGTGAAAAAAAACAGATGGACAAGCAGAGAAGATAATGAACAAGGAGAATGGAGTATTTAGAGAGTTGGAATACAAAGGGGTATAATGTACAAGTTATGCGACAGTTGCGCAATGCCCCCAGAGAAATTATTCCGACTGCTCAGACAGTCCAGGACCAGGAGAGAGTCTAAAAGTGAGTCCAAATTTTCAAGAATGAAATTAAGAAGGAAATTTGGAAGGTCCTCTCAAATGCAGCACTTGTTATTCAGTTGATTGTTAAAAGTGAAATTGCAAAGCTTTTGTTATCCAAAGAAAAGAAGGGATATGTACAAATCACACAAGAACCATACAGTCATAGAGTCAACCAGCACAGAAATAGATCCCTCAGTCCAATCAGTCCATGCCAAACATAATCCCAAATTAACCAAGTCCCACCTGCCCTGCTCCTGGCCCATATGCCTCCAAACCTTTCCGATTCATGGACTTATCCAAATGTCTTTTAAACACTGTAATTAGAACACAGCACAGTGAAGGCCCTTCAACCCTCAATGTTGTGCCCTCCTTTTATCCTACTTTAAAATCAAACTAATCTACATACCCTTCATTTTATATCATCCATGTGTCTATCCAAGAGTCACTTAAATGTCCCTGATGTCTCTGACTCCACTACCACTGCTGGCAGTGCATTCCATGCACCGACCACTCTCTGTGTAAAGAACCTACCTCTGACATCTACCCTAAACCTTCCTCCAATCACCTTAAAGTTATGCCCTTTCATGATAGCCATTTCTGCCCTGGGAAAATGTCTCTGCTTATTCACTCTATTTATGCTTTTCATCATCTTGTACACCTCTAACAAGTCACCTCTCATCCTTGTTGGCTGCAATGAGAAAAGCCTGAGCTCTCTGAACCGTTCTTCATAAGACCTGCCCTCCAGTCCAGGCAGCATCCTGGTAAATCTCCTCTTCACTGTCTCTAAAGCTTCCACATCCCTCCTATAATGAGGCGACCAGAACTGAACACAATATTCCAATTGTGTTCGAACCATGGCTTTATAGAGCTTCAGCATAACCTCACGGTTTTTAAGCTCAATTCTCCTGCTAATGAAAGCCAACACACCATACACCTTCTTAACAACCCTATCAACTTGGGTTTTAACTTTGAGGGATCTATGGACCCTAAGATCCCTGTGTTCCTCCACACTGCGAAGAATCCTGCCTTTAGCCCTGTAATCTGCATTCCAGTTTGACCTTCCAAAGTGAATCACTTCACACTTTTCCAGGTTGAATTCCATCTGCCACTTCTCAGCCCAGCTCTACATCCTGTCAATGTCCCATTGCAACCTACAACAGCCCTCCACACTATCCACAACTCCACCAACGTTCATGCCATCAGTAAACTTGCTATCCAACACTTCCACTTCCTCATCCAAGTCATTTATAAAAATCACAAAGAGCAGAGGTCCCAGAACAGATCCCTGCGGAATACCACTGGTCACCAAGTTCCAGGTTGAATACTTTCCATCAACAACCACCCTCTGTCTTCTATAGTCTAGCCAATTCTGGATCCAGACAGCCACATCTCCTTGTATCTGATGCCTCCTAACTTTCTGGAAGACCCTACCTTGGGGAACTTTATCAAACACTTTGCTAAAAGCCATATACAGAGGAACCTCGATTATCCGAAAGAGATGTAAGGTCCCGATAGCAACATTACATCAAAGCCGTGTTTCCAGTATTGATTGCAGCTTTTGTTTATAGTGATTAAACAGGCACCGTCTCCAAATGACTGACCTCCTGCCCCCTCTCTCCCCACACTTACCCTGGAGTTCTACAGAAGCATGTACCCTAAACCCCCCTCCCTAGGTAATCCAACATTGTCCTGTACAGGCTGAAGATGTTGGTGTGTGTGTGTGTGTGTGTGTGTGTGTGTGTATAGACTTACCCCACAAAGGCAGCAGCAGCAGTCTTGTTGTTGGTGTCCAGTCCACCTGCCCCAGAGAGGGGACAGGGATGGACAGGGTGGACAGGGGCGGGGTTGGGTGCAGGGGGAGCGGGACAGGGGCAGGGGTGGAGGGGTTTAGGGGGGCAGTGCCCAGGAGATGGGGGTTGGTATTAGACGGGGGCAGGGGGCAGTTGGAGGTGTTGGACAGGGTTGGGGGGGGGGGAGGTTGGACAGGGTGGGGGGGCGGTATTGGACAGGGTTGGGGGTGGGTGGGGGCAACGCTGAAGGCGGGGTCTCACGCACGGTGTGCTGCTGCAGTCTCCTAAATGGGGAGCAGACTTTAAAAACTCTGAGCCCCAGAGGAAAGGCATTTAATTGATTAACCAAATAATCAATTATCTGAATGAAATAGTGCCCGTCCATCTCGTTTGGATAATCGAGGTTCCTCTGTACATTTCATCCACTACTCTACTATCACCAATGTGTTTTGTCACATCCTCAAGGAATTCAGTAAGGTTTGTGAGATATGACCTGCCCCTCACAAAGCCACGCCAACTATCTCTAACCAAGCTACGCTTTTCAAAATAATCATAAATCCTATCTCTAATAATTTGCCCACCACCAACGTAAGACTGACTGGTCTGTAATTCTCAGGGTTATCCCTACTCCCTTTCTTGAACAAGTGAATAACATTTGCCACCCTCCAATCATCTGGCACTACTCCAGTGGACAGTAAGGATGCAAAGATCATCGCCAAAGGCTCAGCAATCTCTTCCTTCACTTCCTGTAGTAACCTTGGGTCAGGGCACCTTTTCAAAATTTCCAGCACATCCTCCTTTTTAACATAAATCTGTTCAAGCATATCAGCCTGTTTCACGCTGTCCTCACAATCGACAAGTTCCCTCTCACTAGTGAATAATGAAGCAAAGTATTCATTAAAGACCTCCCCTACCTCCTCTGACTCCAGGCACAGGTTCCCTTTATTATCCCTGATTCTAGCCATCCTCTTGTTCCTCAGCTAAGTGCAGAATGCCTTTGGGTTTTCCTCACTCCTACTGGCCAAGGCGTTTCATGTCTCCTTTGAGCTCTCCCAAGTCCATTTTTCAGTTTTTTCCTGATTACCTTGTTTGATCCTTGCTTCCTCAACCCTAAGTAAGCTTCCTTCTTCCTCTTGACGAGATGTTCCATATCCCTCGTCATCCAAGGTTCCTTCACCCTACCATCCCTTCCTTGCCTCAGTGGGACAAACCTGTCCAGCACTCGCAACAAGTGCTCCCTAAACAACCTCCACATTTCAGTCATGCATTTTCCTGAGAATATCGGTTCCCAATTTATGCTCCATAGTTTCTGTCTAATAGTATTGTACTTTCCCATACCACCTGGTCCTATCCCTCTCCATGACTATAGTAAAGGTCAGGGAGTTATGGTCACTATCACTGAAATGCTCTCCCAACAAGAGATCTGACACCTGACCTGGTTTGTTGCCAAGCGCCAAATCCAATATGGCCTCCCCCCTAGTCGGCCTATCTACATATTGAGTCAGGAACCTCTCCTGGACACACCTGACAAAATCTGCTCCATCCAAACTATTTGTACGAAGGAGGTTCCAATCAATATTAGGGAAATTAAAGTCACCCATGACAACAATCCTGTTACTTCTGCACCTTTCCAAAATCTGCCTCTCAATCTGCTCTTCCATGTCTCTGTTGCTATTGGGGGCCTAGAGAAAACTCCCAATAAAGTGACTGTTCCTTTCATGTTTCTGACTTCCATCCATAATGACTCAGTAAACAAACCCTCCTGGATAACCTCCCTTTCTGCAGTTGTTATACTATCCCTGTTTAGCAATGTCACTCCCCCACCTCTTTTACATTTCTCCTTTTGAAACATCTAACCCTGGAACATCCAACAACCATTCCTGCCCCTATGATAGCCACATCTCCGTAACGGCCACAACATCGTAGCTCCAAGTACCGATTCATGCTCTAAGTTCAACACCCTTATTCCCGACACTTATTGCGTTAAAATAGACACATTTCAATGCATTGCACTGATTGCAACTTTGCCCTATCAACTCTCTATCCTTCCTCACAGACTCTCTGCACGCTGCGTCTGCGTGTTCACCCATTCATCCCATTCTCTGATCCATAGCTCCATTTCCCATCCCCCTGCCAAACTAGTTTAAACTTTCCCAAAGAGATCTAGCAAAACTCCTGCCTCGGATATTGGTACCCCTCCAGTTCAGGTGCAACCCATCCTCCTTGTCCAAATCCCATCTTCCCCAGAAGGCAGTGTGATCATTCATGTCCTGCACAACTGCACTGTGGTCATGCATGTCCTGCACAACTGCAGTGAGATCATGGATACACTACATACTGCAGTGATTTATACATGTATTACACACCCATATGATCTCATGCACGCACTATACAACTGCAAAGATTAGATACATGGCTGCAGCGTGGTCCTCCATGAACTGCTCAACTGCAGAGGTTTATTCAAGTACTACACAACTTCAGTGATCTCATGCACATACTGGACAGCCACCACATGGTCATTTTTAACTGAAAAACCACATTGAGGCCTTGTGTGAACTGCACAGCTGCATTGAGGCCATGCATATACTGCATGGCTGCAGTGATCTCATGTGTGTACTGCACAGCTGCAGCTGAAGCAGACTGCAAGTCAATTTGCAGTGAGCTAACCCTGAGACTGACCACCAGCTGGACCCAGAAGATCTAGGACTGTCTACAAGCCAGTTGAAAACTGGGTAATACATAGATCCATTCAAAAGGAGGAAGCATAAAATCCTGAGGAAAATCTCTCCAATGAAGAAACGTTTCATAAAATTTCACTTCAGACCAGTCACATTCTGAATTCATTATTATGAACATAATTTGTCTATTTGTTGTAACCTGTTGCCTAGTTTCTTGGGGATAATGTGATCTGCAGGTGGACCTCCTACTCCCACATGAAGTATTAATATATTAATCTGTTAGATTAACATCTCGATATACAATATAGGCTGAGTCAACAGCCCCCACTGTAGCTTTTGTACAAACTACAAACAAAATCTTGTGGAGTGGCTCTGGTGGTTTTTATAGAGAATGTCAAGTTCCCAGCAAGAGATATAAACAGGATAGGATCGACTGATACTTTGCTACACAGCCTCTGATTTTCTGCCCATTTGTAATAATGAGGCGATTAGTACTGATAGGAAATAGACAGTAACTCTCTTGCCATTTTGATAGATTAAATCACTGGACAAACCAACCAGTTAATTGAGTATTCCTTACCTTATCTGAATATATTGACATGCGTGTGGTCAAGCCAATGACAGGAATTCGGTAGAAGCCAGCTGTATAAGACACCGGAGTAGGGGTGAGGTGGTCACTTGGGCCGGGTGGGTGACTCACCAATATCGCGTACACCTGGGAAGAAAGAACCACACACAGTGATGTGAAACATCCAGGAACTAACATTCGTCCAACATCACAACACCAGTGCCTTGCAGAGCTCTCATCCTACCAAACTAAAAAAAAGCAGTAATCAGGGTCTCAGTCACTGTTCCTCCTCTCTCTGTCACCCATTTCATCAATTCTTCCCAATCCCCAGTTAGTAACATCCTTTCCCCATTATGGCAACACTGGCTGGCTCTCACCCCATCACTTACCCAGTTGTCAGTGCTACATTACCTTTTCCACTCCTCACTGTCAACTAAAATTACCGAGAATTTACAAAGAAATGTAATTTTACCTGCTTGGTCTCTGCCATTGTCAGCCTATGCAAGACTCCTTCTACATAAATTATTTTTTCTTACCTGCCCTCTTTCTGTTCTCTCTCTCTTTCTCTCTCTCACACGTGAGTATCAAACCTCTGTTTAAATGCACTGATGCCGCCTGGTGTATTGACTCAAGTTGACAGTGAGTTGTACATTCTAGCCACCCTGTGTAAAAACATTCCTCCAAAGCTACAGGCAATCGACAGGTGAATGTCTTACAAAGTTCTCCCCAGTTTTCTAACCATCATCCCTCAAACCATCTCACTGAAACAGATTGCCTAAATCTTAGGTGGCACAGTGGGTCAGTGGTTAGCACTGTTGCCTCTCCCCTCAGGTGACTGTCAGTATGGAGTTTGTACATTCTCCCCATGTCTGTGTGGGTTTCCTCCCATTGTCTAAAGATGTGCCGGTCAGGTGAATTGGCCATGCTAAATTGCCCGTAGTGTTAGTGCATTAGCCAAAGGGAAATAGGTCTGGGTGGGTTACTCTTCAGAGGTTTGGTGTGGACTTGTTGGGCTGAAGGGCCTGTTTCCACACTGTAGGGAATGTAATCTATTTGTCGGAGTTTGCTCAGCATAAGTTGACTATAAAATGAGTTGTCCAATAATCTTAAGAATTACTGTATAAATGCAAGTCTTTCTTTTGATCTTTTACATATGCACCTCATTCCGTGTTGCTCACAAGTTGAAACAGTCTCTGCACAATCTGGTGGGGTATAACTGTTATGTCACGAGGTAAACCCCTCCGCTAATTTAAATCAGTCACACAGAAAAGCTCACCTCACCTCATAATCTGTAAAAATATGATTGACAAAGAACTACCAAAACTGAAAAATGTGTTGCTGGAAAAGCGCAGCAGGTCAGGCACATCCAAGGAGCAGGAGAATCGACGTTTTGGGCATGAGCCCTTCTTCAGGAAAGGGCATTTCCTGAAGAAGGGCTCATGCCCGCAACGTCGATTCTCCTGCTCCATGGATGCTGCCTGACCTGCTGCGCTTTTCCAGCAACGCATTTTTCAGCCCTGATCTCCAGCATCTGCAGTCCTCACTTTCTCCTGAAGAACTACCAAATCCCACTATTTAAAAAGAATTAACAATTTATTCTTTAATTCCAAGAGAAAAAGAGAAGATTAAACAACTATCTACACTGTAATCCTCCTTTGTCTTATCGATTTATCTACCTCCCACTCTACAACAACATACCAATCCAATAAAATCCCCTGATTAAGTTTTACAAAATAATTCAAAATTTCAAAACCAGCCAGCTGTCAGTCTTCCCTTTGTACATTCCTCTGTAGATTTTCCTGAGTTGTCTTCGGTTTTCTGCAAAGTGAGTGTCTCTGCAGGCAGTCTATTTGTTGGTGCTCTCTTCCACTCTGGCTAACTGTTCAAAATGCTCAATTTTTATACCCCAAAACACCAGATTGTCTCATTGGTTTAATGTCGTCAAAACAGTAAAATTCGAGTTCAATTGGATTTTGATGTGTTGGGGCATAATTTAAATTAATTGACTGAATTCAAATTTGTTGTATACCATTGCAACTCATCTCAGCTATTTTTTTCACATCTAAATGTTACATTTCTAAAATTTTCAGCACACCCTGTGCCTTTCTAGGTCCATGCCAGCTTCCACACTCTCTTAATGATACAGTACACATCTACAACTTCATAACACAACATTCCACAAAAGTTAACATACAGTTGAGGGAATTAAGCAATCCCACAACCTACTGGATCAGATCCACGTTTTTCATTCCTACTGCTTTTTATAGTCCAAGGACACCCAGATCTCCCAAAACAGCAAATTTCAGTTTGTCATAATTTAGATTAGATTAGACTTACAGTGTGGAAACAGGCCCTTCGGCCCAACAAGTCCACACCGACCCGCCGAAGCGCAACCCACCCATACCCCTACATTTACCCCTTAACTAACACTATGGGCAATTTAGCATGGCCAATTCACCTGACCCACACATCTTTGGACTGTGGGAGGAAACTGGAGCACCCGGAGGAAACCCACGCAGACACGGGGAGAACGTGCAAACTCCACACAGTCAGTCGCCTGAGTCGGGAATTGAACCCAGGTCTCAGGCGCTGTGAGGCAGCAGTGCCGCCCACTGTGCCACCGTGCCGCCCACTGTGCCACCGTGCCGCCCACTGTGCCACCGTGCCGCCCACTGTGCCACCGTGCTTTTATATTGTTCCTGCTAAAGTTAATAAGTATATACTTTCCCCATTCTACTTTGCCTGCTATCTCCATCCTATCTACGTGACCTGCCTGTGTTCTTCTTCACTCTCTATATCCTCCTCATGGGTTACATTCCCAATAAGATTCGTACCATCAGCAAACCCAGATGCAATATATTCAGTCTTGCCATCTTAGTCATTAATATAGATAATAAATAGTAATAGCTGAAAATGTGTTGCTGGTTAAAGCACAGCAGGTTAGGCAGCATCCAAGGAATAGGAAATTCGACGTTTCGGGCATAAGCCCTTCATCAGGAGGGCTTATGCTGGAAACGTCGAATTTCCTGTTCCTTGGATGCTGCCTAACCTGCTGTGCTTTAACCAGCAACACATTTTCAGCTGTGATCTCCAGCACCTGCAGACCTCATTTTTCACCCGAATAAATAGTAATAGTCTGTCAACCCAGAGCTGTCTCACTTATTCTAATCTCTGCTTCGTTGACATGATCTAATCTTTAAGGCATGTCAAAGTTTTACTCCTAACTTTATGAGTCTCTCTCTTGTGCAATGACTACATGTGCACCACCTTACCGAATTTTTTTTTTGGAAATCCAAATATATTACATTCATTAGTCCACCTTTATCTACCCAGCTAAATTATAGGTGAATGTCTTACATAGTGATTGGAGCCAGGCGGACTTTATTAACTATGAGATTTTTGATTGCGGTTGTTAACCTGGACAAATCAGGAAAGCCTTTGCTGACCAATATAGCCAGATAAAAAAAAGAAAAGAAAAAAAAAACCAGAAGAAGCACTACACAGTTAGGCGGTAGGGTGGGCGTAAGGAAAAAATATGTACATAACCAGAGGAAAAAACAATTAACCAGGAGAAGCAATGCTCACTCTAGGCTTTGCTTACCACGGGTTTATTGGCCGCACGGGTGTCTTTTCTGGTGGTGGAAATGTTAATAAAAATTATTTTCACTTGGTGTTTTTCACCATACCTTGCACCTACCCACACATAAACATGAGTGCTGAGCACTACTGTTGTATGGCAATAGGGGATAAAAAAAGAAACAAAAAAATAACCAAGAGATTACAATTTCCTCAGTTGAGGACTGGTCTGAGCTGACTGACCACAGCCAGTGTACTATGCACTAGTAAATAACGGGTGACTTGGTGACGGGACACCAGCCGCTGTGCAGTGATTTCAGTGATGGTAGGAGAAAACAGGATGGGCCTGAAGAACATTCGCTTGCAACAGTTATCATGGAGTTGGGGTATGAATTTCTGGCATCATGCCTCTACTTGGGAATCTTGACTCTCAATTGACCCTGCTGTCGAAGTATGTGGGAGGAGTGTGATACTTCTTCTGGGTCAGATGAAAAGCAATGAGTAATCCTTCTGACTGGGTGTGGACCTGCATTTTCGGTTGTAAGGGGCTTAACTTTCCAGAGGCACCAGACACTAAAACCTTCCAAGAGTTGGTTAAGGAATATTACGATCCCAAACCTCCTCTAATCCTGAGACGCTATTGGGTTCTATTCAGCATTTAGAGACCCAGTGGAATCCATACTGGGATTTTTGTCGAGGTTACAGTGATTGGCTGATGCATGTGATTTTGGGTTAACCCTGAATGAGATACTGAGAGACCGTTTGGTCTGTGGGAATAACCATGTAACTATGGGGATTTTAAGCAAATTATAAACCACTTCCCACAGCTGGGTAAATACCCGATCCCTTGCATTGAGGATTGTACAGAAAGTTGGTGGAGGGGCTGTCCATGACGAAGCTGGACATGAGCCACGTCTACCTGAACCTGCGACTACATGAGGATCCCAGAAGTAAGCTACAATTATAACCCATAATAGTTTATATCAATATAGACTGCCATTCAGGGTATCATCAGCCTGTACTCCTTTTCAGTGGATCCTGGAGAACATTTTACAAGGGCTAACCAATGTTGCCATTTATCTGAATGACATACTAATAACAGGGAAGACCAATAAAGATCACTTGGAGAACCTGGATGTAGTGCTTAAGGATTTCCCCCCGGCGGATGTACGCCTTAGAATGGAACGATTGTGTTCCATGCGCCAAAGTGGCTTACTTGGGTGACAGAATAGACAAAACCAGGTCACATTCATTTGAAGAGAAAGTGACAGCGATCAAAAGAGCTTTGATCACTCTCACATCTGTACCTGAGCTTTCCTTGGGTTGATGAATTCACATGTAACCTGGCCTCATCATGGCACCCGTATACCTGCTATTGCAAAAGGGTCAGCCTTGGAAATGGTTACAAAGCCAAGAAGCAGCTTTTAGGAAAGTGAAAAAGCAGCTATCGCTATCTAAGGTGTTGGCCCACTATGATCCGAAGCGTGAAATAGTGCTGACATGCCCGTACGGTATTGGGGTACTGTTGGCTCACCAGTGGCCACAAGGACAGGAATGCCCAATAGCGTAATCTTCCTGGACTTTGACTGATGCTGAATGCAAGCATGCTCAGATAGAGGAGGAAGGTTTGGTGGTTATCTTTGATGTAAGGAAGTGTAGTGATTGGAACAGGGTGAACCTCGTTAACTATGAGGCTCTTGATTTGGGTTGTTAACCTGGGACAATCAAGAAAGCCTTGGCTCACCATATAAGCAAGAGATTTACGTTAGAGCCCAGGTGTCTTGGAGAAGGAGCACGTGGTCTCCACCAACACCCTGGAGTTGTTCAGGGAGAGGTGGGTGCCGCAGGGAGTGGAGTGCATCATTTCCCCCTCCATCTCTATTTTGATTTAGTCCCTGCCCTCCCCTCCACTGTTTGATCACACAGCATTGCCCTTTGATGTGAAGGGCACTGCTTGTCACTGACTACCCGGGTGTTTTCCTTTCTTCCTGGTGGTGGAAACTGAATAAAGATTCATGCACCTTGTGTCTTTCACTGTGTCTCACACCTGCACACACACAACATGGGTGCTGGGGAAAAAAATAAGTACTATGAGGGTAAAAAGAAAAGAAACAAAAGAGAAAAAAAAGAAAAAGAAAAAAAACCCAGGAGATTTACGTTAGAGAAGGAGTACGTGGTGTCCACCAACACCCTGGAGTTGTTCAGGAAGAGGTGGGCACCGTAGGGAGTGGAGTGCATTATTTCCCCCTCCAACTCTATTTTGATTTAATCCCTGCCCTCCCCTTCACTAAAAAAACTAAAAAATATAACCACGAGATTGGAACCTCCTCACTTGAGGACTGACTCTGAGCTGACTGGCCACGGCCAGTGTACTGTGCACGAGTAAATAAAGGGTAACTTGGTGACAGGACACCAGCCTCTGTTCAGTGACTTCAGGCAAATAAGTAACAACAGTAGGTCGCCCAGCCCTTTGACCCTGTTCCGTTATTCAGCAAGATGGTGCCTGATCTGATTTTAACCTCAATTCTACATTTCTGTAGACCGCCGATAATCTTTCATCTCCTTGGTAATCAAGAATCTATTGATTTTTGTCTTTTGAAATTTTAAAATTTGAAAACTCACAACCTTCTGAGAAAAAAAATGCCTCCCATCTCTATCTTGAGTGGGTGACACCATCTTTGATACTCTAACCCCTAGTTCTAGATTCTCCCATCCGTTAGGCATCCAGCCAATCAGGCCCCTCAGGATCTGATATCTTTCAATTAAGTCACCTCTAACTTTTCTAAACTCCTGAGGATATCGGCCTAGACTGTCTAGCTTTCCTTCAGAAGGTAAACCACTCATTCTAGATAGTATTCTGGTAAACATTATCTGAACTGCTTCCAATGCATTAACATTTTTCTCTAAAATATATTGCTGAGCAGTACTGTACACGGTACTTTAGATGTGGTCTCACCAATGCCCTGCGTAACTGAAAAATAACATCCTTATTATTACATCCAACTTTTATTACAATAAAACATAATGTCCTATTTTCATAACCTCCACTGCTGCCCTTTGTCTAGCTTGTGCGTTACCTCCTCAAAGAATTCTAACAGCTTTGTCAGGCATGATCTCCCCTTACAAAGCTATGCTGACTCAGTAGTAGTTTACTATGTACTTCCAATTACTCGCAATCCCATTGTGTTTTAGGAAAATATTGAATCATCCGTTGGCAGCTTATTGGATGGTTTTGCTGCAGAGTGTGTGCTGTGATGGCTGCATAAAAATCATTGTGGCTGATTTTAAACGCAAGGTGTTTCTGTTTGTCTCATGTGTTTAATTTATGCCTGCAGTGTGGTAGCCCCATTCCCCTCTTCACTTAACACTACAGGCAATTTAGTGCACATCTTTGGACTGTGGGAGGAAACCAGAGCAAAGTCACACAGACACGGGGAGAATGTGTAAACTCCACACAGTCAGTCGCCTGAGTTGGGAATTGAACCCAGGTCTCTGGTGCTATGAGGCAGCAGTGCTAACCACTGTGCCACCCCTATGTTTGGTTTTCTGTTCTGGAGCCAATTCATTACCACCAACACTAACAGCTTTTATTTTCCATAATAAACTTTAATGTGGCACATTATCAAATACCTTCTGGAAACCTAAGCACACACATCCACTGGTTCCCTTCACCTGCTCAACAAATTCCTTCTTCAAAAAGCTCAGTGAGGGACAGGTAGTGTTGAGGAACTTGGAGAGGCTGAGAGGGTGAGCAAAGAAGAGGCAGATGGAATACAGTATCAGGAAGTGTGACATTATACACTTTGATCAGAAGAATAGACGTACAGACTATGTTTTAAATGGGGGAATAGCTTCAAAAATCTGAAGCACAAAGAGGCTTAGGAGTCCTGGTTCAGGATTCTCTTAAGGTTAACAAGCTGGTTCATTTGGAGGTGAGGATGGCAATTGTAATGTAAGCATTCATTTCAAGAGGGCTAGAAGAGAGATGCACTGTTGAGGCTGTATAACGCTCTGGTGAGACCACATTTGGAATACTGGAGTCAAGATTAGAGTGGTGCTAGAAAAGCACAGCAGGTCAGGCAGCATCCGAGGAGCAGGAAAATCAATGTTTCAGGCAAAAGTCCTTCATCAGGAATGAGGCTGGGAACCTTGGGGGTTGAGAGAAAAATGGGAGAGGGGTGGGGGGATGAGGGGAAGGTAGCTGAGAGTGCGATAGGTGGATGGAGATGGGGTAAAGGTGATAGGTCAGAGGGGAGGGTGAAGTGGATAGGTGGGAAGGAAGATGGGACAGGTGATGAGGATGGTGCTGAGCTGGAAAGTTGGAAGTGGGGTAAGATGGGTGTGGTGGGGTGAGGAGAAATGAGGAAACTGGTGAAATCCACATTGATGCTGTGGGTTGAAGGGTCCTGAGGCAGAAGACGAGGTGTTCTTCCTCCAGGCATCGGGTGGTGAGGGAGCGGAGGTGGAGGAGGCTGAAGTCCTGCATGTCCTAGGCAGCGTGGGAGGGGGAGTTGAAATGTTTGGACGCAGGGCGGTGGGGTTAATTGGTGCGGGTAAACCAGAGATGTTGTCTGAAGCGCTCTGCAAGGAGACATTTGGAAGATTGTCAACATTTTTGGGCCCTGTATGTGAAAAAGGATGTGCTGGCACTGAAGGGGGCCCAGAGAAGGTTTACAAGGATAATCCTAAGGATTAAGGGCTTGTAATATGAGAAGTGGTTGAGAACTCTGGGTGTGTATTTGATGGAGGATGACGGAGGATCTGATTGGAACTTACAGAATACTGAGAGGCCTGGCGAGAGTGGACATGGAGAAGATGTTTCCACCAGTAGGAGAGACTAGAACCCAAAAGGCACAGCTTCAGAGTGGAAGGGCAACCCTTTAGAACTGAGATGGGAAGCAATTTCTTCATCCAGAAGGTGGTGAATCTGTGAAACTCTCTTCTGCAGAGGGCTGTGGAGACCAAGCCATTGAATGTATTTAAATCAAGCTTAGATAGGTTTTTGACTGGTATGGAGATCAATGGTTACGGGGAGAAGGCAGGTGAATGGGGTTGGAAAACGTATTAGGAGAAAGTGGGGACTGCAGATGCTGGAGATCAGAGTCGAGAGGTGGTGCTGAAAAAGCACAGCAGGTCAGGTAGCATCTGAGGAGCAGGAGAATTGACGTTTTGGTCATAAGCCCTTCATCAGGAATGAGGCTTGTGGGTCAGGGCTGAGAGAGAAATTGAAGTGGGGGGTGGGGTTTGGGGGGAGGTAGCTGGGAAAGTGATAAGTAGATGGGGTAAGGGAGAAAGTGATAGATCAGAGGGGGCAGTGGTGGACAAGTCCGGAGTTGGAGGCTTGGGACTGGGATAGTGTGGGGGAAGGGGAAATGAGGAAGCCTCCATTTATCCCATGTGGTTGTGAGGTTCAAAGGCAGAATGTGAAGCGTTCCTCCTCCAGGCTTCAGGTGATAACAGTTTGGCAGTGGAGGAGGCCCGGGACCTGCAACTCCTTGAGAAATGTATCAGCCATGATAGAATGGTGGAGCAATTTTGATGGGCAGAATGGCCTAATTATGCTCCAATATCTTATGTTCTTTAAACTCCAATAAATTAGTTAACCATGACTTCCCTTTGACAAAATCATTCAGACTCTGCCTTATCACCTTGAACATATCCAAGTGCCCTGTTTTAATGTCTTTAATAATAACTTCCAACATTTTCTCTCTGACAGATGTTCAGCTAACTGGCCTGTAGCTTCCTGCTTTCTGCTGCCTTCTCTTTTTGAATAAAGGAATCGTCAAAAACGGAAGCAGATTGGCCAAACTCTATTTCCCTTTCATAAAACAAAGTTATGTCTGCTGTGCATGTTATGATTTTCAAAATACATTGCTAACATTTAATCAATAATGAATTCCAACATACTCTCAATGACTGATATCAGCCTGATTGATCCATCATTCCCTACATCCCTTTCCCCACTTTTTTTCAGGAACAGCGTTACATTTGCTAACTTCCAATCTTCCAGTTCAGAATCTGGAAAATGTTACAAGATCAGACCCTGTGCTCAGTGTCTCAGTTTGCCCATTGTTTTATTAGGAGGAGAAAGTGAGGTCTGCAGATGCTAGAGATTAGAGCTGAAAATGTGTTGCTGGCAAAGCGCAGCAGGTCAGGCAGCATCCAAGGAGCAGGAAATACGAAGTTTCGGGCATAAGCCCTTCATCAGGAATGAGGAAAGTGTGTCCAGCAGGCTAAGATAAAAGGTATTTTAACACATTTTCAACACATTTTCAGCATTGTTTTATTACCCTGGAATGTAGGCATCAGTTCCAGCTGTTTGGTAGGCTTCTACTTTTGAGTTCCTCACTATCAATCATCACTCAGTTCCCCACTAATTTTGGTATTGTTTTTGTGCCTTCTTCTAAGAAATAGAAAATAAAAGAGAGTAAAGGTAGTGCCATCACTGGCCCATTGGTCTGCTCTCTTATTAGAGACAAACAATTGGTGGTGGATTAACTTGAAGGTCACATGCTTCATGTGATTGGATAGGTTGAGAAGGAGACCCCTTCATGGTAACCCCAGCTGCTGTGGGAACTGAACCTGTGCAACTTCCACCTCCCAGCACTTAAAACAGCCATCTAGCCAACTGAGCTAACCACCCCTCAATAACAGAGGCATGGGCTGTGATGAGTGTTTTAGAATATTGGGCAAATTTTAGAGGGAATGTGAGGAAATTTTTTTGAACAGCAAGTGACAAGAGTCTGGACCATGCAGATGAGGCTTTGGGCCAAGTGCGAGACAACAGGATTCAAATAATTAGGTGCTTGTTTTTGACTGGTGCAGACTCAATGGACTGGATCGGGTGTTTTCTGCACTGTAGACCTCTACAAAGATTAGGGAAGTCAAGGTCTCAAGATATAGGCTGTGATTAGATTAGATTAGATTACTTACAGTGTGGAAACAGGCCCTTCGGCCCATCAAGTCCACACCGACCCGCCGAAGCGCAACCCACCCATACCCCTACCCCTACATATACCCCTTACCTAACACTATGGGCAATTTAGCATGGCCAATTCACCTGACCCGCACATCTTTGGACTGTGGGAGGAAACCGGAGCACCCGGAGGAAACCCACGCAGACACGGGGAGAACGTGCAAACTCCACACAGTCAGTCGCCTGAGGTGGGAATTGAACCCAGGTCCCTGGCGCTGTGAGGCAGCAGTGCTAACCACTGTGCCACCGTGCTGCCCGTGATGGGGTCAGGGGATCCAGGGGATGGGCTGTGATGGGGTCAGGGGGCGGGGGATGCGCTGTGATCAGATCAGGGGGTCAGGTGATAGGCTGTGATGGGGTCGGGGGGTTGGGGATGGGCTGTGATCAGATCAGGGGGTCAGGGGATGGGCTGTGATCAGTTCGGGGGGGCCGGGGATAGGCTGTGATGGGGTCAGGGGGTCAGGGAGTCAGGGGATGGGCTGTAATGGGGTCAGGGGGTTGGGGGAATGGGCTGTGATCAAATCAGGAGGTCAGGGGATGGGCTGTGATGAGTTCAGGGATCAGAAGGTCAGGGGATGGGTTGTGATGGGGTGAGGTCATGGGCTGTGATGGGGTCAGGGTTGGGGAAGGGACTGCGATGGGGTCAGTGTTGGGAGATGATCCATGATGGAGTCAGGGATCAGGGGATGTGCCATGATGGGGTTGGGGGTCAGGGGATGGTTTGTGATAGAGTCAGGTGGTTGGGCTGTGATGGGGTCATGGACTGTGACAGAATTAGGGGATTGGGGGATGGGCCATGATGGGATCGGGTGTTGAGGGTTGGGTTGTGCTGTGGTGAGGGCAATTTCCTATGAGCCAAAATGATTTCTGTTTGGGCTTGACTTTTTCCATTATGTGGCAGCGACAGATAAATGAATCTGGACTGAGAGGTCTGCACTGTATCAGCAGCACGCAGTTACGTCCTCATGAAATGACTCAGATTTCTGAGGTTTGGAATATTGCAGTAAAATTGCTTATAATATAATTTGGTTTAAGGAGCATTTAATATCAGAAGGTTGATACACTCAAGAGGCCCATTAGGTCAATAATACTATCAACAAAAGGTAGCAATTACTGACAAAGGAGGAGCCCGATCTGTGAGACTTGCGAAGCTGCAATACTCACACAAATACTTTTATCAACTTGTGAGAGGTCAGCCCTCTACACAAGCAGCGCTCCTCCAAATTAAGTGTTCCAGGAACCTAACTTTAGGAAATTAAGCTGATCCTGCCCAGAATCTGCTCTCTGAAGAAAATGTACAGTCATTAAATCTGACCTGCTGGTACCTCCACTGCTATTTCGGGGACACTTGTTGCAAATATCTCTGTTTTGGCTCCATAACCTAAAGAAGACTTTCCCAATAACGCACGCTTGGCTTCAGTGGGAAGGGGAAGTTCAGGAAACAAATTCAGAAACAACTATTCAGAATCTGAAAAGAGAAATGGCAAGTGTGTGTTTTTGTGAAAAAACCAAATTGAAACCTGAGAAAAATGTTGGGTGGGATTTCCAGAATATTTCCAGTGTTTCAGATTCTACAGTGCTCTTTGCATTTCAGCGACATGGACATGACAACACAAAGAAAAAAATAGTCATTGCAGGATTCAGCATCACTGCCAACAAGGGATCAGAGAAGGGATCCTATGTGTGTATGTTTGTTAGTTGTTGTACCTATCTATGTACACATGATGGTATACGATGCAGATAGGTGTCGACATCAGTATATGATGTTATTCAATCTGTGTGGTCTGTAAAACATGCACAATTACACTTCAGTACAGCACATCAGAAGGCTCACTCAGTGTCAGTTAACGTCTTCCTGAAGAAATTCTTTTTATTCCCTTATTGAATTTGAACTTGGTCAGAATTTATTTTCCTCTCACTCGTTGGCCTAAGAGTCAGGCACACTGCTATGTGTCTGCAGTCACATGTAGGCCAGACTGGGTAGGGACAGCAGATTTCCATCCTACAGAGAGCAAAATGATTTTTTTACAACAATTGAATGCAGTTACATGGTTGCCATTGGCTAGTTTTTTTTATTCTAGATTTTTAATTAAATTTAAATTTCATGAACTGCCAATGTGTGGTTCAAACCAATGTGCCCAGGACTTAGGTCTGGGGCACTCTATTACTGAATCATTGAATCCCTACAATGTGGAAGCAGGCTTTTTGGCCCATCGATTCCACACTGACCCTCTGTGGAGCATCCCACCCAGCATCACCTCCTCCCCTATCCCTGTAACCCTGCATTTCCCATAGACAATCCGCCTAGCCTGCACATCTTTGGACTGTGGGAGGAAACCAGAGCACCCAGAGGAAACCCACGCAAACACAGGGAGAACGTGCAAACTCCACACAGTTGCCCTAGGATGGAATCGAACCCAGGTCATACAGTCATAGAGTCATAGAGATGTACAGCATGGAAACAGACTCTTCGGTCCAACCCATCCATGCTAACCAAATATCCCAACCCGATCTAGTCCCACCTGCCAGCAACCGACCCATATCCCTCCAAACCCTTCCTATTCATATATCCATCCAAATGCCTTTTAAATGTTGTAATTGCACCAGCCTCCATCACTTCCTCTGGCAGCTCATTCCATACGCATACCACCCTCTGCGTAAAAAAGTTGCCCCTTAGGTCTCTTTTATATCTTTCCCCTCTCACCCTAAACCTATGCCCTCTAGTTCTGGATTCCCCTAACTCAGGGAAAAGACTTTGTCTATTTATCCTATCATGTCCCTCATGATTTTGTAAACCTCGATAAGGTCACCCCTCAGCCTCCGACGCTCCAAGGAAAACAGCCCCAGCCTGTTCACCGTCCCTGTCACTGTGAGGCAACAGTGCTAATCAGTGAGTCACCATGCCATCCTCACCCCTTCTCCCCAATCCCCCATCATCCAAAGACAGTACCACTACACCATTAGATCCCCTAGAAAAGCATTTACTTAATATTTCAGAGCATGAGCAGATCTGAATATACTGCAGAATCCAGAAATAGCTTCATACAATTTGCAAATATAAAATTAAACTGAGGCAATCAGATCTGCTTTAAGCCATGGAACTAGGTATGCATAGTTCCAAGCTACTGTAATATGTCTGGCATGGAGGTCAAAAAAGGCAGAGTTTATTCAACACTGCCCCGAACTGGTGCCAAATTGTCTCTGTTTCCTGAAAGCTGTAAAAAGATCTTGTATTTCTTATCTGTAATGGAGTCTGTGGGCTGAGCCTATCACGTCTCCTCAAACACACGCTGAGACTAACTAGCTCCTGCCACCTTCCAATGGCAGTGCTGCATGATCATTATTTATAGAAAAACTGAAGATGTCCCAGAAAATAACAAGCCTCCTTTTCCTTCTTGTCTTCTGCCAAGGGCTACCATACTGCAGGCATAAATTAAACACATTTAACAAAGAGACAAAGAGAAACACCTTGCGTTTAAAATCAGCCACAATGATTTTTATGCAGCCATCACAGCACACACTCTGCAGCAAAACCATCCAATAAGCTGCCAACGGATGATTCAATATTTTCCTAAAACACAATGGGATTGCGAGCAATTGGAAGTACATAGTAAACTACTACTGAGTCAGCATAGCTTTGTAAGGGGAGATCATGCCTGACAAAGCTGTTAGAATTCTTTGAGGAGGTAACGCACAAGCTAGACAAAGGGCAGCAGTGGAGGTGACCTATATGGGGTGGCACGGTGGTACAGTGGTTAGCACTGCTGCCTCACAGCGCCAGAGACCCGGGTTCAATTCCCGACTCAGGCGACTGACTGACGTTCTCCCCGTGTCTGCGTGGGTTTCCTCCGGGTGCTCCGGTTTCCTCCCACAGTCCAAAGATGTGCAGGTTAGGTGAATTGGCCATGCTAAATTGCCCGTAGTGTTAGGGGAATGGGTGGGTTGCACTTTGGCGGGTCAGTGTGAACTTGTTGGGCTGAAGGGCCTGTTTCCACACTGTAAGTAATCTAATATGGATTTCTAAAAGGCTTTGACAAGGGGCTGCTAAATAAGATAAGATCCCCATGGTATGAGAGGCTTGGTATTGGAATGGATTATGGTCTCTGGCAGAAGGCAGAGAGTGCAGATAAAAGGGTCTTTTTCAGGATGGCAGCTCTGGGTCAGTGTTGGAACAGTCACAACTATTCACATTATACATCAATGACCTAAACAAAGTAACCGAGGGCTTGTTGCTCAGTGTGATACAAAGATAGATGGAGGGACAGGTAATGCTGAGGAAGTAGAGAAGCTGTAGAAGGATTTGGATGGTCAGGAGAGTGGGCAAAGAAGTGACAGATGGAATACAATGTGGGGTAGTGTGAGATTGTGCACTTTGGTAGAAAGAATAGAGACATAGACTATTATCTAAATGGGGAAAGGCTTCAGAAATTTGAAGCAAAGGATCTTAGGGCTCCGAGTTTGGGATTCTCTTAAGGTTAACATGCAAGTTCAATTGGCAGTTAGGAAGGCAAGTGTGCAGTGTTACCATTCATTTCAACAGGGCTAGAACACAAGAGCAGAAATGTATTGCTGAGGCTGTATAAGACTCTGGTCACACTGCATTTGGAATATTGTCAGTAGTTCCGGACCCATATATAAGGAAGGATGTGCTGACCTTAGGGGGGGTCCAGAGGCAGTTTGCAAGAATGATCCTGGGAATGAAGGGCTTGTCATATGAAAAGAAGTTGAAGATCTGGATCTGTACTTGTTGGAGTTTAAAAGGATGAGGAGGAATCAGTTAACTTATAGTTAACTGAAAGACCTGAATTGAATGGACGTGGAGAAAATGTTTCCACTATGAGAAGAGTCTAGGACCCAAGGGCACAGACTCAGAATGAAAGAACAGCCACATAAAACATGAGATAAGGGGGAATGGGTAATCTGTGCAACTCATAGCCGCAGTGAGCTGTGGAAGGCAAGTCATCGAGTGTATTTAAGACAGAGATAGATAGGTTATTGGTTAATAAGAAGATAAAAAGTTTTAGGGAGAAGACAGAAGAACGGGGTTGAGCCACAATCGAATGGTGGAGCAGGATAGATCACCTGAGTGGCCTAATTCAGCTACTATTTCTTTGGTTCTGTGGTGGTCACATGATAGTCATATGGTGTTCTTTTGGCTACCTCTCCAATGTACTTCAGTGGCTGTAACGTGCTTTGGGACATTTTGAGGTTTTGCAAGGTGGAGGAAGGGAGAATAGGGAATGGTTGGAAATTGGTAATGGCATCCAGTGGAACGCTCTGAAGCCATGAGGACATGGTTTCAAATTGCATCAAGGCAGCTGGTGGAATTTGAGTTCATTTAACAAATCGGGAAGCTGAGTTCAGTCATGGTGACCATGACAACTATCAACAATTATTGTACCAACCCATCTGGATCACTAATGTCTTTGAAAAAAGGAAATCTACCATCCTCACCCAGTCTGACCTATAAATGAGTCCAGACCCATAGCAATGTGTTAACTGTCTGGAATAGCTGAGGAAATCACTCAGTTCAGCGGTGATTAGGATGGGCAACAAATGTTGGAATTCCTGGTGATGACCATATCCCAGGGTGCAAATCAAAACCTATGGAAATGCAAGAGTCTCTGTCTCCTATTGATCTTCACAATGGGAAGCTGTTACATATCTGGGTAAGGAGCCTAATTCTGGGGAAGTGAGCATGAAATCTTGGGGAGTAGAGCAGTGCTCAATTGTCCAAACTGCTGTCCTTCAAATGTGATGCTAAGTCAACATCCCGTCTTCCATCTCAGATTGATGCAGAAGATCCCATGTCTCAGGTATCCTGACCAATAAATGTCCCTTAGCCACCATCCCTCAAACATGACATATGACATTGATCTTTGTGGGAGTTTGCTGTGCACAAATTTGGCTGCTTCAGTTCCTACACCGTGACTATGCCTCAATGATTCTATATTGGCTGTAAAATGTTTGGAACAGTCTGAAGTGATGATGGATATTCTGTCTCTTCCTTTTAATCTGGTGAATGCTCTTCATGGGTGAAATGCCGGAAGAGCCCCTGTACTCTGCTCTCCCCCAAAAACCTTTACAACATCCAGCAGCAAGCCTGCGGAGGTTCAGTAGTTAGTAAGAGGCTTAGCAATATATGTCTGGCTGCAGGGAGCATTCATCCTCCACGCAGTAGAGTGTGGGTGGACTCTGGCTGCTTCCAATTCAATAGCCGCTCTCAGCCACAGGGAGCAGTGAGGTACCAGACACTTCTCCAGAGAGGTACCCAGAACAGGAAGGGTTCCTCAGAGAGCAGAGTCCAGTCTTTCAGCTCCCTGGCACACAAGACGATTATCATAAAAGAGCAAACATTATCAAGAAAATGTCAATATAAAAAAGAAAAGAAATATGAGTGAGTATTGCAGCTTTAAGGTATGGCTCAAAGGTATCCTAAGCTTTGCAAGCTAGAATGGGGATAATGTTCTTTGTGCTAACTCAGTAGCAATCAGACTTGACAGTGTCCCATCAGAGTCTCACCACACCAGCCTCTTGCTTCTACTCTGAGCACTCACCCTCCCCTCAACTGCAACATCATTTCCAAAGCTGCCTGGCTATTGCATCGGTGCCATCACACTTACAATAAGCAATATATTGATTTTTCAATTTTATATTGTGCATAGACTGGCCTTTACCTAACTCTCTCCTTCTGTAATATACTTATGCTCATCTAATTCTGGACACAATGCTGAGACTTTCAGAGACAGAGAAGCTGAGGTAAGGGTGGAAATTGGCAATGCAGTGAAGATGAAGATCAGTGTGTCCCCATTCTTTTCATCCATCATTGCTGCTGATGTGTTTTCAGTTACAAGATGACAGCCTCTGGAATTCCCTTCCAAAACCTTTCTGCCTGACTCCCTCTCGATGCTCCTTTAAACTGCACCTTTACTTGTTCGACATGACTTTTGGTCTTATCCTAATGGCCCCTTCAATGGTTTAATGTCAATACTTACCTGATAGTGACCTTCACAAAGTTAAATAAATCGATAGTGAAGAAGACTATTCCTGCTTTGCAATTCCCCTCCCCCATAGTTTGTCCATCCCATGCATCAGCAAGAACTTTTAACCTAATTTCACATCACACACCTTCTGTCTCTACCTTAATCACTTTGCCACATTCTGTCATTATCAATGTTTTGTAACCCACCTTAACATTGATTTTTCCAATATTCCCACAAATTCCTCCTTATCCATAACTCAGCTGCCCCATTCCCTGACTCACCCTCTCTTGTCACCCCAATTCCATTTGGGGTCTCTTGCTCCCAATTCTTTACATTTAATTTGTTTTTAACTCCTCATATTTAAATGAATTGCTTTTTCCTCCAGTGCATTATCTTTCTCCTTCGCTGCTGACCCACACCCTTCCAACATCTCTCCTCAAACATGTAATCCCCTGAATCCGGTCATGTCAAATTCATCAGTGTCCACGCTGACAAATTGCTAATGGACGACTGGAGTAAGTATTTCTGATTGTTACTCAGTGCCAGTAAGTGCTGCCAGAGTACAAGTAAACGTTTCTAGTTAGTGCTCACTGTTAGTAAATGGTACCAATTGGTAATTAGTACAGCTAACACCACCAACTGGCAAATTGTGCTGTTTAATAGCTGGCATGAGTAAATGGTAACTGATTTAAATTTCAGTGCCAGTAAATGCTGCTGGTTAACGACCAATTCTAGTAAATCATGCTAGTAAACTAGTAAATTATGCTAGTAAACCAGTAAATGATGCTGGTTTTCGTACTGAATAGTGCTTCCAATCATTCGTCAAGACTAGTAAATATGACTGTTCAGTACTCAAGGTGAGTATAAGGTTGATACAGAATGCTCAGTCCTAGTTAACACTCTGGTTAGTGATAGTCAACAGCGAAAGCAGACTGCCACCTTTACCTGACTGCTGATCAGGTCTTCACACACTGCCAGGGCCATCTGGATAGCGTTGGGTTTGTGAGTGACCGCCGTGGCATTGAGTTGGATTTTGTAGGTTCCGTGTTTCCGGTTGGCCTGCGCCACCGCCTCCCTGAAGATGTTCTCCGTCTTCTTGGTGCTCAGCACCGCGCCGATGTTCACCACCTTGGGCGCTGCTCGGCTCTGGAGGGGGAACACGGCGATGAAGCCGAGCAGCAGCCGGAGCAGACGGTCCATGCTGCTGCAGTGCCGGGGCTCCCTGTCCGGCCGCAGCTCTCTGGCCACTCCGGCTGCAGGGGATAGCAGGGGACAGGAGCGCTGCTGGATGGAGGATGGATGCTCCTTGTCCTTCTCTTCCCCCCCTCTCCCCTCTCCCCTCTCCCTGCCTGAGTTTGCTGCAATGCTGTAGCCTGCTCCTGTATCATTGGTGCTGATGCTGCGGAACTCTCTCTTCTCATTGGTCCCGCAGCTTCTCATTGCCAGCTCTGGTTGCTATGACAAACCCATCCGGCAGATACCCGGCTGGGGCCCTGAGGCAACGTATGTCATTCTGAGAATTGCAAGGATTTCCAATCCTTTTACCCTCCCTCCCTATCTTTCCCTCTCTCCCACTCCCCCTCTCTCTCTGGCTCCCTACCTCTTTCTCCCTCCCCCTTACCCCTCTCTAACCTCGTTTCTCTTCTCCCTCCCTCCACCCCTCCTCCTTTTTTGCCTCTATTCAACCTCCCCCTCTTAAACTCTCATTTTTCTATCACTCAATCCCTCTCTCCCTGCCTGTCTCTGCCTCTCTCCCCACCCCCTCTCCCTCTCTCCATTTTCCTTGCCCTCTTCTCTCTCCCTAACTCTCTCTCCTTCTTCCTCTATCCTTCTTACTCTCCCTGTTCCAAGTCCTACCACTTTTCTCCTTGAACCCGTCTACCTAGTCCTCTCTCCTCACCCCTTCCTCCTCTCTCTCCACTTTACCTCTCCTTGCCTTTCTTGCTACCCCTCAAATTCATATGCTTTCCTGTATAACCCCACTGTCTCCCTCTCTCTGTCTCTCACATTCTAACCTGGACTGTGACTTATTGAAACCAGCCACAAAATAGATGCCCCCATCTATGTCTCATGGTAAGAGTTACTTAATAATTAGATTAGATTAGATTAGATTACTTACAGTTTGGAAACAGGCCCTTCAGCCCAACAAGTCCACACTGACCCGCCGAAGCGCAACCCACCCATACCCCTACATTTACCCCTTACCTAACACTACGGGCAATTTAGCATGGCCAATTCACCTGACCCACACATATTTGGAATGTGGGAGGAAACCGGATCACCTGGACGAAACCCACGCAGACACGGGGAGAACGTTCAAACTCCACACAGTCAGTAATGACAAACCAGGAAACAGAATAGTACAATATTGCATTTTATTCCAAACACCTTTTCTCAAAAAACAGAAACAGAAAAAAATATTCATGCCTTACCCTTTACATTTTGAGATAGTTAGGTTATCTGCTAAGTGTCCAACTGTCCTCATGTATTTGCAGTCTATTCTTCTTGCCTGACTTTGCATGAGTATTGGAAATATAGTACTTAAATTATAATAGGCTCTGAATGGTGCATAGTCACTGGCAGTTTATCAGGGTGATTTTGTTTTCCCCAAGTGTGTTATTCAAATGTCGTCCTTTGTTACCTGTTATTGGTCCATTTCCATTTCTGGGTTATTGTACACCTGTGTGTCAGATGGTTGGTCTGTGGAATGTGGAGGTGATGAGTTATCGTCGTCGTCCGCTCCCAGCGGTTGATGAACAGCTTCTCCAATTATGTCTATGTCTCTGTGATTGTGATGGCATTCCCTGATCATTCTTCTCCATGAATTACAATCAAGGTGGCGACTACTTAATGCAGCTCCCGAGTTGTCACTGGGCTGGTTCTTTTTGACAGCACAGATGACTTGTACCTTGAATGGTTTCTTAATGCTCAGCGTGACAATGGTTTGGCCATTCTGTGAAAATAAAATTGGATTTGCTGCTGTTTCACCTCGATTTTATCACTCACACCTATTACTACAACTAACTTCAGTAGCTTTTTGCTCTCGGTAGTTTGGATGGATCATGATATTACCAGGGCAAACCATATGACTGCTCTCTTATTAGACAGAGATGACAGGTGGTGGTTTAACCTAAGGATCACCATGCCTTAGGTGAGCGGAGAGATTGAGAAGCAGAGTCCTTCATGGTGACTTCAGCTGGTGCAGGAATTGAACCCAAGCTGTTAGCATCACAAACCAGCCATCCAGCCAACTAAGCTAATCAGGCCTCAGTTAGTCATTGTACTGAACTACTTTCAGTAAGTGTTTTTCCACTTGAGGATTGCATTATTTATGACAATGCTGGATTTACTCATTTCTTTTTGATTCCTTTGACAACTTTCACTGCCATCTCAGTTTAGCAAGGTATCCATTACCAGCTCTGTTGCTGCCCTGGATTTCATTGATCATATTCGGTCAGTGAAGCACATCACACAGAACATAGAACAGTACAGCATAATAGAGGTCCTTCAGCCCTCAATGTTGTGCTGGACTTCTATCCTACTCTAAGATCAGGTTAACCTACATACCCTTCATTGTACTATCTTCCACGTGCCCATCCAAGTGTCACTTACTTGTCCATAAGGTATCTGACTGATACCTGCCCCCTTCAGACTTTACTCAATCACTTGGTGATTTAGATGATGCACTGTAGCATCTTTCCTCCCATTATTTGGAACAATGATTTTATTTCCTTTGTATAATGTGCCATCTTGGGCTGCCAATTCATATGTATATACTCAATCTGCTCTTTTTGCAACAGGGGTGGCCTTGATGCTTGTGGGCCCACTTTGAAGTTGAAAAATCATCTTACAGTCATTGCAAAGATGTGGTCACAAGGAGATGAAAGGTGGAAGTGAAATATTCAGGGGTATGTGACTTTTCAAAAGGATAGCAGGAAAGAAAGAATGGAGCAGCTTTCCTGATGGAATCAGTACAATTGCAAGAAATGATCTTGAATCCAAAGATGTAGAATCTATATATTTGGAGGTAAGAAAGAAAAAGGAAAAGAGGACTTAGGAAAATACGAGCAGGAGTAGGCCATTTGACCTTTTGAGCTTGCACCACCATTCAATATGATCATGGCTGATCATCCACTTCAGTCCACTGTTCTTGTTTCTCCATGTATTCATCAATTCCTTTATCCCTAAGAACTACATCCATCTCGTCTGGTAGGACGATGGAACCCAGAGTCCTTCCAAGCTTTGTCATGGTGACTCAGAGCCACTTAATTAATGGGTGTAAAGATGCTGTCTCTCCTTCACCTTCTCCCTCTGTCGCCACTTTCCTCTCACTCACACTCTCTCTCTCTCTCTCTCTCTCTCTCTCTCTCTCTCATTCACTCTCTTTCTCTCTGTCTGTCTCTCCCTTTCTATCTCACCCCCCTTTCTCCCTCTGTCTTTCTCTCTGTCTCGCCCTCTTACTCACTCTCTCTCTTTCTCTCTGTCTCTACCTCCTCTCTTTCAATCTCTCTCTACCCCTCTTGCTCTCTCTCTGTGTCTCCCTCTATCTCTCTCTCTCACTCTGTCCCCCCTTCTCCCTCTCTCTCGTTCTCTATCTCTGTCTCTGTCTCTCTCTTTCTCTCTCATTCCCCTTTCTCTCTCTCTCTCGCTCTCTCCCCATCCCCTAACAGTAGCTATACCGTAGGGCAGAGAGTAAAGCATGGGTGACCTTCACCTTCATGTAAATTTGGATGGTCAGATTAACAGAAGTAGCCACAGGGAAGAACTCAGAATGTATTCAGGATAGTTTCCAAGAACGATATTTTGTGAATGCAACCAGGGATCACACTATTTTGGATCGGTGATGTGTAGTGAGTCAGGTTTAATAAATTATGCCAGAATAAAACAACTCGTAGGAAACAGTGATTATATCATGGGAGAATTTACCATTCTATTTGAGAGGAGGAAATTTAGGTAATTACAAAGAAATGAGAGCAGAACTTGCTGGAGTGGACTGTGAAAGGAATTTATCAGCAAAGACAGTTGAGGAAGAATAGCAGACATTTTAAAAGATAGTTCATGACTTACACGAAGATACATCCCAATGAGAAAGAAGGATATTTGGAAGGGGATAACCAGGAAGCTAAGCATCAAATTGCAAGGAAAGTTAACAACGTGGCAAAGATTATTGGTGAAGATAGAGGATTAGGAAATTTTAAAGACCAACAAAAGATAACAAAAAATAACTATGAGGGAAAAACTAAATATTGAAGGTAAACTTGCAATTAATATCAAGACAGACAGCAAGAGCTACTTTTGTCTATAAAAAGGAAGGAAGTGGCCAAACCTAACATAGGCTCCTTAGAGAACTAGGCTGGAGAAATAATATTGGGCAACCAGGAAATTGCAAAGGTGACGACTAAGACTTTGAATCAGCCTTCATATTAGAATACACTAATAACAAATCAATATTGTTATTACAAATAGCCAAGGGACAACAGGAGGTTGGGAAATAAGTGCAATAACAAGCATTAGGACTAGAGTCAAGGCTTGTTGAGTTAAGACATAGATAAAGAGGACGTTCTTGTCAGAGAATAGTATATCTGTGATGGGGATGCTTGTCTTAGAATCCATAGTCATGTGGGAGAGGGTGGATTGATTAGGAAAGACCAGCATGGATTCATAAATGGGAATTGTGTTTGACTAACTTCGGGTTATTTGAAGCAGTTACACAGAGGGTTGATGAGGTAAATGCTGTTGATATGGTATATGTGGACTTTCAAAAGGCATTTGATACAGTGCCACACGACAGACTTGTGAGGACAGTTATAGCTCATGGAACAAAAAAGACAGTAGCAATGTGGATACAAAATTAGCTGTGTGATAGGAAACAAAGCAGTGGACAATGGATATTTTCCAACCTGGATGAAGGTTTGTAACAGAGTTCCCCAGGGGTGGGCAGTGGGACACTAGGTTTTCCTAATGTTCATAAATGATCTAGATCTTGGCCTGCAGGGAACTGTTTCAAAGTTTGTAGATGATATGAAACTTGAAGACACTGCAAGCTGTGAAGAGGGTGGTGCAAACCTTAAAAGGACATAGATAAATTGTTGGATTGGCCGGAGAGGTGGCAGATGAGATTCAATCCAGAGAAGTGTGAGATGTTGCATTTTTGGTAGGATTAACATGAAAAGGCAATAAGAACTAGAGTTTATAATTCTAAAGGGGGTGCAGAAGCTGGTGCAGGTGCTGGGTGTACATGCGTACAGATCATTGAAGGGGGCAAGGCGGAAGGAGAAAACATCCTGGAATGTGTTAATAGGGACACAAAGGAGAACAACAAAAATGTTATGTTGAACTTAAACAAGACACTTTGTTAGACCTCAGCTGGAATATTGTGTCCAGTGCTGGTGCCATCTTATGGGAAAAATGTGAATACACTGGACAAAGTGCAGAAAAGATCGGCAAGGATAGTTCCAGGGCTGAGAAACGTCACGAGTAAGGATAGATTGGAGAGAGTTGGGACTGCTTCCCTTGGAGAGGAGAAAGCTAAATGAGATCTGTTAGCAGTTTTGAAAATTGTAAGAGTTCTGGATAGAATACATAAGGAGAAGTGTGTAAAAGGATGAAGGCGAACAAGGCATAGATTTCCAAATTTAGCGAAGACGATGTGAAAGAAACACAGTTTCACACAAGCAGTTCATGTCTGGGAAGCACTGTCTGAAAATGTGGTGGAGGCAGAGTCAATTGAGGCATTCAAGAAGGCTTTGGATAAATATTTGTGCAGAAGTAATGTTTAGGGTATGGGCGAAAAGTAACAGATTGGCAGTAAGTCATGATGTTCATTGGAGAGCCAGTGCACACACTGGGGACCACAGAAGGTTCTGTGAAGACCCAAATCCAGCAATTGCTCAGTGGCTGCTTGATTCATCATCATCATTATCGCTATAGGTACCCAGTATCATCAGCAAGGTGAAAACTGGATGACACATCTCAATCTCACTCCCTATGAGTCCCAACAGGCACCCACAGGATGAGGAAGCAACGTACTCTGGGTGGTATGGTGGCTCAGTGGTTAACACTGCTGCCTCATAGTGCCAGGGACCCAGGTTCGATTCTATCCTCAGGTGACTGTCTGTGTGGAGTTAGCACCTTCTCCCTGTGACTGCAGGGGTTTCCTCTGGGTGCTCTGATTTCCTGCAAAGATGTACAGTTTAAGTGGATTGGCAGTGCTAAATTGCCCATTGTGGCCTGGGGTGTGCAGGCCATGTGGGTAAGCCATGGGAAATGCAGAGTTACAAGGAAAGGTTGGGGAGGTGGTCTGGGCGGGATGCTCGATGGAGGGTTGTTGTGAGCTGAATAGCCTGCTTCCACACTGTAGGGATTCTATGATCCCTGTCTGACAGGCAGTCCTGTCTTGGGTTAGAATTGCAGACACCCTGGAGGTATCATGTCTCTGCTGCTGTCTTTATTGCCAGCAGCTGGGGCCAAGAAGAGTGTGCCTGTACCTGGGCTAGGGCCCTCCTGATGTCAAGACCACCATGGTATCAGTCATCAGGAAGTATCAATCATCAGATCATCTGCACATCAGCAGTACGTGTCAGGTTAGGACTAGTCATAGTGGTAGGTAACAAAGAAAATGACATTGTGAGGGCACATGGATGGCACAGATATTCATTACCTGCAGCTTGACTGTACTTCTGTAAACATATGTTCACATGTCCTACTGTAATGCTTGCTAACACTGCTAGATGCTGAGATGGTTGTCTGAAGTATAAGAAATGCAGTATTCTCCCCTCATTAGAAGGGGATGTTGTGTCAATATATGTGCCTGAAGCCGTTTACATGATCCAGAGAAGTCTGGACTGAATGCATGGGAAATGCAGGCAAGGCTCCAGAGATTGGACAGGGCCAATGACCTTGTTCGGTGAGGTCAAAGTGAGGTCACTGACTTGGGAGTAGCACACTGCAAAAGCAATCTCAATGAGTAATGGAAAAATGTTGTGGGGCTCTGTAGGATGTAAGAGTGGGAGGGAGACTTTTCTCCTTCCTAGGCTCTCTATAGCCAGGTGGAACATGCTCAGAATGAGATGTGAAGGAGTGTTTAAATTTTTGCAGCCCATAGCTATGGAAGGACACTCACTGATGATGCAGGGTGATTGTAATGGTACAATCAAGGAACCTAACATTGTCCAGGATTGTAAGGAAAAGAAGACAATAAGGTGACTACTGACATCAGGCAAGATGTAGCAGAACTGGGGAGCATATCCCAGCATGCACCTGCCAAAATCTGCCTCAGTCTACTTGAGGCAAGGCCAATAAACTACACTTCCTTCTTCAAATTCTCCCTGCAGTGCTCCTATAATTACACAAGTTCTTGCAGAAAGCTACCTTTCTTCATGTAGTTGTCGCTTCTGAACTGATCTCAGTACCAGCCCATATATATTAAAATAGGAACTTCCATGGATAACCAAAAAGTTCTCAATCAATGATCCACATCCCAACCAGCAAGCTGTGGCCTTTCGGTTAAGTTGGTTTGCAAAAATCATAACGTCAAAACAATCAGGTACAAGTAACCTAATCATCTTAGAATTCATAGAATTCCTACAGTTCAGAAAGAGGCCATTCAGCACATCAAGCCTGCAGCATTCCAGCCAGACCCCCACCCCACCCTGCATTTACCATGGCTAACCCATCTAGTCTCTCAAGACTCCACGTAGGCCAGATCTTGACTCTTAACTGCTGTGTGGGGCATTAGGGATGGGCAACAAATGGCCAGCAACGCCCTCATCCTGTGAATGAATAAACAAAAATGCCAGTGCTTAGATGAGCTCCTTGACATATTACAATTCTGGCTTTAACCTGGCAGAAACCATCTGGCTTTAGAAAGAACAGTACTGTTATATCCTGACTGATTTCATGATACATTGAAGTCAGTCTCGGTCAGTATATAACCACAGCTGATCTGAACCTACTCCATTCCCAGTTTAGGCTAAAATTGAAATGTGTTCAAGTTTTAGAAATAGCATCCCACTGTCTTCCATATGGTCTAGTTTCTGTCATACTATCAATTTTAGGTTCTCTGCAAAATCCCTGTGGCCTGAAATGAAAACATTACAAATAAGTGTAACCATGGCAATAAGTACAGGTTTCAAAATGTGGGTCTGCAGAAGTCAGAATGATTTTGCTCACTGATTTAACGCAAGAGTAGCTTTCCTTCTTAAATCTGTAAAACAGAAAACAAAGTACAAAAAGGGTTGCAAAAAGAGACCCCTCAGTTTTTTCAATAAGGTCTCCCAGAAATTGAGGGCCTCTTAACTTACAGCAGACATGGAATTGTTAACTTCAGTCCTTGATAAAACCAATCCAAAACATATCTGAACAGTTCCACATCTTCTGATTTAATCCTTAAGTATTAATATGCTTCAATACGTAATGCTGTTTAAACACCTTTCACCCTACTTTATCTGGTCCTGTATCCTCTCTCCGCCTAGGCTATTTCAGACAGATTTATTTTTTAATTACATCGTGGTATTATGAGAGTTGCTGGCTAGGCCAGCACTTACTGCACTTCCCTGGTTGCGTAGAGGGCTGGGTGTCTGGAATTATATGTAGGCCAGACCAGGTAAGTTTGGCAGATTCCCCTCCATATAGGACATTAGTGAACTGATTGGATTTTTACAATAGTCAACTGTGGTCATTATTTTATTCTCGATTTTTACAGAATTGTAAATTCACCATCGGCCATGTTAGAATTTGAACCCATGTCACCAGAATCATTGGATTGGAATTTTTGACCAGTAGTCCAGTGAAACAACCAATACAGCATCATTTTCCCTTATTGTTGTGGGAGTCAACGGTTGGAGACAACAAGCAGACAAGTAAAGGTAAGGCCACAATAGGATCATACATTGTGGAGCAGGGTCAAGGGGCCAGATGACCTACTCCTGCTTATGTTGTTTATTATGAGTGGTTATGAAGTCTTCTTTGAAAAAAAATCGTTCAGCTGTTCACCTCAACTGCTTGTGGTAGTGGATTCTGTACTCTGATCACTGTCTGGGTAAAAAGTTTTGTCACAGAAATTTAATTCTTTTCTTGATTTATTGGTGACTTTATTTAAGAGTCCTCATTCTGGGACACTTGCTCCTCCATCACCTCTAGTTCAATGCAGTAGAATAACATCCGAGGTGGTGTTAAGTGTTAGAATTTATATGAACCTTTTGTTTAATGTCAATGCTGCCTTATGGAAGGTAGACGAGAAGAAAATGCAAGTTTCGCTTTTGGAAAACTTAGGTTGTGCTTCAAAATTATGGACTTGAATGGTCAGGAGTGCAAAAAAAATTATTCCAAACTCTACCCACTTGGTGGAGAAGGTGAGATCTGCAGATGCTGGAGATCAGAGCTGAAAATGTGTTGTTGGAAAAGCGCAGCAGGTCAGGCAGCATCCAAGGAGCAGGACAATCGACGTTTTGGGCATGAGCCCTTCTTCAGGAATCTTCAGGCTCATGCCCGAAAAGTCGATTCTCCTGCTCCTTGGATGCTGCCTGATCTGCTGCGCTTTTCCAGCAACACATTTTCAGCTCTACCCACTTGGTTCCAAACTCTACCCACATGGTTCCAATTCTACCCCTTTGGTTCCAAACTCTACCCACTTGGCTGTATTTGCTGACACCGAGGCACATGCTGTATGCTCTCGGCAGACACTAGTGCATGAACTAATGAATGGATTTATTGAAAATTGTCTCTCTGCACATCTTTGTCACTGGGGTGGCTGACAATATGAAAAGGGCTGGATCCACAAATACTTTCTGTGGATCAACACTTTAACTCCTTCTGTATTTTGACTAATCTCTTACCTTAGGATGTCTAGTTGGAGCCAATTTCAATGTAAGTTTCAAAAACATGTATACACCTTTTTGGCTTGAACATACTTTCAGTCTTTAGTTGGAATTCTGAATTTTTAAAAAAAAAAAAATAGTTTTAACTATTTTTATCTTTTAAAGATCAGGTGTGTGGGAAGAGATTGGATGTGGGAAGAGAGATCAGGTGTGGGAGGAGAGTTCGGGTATGCGGAGAGAGACTGGGTGTGGGGAGAGAGACTGGGTGTGGGGAGAGAGATTGGGGATATGGGGAAAGAGAGATTGGGTGTGTGGGAAGAGATCAGGTGTGGGAGGAGAGAGTAGGTGTGGGGGGAGAAAGAGACAGGGTCTGGGGAGAGAGACTGGGTGTGGGGAAAGAGATTGGGGTGTGAAGAGAGAGATCAGGTATGGGAGGTGAAATAACTCCAGAGAGGCCAGTATCCTGTCACCAAGTCACCCTTTATGTACTCATGGAAAGTTCTTAACACTGATCCAGTTACTTCAGAGCCAACTCTCAGGGTGAGTCAAACCTCTGACATTCCTGTTTATATCAGTCAGCCAGGGCTCCCTGATTGGATAATATTAACATTCCTAATCAGGAAACTCATAGTCTGTGAGATCCACCTGGATGACTTCATTCCAGTCACTGCAGGGGGCAAGAGATCGGGGGGGAGGGGAGAGATCAGGTCTCAGGATGAGGAAAGGAGTGTGTATGGGAGGAGAATAGAATCAGCGTGGCCTATTTCACCCCTCACAGACCCAATTGCTCCCACTCCAGCCCTGTCCGATCTGTCTCCCCACTCGTGGTCCACTCTCTCCCCCTTCCCCATGGATTCCCATATCAAACCTGCGACCTTTAAGTGCTCCTGGGCAATGTAGATCTTTGCATTTGAAACAGTGATGTTCAGTGTCCATGTACATCGCTGTGTGAACACGTTTGCTGCACAGTCTTTTTTTCAATTCCCTACAGTGTGGAAACAGGCCATTCAGCCCAACAACTCCATACCGGTCCTCCAAAGAACAACCCACCCAGACCCATTCCCCTATATTTACCCCTGACTAATGCACCTAACATTACAGGCCAATTCACCTAATCTGCACATGTTTGGACTGTGGGAGGAACCCGAAGCACCCGGAGGAAACCCACGCAGACACGGGGAGAATGTACAAACTCCACACAGACAGTTGCCCGAGGTGGGAATTGAACCCAGGTCCCTGGCGCTGTGAGGCAGTAGTGCTACCACTGAGGCACTGTGCTGCTGCCATGTCACCTAAAGTTCCTGTGTCACCAAACACTGCCAACACGTATTCAATTATTGTTATTTAGTTTTTAAAAAGCCCCACAAAATCTTGCTGTTAATCAAATCTCCCAATTTCAAGTTGATTACAGGTGAGCATCAAGGTGAGAATGAAATGATGTATGGCATTATGAAGTGGAGGTCGAACCCTCTCTGATAACTGAAACTGAAACTGAAACTCCCAGAGAGGCTCACCTTGCCTTATGATCCATTAAAAGAAGTGGGACAACTACCTCTCACCCTCCCAAGCTGTTATAAAGGACTGGTTAATTGACATGAAATTGTTTTATCCACTCTATAATCGACAAGTAACAATTTATTTATCTAACTTCAACAGTGAACAAATTAACAGAACCACAAACAAACTGATCAATTCCCTTCTAATTACTAACTATTCCCTAATAAAACAAAATCCTAATGTTATGCTGTTTTAAAAAATACTCATGTAACAAAATAATAAAATTTAGTCTCTCCAATTTACAGCAGGATACACCTTCTGGAATACTCTTTGACCTTTCTGCTGATGCTTTCAGGAATGCCTCCTCCTTTTGAATTGTTGCATCAGTTCTTCTGTCAGGAATGTTCTCTCTCTCTCTCTGTGAATTCTACTGTTGGGAATATTAACTAAGAGCGCTGCGGTACCTTCATTAATTAGACGGTGCTGTCTCTGACATCTGAAAGTTGTTATCTCTTCAGATGGCAGTCTGCTCTCTCCGATTTTCCAGATGCCCCCATCTTTTATACCCTTGATGACCTATCAATTTCTTTACAATCGGGTTGGTTCTAGGTAGTTAAAACCATCAGATTCTAATTTAATTGGTTTTAGGTATCCGAGTGCTTGATTCAAATTGATTGGATAAATTTAAAAAGACTTGTTGTCTTGGTAAAAATGCTGCTTGTCTGGTTTGATACAAAATGTTTCAGTTCGGCTGCTCTCTGTGCACTTGTAGTTTAAACTCCTGTTAAGACATCCATTTTAATTCTAAGCAGTGAAGAAAACACCATCTTTTAAAGGGACTATGCAATGCTTTCCCCCATTTCACAATTTTACACACATCGACTTCGAAACAATGATGTCCAATTCACAGAAAATTACCTCCGCAAACTAACTGCTCGGTTTATACAAAAGAAACATATTATTTACAGTTCGTTGCATTGCCGTATACATGGGTCTTTATTCATACAGTGGAACACAAAACAAAAACGTCACATTATCAAAGTCATGCTTGTTCTTTCTCGAATGTTAATCAACCTCATTTTATTGCCCGTTTGATTCTCATCTTCAAGAAACATGCGCTGCTACAGTTACTATAGCAACCGGCAAAGGAAGAGTCCAACATTAGGTGAAATGTTCACAGAATTACATTAACAGAATATGGAATGGCATGATTCAATTCGGGAAACTCTTTCAAAACGATTCCCAGGCAGGAACCAGCTTCTTGTGTCACATCCTGTGAAGCAGAGACAGCTTTATTCAGCCTTTTCTGAACATGTGAATTGAACACCTTTCCTAAATATACTGCTTAATCTGTTGCTTTAGCAGAAGTAAATCAATTCGCGAGCAGAACATTGAGGCCATTGAAAGATCTAATTAAAAAATCAGGTTACAAAGCTAGATCCATGTAGTCTGGAAAGATTTGGGATTTGTTCCTGGTCTGTATTGAGCTGACTAACCACAATCTACACTAAAACAAAGAACTGGAAATCTGAAACAAAAACAAAAAGTGCTGGAGAAACTTAGCAGGTCTGGCAAAATCTGTGGAGAGAGAAACAGAGCTAACATTTCAATCCAGTGACACTTCATCAGAACTGAAAGCAGCTGAAAATAGTGGTATTTACACTGAAGACAGGGGTGTGGGGGTGGGGGGTAAGGAGTGAGTCACATTGTTGGGAACTGTGGGTAAAAACTGATGAAGGGCTTTTGCCCGAAACATCGATTTTCCTGCTCCTCGGATGCTGCCTGACCTGCTGTGCTTTTCCAGCACCAGCCTAATCTCGACTCTGGTTTCCAGCATCTGCAGTCCTTGTTTTTACCTAGCTGATTTTAACCCTACTGCCTGCCTTGAAGAAGTTTTCCTCCTCTCTCTACAAGAATCTCAGTGAGTCTCTCTCTCAGTGCAACCCTCAGGTCATCTCCTCTGCCGTGAAGCTCTTCAACCATGTCCTGAAACAGACTCGCTACCATAGCCAGATTTGCTTCCTCAGTGCCTGCCTCCATAACCAACTCAACCCACACGGACTCCGCACCACCTTTAAACCAGCAGAGTTCGGAACTGAACAGGACAAACAGTACAGACTACAGATTCAAAAACACCAGCAACGGTTCTCCTTCAAGATCCTTCACTAGCTCTATTCCTAATGAAGGGCTTTTGCCCGAAACGTTGAATTTCCTGCTCCTCGGATGCTGCCTGACCTGCTGTGCTTTTCCAGCACCACTCTAATCTAGTTGGGAACTGTTCCCAGAGAGAGCAAGACACTCAAGGGAAGCAGATAAGGCGATTGCTGATAGTAAGTTGGAAAACAAGTAAATGTTGAATGAGTGTAAACGAAAAGTGTGAACAGTTGAATATGAGATAGCTGTGCTGGCAGCACCCACACAGAATACAAGTGTAGGAGCAGGTAATGAATATGAAGGAGGGTGTTCACGTCCTGAAACTGATAAACTCACTTCCGAGCTCTGAGGTACTGGAAGGTACTGAGGCCGAAGATGAGGTGTTGTTTCTGCAACTTGTGCTGAGCTTCACACAATGGCTATAGCAGGCCTGAAACAGAGATGTTGGTCTGGGAATATGGTGGTGTGTTGAAGTCAACTGGACCCTCAGGGTCATTTTTACAGATACAGTGGAGGTATTCAATAAAACAGTCACCCAGTCTGCGTTTTGTCTCCTCAGTGTAAAGAAGACAAGATTGTGATCAGCGAATACAGAATTGAGCTAGATTAAATTAAATGCAATAAATCGCTGCTACACCTGGAAGGTGGGTTTGGAGTTTTGGATAATTGTTATAAAGTGAAAGGTGAACTCCTCAACCCGCCGAGAAATAAAACTGAACCACCCAAAGAGGAGCACTGTACCCTATAATCTATAAAAAGTGTGTAAAAGGTGATGTAAACTGCTCTTCAGCAACTTCTAGTGGTGAAATAAAATAAATCCTTCATACTCACTTAAAAATCAACACATTTATCTAACCCTAACAGTGAACAAATTAATTAAACTATTAACAAACTGAATAAATTCCTTCTAACTACTAACTATTCCCAAAGAAAACAAGATTCTAATTCTGTGCCAACAAATATGAGTCCCACTCATGTAGAAAAAAAAGAATTTAGTCTCTCAAAATTACAACCAGGTTTTATATATATAGTCATAGAGATGTACAGCGTGGAAACAGACCCATTGGTCCAAGTCTTCCATGTTGACCAGATATCCCAAACCAATCTAGTCACACCTGCCAGCACCTGGCCCCTATCCCTCCAATCCCTTCCTATTTATATACCCATCCAAATTCCTCTTAAATGTTACAATTGTACCAGCCTCCACCACTTCCTCTGGCAGCTCATTCCATACACTTACCACCCTCTGTGTGAAAACGTTGCCCCTTAAGTCTCTTTTATATCTTTCCCCTCTCACCCTAAACCTATGCCCCTCTAGTTCTGGACTCCCCCACCCCAGGGAAAAGACTTTGTCTTTTATCGTATCCATGCCCCTCATGATTTATAAACCTCTATAAGGTCACCCCTCAGCCTCCGACACTCCAGGGAAAACAGCCCCAGCCTGTTCAGCCTCTCCCTCTAGCTCAAATCCTCCAACCCTGGCAACATCCATATAAATCTTTTCTGAACACTTTCAAGTTTAACAACATCTTCCCGATAGGAAGGAGACCAGAGGTGCAAGCAATATTCCAACAATGGCCTAACCAATGTCCTGTACAGCCGCAACATGACCTCCCAACTCCTGTACTCAATCCTCTGACCAATAAAGGAAAACATGCTTCTTCATCATCCTGTTTTTCTTCCGGAATGTTCCATGCCTCCTCTGTCGTTCTTCTGTCAGGAAGCCTTTTCGTCTGATTCTTCTGTCAGGAATGCCATTTTTTCTTTCATTGGTACCAGTATTGTTTAGGTGATACTTTCTCTAATATATAGATGACTGTGAGAACCATTTTCTGTTTCGAGAGCTGAGAATTCTTGGTTCTGGCAGATAGCAGTTTGCTGAAGGACTTTTATTCAACTGCCCCCTTCTTTTTTACCTATGATGACGCAACAATACCTTCCCTGGTAAGACTGCAAATTGTTAATTTGTATCTCCATCTCTGCTGTCCTGTATCCAGGTTCTTCTGAAAGGTGGGCCCAAGCAACACAAGGACATGATGTGAAAGGATCTCTTAGTGCAGCTTCAGAGAAGGAGAAAGGCATTCTCAGTTTTCTGGGGAAATAATGAGGTGATGATGGAGTGAAAGGCAAATATTTGGGTATCCCATTATTTAAAGACACCAGTACTTTGGCATTCTAATTGTACTAGAATGAAGAAAGAGAATGTTGATAAGTTGCATGCAATGGGAAGAGCTGTCTTAAAGATGCACCTGTTTATTAGCGATGTGTCAAAAGGTTGGGAAGCACATTTTAATGGTTAAGATGGCTTTTGTTTCTCTCCTGTTTCATCACCGGTGCCCCATGATCTGATAGGAGAGAGTTAAGAAACGATAGAACCCAGAGTCCTTTCAAGCTTTTTCATGTTGGCTCAGGACCACTTAACGGGTGTATAGACGCTCTCTCTCCTTCACCTTCTCCACCTATCCCCGCTTTCCTCTCACTCACTCTCTTCCTTTTTCTCTCTCTCTCATTCACTCTCTCTCTTTCTCTCTCTCTCCCTCTCACTCTCTTTCTCTCTCTCTGTCTCTTCCTCTCACTCACTCTCACTCTTTCTCTCTGTTTCTCTCTCTCTACCCCTCTCGCTCTGTCTCTCCCGCTCTCTCTCTCACTCTGTTCCCCCCCCTCCCTCTCTCTCTTTTTCTCTCTCTCTCCCTCTCCCACTCCCCCTCTCTCTTTCTCTCTCACTCTGTCCCTCCCCCCTCTCGTTCTCTCTTTCTGTCTCTCTCTCTTTCGCCCCCACTCTCTCTCTCTCCCTCTCTTATTCTCTCTCTCTCCCCCTATCTCAGGCTGGCTCTCTCACTCTCCCTCAGGCTCACTTTCTCTCTCTGGCTCACTCCCTGTCCTTGTTCTCTCACTGTCTCTCATTCTCCCTCTCTCTCTCTCTTGAGCTTGTCATTACCTAAACAGCCCTAACTTCTTTGGTCTTGACTTGTAGGCTCTCTTCTGACTTGGTGCACTACAGCACATGACTGTAGAATAAACAATACAATACTTGAACAAACTCTTCTTGAGAATCATGGATCCTTCCAGTGTCTCTGAATGAACAGCACATTCCCTCACCTTGTTGAGAGTGAGATGGTGGCCTGGATTGTCATAGCTGATTTTTCACCCTGTCCCATGGGGGCACTGCACCAGAGAAAGTGGTGGGGGATAACTTAGTGGGCGACACAGTGGCACAGTGGTTAGCACTGCTGCCTCACAGCGCCAGAGACCCGGGTTCAATTCCCACCTCAGGTGACTGATTGTGTGGAGTTTGCACATTCTCCCTGTGTCGCGTGAGTTTCCTTCGGGTGCTCCGGTTTCCTCCCACAGTCCAAAGATGTGCGGGTCAGGTGAATTGGCCATGCAAAATTGCCCGTAGTGTTAGGTAAGGGGTAAATGTAGGGGTATGGGTGGGTTGTGCTTCGGCAGGTTGGTGTGGACTTGTTGGGCCGAAGGGCCAGTTTCCACACTGTAAATAATCTAATCTAATCTAAAAACTTTTCAAGGATTCTTGATTAAAAATACAATGAAACAAAGTACCTTAAAATCTGAAGCAGTGAATATTAAAAATAAAATTTACATCAAGACCACATTTGACCAAGTATAGCATCAAAGAGCCTGAGCAAAACTGGAATTATAGATATCAGGGAAATATTCTCCACTGGTTGTAGCCATACCTGGCCCATAGGAAGATGGCTATGGTTGTTGGGGATCAGCCAGGACATCTCTGCAGGAGTTCCTCAGAGTAGTGTGTAGACCCAACCATCTTCAGCTCCTTCATCAATGACCTTCCCTCCATCATAAGGGCAATGTGCAATCATCAGTGAAAAACATGCAGCACCATATGTGACCCCTCAGATATTGAAACAGTCATTGTCCAAATGCGTATGACCTGGACCATATCCAGGCTTGGGCTAACAAGTGGCAAGTAACATTTATGCCACACAAATGCCAGGCAATGACTCTCTTCATTAAGAGTCAATTTAACCACCTTGACTTTCAATGGCATTATATCATCATTGAATTCCTCAATATTGACTTCCTGGATGTTATCATTGACCAGAAACTCAATTGGACTCATTGCATAAAGACAGTATTTACAAGAGCAGGTCAAAAGCTAGGAACACTGCGACAAGTAATTCACCTCTGGATTCCCCAAAGTCTGTCCATCATCTACAAGGCATAAGTCAGGAATGAGATGAAATACACCCCATTCGTCTAGATGGTGCAGTTCCAACAACACTCGAGAAGCTTGACACCATCCAGGACAAAGCAACCTGTTTGATTGGCATCATTTCCACTAGCATCCATTCACTCCACCACCAACACTCAATAGCAGCAATGTGTATCATCTACAAGATGCACTGCAGAAGTTTCCCGAGGCTCCTCAGACAGCACCTTCCAAACCCACCACCACTTCCATCTAGAAGGACAAGGGTAACAGATACATGGGAACACCACCATCTTCAAGTTCCCCTGCAAGCGACTCTAAAGCTAACCCTAACCACTGAGCCATTGATAACGTATAAAGTGAAAAGTTATGGTTCCATCACTGAGCTTTGCGGCACATCATTTGTCACCAGCTGCCATACTGAGAAGGACCCTTTTATCCCTACTCTCTGCTTTCTGCCAAACAGCCAAGCTTCTATCCATGCTAAAAATGTGTTGCTGGAAAAGCGCAGCAGGTCAGGCAGCATCCAAGGAGCAGGAGAGTCGACGTTTCGGGCATGAGCCCTTCTTCAGGAATGAGGAGTTTTATTGTTTTGTAAGGACTTGATCAGCTCATCCAGAGGCTGGTCCAACCTCTCCTCTGTGCTGTTGTCTAAGACCTCCATGGTAGAGGACAGGAACGATTGGGAGGTTGTGCTGTCTGGGGGCTTTGTGTCATCCAGACTGGCAATAAAAGGATTTGCTGATCCTCAGGCCGTCAGGCTGAGATGACGTTATTGAGCCATCTTCTTCCTTCAGGCTGCTGAGGACAGAGTTCTCCATGAGCACCTTCTAGAAGAAGCAACACGAGCATGTCACACCCTGCTCCGCACCGCGGACCCTGGACCAGAAGATTATCTTGAAGGACTCTTGCTGGCTCTTCACCTCCTGGAGATTCTCTGTGACATAGATCCAATCAGCTGCAGCAGGAGTAGGTTCTGCATGCTTTTCTGGAGTTTGGACTCTGTTTCACATCTCTCTCTCTCTCTTGCCTTTTGAACACCTTTGAGGATGAAGAACCTCTTGATGTTCACCTTGATTGTTTCCCACAGTCTGCTGGAGGCTCAAAGAGAGGCTTCATAGTTCTCCAATCCGTGTAATCCTTTTTGAGCTCCTCAATGTTTCCTGGGGTCAATCTCTTCACATTCAGCTTCCACATTCCCTTGCCAGCACGCTGGATGTGCTGCAGGTGACAGTCGGCCAGCAGGAGGCAGTGGTCAGCGAAGAAAACTGCCTTGATATTGGTGGATCTGACAAGAACATGCAGGCCACAAACAGGAAATCTCCATGACCAAGACCGCTGTGTTACTTACAATTCCCACCAAGGTGAGTCCATTCCATATTGATTATGGCCGTAACTCAGGCTAACTGATCCTGACTTTTCAATAGCAATAAAGTTCCTTCAAATGTGTCTTCTTTTATATACTTGTATATCTGAAAGTTAACCCTCCTGAATGTATTCCACTCACACAGCCTAGAGGAGTATAATCAGTGGTATGATGTGGATCCAATCCAGGCTGTATGATCAGTTCCCAATGGTTTTAAACATCTCTTCAATGGCTGCATTTGCTGATGCCAGCACACGTTATGTTGGACACATATTAAATTCTCACATTCACATGTCTCTGGGTCTGTGTTCAGATTTAAACAGGATGCAAGGGGGGAGTGTGGAGGTTTGCCCCTTCACAGGTCACCCTCCCCAACCCTGTCTACACTTATTCGCAATCACCAATCCCCCTCAGTGCCACACTCCCGCACCTGTCTCTCTCATCTCTGCCCTCTACCATCCATCATAACCCTGCCGTCACTCTAACCCCATCCCCAATCTGCGTCAGCATCCACACCCGACCCCTGCCCTTACTCTGAAGTGGCACTTCACCTGACAAAGGGGCAACGCTCCACAAGCTTGTGTTTTAAATAAACCTCTTGGATTATAACCTGGTGTTGTCTGACATCTGGCCAGGATGAGGGCATTGATGGCTAGGCCATCCTTTATTATTCAGAGGGCAGGTAAAAGTCAACCACATTGCTGTGGGTGTGGGTCTGGAGTCACGTGTAGGCCAGGCAGGCCTGATAAAGGGCTGATTAAGGAAACTTTCCTGATGAAGGGCTTTTGCCAGACAAATCGATGTTCCTGCTCCTCAGATACTGTCTGACCTGCTGTGCTTTTCCAGCAGCACTCTAATCTTGACTCACATGTAGGCTAGACCAGATAAGGATGGCAGTTTCCTTCCCTAAAGTGTACCAGATAAAATTAGCCTGACAGTTGTTTCATGGTCATCAGTCGACTCAATTCCAGATTTTTACTGAATTCAAATTACACCATCTGCCATGGCGGGAATCAAACCTGGGTCCCCAGAACAGTAACGGCATCTCTGAATTAAAAGTCCTCTGAAATCACCATAAGGCCATCAGCTCCCCTACTTGCAAAACGTTTTTAACTCCATCAGGTCAGGAGCCAACTGGCCAAGTTAAATTCAAGTGCGAATAAAAGAAAGAGGAGTGTAACTAAGGACAGGGTACCAGGAATCTCAGTGTTTCTGTAACTGATTAGAAAACACCAAGTCAGTCATTCTAATAAAGCATTTGTATTCACAGCCAGTTATCAACCATTCAGAATTAAACAGGGAGTACTCCAGATTCGGTATTCCAATCTTTGATCAGCTGGTTTTGTTAAACAGATCACACTAGGTGCAGACTGTGGGAGGTCTCCTCACATTTTCAGAAGTTATCAGGGCCCTGTGGTGATGCTAGTGAAAATGAGTGGGGGTCAGGGTGGGGGGATGTGGGGTGTGGGTGATGGAGTTAAAATGCCACAGAGTGGTCAGTTCCATGCTTTGCTTCTCTTGCAGGACACACTGGGGAGTCAAGGGTTAAACATTCCCCTGCCAAAGGACTGACTGCAGTATCAACAGAAAGCCTGCCCTCTTACAATACAGACAGAACATCTCAGTAGGGCAGAGACTGACTGTGTCTCAGATATGGAGTCGAGTGGAGCCACACATATGTATTCCACCTGACAGAGGTACTTGTCCTTTCCAGACAAAACTGATAGCCTTGGCCTCAATCCTGTTAAACTGCCTCCCGCTCCCATTCTCTTACTTACCCTCCATATCAGCATAGGTTTGAGAATTCCCCATTTACGTCCCCTCCATATCAGCATAGGTATGTGAATCCCCCATTTACAGCAGGCAAAACCCTTCTGCATTAATCTCTTCCCATCAACACATAATTGTGAAGAATACGATAAACAGTTTCTGTAATCCATTCACATGTTACCACAGGACAGCCACATTCATCGGGCTTTGTAAATTCATAATTACCTACTTTAAACTGTGTGATGACAATCGCCCATGTGTCTGAAAAACCCTTTGTTTGATTCCTCTAAAATATACTGTCTGTGTGTGGGGGGCAGATATTCACAGAGAAGTGTCACCACAAGTAGACACATGGCTACTTTGGGGACATTTTGAATCAATTGCTGGCTGTCCAATTAAAAAAAGCTACTGCTGCTGTACAGAAAACTTGTGTTGTCTGGATTTGTGGAACAAAGCAAACATCAACATGGGGACAGGGAATGTTGTGGGTGGTCGGTGAGGTTGGACCAGGTGAGAATAACTGGCCAACAATTTCCTGTTTCTCACCTCCTTCCATTCTAGCCCAATGGAATCTTTCCTGAAGTTAGCAACTTCAGAAAGTTAATACCAACACATTTGTTTCATTAACCACTCATTTAAGACTGTAAGGATGAAATCCATCTCCACCTCCTGATTTATAGCCATTACTGGAATGTTTTTGTATCCTTTATAGTGAAGACAGAAACAAAATGCAGCAAACTTTTTTTATTAACCGGAACCTATGAAACCAGGAATATGCTGGTTGATCGAATATTCCGGGTGGTTAAGAGATTATGCATAACCGCAGTAAACACTGACTTCGAGACATCAGCATCCCTCAAAGAATCTACATAAAAACATAAACATTTTGCCTAAAATCAATTTAAAAACACACAGTAAGTAATAGAAATATATTGTGGGGGTATGTACATCACTGTTATACTTAATTTACAGCATAAATAATCAGACATCGTGGAAGATCAGAGTACTTGAGGTTTATCATTTTGGCTGGTTTGTTAAGATGCTGGTTAAAATAAAGTTTACTGTATTTGTTTACTTCATCTGCCATATCATTTTCCTATTAACTATTAACTCCTATGTTGTACTCTATATTGGACCAACGTTTACTTTATTTAATACCTTTTAAGATATCTGTAGAAACTCTTGTTATCTGGTTTCACATTCCTAGCTTACCTCCTCTCATACTCTTTTACATCTTAATTAACTTTTTAGTCCTTTCCTACCATTCTTTATATTCTGACCAATCATCTGATCTGTCACTCACCTTTGTACAATTATATGCTTCTTCTTTAATTTTGATGCTTTCTCTAACTACTTTAGTGAACCATGCATGTTGGGCCCTCCCTTTAGAGATTTTCTTAACCATAGGAATATACTTCTGAGTATTTTGAATATCGCTTAACTGTTTGCCACAATTAGATTATATTAGATTAGATTAGATTATTTACTCCTTAGTCTACACCTTCAAAACCTATGACCACTTGGTACCTAAAAAGGACAAAGACAGCAGATATTTGGGAACACCACACCCCATTCTTATTTGGAAATATATCACCATTCCTACAGTGTTGTTGGATCGGACTGCTGGAACTCTCTCCCTAAAGGCATTGTGAGAGTGTGATGATCCAAAACACTGCAGTGGTTCAGGAAGACAGATCACTACCACCTTCTTAAGAGCAACTAACAGTGTTTCGATTGGTCTATCACATTAAGACCATAAGAAGTAGGAACAGGAGCAAACCTGATATTCAATAAGATCATAGCTGATCTGGTACTCCTCAAGTTCATTTTCCTGCATTTCTGCTTAACCCTTGATTTCCTGACTGATCAAGGTTCCTGGATTGGGAACTCTGTAGTCAGAGGCACTGACAAGTCTTTCTGTGCAGTGAGTGAGACTCCAGAATGGTGTGTTGCCTCTCTGGTGCCAGGGTGAAGGATGTCTCAGAGCAGTTGTAGCAAATTCTAAAGGGAAGTATGAGCAGCCAGAGGTCATTGTACACATTGGTACCAATGATGTAGGTAGAAAAGCGATGAGGGACTGTAGAGTGAATATTGGGAGTTAGACACAAAGTTTTAAAGCAGGAGCACAAGAGTAGTAATCTTTTGATTCCTCCTCATGCCAAGTGCTAGTGAGAGTAGGGATAGGAGAACAAGGCAGATAAATCTGTAGCTGAGGAGCTTGTGCAACGGGCAGAGATTCAGATTCTTAGATCATTGCAAGCCCTTCTGGGGCAGAGGTGATCTGTACAAGAGGGACATGTAGCACCTGAACTGGAGGAGGAGCAATGTTTTTTTTAGATTACTTAGATTACTTACAGTGTGGAAACAGGCCCTTCAGCCCAACAAGTCCACACCGACGCGCAACCCACCCATACCCCTGCATATACCCCTTACCTAACATTACGGGCAATTTAGCATGGCCAATTCACCTGGCCTGCAGGAAACCGGAGCACCCGGAGGAAACCCACGCAGACACAGGGAGAACGTGCAAACTCCACACAGTCAGTCGCCTGAGGCGGGAATTGAACCCAGGTCCCTGGTGCTGTGAGGCAGCAGTGCTAACCACTGTGCCACCGTGCCGCCTGTTCTGATGGGGAGATTTGCTAGAGCTATTCAGCATGAGAAAAGAAAGAGATTTGAAACTAGTACGGGTAGTTAAGTGGAACAAGTTAAATTAACAACATGAGCAAGAGCATGGTAGAAAGCGAGGTAAGCCTAATGACTAAACTGCACTTATTTCAATACAAGAGGCCTGACAGGTAAGGTAGGTGAACTAAGGATTGTCCAGTTAAGCTATATGGGTGGAACAGAGAAATAAGAAGGGGTAATTACTTCTGTGGAGTTGTTCTATAGCCCCCCCAATAGCCAACGGTTGTGGTAGAGGGGGGTACATTTACAACATTTGGGGAGGTACATGGATAGGAACGGTTTAGAGGGCTACATGCCAAATACAGGCAAATAGGCTTTGTTCTGTTTAGGAAACCTGGTCACTATAGACGAGTTTGACTGAAGGGTCAGTTTCTGTGATGTACAACTCTTAAGGTGTTTTATATTTAACCATGCCACCTGGTTATTGACACTTTTATGAAAAGTAAATGTTTGTCTACTCTATCAAGGCTCTCATAATTTTGTAGACCTCAATCAGGTCTCCTCTTCAACCTTCCCTGTTCTACATAAAACAGCCACTGCCTAACTCAGCTATCTTCATTGCTGAAACACTGTAACACAGGCAACATCCAGGTGAATCTCCTCTGTGCAATCATATCCTTCCTAGAGTATGGTGATCAGAACTACACACATAATTCCAGTTGTGACCAAACAAATGTCTTATGAAGCTCCATCAACTCTCTGCTCTTGTATTTAATACATCTCTTCCCAGGATGTAGGCTTGCTCGCTGAGCTGGAAGGTTTGTTTTCAGATGTTTCATCACCATACGAGGTAACATCATCAGTGAGCCTCCAGATGAAGCACTGGTAGCATGGCCTGCCTTCTATTTATGTGTTTAGGTTTCCTTGGATCTTTCAGCTGACCTTCCAGCTCAGTGAGCAAACCTACATCCAGATCCTCAACCTGAGCTGCAAATCTTCTCAAAACTCACATCTCTTCCCACTCTGGGAAGTTAATGGATGCCCCGGATCCTGAGCTTGCCTTTATTCAGAGCTCTGGAAGGTGCTGTCTTACATGTCTGACTCCACTTGCTTCTGCAAGGTAAGTGAAGATTTTGAGCTACACCCTTGCCTTGTTCATAGCCCTGGAACATGCTTCTATGCAGGTCTGACTCCTCCCACCCCTGGAAGATGAGGACTTGCTGTAGATCCTGCTGGGACTGTTTTGGACAGTGATTGGCTTGGAGAGTTATTTCTATCTGATTCAGTTGAAGAAAACTCTGCCAAGAACCAATTGAGTTGGAGGAAAACCTACTAAAACCAGCTGCCTAGCTGATCTCTCTCTCTCTGTCTCTCATTTCAGAAAAGACAATCCTCTTGAGTTCCGGGAAACTTACTGTTCTTTTGAAAAGAGTGATTGAAAGAACTTTTCAAGATGTTTTTCTGAGCAAGCTGTATTTACGAGACTTCAGAAACACTGGATGTAAGTTTGCTCACTGAGCTGGAAGGTTCATTTTCATTTCCAGTTAATTTCCAGCTCAGCGAGCAAACCTACATCCAGAACCTCAACCTGAGCTACAAATCTTGGCAAAACTCACTAACTTCAGAGACAGCTGGGTGATTAATGATTTGACTACACATGCTAGTACCTTCCAGCAGCAGGTTCTGAAACATCTATGCTTTAACCTTTTGCCTTCAAGGAAAATTTATTGGGCAAAGTTGTTTTTATTTTCAGAAAGCCAATCTCCGCAGAGAAATCATTTTCGTCCCTCTTCTCCTAAAGGAAGTCTCATTGTGTGTGTTGAAACGCGTGTGTGTGTGCATTTTAAGGTATTTAGAGGGGATAGGAGTAGGAATCCATCTATCAGGCCTGCTATCAAGGAAAGGCCATCAGTATTCTCAAAGATCCATCCCACCCTGGCAATGTTTTTCTACAACCTCTACCATCGGGGAGAAGGTACAGAGCCTGAACACACGCACCAGCCGGTTTCGTAACAGCTTCTACCCTATTGTAGTTAGAATACTGAACGGACTCACAAGCTCTTAACATTCGCCGGTACCTGTGTTTTTGTTTTTGCCACTGTTTACCTATTATTTACTTATCTGTGCTATTTAACTCTGTGATCTGCCTGTATTGCTCGCAAGTCAAAACTTTCCACTGTGCCTCAGAACATGTAACAAAAACTTCAATTCAATTCAATTCAGTTCCATATCACTGACTGTGTATGTTAACCAATTGCTGCATCCTCATTGATTAAGTATTGATCATAAACCCCAATTGTGTTATTAAGAAATATGGTTGACAGATCTTTCTGTTTAATATCTGTTCTGAATTGATAAGATTTGGTAACTGGATCTATGGAGTAACAGAGCCAGAGCAATAGTGCACTCCTCCAGCATTGGTCATGACAGCACACAGACACTCGCCCTCGTATTACACAGTCTCCCCTCCTCTAGATACTGCCAGTATCTCACACACACTGTCCACACTCACATACCTGCACAGACATACAAACACTGTCCATATGCTGAAAAATGTGTTGCTGGAAAAGCACAGCAGGTCAGGCAGCATCCAAGGAGCAGGAGAATCGACATTTTGGGCATAAGCCCTTCCTGACCTGCTGCGCTTTTCCAGCAACACATTTTTCAGCTCTGATCTCCAGCATCTGCAGTCCTTACTCTTTCCACTGTCCATATGCTTATACTTTTAACGATCTCTCCTCTCACTGATGTTCTCTGTATCACACGATATCTACTCATTGCGTGAACAAGCTGCTGCTGTCTCTGGGAGACCTGGACACTGGCAGGCATAGCCTGTGTTGATGGACTTTTGGAGCTATGGCAGGGACTGATATCACTGGCCCCAGTGCCACTACTGGCTTGGGCCCCCAGCCCAACCCTCCTGGAATGCAACTGAGCACAGTGACCTCTATCCCAAGACAGGCACAGCGACTCTGCCCCAACTCCATCTGGCACCTCCTCGAGTTGGAGACCTGGTTACTGGTCCCTGAAATATCTCTCTGTCCTGGAGCCAGGTTGATTCACCTGTAAAAGTTAATTATCCTGCACTCTCCCTTCTCCCTCTCATTCTGTGAAGTAGCTACAGTTTTCAGGGAATTTATATTATAAATAAATCAATAGAGATTGAAATTATATAGAGGCATCTCAATCTGGAGCGTGATGTGCAGAGAAATCTCCGTGGTTTTCATTGTGAAGTGATCTTTCCTCTGGCTGTGTGCTTTTCAGGGAATGTCCTGTACACTGTAAATATTAAGGCTATTACAATTGAATTGAGCCTTCAAAGAGCATGCTGTAGGAAATGAGTTGGATTTTTTTGCACTTACTGTCATTTTAAAGTTGTAATGATTGCCAATGTATTTTACAGTTTTTTATGAATAAAGTATATTTTGGAAAGAGAAGAGAAGCAGGATAAATATCTAAAGGAAAAGATACTCACGGGAAGAGCAAATAAAAATAAAAAAGATCATTTCAGGAACTGATTTGACTTTGGGAATGGAATTCCTAAAGTCATTTCAGAAGCATCTACAATGGGAGACTCTCTTTCTGTGGGTGAATCATTGAAGGAAATGTCAAAGTGTATCTTCCTTATATCCGATTTTCCATCTACTGTTTGAATTAGGACAAACCCACCCTCTATAGGTGAATAGACGCTACTACACAAGGGAAATCATCGGAGATCTCAGAGAATTTGAGAGAATTAAGGCAACGCTTTCATTTTCTTAAAATATAATTTATTCATGAAAACCTTATTAAAAAGTATACAACCGTTCAAAGCTGACATTATATAAGGTGTAAGTTAAAACTCTGTAATTTGTATGTTACACTTTCAAACAGATAATATTTACTGAACATGTCTTTAACTATTAGAATCTTGATTAAATCCTTACTGATTGATATCTCGATAGCTACAATTCAAATTAGTGACCTTTCATGGTGAATACTATAGATATTGATACTTATATTTATATTGTTTGATTGTGTTTCACTCATTAATGTTGTTTTGATCCTGCAATCATGTAAAATAATTTTAGCAAGGAAACCATTTTAACATTGCAATATTTTACAATGTAGGAAAACAGCTAATGAACACAAATTATGGTAAAGGTTCTTCAGTACCTTAGGTTTATTTTAAGTTCAGCAATGAGATCCCAATTCTAACAAAAAGGATTTTCTGTTGAGAGAAAATAGCATTTGGTTCAATTTCACGTCATATTCATATCCATACACACATGCACACAAATAGGCACACACTCACACACACTCATAGAGGCTGACACAGTCACACACTGTTATGAACCCAGTAGAAGGTAAACCTGGGTAAGCCAGATCCGGAATGAAACCTGGTCTGGCCTACATGTGACTCCAGACCCACAGCAATGTGGCTGACTCTTAACTGCCCTCTGGGTAATTAGGGAAGGATAATAAATGTTGGCCTGCTAGTGATTCCCCAAGTACATATCATGCCTAACTAATATTGTTTCCTTGAATTTCCTAAGTGACCTTGCTGAGCGTTGCCATTGTTCTTCCTATAAGTACGAGACAGTGTTGACTGTTCTGATATTTCAGTATTTACTATTCAGATTGTAGGAGGTTCAATTTGCGAACTGTCTGTCTCAAGTACCTGACATACATGCTCTTTCTTATTTTCCTCCCTCTTTTATTTCCTTCTTTTATTGCTTTAAATGAGTTTGAGTGGCAAAACAGATTCATCCTTCTGTGACCAGAAATATCTATCAGATAATTTACTAACCCTCTTAATGACTTTAAATAGATCACTGAATCTTGCATGCAGAGACTCACCTTGCAACGGCAAGGATACCAATACTTCAGCTCCCACTTGAAACATTTTAGAATGTTTGTCTGCTGATTCTTTTATTTGAGACTATGAAACCTTCAAACACTCCTCTGCTACACTTCCCAGGAGCTCTTCTAGAAACATGGACAATTAATCCAACATAGAGGATTCATCTTTCTGCTTTAAACAGTTCTCATTAATCAGTTTTTATTATTTCATACCATAAGTTAATTCCTATGGACTAAATCCAGTAGCTTCACAGTAGAATTGGTACAAAATTGGCTCAACTCTGTGGATACTTATGACAATGTGCCTTCTTCATTATTTTGACAGTGTGATGGTATCTGTTCAAAACTTCCTGTGTCAGACAATTTGAACTGTCTTATCCCAAATTGCTTTTCATGTCACACTACAACTTTTAATTGATCATCTAGTAAAGATTAAAGAATTGAGTTAATGTTTTACACTATCACCGTAGCCATAATTGTCCTTAAAGAAATAATTTCTGGAATTTGAGTTATCATACTTATATCCATAACAGTAAGGATGTACTGGTGTTCAGTTCTTGTTTTCGGTAATGGTCTGACAAAATTAATGAGTACTTGAGTGAATCGTACTTCAAAAGCTACTATGCGTATCAAATTTCTGATTGCATGTTGGGATTTTCCACTACCTGACACATTTGTCATTTTATAGAACAGCAGTATATGGCTATGATGTCTTGGGCATATAAAATACTGATTTATCAATGTTTAACTTTATTATATTGAGATATGTCCTGCCTTTGGAATGTCATGTGCTATTTGCAATATCTCCTTATGATATAAGGCCAGTGCCACTACAGCTAAACATCTGTCCCTTCCTCATCTGCAAGTCTATGAAGTTGGGTCTGCTTCTATATCAAATCTATGCTTTTAGTATAATAAAAACTCTCCAGTGAGCTGACTGTATTAACTTGCTGAAATAAATTGCCGGACAAACTCAGCAAATCTGGCAGCCTTTCTGGAGAGAAAGCAAAATCAACATTTAATCCAATGGCCTTGCTGTGTTGCTCCAGCATTTTGTTTGTTTCAGGATTTACAGAATCTGCAATTCTTTGTTGTTAGTGTTAGTTTCTTTATCTCTATCATTTCTTTGTCATTTATATAAACGATTTGGATGTGAACCTAGGAGGTTAGTAAGTTTGCAGGTGACACCAAAATTGGAGGTGTAGTGGACAGCGAAGAGGTACAATGGGATCTTGACCAGTTGTAACTCTCTGGTCTTCAACATGGGTTCTCGTTATAAAAAAGGTCTTAAGTTTTTTAATTTCTTGTAAGAGACTAATTTATTCCTGATACCCTTGTCAAAATGACCGTGTTTTGTTCTTTCAAATTCAATGTAGGTTTGCCCAGGCTACTTCAACAAATTCCGGAGTTTTTGCTTGTATGGTTCAGAAATTGACTCAAATGCATGCAATATGACCTTTTCTTTCAGAGCATAAACCATAGAGACCGCTTCTGACTTCAATACATAAAACAGGGGAGGCAATGCTTAATGTTATTATAGCTAGATCATTAATCCAGAGACCCAGGGACCTGGATTTGAATCCCATCACAGCAGACCCATTGGGCTCAATGCCCTAATTCTGCCCTAAGCCTTATAGTCTTGAGGAAATGGAGATGAGAGAACTTGAATTTCAAACAGAAGAGAAAGAACAGGCATTTCAAATCGGAATTGAGGATTATCAGTAAGATTCTGGCGGATCTGATAATACTCAAATTTATTTTCTTTCCTTACCTCCATAACCTTTGATTCCCTTACTTATTAAAGATCTGTCTACCCCAGCCTGACAGCCCTCTGCAGTAAGGAATTTACAGATTCACAAACCATCAGAAAGAGGAAAATCCTCCTCGTCTCTGTCTTAAATGTGTACCCCTTGTTCGGAGATTATGCCCTTTTGGTCTTAAACTCCCCTACAGGGGCAAACCACCTCTCCATATCTACCTTGGCAAGTCCCCTGAAAATCTTGTATGCTTTAATAAGGTAGTCTGTTATTTTTCTGCATTCCAACAAGTAACAAGTATCCCAAAACATTCACGCCCCTCGTGCTGTTCAGTTGCCGAGGAGGCAATCACAATTGTCGGCAGGCAGAAGAACTTTGTCATCTATAATTGGTCACCAGTCCGCAATCCAATCAGCTCCTTGTCTTTGAAGTCTTTTTTTATGCACACACTTTGACTCCAGCTCACCTGCAAACTAGGCTCCACCCAATGTTTGAACAGCAGCTGTGTAAACAGCACCTCTAGGTTACTTGCTTTTAACAAATGCAGGAATCCTTTAGTTTTTAAAACAGTTCTTTTCCCCATTTCAGTCCACAGTCAGAAATACAGTAAACCAGAAAAGTTAGAGTCTTCACAGTTGTCAGGTTCCTGTATTCCATTCATATACTCTGTCGTCATGACCCAGTTTATGAATATCATAGGTTCAAACTAATGTTCCCACTAACCTGTATCAATCTCAGACTGCTGGTAATAAGGATTCTGATTTGACATTTTTCTGTATCCTGTGGAAATGACGGTAAACTTAGCCTTTTCTTACCCAGGTTGCTGCAACGCAGAGACAGGAGTTAGTTTATGGGTCACTACAAAGTAATGCAGACATTGTAGAACTGCCAAGGATGACAAAATACATTTGACATGGTGACCTCATTCCTCTAGTGTTCCTATCTACCCAACTTGCAACATCTTCCTGAGTTCTCAGATGTTTGAATCTATTATCAAATCTTTGATGAAAGTATATTTTTTCAGGATTGGTTTTAAATTTACTATTTATATTCTTGATCACTGGTTTATGAAATCCATGCCATTTAATATGGTGTACAGGAACCTTATGAGAGCTACTCATAATGAAATGCAGAATGTAAGGATGTAGTGTTCACCTCCTCATAACTCATTTCTTTCACATTTGAGGTCATGTTTGAATGCTAATTTCTGCACTCTCACTAATACGTTGATTTCTTTTTGGAGAGTCGCAGCATTAAATAGACACAGTTCTCTAAATAAAGCCTGACAAAAGCTTCAACAAATCACTACAGATTTACACTTGACTGGTTTTATCCGAGATTACTTGATAGAGGTGTACAAGGTAATGAGAGGCATAAATAGAGTAGATAGCCAGAGACCTTTCCCAGGGCAGAAATGGCTGTCACGAGGGGTCATGATTTTAAGGCGATTGGCGGCACGGTGGCTCAATGGTCAGCACTGCTGCCTCACAGCACCAGGGTCCCAGTTTCGATTCCAGCCATGGGTGATTGTTTGTGTGGAGTTTGCACATTCTCCCCGTGTCTGCGTGGGTTTCCTCCGGGTGCTCCAGTTTCCTCCCACAGTCCAAAGATGTGCAGATCAGGTGAATTGGCCACGCTAAATTGCCCGTAGTGTTAGGTGCATTAGTCAAAGGGGAAATGGGTCTGGGTGGGTTGCTCTTCGGAGGGTCTGTGTGGACTGGTTGGGCCGAAGGGCCTGTCTCCACACTAGGGAGTCTAATACACTACAGATTTACACTTGACTGGTCTTATCCCAGATGACTTGATAGAGGTGTACAAGGCCTCAGAGGCATAAATAGAGTAGATAGCCAGAGATGTTTCCCCAGGGCAGAAGTGGCTGTCACGAGGGGTCATGATCTTAAGGGGTTGGAGGAAGGTATAGGGGAGATGTCAGAGGTAGGTTCTTTACACGGAGAATGGTAGGTGCGTGTAATGGTAGTAGAGTCAGAGGCATTAGAGACATTTAAGCGACTGCTAGACAAGCACATGGATGGCAGTAAATTGAGGGGTATGTCGGCTAGGTTGATCTGAGATTAAGATAAATATTTGGCACAACATCATGGGCCGAAGGGCCTGTACTGTACTGTTCTATGTTCCATGTTCTATGAATTGGTCAGGACACTGATGGTGAAGGTCCACTGTGAAATGGGCAATGACAGAACGGTAATGTAGTAGACTAGTAATCCAATTATTAGGTGAAAGTGAGGACTGCAGATGCTGGAGATAGAGTTGAGAGCGTGGTGCTGGAAAAGCACAGCAGGTCAGGCAGCATCTGAGGAGCAGGAAAATCGATGTTTCGGGCAAAAGCCATGCAGTTCCAGACCCACAGCCACGTGGCTGACTTTTAACTGCTCTCCAAGCATTTCAGGTATGGACAATAAATACTGGCCCAGGTAGTGACACAAACATCCCATAAAAAAACCTCTCAGATTCTCTTTTAAAATTGTGTTAACCAATGTTTTGGTCAATTCTGTGCACTTAGTTATGCATAATTCATTTTCCCATTTACACCTAATCTATTGGCCTAAGTACATAACAGAGTCATTATGTAAAAACCATACCCACCACACCTCCATGTCTAGAACACTCCTTATTTTATTGCTGTCAGAGTAATTTAAAGGATTTGCAATACTTTCTACATCCAAGTTTAATTTAACTCCAGATTAACAATGGTCCAAGCACTGACCCCAATTCTACCCCAGTCATCCCCTCCCGCAATATCAAATGAAAGGAGATGAAAGTGTAAATTGAGAACTCCCCACATACTAGTTCCTAAGTATTCATTATTTTCTTTGTGACAAAGATCAAAGGCGTTTTAAAATGACGTATAATGTTTCTGCAAAATCCTCCAGCTTTATCACATTATACTTAATGTTGTGTCCTCTCAGCTTCAGCCAACATAAGCAACAAAAGAAATCATAAGAAACAGGAGGAGGATGGTCTATCAAGCCTGTGCCACTACTTAACTAGGTCATGGCTGGTCTGAATGTGGCCTCTACCCCACTTTGTTACTTGTCTTGATACCTTTGTAGATCAGAAATCTGGCAAACTCAGACTTGAATATGCACAGTGAGCCAATCTCCAGTGCTCTCTGAGGAAGAGAATTCTACAGAATAACAACTGTCTGACAGAAGAAATTTCACCTAAATGGGCGATCCCTTATTTTGAAACTGTTTGCCCCTAGTTCTAGATCCCTCCACTCGGGCATCCTCTCAGTATTTACACTGCCAAGCCCCCTCTGAATCACAGATAAGGTCACCTTGACTAAGATCGGAAGAAATAGGAGCAGGAGTAGGCCTTTCAGCCCCTCAAGCCTGGTCTGCCATTCAATAGGATCATGGCTGATCCCACATTCCTCATGTCTGTGTTCCTCCCATTTCCCCATAACCCTCAACTCGCCAATTTATCAAGAATCTATCCATCGCAGCCTTAAATATATACAAGGACTCTGCTTGTAGCTCTCTGTATAATGGTTCCAAAGACTGTCAACTCTCTGACAGAAGGAATTTCTCCTCATTTCAGTCTTATATCGGCACCCCTTTATTCTGAGACTATGCCCTGTGGTCCTAGACTCTTCCATGGGGGGACACGTCCTCTCAGCATTTACCCTGTTAAGCTCCTTGAGAATCCTGTACATTTCAATGAAATCACCTCTCATTCTGTTAAACTCCAGTGCGTAGTGTCCCAGCCTATTTGACCTTTACCCATCAGACAGTCCCTCCATTGTGGGGATCATCCCACTGAACTTTTCTGTGAACTGCCTTCAATGAAATGCTATCTTTCCTGAAATGAAGGGTCCAAAAAAACTCTAGATTGGTCTCACCCGCACCTGTACAGTTGCAGTAGGACTCCCCTGTTGTTAAACTCCAACCCCATTGAAATAAGGGCCAACATTCCACTACCCTTCCTGATTACCTGTTGCATCTGTGTGCTAGCTTTCTGTGTTTCATACACAAGTATCCCTATGTCCTTTGAACTGCAGCGTTTGACCATTTTTCTCCATTTAAATATTTTGTTCATTCATTCTTCCTTCCAAAATGAACATTAGATTACTTACAGTGTGGAAACAGACCCTTCGACCCAACAAGTCCACACCGACCCGCCACCCACCCATACTCCTACACCTAACACTATGGGCAATTTAGCACGGCCAATTCACCTGACCTGCACATCTTTGGACTGTGGGAGGGACCCGGAGCACCCGGAGGAAACCCACGCAGACACGGGGAGAACGTGCAAACTCCACACAGTCAGTCGCCTGAGTCGGGAATTGAACCCAGGTCTCTGGCGCTGTGAGGCAGCAGTGCTAACCACTGTGCCACCGTGCTGCCCATGTTCCCACATTACACTCCATTTGCCGACTTTCTGCTCACTTCCTTAACCTATCAATATCTCACTATAAACTGTTTGTGGCGCTCTCTCATTTTGCCTTTCCAACAATTTTGTGTCATCTAAAAATTTAATTCGAGTACATTCGCTTCCTTCCTCCAAGTCATTAATAGATATTGTAACAGACCCACAACACCGGGTAGATCTGGTAAGGACCAGCTGCAGCTACAACACAGGGCTACTGACATATCAAACAGCATAAGCAGAATGGACAGAGCTAAGCAGCAGATCAGATCTAAGCTTTGCAGACCTGCCACATCCAGTTGTAAATTAAATTAAACAACTCATTGCAGGAGGAGATTCCACAAATATTCCCATCCTCAATAACGATGGAGCTAAGCACATCACAAAAGCTGAACTGTTTGCAACAATCTTCATCCGGAAGTGGATGATCCATCTTGGCCTCTTACAGTGGACCCCAGCTATTCAATTCACCACGTGATATCAAGAGATGGTTGCAGGCACTGAATACTGCAGAGACTATGGGCATTGACAGCATTCTGGCAATACCACCGAAGACAGAAAGAAAATAATGTAATACTGGAAATCTGAAATAACAAAAATACTGGAAAGACCGAACAGGTCGAGCAGTATCTGTGGAGAGGAACTGAGTTAAGGTTTCTGGTCGATGACCTTTCATCAGAACTAAAGAAAAATAGAAATGGCAAAGTTTTTAAGCTAATGGTAAGCAAAGAAAGGACAGGAAGCACTTACGAGGAGCTCCATGGTGGAGGCGGAGATTAAACAACAAAAGATTGCAATGGTACAACAGGAATAAAAAGTGTAAATGGATACACTTTATTCTCACTGAACAACTTTCAACCCCACTTACTTCCTCCAAATAGTTGCTATAGGTGTTGCTATGGAACTAGCTATGAATGTCTTTTCCGTGGGGTAGGTGAAACTTTCAATATTCCAGACCTACTCAGCCCACTTCCCTTTTTCTGATATTGGGGAATGGATTGGTAGCTGCTTCACATCTCAGCCACCTTCAGCCTCAAGTGCCAAGTACATAATTCATTGGTTCCCGTCAGCATCACAGATCCAGCCTTCAGCCAAGGTGATTACTCCACACGATATCCAGAAACAACCAGAGACACTGGATACTGCAAAGGCTATGGGCCCTTACAACATTCTGGAAATAGTACCAAATATGTGAACTTGCCACGCCCTTAGCCAGGGTACCCTGGCCATCCCAATACAGCTCAAACATTGGCCTCTACCCAAAAACGTGGAACATTGCACAGGTACATTCAGTGCACAAAAAGCAGAACAAATCTAATCTGCCCAATTATGCCCCGTCAGTCATCAACAACAGTTCTGACAAGTGACACATCCTGCTTTCTGATACACAGTTTTTAGGTTCTGCCAGTCACTCAGCTTCTGACCTCATTATAGTCTTAGTCTAAACATAGACCACTGAGCTGAACTCCTGAGGTGAGGTGAGAGTGACAGTCCTTGACATCAAGGCACCATTTTACCAAGTTTTGGCATCATGCAAAACTGGAATCAACGGTAATCAGATATAAAACTCTCCATTGATTGGAATCATGCCTTACACAGAGGGAAATAGTTCTTGTCCCCTCACTCTGTAGTGGGCTTTTGCCCCCTTCAGCCATGCCCTCTATCAGTTTTTGCCCTCACAGGTAAACTTGGGTGGGTTAGTGCCAACTCTCCTCAGTTCTGGATGGGTTTTTGCTTCCTGAATCCTGTCCTGTGGGTTTCTGCCCATGCAGCTCTGTCCTGGGTCAGTTTTACCCTCCAGGGTGGCTAATTCTTGTCTCAGCCCCATCCTGGGTGAGTTTTTGCCCTTTTAGTCCTGTCCTAGATATTTTCTCTGACCCCTGAGGTGTACCCTAGATGGGTTATTGACCCTGAGGTGTGCCCTGTGTTGGTTATTGCCCCCAAGGAGTACCCTGGATGTGTTTTTGCCACCCTGATGTGCACCTCGGGAGGGTTATTGCCACTCTAAGGTGTACCATGGGTAGTTAATGCTCCCTGAGGTGTACCTTGGGTAGGTTATTGTCCCCTTTTCAGGTGCACCCTGGGTGGTTAGTGCTCCCTGAGGTGTCCCCTGGATTGGTTATTGCCACCCTGAAGTGTCCCCTCTATGGTTATTGACCCTGAAGGTGTACCCTGGGTGGGTTATTGCCCCAAGGTGTCCCCTCTGTGATTATTGCCCTCCCAAGGTGTACCCTCTGTTGGTTAATGCCCCAATGAAGTGTACCTTGTGTGAGTTAATGCCCCTGAGGTGTCTCCTGTGTAGGTTAATGCCCCCTGAGTTGTACCAGGGTGGGTTATTGACCCCGGGTGAGTTAATACCCCCAAGGTGTCCCCTCTATGATTATTGCCCCCCCCAAGGTGTACCCTCCGTTGGTTAATGCCCCCTGAGGTGTCTCCTGTGTAGATTAATGCCCCCTGAGGTGTACATGCTGTGTGTCAGGTATCTGTCAGTTTCTGACGTCTAGCTGCAGGTGGGAGGGGAGGAGCTGCCGGCTCCTGGAGCAGGAACATCAGTGACTCCCGGAGCGAGGGGAGGACACGGCTGACTCCGGGAGCAGGAGGGACACAGGTGACTCCGGGAGTAGAGGGGACACGGGTGACTCCGGGAGTAGGGGGGGATACGGGTGACTCCGGGAGCAGGAGGGACACGGGTGACTCCGGGAGTAGGGGGGGATACAGGTGACTCCGGGAGTAGGGGGGGACACAGGTGACTCCGGGAGTAGGGGGGACACAGGTGACTCCGGGAGTAGAGGGGACACGGGTGACTCCGGGAGTAGGGGGGGATACAGGTGACTCCGGGAGTAGAGGGGACACGGGTGACTCCGGGAGTAGGGGGGGGGATACAGGTGACTCCGGGAGTAGGGGGGACACAGGTGACTCCGGGAGTAGAGGGGACACGGGTGACTCCGGGAGTAGGGAGGGACACGGGTGACTCCGGGAGTAGGGGGGGATACAGGTGACTCCGGGAGTAGGGGGGGACACAGGTGACTCCGGGAGTAGAGGGGACACGGGCGACTCCGGGAGTAGGGGGGGATACAGGTGACTCCGGGAGTAGGGGGGACACAGGTGACTCCGGGAGTAGGGGGGACACGGGTGACTCCGGGAGTAGGGGGGGATACAGGTGACTCCGGGAGTAGGGGGGACACAGGTGAGTCCGGGAGCAGGAGGGATACAGGTGACTCCGGGAGTAGGGGGGACACGGGTGAGTCCGGGAGCAGGAGGGATACAGGTGACTCCGGGAGTAGGGGGGGACACGGGTGACTCCGGGAGTAGGGGGGACACAGGTGACTCCGGGAGCGGGAGCAGGAGCGGGAGCCGGAGCCGGTCCGGGAGCCCGGGGAGGCGGCTGCTGCAGCTGGCCATGCCGCTGGAGCTGTGGAGCGGCTGGATGCCGGGGCTGGTGCCCTCTCTGACGCTGCTCCTGCCGGCCCTGGCCGTGCTCCTCGCCCTCCGCCTGTGCCTCGCTCCCCTGCAGCTCCTCCGAGCCCCGCACCAGGTCGGCTACATCCCCGAGCCCGGCACCAGCAGGAACCAGGCGGCCGCTGATGTCAGGAGGAGGCGGAAGAGGGGGGAGCTGCCCCCGGTCTATCCGAACGGCTGGTACCGGCTTGTGGACTCCCAGGAGCTCCGCCAGGGCCAGGTGAAGAATGTCACCATCTTCGGTAAGAAGGGGGTCAGGGGGTTGGCATGGAGGGTGCAGGGGGACTGGGGGCTGCTGCTGGGCTGAGCACTGGTGCTGCTGTCAGGGGTTTGCTGGAGGTGGGTTGCTGCTGGCATACAAGGGGGGAGTTGGGTGGATTTGGTGGGTGCTGGGGTCTGATTTAGAGGGAGTGGGTGCCAGGGATAGGGATTTCGAGGGGGAGGGATGTGTAGATGCCAGGGTTGTGTGCAGACCCTGAGTTTTCCCAATTGCTCGTCTAATCTGCAGTGAGTTTTGTTATATTAAAGGGAGGCATCTGTAACCAGAGTGATGAGAATCTGATACCGAACCGCAGTAGCTAGGCTCAGTTGCTGAGTAATAAGCCAATGTTGTTGGGCAGTGTATCAGTAATTACTGTATTCTATTTCAGCACGCAGAGCCAGTGATATCAAATGTTAATCTGGATAAACTGCACTGATTTGTGAGATAGAGTGACATTAGCAATGCGAGTAAAAAGGTGGATATACTGCTTTGCTATTTACTGAGATTGGGCAGGGAGCTGCCAAAAAAGGAACCCTGCTCTCCTTCTACACTTCTGCCCCTCTCTATGTCCCCCTCTCGCTGTCGCCCCTCTCTCTCTGTGTCCCCCTCTATCTCTGTGTCCCCCTCTCTCTCTGTGTCCCTCTCTCTCTGTGTCCCCCTCTCGCTGTCGCCCCTCTCTCTCTCTGTCCCCCTCTCTCTCTGTCCCCCTCTCTGTGTCCCCCTCTCTCTGTCGCCTTCTCTGTCCCCCTCTCTCTGTGTCCCCCTCTCTGTGTCCCCCTCTCTGTGTCGCCCCTCTCTGTGTCGCCCCTCTCTCTTTGGCTACAATGCTCAATGTCTTATGTTCAGGTTCTCTGTTGTGTACAGACTGTGACCAGTTCAAACTGAGGCAGGGTAGGGGTCATGTTATCAGAGAACAGTTCAGTCTGATTTATTGTCTGACCTGACAATGAAGGTGCAAGGGAATATGGTTCAGGAGGGTCAGGGCACAGGCTTAAAAACTAAACAGAGAGTAAGCCAGGATCCAACAAAAACTAAGCATGTGGGAAAGATAGGCTGTCTGTATTGCAGGTAAGAACCTGTACATCAGGTATGAGACACACTTGGTGTTGCTGTATGTGGTGCAGGTCTGGATGTTCTTCAGTTGGGTTGTGCTGATCACCTGAGCCATCTTCCATTTTATCTGGATGTTTGTAGTGACATAATGTAAAACTGTCTGGATAAACTGGGGGAAATATACCCAAAATCACCTTTATCCTGATGGTCACCTTTAAGTGCAGCTGCATCTAGCTTTGTGTTGAACCTCAGTACACAAACACCAAGTATCACTAGATTAGATTCCCTCCAGTGTGGAAACAGGCCCTTCGGCTCTACAAGTCCACACTGACCCTCAGAAGAGTAACCCACCCCGACCCGTTTCCCTCTGACTAATGTACCTAACACTATGGGCAATTTAGCATGGCCGATTCACCTGGCCTGCACATCTTTGGGTTGTGGGAGGAAACTGGAGCACCCGGAGGAAACCCACGCAGACACAGGGAGAATGTGCAAACCTGGGTTTGCAAACCTGCAAATCAATCTAACCTGGGTTCCTGGCGCTGTGAGGCAGCAGATCCAACCACTGAGCCACTGTGCTGCCCTTACTGAGGTTCTCTCACTCTCTGTGAAGGATTGATCTGGCCACATTGTTGTGGAACGCTCATATCCCTCATGGAGTAATTTCACAGAAAAACACCTTTAACCACATGTCTATCAGGCATGTAACATCCTTGAGACAATGCAGGAAAAACAGAAGGTCGATCTTAACTTTCACAAGCATCCACTGCCCTCACCACCGACACTCAGTATTAAGAGTATGTGCTATCTACAAGATGCATTGTAGAAATTTACCAAGGCAGCACATTCCAAACCCATGATCACTGCATCTAGAAAGACAAGGGCAGCCGATACATGGGAACACAATTGCCTGCAAGTTTCTCTCCAAACCACTGACCAACCTGATTTGGAAATATATCCCCATTCCTTCGCTGTCACTGGGTTATAACCCTTGAATTCTCTCCTTTACAGCACTGTGGGTTTACTTGTATCAAATGGACTGTAATGATTCAAGAATTCAGCTCGCCCACTCCCACCTCCCAGGCAACTAGGGATTGCTGATGTCTCATCCTGGGAATGAACAAAAGATAGGGCATCCCTTCGGAATGATGGGAGCCTCCCATTTGTGGAAAATCACACTTGCATAGGCAATGGTTGGAAGCAACACGAAAGCTTGCTAAACCTGTTGTTCAAATTTTTGAGATAGTTTACTTTTCAAGGTAATTTGAGATGGAGGTGCCTGCTCTACCTTGAAGAAAAATGATCAATAAAGGGTGGTCTTCCTGTCTGCAATGCAGTAAGGGCTGGGCGTGTGTTGGGAGAGTGCAGGGACTGCTATCTGCTTTGCATTCACTCTTGGAACATATACACAGGTGACCTTGGCGGAGTATAGTATGAAAAAATGTGGCACTATAAATCTGTGCACTATCACCTATACAGTAAATCGCAATCAATGTCCAAGAAATCACTGGCAGCCTGGAGGTTTAACTCCAGTGATTGTCTTTAAACTGTGCTGTTATAGCAGTGTTATAATATTGCCTGAATCTCTCAAAATAGGTACATGCACCTCATGCATTTGTACTGAACCACCTACCAAGTTTAGAACGTTACAGCAGAGGAACAGGCCCTTCGGCCCTGCAAGCCTGTGCCGAACCAGATCTTCTATCCAAACCTGTTGCCTATTTTTGAAGGGCTTGTATCCCTTTACTCCCTGCCCATTCATGTATCTGTCTAGATACATCTTAAATGACACTATCATGCCCATCTCTACCACCTCCACTGGTAAAATGTTCCAGGCACCCACCACCCTCTTCATAAAGAGGTTTTCATGCATATCTCCCTTAAACTTTTACCTTCTCACCTTGAACTCGTGACCCTTGGTAATTGAGTCCCCCACTTTGGGGAAAAAAGCTTCTTGCTGTCCACCCTGTCTATACCTCTCATGATTTTGTAGACTTCAATCCGGTCCCCCCTCAACCTCTGTCTTTCTAATAAAAAAAACCCTAATTTACTCAGCCTCTCTTTATAGCTTGCACACGCCATACCAGCAACATCCTGGAGAATCTCCTCTGCACCCTCTCCAAAGCATTCACATCCTTTTGGTAATGTGCAACCAGAACTAGACACAGTATTCCAAATGTGGCCAAACCAAAGTCTTATACAACTGTAACATATAACCTGCCAACTCTTGTACTCAGTACCCCAGCCGATGAAGGAAAGCATGCCATATGCCTTCTTGACCACCCTATCAACTTGTGTTGCCATCTGTAGGGAACAATGGACCTGAACACCCAGATCTTTCTGTACATCAATTTCCCCAGGGCTTTTAAACATCAAGAAAGTAAATTCTCAATAAACACACACATTCTGTTCTACCAAGTATTGCAAAATGTTTAAAGTTTGCATCCATTTGGAGGATTGAGACTGCAGGCTCAGTGATAGTGAGAGCTATTGCTCATTATATTGTTTCTAATCAGACCATGGTTTTCAGCATCTGTATTCCTCATGACCCATGTGGCCTGGCCCTAAGGTATTGTCTGGTGCTGAACTGACCCACTCAGTGCATTATAAATAAAGAGGGCTGAGGCAATGTGAAGTGGTCACAGACCCATCAGTCTGTTGTGCTCGTCTCTAATCAACTGAAGTTGCTCCTGTTATATATTTCGGCCACACCCTGAGAATTCATGCCCCGAGACTCTGTGGGCTGTAGCACCATAACTTTCCTGGTTTTGTGTAGTGTGTACGAAAAGGACATTAGGTCTGCACATTTCCAAAGCAGCACTTACTGCTAGGTTATTGTTCCATTCTGTCTTTGTGTCCCAACAGTCCTGGACATTTCTGCCTGGGGCTCCCAATTCTGGCTTCTACAGGAATGCAGAGCATTAATCTGGTCAAACTGCTTTCTCGTGGTGTAGGAGAATCGCGGTCTGGTTGGTGAATGATATATTGGTGTGGATTGGCTCACAGGGAACAAAGTTAGGATAAATTGGTCATTTTCAGGATTGCAACCAGAGGAGTGCACAGAGCATCAATTATTCATGATCAATGGTGTTTAAATGTATCAGTGACCTTGTAGATGGGGCCCAATGGCTTTCTCACTGAGCAAGAGTGATACTGAAACAGGGTGGATCAAAGCTATTCCATGGGATCAGAGCAGCCCTGATCAGATTTCACATCGTAAATTACGCAAACTCATGAATGAGGCTTAAAGCTGTCACTTGTCATCCTGAAAAGTTCCCTATCACTTTGGATTAATGTATCATAAAACTTTGGGCAATAGATAACACTAGCTGTTTGTCACTGTTACTATGAAGTAGCAATTTGAGTGATATTTCTCACTAAGAAAATATTGCTGTCAAGCCATAAAGACTTTCTGCCTGTCTCTCAAATTACTCGTGATATATGAATTTCTGTGTTGGTGTGATGCCATGTATGTAGATCATATGTCACAGACTGGCAGATGTATACCTAGCCAGTTTTCATTGGCAAAACTTGTCAGAGCCAGAGTTGATCTCTTAGATCAAACAGAGCCAACCTGCTTGTTTCAATATGTAAACAAAGCTTTAGGGTCAATCATCATTGACTGGTGCATTCTCGATGACGTAAAGGGAGGCGATAACTTAATGGTGTTGTTGCTAAACTGTTAATCCAGACACTCGGTTAATGTTCTGGGGACCTGTGTTCAAATCCCACCATGGCAGATGTTGGAATTTGAATTCAAGAAAAAAAAGTCTGGAATCAAGAATCTACTGATGGCCATGAAACTATTGTTGGTTGTTGGGAAAACCAATCTGGTCCACCCCTGACCTTCAGGGAAGGAAATCTGCTGTCCTTACCTGGTCTGGCCTACATGTGACTCCAGACCCACAGCAATGTGATTAACTTTCAACTGCTCTCTGAAATGGCCTAGCAAGCCACTCAGTGGTGCCAATTGCTACAAAGTCTCAAAGAAATGAAACCGAACAGATCACTGGGCATTGACCTAGCCACCGGAAAAGAAACCAACAGAAAAAGCCCCGTCAACCGCACAAAGTCCTCCTTACCAACATCTGGGGGCCAGTGCCAAAATTGAGAGAGTAGTCTCACAGACTAATCATGCAACAACCTGACGGAGTGATACTTACAGAATCATATCTCCACAGGCAATATGCCAGACACTACCATCACCATCCATGGATATGCTCTGTCTCACTGGCAGTACAGACACAGCAGAGGTGGTGGCATGTAGTATACAGTCAGGAGGAAGTTACCTTGAGAATCCTCAACATTTGATTTTGGACCCCATGAAGTTTCATGACTTCAGGTTAACCTTGGGCAAGGAAACCTCCTGCTGATTAGCACCTACGTCTCTCCTCGGCTGATCACTCAGTACTCTTCCATGTTGAACAGCACTTGGAGGAAACGCTGAGGATGGTCAGGGCACAGAATGTGCTCTGGGTGGGGGATTTTAATGTACGCTACCAAGAGTGGCTCAGTTGCAATACTATTGATCGAGCTGGTTGGGTCCTAAAGGACATAGCTGCTCGGTTGAGTCAGCAGCAGTTGAAGGAACCAACAAGAGGGAATTTCATATTTGATCTCTTCCTTATAAATCTGCCAGCTGCAGATGCATCTGTCCATGACAGTGTTAGTAAGAGTGACCACAGCACAGTCCTTGTGGAGAGTCTCACCTTCAAATTGAGAATAACCTTCATCGCGTTGTGTGGCACTATCACTATGTTAAATGGGACAGACTTCGAACAGACTAATAACTCAAGCCTGGCCATCCATGAGATCCACCAACAGTAGAATCACATACCAGCACAATCTGTAACCTCATGGACTGGCATATCCCCCACTCAGCCATTCCCATCAAGCCGGGGATCAACCCTGGTTCGAAGGAGAGTGCAGGAGGGCAGGCCTGGGAGCATTGGCAAAAGTGAGGACTGCAGATGCTGGAGGTCAGAGTCAAGATTAAAGTGCAGCGCTGGAAAAGCACAGCAGGTCAGGCAGCATCCGAGGAGCAGGAGAGTCGATGTTTTGGGTGTTAGCCCTTCATCAGGAATGTGGAGGGGGAAGAGGGCTGAGAGTAAAGAGCAGGGTGGGGGTGGGGCTGGGGAGAATGATAGGTGAGATGGCAATAGGTGGATGCAGGTAGGAGGTGATAGGTTGGTGGGGACGATGGTATGGATAGGTGGGAAGGAAGATGGACAAGCGGGACAGGTCGAGGGCAGTGTTGAGTTGGAGGGTTGGATCTGGGATGCGGTGGGGGGAGGGGAGATTTGGAAACTAATGAAGTTAATGTTGATACCGTGTGGTCGTAGACGCCAAGGTGGAATATGAGGTGTTCTTCCTCCAGTTGGTGGATGGCTTTGATATGGCGGTGGAGGTAGCCCTGGATTTGAATGTCCTTTGAGGAGTTTGGCGGGGGTTGCGTGGTGCATGGAGGGGTTGAAATGGTCGGCCACAGGGCGGTGGGGTTGGATCGTGCATGCGGACACAGATATTCCCAGAACTGGTCCACAATTTGGCGCTTGCTCTCCCTGATGTAGAGGAGACCATATCAAGAGTAATGGATACAGTAGTGGATGTGCAGGAGAATCTCTGTCAGATTTCACATGATCCTTAAGGGCCTTGGATGGAGGTGAGAGAGGAAGGTGTGGGCACAGGTCTTGGACCTTGTGTGGTGGGAGGGGAAGGTGCTTGATGGAGAGGGTAGGTTGGTTGGGGGGGGTGGTGTACCTAACAAGGGAGTTATGGAGGGAATGGTCTTTGCAGAATGCAGATAGGTGTAGGGGGGTGGGAAGTTTACATTTGGTGGTGAGTCTGACTGTAGATGATCAGTTTCCATGCCCCCCCCCCAACATGGCCAACTACATCAACTCCCCCAAGGGCACGCAAATCCTGAGCTGCCTCCACTGCCAAATCCGAGCCACCTGCCGACTGGAGAAAGAACGCCTCATCTTCCACCTCAGGACCCGACAAACATAACATTGACTTCACCAGTTTCCAAATCTTCCTTCCCTCACCACCTCATCCCAGATCCAACCCTCCAACTCGGCACTGCTGCCTTAACCTGATATACCTGTCCACCTTCCTTCCCACTGACCTGTCCCCATCTCACCGACCTTTCCCCCAGCCTTATTCCCACTCCTATTTCTCTCTCAGTCCCCTTCCCCCTCCCCCCCCACATCCCTGATGAAGGGCACTGGCCCAAAATACCGACCCTCCTGCTCCTCTGCAGGTACCTGACCTGCTGTGCTTTTTCCAGCGCCACGTGTTTTGACTCCCCCTCCTCCCCCCCCAGCCAAGCTATTCCAGTACAGTTACAACATTGGCGTCTACCCAATAATGTGGAAACTTGCCCAGGTGGGTCCTGTACATACAAAGGAGGACAAATCCAACTTGGCAATTCCTGCCCCATCAATCTACTCTCAATCATCATTGAGTCATAGAGATGTATCGCACGGAAACAGACCCTTCGGTCCAACTCATCCATGCTAGCCAAATATCCCAAACTAATCTAGTCCCACCTGCCAGCACCCGGCCCATATCTCTCCAAACTCTTCCTATTCATATACCTATCTAGATGCCTTTTATATGTTGCAATTGTACCAGCCTCCACCACTTCCTCTGGCAGCTCATTCCATACGTGTACCACCCTCTGTGTGAAAAAGTTGCCCCCAAGATCCCTTTTATATTTTTCCCCTCTAACTCTAAACCTATGCCCTCTTGTTATGGACTCCCCCACCCCAGGGAAGAGACTTTGTCTATTTATCCTATCCATACCCCTCATAATTTTATAAACCTCTACAAGGTCACCCCTCAGCCTCCGACACTCCAGGGAAAACAGCCTCTCCCTGTAGCTCAAATCCTCAAACCCTGGCAACATCCTTGTAAATCTTTTCTGAACCCTTTAAAGTTTCACAACATCTTTCTGATAGGAAGGAGACCAGATTTGCATGCAATATTCTAACACTGGCCTAACCAATGTCCTGTACAGCCAAAACATGACCTCCCAACTCTGTACTCAATACTCTGACCAATAAAGGAAAGCATACCAAATGCCTTCTTCACTATCCTATCTACCTGAAACTCCACTTTCAAGGAGCTATGAACCTGCACTCCAAGGTCTCTTTGTTCAGCAACACTCCCTAGGACCTTACCATTAAGTGTATAAGTCCTGCTAAGATTTGCTTTCCAAAAATGCAGCACTTCACATTTATCTAAATTAAACTCCATCTGCCACTTCTCAGCCCATTGGCCTATCTGATCAAGATCCTGTTGTAATCTGAGGTAACCTTCTTCGCTGTCCACTATACCTCCAATTTTGGTGTCATCTGCAAACTTACTAACTGTACCTCTTATGCTTGCATCCAAATTATTTATATAAGTGATGAAAAGTAGTGGACCCAGCACCGATCCTTGTGGCACTCCACTAGTCAGAGGCCTCCAGTCTAAAAAACAACCCTCCACCACCACCACCCTCTGTCTTCTACATTTGATTCAGTTCTGTATCCAAATGGCTAGTTCTCCCTGTATTCGTGAGATCTAACTATGCTAATCAGTCTCCCATGGGTAACCTTGTCAAACGTCTTACTGATATCCATATAGATCACATCTACTGCTCTGCCCTCATCAATTCTCTTTGTTACTTCATCAAAAAACTCAATCAAGTTTGTGAGATTTGATTTCCCACACACAAAGCCATGTTGACTATCTAAAATCAGTCCTTGCCTTTCCAAATACATGTACATCCTGTCCCTCAGGATTCCCTCCAGCAACCTGCCCACCACTGAGGTCAGGCTCACCGGTCTACAGTTCCCTGGCTTGCCCTTACCAAGTTTCTTAAAGAGTGGCACCATGTTTGCCAACCTCCAGTCTTCCGGCACGTTACCCATAACTATCGATGATACAAATATCTCAGCAAGGGGCCCAGTAATCACTTCTCTAGCTTCCCACAGAGTTCGAGGGTCAGGTCCTGGCATTTTATACACCTTTATGTATTTCATGACATTCAGTATGTCCTCCTCTGTATTATGGACATTTTTCAAGATATCACCATCTATATTCTCCATGTCCTTTTTCACAGTAACTACTGATGCAAAACACGCGTTTAGATCTCCCCCATTTTCTGCGGCTCCACACAAAAGCCACCTTGCTGATCTTTGAGGGGCCCTATTCTCTCTCTTGTTACGCTTTTGTCCGTAATGTATTTGTAAAAACTCTTTGGATTCTCCCTAACTCTATTTGCCGAAGCTATCTCTTGTCCTCTTCAGTGTGCTGACCAGATATCCCAACCCAATCTAGTCCCACCTGCCAGCACCCGGCCCATATCCCTCCAAACCCTTCCTAAGTGATGGAAGGTGTCATCAACAGTGTAATCAAGCAGCATCTCCTCAGCGCTAACCTGCACAGCGACACTCCGTTAGGGTTCTGCTAGGCATGGTATAACTTGTTTTTTCTTGATGTGTTCGTCGCCTCTTAGAACTAATCGAAACCACCTGGTACCTTAAGGATGTGGACCTGTGGACTTGAAAGTGAGAAATGTTGATTGTAAATCAAGTACATGTTCTCGACTTCCTTATATTCTTTGTTGTAGATTTGCTTATAGCATATCTTTTAATCTTGAGAGTTATGGCATCTGGATAATGCAGTTCCATATCTTCACTATAACTTTTGTTTCTCCAGCAATGATATTCAGCACTCGCCCCATACAAGTTTTAAAGTTAATGAGATGCCTATTTAGCAAACCGCTTCTGTTGAGCTCCAGTTTCCCTCTGAATGTATTGGGTATCTTTTCTGATGCCAGTTGTTCTACACATTAACATTTTTGACTCTGTAGTCATTAGACTTTCTGCTACTTTGAAACTGTGTCCTACTTCTACACGCCTCTGGGAATGATCTGTAGTTTTACACATATACTACTTTTTGTAATGGCTAGACACTGCTTGTGATTGTGGGGTTTTTATATTCCACAGCACAAATGCTGTATCTTAGTATCTACTGTTTGGCTTACTATTTGTGTTCCCTTGTTGTGTAATTGTCTCTTTAGAGAGTGTATACACCTCATAGAGTAGATAGGTTCCTTTCATCATCTCTGATATTAATATTCTGTCAGGATTTGGCTGTGAGCCTTCCTGGTATTGGTTTTCACAACAATCTGAATTGCTGAAGTGAAATCTTCATTTAGACTGAATTAATTCTAGCAAGAATTATTCTTCAGAGAGAGAACTGATGTTGGAACTGTTGATTTCTGATTTCAGAGCTTCATAATCATAATTTTCCATTAATATGTAGAGCTTGTGAATGAATTTATCTATAGATTTCCCTGCATGCTGAATTCTTTGGTTAAATCTTGTTGTTTGAAGAATTTTTGGTTCTTGGATTAAATTGTCAAAAGCTTGTGGATTTCCAGAGGTATTTGTCTTTTATGTTTTAGTGATTCCCAACATCAATGGCAGGTTCTAGTGAATATAATAGTGTGCTTCCTTGATCTACTTATGATTTGATATTAAAGTTTGAAGCTATTGTGTCTCTTTAGCTATTTTCTCTAAAATGTCCATTCCTATATTCTGTTTGGTCCACCTCTGATATTAAGTCATATAGGGAGCATTACTTCTCCTACAATGTCATCTTAATGTGATTATTTATTCTTTCTTTTTTAAAGTTTTTAAATTCTGTAGTACCTCAATGCTGTTGTAATCTCTTTCCCTTAAGAACTTTCATTACTAAAAATAAAAAGCTGCTTCATTTTCCATGTCTTAAAGCTTTGAAATGTGCAATACAGCAAAGCTGTCTTCTTTCTTTTAAAGCTTTAAGTTCTGTTAATGCTGTATTTCTGTCCTAACTTGTTGGCTTTCCTACATTTTTGCAGTCAAGATGTAGGCTTCTTGTCTTCAGGCAAAATGGAGGTGTCCTGCTTTTCCTCCCCTTTGTACCTTGTGATATTAATCCTACATTCCCAACACTGACCACCATGTGGTGTTTATGGGAAGTAAGATGTTGTCCCCAGTCCCCTTCACTGATCCTAAGGGCCTTGTCAGTTTAGCAGATGATCAACCATCACTGATTCCGAACAAGGAGAGACTGTTGCCTTAACAAGATGTAGTTGTACTGCATGGTAGCAGTTACATTGATTCATTAGATGTTGCTAATAAGACTATACCAAGATGAATAATCTAGGTCCCACACTGCCCACCTCTCCACCTTCCTGATCGTCACCAAAGTTACTGTGACATCATTAGATTGGGTGTAGCTTAATGTAGGATGAAAATTAACTCTTCTGAGACCGTTGTATTCTACCACATTTATTGAAACAATTCAGATTCTGAGGGGCTTGACGATATTTGCTGAGAAGATGTTTACATTTGTTTTTGAGAACTGTTAAAAGGAGGTGAGGAGGATCTCATTTAAAATGAGAATTCGTTCACTATGAGCAGTGGGGCCTGGTCATTAATCTGTTCAAGGCTGAGTTAGACAGAAGTGAAAGGTCAAAGGCAAGAAAGTGGAGCTAGGGCCAGAATTGGACTGGCAACCACCCTACTGAATGGCAGACCATGCTTGATGGGCTGAATGGCCTACCCCTTTTCCAGTTTCTTATGACCTTATCACCTTATTGAGAAATCATCCATCCAGTACTCCTGCGTAATTCTGAATTTTATTTTTTCCTCCCTGAACGTCAATTAGCCCAATTTCAGTGTCAGGTCAAAGGAGCGAAGCCAGAGTTTTGGAATTTCAGATTAGATTTCTATTTCAACTTTAATTCCCATTCCTTTGGACAGTAGTGTATTTATATGCATTTTAGCATTAACTAATGTGATTTAATAGAATCACTACCGTGTGGAAACAGGCCACTTGACCCAACAAGTCCACACTGACCTTCCGAAGAGTAACCTACCCAAACCCTATCACTCTACGTTTCCCCTGACCTATGCACCTAATCTCCACATCCCTGAACACTATGGACAATTTAGCATGGCCAGTTCACCCTGACCTGCACATCTTTGGACTGTGGGAGGAAACTGGAGCATCCAGAGGAAATGCACGCAGACACGGGGAGAATGTGCAAACTCCACAGATGATCACTTGATGCTGGAATCAAACCTGGGTCCTGGGCACTGTGAGGCAGCAGTGCTAACCACTGAGTCACCGTGCCTCCCAATAACATACCTATTCTTTTAAAGAAGCACAAGACAGTGCCTTAAATTAAGGCTCAAAATCACTAATGATCCAGTACAAGCCTAACAGTACGTATACATTCTCATCGTCATGATCGAAGTGAACCGTATGGTGTAGTCCTTGCTATCGACATTACCTACTCAGTCGGGGTTTCCCAAAGAGGGTTTCAGGAGCTCGAGTGGGAACACTAGCTGAAGCTGGAGTGCTGTGAGCTCCGGGTCTGCATGGGGGATCTCTGTCCCACTGCGTATCGCTCTTCTCGACCCTGCTCCTTTCAATCTTATCCATCCCACCCCTCCCTCTGCAATTCCCATTTCCGAACCAAGGGCTCCTGACAGTTTCAGACTATTGATTGGGAATTAGTTTGGGAAGCGGTGCTGTACACCACGCTGCTGCACAGCTGCCTGAAGGGTCCTGCAGAAGTGGGGCCCTTTAAGTTTGTTGATGTGCACACAGAGAAACAGTCAGAGGAGTCATATGCTCAAGTGATTAGATGGCACACTCAAATGCAGAGACATTGTCAACATTTCGGAGCACTATTCAGGCCCCTTCTTCATGTCAGCTTCCCCCACTGTGTGTGCTACCTTGTTTCACAGAGCCTATCACACTTCCCCATACCAGTATCCTGAGATCACATCAAGTGTGACCTCAGTTAGAAGCCGTTCCTGAGTCCACATTATCTTATCAGAATACTGGGTGGGGTTAGACATGTTTGCCATCTGCAGTTGCGTGGCTAAAATACTTTGGATTGTAGTCAGGTTATAAGAGATGGTTAGTAAAGACAAGTGACGTGACCATCTCCAAGAGAAAGCTATCAGTAAACTAAAATTCACCCCTCAAACTTATATGTGTGTGTACATGTGGATGTCTGTGTGTAGGGGATGGAATATGAGTGACTGTGAGACTGAGAGTCTGTGAGACTTTGAGGTCACCTGTAGAGTGACATGAGTCCAAGGTCCTAGTTGAGACCATCCCCATTGCAGAATTATGTTTTATTTTGCTCAAAAACTGCATGAATCCATATCAGATTCTGTAAATCCGTTTTTTAGATTAGAATCAGTCTGACCATTGTGGTTCAGATAGTCTCACGCAGGGCACCTCACAACTTCAGTGCGTCATCAGGGCCGACATGGCACCTATTGTCAAGTTCACTTGAGAAAGTAACTTTTAAAAAAGAATTCTGGGATTTACATATGAAAGAACTGAAACCAACCAACAAGATTATTCTAAAAGATGAGAGGCTTAAACAATCCAAGTGTTTTCAATATATAATTTCAGTTGCATCACACTGTAAAATTTTGCTATAAATTCTGTGTCTTACGATCTTATACTCCACAACCAGGTGATGAAGGAGCAGTGCTGTGAAAGCTAGTGCTTCCAATTAAACCTGTTGGACTGTAATCTGGTGTTGCATGATAACTAAGAAGTGTCTTCTCTACAGACTCAGTGGTCGATTAATCACTTTAAATTCAACAAATGAGACTATTGCTGATTCCCAGAATTTACTAAATAACATAAATGTCCTCATGGTTCTGTTCTTAGTAGACTTAGCCATTATTGCTGAAAATAACCTGGTGCACTGATTTGAGACAATTTGCCCATTTGTATCCCTTCCACTCAGCAACCGCCCTCATGTTTCAAAAGGTTAAGTGTGTCTCAATGCTTCCATTTCATCTTAGTGTGATTTTGAGGAACCCTTACTATCCAAAAATGAAACCATGAGGGAGAGAAGGATAGGCTGTGGTGCAGCGTGTATGTCATTGGACTAGTGCCATCCATTGTCTGGATCACTACATGTGACTCCAGACCCACTGCAATCTGGTTAACTCTTAACTGCCCCTGAAGTGGCCTATATCAAGCCGCTTCTATTAAGGGTAATTAGGGGTGAGCCACAAATTCCAGTGAGACCCTCATCCCATCAAAGCATAAAGATTTCTGAATGTTTGGTCCAATCCATCATATTTACCTTTAGTTGTTAACTCCTCTCTGGTCTTTTAAGAGTCTGGGTACGCGATTGCTCTGTGCCAATGTGATGTGAACTCTGAGAGGCTGTTGTACAACTGTTTACTGCCTATTTGATTACACATGGCCAGGTCAATAAGGTGGAGGCAAAATCCATCTTATTCTCCAATGAATTTTCCATCTTTAGTCAGTAGTATTTGTGCACGTTCTTGTTCTTCCTTGTTCATTGTCATTGTTTTATTTCCAAAAACATACTTTATTCATAAGTTTGGGGATGCCTGTGTGGGACTGGGGTGTACAATGTTAAAAATCACACAATACCAGGTTATATCCAACAGGTTTAATTGGAAGCACACTAGCTTTCGGAGCGACGCTCCTTCATCACCTGAAGATTTGTAAAAGCACCTTATGAAATATTTTAACTTTAACAATTACAGGAATTGTAATCAAATTCAACTTGACCACAAATAACTGGTTTCACTCTTAAGAGCCGTGATCCTCCTGCAGTAATTTTGGGTACACAGCCCAAGATCAAGTCATTTCATGTTGATCATTACAGCAAGAGTATTTGCAATGAACTAGGTCCAGTCTGAGGTCCCCTCAATAACCTCAATGTTCACAGATTTAGATTTTCATTGTCACGTGTACTCGAGTACAGGAGTACGCTGAAAAGTGTATAATGTCACCACACATGACGTCATCTTCGGTATAAACGTACCTGTATGCAAAGTTCAGGTACCCCCCACTTATTGAAAGTTTGCTTTATGACACTTGACTTTTACAAAAGACCTACATTAGTACTTGTTTTTGCTAACCAAAAGAAATCCAAATAAGATTTTTGCTTTTACGAAAAATGTGGAACCACTGTGATTGCTTCTTCACGTTGCGCCATTTTGGCTAATTAAAAGTTCATGGGGCATGCTTTACTTTTGGATAGCGGGGGAAATCTGTTTATTTTTTAAAAAGTTAAGCATTAACTTCATGGAATAAGTAGAAAAATAAAGCAATAAGGTAACAGTTAACCTAATAGTGCTTCTTAGTATCAACTAGAGAAAAAAAGCTAATATACTTAAAAGTTCACCAGTCTTTCATGTCCACTTATCTCACTCTCCAAGAGAACTCAGCTGCTTGTTCTCAATGCCACCAGAGAGAGACTGGGGGACCTTCCTCATGGCTCGCTCACTCTATGTTGGTCCGTGATGCCATCAATGCTGCTGTTACTAAGGCTGCCACCCCATCGACAGTCTCCTGCTGTCTCTGGAACATGCCCAGGCAGGACCTATTCACATACACAGAGTTCTTATCAGGTCAACAGCCTGAGGGTCTCTGCATGTTCCAGTTACTCAGTGTACTGTGGCTTTAGGCAGTGATCTTTTCCCATTGCATCTCTGCAGGAAATAATGAGTGATTTGAGTCACCAACTGTCCATCTTCAGACAATTCCCCATTACAGGCAGCTGATCAGTCAGCAGCAGGGAGATTTGGGAGATATAGAGATCTATACATGGATAGGATAAATAGACAAGGTCTTTTCCCTGGGGTGGGGGAGTCCAGAACTAGAGGGCATAGTTTTAGGGTGGAGGGGAAAGATTTAAGAGACCTAAGGGGTATCCTTTTTACCCAGAGGGTGGCGCATGTTTGGAATAAGCTGCCAGAGGAAGTGGTGGAGGCTGGTACAGTTACAACATTTAAAATGCATTTGGGATGGGTATCTAAAATAGGTAGGGTTTAGAGGGATATGGGCCAAGTGCTGGCAAATGGGACTAGATTGGGTTGGGATATCAAGTTGGCTTGGATGAGTTGGACCAAAGGCTGTGTTTCTGTGCTGTACATCTCTATGACCCTATGACCCTGTTAGATCTGGTAGAAGGAACCTAGGGATAGACCTAGGTCTGTGAGATCCGGAAGCAGTATTGGACCAGTAGTGGATGTGGATAAAGATGAAGGGGTTGGACAGGGAGAGGCTCAGTCCTTAAGGGTAGGGGTCCGGATGGTCTGAAGAGGAAGCAGTGTTTGAAGCAGGAGTGTCCAGAGTCTGAATGGTAGGGTGTGGACTGATGTGATCTGTCCCAGGTTTGGGAAGGAGGAACTGGGCCTAACTGCTACTTTGGGAATCTGAGGAAAGATCGGTTCTGTTTAATATAGAACTGAGGGCTGCTACCTGTGCTGGCTGAGATTGGAGCTCCTGGGGAACTCTCTCTGACATTGAAGCTAAGACACAACCTTCTCTTCCCCTAAACATCTGCCCCACTTTCTGAATTGCTTCTTTGCTCAGATTTAAGACAGATCATGGTTTTGAAATTGCTTGCAAAAGGGAGAGAGGATTATCTTCAGGAACTTGAGACATTTCCCCTTCTTTACGAAACTTGCCCGTGGTTAGAATCTGAATAAAATATGATTTCCTTTATCCTCACAGTGTTCATGCAAGTATTCCTAATCCTTTTTGGATCAATTAAGTCTTTATAAGTTTTAATTGCTATTATATTTCCAATTGAACTTGCTCTATCCTAAAGCTTAAATAATTTAACAAATGGGAGATGTTAATAACGCACATTACTGTGAAATACTGAATGGGATTGTAACAGGGAACTAAATCTTTAATCCCCTATTAAGGTTAAATCATTAGTTATAAAGGTGCAGACTTTCAGGTGAGATGTGAAACCAAGGCCTCGTTCCTCCTCCAGGAACAAGTGAAAGGTCCGAGGTCACAATGTTTGAAGAGCAGGGGCGATCCCCTGTGTCCTGGGCAGTAGTGACCATGTTCGAGAATCTGATCACCATGACATTGTAGCTTGTGGGAAGTATCTGTGTGCATCTTAACTGCTGCATTCTAACCAATGGCTTCTTTTGTAATGGTATCATTTCTGAAAAGTTGTTTCCGATAGGAGATCAGTAAACGTGTCACTGTTGTTTTTTCAATCATACGTGGGATGTGGGTGTCGCTAGCCGGATCAGCGTCCATTACCTGTATCTTTTCCCTCCTTCCTCTCCTGTGACTATCCCTTAAGTCCCACTTCAAGCTGGGTCGGGCCCTGCAGTGGTTGAATAATCCAGTTCTTGAGCTGCAGACTCTGCCATAGTTGGGGGAGCTGGTGTTTGAGATGGAGGGTGAGTTGGGATGCTCCGGATTCTGTGCACTGTTTCTGCTGCTTGAGCTGCACTCCGTGATGCTTGAAGTGGTCATTGCCTTCGTGGATGCTTCTTCAGCTTCTGCATTCTAGGGCAAGCGATTTCTACATGACGGGGATGTTGCATTTATTCAGGGAGGTTTTTAGGGTGTCCTCGTAAACATTCCTCTGTCATCTTAGTGATCGTTCACCATGTGGAACTCAGAGTGGAGCACTTCTTAGGCAGCCCTGTGTCAGGCATTTGGACAATGTGGCCCATTAATGTGGTCATGTCTGACCAGTGCTTCAATACTGAAGATCTTGCTCTGGGGCAGAATACTCACCTTGGTACACCTACCCTGCCAGTGAGTTTGCAGGAATTTGTAAAGGCAGCTCTAATGATTACTCTCTGGGATTACACTCGTGCACAGACCATGTTTCTGGTGGACACAGGAGGGACTACTCTAACCATGAGCTTAGTGCTGGGTTTGAGGTCTCCAATTTCAAGCAGACTGTTGCAAAGGCTGTTGCACTGGCACTTTGGGGTTTATGTTGGATTTCACTGCCTGCTCGCACCAAGAGGATGCTCCTGAGGTATGGGAAAGGATCCACATTGTCCGGGGACGCCTCGGTGGATTCTGATGAACAGGGATGTGAGAGGTGTTGTGTAGTCGGAGTGGGCTGTTTGAGAATCTTTGTTTTCAGGATGTTTAGTAGGAGGCCCGCGCCCTCTCGTGTCCTGGTCAATGTGCCAGTCCTGGTTTGTAGCTTGGCCTCTTGATGTCTGCACGCCCGGGCATCATCCGCCATAATGGAGCTCGATGACAGAAGCTGGATGGGACTTGGATCTGGCTCGAAGGATTCCCTTCACTTCTCCTGGAAGTCAGTTCCACTCTAACGGGGAGCTTCATGGAGATGGACTGGAGTGTTGTGGTGAGGAAAACTGACAAGAGTGTTGGTGTGATGATGAAGCCCTGCTTGCACTCATATTAGGCTTGTGCTGAATCATGGCTTGCATATTATCATGAAGCAGGTAGACAATGCTGACAAATTTCAGCAGGATATTCCACAATCCCTCGTAGTCAACAGAATCAAAGGCCTTTGTGAGATCAAAGGAGGCCATGTACAAAGATTGGTGCTGTTTCCTGCACTTCATGCTCTGAAAGCCATGTCTAATGTGCTCCTTGAAGGAGGAAGCCACGCTGAGACTCGGGGAGCATATTTTCAGTCGCTATGAACAGCCGGTTGAGGAAGATTCTCAGAATACCTTTCCCGTGGTGATCAGTAGGGAAATCGCTCTGCAATTTCCAGAGTTGGACCTGTCTGCTTTAGAGTCATTGAGTCCTACAGCATGGAACCAGAGCTTTTGGCCAAACTGGTCAATGCCGACCAAAATGTTCATCAACGCTAACCCCATTTCCATACATTTGTCCTTCTAATCCTTTCCTATCCATGTGTTCATCCAAATGCCTTTTAAATGTTGCTAATGTACTCTCTTCAACCACTTCCCCTGGCAGTTCATTCCCTCTGTGTTTAAAAAAAAGTTGCCCTCAGGTTCCCTTTAATTCTTTCCCCTCTAACCTTAAACTCCTGCCCTCTAGTCCTCGATTTCACAATCCTGGGGAAAAGACTGAGTGCATTCACCCTATCCATGCCTATCCTGATCTCATACACTTGTATACGATCCCCCCCTCAGTCTCCTATGCTCTCAAGAAAAAAAAAGCCCTAGCTTGTCCAGCCTCTCCCTATAACTGAGTCCTGGCAGCATCCTTGTAAATTTGTTCTATACTCTTTCCAGTTCAATAACATCCTTCTTGAAGATGGTCACAGTTATGGTGGGTCTGAGATCTCCCAGCATCCTCTCTGTCTTCATGGTGTCACTGAGCCAGTATTTATCACCCATCTCTAGTTGCCCCAAGAGAAGGTAGCAATGAGCTGCCATGTTGATCTGCTGCAGTCTTTAAGGTGTGAGAACACACTCAGTGCTTTAAGTGAGGGAATTCCAGGATTTGGACTCAGTATCAGTGAAGGTACAGCGATTATATTCCTAAGACACAACCGAATGGATTGCTTTGTTCTGGATGGTGTCAAGCTTCTTAGTATTGTTGGAGTTGCATCCATCCAGGGCAAGTGGGGAGTATTCTGTCACACGCCTGACTTGTGCCTTGTAGATGATGGACAGGCTTTGGGAAGTCAGGAGGTGAGTTACTCATTGCAGGATTCCCAGCCTCTGGCCTGTGTTTATCTGGTGAGTCCAGTTGACTTTCTGGTCAATGGACTTCTTCAGTATCTGAGCAGTCATGAATGGTGCTGGATGTTGTACAATCATCGATGAACATCCCTCTTTCTGGCCTTATGATGGAGGGAAAGTTATTGAACCAGCAGACGATGCTTGGGTCGAAGACACTGTCACAAAGAGCTACAAGGGCTCTTGTGATGCAGTGGCAGTGTCCACACCTTCAGGCCAGGAGATCCACCTATTCCAGAGGTATGTCATACATCTCTGAGTAGGTTAATTAAAAATATCTACCCTAAGGAACTCCTGTTGAGACATCCTAGAACTGAGATAACTGTGGGGAGATGTGCAGTTATGCACTTTGGCAGGAAGAATGGGAGAGATCTCTTATTATTTAAATGGAGAAAGACTGCAGAAACTTGCAGCTCAGAGGGATTTGAGACCTTGTTAATGAATCACTAAAATGTAACATCCAAGTTTTGTGGGTAATAGGGAAGGCTAATGGAATGTGGCCTTAATTTCAAAGGAAATGAATTATTAAAATGGGGAAGTTTTGCTAAGACTATGCAAAGCTGGAATGCAGTGAACAGTTCTAGGGCTCCTCATCTAAGGAAAGATAGACTGGTATTGGAGGCAATCCAGAGAAGAGTCAAACATTGATCCCAGGCATGGAGAGAATGTCTGATATAGTACAGTATAGTACAGGCCCGTCAGCCCATGATGTTGTGCCAAACATGATGCCCAATTAAGCTAATTCCTTTGGCCTGCCCTTTTCAGAATCGAATATCCTTTACAAATTATGTGTATTCCAGTATAAGAGTACAATGAAAAGTTTTTACAATGGCTGCCTTTAATGGCACCACCTTAGGTATGAGTACCGAGGTATAAATCTTGGATACAGAAGAGGAATAAAAGAAAAGACATTACTGTGTGCATTTCTCTCTGAGTGTCTATCTGTCTCTCTCTCTCTCTCTACCCCCTCTCTTGCTCTGTCTGTCTGTCTCTCTCCTCCCACCCCTCCTTGTGTGTGTGTCTCTCTCCCCACCCTCTCTGTCTCCCTCTGTGCATCTCTTTCTCTTTCTCGCTCTCTCTCCCCCCTTCCCCCACCGTGTGTGCTTCTCTCTCTCTTTCTCTGTCTGTCGCTGTCCCCACTCCCTCCCTCCCCACCCACCCAACGTGTGTGTCTTTGTGTGCGTCATGCTGTCTGTCTGTGTCTTACTGAATGTGGATTCAGGCGTGCAATTTTGTAAACACTGTTTGAAATTTGCAGAGGAAATCTAATAGTGGGAATATACAATAGAGAAGCTTTCTCAGCTATGTGAGAGTGTAGAGTTGACAAAGCTGTTGTCCTGGTCCTTGTCTCATGGCTCCTCTGTTATGGCTGATTGTGGCCTAGATAAGATCCATTCAGGGAAGCAACCGTATCTAGTCATAGGGTGTTCAGTTCCCGAAATCCAACCCCCTAGGGTCTGAATCTTAGACAAATGCTACGTGCGTTTTCATAAGGTAAGAATGACTCTAAAATGTTAAAGCAGTATTGATTAAAATGAGTTTATCTCTTGACCAATATGACCAATTACATTTCTGTAGCACCTTCCATGACCTCAGCAAGTCTCTGCATTTTACAGCCAATGAAATGATCCTTTAATATAGGAAGTGTAGTCACCAATTTGTGGACAGCATAACCCCACAATCAGCATAAGATTAAGGAACATAAAGAGCAGGAGAAGGCAATTTGGCATCTCAAACCTGATCTCTTATTTAATAAAATCATTACTGATCTGATTGTGGTTTAATTCAACCTTTTGTCATTTCCCCATTACTCCCAGTTTCTTTGACATTCAAAATTAGTCAAACGTAGCCTTGTTGGAACGCCATTCCCTAGGTGTCCCTACTTCCTGGGGAAGAGAATTCCTATCCCACTGACTTTCAAAGAATGAGAGAGAGAGAGAGAAATCCTTCTCTGCTTTAGCTGAATGGGGGGGGGGGGGGCCTATATATTGGAACTATGTCCCTGTTCCTAGGCTCCCTCCATGAGGGACAACATACCCTGAGCATCTGGCCCTATCAAGCCTGACCAAATCTCATCTTCCTTTATGAGAGATCATTCATCTCTCTTCATCAGACCCACCCCAGGAATCAGCCGAGTAAACTTTTTCTGAGTTGCTTCCAATGGATTGATATCCCTCTTCAGGTAAGGAGTGATGGCCTAGGGATGTATTCTGACTGGCCTGTTAATCCAGACACTGGATTCTGGATCAGTGGTGCTGGAAGAGGCAGAGCCCCAGGTAATGGGGACCTGGGTTTAAATCCTGCCAGAGTAGCTGGTGGAGTTTGAATTCAGTTTAAAAGCAGTTTGGAATTAAGAGTCTAACGATGACCATGAATCCATTGTCGATTGTTGGGAAAAACTCATCTGGGTCACTAATGTGCTTCAGGGAAGGAAACTGCCATCCTGGTCTGACCTACACGTGACTCCAGACCCACAGCAATTGGTTGACTCTTAATGCCCTCTGGGCAATTAGGGATGGGCAATAGACACTGGTCTAGCCAGCAACGCTCACCCCATACATGTATTTAAAAAAAAGAGAGTCATTATATGCGCTTTTCTCAATGTAGCCTCACTAAGGCCTGTACAGTTATAGAAACACTTTTGTACTTTTATATTCCACATTCCAAGGAATAAAAGATCAATGTTCCATTTGGCATCTCAATTACCACTGTACCTGCAACCTACAGGTACAGTTATTCAAATGCTCGGCTGATTTGTTATTCAAGTGCAGAATTTGCTGGAGAAACCCAGTAGAAATGCAGAGAAAGCAGAATTAAAGTTTCAGGTCCAGGGATCCTTCTTCAGAGTTAGCTGACTGTAGCTCAGAAAAGGGTTGATTTTCAGCACCTGCAGTTCTTTTGTGATTCATTTATGAGAGTGCCCAGCTCTCTCTGTCCTTCAGCATTCTGCAGTCTCTCTCTGTTTTAAATAATTTGTTTTTCTATACCTGCCAAACTGGATAACCTTGCATTTTCCCCACGTTATACACCATCTGGCAATGTTTTACCTACCTATCAGTCTTTTGCAGACTGGGTCCTCTTCACAATTTGTTTTCCTACCCATCCTTGTATCATTCGAAAATGTGACCACAATACATTCAGTCCCTTTAGAGTCATAGAGATGTACAGCATGGAAACAGACCCTTCGGTCCAACCCGTCCATGCCGACCAGATATCCCAACTCAATCTAGTCCCACCTGCCAGCACCCGGCCCATATCCCTCCAAACCCTTCCTATTCATATAGCCATCCAAATGCCTTTTAAATGTTGCAATTGTACCAGCCTCCACCACATCCTCTGGCAGCTCATTCCATACACGTACCACCCTCTGTGTGGGGGAAAAAAAATTCAGTCCCTTTGTCACAGTCATTAACATAGCTCAGAAATCCTTGAGACTTCATCACGAGATCCTGCAATAATAGGCTAGTTACAGTTTGCTCACAAGAACCTGACCCATTCAGCTGAGTTCTGTCTCCTGTTGGCTAACTAAGCCCCTCTCTGTGCTGATATCTTTCCCCCCAATACTGTGACACAATCTTGTCTCATAACTTTCTAGGTGGCAACTTATCGAAATTCCTTTTGGAAATCCAAACACCTTGCATCGACTGGTTCTCCATTATCCATTCTGCTTGTACATTCTTCAAATAACACCTTTTTTAATATAAGAAAGCAAATACCATTTCACAACAGCATGTTGATACTGAGCAATAATAATATGGTTTTCTAAATCTCCTGTCATTACCTCCTTAATCATGGACTCTAGCATTTGCCCTATATCAATGTTAGGCTAATTGGCTTGTGGTTTTCTGCTTGCTGTCTTTTTTTTTTGCGTAGAGTTATTATGTTGTCATTGTATTGATTTGTTTTTGTGATGTTTTGTGCATGCTAACCAAGACATTGGGGAGAACTGTCCTGCTCCTCAAAAGGCGCTGTGAGGTTCATCAGAGAGGGCAGACACAGGGCCTGGGTCTGATACCTGATCTGCAAGATGCTACCTATGACTGCACGGCACTCCCTCACTAATGCACCGCAAAAGCTCTGTAGTGAGATTTAAACCCACGACCTTCTCAGTTAACAGTCCACCCACTAAACCACAGCTGACACTACCTTATTCTTGAAATAACGAAACAACATACAATCAAGATTGTGAATCACTTGGCACAGGTTAAGTTTGGTCGCAGTTAGTCACTGTTTGTTTAGCAGCAGGAGTGCTAGATTTTTGTGGGTGAAAGGCATGTAATACCAAGAATGTTAAACGGAGAATGAAGTTGTGAGGAACTGGCAATACTGGACTGGTGACATATTGGTTGTAAGGGGTGGGACTTGTGTGCTCTGAGAAATAGGGTTTGAAAGTTTGCTTGTACTCTGCTGAGTTGACAGGAAATTTGAACGCTATGATATCGGAGAAGCTGTCAGGGATTCCAAGGGTCTGGTCCTGAAACTTTTTATGTATTCCATGCAGAGCTTGGGAGGATGTCGTCTCGTGTTCAAGTGCAAACTCCGGAAGTGTGGGTAATCCCAAAACCAAACAGGCCTGTCAGACTTGGCAAGTTAGTCAAAGAGATTGACAGCACCGATAAAGGCAGTGTCACCCATAGAGTCTGTGCCAATCAAAAACTACCACCTAATTATTCTAATCTCATTTTCCAGCACTTGGTCCACAGTCTTGTATACGTTGACATCATCTAAATACTATTAGTAATAGTATAAATAAATCCTGCCCATTGACCTATGTGTACAGGGCAGGAGCACGTGATAATGGAAAGTGATGCAGTGATCTTTTATTCCCGTTGTCTCTTTTGCTGACCCTCGTGCACACGTGTGTTTGTTTTCTCACTCTACTGACGCAGGGTCAGTTTTTACATTTTGAGCAGGACTGGGTGGAGTGCCCGGCCCTCCATGAATCAGTCGATCATGATCTTTTGTGTCCCAGTCTGCCTCTCCCATTATGTCTATTGGTCTCTCTATCTTATCAGCCCAATTCTAAACAGGGCAGCCAACTGCCATACCCCTGTTGACCTTGTTACTTTGGTGAAGTTTCCCAGTAGAGAGATGATGCAGCATTTAAAAGGCATCTGGATGGCTATATGAATAGGAAGGGTTTGGAGGGGGTATGGGCCAAGTGCTGGCAAATGGGACGAGATCGGATTAGGATATCTGATTGGCATGGATGATGTGGACCGAAGGGCCTGTTTCCGTGCTGTTTACCTCTGAGTCCATGATGGTGGCTCGTTCTTGGGCGTGTTTTTGATGGGGTGTTATTGACAGAGGGTAGAGCAGCTCAGAGAGAGTCTTGGGGTCAGCCTGCCTTCTTTCAGTGTGCTTCAATGAAGAGAGACACTGCTGGTTCAGGGCCTTAAAGCGCAGAGGAGGCCATTCAGCCCCTCCCCCTATATCTATGTTGGTTGTCTGCAAGAATGACTCAGATATTTCCACTCCCTTCCCTTGTAGCTGTGCAAATGTCCAAGTATTGGGCCACCATGCAGTTCGTTTTTCAGAAAAAAACTCGATGGAACCTGCCTGCACCACACAGGGCAGTGCTTTGTAGACCTGAACCACGTCCTGTGTGAAAACCTGCCATCTCATGTTGTCTTTGGTCGTTTCTCTGAAATTGTTGTCGTCCTCTTCTCAGCCCTTCCAAAAATACGAGCATTTTCTCTTTTTCTGTCTTGACCTCAGCGGTTAAAATTCCTGGCCTTCTCTTGCTGGAGAACTGACCTGGCTTTTCCAGTCTCTCCATGTCGCTGGAGCCCTCCGTCTTGGTTTCTGCACTTGACTGACGATGAGCTTCAGTCTTTTGAAAAATGTTTGATCACAGAGTTGTAGTGATGAGACGGTGTGGGTCAGCAGCTCAGCGTTGATTGGAAACAGGTGGTGAGCAGTCTGGTTCAGCTTGAGATGGTGGCCAAGGAAGGGGGAGGGAGCTGGAGGTTAAAGTTTGTGATAAGAATTGAAGTTAATCGCTTTTCTCCTCCCAACATTCAAATGTAGGAAATTGTGATTTGGCCTGGGCTACAGATTGGGCAAGCTGCCAGATAACAGAGAGGGGAGGACATGAGAGAGCTATCAGTCTGTCTCTGAATGTATTCCAATTAACCTCAGCTAAGAACTGCTGACGGTCCATGGACAGGTAGAACATTCACAGAGACCAGTCTGCTTTAGGCTTTGGCTTAAGGTAGGGGAGGAGTTTTGATTTGGTTTATTACTGTCACATGTATCTCGGTACAGTGGAAGGTTTTGTTTTTAGCATGCAGTTAGGCCATTATGCCATACAAAATGCGTTAGGGTAATAGAACAGCGCGAGGGATACAGTATTACAGCTACAGAGAAGGTGCACAAAGAACAAGATCAACATTAAAATTTAAAATTTGAGGTCCATTCGGAAGTCTGATTACAGCGAGGAAGAAGCTGTTCAAAGTTAAAAATCACACAACACCAGGTTAGAGTCCAACAGGTTTATTTGGAAACACTAGCTTTCGGAGCGCTGCTCCTTCATCAGGTGGTTGTGGAGTATAAGATCGTAAAGATTGGGAAAATGATCTTGTACTCCTTAACCACCTGATGAAAGAGCAGCGCTCTGAAAGCTAGTGCTTCCAAATAAACCTGTTGGACTATATCCTGGTGTTGTGTGATTTTTAACTTTGAACACCCTAGTCCGACACCAGCACCTCCAGATCTTAAATCTATTGGTGCATGTGTTTAAGTCTTTGTATCTTCTGCCCAATGGAAGAGGTTGGAAGAGATTATAACCAGGATGGGAGGGTCTTTGATTGTATTGACTGTTTTCCTGAGGCAATGGGAAGTGTAGATGGAGTAAGAGGAGTTGGGAAATTATGTTGCAAGTTCCAGGACATTGGTTAGGCTACTTTTGGAATATTGTGTGCAATTCTGGCCTCTCTGCTATCAGAAGGATGTTATGAAACTTGAAAGGGTTCAGAATAGATTTACAAGGATGTTGCCAGGGTTGGAGGGTTTGAGCTATAGGGAGAGGTTGAATAGGCTGGGGCTGTTTTCCCTGGAGCGTTGGAGACTGAGGGATGACCTTATAGAGGTTTATAAAACCTCTATATAAGGCATGGATAGGGAAAATAGACAAGGTCTTTTCCCTGGGGTCGGGGCGTCCAGAACTAGAGGGCATAGGTTTAGTGTGAGAGGGGAAAGATATAAAAGTGACCTAAGGGGCAACCAGAGGGTGTGGTGGAGGCTGGTACAATTACAACATTTAAAAGGCATCTGGATGGGTATATGAATAGGAAGGGTTTAGAGAAATATGGGCCAAATGTTGGCAAACAGGACTGGATTTATTTAGGCTATCTGGTTGGCATGGGCTGGTTGGACCGAAGAGTCTGTTTCTGTGCTGAACTATGACAACGGCTGAAAGGTTGGCTTGCGTGATGGACTGGGCTGTGTTCACAACTCCGTAGTTTCTTGAGGTCCTGAGAGAGGGAAGCTGGAATACAAAGGGAATAGGGAATGATGCTTCAGACCTGGGCACATCCCCTTGGGAGTTTAAAAAACAAACCAAGTAAAACCGTGGATGCTGGAAAAACTCAGCAGGTGTGGCTGCATCTGTGGAGAGAAAGCAGAGTTAGCATTTCGGGTCCGATGACCCTCCTTCAGAACAGGGAGGAGAAAAGCCATCAACTCTGTCCTTCCCCTGAACAAGCCCCCGTCTTTGTTACCCCAGCTATCACTCCCCCTCGCTCTTCCTGTGTGTGTGTGTGTTTGTGTGTGTGTAAATATTTCCCCAGAATTCCATGTTCTTGGTTCAGTTGGAACGTTCAAGAGGGAGATTGGTAGATATTTGTTCACTAGGAAGTTGGGGCATATGGATCAAAAGCAGAGAAATTGAGCTAGGCTATTGGATCTTATTAAATGATTGAACAGCCTTGAAAGGGACTGAGTGACCACCTCCTGTTTCTGCAGAACTGTCGCCTGTTCCTCCTTATTTGTTGTTATATCAAGATGAATTGCACTGTTTGAGTTGTAATCAGCTTCTCACCTTTGCCTTGTACCTTCTCTTTATTGCAAAATAAATCTGCAAGTTAATTTGAAATATTTTCTCACAGTTTTTGGTGAGAATATCTTTTGTAGAAGTGTCTGTATGAAGGACAGGGTCACAAGAAGTTCCTATTGGTATATCCCTGGACAATGCGACTGTCTGAGTAGCATTAGGCACTGAATGTTCTATCTTCCTATGGATGAGATGGTGGGTGTCTTACAGCGGTGCCCAATGTACCTTTATCTCAGGAACTATCTGTGGCAATTTGAATATGAGAGTGCGTGGGGACAGTAAATGCTGCTCTGTGCAGGAAGCGAAGAAAGAAGAATGAGTCTTCACTTGAACCTTTTTGTTCTGTTTTGGGATTTTATAGTCTTCAGGACTGATTCCATTTTGATAGTTTGGTTTGCAGCTTGTGTTTCGTTTCTTGTGCTTCTGGAAGGTTTGAACAGAAGCAATCGGAGGCTTCACTGGCAAGTGGAACTTGAAATGAATGGGAAGAATGAGGAAGGCCGTCTGAAACATTGCGAGATTTTATCACCTCAGGTGAATTGCAGAGTGGGTTCCAATCCACATCCTCACATGCCGTTTACCTCCCAGCTGTCTTTAGGTTTCTGTTCTGGTACTGTTACCACACCTGTTGCTGGAGGGGTGGGGGATTTCCAGAGTTTAGAGACACCAGTGTTGCAGTGATTAAAATCAGGGATGTGTGAGAGGCTGGATTTTCTATTTGTCGGAGACCTGGGCATTGCAAGTAAAGATAGCCAGTATATTCGTTCAGGAGAGGGGATAAAGTCACCCATAGTGTTGTGGGTCTAGTGTGCCACATAGACCAAATCATTACACAGCAATTAATGATAGTTTCACTGTCACTATTACAGAGATGGGTGTACAACCCCAGATTTATTCATTAATTTGATTTAAATGCCACCAGCCTCCATACTGGGATTTGTTAACCTGGGCCTTTGGATTATCAATTTAGTGACAGGACTGCTGTACCATCATCTGAGTGCAGACATCTCTGAGGATTCAGAGCGAGGGAGGGGAGGGGAACATTGCCATGTTGGCTGGTTGCCAGTGCAGCGAGGTGAATGGGGACTTGATGTGCGTCAGGATGTTCGTGCATGGCGTCCAGTTAATGGAAGACCAGATGCAGAAGGCCAGGTGTATTTTGGAGCAGTCAATTCTCGAGGTTACAGATACATGGATGAGGATTTTTGCAGCAGAAAAGCTGAGATGAACAGAGGTAGGTGATGTCACTGAGGTAGCAACAGTGTGGCCTTGGTTATGTGCTTAGAAATTCACCCTGGAGTCAAATATGACTCTAAGGTGGTCAGGAATTGGTGTCTGCCTGTTGTCAGGGATGGAGTTGGCTTTTGAGGAGTGCAATCAATGGCTTGTTGGTGTAATTTTCTGTTTATCAAGTACTGAATGACAGAGAAACATGCTGATAATTGTGTGATAGTGGAGGAGTTGGGTGAAGGGTAACCTTCTATGATTTGGGAAGAATGGAGCTGGGGAAAGCAACTCCATTCAACTGATTGTCAATGGAGAGTCATCACAGGAGGATGCTATCAGTCAACTGTGAAAGTGCTGAGAAGGACGAGAGAGGAATCTTTATCTTTGTCACTGTCACTGACCCATCTCAATATGATTGGAGGTGATTGGAGAAATCAAAATGTGGAGCTGAAGGAAAGATGGGCACAGACTGGGAGGTACAAGGGGTATGGAAAGGAGATGATGACCAGCGATGGGATGGTAGTGGATATGAAGGGTGAGGCCAAGAGTTGGTGTGTTTTAGTTTAAGGAAGGGATTTTGACGGGTTCAGATAAGGGTGGGCTAATACCTGAAGACAGAGGAAACAAAACCACCAGCTGACGTGGAAACCGGGAAAGGGATTGGAGTGGTCAGCGGTTTTTTTTTGGGAATAGGGTTGAGGGAGGAAGAGCTCTGAGCTGGCATGAGGAGAGACTGAACGGGAGAAAGGTGAGTGAAGGTCTAGGCTGAGGAGATGAGGTTAGACCAGAGCGTTGGAGGAAGGGAAGGCAGAAGCAGCTACGTCTCCATATTACAAAGGTGACATGCACACCTTGTACTTATTGTTTTCAAAGAGCATGGAGCAGGTGGGAAGCAACTTTCAGATAGGTCCTACAGCACACCGGCTCTACATTACAATTCCAGGCAGAGGTGTTCAAGCTGAAACAATGCGGACCTGATTGTCTGTTATGTGTCTACAACTCATTTACTAGGATGTTGCCTGGTATGGAAGGAAGGTCTGACCAGGAAAGGCTGAGGGACTTGACGCTGTTTTAATTAGAGAGAAGAAAGTTGAGAGGTAACTTAATTGAGACATATAAGATAATCAGAGGGTCTAACAACCCAAATAGGGTGGACAGTGAGAGCCTTTTTCCTCAGATGGTGATGGCTAGCACAAGGGGACATAGCTTTAAATTGAGGGGTGATAGATATAGGACAGATGGCAGAAGTAGTTTCTTTACTCAGAGAGTAGTAGGGGTGTGGAACTCACAGCCTACAACAGGAGCAGACTCGCCAACTTTAAGGGCATTTAAATGGTAATTGGATAAACATATGGATGAAAATGGAATAGCGTCGGATAGATGGGCTTCAGATTGGTTCTACAGGTCGGCACAACATTGAGGGCTGAAGGGCCTGTACTGCATTGGAATGTTCCATGTTCTAACTCACTAAGGCGCCTTCAACAGCATCTTCCAAATCCACAAGCTGAACCACCTACAATTTCGAAATCTCAAAAGACATGGGCGGCACGGTGGCACAGTGGTTAGCACTGCTGCCTCACTGCGCCAGAGACCTGGGTTCAATTCCCAACTCAGGGGACTGACTGTGTGGAGTTTGCACATTCTCCCCGTGGTGACTGACTGGGTGGATTTGCTCCGGTTTCCTCCCACAGTCCAAAGATGTGCGGGTCAGGTGAATTGGCCATGTTAAATTACCCGTAGTGTTAGGTAAAGGGGTAAATGTAGGGGTATGGGTGGGTTGCGCTTCAGCGGGTCGGTGTGGACTTGTTGGGCCGAAGGGCCTGTTTCCACACTGTAAGTAATCTAAAAAAAAAGCAGGCAGCCCTAATCAAACCAGGCAATTCCTTCTCCCCTGGCCCTAGTGGCAGCCCACACAGGTCTGTCATCAGCCTCGTTAAAATATACCACTCACAGGGCTGTTTAAATGCTGCTGATTTTGAAAATGTTGGGAAGTGATGGGTTTTGATTTGAGAACTACAGCCAAACTGTCGACATGACTGGGTTCACAATTAGCTCAAGTTGTATTAAAAAACATGTTAAAATGAACCTGGTTCTAAGTGGGGAATAGAAACTGGAAAGATTGACAGAGAGAGGTCCAGTTTCAGCCAGAGCTGAGCTGCACAGTGACTGAACCGACCCTACTCTCCATTAAAAACCAAACCGATTCAGATGCTGCAAATCCAAATCAAAAACTGAAAAGCTCAGTAGATCCGGAAGCATCCATGGAGAGTTGATGTTGTGGGTCCAGTGACCTTTCCTCAGAATGGAGAGGTGTGTTTGTTCACTCGACCCCTTTGCTGTAACCCCTGAAGTCACCCCTGGTTCTCCTGTTCCAATGTGCGGGTGGCACTGTTTGTAGCTTTGAGCCATTAAACTGTTTTTTTTTAACCTGACTGTAAGCCACTCAGCCCATCGTGCTCATGCCTGCTGTTTGATGGAACAATCTGTCGTTTACCCACACACCTTCCACAAAGCTCTTTTTTTGGTCTTCTTTCCAGGGTTTGTTCAAATTCCCTTTTGAAAGTTACGTTTGAATCTTCTGCCACTATCCCTTGGAATGTTTTGTTCAAGGTCATCATTATTTGCTGGGTAAAGACATTTCTCATCTCTCTGCATCCTTATCTAATAGTCCTTCTGATCGTCCCAGTGGTTACTCACCATCTTCTCAGTGGAATTTGGTTCATTTATCTTATTCAAACTGCTTCTCACTTCTGTTCCAATCCTTCATCTTTAATTGCTTTTGACTAAGTTCTATTGGTTTGTTTTTGGGAGAGGGAGCAATATAAATTCAGCAATAAAACATACAAATTACTCAGCGATGGTGACCATGACAACTATCATGCATGGTTGTTTAAAAAGAAAACCTGGTCCAGAAATATCCTTCAGGTTGGCCCATGGCTTCTGAGTGAGTGAGTATTTCTAGTTGGTAATGGACCAATTCACGGGATTGGGATGGAGAGGCTGGGACTGGATGTCAGTACACTGTCCAAATACTCAGGAGCTGAACTGACCCATGAAGGGCAGGGTGTGTGTCAATCTGCTCGTCTCACACTCACACCCAGCCACATTGATGAAACATGCTGTTAAGATACAGTGAATGGACAGGAATGAATTGAAAGTGGGTGCGTTGGATGATTGTTTAAAACGTGACTGATTTGTGCCAATTCAAATTATCCCTGGCGGGGCTGCTCGGAAATCACTCCCACACAGCTCAGTAACGCTCGCTCTGTAGGAGTGGGAGGAGCTTCTGCAGCAGGTTGTGTCACTGTCTGAAGTTATGCCAACAGCCAGCCCTATGGGATAAAATACTACCAAATCCTTTCTGAAGGATGACAGGAGTTGGTGAGAATAGAAATGTTAACTTCAGTGTAAATGCAGTGCAGCAATGACTGTTAAATGTACAGGTTGCTGCTGTTATGAGGAGTGTGGACTGATCCTGTAATCGTTGTGCAGTGAACAAAGTGACTGGAGAGATTGCAGCATTGTGTATGTAGAATGACATGCCATTCCTTGTGTCTAAGAGAGAGAGTGAGCTATGTGGAGGAACAGGTTTCTGAACCTCAGCTAATGTTAAGAGAGATAAAATTACAGATACACTGAGCTGTACACTCAGAAGATGAACACTCTAAATATCCGAACATCGAGATTGGGCTGAGACCTGTGTATCTGGAGGTGCCAGTTCACTCCTTCCCTCACTGACACAGTTCATGCAAATCAAATGGAGGAGTTGCACTGATCTTTGTAAATGGAGCTTTCCAATATTGGGGACATCAACTTCAAAAAAAACTGCAAAACAGATCATGAGAAGGCTACTCAGCCCCTTGTATTGTATCTATACAGAACAGCCCCACACCACTCCTTTTGCCACATCAAATCGGAAATGATTTTCAGAAGTTTTTTTTGTCTCAATTACAGAATATACCAGTTCTAGCTGGGGAATTACTGGCAACAATCTTGAGCCTGTCTTGATTTATCGTTCTCCCACAATTTAATCCATTATCTAGTTTAGTTTCCGTATTGTTCCACTGTGTTATGTTAACTCACTTCCTTGGTATCTCTTCAAGAGTGAAAAGCCCACATTTCTCCTAGCTTTCTTTGATGGACACCCGACCCTTGGAGATCAGGTTCATGACTTTCTCTGCACATGACCCAGGGACCTGACCCCTGACCCTTCTCTGCATGTCCAGATTACAGAGGAGGAAGTGCTGGATGTCTTGAAACGGTTAAAGGTGGATAAATCCCCAGGACCTGATCAGGTGTACCCGAGAACTCTGTGGGAAGCTAGAGAAATGATTGCTGGGCCTCTTGCTGAGATATTTGTATCATCGATAGTCACAGGTGAGGTGCCAGAAGACTGGAGGTTGGCTAACGTGGTGCCACTGTTTAAGAAAGATGGTAAAGACAAGCCAGGGAACTATAGACCGGTGAGCCTGACCTCGGTGGTGGGCAAGTTGTTGGAGGGAATCCTGAGGGACAGGATGTACATGTATTTGGAAAGGCAATGACTGATTAGGGATAGTCAACATGGCTTTGCGTGTGGGAAATCATGTCTCACAAACTTGATTGAGTTTTTTGAAGAAGTAACAAAGAGGATTGAGGAGGGCAGAGCAGTAGATGTGATCTATATGGATATCAGTATGGCGTTCGACAAAGTTCCCCATGGGAGGCTGATTAGCAAGGTTAGATCTCATGGAATACAGGGAGAGCTAGACATTTGGATACAGAACTGGCTCAAAGGTAGAAGACAGAGGGTGGTGGTGGAGGGTTGTTTTTCAGACTGGAGGCCTGTGACCGGTAGAGTGCCACAAGGATCGGTGCTGGGTCCACTACTTTTTGTCATTTACATAAATGATTTGGATGCGAGCATAAAAGGTACAGTTAGTAAGTTTGCAGATGACACCAAAGTTGGAGGTGTAGTGGACAGCGAAGAGGGTTACCTCAGATTACAACAGGATCTGGATCAGATGGGCCAATGGGCTGAGAAGTGGCATATGGAGTTTAATTCAGATAAATGCGAGGTGATGCATTTTGGGAAAGCAAATCTTAGCAGGACTTATACACTTAATGGTAAGGTCCTAGGGAGTGTTGCTGAACAAAGAGACCTTGGAGTGCAGATTCATAGCTCCTTGAAAGTGGAGTCCCAGGTAGATAGGATAGTGAAGAAGCTGTTTGGTATGCTTTCCTTTATTGGTCAGAGTATTGAGTACAGGAGTTGGAAGATCATGTTGCGGCTGTACAGGACATTGGTTAGGCCACTGTTGGAATATTGCGTGCAGTTCTGGTCTCCTTCCTATCGGAAAGATGTTGTGAAACTTGAAAGGATTCAGAAAAGATTTACAAGGATGTTGCCAGGGTTGGAGGATTTGAGCTATAGGGAGAGGCTGAACAGGCTGGGGCTGTTTTCCCTGGAGCGTTGGAGGCTGAGGGGTGACTTTATAGAGGTTTACAAAATGATGAGAGGCAGGGATAGGACCTGACCCCTGACCCTTCTCTGCATGTGTCCCAGGGACCTGACCCCTGACCCTTCTCTGTCCGTGTCCCAGGGACCTGACCACTGACCCCGTCTTTGCACGTGTCCCAGGGACCTAACCAATGAGTCCACAACCTCTGTCTTGATAACCTGATATGGTGACAACACTCAGGAGATCCGAGCTGTGTGATCTCTGTGGACCACGCTGGTACAGTGGTTAGGCAGCCTCTTGTCTTTGTTCACTGCAGCTTTGTGTTGCTTTGAAAAATTTGGCAATTTCCTAGATCACTTTCAATTTTAACCTTCGCTCTTTTTATGGAACTTCCCTCTCCTCATTTATTTACAAGCTTGGCTATTAATGCAAATGAGAAACTGCAGGATTTAATCATAGACCCGGTTATGGTGAAGGAGGAGGTCAATAAATTCTTTATGAATGTGCTGTACCTCTATTAACCCTACTCATTCATTCTCCCCCCGTGTGACTGCACCAATCAGATGGCATTGTCTCTTTTCTTCCCCAATTTTCACTTGAAGTCCCACTGCTATGAGTCTAACTAGTTAACTCTTAGCTGTAAGACGATTTGCATTTGTGTAGTGTCTTAAGCAAACCAAAATTGCTTGATACCCAGTGAGGTAGACAATAGACAATAGGTGCAGGAGTAGGCCATTCAGCCCTTTGAGCCTGCACCGCCATTCAATATGATCATGGCTGATCATCCTTAATCAGTATCCTCTTCCTGCCTTATCTCCATAACCCTTGATTCCACTATCTTTGAGAGCTCTATCCAACTCTTTCTTAAATGAATCCAGAGACTGGGCCTCCACTGCCCTCTGGGGCAGAGCATTCCACACAGCCACCACTCGCTGGGTGAAGAAGTTTCTCCTCATCTCTGTCCTAAATGGTCTACCCCGTATTTTTAAGCTGTGTCCTCTGGTTCGGCACTCACCCATCAGCGGAAACATGTTTCCTGCTGCCAGAGTGTCCAATCCTTTCATAATCTTATATGTCTCGATTAGATCCCCTCTCAGTCTTCTAAACTCAAGGGTATACAAGCCCAGTCGCTTCAGTCTTTCAGGGTAAGGTAATCCTGCCATTCCAGGAATTGACCTCGTGAACCTACGCTGCACTCCCTCAATAGCCAGAATAGCCAGGTAGTTTTGCAACGAAAGCAGGGAGTGCCAGAGAAACTCAGCAGGTCTGGCAGCATCTGTGAGGAGAGAACAGAGTTAACATTTCATCAGAAATGTTACTGGACTCGGACCTTCAATTCTGCTTTCTGTCTCCACAGCTGCTGCCAGACCTGCTCTTGTTTCTAATTTCCGTTGTTTCAGATTTCCAGCAGCCACAGTCCTTTGTTTCACTTTAGGTATTTCTGAAATGTAGTCATGACTGTAGTGTAGGGAACACAGCAGCCAGTTATTACACAGCAAACTTCCTCAGAAAGCTGTGAAATAAATCTCCAGTCAAACTGTCAAAATGGTATTGACTGAGGGTGAAACATGAGCCTGCTGTGGTACCATGGTACCTTCTACATTGACCTGAGAGGAGACACATTTCAATCGAAAGCCAGTGGCCCTGTTGAGCTACCTTGGGAGCAGTTATAAAGTAAAGGGCTGCAGCCAGTCTGGGATTCCAGTTTCAGCTCATAAACCCAGCTACTGTTTCCAGCAGCTTTGTGGTAGGGGCGTGCAGTTTACACCCAACCCCACCCCATCCCACACTTTCACGTGTGGGATAATTACCGCTGCCTCCATTATTGTGTGGCACCTCCAGAGGAAACCTGCACCAGCAGGAACCCAGCCCTGAGTGAGGAGCCCTACAACAAAAAAAAGTCCCTTCATCAACAGGCCGTGAATTACAGAGGAAGCCGTATTGTTCAAGACGGATAGAGACACTTGTGTGTAGTTGACAGTGTGAACACCTACAGCAGGGTTCTTGAATTATCCAAGAACCTTGTTGCTATCTCCAGAGAAATGCATTGGCAACTTTTAGTAGACCTGAGGATGAGTTAGCAGCCAGTAACGAGAATGAGCAAGTAATCAGAGAAGTAAGTGGGACGCTGGCAATTATCCCAAGGGAAATAAAGGACTGGCCCACTTCTAATATCTGTGCAGAGATGTACCTGGAGTATTATGTATAGATTTGCCTCCTTACCCAAGGAGGGAGAGAATGATTTCTTGTATAATGTTCTAACTTGGTAGAAATTCTACCATTTAAGTTACAGAGAACTGTGCATCTCTGTCCCAACACCTCATTCTTTTAGCCACTGTATGTAAGATGGAGTTGAAAATCACACAACACCAGGTTATAGTCCAACAGGTTTAATTGGAAGCACCCTAGCTTTCGGAGCGACGCTCCTTCATCAGGTGATCATGTGATGAAGGAGCGTCGCTCCGAAAGCTAGTGTGCTTCCAATTAAACCTGTTGGACTATAACCTGGTGTTGTGTGATGTTTAACTTTGTACACCCCAGTCCAACACCGGCATCTCCAAATTATGTAAGATGACACTGAGTCATCGAACTGTGTAGCGTGGAAACAGACCTTCCAAGAGATTAGATTAGACTTACAGTGTGGAAACAGGCCCTTCGGCCCAACAAGCCCACACCGACCCGCCAAAGCGCAACCCACCCATACCCCTACATTTACCCCTTACCTAACACTACGGGCAATTTAGCTTGGCCAATTCACCTGACCCGCACATCTTTGTGACTGTGGGAGGAAACCGGAGCACCCGGAGGAAACCCACACAGACACGGGGAGAACGTGCAAACTCCACACAGTCAGTCGCCTGAGTCGGGAATTGAACCCGGGTCTACAGGCGCTGTGAGGCAGCAGTGCTAAACACTGTGCCACCGTGCCGCCCACGTGTCCAATTCATCCAAATTAATCTAGTCCCATTTGTCAGCACTTGACCCACATTCCTGTGCTGTGATATCCCTTCAAGAGCAGAGTGAATGTGGGAATATTTTGGAGGAAGGCTAATTGGTTTCCTGATTATGACTTCATTAAGTTCAAAGAATCCAGTATGATGTGGGGTTACCATGGGGATGATCGGGTGGGAAACTCAGGTTAATAGAAAGCGCCCTGTATTGAGTTGGGGTTGGTCTGTTTCTTTGTCTGCTTGGAATGCTGAGAATTTAGTCAAAGAGAGAGGCAGCGAAAACTGTCTCCAAATGGATGATGTTTCCCTTGGCAGTTTTGAGCATGACTACAGTGTTGAGACACATCTCTGAGAATGGAGTAAAGACAGTGTTACTGCATGGCTTTTCCAGTCAGTAAGGACAAGACACAAGGTAGGAAGTGAGAAAGATTGTGGATTCAAAAACACCCATTGCTGCCTGGGAAACAGAACATAGAAGAGTACAGCACAGAACAGGCCCTTTGGCCCACCATGTTGTGCCGAGGTTTAATGCTAATGTAAAATATAGTTACTTAACCTACACACCCCTCACTCACTGCTATCCATGTGCATGTCCAACAGTCACTTAAATATCCCCAATGACTCTGCTTCCACCATCACCGCTGGCAACGCATTCCATGCATTCACAACTCTCTGCATAAAGAACCTACCTCTGATGTCCCCTCTATACCTCTCCTCTAATATCTTAAAATTATGACCCCCCTCATGCCAGTCAATCCTGACCTGGGGAACAGTCTCTGGCTATTTACTCTATCTCATTAATGGGGATCCACCAGACCATTTAGAGAGGTAGTGAAACATGTGTGTGGGGATTCTGTACCAGCAGCACTATTGTGATCCAAGTAAGTAAGGATTTGTCAACTGAATGCCTGGTCAGTGTTAATTGCCCAGGGACTTCGAATGGAAATGGCTGCTGGTAATTGTGGGGGAAGGCCAGAAAGCTTGAATGTGAGTGAGAGATCTTGAATGACAAGAGCCAAGTTGGAAAAGCTGAGAGATTGAGGGAAAGTGTGCTACACATCTGCCGGCTCCAGCATCAAATATAAAAGTTGGCAAGTCATGTTACAGCTTTAGTCAGGCCACACTTGGAATACTGCATGCAGTTCTGGTCTTCACACTATCAGGCGGACGTGGATGCTCTGGAGAGATGTTGCCTGTTCTGGAGAGTTTTAGTTATGAGGAGACATTAAATAAACTCTGGAAAGATGGAGGCTGAGGAGTGACCTGATAGAGGTCTGCAAGATTATGACAGGCATGACCAGGATAGGTTGGCTGAGGCGTTTTCCTAGGGTGGATAGGTCAACTACAAAAGGACATGGACTCAAGGTGAGAGGGGGAAAGTTTAGGGCAAAGTGCAGGGAAACACTTTCACCCAGAGGGTGGTGGGCGCCTGGAATACACTGCCAGTGGGGGTGGTGGGCACAGGTATATTAGCAACGTTTAAGGCATGACTTGATAGACACATGAACGGGAGGCGGACAGAGCGATAGAAACCCTGCGTGGGCAATAAATAGTGGGCCTAAATAAGGAGTAGAAATCAGCACAGGCTTGGTGGGCCGAATGGCCTGTTTCTGTGTTGTGTTGCCTCATATTTGTACAGGACGTTGTGTGAGTGTTTGTAACTGCAACATATAGATCTGATGTATCAACAATTTAAAGTAAAGTTTACTTCTTAAACAGTATCTTTTGCCTGTTAATTAATGTTTGCATTGTCTCCATTTTAGTTCCTTTGCTACAGTTAAAGTTTTGAAGAGTGAATCTTGCCTGACTGTTTGCTGTCAGTATCTGAAGGAAGCCTTTCTTTTTAACAAAGTCACTGTTCTTTACAGGGATTGTAACAAACCCTGTCTGTGACCTTGTGATCACTGCAAGATTGGCAGATTAATGTAAAGATTTGTCAAAGATCCTTAGAGAGCACCCTCCAAACCCATCTAGAAGGACAAGGGCAGCAGATAAATGGGAACGCCACCATTTGCAAGTTCTCCTCCAAGCCACTCACCGTCCTGACTCTGAGGATATCATTGTTCCTTCAGTGTTGCTGGGTCAAAATCCTGGAATTCCTTAATAACATTGTGGGTCTACCTAACCCCAAGGATTTCAGTTCAAGAAGGCAGCTCACCAACACACTCACCAGGGTAATTAGGGACAGGTAATAAATGCTGGTCCAGCCAGCGATACCCACGTCCCAAGGATGAATGGAAAATGCTACAGGAGGCAGGAATGAAGATGGTGCAAATAGCTTTTTAAGAGAAAGAAGGAAAATTAGAATATTATTTCCAGTGAACCAAATTGATGTCGTTTTGTATCCTCCCATTTTTGTTGTTACACTGCAGCAAGTAAACGTGGGAGGGAAATTGCAGAAGCCTTGAAAACAATTGTTGGCTGGAGATGTTGCCATGGCTAGGCAAACGTCCTTCAAGGAACTGATGTCAATTAGAGTAAAAAAAGAATGGTAACTGGCCATTCAATCCAAACAATCCAAATGGATGCTTTCCTTCAAAGGAACAATATTCCCAATCCCATCTGCCCATCCTGTTCTCCTATCCCCTCATCCCATTTGCCTTCACCCTCGTTCCTGACTGATACCAAAATGTTGCCTCTGTTTCTGTTTTGATCACTTAACTCTGGCCAGCCTCTCCCCGCTGCGATTAGAATCAAAAGGTTTGTTCCACTCTCCTTTTCCTTTCTCCTGGTTCTGGAGAACTCAGTCACTGGAAGCAGTTTGGTCTAATCCAAAGTTAAAAATCACACAACACAAGGTTATAGTCCAACAGGTTTAATTGGAAGCACTAGCTTTCGAAGCGCTGCTCCTTTATCAGGTGATTGTGGAGGACACAATTGTAAGAGACAGAATTTATAGCAAAAGTTTACAGTGTGAGGTAACTGAAATTATAGATTGAAAAATACCTTGATTGTTTGTTAAGTCTCTCATCTGTTAGAATGACCATGTTAGTTTCACTTCTTTCATATGTAAATCACAAAACTTTTTTAAAAAGCTTTGAATACCCCAGTCCAACACCAGCATCTCCAAATCATAGTCTAATCCTCTCATTTGAAGCATCACTTTCAAATCTACCTCTCCTATCCAAATGGAAGCAGACCCCACAGGGGAAACATCTCCATGTGCTCCAATCAAAGCACAGAAAAAGTCATCCTTTGACATGGTATGTGGGTGGTTAGTGGAATGTCACAGAGTCTGATCCTGGGAGATGTATGGCTCACAACAAATAATTATTAATCATGCTGTGTGGAAACGGCAGAATGTGTTTAATAGAAGGGAAATTTAATGTGTTTTACTGTTAATAGCGAGTGACTGCTCTGTACTCATGATATTATAATATAATGTTATATTGTATTATGTGCTGCCATTATACTGGCGGTGATGTTGTATGTGAGAGCCCTGAGGGGGGTGGGGGGTGGTGAGCTGGAGGTGCTTGTTGGGGCTGTGTATATGTTGAGGAGGACTGTGAGGTGGAGGTGGTACCTAGTGGTGGGGGAGCTCTGGGCAGGGGGTAGATTGGGTTCAGTATTCTCTCTGTGTGGGAGACAATGGATGAATCTTCATTACTTTGACCCAAGGCAGCAGGTGAAGTATAAAATCAGACACTTGGACTATACTTCATTTTGGGGGAATTCAGTATTACAATATGTCTGCTTCCTAAAGTGTCTTCATAAGTGCTCTCAATATTGAATTAAACTTGAACTGTCTTTAACTGTCCATTTTAATATAGTTTTAAAAAATCTTTGAAAGGCCTTTGGCATTATATTCCAGTGCTACTGCATAAGATTCTAATTTAATGGTTACTGTTGAGGATGCAGTCATTATCCCCAGACCAATTCACCCTTATTAACCAGCCCCACTCATTTGTCCATCCTGATGAAGGGCTTGTGCCTGAAACGTCGATTCTCCTGCTCCTCAGATGCTGCCTGACCTGCCGTGCTTTTCCAGCACTACACTTTTGACTCTGATCTCCAGCCCTCACTTTCTCCTCTCTGTCCACCTGTGTCTGTCTCTGTATGTGTGTGTCTGTCTGTGTAATGGGATTCAAGTTACATTGTGCAGAGTAAGCTTGTTTTTAATGACTATGGGGTTAAGGAGTTGTGCTCGCACCCTTGCTTTCGCTGTTGAAAGAGAAACTGCCAGTTGGCAAATGCATCGAGCTGATATTTCTGCCATCAGTTCTTCTCCTTCCCTTCCCCTTTAACATCTATTTCTGTGTTCACTCCTTTATTTCCTGACCCCCCCCTTTCCCCATCCTTCCAAAGCATGTGGTAACATTTTACATCATCATCTCCTGGTAATTCTGTCTGCCCCCGGCTCTCCCTTTACCTCTGTCCCATCCTCTATTCCCTTTGGCTGATTAGACAATAGACAATAGGTGCAGGAGTAGGCCATTCTGCCCTTCAAGCCTGCACCACCATTCAATATGATCATGGCTGATCATCCTTAATCAGTATCCTCTTCCTGCCTTATCTCCATAACCCTTGATTCCACTATCCTTGAGAGGTCTATCCAACTCTTTCTTAAATGAATCTAGAGACTGGGCCTGCAGAAAGTCAGGGGCTGGTCTGCACGCCAGAGCAAGCCCCGAGGAAATTGACGGGTGCCTCTAGTTGGAGCTCAGTGGGAAGTCCTTTCATGTGTGTAAGGAGTTTGGTGTTTTCAGACCTCAGAGAGCTGGGATCGAACGCCTCGCCTGGGCTAGCACACCGCTGCCGAGGAAGGGCTGCACTGTTGGGGGCAATATCTTTCAGATGAGGTGTTTGTCACAGTGGGTTTGAAAGGTCATTTGGAAGATGTTCTGCTCTGTGTCCTCCCTGAAGCCAATGACCTAGTCACATGGTGCATTGTGGGCGTTTGCTGGGTACAGTTTGGGATCTCTGCTTGAGGAGTGACCACATTTCAAAGCATTTCCATTGGCTGGAAAGCAGCTTGTGAAGTCTACAGACACCTGTCTGTGCCTCTCACTGGAGGGAGTAAACATTTCCAAGAGCAGTAAAAGAAATGAGAAGCCAATCAGTTCAGAAGTAGTTGCTGTGTCATGGCCTCTCCCAGAGGGTGGTGACTGACCGTGAGTAACCTCCTGACACGGTTCAGTTAAATTCCTGTTGTCAGTCAAAAATTCAACTATTCAACTGAGAGCATTCCACTCTCAGACACAGCAGTGAAATGGTGCTTCCAAGTTAAAATGAAGTCATACTCTGGTCTGAGGGCAGAGACAGTGAGAGAAACAGAGTTTGATTAAATTAGATTCCCTACAGTGTGGAAACAGGCCCTTTGGCCCAACCAGTCCACACCGACCCTCTGAAGAGTAACCTATCCAGACCCATTTCCCCCTCACTAAAGCACCTAACACTACGGGCAATTTAGCATGGTTATTTCACCTGACCTGCACAGCTTTGGACTGTGGGAGGAAACCCATGCAGATACAGAACGTACAAACTACACACAGACAGTCACCCGAGGCTGGAATCGAACCTGGGACTCTGGTGCTGGGAGGCAGCAGAGTTAACCACTGAACCACTGTGCCGCCCCGCGGTAACGTTTCAAATCCAAACACTGGCAAAGTTCTAGTTGTAACAATGTGGAACCAGGAGATGGTGGATTAAATAATGAAAGGGAAGGTGAACGGAGATCTTGAGCTGGGAGCACTGATGGAGGACAGTCGCTGAATGGTGTCTTTGTGACATGGACACTGAGAGGGAGAGCCCGCTCATGGCTCCTGGAGGGAAAGGGATTCTTCCTCCTCGATCAATGAATTCAACAAACCTCCCATATCTTTGTCATGTTTCAGTGATCTGCCCATCAGTGTTTCTGAAATCTCTGAAATACAAACAGAAATGCTGGAAATATTCAGGAGGTTGTGCAGCATGTGTCGAAAGAGAAACTGATTTAACATTTCAGGTCAAGGTTGAGTACTCACTTTGAGTCCTGTTTGGATCTCTCTGTGTGGTGACTTGGGGCTTGACCAGGTAGTTTTCCCTTTTATTTACAAGTGACTTCGGTATAATTCTGCAAAATTTCTTTAAAACTCTGATCTTTACACTTGGATGCACTTTGAGCTCAGGCTGACTGTCCGATCTGACTGAAGTCATTCCCACACCAGAACACACATCACCTCGCTCTGTACTCGACCTAGAGAACCGTTTGTCAGAAATATTGAATACTTGCAGCAGCCTCAGCATTTTCCTGTTGTGTTGTGGAAGACCCCATTCCCTTTCCCTCACTGAGATTCACGGTCCTGTTTGCCAGGATTGGGAGGGTACTTTAAACGCGAGCTTTTCATTTCCTGTATTTCTGCAGTCTTCCCTTCCCTCTGTCCCTGTGTCAAAGAATGAGTCACAGTGCGCACCTTAAAGTGAGCAGCACTGAGCTGGTTTGATGTTTGACTAGCATCACTCCCACCACAGGAGCTAATAACTCCTAATGAGGACAATGGAAGTATCATAATCAGACTCTATTGGGCCAATGCTAGCTCACTCAGTCACAACCAAGGGCTGTGTGAAGTAGTGACTCAGGAGATGAAGAGGATTGTTTGAACAGTTTACATAAAGGAAGAGCAGAGGTGTGATGCAAGCAGAATCTAATATCTTTTTCAAGATTACAGGAGCGAATACATATTTTAAGATCAACTTTTCCGGAGCTGTGGGGGAGGAAGCAGGAGAGTGGGAATGCTGGACAGTTCTTTCAAAGGCTGAATGGCCTTCACACATTCTGACTTGTTTGCCTGTTGTCTAGAAGTGTGTGCACAGCCAGACTCCACATGGGGCCAGAAGGGGAGTGCCATTTTAATCCATTTCCTGGAACACTGTCTGAGATGTTCTGTGGGAAGTGTTTTGTTTTACTGAACTGAGCAGGTTCGGCCTTGCATATAGTGTCATTGAGAGGTACAGCATGGAAACAGACTCCTCCATCCAACGTGTCTGCACTGACCAGATATCCCAACCCGATCTAGTCCCACCTGCCAGCACCCGACCCATATCCCTCCAAACCCTTCCTATTCATTTATCCATCCAGATGCCTTTTAAATGTTGCAATTGTACCAGCCTCCACCACTTCCTCTGGCAGCTCATTCCATACACGTACCACCCTCTGAGTGAAAATGTTGACCCTTATATCCCTTTTATATCTTTCCCCTCTCATCTTAAACCTATGCCCTTTAATTTTGACTCCCCGACCCACGGAAAAGACCTTGTCTATTTATCCATGCCCATCATAAACCTCTATAAGGTCACCCCTCAGCCTCCGAAGCTCCAGGGAAAACAGCCCCAGCCTGTTCAGCCTCTCCTGATAGCTCAGATCCTCCAACCCTGGCAACTTCCTTGTAAATCTTTTCTAAACCCTTTCAAGTTTCACAACGTCTTTCCGATAGGAAGGAGACCAGAATTGAATGCTGTATTCCAACAGTGGCCTAACCAATGTCCTGTACAGCCAGAACATGACCTCCCAACTCCTGTACTCAATCCTCTGACCAATAAAGGAAAGCATACCAAATGCTTCCTTCACTACCCTGTTCAAGGAGCTATGAAGCTGCACTCTCCAAGGTCTCTTTGTTCAGCAACGTTCCATAGGACCTTACCATTAAGTGTATAAGTCCTGCCCTCGTTTGACTTTACAAAATGCAGCACCTCACATTTAGCTAAATTAAACTCCATCTGCCACTTCTCAGCCCATTGGCCCATCTGATCAAGGTCCCATTGTACTCGGAGGTAACCTTCTTTGCCGGCCAGTACACCACCAATTTTGGTGTCATCTGCAAGCCTACCTTCTATATCGGCATCCACATCATGTATATCCATTGCAGGAAGCAGTGGAGCCAGCACCGATCCTTGTGGCTAGTCACAGGTGTCCAGTCTGAAAAGCAGCCCACCACCACCCTCTGAGTGAGGTCAGCTTAGCCAAATGCAAGTGTACTTCCATCCTGAGGGTTTTGGCTGTAAGACGTGAGAGAAGCTCAAGATTAACCGAGGAGTACCTGTATCTGCTCTTTACGTCCAGTAGTTTGTGTATTTCTGGTAGGTGCTGTAGCCCTGTTCCCTAATCATCTCTGGACCTGTGTACCAGTTTGCTGGCTCTGGGCCATTGTTGGAGGCTGGGGGGTGGATACTGGGGTTTATTCAGACTGTGGCACTGGAGGGAGCTGAACCAGAAATCCCTGATCAAACATCTTGCTTTGCCTTAACACGTCACTGAGCTGCTCCTTCAATCCTGGGCCAGAGCTCCCTCTGGTGTCACTTGTTGGGATGACAAAGTGACCAGTGTTGGGAACTAACAATTCCAGGGTGCTGGGTTTTAGATGCTAGAAATGAAATGGAAAAGGAGGATGCCTGACACTAGGAAGAGAGAGATCTGTGCTCACAATTGAGAAGAACAATTAATTTGGGTGAAACTAACAGCAAGGGGCAAAAGCCTCACTAGCAGTACTTTTTTAATGTTGAATGTAAGTCAGGAAATTGGAGAGACATTTAGGAAAAGGAACATAACAATTTTAGGATGGAAATGAGTTGGAGCATGTCTTATGAGGTTAGTTTAGACAGTCTAGGTTTATATCTGCTGGAGTTTAGAAGGGGAAGAGGTGACTTGATTGAAGTATATAAGCTCCTGAGCACTGCTGTCTCACAGCGCCAGGGACCTGGGTTCAATTCCCGCCTCAGGTGACTGACTGTGTGGAGTTTGCACGTTCTCCCCGTGTCTGTGTGGGTTTCCTCCGGGTGCTCCGGTTTCCTCCCACAGTCCAAAGATGTGTGGGTCAGGTGAATTGGCCATGCTAAATTGCCAGTAGTGTTCGGTAAGGGGTATATGTAGGGGTGTGGGTGGGTTGCGCTTCGGCGGGTCGGTGTGGACTTGTTGGGCCGAAGGGCCTGTTTCCACACTGTAAGTAATCTAATCAAACCTGAGAGAATGTTTCCTCTCATGGGAGAATCTCGAACTCCAGTCACTGTTTAAAAATTAAAGGTCACCCACTTAATACGGATGCAATTTGTTTTTCTCTGAAGGTCATGAGTCTTTGGAACGGTCTTCCTCAAAGGTCAGTGGATTCAGAGTCCATGAATATTTTTAAGGCAGAGATTCTTCAAGCAGGTGAAAGGTTATCAGGGGTAGGGAGGAATGTGGAGCAAACCGATTAGCTATGATCTTGTTGAATTGCACTGCACGTTGCAATGTGCCAAATGGCTTTTTTCTGCTAATTCTTATGCTGGCACCTTTACCTTGACTTTCCATACAAAATCTGCAGTGATGTGTGAATGGAATAAGTCTAATAGTTTGCTAGATCAGTAACCAACTAGGAATCAGCATAGTTTAGATCCAGAGTTGTGCAATAAGAAAGAGTCTGGTACTTTTAATGTGATGAAATTGTACATGGCATGGGGGAACCGGTGTTGGACTGGAGTGGACAAAGTTAAGGGATCAGAGCTGAAAATGTGTTGCTGGAAAAGCGCAGCAGGTCAGGCAGCATCCAAGGAGCAGGAGAATCGACGTTTCGGGCATGAGCCCTTCTTCAGGAAGTTAAAAATCACACAACACCAGGTTATAGTCCAAGAGGTTTATTTGGAAGCACTAGCTTTCGGAGCCAACCACTCATAACCACCCAATGAAAGAGCAGTGCTCCGTTAGCTAGTGCTTCCAAATAAATCTCTTGGACTATAACCTGGTGTTGATTAAAATTGTACATTTAATTTGAAAGTGATTTAGTTAAAGTATGAAACTAGAATCTTAATTGGACCAAAGCAAATTGTCTGAGAATGATGGTGTTAGTTACGGTTGTTTGGGAACCACATTGAGAGATGTGATGGTAGATACACAATGGTTAGCATTTAAAGAATTAACATATGATTTTCAATGAGCGTGCATTCCTTTAAGGTATTAAAAAGCTCCATAAAATATGGTACAGCAGCAGTAAACGAACAGGGAATGGGGAACAGAAGAGGGACAGCACAGGGTTAGATACAGAGTAAAGCTCCTTCTACACTGTCCCCCATCAAACACTCCCAGGAGAGGGACAGCACGGGGTGAGATACCGATTTATTGATTAGCTGTGCCACTTGCACCTATGTTTGCTGTTCATGTAGTGAAAACCTCAGAATCCTGCATTGAGGAAACCCATGTGACCTCCTCCGTTGTATGTGTGTCTACTCCATGTGGCCAGCCTTGTATCTAATGTTGTTCAGTGGTGTGGCTTCACACGGAGTGTGGTCTGTTTGGTAACTGGAGATGTGGGTCTGGAGTGGTGGGTCACCCACCCGTGAAGGGGTGGGGTGTGAGAGAGGGGCAGACACTCTGGCCGCCTGATGCCCTGGCTCAGTGGTTTGGAGTTGTCTCTGCGCCCGACGGTCTCTGGGCTGCAGCCCATGGGGACAAGGGGGAGCTCTCTGGGACATGTTGGCATTGCTTGTTATTAATGTCTGATTGTCCTTTGGCAGGGGAACAGGTTGCGGTGTATCGTGGGCAGGATGGACAGGCCTATGTCGTGGATGCCTATTGCCCTCACCTGGGCGCTAACCTGGCTGTGGGAGGGCAAGTGATTGGCAACTGCATCGAGTGCCCATTCCACGGCTGGCAGTTCCGTGGTGAGGATGGCAAGTGCGTAAAGATTCCGTATGCAGAGAAAGGTATGGGCCATAGGGGCACTGGGCTCAGGGTCAAGGAGGACCAGTGATGCTGACGGTGGGGCTCAGTTTAGGATGACCACTCTAACCTGGTGGGAATAGTCACGTGGGAGTAATGAGGCTTCACACAGTGTCATCCTGAAATGTGAGGCCGAATGGGGGGAGTGGGTGGGGTTGTGTCTGAGGCACAGTGGAGCTCAGGGTGGGGCACATCTTGGGGTGAGAGGGAGCTGTAGAGTTAACGACAGCAATGAAAGTGGTCTGACCCGTGTGTGTGTGTGTCGTCTCCTCCTGCAGTGCCAGACTTTGCGAAGATTAAGACCTGGCCATCCTGCGAGATGAACTGTGCGGTGTTTGTGTGGTTTCACTGTGACGGTATTGACCCGAGCTGGAGTGTCCCGGAACAGGAGGAGATCCAGTCCGGAGAGTGGGTGTACCGTGGGAGGACTGAGCATTACGTCAACTGTCACATCCAGGTGGGCCGAGAGAGAGAGAGAGAGAGGCAAGGTGTTTGTATCTGACCCCAGGTCCTGTGGGAGCCCAGGGCAAGATAGGAAAGAGGTTGGAGCTCATTTGACCCCATGTTGTTGACAATCGACAGCAATGAAAACAAAACCTGCTGGAAATCTGCGGGTCAGCCAGCATCCTTGGAGAGAGAGCAAGTTCGCATTTCAAGTCTAGATGACTCTTCATCAGAGCGGAATCAACAAAATCAGAAAGTGCCGGAGAAACTCAGTCGGTCTGGCAGCCTCTGTGGAAACAGAAGCAGTTTCAAGTCTGGTGTTGGCTCTTAGTAATCCCAGGAGAAAGTGAGGACTGCAGATGCTGGAGATCAGAGTCGAGAGTGTGGTGCTGGAAAAGCGCAGCAGGTCAGGCAGCATTGGGGGAGCTTATCCTGATGAAGGGCTTTTGCCCGAAACGTCGATTCTCCTGCTCCTTGGATGCTGCCTGACCTGCTGCGCTTTTCCAGCATCAAACTCCCAGACTGAGTAATCCCGAACTGTTCTGAGGAAGGCTCGCCGGACTTAAAATGTTAACTCTGTTTCTCTCCTCACAGATGCTATCAAACCTGTTGAGTTTCCCCCGCACTTTTGTCGTTGTTTCAGCTTCTGCAATCCTTTTGCTTTAACGTTACTGTTTCTGGAAAGTTCTTTCACCTACAGTGACCCAACAGCACAGGGCCTGATGTAAACCAGGCTGAGAATTTGCCTCCTCCAGATCCTTTTTCCATTAATTTGCTCCATCCATTACTTCCATAAAGACCGTGAGCAATGGTCACAGGGTCTGAGGGCCATTTGCTTCAGTCTCTCTGTGCTGTAACCATTTAGAGTACAGGAGCTCATTAAAACCTTCGAATCCTTGTCAACTATTTACTACTGTCCTGCTCCACCCACAGTCGCCTATTTGAATTTCCTGTACCTGTGTCTCAAACACTCCCTTCTGGCAAAGCATTTTCTTTTTCATTTATTGCATGTAGGATGTGGGCACAGCTGGCAAGGCATTTATTGTCCACCTGTAAGTCCCCTTGGACTTGGTGGCTGGTTGTCAGAGTTAAGAGGAATGTGTGGAAGTCAGGCCAAGTAAGGATTGGAGATTGAACCAGGCACATTTTTAAACCCCAAAACCGTTTCCAGATTTTGTTCATTGAATTTAAACTCCACCAACGGCTGTAACAGGATTTGAACCTCCGTCCCTTGTCCTCTGGCTGACTAACTCCAGTGACAATACCACCACCTCCCCTTATGTTGCCGAACCTCAGCACATTTTTTTCCCTGAGCTTCCTCTGCCTGGGTTGCTGGGTTTTAATCAGTTTGTGTGATGTGCTGGATGTTTAAGGAGCTGAGGTCTACGTGACCTGCAGTTCCCGGGAGTAGCGTACTCTGCTCTGCCAATAGATTCGGAGGGATGTGTGTGTGTTTGATGGGCTGTGTTTCTGTGACAGGAGATCCCGGAGAATGCCGCTGACATTGCTCACCTGTCCCACCTGCACACCCCCAACATGCTGAGTGGATCTGATCTACGCTACACCAGGGCCAGGCTCTGGGGCTTTGCACAACATGACTGGAAGGTAAGGAGAACTTGGGCACCATGTTTCATTTGGGATCTGGCTAATTCTCAGCAATAAAGATTCCTGGCTGCTGGATACTGCAGCCCTGATTGGGAATTCTCCTGGGAAAGCAGGAGAAAGATTATCGAGTTGACCCTTTTGTTCTGTATTTGCTCCCCGCTACATTTCCCTGAATTTGTCAGAGCCAAGCTCTGGGACCTTGCAGGTAACTCGATATTTGAGCTGGACAACTGAGAGGCCATACAGTGTAGCGTGTGAGCGTGTATGTGCGTGTCACACACTGCTTCTATACCTGATGGCTCACAGGCCAGAGACAGCAAAGGAGGAGACCGCTGACAGGAGAGAGAATCATCCTCTTTGGTTTGGGTCCTGTATGTCCATATCCCTTTACATCCCTCTTCTATCTTTCTTAAAAATGAAGACAGAATTGGTTGAGGGTTTGTGTTTGATATCTGTGTTCTCCTCACAGTTGCAAGAATTGTGACAGGAGTGTGTCCCCAGTAAGTCACCAGAGAGAGTCAATGGCTGTCTGGGAGGGAAGGTGAGGCATAACTATCAAATCAGGTGATTATAAAACATCAGATTGGTCATATCCAATGATTCCTGATAAAGGGCTCTGGCCCGAAACGTCGAATTTCCTGTTCCTTGGATGCTGCCTAACCTGCTGTGCTTTAACCAGCAACACATTTTCAGCTCCAATCTGTAACAGGCAACTAATCCAATGCATAGGAGGAATTACTAATTACTTAATTAGAAAAGGACCCCTTAATGCCTTAGACAGCCCTGGGGGTGTGAACCAGTTTTGGAAGATCCTTCTTACGATCCCACAGTGACCATTGATGTGTGTTAGATTTTGAGATGAGGTGTTTAGGGTTAAATGTTTGGTAAATTTAAATAGAGGAAACGATCAGCTGTCTCAAGCTAAAAGTCACACAACACCAGCTCATAGTCCATCAGGTTTATTTAGAAACACTACCTTTTGGAGCTCTGTTCCATAACTTTGTACACCCCAGTCCAAAGCCAGCATCTCCAAATCATCGCGTTTTATGAATGGGTGGAAGGATTGAGGGTTTCCCCCTCACGGTAATGTTCAATGTTTATAGAGCAGTGGCTGACTCTCAGCTGGAGTTTGGGATGTCACCAATAGTTTCAGGGTGAAAGGTATCAATTATGAAAAAAGCCTCCTCCTTAAAGCATGGGAGGTTTAGGAGAGATCAGAGATGTTTGCAATCCTAAACAGGGGGAGTAATTGTTTCCGGAATTTCCAGGTCAGGAATGCAAGGAGACAGGTCTGTCTTCAGTTAGCACAAAAACATTGGAAGTTTGTGGTGGGGATGGGTGTGGTGCTGTGAACTGGTGTACTGATCTAGAATGTTCCACCTGAATGGCTGGTGCAAGAGGTGGGAGATTTTTCAAGGAGGTGTTGATATAAACCAGAATGGAGACTCGTGCAGGATCTGGGGCAAAAGGAGAGGCTGCAACTGTTTCAGAAACCCCTGCAGAGAGTCAGTCAGCGTGCACACAAAGGGCTGAATGGCCTGAAGAGGGTGGATGTCTCTGTGAGGGTCTGGGGATTGTCCATGAGGGAGGGAGGTGATGAGCTACACTAAGGCTGCTACTGTTTTTCTTCAGGTGGAATGGCACCCAGAGGCTGAGCCGACAAAACACTGCTCGCGGATGTTGGTCTACCATTCGCTGCACATCCTCGGGTGGCACTGCTCTCTCCTGGATGTCCATGTAGTTGCCAGGCAGGTAGGAACTGGCATGGGAATTACTGTGAATCCAAAAAGCCCCCTGACTGGAGATAACCCGAGCTGAGCTCTCTCAGATAAACACAGCAGCATTCCCAACCCCTGTACCGCGTTCCCTCACTCCACCACATTCCCATTCCTCGCGTGATGCCATTCGATGAGCAGGAAACGCGCTCTCCCCCTCCCCTCCCTGTATCGTGGTGTTCTGATGAGCTCATATTTCTCAACCTGCGCTTTACGCTCTCAGCCTCAATTCAGAAGCTCTTGGGTTCAAATCGCCCTCCAAGGACTCTCCGGGAAGGGGATGACATATTGGGATTATCTCTGGTCTCTTAATTTATGGACCAAGCCAATGTTCTGGGGACCAGGGTTCCCATCCTGCCACGATAGAGGGTGGCATTTGAATTTAATAAAAACTGTAATTCAGAGTCTAACGATAACCATGAATCCACCAACAATTGTCAGGACAAACCCATCTGGTTCATTGATGTTCTTACCTGGTCTGGCCTACACATGACTCCTGACCAACAGCAATGTGATTTGACCCTTAACTGCCCTCTGGGAAGTTGCAAGCAGGCAATGAATGCTGACTTGGCCAGAGATGCCCTCAGTCTGAGAGTGAATAAAACCAGACCTTTGGGTATGATATCTCGCCTTGGCACTCCCCTGTGGTACTGATAGAGGGAGGCAATGCTGGAGATACTATCGTTCAAAGAGACAATTAAACACAGCCCATGCCGGTGTGAAAGGTCCTCCTCAAGCCCTATACTGACAAACAACATCTCCTGACCAAGGTGTGTTCCCCAAACAGCACCTCAAAACAGATTGGCCGGTCAGTCCCTCGTGGTGAGTGTGGGCACAGATTGGCCGGTCAGTCCCTCGTGGTGAGTGTGGGCACAGATTGGCCGGTCAGTCCCTCGTGGGGATTGTGGGCACAGATGGCTGCCAGATTTCCCATACTGCATCTGTGACTTCCCTGAAACTAACCTGCTTGGTTGGAAAGTAGTGGGAAGTTTGAGAGATGATGAAAAGTGCTATATCAATGCAACTTTCTTAAAATCCTCTTGCATGCACATTCAATGACTTGTGGATAAAACATGGTATTCCTTCTCCCCCTCACCCATAGGAGTCGGGAGAAAAGCTGGAACGCTGCTCCCGATGTGAATCAGATCTTTGTCTCTGAGAAAGTTGCCAAATTTGGTTAAAAATGACAAAAAAAACAAAGTATGGCAGATGCTGAAAATCTGACAAACTGCACAGGTCTGTGGAGAGAAATCCTGAGTGAATGTGTCAGGTCTCTGACCTTTCTGTCAGAGCGGACATTCACTGGTCCGAGTGGAAGATCACATGAACTCTGTTCCTCTCTCTACAGATGCTGCTAGACCTGCTGAGTTTCTCCAGCAATGTCTGTTTTTATTTCAGCTTTCCAACGATCTGTGATATTCAGGATCCTTCCTGAACCGTCTCCACCCGACCCTGTTTGTCTCTGTCACTCCTGGATTTTGGTTGTATTCCTTGTTCCCTGTTCACGCCCTGCCTCTGTCTTGCTGAAGGTGGGTCCTGGCATTGTCTACATGCTGTTCAATCACTCGTCCCTGGGCCGCGGAGTCATCCTGCATTGTGTGACGCCGGTGGAGCCCCTGCTGCAGAGAGTGAGTCACCGTATCTACTACCAGGCCAATATTCCCCCCATCGTCCCCAAGTTCATCCTGAAGGCTGAGTGTGTTCAGGTGAGTGTAACTGTCACTCCCCACTTGGCCGGACTGTGTAGGAAGGAGATGGCTGGGCAGGGAGAACAGTTAAAGGAGTATTGATGGTGAGGATGCTTTAAGGCGTGGACCCAACAGGTGACAGGTTCATCCAAGACTTGTAAACAGAGTCATACAGCACGGAAACAGACGCTTCAGTCTGACCAGTCCATGCTGATTATGTTCCCAAATTGATCTGGTCCCACCTGCCTACACTTAGCCCATGTCTCTCTCTCTCTCGACCTGTCCTCATGTCCCTATCCAAATGGCTTTTAAATGTTGTCACTGCAGCCACTTCCTCTGCGAGTTCATTCCACACACAAACCCCTTTTCTGTGGAAAAAGAAAGGTCGCCCCTCACGTCTTTTTAAAATCTTTCTCCTCTCACCTTAAAAATATGCCCCCTGGTCTTGAAATCACCCATCCTAGGGAAAATACACCTGCCATTCACCTTATCTATGCCCCTCATGGCTTTATAAACCTCGATAAGATTACCTCTCAACCTCCGACGCCCCAGTGAAAAATGTCCCAACCTATCCACCCTCTCCGTATAATACAAACCCTTCATTCCTGGCAGCATCCTGGTAAATGTTTTCTGAACCCTCTCCAGCTAAATAATATCCTTCCTACAACAGGGGGGCCAGAACTGGACACACTACTCCAGAAAAAGCATCACCAGCGCCTTGTCCAATCTCAACCATGATGTCCCAACTCTTACAGTTTCAACTCCTGACCAGTGACTGGGGGAGGAGCTAGAACATAGAACATAGAACAATACAGCACAGAACAGGCCCTTCGGCCCACGATGTTGTGCCGAACATCTATCCTAGATTAAGCACCCATCCATGTACCTATCCAATTGCCGCTTAAAGGTCGCCAATGATTCTGACTCTACCACTCCCACAGGCAGCGCATTCCATGCCCCCACCACTCTCTGGGTAAAGAACCCACCCCTGACATCTCCCCATACCTTCCACCCTTCACCTTAAATTTATGTCCCCTTGTAACACTCTGTTGTACCCGGAGAAAAAGTTTCTGACTGTCTACTCTATCTATTCCTCTGATCATCTTATAAACCTCTATCAAGTCACCCCTCATCCTTCGCCGTTCCAACGAGAAAAGGCCGAGAACTCTCAACCTATCCTCGTACGACCTATTCTCCATTCCAGGCAACATCCTGGTAAATCTCCTCTGCACCCTCTCCAAAGCTTCCACATCTTTCCTAAAGTGAGGCGACCAGAACTGCACACAGTACTCCAAATGTGGCCTAACCAAAGTCCTGTACAGCTGCAACATCACTTCACGACTCTTGAATTCAATCCCTCTGCTAATGAACGTTAATACACCATAGGCCTTCTTACAAGCTCTATCCACCTGAGTGGCAACTTTCAAAGATCTATGTACATAGACCCCAAGATCCCTCTGTTCCTCCACCTGACTAAGAACCCTACCGTTAACCCTGTATTCCGCATTCTTATTTGTTCTTCCAAAATGGACAACCTCACACTTGGCAGGGTTGAACTCCATCTGCCACTCCTCAGCCCAGCTCTGCATCATATCTAAGTCCCTTTGCAGCCGACAACAGCCCTCCTCACTGTCCACAACTCCACCAATCTTCGTATCATCTGCAAATTTACTGACCCACCCTTCGACTCCCTCATCCAAGTCATTAATAAAAATTACAAACAGCAGAGGACCCAGAACTGATCCCTGCGGAACTCCACTTGTAACTGGGCTCCAGGCTGAATATTTACCATCTACCACCACTCTCTGACTTCGACCGGTTAGCCAGTTTTCTATCCAATTGGCCAAATTTCCCTCTATCCCATGCTTCCTGACTTTCCGCATAAGCCTACCATGTGGAACCTTATCAAATGCCTTACTAAAATCCATGTACACTACATCCACTGCTCTACCCTCATCCACATGCTTGGTCACCTCCTCAAAGAATTCAATAAGACTTGTAAGGCAAGACCTACCCTTCACAAATCCGTGCTGGCTGTCCCTAATCAAGCTGTGTCTTTCCAGATACTCATAAATCCTATCCCTCAGTACCCTTTCCATTACTTTGCCTACCACAGAAGTAAGACTAACTGGCCTGTAATTCCCAGGGTTATCCCTATTCCCTTTTTTGAATAGGGGCACAACATTCGCTACTCTCCAGTCCCCTGGTACCACCCCCGTTGACAGTGAAGACGAAAAGATCATTGCCGACGGTACTGCAATTTCCTCTCTTGCTTCCCACATAATCCTAGGATATATCCCGTCAGGCCCGGGGGACTTGTCTATCCTCAAGTTGTTCAAAATGTCCAACACATCTTCCTTCCTAACAAGTATCTCTTCTAGCTTACCAGTCTGTTTCACACTCTCCTCTTCAACAATACGGTCCCTCTCGTTCGTAAATACTGAAGAAAAGTACTCATTCAAGACCTCTCCTATCTCTTCCGACTCAATACACAATCTCCCACTACTATCCTTGATCGGACCTACCCTCGTTCTCGTCATTCTCATGTTTCTCACATACGCATAAAATGCCTTGGGGTTATCCTTGATCCTATCCGCCAAGGATTTTTCATGCCCTCTCTTAGCTCTCTTAATCCCTTTCTTCAGGTCCCTTCTGGCTATCCTGTATCCCTCCACTGCTCTGTCTGAACCCTGTTTCCTCAACCTTATGTAAGCCTCCTTCTTCCTCTTTACTAGACATTCAACCTCCCTCGTCAACCAAGGCTCCCTCACACAACCATTTCTTTCCTGCCTGATAGGTACATACATATCAAGGACACGTCGTATCTGTTCCTTGAAAAAGTTCCACATTTCCACCACATCCTTCCCTGACAGCCTATGCTCCCAACTTATGCTCCTCAAATCCTGTCTTACAGCATCGTAATTTCCCTTCCCCCAATTGTAAAATCTACCCTGTTGTGCGCACCTATCTCTCTCCATAACCAAGGTGAAAGTCACAGAATTGTGGTCACCATCACCAAAATGTTCACCCACTAACAAGCCCATCACTTGTCCCGGTTCATTACCAAGTACCAAATCCAATATGGCCTCCCCTCTGGTTGGACAGTCTACATACTGAGTTAGAAAAGCTTCCTGGACACACTGCACAAACACCGCCCCATCCAATCTACTTGATCTAAAGAGCTTCCAATCAATATTTGGGAAGTTGAAGTTGCCCATGACTACGACCTTGTGGCTTCAGCACCGTTCCAAAATCTGTTTCCCAATCTGTTCCTCCACATCTCTGCTGCTATTGGGGGGCCTATAGTAAACACCCAACAAGGTGACTGCACCTTTCCTATTTCTGACTTCAGCCCATACTACCTCCAAAGGCAGATCCCCCTCAAACTTCCTTTCTGCAGCCGTTATACCATTTCTAATTAGCAATGCCACCCCCCCTCCTTTTTTACCACCCTCCCTAATCTTACTGAAACATCTGTAACCAGGAACCTCCAACAACCATTCCTGTCCCTCATCTATCCACGTTTCCGTGATGGCCACAACATCGTAGTCCCAGGTACCGATCCACGCCTTAAGTTTACCCACCTTATTTCTGATACTCCTTGCGTTGAAGTATACACACTTGAGCCCATCTCTGTGTCCGCAAGTATTCCCTGTCAGTGCTCCCTTCTCCACAGCCTCCCTACATTCTTGGACATCCCGACAAACAGCTAGCCTACTTGCTGGACTACAAGTCCGGATCCCATCCCCCTGCCAAATTAGTTTAAACCCCCCCGAAGAGTTCTAGCAAACCTACCCCCCAGGATATTGGTGCCCTTCTGGTTCAGGTGCAACCCGTCCTGTTTGTACAGGTCCCACCTTCCCCAGAATGCAGTCCAATTGTCCAAATACCTGAAGCCCTCCCTCCTACACCATCCTTGCAGCCACGTGTTCAACTGCACTCTCTCCCTATTCTGGGGGCAGTCACGGGGGGTGGGGGACAGGTGAAGTGGGCTGGTGGGGATAGAGAGGGCTGGGTGAACAGCTGAGGGGTCAAGGGAGGGTTTCTGGTGAAGGGGGTGTTGAGAAGCTCCCGTGAAGGAGGCTGGATGAGTTCAGCCCGAGATGAAGAGCGTTTTTAACATTAGAACATCGAACATTACAGCGCAGTACAGGCCCTTCAGCCCTCAATGTTGCACTGACCTGTGAAACCAATCTGAAGCCCATTTAACCTGCACCATTCCATTTTCATCCAAATGTTTATCCAATGACCATTTAAATGCTCTTAAAGTTGGTGAATCTACTTCTGTTGTAGGCAGTGCGTTCTACACCCCTACTACTCTCTGAGTAAAGAAACTACCTCTGACATCTGTTCCATACCTATCACCCCTCAATTTAAAGCAATGCCCCCTCGTGCTCACCGTCACCATACTTGGAAAAAGGCTCTCCCTGTCCACCCTATCCAACCCTCTGATTATCTTATAGGTCTCTATTAAGTTGCCTCTCAACCTTCTTCACTCTAACAAAAACAGCCTCAGTTCCCTCAGCCTTTCCACGTAAGACCTCCCCTCAATACCAGGCAACAGTCCAGTAAATCTCCTCTGAACAAAGCTTCCACATCCTTCCTATAATGTGGTGACCAAAACTGCACACCATACTCCAAGTGCGGCTGCATCAGAGTTTTGTACAGCTGCAATATGACCTCATGGTTGTGAAACTCAATCCCTCTACAAATAAAAGCTAACACACCATACGCCTTCTTAACAACCTGATCAACTTTCAAGGATCTGTGTACCTGGACACCGAGATCTCTCTGCTCAGCTACATTACCAGGAATCTTACCATTAGCCCAGTACTCTGCACCCCTGTTACTCCTTCCAAAGTGAATCACCTCACACTTTTCCACATTAAACTCCATTTGCCACCTCTCCGCCCAGCTCGACAGCTTATCTATGTTCCTCTGTAACCTATAACATCCTTCCACGTTATCTACAACTCCACCAACCTTAGTGTCATCTACAAATTTACTAACCCATCCTTCTACGCCCTCATTTAGGTCATTTATAAAAATGACAAACAGCAGTGGCCCCAGAACAGATCCTTGTGTTACCCCTAGTAACTGAACTCCAGGATGAACATTTCCCATCAACCAGTACCCTCTGTCTTCTTTCAGCTAGCCAATTTCTGGTCCAAACCGCTAAATCCCCCTCGATCCCATGCCTCCGTATTTTGTGCAATAGCCTACCGTGAGGAACCTTATGAAATGCCTTACTGAAATCCACATACACCACATCAACCGAGTTATCCTCATCCACTTGTATGGTCACCTTCTCAAAAAACTCAATAAGGTTTGTGAGGCACGACTTACCCTTCACAAAACCGTGTTGAATATCCCGAATCAACTTATTCCTTTCTCGATGATTATAAATCCTATCTCTTATAATCCTTTCCAATACTTTACCTACAACTGAAAATAGATTCTCTGGTGTATAATTACCAGGGTTGTCTCTATTCCCCTTCTTGAACAAGGGAACAACATTTGTTATCTTCCAGTCTTCTGGCACTACTCCTGTAGACAATGATGACATAAGATCAAAGCCAAAGGCTCAACAATCTCCTCCCTGGTTTCCCAGATAATCCTAGGAAAAATCTCATCCAGCCCAGGGGACTTATCTATTTTTATACTTTCCAGAATTGCTAATATCTCCTTATACACCTCAATCCCATCTAGTCTAGTAGTCTGTATCTCAGTATTCTCCTCAACCACATTGTCTTTTTCTCGTGTGAATACTGATGAAAAGTATTCATTTAGTGCTTCCCCTATCTCCTCTAACTCCACACACAACTTCTCACTACTATCCTTGATTGGCTCTAATCTTACTCTAGTCATTCTTTTATTCCTGATGTACCTTAGAAAGCTTTAAGGCTTTCCTTGATCCTGTCTGCCAAAGACTTCTCATGTCCCCTCCTGTCTCTCCTTAGGTCTCTCTTTAGGTCTTTCCTGGCTAATCTGTAACTCTCAAATGCTCTAACTGAGCCATCACATCTCATCCCTCATCCTAACATAAGCCTCCTTCTTCCTCTTGACAAGAGATTCCACTTCCTTTGTAAACCACGGCTCCCGCGCTTGACAACTTCCTCTCTGCCTGACCGGTGCATACTTATTAAGGACCTGCAATAGCTGGTCCTTGAACAAGCTCCATATTTCAATTGTGCCCATCCCCTGCAGTTTCCTTCCCCATCCTGTGCATCCTAAAACTTGCCTAATCACACTGTACTTGCCTTTCCCCCAGCTATAACTCTTGCCCAGCAATATTTATATATCCTTTTCCATTGCTAAAGTAAACATAACCAAATTGTGGTCACTATCACCAAAGTGCTCGCCTACTTCCAAGTCTAACACCCGGCCGGGCTCATTACCCAGTACCAAATCTTAATGTGGCTTCGCCCCTTGTTGGCCTGTCTACATACTGTGTCAGGAAGCCCTCCTGCACACACTGGACAAAAACTGACCATCTATAGTACTTGAACCATAGTATTCCCAGTCAACATTTGGAAAGTTACAGGCCCCCATAACAACTACCTTGTTACTCTCGCTCCTATCCAGGATAATCTTTGCTATCCTTTCCTCTACATCCCTGGAACTATTCAGAGGCCTATAGAAAACTCCCAACAGAGTGACCTCTCCTTTCCTGTTTCTAACCACAGCCCAAACTACCTCAGTGGATGAGTCCTCAAACGTCCTTCCTGTCCTTAACTTACAATGCCACACCACCCCTTCTTTTACCATTTTCTCTGTTCTTACTGAAACATCTGAATCCCGGAACCTGCAACAACCATTCCTGTCCCTGCTCTATCCATGTCTCCTAAATGGCCACAACATTGAAATCCCAGGTACCAACCCATGCTGCAAGTTGAAATCTTTGTTCTGACTTCTCTACTCTCACCCTCTCAGATACTCAAACTCCAATTTCATTCCCACCCCCCCTGCTGAATTAGTTTAAACCTTCCTGAAGACCATTAGCAACCATTGCACCTTTGGTTCAGGTGAAGACCATCCTGTTTGTAGAGGTCACACCTTCCCCAAAAAGAGCTCCAATTATCCAAGAATCCAAAACCTTTCTTCCGGCACCATCCCTGCAGCCACGTGTTCAGCTCCACTCTCCCCCCGTTCCTCACTTCACAAGCACGTGGCACAGGCAACAATCCAAAGATAACAATTCTGTTTGTTCTAGCTCTCAGCTTCTATCCCAGCTCCCTGAATTTCTGCCTTAGATCCCCACCTTTCTTCCTACCGATGTCGTTGGTGCCCATGTGGATCACGGGGCTGCTTTCCCTCCCCCTCAAGGATCCCGAAAACATGATCAGAGACATCATGAACCTGGGAATCTGGGAGGCAACACACCAACCGTGAGTCTGTCTTGTTCCCACAGAACCTTCTGTCTGTCCCTCTAACTATGGATCCCCCAATGACTAATGTTCTGCTCTTCTCCCCCCTTCCCTTCTGAGCAACAGGGACAGACCCTGCGCCAGAGAACTGTACCCCATTACTTACCCCCAACAGTATCCAAAATGGTATACTTGTTATTGAGGGGAACAGCCACACGGGGTCCCTGCACTGTCTGCCTGTTCCCTTTCCGTCCCCAATGGTAACCCATCTGCCATTTTCTTGTACCTGAGATGTGACTATGTCCCTGTAACTGCTCTCAATAACCCCCTCAGCCTCCCGAATGATCCGAAGTTCATCTAGCTCCAGCTCCAGTTCCCTAACACGGTTTTCGAGGAGCTGGAGTTGGATGCACTTCCCGCAGATACAGTCAGCAGGGACACTCGTGGTAACCCTTACCTCCCACATTCTGCAGGAGGAACATTCCACTGCCCTAACCTGCATTCCTATGACTCTAAATTCCCAACGAGACTACTGAACACTTTAAAAAAAAGAAACCAGTCACCGTACCAATTGGAGCACAGACCTTTTTGTTTTGGTTGGAGGAGGACGACGGGTGGGAGACACGACCCGAGTATTGTTTATGGTAAAGCAACCAAATATAAAGTCTCACTTACCCAACAGCCCTGTGACTGCACCTGCTCAGTATGTGCTCGGCCTATACATGAGGTAAACCTTTATATCTTTTAAAATTTACCTTCCCGTCGGCCCTCTGGTCCTTGCTGTCACTCCTCCCACTCCAACAGCTGCCGAAAAAATGTTATTGTTGCGCTACAGAATCTGATGAGCAGGATTTCCTCTGTCCCCCTCCCCTTCCAGTCAGATCATACATCATTTACAGATTTGCTCTTCATAATCCAATTCCCTGCTCCAGTTGGTTGTTGTTCTGTGTATCCTTTGAATTATTGCAGTGTCCTATTTCTATAGCATGGACCAATACAGTATTTAAGTGAGGTCGTCAATGTTTTAGGAAGTATCTGGGTTATCTCACTATTTTCATACAGTTTGACCAACTAATACATCCAGTTTAGTTTGTTTCTTTCACTGCCACGCGATTGTTCTCAAATATGAATATATGGTCCATCAGGACTCCATTTAACACTCAGGGTCCCTTCCTGAATATTTGTTACTACATTATATTTCATCCTGTTCTTATTGACCAATTCCTAAGTATGTTTGAATTCTCCTGTAGCCTATCCTGCTTGGCTTCATATTTGACCACCTTCATTATCCTTTGCAGTGGTTCAAGAAAGTATCTCACCACCTTTCCAACAGTGATTAGTGTCTGGCAATGAATGTCGACCCAGCCAGAGAGCCCACATCCCATGAGTCAATGAAAAAACTGTTTGAATTTGTGTGTCTCCAAGCTCCAGAATGTTTACTGAGATAATAAAGACAGACAGCTGAGAGAAACACTGGGAATATTTCCCCACGGTGATGATTCATGTGCCACTATTCTCTTGATCCTATTGGTTCACAAACGGTATCCATTTTGTGAAAAGCCTTACAGAAATCTAATGTGTGTCCAGTGGTTTACTCCCTGCCAAGCTCCCTTCGTCTGTAGACAAAGAAACTGCAGATGCTGGAATCCAAAGTAGACCAGCAGGAGGCTGGGGGAACACAGCAAGTCAGGCAGCATCAGGAGGGGGAGAAGTCAACGTTTCAGGCATAAGCTCTTCATCAGGAATGTGGGGTGGGGGGGGGGTGCAGAAAGAGGCTGAGAGATAAACAGGTGGGGCGGGGGGGGGAAGGTTACTGGGAAGGCGATAGGTAGATGCAAGTGCGGGTGATGGTAATAGATCAGAGGGGAGGGTGGAGTGGATAGATGAGAAGCGAGATGGACAGGTCAAGAGGGCAGTGTGGAGTAGAAAGGTTGGATCTGGGATGGCGAGGAAACTGGTCCCATCTTGTACCAGAGTGCCTAATACCAGAATGGGGGTTGTACGTATAAGGAGCTGAAAATGTGTTGCTGGAAAAGCACAGCAGGTCAGGTAGCATCAAAGAGCAGGAGAATCGACGTTTCGGGCATGAGCCCTTCTTCAGGAATGAGGAGGGTGTGCCCAGCAGGCTAAGATAAAAGGTAGGAAGGAGGGAGTTGGGGGAGGGGCGTTGGAAGTGCGATAAGTGGAAGGAGGTCAAGGTGAGGGTGATAGGCCAGAGTGGGGTGGGGGAGGAGAGGTCAGGAAGAAGATTGCAGGTTAGGAGGGCGGTGCTGAGTTTGAGGGATTTGACTGAGACAAGGTGGGGGGAGGGGAAATGAGGAAACTGGAGAAATCTGAGTTCATCCCTTGTGGTTGGAGGGTTCCTAGGCGGAAGATGAGGCGCTCTTCCTCCAGCCGTCCTTGCACATAATAAGGCAGAGATGCGAGAAAATTTAGGAGCAAATGATTGCCAACGTTGGAATCTATACTGACAACAGAAAATGCTGGTGATCACTGTGGGTGAGGCAGCATCCATATAGAGAGAGCAGGCTAATGTTTTCAGGTTAGATTATTCTTCTTTGGAGATGATGTGCAGTGTGGAGGAGGCAGTATTTACGCAATACTGGGGAGGTGGGAGTGCTGGGTTGGAGAAAGGACATTGATAGTTCAGATTAAGTGCTTGGAATGTGAGAATGGCAGAACAATGACATGGTTATGAACCCACTCCCACTCCCCTTTCCTTTAGCTTTACCTGTCACAGTCTCTGTCACCATGTCCTCTCTCCTCTTCCCCCGACTCCAGTTAGACACACCATTGTTCTGCCATTCTCCCATGCTGGTGGAATGTCTGTCCATGTGAGGGAAAGCAGTAGAGTCTGACACAATTGGCTTTCTCTCAGTACACTAGAACCAGCAAGAAGCTGTTCTCCCTCAGGCAATATGTCAAAGACATTAACTTATATCTGGGATGGCACCTCAAAATAAAACACTTTGAGGTATCTTTCAAAACTGATTATAAAACAGCATTTCAAGTAGGGACGTGTCAGGATAAATGACCCAAAACTTGGTCAAAGAGACAGCTTTGAACTCGCCTCTGAAAGGAGGAAGTCGAGGAAGTGTCTGCAGGGAGGGAGTTGCAGAGCTGAGTTCCCTGGTAGGTTGAAGGTTTATAGGACTGGAGGCGATTGCAGAGCTGGGGAGGGATCTGGGAACTCAGCTGAATTCTGCAATGGAACCGATGTTGTATCAGAAGCCACTGTAGCTCAAAGAGTTAAAAATCACACAACACCAGGTTATAGACCAATGGGTTTAATTGGAGTGTTGTGTGATTTTTAATTCTGTCCATCCTAGTCCAACACTGGCATCTCCAAATCATAGCTCAGAGTGCAAAGTGTGATGGATACTGGGACTTTGTGTGTGAGAGGAGAAAGGGGTAGGGTATTTGAGGGGCTGACAGTTGTAGAAGGTGACCAGGTGCATGTTGGAAATGACCAAGTCTGCATATAACCAGCTGGGGTGGTCACCTTGGTTACGGTATTGCTCGCTCTGTTTCACTGGTGTGATGCCAAGAAGCAAGCTGTGTGAACCAAACATCCTTATGTCTTCCAGTTTGAGCGCGACGTGATGGTCTGGAACAATAAGAAGTATGTCTCGAAACCGCTGCTAGTGAAGGAGGACTCTGCCATCGCTCGGCACCGCCGCTGGTATGCCCAGTTCTACAGTCTGAAGAGCCCCCGCTTAACCATACGGCACGATGTTCTTGAGTGGTAACTGCTGCTCAGGGACTCCGTAAGTCCCGAGCTCCAACACCCTGCAGCGAATCTGTCCCTGAGAGAGAGGGAGGAGAGGACTTGGGAATGGACTTGCTGCAGTCTCCAAGAGGGCAAGCAATGGATTCGGAATTCCCTCTTTTCAACTCATTGCTTCAAATGTTTGAGACAATTTCCAAACTGTAAAAATCATCCAAAGACTTGACTTCTCATTGGCTATCAAGGAGAGAGAGTTTTATGCGTGTTTTCACAAGAGATTTTATACAATTATAACTTTTATTTTTTTTTGATGATCAGTTAATGGTTGGAGTCTCAGGTGTGTGACGCAGGGTGAGCTCATCCTATTGGGGGAGGGTGGGGGGGGGGCACAGAGGTGGGAGGGTGGTAGTGTCAGGTAACTGGCATTTGCCATTCCTTCCCAGTTGGGGTTCAGTTGGTGGTGAAGGCTCAAGCAGAGAGTGCAGGTTACTCAGACCCCAGCACCAGGAGGAGAGGGCAGGGCAGGGCAATCGAGTGTATGTGGGAGGGATTGGCTGTATGGCCACATCATGGGAAAGAATCGAAACACTGGTTCTGGTTAACTCTGTACAGTGTAGCTCCTACCCTGCATTGACGGAGAATGTTCCTGCCACTCTCTGTGTGATAGGCTCGAGTCCATGCCCAGTTTAGAAGAATCAATTCCGACAGTGAGATCCTGTCCTTCAGCCAGCTCCATCCACACGCTGGGTACCCGGGGGATTGGGCAGAGTGTCACACTCACAGAGTGGGAGGGAGGAACAGAGGGTCATAGCTGCACACCTGGGGAGGTCGGGGTCACAGTTGGGGTGGAGGGTAAGGGGCTGTTCAGTTTTACCTCCACGGGAATGCTCGCCCTGCATGTGGGAGTGGTTGAGGTGGGAGGGGCGGGGAATCTCTGGCACTGTCTCCTGTGGTATTGGATACACACTCACGATAAACAGGGTGCTTCTGTAATGATGGAATTGTCCTGTTCTGCACTCTGAGCCTAGATATTGTGTGTAACTCTCTCAACAACACTCTGAGCAATGGTCTCAACATATTTTTGTGATTTTATAGTCTAGTTGCATTTGTTTGGAATATAGATTTGAAATAAATATAATATAAAATTGTCACTTATTAACAATCAGGAGGAGCCAATGCTGACTCTGTCCTTCCTCCCTCAGCCTTGACTCCCCAGGCTATCGCTGAGGTTTTATCACGTTGGGGACAGGGCAGCATGCGCTCCTGTTCTCTTGTTAAATTGAATAAAGATGAAAGACTGTTCAGAGTGAAGACCACAAAAGCATGACACTCTCACTGACCCTTTTCTTCTCAGTCCTCACCCTGCTGTGTTTTGCGGTTTTCTCTGTTGTCTGGCAGTCCTGCCTTTACCCTGCCCCTGGCCTGTGGGGGTGAGAGGATTGGGTATGTGTGCCCTTCTGTTCCTGTATGTCTCCATGTGGAAGATGAAGGGATGTCCTGGGCCAAGAGGAGCAGTCAGGTGACAGGACCCGTCTCCTGGAGATGATGCCATTCCAGAGAACTGGACAAAATGCATTGTGGGAATAAACCAAGAGCCACTCCAAGTACATCAATTAAATCTGGGGCATTGCACTCTCGGATTCTCATGTCTCCAGTTTGGCACCTCTCTGCGCCAATCATCAACTGACTCCCTTGCTGGGAAGAAATGTTTTCCCTCGGTAAGTGGTTAGGGTCTAGATGCGGCTGCCTCACAGTGTGGTAAAGATGGGTTCAATTGAAGAATTCAAAGAGGACTGGTTTTTTTTAAAGTTGGACTTTAAAGGAGAATAGCACCAAATGAGTTGCTCAGTTGCAGATCCTGTGCAAACACAATGGACTGTCCTTCACTGAATTCTGGGACCAGATACTTCTTCCGTCAGTATGCCCCCTCACCCCAGCTCAGTTCCCATCAGACCAGACAGTCTCTGTGTAACTTGCTGATGTCATTGCCAAGCTCTCGAATCATGGAGTCACACAGTGTGGAAACAGACCATTTGGTCCAACATGTCCACCCGAACGAGGTTTCCCCACAGTCCGTTTTGTCCAGTTCGCTGGGATGGCATCATGTCTTTGGGGACAGCCCATTTCTGTGCTTGCATTTGGCTCATGCCCCTCTGAACCTTTTCGATTTAAGTGCTTGTCTGAATGCCTTTTAAATGTTGCAATTGTATCTGCACCTACCACTTCCCCTGGCAGTTCATTAACCACCCTCGGTGTGAAAACGTTACCCCTCAGTTCCCTTTTAAATCTTTCTTCTCTCACCTTAAACTATGCTGCCTGGTTTTCAACTCCCCTACCCTTGGGAAAACCCTTGCTATTCACTTTATTTATGCCCCTAATGATTTTATAAACCTCTATATGGTCAGTCTCTGTTAGATATTCAGACTTTAAGAGCCACCAAGGAATGATGAATAGATAATAGAGAAGTGGAGAAAACACAATGAGAGGAAATCAGCTGGTGATTTCAAACTGGAGAGATTCCTCAAGTATTTGAACAGAAAAAGATTCGGTGCAGCTGGTGGTGTTCTTGCAGAGAGAGTGTGTGGGGAATTGATCATGGGAAACAAGGGAATAGCAAAGACTTTGAGTAGATATTGTGTCTGCCTTCATGGTAAAGACTTAGAAAATTTGTCAAAAAGTAATTTGAATTTCAAGAGGTGATGGAGAAGGATAAACGTGAAACAATCATTAATACTAGAGAAAGCTACTGGGTCTAAAGGCTGACAGGTCTGCAGGACCAGAGAGTCTGCTTTATCGTGTATTAAAAGATGTATAAGTCCAGAAAATCGATGCATTGGCTATCATCATCCAAAATCCTTTCAGTTCTGGGAGGATTGTAACATCTCAATCTAAAGAGAGGCAAAAAGCAGCAAAGAATCGACTAGTTTTCCTAACATTTCTCATGTAATCCATTATGAAGTCAGTTGTTAGAGGAGACTTTGTCTCTCTCGATGTATTTCAATGTGACTCTGTGAAGGGGAAGTACTGTTTAACTCATCTTTGAATGTTACTTTGTCAAAACCTCACAGAAGGTAGAGGGGATTTCCAAGAGATACTTGACTTGGTGCGAGGGCTGAGCCCAGTAGCCAGGTTAAAGGATGAGGTTGCTAACAGGAAATGGAGGGGAGGGATAAAAGGGTCATAGTTGAGAGTGTGTCACTGAAAAAGCACAGCATGTCAGGCAGCATCCGAGGAGCAGGAAAATCGATGTTTCGGGCCGGAGCCCTTCATCAGGAATGAGGCTGGGAGCCTCGGGGGGTGGAGAGATAAATGGTGGCTGGGGGGGTGGGGGGGTAGTGGGGCTGGGGGGGGAAGGTAGCTGAGAGTGCGATAGTTGGATGGAGGTGGGGGTGAAGGTGATAGGTCAGGGGGGAGGGTAGAGCAGATAGGTGGAAAGGAAGATTGACAGGTGAGACAATCCATGGTGACGGTGCTGAGCAGGAAGGTAGGAACTGGGGTAAGGTGGGGGGGGGAGGGGAAATGAGGAAACTGGTGAAGTTCACATTGATGCTCACTAATGGGTCATATCCAGGTTAACAATTTATCATTCGTGGGATGTGACCAGGATCAGTGCTGAGGCCACAATACCACCAAAAATACACGGACAGTGACCAAATCAGTCTGCAAATCACCACACAGAGGTGACTGGCCAGAAAGAGATTGCTGTTATCAGTTGGCTGGAAGGGAATGGGATGGAGGATTCTCCTGCAATCACAGCTGCTTATCTCCAATGCTCATGGAGGGGAGGGGAGGGGAGGTTATTGGGGACGGGATTGAGAACCTTTTACTGGATCCAGAAATTCCACCTGTGGAATCTGGGATGGAGGAGAGGGTAGAGAGAGAAGTGTGTCAGATGGGATAGGGCGGTGAGGGTGAATGGGAGTGTCTGCTGGAGGTGGGGAGAGAGAAAGTGGGTGGCGAAAACAGTCCATCTGGTACACGAGGCACAAGAGAGAGTTACAGGATGTCATCAGGAATCCTTCAGTTATACGGGACATTAGTGAGACCACATCTCGAATACTGTATGTACTTCTAGAAGGACGTAAACACGTTGGAGGTGAATTAGAGGACGTTCACTAGATTGACGCCTGGTTTGAGTAAGTTGCCTTATCGGAGTACCTGAACAGGCTGGTCTTGTTTCCACTGGAATTTAGAAGAGTTAGGGGGGAGGGGGGAGGTGAGGTAGTGTCCCTACCTCTGAGTCAGGAGGCCTCAGATCAAGTCCCACCTGCTCCAAAGGTGTCTAATAACATCTCTGAACAGTTTGATTCAAACATACATAGAAACATGACGTCTATAAGATCCTGAGTGGTCTTGGCTGGGACGATGTGGTAAGGATGGTTCCTCCTGTGGGTGAGTCCAAAACTATGGACCACTGGTTTCAAATTAGGGGCCATTCTTTCAGAATAGTGATGAGAAAAAAATGCTTTCTCTGATCGCTGTGCAATTTTAGAATTCCTTGCCTCTGAAGGCAATGGAGATGGGGCTCATTAAATTTTTTTTAAGGCTGAAATAGACAGATCCTAGGGAGGAGGGACTTGGGGGAGGGGCAATGGAGATGGGATAGGTGGAAGGAGGTCAAGGTGAGGGTGATAGGCCAGAGTGGAGTGGGGAGGCGGAGAGGTCAGGAAGAAGATTGCAGGTTAGGAAGGCAGAGTCTTGTTAAACAAAAGAATCAAAGGTTATCAGGATAGGTTAAAAAATGGATTTTGGAAGATAATCAGATGAGGGTTGAGGAACGGGGAGAATTACACTACAAGATAGGTGTGTGGGAGAAGGAGACTGCAAGGAACATTGTCATCTTCCTCTATGTATCGTGGACAGTTTTAAACCTGTTAAGAGAGAAATATTTGGCTAATTGGAATGCAAGTAATATTTAAATCATCGATGTCATGCATTCCTTGTGGATGAATGTGGAATCTAGTTCCGGCATGACTATGATCTGAAAAATGTTGTCAATCCCACTGCAATGACCACAGTTAAATTTAAATTTAAGATTGAGATCTGAGAGAAGTAAAAGGGGTAGCAATGCTTAATTAAAATGTTCCAGCTTTTGTGCACAATTGATGGAAATGCATTAGCTGTGATCGTGGCAGTCTGTGGAAGGTACGGTTAGGGGGATGGTTTGTATGGAAAAGTTTCTGTCAGTTATTTTTCTGTAGCAGTCCTGATCTTTGCTTCAATAGTTGCCAGCATTGCATTTTCAGACTGCAATACTCACATAAATTACTCAACATGAAAGTTCCCCTCTCGGTGGAGAATTGAATTCTGGCACCTCCATGTAGTGCCTTCCGTTTCTGAATGTCTGTATTTCAGTGACTGAATCTGGAGATATTATTCCATGCGGATCTGCCCAGAACTCGAGTCTATGTCTGAGCTAAATTTCAGTTGAAAAGTATTGCATTCTCCCCTCAATTTAAATTTCACGCACAGGAAATTTTAAAGTTCTCATCTTTATTTTCAATCCCTGCATCAATTTGCTGTTTTGTCTCTCTGTGATCTGTTTCTGCCTCGCTCTCTCCTCGATATCTGTAATTCTCTAATTCTGGCCTCCACCATTGGTGGCCTGGGCTCCAAACATTAGGGTCTTCTCTCTGTCTCCCAGAGCTACTTCAATTCTTCAGGTCAAACTCTGTGATCATGTGTTTGGGCATTTGGACTAATACCTAAAAACGGTTTTGTCATTTTTTAAAATGCTTCTGAGAAACATGTTGTGGCATTTTATGTTAAAAGTCACTATGTTAACATAGAACATTACAGCGCAGTACAGGCCCTTCGGCCCTCAATGTTGCACCGCCCTGTCATACTAATCTGAAGCCCATCCCACCTACACTATTCCATGTCCGTCCATTTGCCTGTCCAATGACGACTTAAATGCACTTCAACTTGGCGAATCTACTACCTTGCAAGCAAAGCATTCCATACCCTTACTACTCTCTGAGGAAGGGTTCATGCCCGAAACGTCGATTCTCCTGTTCCTTGGATGCTGCCTGACCTGCTGCACTTGTCCAGCAACACATTATCAGCGCTACTCTCTGAGTAAAGGAACTACCTCTCCATCTGTCTTATACCTATCTCCCCTCACTTTAAAGTTGTGTCCCCTCGTGTTTGCCGTCCCCATACTTGGAAAAAGGCTCTCCCTGTCTACCCTATCTAACCCTCTGATTATCTTATATGTTTCTATTAAGTCACCTCTCAACCACCTTCTCTCTAGTAAGAACAGCCTCAAGTCCCTCAGCCTTTCCTCATAAGACATTCCGTCCATACCAGGCAACATCTTAGTAAATCTCCTCTGCACCCTTTCCAAAGCTACCACATCATTCTTTTAATGTGGTGACCAGAACTGTACACAATACTCCAAGTGTGGCCGTCCCAGAGCTTTGTACAGCTGCAGCATAACCTCCTGGTTCCAGAACTCAATCCCTCTATTAATAAAGGCCAGAATACCTTCTTAACAACCCTGTCAATCTGGGTGGCATTTTTGGTTCATGCAGATGGGAATTGGAGGGGGAAGGATAGCGGCTTTGATTTGATTTGATTTGACAGGGAGCAGAGGGGACTGCCAGGAGATTAAAAAGTGTTAGCAGGGTTTTCCTGTGGCTAGTGGTAGAGTCCCTGCCTCTGGGCCAGGAGCCCGCTGAGATGTGTGACGACCTGTTCCATTAGAAATGTTGGGTGGGAAGGGGAGCTGCTGTGATTCAGTTGGAGCTCTGTCCTCTCCCCACCAACTCTGAGTTAGCGACAGGGGAGTAAGTCAGGGCCCAATAACCAGCTCGATAGGCTCCCACCTGGTCAGGTCATGGAGGCCGGTGCCAAGGAGCAGTCCTGGGGCCCAGATTTCTGTCCCTGCCCTGGTTTTGAGTGCCACTCCAGAGTATGACGTACCAAAGCATTGTCATAGGCATTATTTTCAGAAATACTTTAAGCCTGTGCAAATGAACAAGCTGCATTCCCTTGACCACTATTTGAATCACAGAATCATCACCAAATCCCTACAATGTGGAAACAGGCCTTTAGCCCAACATGTCCACACCAACCCTCTGAAGAGTTACCCACCCAGACCCATTCCCCTACTCTGTTATCTGACAGTTAACCTGGACTAATGCACCCAGCCTACACATCCCTGAACACTATGGGTAATTTAGCATGGCCAATTCACCCTAAACTGCACACATTTGGACTGTGGGAGGAAGCCAGAGCAAGCCCACGCAGGCACAGGGAGACAGTTGCCTGACGCTGGAATCGAACCTGAGACCCTGGTGCTGTGAGGCAGCATTGCTAACCACTCTGCCTTTTTGTTAGGGCAGCGGAAGCAGGGGCTAATAGTGATGCATTTGAAGAACAACAGGGGCATTCTGCTGTTGTCTTAACAAGTATTGGCGATTGAAACATTATCACTGAAAACGTGGCAAGTACTTCACACAGAGGGTGGTGAGTATCTGGAACGCGTTGCCAGCAGAGGTGGTAGAGACAGGCATGGTAGATTCATTTAAGATGCGTCTGGACAGATGCATGAGTAGGTGGGGAGCAGAGGGATACAGATGCTTAGGAAGTGGGCGACAGGTTTAGACAGTACATTTGGATCGGCTCAGGCTTGGAGGGCCACAGGGCCTGTTCCTGGGCTGTAAGTTTTTTTTGTTCTTTGTTCTGAATTATGGCACTCTCCTGACACCCCAAAGCCTGTCCACCATCTACAAGATACAAGTCAGGCGTGTGATGGAATCCTCCCCACTTGCCTGGATGGGGGCAGCTCCAACAATACTCAAGAAGCTTGACACCATCCAGGACAATGCAGCTCACTTGCTTGGCACCACATCCACAAACATCCACTCCCTTCACCACCGACACTCAGTAGCAGCAGTGTGTACCATCTACAAGATGCACTGCAGAAATTCACCAAGGCTCCTCAGGCAGCACCTGCCAGACGCACAATCACCACCATCTTAAAGCACAAAGGAAGCAGATAAATGGGAACACCGCTTCCTGCAACTTCCTATCCAAGGCACGCACTATCTGATTCACAGACAGCAGTATTTTTGGGATGTGGGAGAGTTCACCATTTTTGACTTGAGCATAAAGGTTTAGTCTGACAGTCCTGCACCGAGGACGTGTGGCACTCTGAGCGTGAGTTATCAGATCAGATATTAAATCAAGACCCCTCCACCAGCCGAGGATCCTGTGTGAGGGCACTTATCCTCAGAGTATTGGTCAATATTTATCCTATAAAAACAAATCTCCTAAAAATTTATCCTTCAAAAAAATGATCTAGTCATTGTCACAGTGCTGTTTGTGGGATCTTGCTGTGTGCAAATTGGTTAATGAGTTTCACTACATTTTGAAAGTATGTTGTTGGCTGTGACGGAGAGGGATAAAGGTGCACTACAGGACAAGAGTTATAGCTGGGGGCAGGGAAATTATGATGCTGTGAGGCATGACTTGGGATGCATGGCTTGGAAAAATAGGCTTCAAGGGAAGGGTGCAATTGATATGTGGAGCTTGTTCAAGTAGCAACTATTGAGTGTCCTTGATAAGTATGTACCTGTCAGGCAGGGAGGAAAGGGTCGTGTGAGGGAGCCGTGGTTTAATAAGGAATTGGAATCCCTTGTTAAAGGGAAGAGGGCGGCCTATGTAAAGATGAGGCGTGAAGGTTCAATTGGGGTGATTGAGGGTTATAAGGTAGCCAGGAAGGATCTAAAGAGAGAGCTAAGAGCAGCAAGGAGGGGACCTGAAAAATCCTTGGTTGGTAGGATTAGGGAAAACCCAAAGGCTTTCTATAGGTATGTCAGGAATAAAAGAATGACTAGGTAGGAATCTGTCCAGTCAAGGATAGTAGTGGGAAGTTGCGTGTGGAGGCTGAAGAAATTGGGGTGACACTGAATGAATACTTTTCGTCAGTATTCACTCGGGAACAGGACATTGTTACCGATGTGAATATTGAGTCACAATTAATTAGAATGGATGGCTCTGAGATATGTAGGGAAGAGGTGTTGGAAATTCTGGAAAGGGTGAATATAGATAAGTCCCCTGAGCCTGATGGCATTTATCCTAGGATTCTCTGGGAAGCAAGGGAGGAGATTGCAGAGCCATTGGCCTTGATTTTTATGTCCTCGTTGTCTACAGGAATGGTGCCAGAAGACTGGAGGATAGCAAATGTGGTTCCCTTGTTCAAGAAGGGGAGTAGAGATAACCCTAGTAACTATAGGCCGGTGAGTCTCCCTTTTGTTGTGGGCAAAGTCTTAGAGAGAATTGTAAGGGATCAAATTTATGAACACCTGGATAGGAATAATGTGATCAAGGATAGTCAGCATGGTTTTGTGAAGGGCAGGTCGTGCCTCACAAACCTTATTGAATTCTTTGAGAAGGTGACTAAGGAGGTGGACGAGGGTAAAGCGGTTGATGTGGTGTATATGGATTTTAGTAAGGCGTTCGATAAGGTTCCCCATGGTAGGCTACTGCAAAAAATACGGAGGTATGGCATTGAGGGTGAGTTGGAGGTTTGGATTAGGAATTGGCTGGCTGGAAGAAGACAGAGGGTAGTAGTTGATGGTAAAGTTCATCTTGGAGTGCAGTTACCAGCGGTGTTCCGCAAGGATCTGTTTTGGGAGCATTGCTGTTTGTCATTTTTATAAATGACCTGGAGGAGGGGCTAGAAGGTTGGGTGAGCAAATTTGCGGATGATACGAAAGTCGGTGGAGTTGTTGACAGTGAGGAAGGATGTGGCAGACTACAGCGGGATATAGATAAGCTGCAGAGCTGGGCAGAAAGGTGGCAAATGGAGTTCAATGTAGGTAAGTGTGAAGTAATTCACTTTGGTACGAGTAACAAGAAGATGGAGTACTGGGCTAATGGTCGGATACTTGGTAGTGTGGATGAGCAGGGGGATCTTGGTGTCCATGTACACAGATCTCTGAAAGTTGCCTCCCAGGTAAATAGTGCTGTGAAATTGGCATATGGCGCACTGGCTTTTATTGGTAGAGGAATTGAGTTCCGGAGTCCTGAGGTCATGTTGCAGTTGTATAAGACTCTGGTGCGGCCGCATCTGGAGTATTGTGTGCAGTTTTGGTCGCCATACTATAGGAAGGATGTGGAGGCACTGAAACGGGTGCAGAGGAGGTTTACCAGGATGTTGCCTGATATGGTAGGAAGATCGTATGAGGAAAGGCTGAGGCACTTGGGGCTGTTTTCATTGGAGAAAAGAAGGTTTAGTGGTGATTTGATAGAGGTGTACAAGATGATTAGAGGTTTAGATAGGGTTGACCATAAGAACCTTTTCCACGTATGGAGTCAGATATTATGAGGGGGCATAGCTTTAAATTAAGGGGTGGTAGGTATAAGACTGATGTTAGGGGTAGATTCTTTACTCAGCGAGTCGTGAGTTCATGGAATGCCCTGCCAGTAGCAGTGGTGGACTCTCCCTCTTTATGGGCATTTAAACGGGCATTGGATATGCATATGTAGGAAAGTGGGCTAGTGTAGGTTAGGTGGGCTTGGATCGGCGCAACATCGAGGGCCGAAGGGCCTGTACTGCGCTGTACTTTTCTATGTTCTATGTTCTATCTCTCCAGTGGCACTGAGAAACCCATTAACAGTAGCTCTCCAGTGGCACTGAGATTCCTATTAGCAGGAGCTCTCCAGTGGCTCTGAGATTCCCACTAATAGTAGCTCTCCACTGGCTCTGAGATTCCCATTAACAGGAACTCTCCAGCGGCACCTAGATTCCCAATAACAGTAGCTTTCTGGTAGCACTGCGATTCCCACTAGCTGTCGCTCTCCAGAGACACTGAGATTCCCATAATCAGTAGCTCTCTGGTAGGACGGAGATTCCCACTAACAGTAGCTCCCCAGTGGCACTGAGATTCCCATTAACAGTCGTTCTCTGGAAGCACTGAGATTCCCATTAACAGCAGCTCTTCAGTGGCACTGAGATTCCCAGTAACAGCAGCTCTCCAGTAGCACTGAGATTCCCATTAACAGTAGCTCTCTAGAGGCACTGAGATTCCCATTAACAGTACCTGTATACTGTTATTGAGAATCCCGGTAGCACTGAGAATCCCATTAAAGGTAGCTCTCCATTAGCACTGAGATTCCCATTAACAGTAGCTCTACACTAGCACTGAGATTCCCATTAACAGTAGCTCTCCGGTAGCTCTGAGAGTCCCATTAACAATAGCTCTCCAGTAGCACTGAGATTCCCAGGAACAATAGCTCTCCAGCAGCACTGAGATTCCCAGGAAGAATAGCTCTCCAGTGGCACTGAGATTCCCATTAACATGGGCCATCTCCAATGGCAGTGAGATCGCCATTAACAGCAGCTTTCCAATGACAGTGACATTTCTATTAACAGCAACTCTCTCCAATGTCAGGAAGATCTCCATTAACAGTGATGCTGGTGATGAGTCAATCTCTCATTTCTATGTCGTTTCACTCTCTGAAGTTAGTTGCTGATTCAGGTGCAGTCAACAATTTGAGTGTAAATTTGGCAAATTCTGGTGATAATTGCTCTTGAAGTGATTTTGTTTCAACATCATTTGTACACGCACAAACATAATCGTGCATGATCCACTGTAATTGGGCAGTGATATTAGAATGAATTGTTTATTTCTTCCCTAATCTACTTAAGACCAGCAAACCTGGTGCAGTTTTATTAATGCAGTGGCATATGGGCTTATCGCAAAATACACAAATGTTAAATTACAGTGTGTGGTCCATCAACTGTGAAGGACCTGATTTGAAATAATTGGAATGACATGAAATAATTAAACAGAGCAGGGGTGAGCTTCATTTGTGCTCACACGTCAGCTGTTGGTAAGCCATGTATTTTTAAGTATTTAAACATGTTTGTCGGGTGTTTGTGTGTGTATAAACCAGTTTCAGTTTAAGAAGCTCCTTGATGGATTGTAAATTCAGGCACAAATGTCAGAAACTCAACATGGTAACTGATTCAGGTGGGGATCCTGGTCAATACTGAGGGCCAGGCCGCCATCCTAGGAGATATTTCTAAACCAAATGCCAGGAAATTGTGGGAACTTAGTTTGCTCTGGGTGTTACTGGGGCTTGGAATTCCTCGATCTTACATAAGCAAAGTGCAGGCTGGTTGAAACTGCTCCCAAAGTCTTTAATCTTCTAGGGAGCTCTAATTTTCACAGTGCTTCCTTGTCGCAATGTGCCTGATTACTATAGGCTCTCGCCTCATTTGAAGGCATCCCATTGGTCCTGCTACTCGTTACTGTTTGCCAACCAATGTTTTATTCCAATCCACTTAGACCAGATGGCTATTGCAGGATTGCTCTGAAATTATTGCTGCATTTTTATGCACTTGAATTGCATTGCTCCAGACCAGTCTTTCTGCTCAGCTGTAGCAAAGGGGAGTCGTGCCTGGAATTGTACACACAGATGTGGTCAGACCAGGTCTGCAACTTGGAAACCTGCTTCACAATCCTCTACTCACCCTATCCTCCCCTGAGAAGGTTAATGAAAGAGCTGCACTCGATCTAACAACCAGCGATGGGGTTTAGGGCTGCAGCAGTGAAAGCCAGCTCTGCATAGTTGTTATCCTTGCTCAACAAGTTCCCTGATCACCAGAACAAGCAAGAACTTCAGTTAACAGTTCACTGTCCTTCATGAGCTGAATATTTGTGCATGTAATTTCTGCCTGATTTTCCAATCATCGGGTGCACGATCCACAATGACAGGGCAATGACCACACTGGCTGGAAAATCTAGCCTCTTCAGACAGGGAGATAATAATTGTGAACTCAGCCCAGTCCATCACACAAGCCAGCCTTTCATCTATTGACTCCATCTATATTTCTTGCTGGGATTGGAAAGACAGCCAATATCACCAAAGACCCCTTCCAACCTCTTCCGTTAGGTAGAAGATACAAAGGCTTAAACCCACGTACCAACAGATTCAAGAACAGCTTCTCCCTACTGTTATTAGACTTCTGAATGGTCCTCTCAAACTTCAAATCTAATGTTGATTTTACTTTTTGTGCATCTTCTTTGTAACTGTAACTTTGCATTCCTCGCTTTAATCTACTACTCTATGAACTTTGTACGCTATGAACTGACTGTATTGCAAGCAAAACAAAACTTTGCACTGTACGTAGGTACATGTGACAATAATAAATCAAATTAAAAATTCCAGTCTCCTGTGTGTGAGAGATCTATCCCACATAGTGCATATAGTTAGCACACTCAGCCAGTCATTGCTAAGCTAGCCTCCCCTCCAACCCTGTACATGTGGCGGCACAGTGGCTCAGTGGTTAGCACTGCTGCCTCACAGCACCAGGGTCCCAGATTTGATTCCAGCCTCGGGTGACTGTTTGTGTGGAGTTTGCACATTCTCTCTGCGTCGGCGTGAGTCCCCTCCGGGTGCTCCGAATTCCTCCCACAGTCCAAAGATGTGCAGGTTAGGGTGAACTGGTCATGCTAAATTGCCCGTAATGTTAGGTGCATTAGTCAGAGGGACGTGGGTTGGTGTGGACCGGTTGGCCAAAGGGCCTGTTTCTGCACTGTAGGGAATCTAATCTAATGTCTTACCGATACAGTCACTGAGGGAGACCACAGCTTCAGCTTGTAGAATTGGTTGCTGAATTTATTCAAATAGTCAAATCATTTGATGTCGGTGTCTATGACATGCTGGGATCTGAGAGATATTCCGAGTGTCTGTTTGATGGAGATGTGGATTGATTCTTGTTCAAAGGGATCTTGACACATATCAGCACCATGTACGGAATGGATAAGCATAAAGTGAGACACACAAACACACACACTCCTTCCCCCCTCACACACACACACTCCCCCCAAAACACACACAAACTCACCCCTACACACACCAATTCCCCTCCCCACACACACTACCCCGCTCCACACACACATACTCACCCCCCCCACACACTCTCCCCCACGCACATACTCCTTCCCCCCCACACACACACACACACACACTAGCCCCCAACACACACATACTCCACCCACAACACACACTCCCCCCAAAACACACACAAACTCCTCCCTACACACACCACCCCCACACACACGTTACCCCGCCCCACACACACAAACTCCTCCACACACACATACTCCCCCCACACACACTCTCTCCCCCACACACATACTCCTTCCCCCCTCACACACACACACGCTAGCCCCAACACCCACTCCCCCCCAAAACACACACACAAACTCCTCCCTACACACAGCACCCACCACCACACACACAAAAACTCCTCCACACACACTCATACTACACCCCCACACACACTCCCCTCCCCACCCCACTCACACTACCACTAACCCCCACCCCAACCCCAACCCCCTCACACACACAGATGCAGTGTCAAGGTAAAGGCTCAATGAAAGGTAGGAAAATGTCTTTGACTGCAGCTCGGTGCCGATGTCGGACGTTCTCCTCTTGCTCCTTGATGATGTCATGTGCAGACGGACGCAGTGCCACATTCTGTGATGTTGCTGTAGACATGTCAAAGGGGATCTGGGCGGTACTAGGACTCCTGGGCTCCTTCACCTTGACTTTCTTTGGACAGCAGTCCTGTTTAAACAGAGAAGTAGAGTCAGGGACTGGGCGAGGTGGGTGGTGGGCAGTGAATAATGTTCAGCTCACCCTGGGGTAAGTGAATAAATACAGGCAGTGTGTTAGAAAGCATCACAAAAGAGGCATCAGATTTCAGAGACACTTGAATAAATATCGGAGATGTGTTTCATCTGGAGCAAACAAGAACTGTAGTCTCTCAAAAATAAGCCCTGCAGGAGGGTTTAAACAGAAGCATCTTACAGTGATTCAGCTCATGAGGCTATTTGGCCCATCGTGCCTGTGCTGGTGTTTTGAGGTAGCTGTGTAGTTAGATTTACCTCCTACTCTTTCCCCTGTAGGTAATTACATCTCAGTGAATATTCTATTCAGAAAATTACTGGGAAGCTGCTCCCAGGTTTACAATCAGTGTGTCCCAAATCAAAAAAGATTGCATTTAAAAAAGAATCATCTTTCCTCTAGACTCCTTCTATCAATTATTTTACATCTGAACTTTCCAGTTACCAACCCTCCTTATCTGCAGAAACTATTTCTCCCAATCTCTGATTAGATTGTCTCATCGTTACGAACACCTCAATCAAATCTCTTTGGCAATGCCAGTGACAGTGACCCCCAGTAGCACAGACAGCTTCTCCCCAAATGACAGGGAGATCCCCATTAACACTGACACACTCCAGCAATGACAGTGACACTATCCTCACATTGTCACCCTCCAGTGACAGTGATATCCCCTCTAACACTGACAGCCCACCCCAGTGACAGTGATACCCCCTCTAACACGGACAGCACATCCCAGTGACAGTGATATCCCTTCTAACACTGACGGTGCAACTGCAGTGATAGAAGGAGTGGCCGTCCAGCGATAGTCTTATTCACAGTGACCCTTCTATTTTTAGTGATGCCCAATTTAACAGTTGTCCCTTATGGCAGTGATGATCCCTCTAATGCTGGTGCCCTAGTAATAACCTAATGAACATAATGGTGATGATGTCCCCATTAACATGAACACTGTACCTCCAATGGCAGTGATACCCCTATTAGCAAAGACTCTTCATGGTGGTGATGACTAATTAACAGTAATCCTTTAGTGGCAGTGACATTGTACCATCAGTGGTATTGATATCCCCATGAACAGTGCATCTCCAGTGTCAGTGACATCTTGTGGAGCTGTGCCAGCTTTTAAAGGTCTGTTAGAAATGGGGCTGTCACTTTAATTGGTGATGTCACTGTAACAGTGCGTACATTCCCAGCCGCTGACAGAGCATGGGTAGAGGGAATATCATCCTTATTCAAAGTTTGAGAAGATTTGTAGCTCGGGTGCTCGTTGTTGTGGTTCTGTTCTCCGAGCTGGGAATTTGTGTTGCAGACGTTTTGTCCCCTGTCTAGGTGACATCCTCAGTGCTTGGGAGCCTCCTGTAAAGTGCTTCTGTGATGTTTCCTCTGGTATCAAAACCAATGTAGTGTACAAAATCCCATGCAAGGACTGCAGAAAACACTACATAGGACAAACAGGAAGACAGCTAACGATCCGCATCCATGAACACCAACTAGCTACGAAACGACACGACCAGCTATCCTTTGTAGCCACACACGCAGATGACAAGCAACATGAGTTCGACTGGGATAACGCTACTATTATAGGACAAGCCAAACAGAGAACAGCCAGAGAATTCCTAGAGGCATGGCACTCATCCACAGATTCTATCAATAAGCACTGTGACCTGGACCCAATATACCGGCCACTGCAGCGGCCAGCTGGAACTGACAACTGGAAGCGGCAGAGACAAACCACTATAAATGCCGGAGGAAAGATCACAGAAGCGCTTCACAGGAGGCTCCCAAGCACTGAGGATGTCACCTCGACAGGGGACGAAACGTCTGCAACACAAATTCCCAGCTCAACGAACAGAACCACAACAATATCATCCTTATTTCTTCTGCTTCGTACCTTTACTTGTCTCTTGACACCTTGCTTCTCTGGTTTATTTTCCAGCTCTGTCAGAGCTTTCTTGTGCCACATCCTCACACGGTGCAGTTGAGCTTGCTGCTGAGAATGTAGGGAGTCCAATCGATTTACCAGGTCATGCTTAACCCGCACCTCCTCGGAGGTCGGCTTGACAGTGAGCCATGGAGCCTGCATCATGAGCTGACAGACAGAGACAAAGGAGAGATTTCAGAACGAATGCATTCATCCATCACGGTAGTACTGACGGAGAATGTTCCTGACACATCCTGGTTGTGAGGTTCAGATGTCTACTTGGACTTCAGCAAGGCTTTTGGTAAGGTCCCACATGGGTGACTGAGAGCAAAATAACAGCCTATGGGATCCCAGGAAATTTGCCCAATTAGATCTAAAATTGGGTGAGTGGCAGGAAGCAGAGGATGATGGTTGAGAAGGTGTTTCAGTGACTAACAACCTATATTCAATGGGATTTCATAGGGATTGGTGTTGGGGCCCTTCCTATTTGTGGTATACATAAATGATTTAGACTTGAATGTAGGAAGGCTGATCAGTAAGCTTGCGAATGATGGAGAGGGGTAAATAGCTAAGAGGACAGCCTTAAATTAGAGTAGGATATACTGTGGATGGGCTGGTCAGATGGGCTGATCAGTGTTAAATGGAATTCAGTCTGAATAAATGTGAGGTGATGCACTTGGCCAGGATAAATAAAGCAAGGGAATACATGATGAATGGTTGGAGCTTGGAAGCACAGAGGATCAGAGGGACCTTGGTAGACATGACTACCAGCCTCTTAAAGTAGACATTTGGGATACTTACCTATATGGCTGAGACATATAATTGAAGAGAGGTTTGTTCTGCTGGAACTGTATAAATTGCTGGCTTGGCCACATCTGGAGTAATGTGTGCAGCTCTGGAATCTACATTATAACAAGGAGGTGACAGCACTGGAGAGAGTGTGGAGGAGATTGACCAGCATGTTGCCTGGGCTGGAGTGTTTCAGTTACGAAGAGAGATTGGACAGACTGGGGTTGTTTCCCTCAGAGCAGATAGGGTTGAGCAGAAATGACTGAGATGTACAAAATGATAGAACATAGAACAGTACAGCACAAAATAGGCCCTTCAGCCCACGATGTTGTGTCGATCACTGATCCTCATGTATGCACCCTCAAATATCTGTGACCATATGCATGTCCAGCAGTCTATTAAATATCCCCAATGACCTTGCTTCCACAACTGCTACTGGAAACGCATTCCATGCTCTCACAACTCTCTGTGTAAAGAACCCGCCTCTGACATCCCCTCTATACTTTTCTCCAACCAGCTTAAAACTGTGACCCCTCGTGTTGGTCATTTCTGTCCTGGGAAATAGTCTCTGGCTATCGGCTCTATCTATGCCTCTCATTATATTGAATACCTTGTATGTATGAGGGGCATGGAAGAGACAGACAGGGAGAAACATTTCCTCTTGATGGAGGGATCAATGGTCAGGAAGCACAGATTTCAGGCAGACGTTAACAGGAGATTCTAGAATCATAAAATCCCTACCGTGTGGGAGTAGGCCATTCAGCCCATCAAGTCCACACCAACCCTCTGAAGAGCTTCCCACCCAAACTCACCCCCGTACCCTATCCCTGTAACCCTGCATTTCTTATGACTAATCCACCTAACCTGCACATCCCTGGACACTATGGGCAATTTAGCAGGGCCAGTCCAACTAACTAACACATCTTTGAGATATTAGGAAAAACGTTTACATCCCAAGGGTGGTGGGAACCTGGAACGCACTGCCAAGTTTTAGGAGGGCTGTTCTTTTGTCAAGCATCTGACTTCACCTTGTGATTTCAAATAAACATGTTGGACTATAATCTGGTGTCATGTGACTTCTGACAAGGCATACAATGCTTTGTGCATAGTGGTGGACGATGGATTAGAATAGTTAAGTGCTTGTCTTTGACCGGTGAGGACTCAATGGGTTGAAGGACCTTTTTTCTGTGCTGTAGACCTCTATGGCTCTATGAGTCTAAGTGCTGGTGAGTGTGTTTTGTATTCTTAGTGTAGCATTGAGGGGTGAGATTGAGGCAGCCTAGTTATTATGTAACTGAAAGTCACCCAATGCCATGTTACGCTAAATGAAACCACAAGAGGCCCTGAAGTAGATTTCTCACCTCTCAATGTGAAGGTTCTGAGTTCAAGTTCCACTCCATGGTTTCATTGCAAGAAACTAGGCAGTCACTTCATGCAGTATTGAGGGTGTGCACTGCTCTGTTACAGTGTTAAATGAGATATTAAACTGAGGCTCTATCTGTCATCACAGGCAGCTGCCAAAACAATCCCAAGACACCATTTTGAGCAACATTAACAGAGTCATTCCTGGTGCTTTGACATAACTTCATCCCAAAATCAGAGAAGAGTACTGCTGCATTACTGATTGTGGGATCTTGCTGTACATTGGCCTGCTCATCTTTCAGTTTAACATTACAACAGGGTCAGCACTAGCTTCCAAAAAAAATTGACTACAAGGAACTTTGAGATGCCAATGGGTCATGAAAGGTGTTCTGAAGTTATGAAACACCCTTTTCCTTGACATTAATGAAGCTAACAAAGGCTTGAAACTATAACATGCTCGTCATTAAACAACAAAGAATAAAGAAAATTTACAGCCCAGGAACAGGCCCTTCGGCCCTCTAACCCTGAGCTGATCCAAGTCCACTGTCTGAACCTATCAGCAACTTCCTAAGCATCTGTATCCCTCTGCTCCCCACCTACTCCTGCATCTGTACAGACGCATCTTAAATGAATCTACCGTGCCTGCCTCTGCCACCTCTGCTGGCAACACGTTCCAAATGCTCACCACCCTCTGTGTAAAGTACTTGCTGTGTATATCCCCCTTAAACATTTCACCTCTCACCTTCAACGTGTGACCTCTCATTATTGCATCCCTCGCCCTGGGAATTGGCTTATCTCTATTCACCCTGTCTATGCCCTTCATGATTTTGTAGACCTCAATCAGGTCCCCCGCCCCCCCCTCCCCATCTCCTTTTCTCTAATGAAAACAATCCTAACCTACTCAACCTCTCTTCATATCTAGCACCTTCCATACCAGGCAACATCCTTGTAAACCTTCTCTGCACCCTCTCCAAAGCATCCACATCCTTTTGATAATGTGGTGACCAGAACTGTACACAGTATTCTAAATGTGGCCGAACCAATGTCTTGTATAGTTTTAACAAGACCTGCCAGCTCTGATACTCAGTACCCTGTCCGATGAAGGCAAGCATACTATATGCCTTCTTGACCACTCTATCCACCTGTGCAGCAACCTTCAGGGTACAATGGACCTGAACTCCCAGATCTCTCTGCTCATCAACTTTTCCCAAGGCTCTTCTGGTTACAGTATGGTTGGTTCTAGAATTAGACTTCCCAAAATGCATCACCTCACAATTGCCTGGATAGAACTCTATCTGCCACTTCTCCACCCAACTCTCCAGTCTATATTCTCCTGTATTATTTGACAATCCCCCATGCTTTCTGCTACTCCACCATTTTAGCGTCATTTGCAAACTTACTGATCAGACCAACAGTGCCCTCTTCCAGATCATTTATGTACATTACAAACAACAGTGGCTCCAGCACTGATCTCTATGAGACACTACTGGGTCACCTTCCGCCATTTTGAGAAACTCCTTTCAACTATTTACTCTCTGTCTCCTGTTGCTCAACCAGTTCTTTATCCACCTAGCTAGAACACCCTGCACACCATGAGACTTCACTTTCTCCATCAGTTTACCATGGGGAACCTTACCAAACGTCTTACTAAAGTCCATGTATATGACATCAACAGCCCTTCCTTCATCTATCAACTTGGTCACTTCCTCAAAGAACTGTATTAAGTTGGTAAGGCACGATCTCCCCCGCACAAAACTATGTTGCCTATCACAGATAAGTCCATTCCTTTCCAAATATAAATAGATTTTATCCCTCAGTACCCTCTCCAGCAACTTTTCCACCACTGACATTAGGCTCACTGGTCTGCAGTTACCCAGAATATCCCTCCTATCTTTCTTGTATAGGGGGACAACATAAGCAACCCTCCAGTCCTCCGGCACCTCACTTGTGTTTACGGATGCTACAAAGATATCTGTCAGGGCCGCAACTATTTCCTCTCTTGCCTCCCTCAGCAATCTGGGATAGATCCCATTCAGCCCTGGGGATTTGTCTACCTTAATATCCCTCAGCCTACCCAACACATATTCTCTCCTTATGTCAATGTGATCCAGCGTAAACAAACTTCTATCTCTAATCTCAATATTCATCACCTCCCGTTCCTCAGTGAACACTGATGCAAAGAAATCATTGAAAATCTCACCCATTTTCTCAGGTTTGACACAGCTTTCCTTTCTTATCCTTTAGTGGACAAACCCTTTCTCTGGTTGCCCTCTTGCTTCTTACATATAAATAAAAGACCTTGGGGGTCTCCTTAATTCTGCTCGCTAAAGTTATTTCATGACCCCTTTTAGCCCGCTTGATTCCTCGTTTAGTCGCACGATTACTCCTGTCATCCACGGTTCACGAATCTTGCCTTTCCTATCCCTTGGTTTCAAAGGGACATGCCTATCCTTTACTATCTTCAAATTATCTTTGAAAGCCTCCCACATATCAAATGTGGACTTTCCTTCAAATAGCTGTGTCTCTGGGTTTGACTGGAATGCCTGGTCCTTTGTTTTCTAACCTTAGTTATGAGTCTTACAAATTCAAAATCCAAAAGAACTCCCATTTGTCTCCTTTTTCAGTGACCTCTTCAAAGAATTCAAAAAGGTCAATCAAGTATGATCCTCCTTTTCAATGTGTTGAGAACCGTTTATTATCATTTGGTTTATTTGATGTTAACCTTTTACATTTTTTAAGTGAAGACTCATTATTTTTCTTACCATCAACATGAAACAAACTGACAAATTACTTGTTCCTTAATGTGTTCTATCTCCTGTTTTAAATATAGGAATAAAAGTAACTGTTCACTAATCTCTGACATAATTCCCTTTTCAATATGTTGGTATCTTTGTTATCTCATCCTGGCAAGAGTTCAAGAAGGCAGCTCCCCACTACCTTCTCAAGGTGGACTCGGATGGGCAATAAATGCTGGCCATTCAGCAATGTCCATGGCCTGTGAGCGAATAAAAGACATTGGCTATCTTCCATTGAGACAAGGTGATTTATTCAACTTTGACTAGGTTAGCAATCCTCTCCCCAAAGAATTCTCACTCCACCCAGCCCTACTATCTACTGCCTTGAAGTTTGTTATCATTTTTTTTTAAAAATGGCATGCTCACCATGTTCTTGATAAATAAGCAGGCAAAGTAATTATTTGTTTTTCTGACATTTTGCTGTCATTAACTATGAGTTTATTGTTTGCAATCTTTAATGGGGCCCATTCAATTCCTATCATATTTCCTTGCGTTAATTATGTGTTTGTAAAATATGATTTCTTTTCATAATCTTAAATAATTTAATTTCAAAGTTCCTCTTGATTTTTCTATTTTTTAAGTTTAATTCCTAATTTTTTGTCATCTTCACTGAATATCATTAGTATATATTTTTCCTTTTGATAGTTACGTCCCTTTCTGTTTATTCATCCATGGATGGATCCATCCATGAAATATCATTATGAACTGGCTTACTTTTGTCTTATTGACCACAGAGTCATAGGGTCAGACAGCACAACGATAGACCTTCAGTCGACGCTGACCAAGATTCCCAAACTAAACTAGTCCCACGTGCCTGTATTTGGCCCATATCCTTATAAACCTTTCCTATTCACGTACCTGCCTAATTGTCTTTTCAATGTTGTAACTGTACCTCCATCTACCACTGCCTCTGGCATTTCATTCCACATACAAACCACCCTCTGTGTGAAAAACTTGGTCCTCAGGTCTCTTTTAAATCTTTCCCTTCTCACCTTTAAGATACGCCCTCTAGTTTTGAACTCCCCTACTCTCGGGAAAAGACCTTTGCTATTCAACTTATCTATGTCCATGGAACATACTTATCCCAAACTGTGGATCACATTTCCTGCTGCTGTTCAATAACTCTTGCCCCAGTTCATCTTCTCTTGTTCCAATTTGATCCTCTTGAAAAGTGTGACTTATTTTAATTTTTACTTATATCTGTTTTATTTGTATCTATTCTCAATCATTATCTTAAACATTATTAACTTGGATATTGTGTCAGTAATGAGAGTTAAACAGTCAATGTTCACCACTACTACACTTCTGAGACTGACAGAGCTAAATAGGAAATCCAGAAGATGCTGTTAATAGTTTTATACTGAAACCACGAACTACTATCAGTTAATAATACCTGGAATGAGAAGACTTTGTCTTTTTACATTATTTGTCATGCTATAAAATAGCTTTGAAAAAGTTACACTTTGGTAAAGAGATGTTAACTGAGTAGGTTCATAATTAGCTGAAAATGTGTTGCTGGAAAAGCGCAGCAGGTCAGGTAGCATTCAAGGAGCAGGAGAGTCGACGTTTCGGGCATGAGCCCTGAAGAAGGGCTCATGCCCAAAACGTCGACTCTCCTGCTCCTTGGATGCTGCCTGACCTGCTGCACTTTTCCAACAACACATTTTCAGCTCTGATCTCCAGCATCTGCAGTCCTCACTTTCTCCTAGGTTCATAATTAGTACTGAGCAGCCTCATTGACCAATGAAACTAATCTTATGTTTGTGGAACATCAAAATTTTCAATTATAATGAAAAAATCCATGTTTTTACAAATAAAAGCCAGATACTGCAGATGCTGAAAATCTTAAAAAAGAAAATGCTGGATGAACTCAGCAAATCTGGAAGCATCTGTGCAGACAGAAAGAGACTTAATGTTTTGAATCCAATAACATTCTGAAGAAGCATAATAAAATTTAGTTCAAGGTAAAGGATCAAAAGTAGACTTTACTTCCTGCTTTGCTGTACATGAGAATGCTTCAACTCGATTGGCTCCTTACCCTATTTGACAGCATCAGTCGATGGATGCCTGGAGACTCCCTTCACATGGTGGCAGATTCAAATGAATATGGGCAATTGTCAGTGCATGTCATCGGAATCACTCGACTTTTATAAGCAGCTTCCTTTGAGATCATCAGTAAGCAAATTTCCATCACCACTGACCTCAAATCTCAGATTATTATGATGGGATTGTTATTGTCTCATTGCTAAACTACACTTCTCTATATGTTGTAGCCATCTCCCTATATTATGATATCCAGCAGTGATTCATTTCTTGATGGGCTTCATACATAGAAATGTATAAAAGCATGAGGAGCATGGATAGGGTGAATAGTCAAGGTCTTTTTCCCAGGGTGGGGTGAGTCCAAAACCTGATGGCATAGGTTTAAAGTGAGAGGGGAAAGATTTAAAAAAGACTTTAGGGATAACTTTTTCACTCAGAGGATGGTGCGTGTATGGAATGAGCTGCCAAAGGAAGAGGTGGAGGCTGGTACAATTATAACATTTAAAAAGCATCAGGATGGGTAAATGAATAGGAAGGGTTTAGAGGGATATGGGCCAGGTGCTGGCAGATGGGACTAGGTCACTTTGGAATGTTTTGTCAGTGTGGATAAGTTGGACCCAAGAGTCTGTTTCTGTGTGTTATGACTATGACTCTATATTGGATAAGAAAGGAGTTATGGAGACAATGTAAAACTCAGTCCCCTTTTTCTCTTCTTGCCAGTTTGTAGTGATAATGATTTTGTGTCCTGTGATTATTATTCTATGTTTATGGCTACAGATCCAGCTGTAATTAGAAAATGGATCCTGCCTCGTATTCATATCCTCAGAAAGTTGGTCTTTACCTGGTGTCTCAGCACCAACAATGGCTTCAGAGTGTTTAGATAGACTTTTGACTTTTCATGTGGATATGTGGCGCCCTTTGCAGTTTGCTGAGTTTCCTGATCAGATTGTTTATTGCTCAGCTCTGAGGCTTCCTGTAAACCATGTTTGGTTCTCTTATTTCTTGTTGCTGTAGTTTCAGGATGCCCCTGTCTGTTTTTCTTGCTTTTTGCTGATGTGGCCTTCGGAGAGCCGTCTCTGGTTTTCTTCACTCTCCCAGTATCTATTAAACTTTCCTGAGAGTCTTCTCTGGTTTTCTTGTCTCTCCCGGTATCTATTAAACTTTCCTGAGAGCCGTCTCTGGTTTTCTTGTCTCTCCCAGTATCTATTAAACTTTCCTGAGAGCCGTCTCTGGTTTTCTTGTCTCTCCCAGTATCTATTAAACTTTCCTGAGAGTTGTCTCTGGTTTTCTTCACTCTCCTGGTATCTATTAAACTTTCCTGAGAGCTGTCTCTGGTTTTCTTGTCCCTCCCGGTATCTATTAAACTTTCCTGAGAGCCGTCTCTGGTTTTCTTGTCTCTCCCGGTATCTATTAAACTTTCCTGAGAGCTGTCTCTGGTTTTCTTCACTCTCCCAGTATCTACTGAACTTTCCTGAGAGCTGTCTCTGGTTTTCTTGTCTCTCCTGGTATCTATTGAACTTTCCAGGGAGCCCTGTCTGGTTTTCTTATCTCTGCTGGTGTGTATTACATTTTCCTGAGAGATCTGTTTGGTTTTTTTGTCTCTCCTGGTATCTGTTGAACTTTCCTGAGAGATACGTTTATTTTTTTTGTCTCTCCTGGTAGCTAGTAAACTTTGCTGAGAGGCCTGCCTGGTTTTCTTATCTCCCCCGGTATGTACTGAACCTTCCTGATGACTCTCTCTGGATTGTGTCTCTCTCTGTGTCACTGTTTCCAGTTGACTCTCTCTGGATTGTTTCTCTCTCTGTGTCACTGCTTCCTGATGAACTTCTCTGGATTGTTTCTCTCTCTGCGTCACTGTTTCCTGTTGACTCTCTCTGGATTGTTTCTCTCTCTGTGTCACTGTTTCCAATTGGCCCTCTCTGGATTGGTTCTCTCTGTGTGTCACTGCTTCCTGATGAACTTCTCTGGATTGCTGTTCTCTCAAACTTTCTGAGGAGTGTTGCTGAGGGTCTGGTTTGGACAGACTCTGTAATTGCTGTGGACGTAGAGCTAAGAAGAGGTTGAGACTCCCGAGCAGCAGTGACCTGTGGAATAGATCAAATATCATTGTTAAACTTGTTAGACATAAACCAAATGTTCCCCGCTGTCTTTCAACTGGAAACTGCTTTAGTGCTGTGTTTGGGCCTGGTAAGCTTCATTTCATGACAATCAGCAAATACTGCTCATGTCAATGAAGGGACAATAATAAAATCACATCAGCAGCATGAGTGGCTGTACATGGTTGAACCCATCTGGAGTATTTTGAGACCCCAGCTGGGAACTTCATTCTCCACTGGGCATTGCTCATCAGGAAGGAGATATTGGTCTTGGAGAGGATGCAGTATGTGCAGATTCACAGAACAAGAGCAGGACTCGATCTATGTGGTCAGCTTGCACAGCCTAGGTTTGACCTAACCTTGAGTTTAGAAGATTAAAGAGTAAGCCAACAGACTAAAGAATCTTGTAGGCTACATGGAGAGAACCCATTTTCTGGGAGGTCACAACATCTTAAACTTGGAGCTAGCCTGTTCAGGGGTGATGTCAGGAAGCATTTCTTCACACTTCACTCTGTAGGTAGAAATCTGGAACTCTGTTCCCCAAAAAGCTGTGGAGTCTGAGTGATCTTTGAAAATTTCAAAACTGAGGTTAATAGACATTTAGTTTTTGTTGGGCAAGGATATTAACTAAGGAAGGTAGATACAGATTTGCCAAGATGAGAAATCAACTCAAGAGATGGATGGCTTACTGCTGATCCTATTCTCTCATCTCTGGTCTGTTACACCACTGTTCATTTCCAGGCACACTATGTGAGTTATACCATTGGGAATGTGACCTGAAGCCTGACATACCAGCTACACTTCAACGGACAAAGGAATGAGGATGTCTGGTCATTAATGGGCACTGCATTCCTGGCTATTTTCCATGTGCTCATTCACCATGACTCGATTGCAATGAAGGTCATGAACATGGTCTGATGGCTTTGTAACAAGAATAGGCCAATCAACACCTCAAACCTGTCCAACCAAATTAAATCAAAGCTGATTACCACTCATACCTCCATTGACCTACCTTATTTACCTAGACCTTACTTAACCCTTATGAAAATCTCGGGCTTGCATTCAATACTCCAGCCAGAAACTTTTTGGAGAGGGGCACAGTTCCAGATTTCGATCACCATTTATGTGAAGATGTCTTTCAGATATTACTCCAAAAAACCCAGCTTTATTTCTAAGCTTATTCCCCTTGTTCTGAACTCCCTGACCAGGGGGTATAAGTTGTCTCTATCTACCCTATCAAGGCTTTTTCAGCTTTCTAAACACTTCAATGCCCTACCTGCTTATGTAGTTGACTCTGCCACATTAGGGAGGTTTAAACAATCCTTAGATAAGCATATGGATGATTTTGGGATAGTGAAGGGGGACGAGCTGAAAATAGTTCACAGGTCGGCGCAACATTGAGGGCTGAAGGGCCTGTTCTGCGCTGTATTGTTCTAGGTTCTGGATGGGCTCTGACTCTCAAAGGAATATAAACCTATGCAATCCGTCCTCATTGTTTAACCCTAGGCCCATTCTGATGAGTTTGTACTGCAGATTCGATTCTATTTATTTCCACTATCTTTAGGGCATACCACAGCTAACTGTGACTTTCCTGTTATAGTCCCAGCCATGATTCAGTGCTGAGTGGGAATTAATCCTGTGGCCTGGTGACCGACATGAGTCACCACTATAACTTGGTTCTCACCAAGGCTGTTATTGGATTGTTGTACTTTGTGGAGAGGTTCAAGGCCAGGCTTAATGGCAGGCACCCTGATATAATAACTCCTGCCAAAGTTCATGAGTCAAAGGCCAAAACCAAACAGGACCAGTGATAATCTGTCTCCAGTTATAGTGAAAATAAAGGGATTTAATGCTTGAATCGTCAAGGTTTAGAGCTCTGCTCTGGGCTGGGAACCTCCAGACACTGGGGTGGGAGTGGGAGTGAGACATATACCTGGCGATGTCAACTATCCCTGTCTGGGTCCTAAGTCCGTGTCAGGGTGCACAAAAGCTGATTGCGGGAGTGCTCCCCATTCCCCTTGGACTTCATGGCCTTTCTGGGGTGGCTGAAGTCACCATCCAACCTGGCCTGCACTGGCAAGGGGCAGTTAGAACCAATGTTTTGGTATGATAATTGGATTCTAGCAGACTGGTACAGATTGTTGGTGCCGCATAACCATCTGTCTTAGTGCGGCTGAGTATAAATCAAAGACCTCATGATAATCTCAGTGCTCTATTCATTCATCACGTCCTCCCCTCCTATTATATTATAGATTATTCAGAAAGTAAGGAAGTGAATTCACAGCCTATTGATGAAATGGATGAGAACACTAGCCGATAATGTGAGGAGTGAGACAAAGGTATCTCTGCTCTGCATTTTCACTGATTGCTCACCCAGAACATGAACAAAAAGCACCAGTCTCCTGACTGGGGACCTACAGTCCCTCAGTGTCAGGCTGGATTCTGTCTAGCCAGTGTGACAATGTAAAGTTCAGAACTTTAGTAACTTCATGGATTGAAAGAATTAACAATAACTCTGACTGGAATAAACTGTTCATTGAGATGAAAGTGACAAGAAAAACTGTTTTAAGAGAATTAAAACCAATATGTGAATTAACCATCTCTGGGAAGAAGCAACATAAACAATCTATTCCCTGGGAGAGAGGAGATAACAACTGCTTGACAAGCTGCAGCTTCATGACAAATGGGTAATTAAGTCTGTGTGCAGAACAAATGTTCTGAAGCAAAGGAGTTAATTGCAGGAAAAGCCATCCCCAAATGTAACAAGGAACAGGCAGCTACCTCTGGTAAGAAGGCAAACTACAAACTTGGGGGTCTTCAGAAGTATAGTCAATGTTGGGGACTAAAGACTCTATAGAATCATTAATAATGTCACATCATAAACTTGAGAAAGAGAAAAATTGTATAAGAATCCCACAAAAGAACAAGTCAGTAGCAGAACTTTGAAGATCAACACCACACAAGGATTTGAAACCTGGATACTTCCAGACAGACATTGTTGGCTGAAATCCTGGCCAGATTCCATCATTAATTGAGTAATAGCCAAGTTGGGTTGTGAGGCTTAACTAACTTACTTACTTGAGGGATCTTATTTTGGTTGCTTCAGGCAACAAGGATAAAATCATTATTTCAGTATTGTATGTCTGTCAGATATCTTAAGCAGCCAAATTAAAGGTGACTTGTGGTGATTTACCCACAACACCAGAGAGAGGCACATACTTGTTGAGGTCCCTGGGGTTGTGGAACAGATAGCGTCCAGCTTGCTCGTATCCAATAACCTGAAGGAAGTCTCGGAAATGGGGCTGGCTCCATAGGCTTGCCACCTCTTTCTCCAACAGTTTAGGGCACACTGTGGGTGGTGACCGGCACTTTTCCAGCTGGAATAGAACAAAGAGCACAAGGGTGACCATTGAGCATCAATCAGATTAAGTGGGACATCAGTAACCTGCTCTGAGTTGTCTCACTGTTTCAGTGAGAGGAATGAAGAGATCATTACACATTCCTGATGATGGGCTTATGCCCGAATCGTCGACTCTCCCGCTCCTCAGATGCTGCCTGACCTTCTGTGCTTCTCCAGCGCCACACTTTTCGACTGTGAAGATCATGACTTCTACAAGATTGCTTGTTGAGTAAATATCAGAGAAGCAGATGAGCCATTCCACACTCTGTCTTGTACTTCTGAATCATACCAACCCAGCACTGAAGGTAGACCCCTAACCTGTTCCCTGAGGTCAGACCTGGGTATCTGGGTTAATAGCTGAGTGATAACACAGGATGATCTGCTATAACGCAGTTGTGTTCCTCCGCAAACTCCTGCTGTCAAAAATCACACTATGGAAACTATAGAAACTCGCACTGCAGATGATCACTAATAGGAAATTGCTTTACCTGTTCAGTAGAAAGTTCCAAACAACATCCACAATTCGTCAATCACATTATGGCCAATTCACGCTAACAAAAAAGTGTGTTAAAGCAAAATGCCCTGCACTCCAGCAGCACAATTTGGCTATAATGCTGCTGAAGAATTAGGGAAGAATATTTTTGAAATTATTATTGCCGTTTGCAATAGTGCGGTTCCAGTGGGGATCAGGTTACATGCTTCATTGTGCACACCCACTGGAGACTGTGCCTTTCTGCGCTGGTCTTTGTGCCGGCCACTGAGCAGCCTTTCTGTGTGAGGTACTGTTCAGACAGCAGCTTCCTTACATTTTGTAAATGTACTGTGCTAAATTAACTTTTGTTTCATGAACAAATATGATTTCAACCTTCACTCAGGCTGTGCTTTACTGTGCATTAGACTTGTGGGAGATTTTGGAGTGACTGTGAATGATATTTTTTGCTACTCTGCCTCTAAGCCCACTTTTCCCAAAGGCCCCATTATTTCTATTAAGCAATTTCTATTAAGCTAAGTATCATTGGAACACAATTACAGCATTGTAGGAGAACTAACTGTACCACTAGACTATTGCCTCCATATATATGAAGCAATGTTCACACCTCCTGCTCACAAATCTCACCCCCTGGCAGCATCACCTCTGTCATTATTTGTTATGTTGACTACTGTTTATCTCTTGTCTAGAACTGGGATTGCCATTTAAAAACAAGAAGTCAATTACTGAAAACTGAGATAAGGAATGATTTGGAGATGCCGGTGTTGGACTGGGGTGTACAAAGTTAAAAATCACACAACACCAGGGTATCGTCCAACAGGTTTAATTGGAAGCACTAGCTTTCGAAGCGTCGTTGATGAAGGAGTGTTGCTCTGAAAGCTAGTGTGCTTCCAATTAAACCTGTTGGACTATAACATGGTGTTGTGTGATTTTTAACTGAGATAAGGAAAATCTTTTTCTCTCACAGAGGATCATGAATCTTTGGAACTCTCTCTCTCTTAGGTTGGGGAAGGAAGGGTCCTTGAATCTATTTAAGGCAAAGGTAGATAAATTGTTGAGAAGCAAAGGGGGAAATGAAAGGTTATTGAGCGTAGGGAGGGAATGTAATCTGATAGCCATGATCATATTGAATGGAAGATAAGCCTGAGGGGCAGAGTGGCCTTCTCCATCTCCTATTTCATAGCGTGTATGCAAATTGCTATGTCAACATGTCCAATTTAAAATTTTCCCATCACAACTCCCACGATGTAGCTTAAAGATCTGGTCACCAAATGGTGTTGTGGATTGAAAATCACAAAAATAACCTGTCCCCAGGTATAGCAAAAAAGGGATTTAATGCTTGAATCTTCAAGGTTTAGGACTCTGCGCTGGGCTGGGCTGGGCCATTTGATCTACAGCCTCAGGTACTAAACATCTGACCCCATCCCCCCGCACAACCCCTTAAATATCCAACTCCCATCCCAACATCCAATCCCCGTCACTCTACCCCAATGACCATCCCCCAACACCTGCCAGCACCCGGCCTATATCCCTCCAAACCCTTCCTATTCATATACCCATCCAAATGCCTCTTAAATGTTGCAATTGTACCAGCCTCCACCACATCCTCTGGCAGCTCATTCCATATACGTACCACCCTCTGCGTGAAAATGTTGCCCCTTAGGTCTCTTTTATATCTTCTCCCCCTCACCCTAAACCTATGCCCTCTAGTTCTGGACTCCCCGACCCCAGGGAAAAGATTTTGCCTATTTATCCTATCCCTGCCCCTCATAATTTTGTAAACCTCGATAAGGTCACCCCTCAGTCTACGACTTGCTGATAAACTGTGTTCTTGTATGTCCAAGAGTGATGAAGGATGGACAACAAATGCGGACCTTCCCAGTGAAACAATAAGAAAATAATCTTCATCACATCATAAATCCTACCTCCCCTCTAAGCTTCTTCATAGTCTAAAGTAAGGGATAACACCTCTTAGAATGTATTGTCAGAGCTAAGGGCTGATCCACTCCTGCCTGATTTATGCCCTGCTGAAGACAAGCTTCGTTCCTTTGGGTATCAGGCGATTTTGACCTGTTCTGGAGCCATTGAAAACTGTGCACAATCTGAATAATATACCCACAAACCCTTCTCACCATCCATACTGTTGCTTCATTCCAATTGGACACCTGTGAAGAATGAAGAGTGATCCCATTGAGTTAACCTGCTTTATCCTTAACTTGATCCCCATCCCAACAATACAACTGTGGTTGCGTACACATGAAGGCACATCTGCTGCCCGCAGTCCTAACGCACTAAGCTATCTAAGTCAGTCCAAATACCTGTGCACAACACTGTCCCATCTAAGGAAGAAAAAACAATCTCCCATTGTACAGTTGAAACGTTGAGCCTCATACACATGGTGGCACCTTTGGTTGGATTATTGAGCTACATCGATGACATGTTCTGAGGGCTTAATTGCAACAACAACTAGCACTGCATATAGCCTTTAACATCAAAAACCATTCCACGGCTTTTCAGGGAGTATAAGGTGAAGGAGATTGGGTATGGTAGGAGAGAATGAGAAAGATACTCACAAACAAAAACAGAAATTGCTGGAAAAATTCATTAGGTGTGGCAGCATCTGTGGAGAGAAAATAGAATTGATGTTTCGGGTCCAGTGACCCTTCTTCAGAAAGCCGATCACAACCTTGGTCAAAGAACGTACAATACAGGAGGCTTTTCAAGGAAGAAGGGGGAGGTAGTTCTTTGGTGGGAGAGGGGCTGAATTGTCTAGGGTCTTGTGGGGGGTGGGGCTTGGCCATTTAATGTTGGAGTGGAAGAAGGGAGATGGATATAAGGCTAACATCAGGACATTGGAGAGGTGGTGAGGGAATGTACAGCCTGCGGTACTGCAGGGAGATGGCTATCTGTCTCCTCCAGAACCATTCATTCCTGGGTTCATAATTCTGCAGATGTTGAAAATCTGAAATATCATCAGAAACTTCTGGAAAACTCAGCTGTCCTAGCAGCATCTGTGGACAGAGAAACAGAGTTACCATTTCAGTTGATTTTTCATCGGCTGGAAACAACTATTCTTGGTTTAAACAAATGTAGAAGTGGGGGAAAAAGAGGGCGCAAAAGGGACAAAAAAATGATCTGTGTTGGGATCAAAGTAAGGACTAATGAAATGATGGAAGAACTGAAAATGCAAACACAAATTGTTTCCTAGACTGAAAGTGAGAGAGTTAAAGAGAAAGAGAAAGGAAGAAAAGTATACAACTAAACAGGGTACGAGAGCCTATTGGGAACTTGGACCTGTTTCTGTAAATGTATAATACATCACAGAGTGAACACTTATCTTTATAATAGTGGCATGGGGCATTTGATCATGTTCAGGTATTAAGAAAGCTATCTTTCTGTTATTTATTTGCCCAATAAATAACATTTACTCTTTGTTGATTTTAGTTTGTCTGCTGTACTCAAAGCCTTGGAACTTCAAATCATTTTCTGTGATTGTTTGAGCCACTGAGAATCTAGATATCTTTTTAAAAATTACCAGTCTCTACAGGTCTTCATATCATATCAAATATTAGATCAGCAGCCCATTTGGTTGGTAGCTGTTGGTGAAAAGTTTGCTTTGCTCATTTAAACCTGTTATTGACCGGTCTATGTTTCTTTAATTACGCCTTCCTTACTTATTTCATCATCAAACTGTTTCTCTTCACGCAAATGTGCTTTCAACATTTTCTAATTTTAATCTAAATCAGCAAATTTGCAGACAATACAATACTAGGTGGCAGGCAGATTGTGAGAGGGATACAAACAGTTTACAGAGAAATCTGGATAGGTTAAGGAAGTGGGCAAAAAGTTGGCAAATGATGTATAATCTGGGAAAATGCAAAGTTGTTAATTTTGCAAGGGATACCAAAACAACGGGGTGATATTTAAATGGAGGGCAAGTGTAGAAAACTGTTACACATAGGGACCTGGGGGTTCTTGTGCATGAAATACAGAAAGCTAGCACACAGGGGCAGCAGGTCATCAGGAAGGGGAATGGAATGTTGGCCCTTATTTCAAGGAGCTTAGACTGTAAGAGTAGGGAAGTCTTACTGCAGCTGGGGAGACCACATCTGGAATACTGTGAGCAGTTTTGGTCCCCTTATTTAAGTGAAGACATTGTTTCATTGGAGGTAGCTCAGGGAAGGATCACTGGGATGATCCCTGGTAAAGATGGATTGACTTATGAGCAAAGACTAAACAAGTTGGAACTTTTGTCATTGTAGTTTAAAAGAATGAGAGTGACCTCGTTGAAACATAGAGGATTCTTAAGGGGCTTGACCGGGTAAATACTGAGAGGATGTTTCCCCTCATGGGAGAATCTAGAACCAGAGAGTACAGTCTCAGAATAAAACAGTGCCAATTTAAGCCTGAGATGAGGAGAAATTTCTTCCCTCAGAAAGCTCAGAGTCTTTGGAACTCATTGCCACATGTAGCTGTGGGACAGAGTCCTTGTGATGAAAGGCTCAGAGAGATAAACTCATGATCAGCTGGGGAATCAAAGGTTATAGGAAAAGGGGCAGGGAAGTGGCTGTGAGGAATATCAGATCAACCATGATCATATTGAATGGCAGAAGGGATTTGAGGGCCCAATGGGCGACTCCTGTTCCTATTTCATATGCTCTTTGGTTTAATGGAGAGAATACTGAAAGAAGGATGTTACAAAATCAGACCAATCACCAAATTTATGTTACGATCCAGTTAGTGGACCAATAAGTTTGACTTTCAAAGTAGACAAAGTGTAAGATCCAGAGGACTTAATAAGAGAATAGAACTGTGAGATTTTATGATTTGAACAAACAACAATAATCTTCATTATATAATTCCAGAGCAGTAACAAAATTTACAACACTTATCTAACTTATTCTGAACATCTGGAATTCACATTTGGGAAATAGATGGCTCAAACACTAAACACGATCGAGGCTGATCCCACAGATTTCTCAGTAACTCTTCTCCCCACCCCAGACATTAATGACATGATGGGTCATCGACTGTAATTAAACTTCACAGGGGATCACAGTTCTTCACTTTTGCCAACCTCCATCATTGGCCACCTCACAACTGTTCTGATTGACCACCTTCCTTTCTTTGGTCTAAGCTCCACTGCATTCCAAAACTGCATCCCATAATCACTCACAAGCATAACTCCAGCACCTCACCTACAGATAGCTTCACCGAATCTGTCCGGCCTCAGGTTGCTTCCCCCACCTCCAATCTTTCTGATTTGCATCAAGCAAATACTTTTGTGAGCCTCTCAAACCCCACTCTCAGCTGCAGTGAAGGTGCTTTCTCAGCACCTCAGAACTTCTTCTGAATCCTGATTCTAAAAGGTAGCCACCTACTTATTCCTCAAACCACTTCCTGAGTTCTAACAGTATAGAGCCAGCCTACTGCTACTGACTCTTCAGTGAGTCCCCTACAATGAACCTGTGCAGTTTCACTGTTTTCCCAGCAGTACTAATTGTAGCACTCCGAACACAGAGTCTGCTTCTACCTTTAGACTCATAGAGTCATAGAGATGTACAGCACAGAAACAGACCCTTCGGTCCAACCCGTCCATGCCGACCAGATATCCCAACCCAAACTAGTCCCACCTGCCAACACCCGGCCCATATCCCTCCAAACCCTTCCTATTCATATACCCATCCAAATGCCTTTTAAATGTTACAATTGTACCAGCCTCCACCACTTCCTCTGGCAGCTCATTCCATACACGTACCACCCTCTGTGTGAAAAAGTTGCCCCTGAGGCCTCTTTTATATCTTTCCCCTCTCACCCTAAACCTATGCCTTCTCATTCTGGATTGCCCCACCCCAGAGAAAAGACTTTGTCTATTTATCCTATCCATACCCCTCATAATTTTGTAAATCTCTATAAGGTCATCCCTCAGCCTCCGACGCTCCAGGGAAAACAGCCCCAGCCTGTTCAGCCTCTCCTTGTAGCTCAAATCCTCCAACCCTGGAAACATCCTTGTAAATCGTTTCTGAACCCTTTCAAGTTTCACAACATCTTTCCGATAGGAAGGAGACCAGGATTGCACGTAATATTCCAACAGTGGCCTAACCAATGTCCTGTACAGCTGCAACATGACCTCCCAACTCCTGTACTCAATGCTCTGACCAATAAAGGAAAGCATATCAAATGCCTTCTTCACTATCCTATCTACCTGCAACTCCAATTTCAAGAAGCTATGAACCTGCACTCCAAGATCTTTCTGTGTTCTCTGTGTTGTTCTTTGTTGTACTCTATGTCTTTTCCAAATAACTGCCCTTTGAACTCCTCTGCAGTGCCTCCCAAATTGTGCATAAGATTATAAAACCATAAACCTAGGAGCAAAAATAGGCCATTAAGTCCACTGAGTCTGCCATTCCATCAGATCATTGCCAAAACAACCCCCAACCACTCCCTTTCTGACATGATCACCCTTGGCCTCCTCCATTGCCAAAACAAACCCTATTGGAGGAACAACACCTCATTTTCCACCTGTGCAGCCTACAGCCTGGAGGACTCAACACTGATTTCTCCAATTTCAAATAACCTCCCTCTCCATCCCCTGACTCCCTTCTCAGCCCCTCCCTCTCCCTTCCCCTGCTCCCTGCCATCAACTGGATTCACTCCACCCATTGACCATCCAGGTCATACCCTCTCCCTGTCTTCACCTATCCCCACTTCACCATCCTGCCCCCGCCAGCCCCTTTATCTGCAGCTCCTCCCCCCCAACCATCCTGAAGAAGGGTTACACCCGGAACATCGACTTCTCTAGCTCCTGACTTGCGTGTTCTTCCAGCCTCCTGCCTGTCTACATTGGAATCCAGCATCTGCAGTTTTTTTTGTCTCATTCCAGAGATCATGGCTGATCTGATAACACTCAACTTCACTTCCCTGTCTTTTCCCTATAACCCTTGATGTCTTTACTGAGTAAAATTCTGTCCAGCTCAACATATCCTCAATGACCTTACCTTGACAGCCCTTAGCGGTAAAACACTTCACAAATTCACTATCCTCTGAGATGAAATAATCCCCCGCATCAAAATCTTAGAGTGCAAACCCTTATTCTGAGATTATCCATTCTGGCCAAGACTCTCCTACAAGGTACAACTTACTCAAGCACACCTCATAAGACCCTCATTACCCAGCATTAGCCTTCTCTGGGGGACTGTCTCCATTGCCAGAACATTGTGTATCGGCTGTAACCTGTCTTCAAGTCCTGAGAAAGGGTTTACACCCAAAACATTGACCTCTCCACCTCCTGATGCTGCCTGGCTTGCTGCGTACTTCCAGCCTCCTGCCTGTCTACCTTAGATTGAAGTATCTGCAGATTTTATTTGTCATTAACATAACTGGCCTGTAGCTACCTGTCTTTCTGTCTCCTTCCCTTTTTAAATAAAGATGTTAGCTTGGCAGCTTTCCGATCTGAGACTGTTCCAGAATCTAAGCGTTTCTGGGAGATTAGTGCCAGAGCATCCATTAGCTCTGTAGCTATTCCCTATCATATCTCAGGACACATCCCATCACACCCAGAGCACTTATCAGTCTTCACCCCCATTGTTCCACTATCTCTTTTTCTTCCCCTCCTTTTGCATGTTGATTATTTATTAATTTTGGAATGCTATTAGTGTCTTCTATTGCAAAAACTGATGGAATGTATTCATTCAACTCCTCTGCCATTTCCTGGTTGGCCAGTATTATTTCTCCAGATTCTTTCTCTGAGGGTCCTATGCTCACATTGGCTTCCCTTTTCCTTTTCATCTATCCAAAAACATCTTGCTGTTTATCTTGGTATTACTTGCAAGCTTTTTGACTGACTAACTTATTGGAAACCTTTCAATAAGCCACTTATCAATTGCTAGGTAGAACTAGCAACTCTTGGAAATGTTTGATCCATAAATGTTATGATCGCTTCTTCAGTTAAAAAAAGTGACGTACCCATCATCACCAACATTCATGACTTATCCCTGTGGGCGCAGAGTAAATCCACCAGCTTCTTCCTCTGGAGAGACAGGAACCCATCACCAATCATAGAATTCCTATGTAGAAAAGGAAACCAAGGGTTCCCCTTGTCCTTACCTACCATCCCAACCAGTATCCACACCCAGAAGATCATCAACCGCCATTTCCAATACCTCCAGCGAGATGCCACCGCCAGACACATATTCCCTTCCTGAATCCTGATGAAGGGCTCCTGCCCAAAATGTTGTTTTTCCTGCTCCTTGGATGCTGCCTGACCTGCTGTGCTTTTCCAGCCCCACCTTCTGCAGGGCACCATTCCCTTCAGGTCACCTTCGTTTACTCATCCTTCACTCCCAACACCAACACCACCACCACCCACCAACCACCACTCCCCCCTACCCCACCCCTCTTCCCAACAGCCCCACGGCACTTTCCTCTGCAGCTACTGAAAGTGTAACACCTGGCCATTTACCTTCTCCCTCCTCAGAATCCAAGTGCTCAAACATAACTTCCAGGTAAACCAGCACTTTACCTGCACTCCCCACAATTTAGTCTACTGCATTCACTGTTCACAATGTGGTCTCCTCTACATTGGGGAAACGATGTGCAGACCAGGTAACCACTTCACAGAACATCCATGTTATCCCCATAAAAAAAGACCCTGAGCTTCCATTTGCCTGCCACTTTAACACTCCATTCTGTTTCCTGGCTAACATCTCTGTCTCAGGCTTGCTGCAGTGTTCCAGTGTCAGCTGGAAGAGCAACACCTCATTTTGGGCTTGGGGACCCTGCAGCTCTCTGGACTTAATATGGAATTCAATAATTTTAGGGCCTGAACTCTCCTATGTCTTAGCCTCCTACCCCACACACCAGGCCTTGTTATCACATAGTCTGCCATTACACACTACCTGTTGTTAGCCACTAACAGTCTCCATTAACAGCTATTCACCCTCTTAGCTAGATTGTTATCCACTCCATTGTCCATCCAACTATTCTTCTGTCTCTTTGGGCTGTATCCCCACCTATTGCTTACTCCTTATTCCCTTCACCCACCCTATCTTCAACATATAAACCAACATTTTCCTTGTTATCATCAATTCTGAGGAATGGTCACTGGACCCGAAACATTAACTCTAATTTCTCATTACAGATGCTGCCAGACCTGCTGAGCTTTTCAAGCAACTTGTTTTTGCATAGAATTCCCTCATTTGGCACATCAAGTCCACAATGCCCCACTGAAGAGCATCCTACCCAGATATATGCATCCAACTCCCCCCTCCCCCCTATTCCTCTAAAGCTGCATTTCCATTGCCAATCCACCTAGACTGCACATCCCTGGATACTGTGGGCAATTTAGGATGGCCAATCCACCCTAACCTGAATTCATGATGTCTTTCCTGTGGTCACAGAGTAAGTCCCAGAAAGCAATCATTTCTGTAGCACAAAGTAGAGTGGATGACAGTAGCTGCAGATCCTGTGCTTTTGGAACTTGTGGGGGTGAAATGATACCTACCAAATTGATCAGCTGTTCCAGTCGTTCACAGGTCAGTGGCAGAATCCAGATCAAGGCATTCACACACTGAGAGCAGGCACTGAGATCTGAAACCAGCACAAACATATACTCATACATTACCTCATTTAATACAGTGTTTCAGAACACCATGCCTGCATGAGCTCCGTGGCTGCACAGGCAGTGCCCTGGTTTGACATCTTACCTGGCAGCACTCCCTTGGGAATGCATATATCAATCAGCTTGGGTCACCTATCCATGACTAATGGACAAATGGCAGCTCAAGTGATGAGCACTCAGCCACAGAATCTCTCTGTGAAAATTAATCATCATTAATTTAAATCAAAAACCTTTCTCTAGTTTCTGGTCCCATTATCACCCTTTTTCTGAGGCATTGAAGGTAAGATCGCATTTGATGTGTGGGAGGTTTTTAAAGAGAGGTTGGTTAAAGTGCAAGACAGATATGTTCCTGTGAAAATGAGGGGTAGAAATGGCAAGATTAGGGAACCATGGATGACAGGTGAAATTGTGAGACTAGCTAAGAGGAAAAATCAAGCATACATAAGGTCTAGATAACTGAAGAGAAACAAAGCTTTGGAAGAATATTGGGCATGTAGGACCAATCTGAAAAGAGGAATTAAGAGAGCTAAAAGGGGTCATGAGATATCTTAGTAAACAGAGTTAATGAAAACCCCAAAGCTTTTTATTCATTTATAAGGAGCAAGAGGGTAACTAGAGAAAGTGTTGACCCACTCAAGGACAAAGGAGGAAAGTTATGTGTGGAGTCAGAGAAAATGAGTGAGACTCTTAACTAGTACTTTGTGTTGGTATTCACCGAGGAGAGGGACATGACAGATGTTGAGGTTAGGGATGGATGTTTGATTACTCTAGGGCAAGTTGGCATAAGGAGGGAGGAAGTGTTGGGTATTATAAAAGGCATTAAGGCGGACTAGTCCCCAGGTCCTCAGGTTACTGAGGGAAACGAGAGAGGAAATAGCTTGGGCTTTAACGGATATCTTTGCAGCATCCATGAACATGGACTGGAAAAATGCTAATGTTGTCTCCTTGTTTAAGAAAGCAGCAGGGAAGGTTGCAACGCAGGTCAATAGAATGGTCAAAAAGGCATACTCATGCTTTCCTTCATTGGTTGGGGTATTGAGTACAAGAGTTGGCAAGTCATGTTACAGTTGTATAGGACTTCGGTTGGGTCACATTTAGAATACTGCATAAAATTCTGGATGCCACATTACCAGAAGAATGTGGATGCTTTGGAGAGGGTGCAGAGGAGGTGCATGAGGATGTTGCCTGGTATGGAGGATACTAGCTATGAAGACAGTTTGAGTAGATTAGGATTCTTTTCGTTAGAAAGACAGGGGTTGAGGGGGGAGCTGATTGAAGTCTACAAAATCATGAGAGGTATAGACAGGGTGGACAGCAAGAAGCTTTTTCCCAAAGTGGGGGACTCTATTACTAGGAGTCAAGAGTTGAAAGTGAGAGGGGAAAGGTTTAGGGGAGATATGTGTGGAAAGTTCTTTATGCAGAGGGTGGTAGGTGCCTGGAACGCATTGCCAGCGGATGTAGTAGAGGTGTGCACTATAGTGCCATTTAAGATGTATCAGGACAGATACATGAATGAGCAGGGAGCAGAGGGATACAGATCCTTAGAAAATAGGCGACATGTTTTGATAGAGGATCTGGATTGGTGCAGACTTGGAGGGCCAAAGGGCCTGTTCCTGTGCTACAGTCTACAGTCTGTTCATCTCTAACATCTCCCAAAAACTGATCAAGGTCTTCAGCCTGAAACTTTATTTTATCCAGACTTTTAATGTGTTGGGAATGGGATGCAGTGGTAATGTCACTGGGCTGATAACTGGGAGATTGCTGAGGCTCCAATGGCACAAGCTCAAATCCAAAAGTGGCAAAGTAAATGAAAACGACAAATAAAATCTGGAATTGAAAGCTGGGTGTCAGTAATGAACCCGTTTAATTCATTAATGACTTTCAGGGAAGGAAATCTGCTGCCCTTATAAGTCTACCCCCCTTGTAACTCCAGATCCAGAGAAATGTAGTTGACTCTGAACTGCTCTCTGAAGTGGGCGTCAAGAAGCCAATGAGTTCAAGGGTCAATCAATATCACAGAAACTCTACGATGTGGAAACAGGCCTTTGGATCCAACAAGTCCACACCAACCCTCCGAATCCAGATCCAATCCCCTATTACTCTACATTTATTCCTGATTAATGCCCTTAACATACACATCCTTGAACACTATGGGCAATTTCTCATGGCCAATCCACCTGACCTGCACATCTTTGGACTGTGGGAGGAAACCGGAGCACCCAGAGGAAACCCACACGGACAGGGGGAGAATGTGCAAACTCCACACAGACAGTTGCCCGAGGCTGGAATCGAACCCAGGTTCCTGGCACTGAGGCAGCAGTGTTAGCCACTGAGCCACTGTGCCACCCGCAAAAAATGGACTTGCCAGAGACATGCATGTCCCATCAAGAAATAAAGGAAAAAAAACTGCTTAGTACTTTGCAAGTCTTGTCAGAGCCCTTTATAATCACGTTTGTTCTTTTGAGCACAGAGATTTTAATATTTTAATTTACAACACAAATATATGTTACATGCTTTTAAATTTTCTTCTTGAATTCACCACTGTACCTTCATGGAGCTAGCAAAAGATGGCTGGAGTAAGAGATTGTCTTGTGAGGAGTAATTGAGTGTTGCTGGAAAAGGCACAGCAGGTCAGGCAGCAACTGAAGAGCAGGAGAGTTGACATTTTGGGCAGGACCCTTCATCAGGACTGGGGAGGGGCAAGGAAGCTGAGAAATAAAAACGGTGATGGGGGGGTGGGATAGTGAGAGGTGATTGCAGGTAGGAGGTGATTTTGATAGGTTGGTGAGAAGGGCGGAGTGGATAGGTGGTAAGATAGATGGACAGGTAGGTCAGGTCAAGAGAGTGGTGCCGAGTTGGAGGATTGGATCTAGGTTGGGGTGGTGGGTTTTGGAAACTGGTGAGTTCAATGTTGAGACCGTGTGATTGTAAGCTCCCGAGGCGGAAGATGAGGTGCTCCTCTTCCAGTTTGCGGGTGGCCTTGTTCAGGCGGTGGAAGAGGCCCAGAATAGACACGGCATTGGGGGAGTGGGAGGGGGAGTTGAAATGGATGGCCATCAGAAGGTAGGGTTGGTTGGTGCGTACAGACCAGAGATGTTCCCTGAACCAGTTCCCGAGTCTGTACGCAGTCTCTCCGATGTATAGGAGACATCTTGAGAGTAATGGATGTAGTAAATGAGGTTCAAAGATATGCAAGTTAATCTGTGCTGGAGGAATATTGTGATGAGTATTGAATGGACCAGGCCTATGTAAGCCAGAACATAGAAGAAGAGGTGATCTCATAGGAATGTTCAAAGGGTATAGCTGGGTAGATACTGGATGGGTTGTAATGGAGAGTTGACTGAGGGATTTGTATCATAGAATCCCTACAGTGTGGAAGCAGGCTATTTGGTCCACCAAGTTCACACCAACCCTCTGAAAAGCATCCCACATGGCCTGTCCTACCCTACCCCTGTAACCCTGCATTACCCATGGTTAATCCATCTAGCTTGCACACCCCTGGACACGATGGACAATCAAACATGACTAATGCATCTAATCTGTACATCTTTGGACTGTGGGAGGAAACTGTAGAACCCAGAGTTTTCCACACAGACATGGGGAGAATGCAAAATTCCATATAGGCAGACACCCAAAGGTGAAATTAACCCCATGTCCCTTGTGTTGTGAGGTAGCAGTACTAACTATCAAAGCACCATGTTGCCATGAAGGGGGTTGCAAGGATATTTTTAGGTGGTGGGTTATAGAATGAAGTTCCTGGTAAATGAAACAGGGCAGAGTGAGGGTATTGGAGTGTACTGGAATGTACAGTGTTGGTATTGGAACATCTTCAAGGTTATTTTGGGGTGACAGATTAGATATAGCTAAAACAGACACAAAACAATCGGACAGAGGGCTGAGTATAAAATATCTGATACTGACCAATCAGAGCAGCGATGGCTTGTTGTGCTATACCAAGCAGCCTATCTGGATTCCAGTAAGGGAAGATTACAGCCACAGGGTGAGCATGGGAAATGGGGACTGTAGACAGACTCGAAACATCGCCCATTCCTGCTTGTTCACATGTCATTAAGGAGGTTCTGTCTCCCATTTTGGATGGTTCTGGTGCCAGGTACTGAAAGCGAAATCCCAGTAAATTTAGCATGGACGATACTCCCGGGATTCCAATGATATTCGCAGTCAACTTCACGGTGACATTGTCTGTGGGGAAACGGAAAGATGATCAGAATGAGAAGATGCCAGATGATTCAAACATTGTTGTACAGCCATTACTACTCACAAATTGCCACACACACACAGACACTCTCCCCACTGCCACTCACACACACTCGCCCCACTGCCACTCACACACAGACACTCTCCCCACTGCCACTCACACACACACACTCTCCCCACTGCCACTCACACACAGACACTCTCCCCACTGCCACTCACACACACACTCTCCCCACTGCCACTCACACACAGACACACTCCCTACTGTTACTCACACACAGACATTCGCCCCACTGCCACTCACACACTGCCCCCCTCCCATTGTAACATACACACTGCCACCCTCCCATTACACTTTGCTACTGTAACTCACACACTGCCACCCTCCCATTACACTCTCCTACGGTATCTCACACACTGCCCCCTCCCATTACGCTCTCCTACTGTAACTCACACACTGCCACCCTCACATTACACTCTCCTATTGTAACACACACACTGCCACCCTCCCATTACACTCTCCTACGGTATCTCACACACTGCCCCCTCCCATTACGCTCTCCTACTGTAACTCACACACTGCCACCCTCCCATTACTCTTTCCTACTGTAACTCACACACTGCCACACTCCCACTACACTCTCCTACTGTAATTCAGACACTGCCACCCTCCCATTACAGTCTCCTATTGTAATTCACGCACTGCCACCCTCCCATTACACTCTCCTACTGGAAAGCACACACTGACACCCTCTCAGGACACTCTCAGACTGTAGCTCACGCACTGCCACCTTCCAATTACACTCTCATACTGTATCTCACACACTGGCACACACCCATTACAATATCTGACTTAAACTCACACACTGCCACCCTCCCATTACACTCTCCAATTGTAATTCACTCACTGCCACCCTCCATTACACTCCCCTATTGTAACCCACACACTGCCACCTCCCAATTACACTCTCCTACTGTAACTTTCACACTGCCACCCTCCCATTACACTCTCCTACTGTAACTCACACTGCCACCCTCCCATTACACTTTCCTATTATAACTCACACAGTGCTACACTCCCATTACACTCTCCTACTGTAACTCACACACTGCTACACTCCCATTACACTCTGCTACTGTAACTCACACACTGACACCCTCCCATTACACTCTCTGACTGTAACTCAGACACTGCCACCCTCCCATTACACTCTCCTACTGCCACCCTCCCATTACACTCTCCCACTGTAACACACACTGCCACCCTCCCATTACAGTCTCCTATTGTAATTCACGCATTGCCACCCTCCCATTACACTCTCCTATTGTAACTCACACACTACTAACCTCCCATTACACTATCCTACTGGAAAGCACACACTGACACCCTCTCAGGACACTCTCAGACTGTAGCTCACGTACTGCCACCCTCCCATTACACTCTCCTACTGTATCTCACACACTGCCACACACCCATTATACTCTCTGACTGAAACTCGCACACTGCCACCCTCCCATTACACTCCCCTACTGTATCTCACTGTCTGCCACACACCATTACAATATCTGACTTAAACTCACACACTGCCGCCCTCCCATTGCACTCTCCTATTGTAACCCACACACTGCCACCCCCCAATTACACTCTCCTACTGTAACTTTCACAATGCCATCCTCACATTACATCTCCAACTGTAACTCACCCACTGCCCCCTCCCATTACACTCTCCTATTGTAACTCACACACAGCCCCCCTCCCATTCCACTCATCTATTGTAACACACGCACTGCCACCCTCCCATTACACTCTCCTATTGTAACTCACACACAGCCCCCCTCCCATTACACTCTCCTATTGTAATTCACACACTGCCACCCTCCCATTACACTCTCCTATTGTAACTCACTCACTGCCACCCTCCCATTACACTCTCCTACTGTAACTCACACACTGCCACCCTCCCATTACACTCCCCTAATGTAACTCACACACTGCCCCCTCCCATTACACTCTCCTACTGTAACTCACATACAGCTCACTTTCCATTACACTCATCTATTGTAACACAAACACTGCCCGCCTCCCATTACACTCTTCTATTGTAACATACGCAATGCCACACTCCCATTCCACTCTCTGACTGCAACTCCCACACTGTCACCCTCCCATTACACTCCCCTATTGTAACCCACACACTGCCACCCCCAATTACACTCTCCTACTGTAACTTTCATACTGCCACCCTCCCATTACATCTCCAACTGTAACTCATCCACTGCCCCCTGCCATTACACTCTCCTATTGTAACTCACAAACAGCCCCCCTCCCGTTATACTCTGCTACTGTATCTCACACACTGCCACACCCCCATTACACTCTCTGACTAAAACTCACACACTGCCACCCTCCCATTACAGTCTCGTATTGTAATTCACGCACTGCCACCCTCTCATTACACTCTCCTATTGTAACTCACACACTACTACCCTCCCATTACACTCTCCTACTTTAACTCTCACACTGGCAGCCTCCCATCACAATCTACTACTGGAACTCACAACATGCCCCCTCCAATTACACTTATCTATTGTAACACACACACTGCCACACTCCCATTACACTCTCCTACTGTAACTCACGCACTGCCACCTTCCCATTACACTCTCCTACTGTATCTCACATAATGACACCCTCCTATGACACTCTCCGACTGTAACTCACACACTGCCACCCTCCCATTACACTCTCCTACTGTAATTCACACACGTCCACCATCCCATTACACTTCCCTATTGTAACTCACATACTGCCACCCTCCCATTACATCTCCAACTGTAACTCACACACTGCCCCCTCCCATTACACTCTCCCATTGTAACTCACACACAGCCCCCCTCCCATTACACTCTCCTACTGTAACTCACACATTGCCGCCCACCCATTACACTCTCCTACTGTAACTCACACACTGCCGCCCTCCCATTACACTCCCCTAATGTAACTCACACACTGCCACCCTCCCATTACACTCCCCTAATGTAACTCACACATTGCCATCCTCCCATTACACTCCCCTAATGTAATTCTCCCACCCTCCCATTACACTCTCCTACTGTAATTCACACACGTCCACTGTCCCATTACACTTCCCTATTGTAACTCACATACTGCCACCCTCCCATTACATCTCCAACTGTAACTCACACACTGCCCCCTCCCATTACACTCTCCTATTGTAACTCACACACAGCCCCCCTCCCATTACACTCTCCTACTGTAACTCACACATTGCCGCCCACCCATTACACTCTCCTACTGTAACTCACACACTGCCGCCCTCCCATTACACTCCCCTAATGTAACTCACACACTGCCACCCTCCCATTACACTCTCCTACAGTAACACACACTGCCATCCTCCTATTACACTCTCCTATTGTAACTCACGCACTGCCACCCTCCCATTATACTCTCCTACTGCTACACAAACGCTCCCACCCTCACATTACACTCTCCTATGGTAACTCACACACTCCCACCCTCCCATTACACTATCCCACACTCCCATTACACTATCCTATTGTAACTCACGCACTGCCTCCCTCCCATTATACTCTCCTACTGCTACACAAACACTCCCACCCTCCCATTACACTCTCCTTTTGTAACTCACACACTCCCACCCTCCCATTACACTCTCCTACTGTTTCACAAACACTGCCACCCTCACATTACACTCTCCTACTGTAACTCACACACTACCACCCTCCCATTACACTCTCCTACTGTAACACACACACTGTTCCCCTCCCATTACACTCTTCTACTGCTACGCAAACACTGCCACCCTCCCTTTACACTCTCCTATTATAACTCACACACAGCTACCCTCCCATTACACTCTCCTACTTTAACTCACACACAGACCCCTCCCATTACACTCTCCTAATGTAACTCACACACCGCCACCCTCCCATTACACACTCCTACTACAACACACACACTGCCATCGTCCCATTACACTCCCCTACTGCAACACACACACTGCCATACTCCCATTACACTCTCCTACTGTAACTCACACACAGACCCCACCCATTACACTCTCCTAATGTAACTCACACACTGACACCCTCCCATTACACACTCCTACTGCAACACACACACTGCCATCGTCCCATTACACTCCCCTACTGTAACTCACACACTGCCACCCTACCATTACACTCTCCTACTGTAACCCACACACTGCTCCCCTCCCATTACACTCTCTTACTTTAACTCTCACACTGCCACCCTTTCATTACACTCTACTACTGTCACTGTCACACTGCCACCCTCCCATTACTCTCTACTACTGCAACTCACTCACTGCCACCTTCCCATTACACTCTCTTACTGTAACACACTCACTGCGCCCTCCCATTACACTCTCCTATTGTAACACACACTGTCCCCCTCCCATTACACTCTCCTACTGCTTCACAAACACTGCCACCCTCACATTACACTCTCCTATTGTAACTCACACACTGCCACACACCCATTACAGTATCGCATTGTAACTTAGCACTGCCTCCCTCCCATTACACTCTCCTACTGTAACTCACACACTGCCACACTCCCATTACACTCTCCTACTGTAACTCACACACTGCCACACTCCCATTACACTCACCTATTGTAACTCACACACTGCCACACACCCATTACAGTATCGCATTGTAACTCACGCACTGCCTCCCTCCCATTACACTCTCCTACTGTAACTCACACACTGCCACCCTCACATTACACTCTCCTACTGTAACTCACACACTGCCACACTCCCATTACACTCCCCTATTGTAACTCACACACTCCCACCCTCCCATTACACACTCCTACTGCTTCACAAATACTGCCTCCCTCCCATTACACTCTCCTACTGCTACACAAACACTGCCACCCTCCCTTAACACTCTCCTATTGTAACTCACACACTACCCCTTCCTATTATACTTTCCTACTGTAACTCACACACTGCTCCCCTCCCATTACACACTCCTACTGCTTCACAAGCACTGCCACCCTCACATTACACTCTCCTACTGTAACTCACACATTGCCACACTCCCATTACACTCCCCTATTGTAACTCACACACTCCCACCCTCCCATTACACTCTCCTACTGCTTCACAAACACTGCCACCCTCACATTACACTCTCCTATTGTAACTCACACACTGCCACACTCCCATTACAGTATCCCATTATAACTCACGCACTGCCTCCCTCCCATTACACTCTCCTACTGCTACACAAACACTGCCACCCTCACATTACACTCTCCTACTGTAACTCACACACTGCCACCCTCCCATTACACTCTCCTACTGTAACATACACACTGTTCCCTCCCATTATATCTTCTACTGCTACACAAACACTGCCACCCTCCCATTACACTCTCCTTTTGTAACTCCCACACTCCCACCCTCCCATTACACTCTCCTACTGTAACACACACACTGTTCCCCTCCCATTATATCTTCTACTGTTACACAAACACTGCCACCCTCCCTTTACACTCTCCTATTATAACTCACACACAGCTACCCTCCCATTACGCTCTCCTACTTTAACTCACACATCCACACTCCCATTACACTCTCCTACTGTAACTCACACACAGCCCCCCACCCATTACACTCTCCTATTCTAACTCACACACTGCCACCCTCCCATTACACACTCCTACTGCAACACACACATTGCCATCGTCCCATTACACTCCCCTACTGTAAATCACACACTGCCACCCTACCATTACACTCTCCTACTGTAACCCACACACTGCTCCCCTCCCATTACACTCTCTTACTTTAACTCTCACACTGCCACCCTTTCATTACACTCTACTACTGTCACTGTCACACTGCCACCCTCCCATTACTCTCTACTACTGCAACTCACTCACTGCCACCTTCCCATTACACTCTCTTACTGTAACACACTCACTGTGCCCTCCCATTACACTCTCCTATTGTAACACACACTGTCCCCCTCCCATTACACTCTCCTACTGCTTCACAAACACTGCCACCCTCACATTACACTCTCCTATTGTAACTCACACACTGCCACACACCCATTACAGTATCGCATTGTAACTTAGCACTGCCTCCCTCCCATTACACTCTCCTACTGTAACTCACACACTGCCACACTCCCATTACACTCTTCTACTGTAACTCACACACTGCCACACTCCCATTACACTCACCTATTGTAACTCACACACTCCCACCCTCCCATTACACTCTCCTATTGTAACTCACACACTGCCACACTCCCATTACACTATCCCACACTCCCATTACACTATCCTATTGTAACTCACGCACTGCCTCCCTCCCATTACACTCTCCTACTGCTACACAAACACTGCCACCCTCCCTTAACACTCTCCTATTGTAACTCACACACAGCTACCCTCCCATAACGCTCTCCTACTTTAACTCTCACACATCCACACTCCCATTGCACTCACTACTGTAACTCAGACACTGCCACCCTTCAATTACACACTCCTACTGTATCACACACACACACTGCCACCCTCTCATTACACTCCCCATTATAACTTTCACACTGTCACTCTCCTATTACACTCTCCTACTGTAACTCACACACAGCCCCCCTCCCATTACACTCCCCTATTGTAACTCACACACTGTCACTCTCCTATTACACTCTCCTACTGTAACTCACACATAGACCCCCTCCCATTACACTCTCCTACTGTAACTCACACACTGCCACCCTCACATTACACTTTCCCACTGTAACTCACACACTGCCACCCTCCCATTACACTGTCCTCTTGTAATTCACACACTGCCCCCTCCCATTACACTGTCCTCTTGTAATTCACACACTGCCCCCTCCCATTACACTCTCCTACTATAACTCACACACTGCCACCCTCCCATTACAGTCTCCTATTGTAACTCACACACTACCCCTTTCTATTATACTTTCCTACTGTAACTCACACACTGCTCCCCTCCCATTACACTCTCCGACTGCAACACAAACACTGCCACCCTCCCATTACAGTCTCCTATTGTAACACACACACCGCCACGCTCCCATTACACTCTTCTATTGTAACTCATACACAGCTACTCTCCCATTACGCTTTCCTACTTTAACTCTCACACTGTCACCCTCCTATTACACTCTCCTACTGTAACTCACACAGTTCCTTCTCCCATTACACATACCTATTGTAACTCACGCACTGCCACCCTCCCATTACACTCACCTATTGTATCTCACACACTGCCACAAACCCATTACACTCTCTGACTGTAACTCACACACTGCTACCCTCCTATTACACTCTCCTACTGTAACTCACACAGTCCCCCTCCCATTACACTCTCCTTTTGTAACACATACACCGCCAGCCTGCCATTACACTCTTCTATTGTAATTCATGCACTCCCACCCTCCCTTTACACTCACCTATTGTAACTCACACACAGCTACCCTCCCATTACACACTCCTATTGTAACTCACACACAGCTACCCTCCCATTACACACTCCTATTGTAACACACACACAGCTACCCTCCCATTACACACTCCTATTGTAACACAGACACTGCCACCCTCCCATTACACTCTCCTACTGTAACTTTCACACTGTCACCCGCCGACTGTAACTCACACACAGCCCCCCACCCTTTACACTCTCCTATTGTAACTCACACACTGCCCCCTCCCATTAAACTCCCCTACTGTAACTCACACACTGCTCCCTCCCATTACACTCCCCTACTGTAACTCACACACTGCCACCCTCCCATTAAACTCCCCTACTGTAACTCACACACTGCTCCCTCCCATTACACTCCCCTACTGTAACTCACACACTGCCACCCTCCCATTAAACTCCCCTACTGTAACTCACACAGTCATCCTCTTATTACACTCTTACGGTGTAACACACACACTGCTACTCTGTCACTCCTTCTTGCATACTGTCAGTTACACACTAATGTAATACACAGCTACTCTCATTTTACCACATCACACAGTTACTCTCTCATTTCCATTGACACATTGTTTCTCTTACACTGTCACTAACGTAATGCGCTTGAATTAATCACGATTCATGGTTTTTTGGATCTACCATTCGGCTTCTCGTTTTACTGCTGCGGCAACAGTAGTAATTTTACTGTTCAGGCTGTTTCTGGCTCATTTTCAGTCAGTGCTGAGTTATTGCTGTGGTGACAGAAAGCTGCTACATTTTCCTCAGCCAGCCTTGCCCCTCCCAAAATTCAGGATTAAGAGGCAATCAAACTGAGACGCTTTACACGATGGAAGGATTTGATGTGACAGGTTTAGAACTCTTTTCTCCGATGGAACCGAGCACAGTTTGTAGGAGCTAGTGACGTCAGAAGGAGCAAAGACTGACTGGCAAAAAGACACAGTATACTGAGCCAGTGAAGGCACCCAGCACATGGCCAGCTGTGTGGTTAATGCAGCCTGTCACACTGAGAACAGTGCGGCTGATAAATAAAACACAGACAGCAGTGCTGGGAAACAATGTTTGGACAGGGTCAAGTTTTTCTGATATTGCAAATCTAAAATTGGGGAATAATTTTCAACAGACTGATTTAAGACTGTAGCTGCTAATTCACACATCCTATGCATGGACGGCCAGAAATCCTTCAATCTATCCGGTGAGTGCAGGCAGTGTTTCTGCTAATTCCCATTTATTTAGCAGGATGAGGGCTACTCACTGTGTAAGTGCGCAGAGCTCTGCTTCTTTCTCAGCCCTCTGCCTGAGGACAGGTTTGACCCAGAACACTGCAATCTCCACCATGAATTGGAAGTCACGAGGCAGTCCGCTTTCTGCCTTTGGGGTTTCCAGGGATATAACGGTAAAGAGCCAGTTGCCAAGAGCTACTGGCCAATCATGAAGCCATCAGCTCCTCAGTCCCAGCAGCCTCACCAGGGGCAATGGCCGCTGCAATGACTGCTGTCAGCCCACGACCTGCAGCCACTAAATGGAGACCCGAGAAGAAGGTGAGGTGGACCTGCTTGTTAGACCCTGATGAAGTGGGTTATTGCAGGGGTTGGGAGCGTCACTTCGGAGAGAGGGTGGAATTCCAACAGCAATGTTCTTATCATGAGGGTACGTTCGATGGAGCTGGATCAGGAGGGCACCCCTTTTCCCAAAGCTGGCCCATGTGGTATGTGTCCACACTGTTACTGCTAGAACATGGGATGAGATCACCATGGTTACTTCTGGGCCTCCACTGGCCTTGAAAAGGGAAAGATAATGGTGACCAGGGAATCACGGATAGCTGTAAAATGATAACGTTTGCACTCCTTTGTAGCCGAGTATTAGGACCCACCATTCTCCCGCTGAATCCTGGAGTTGGTTGGAGTGTGGGTGATGTGTAGGGGTTGCGAAGTTGCACCGTTTCTTCAGCACGGTCAAAGTTTCTCATTGTATTATTGCACATTACACTGATTTAGCAAGATAAAGACATTTGACGTGGAGGTACTGTTTCCACAGCAAAGTAAGGATTACACAGTATGTTGTCAGTGCCTGCTCAGTTAGCAAGGGAAGAGTTTAATTAAAAAGCACCCTCACCGGTTCAGAGATCCAAACTGAAAAGATGGAGAAAGTTTATCTTATGGAAACAGGAACAGCAGTCTTCGAGAGTCACATGCCTACCTCTGTTTGTGGGAGACAGTCGCTTAATTGCTTCTGTCATTAGCAGATGGAGTAGCTTCAACACTGATGACATGGAACCTTGATTTACAATGAGTTCCTCAAGACTTTTCTGCATCTCTAACAGCAGGGCTTCTTGATCTGGAATTAAAGCAGTGGATTATTGATTATGTCCGGAACTGAGGAATCAGGGTTTCTCTCAAGCTTGTGAAACAGTTCAGAACTACACCAATGCTGCAGAGTAACTTTACAAAAACACTCCCCAGGCAGTGACCACTTTATTAGCACAGCGAAGAGTTCGCCCACCCTGTATATACACAGTACACACTGAGACAGTACACCCACCCTGTATATACAGAGTACACACTGAGACAGTACACCCATCCTGTGCATACACAGTACACACTGAGACAGTACACCCATCTGTATATACACAGTATACACTGAGACAGTACACCCACCCTGTATATACACAGTATGCACTGAGACAGTACACCCACCCTGTACATACACAGTATACACACTGAGACAGTACACCCACCCTGTACATACACAGTTTACACACTGAGACAGTACACCCACCCTGTATATACACAGTATACACTGAAACAGTACACCCACCCTGTATATACACTGCACACACCAAGACAGTACACCCACCCTGTACATACACAGTACACACTGAGACAATACACCCACCTGTATATACACAGTACACACTGAGACAGTACACCCACCTTGTATATAAACAATACACACTGAGACAGTACACCCCCCCATATATACACAGTACACACTGAGACAGTACACCCACCCTGTATATAAACAATACACACTGAGACAGTACACCCCCCCATATACACACAGTACACACTGAGACAGTACACCCACCTTGTATATAAACAATACACACTGAGACAGTACACCCCCCCATATATACACAGTACACACTGAGACAGTACACCCACCCTGTATATACACAGTATGCACTGAGACAGTACACCCACCCTGTACATATACAGTATACACAGTGAGACAGTACACCCACCCCGTACAGACACAGTGTACTCTGAGACAGTACAGCCGTCCTGTACATGCACAGTATACACAATGAGATAGTACACCCACCCTCTGCATACACAGTATACATACTGAGACAGTACACCCACCTTGTACATACACAGTATACACACTGAGACAGTACACACACCCAGTATATATGCAGTATACACTGAGACAGCACACCCACCCTGTAAATACACAGTATACACACTGAGACAGTACACCCACCCTGAACATACACAGCACACACAGAGACAGTACACCCACAATGTGTATACATAGTACAAACTGAGACAGTACACCCAACCTGTACACCCTGTGGGTGTACTGTCTCAGTATGTACTGTGTATATACAGGGTGGGTGTACTGTCTCAGTGTGTACTCTGTCTATGCAAGGTGGGTGTACTGCCTCAGTGTGTACTGTGTATGTACAGGTGGGGGTACTGTCTCAGTGTGTACTATGTATACACATGGTGGATGTACTGTCTCAGTGTGTACCATGAGTGTACAGGGTGGGTGTCCTGCCTCAGTGTTTATCACGGATGTAGAGAATAACAGTGTTGTCTCAGTGTGTACTGTTGAGGAGCCAACTGGACCCAGCATGATGTAAAGTAAAAGTGCTAGTTAACAACTTGTCATAAAGGAACCTATCAGAAGAATGACCACCATCTTCATTGTGCTTGAATTTGAGGCAGTCCATTTTGAAGCAATGGTGTTAGATTTGAAAGGGGAAATTATGAAGTCTTCAGACAGAAAGTAGCTGGGGTGAACTGAGAAAATACATTAAAAGGCATGAATGTATATAGGCAATGGACAAACTTTAAAGAATTAGCGCATGGCTTACGGCAACAATACATTCTTGCCAGAAACTGAAAATATTTAGTCACCCCGTGTCTAACAACAATGTTCAGGAATGTCTAAGATTAAAAGAACATGTCAATAAAAGGTTGCAGAAACAGCAGCAATTCTGAAGATTGTCAGACTTTTAGAATACAGCAAGAGACTCACCAAGAAACTGATAAGCAACGGTAAAATAGAATATGAATGCAGATCAGCAAAAAACATTTTAAAAATCAGCTGTAAAAGCTTCTGTGGGTACATAAAAAGGAAGCTTTGGCTATAACAAATATGAGTCCTCCTGAATTGATAATGGGGAAATAGAGAAATGGCTGAGATATTAAATGATTACTTTGTACCTTTTTCACTAGAGAAGATTGAAGAAAGCTCCCAGAACTACAAGCTAGGGAGTTGAGATGAAGGAAATTAGCATTCGTAGGAAAATTGTACAGGGAGAAACTAATGGGGCTGAAATTGGAAAACTCCCCAGGACTCGATGGTACACATTCCAGAGTATTGAAGGAAGTGACTATAGAAAAGAGACTATAAATGGACTGTACTCTCCATTTTCATCATCTCCCCCCACCCCCGAACACCATTCCCCACTATTTAAGAAGAGACTGAGAGGGAAAACAAGGAGCTACAGACAAATTAACCTTCCATCAGTGGGAGGAAAATGCCAGAATTAATTATAAAGTCTAGGATAAATAGACATTGTATAATAATGATCTGATTGATTAGGCTTGGTCAGCATGGATTTTCAAATGGGAAATTGTGTTGGACAAACTTGGAATTTTTTTGAGGAGTTTCAAACAAACTTGATAAAGGAAAGCTAGTGGAGATAGGATACTTAGATTTTCAGAATGCTTTTAATAAATGTCCCTGCCGTCGGCTGGTTAGAAAAATTGTAACTCATGGGATAGAAGGTTAATCATTGGCAAAACAGACAGAAAACAGACAGTAAACGTAAATGGGACATTGACATAATGGCAGCCTATGACTACTGAGGAACTGCAAGGATCAGTGCTTGGAGCCCAGTATTTACAATAAATATCAACCATTTGGAGGTGGGGACCAAATGTAATATTTCCAAATTTGTGGGCAACACAAAGCTAAGTGTATGTGTGTTATGAGGATGGTAGAAAATATTTTCAGGAGGATTTGAGCATGCTTTGTGGATGAAGAATAATACGGCAGATGGAATATTATGTGGGAAAAAGTGAGGTTATTCACTTTGTGAAAAGCAACTGATGTACAGAGTATTTCTCAACTGGTCAGAGGTTGGGATCTCGGTGTCGGTGTTGAGAAATCATCGAAGGCTAACATGCAGGTGAAGCAAGCTATTAGGAAAGCTAATGGAATGTTAGTCTTTTGCAAGAGGTTTAAGTACAGGAGTGGTGAGGTCTTTCCTCAATTGCATCAGAGTGTGTTTCGATTGCAGCTGGAGTATTGTGCAATTTTGGTTTCTTTAGTCTCAGGAAAGATATTATTGCCATTTAGGGAGTGAAACTTCACCAGACTTGGTCCTGGGATTGTGGAACTGTCCTACAGATAGGTTGGGTAAACTGGGCCTGTATTCTCTAGAATTTTGAATTTTGAGAGGTGATCTCATTGATACTTACAAAATACATAAAGGGACAGACAAGGTAGATGCAGGTAAGCTGCTTGGGGTGTCTAGAACCAAGGCACACAGTTTAAAAGTGAGGAACATGCCATTTAGGTCTTAGAGAAGGAGTATATTTTACTCAGAGGGCTGTGAAACTTGGAATTTGTAACACAAATTGACAAATTGTTCTGCATATTTACAGCATGGATGTGCTGTCTCAATTTGTATTGTAAAAGCACATGTAGGGAATACAGTCTCAGCAGCTGGACAGATATTTAATTTGAAATATAAAACAGAAGAATGGAGTTAGCTGCTGTATCGAAGAGAACAAACCATTCTTCTTTCATAACCTGAAGGAAAAGTGAAATTGTGTGGTCATTTGTTGGTTACGCAAGGGCATGTCATTACTTTTTAGAAGCTGGATTTGATACTGTTGAACACTAATCATGCACCAGGTGCCTTTGGGTTATTAAAACCAACTCAGCTGCATTTTGTCACGAACCTTGGAGGAGAGAAGGCACTTGGGCTCTCTGACCACCAAACATCTGTGACAAAGTGAGATCATGTGCTCTCCCTTTCTGAGTGATAAAGAAATGACACTGCAAGGAGAGAACATTTCAAACTGAATTCAAGACCTAGATCCAACTGACTGTCTATTAGATTGAGTGTTGCTGCAGTCAGCAACAACATGGTATCATCTCCAGAAACCAAAAGGACTGTGAGATAATCACCACCTTTCCCCGTGTGATGGGGATTCTGGTCCATACACCGTGGTCCTTTTTACCTGTATTTCAAACTCATAATATTCCTGCAAAATCTGTTTGTTATGTATAGGCAGGGCAGTTGCGACTGGTGGTTTACTGTGTCAGTAAGTATAGGTTTAGTTTACTGTTGCAGTGCATTCTGTGTATGTACAGGGTGAGTGATAAGTTTCAATAATCACTGTGTATGTACTGATCAAGTGCACTGTCTCAGCGTGTACTCTGTATGTGCACTTTCTCAGTGTCTTTTGTCTGTGTTTAAATTGTGTCCTCTGTTTATCGTGTCCTCCATATGCTACTGGAAACAGTTTTCACTTATTTATCAAAACTATGTGTCAAACCTCCTCTGAACATTCTCTGCCATAAAGTGTACACACCAGTTGAGAGTTAGTCTCCAAGTGCTGTTACCTGGAGGGGTGTATGTTGCAGGATTCAGCCAGTCCTGCTTGCTGCTTTGAGCCACCTCTTCCTCAGCATTCTCCATGTTCTGGTGCAGCACATCATGTTTAACATCCAACAGATTGACAAACGTGTCCAATCCAAGCAACACAAAATTACACCAATACCTCCCGAATCTGCAAAGACACAAAGTCTCCCTTAATCCAGTAAAACAAATACTGAGAGAGCACAATGATGCCAGGCAGTGACAGTGAAGTGGTGATCTGCTTGAATTAAAGTCACCTCATGGCATTGTATGAAATTGTAGTCAGTAAAACCTGATGTCAATCAGCTGTGGGATTACCCTGTGGGACAGGTAACCTGCCATTGACATCTTATTCTGCTTCTGTGAGGCTCAGATATCAATGATCACCAACTCCTATCGTCATTACCCACTGCTTGCTGACTTACAGTGGATCTTAAGGAAGCAATACCACTGTATTAACTTTTACAATCTTGTTGGCAAAATGCTTCAAGCTGCATTCCTCGCCGAAACTTTGACTTACCCTAGAACCCTCCAAAATATCTCTACTCATCTAATACTGTCGTCCTGCACATTCCAGATTTTAATTACTCAATTGTTGGGCATGCCTTCATTAGTCTGACTTGCACATTTTGGAAATTCAAGCCAAAACCTCAAGTCTCCATTCTCTGGTCTCCACTATCCATGAAGAAACATTCTGCAACTGAACTCCTTCTGTTAGCTTCAGGCATTGGAAGTGAGAAGAAGTGAATGTGGCCAGGAGTGAGAGACGATGGAATGAGCAGAGACAGGAGTGAGAGTGGATGGACTGAGTACAGACAGGAGTGAGTGTGGATGGAGTGAGCAGAGACAGGAGTGAGTGTGGATGGAGTGAGTATAGACAGGCGTGAGTGTAGATGGAGTGAGTATAGACAGGAGTGAGTGTAGATAGAATGAGCACAGACATGAGTGAGTTTGAATGGAGTGAGCACAGACAAGAGTGAGTGTGGATGGAGTGAGTACAGACAGGAGTGAGTGTGGATGGAGTGTGTATAGACAGGAGTGAGTGTAGATGGAGTGAGTATAGACAGGAGTGAGTGTGGATGGAGTGAGCACAGACAGGAGTGAATGTGGATTGAGTGAATACAGACTGGAGTGAGTTTGGATAGAGTGAGTATAGACAGGGGTGATGCTGGATGGAGTGAGCACAGACAGGACTGAGTGTGGATGGAGTGAGCATAGACAGGAGTGAGTGTTGATGGAGTGAGCACAGACAGGAGTGAGTGTGGATGGAGTGAGCAGAGACAGGAGTGAGTGTGATGGAGTGAGAAAAGACAGGAGTGAGTGTAGATAGAATGAGCACAGACAGGAGTGAGTTTGAATGGAGTGAGCACAGACAAGAGTGAGTGTGGATGGAGTGAGTACAGACAGGAGTGAGTGTGGATGGAGTGTGTATAGACAGGAGTGAGTGTAGATGTAGTGAGTATAGACAGGAGTGAGTGTGGATGGAGTGAGCAGAGACAGGAGTGAGTGTGGATGGAGCGTGCACAGACAGCAGTGAGTGTGGATGGAGTGAGCACAGACAGGAGTGAGTGTGGATGGAGTGAGTATAGACAGGAGTGAGTGTGGATGGAGTGAGCACAGACAGGAGTGAGTGTGGATGGAGTGAGCAGAGACAGGAGTGAGTGTGATGGAGTGAGAAAAGACAGGAGTGAGTGTAGATAGAATGAGCACAGACAGGAGTGAGTTTGAATGGAGTGAGCACAGACAAGAGTGAGTGTGGATGGAGTGAGTACAGACAGGAGTGAGTGTGGATGGAGTGTGTATAGACAGGAGTGAGTGTAGATGGAGTGAGTATAGACAGGAGTGAGTGTGGATGGAGTGAGCAGAGACAGGAGTGAGTGTGGATGGAGCGTGCACAGACAGCAGTGAGTGTGGATGGAGTGAGCACAGACAGGAGTGAGTGTGGATGGAGTGAGTATAGACAGGAGTGAGTGTGGATGGAGTGAGCACAGACAGGAGTGAGTGTGGATGGAGTGAGTATAGACAGGAGTGAGTGAGGATGGAGTGAACAAAGACAGGAGTGAGTGTGGATGGAGTGAGCACAGACAGGAGTGAGTGTGGATGGACTGAGTATAGACGGGGGTGAGTGTGAATGGAGTGAGCAGAGATAGGAGTGAGTGTGGATGGAGTGAGCACAGACAAGAGTGAGTGTGATGGAGTGAGTACAGACAGGAGTGAGTGTGGATGGAGTGAGAATACACAGGAGTGAGTGTGGATGGATTGAGCAGAGACAGGAGTGAGTGTGATGGAGTGAGTACAGACAGGAGTGAGTGTGGATGGAGTGGGCAGAGACAGGAGTGAGTGTGGATGGAGTGAGCACAGACAGGAGTGAGTGTGGATGGAGTGGGCAGAGACAGGAGTGAGTGTGGATGGAGTGAGAATACACAGGAGTGAGTGTGGATGGAGTGAGCAGAGACAGGAGTGAGTGTGATGGAGTACAGACAGGAGTGAGTGTGGATGGAGTGGGCAGAGACAGGAGTGAGTGTGGATGGAGTGAGCACAGACAGGAGTGTGGATGGAGTGGGCAGAGACAGGAGTGAGTGTGGATGGAGTGAGCACAGACAGGAGTGAGTGTGGATGGAGTGGGCAGAGACAGGAGTGAGTGTGGATGGAGTGAGAATACACAGGAGTGAGTGTGGATGGAGTGAGCAGAGACAGGAGTGAGTGTGATGGAGTGAGTACAGACAGGAGTGAGTGTGGATGGAGTGGGCAGAGACAGGAGTGAGTGTGGATGGAGTGAGCACAGACAGGAGTGTGGATGGAGTGAGTACAGACAGGAGTGAGTGTGGATGGAGTGAACAAAGACAGGAGTTGAGTGTGGATGGAGTGAGTACAGACAGGAGTGAATGTGGATGGAGTGAGCACAGACAGGAGTGAGTGTGGATGGAGTGAGTATAGACAGGAGTGAGTGTGGATGGAATGAGTATAGACAGGAGTGAGAGTAGATGGAGTGATATAGACAGGAGTGAGTGTGGATTTAGACAGTATAGACAGGAGTGAGTGTGAATGGAGTGAGCACAGACAGGAGTGAGTTTGGATAGAATGAGCACAGATAGGAGTGAGTGTGGATGGAGTGAGTATAGACAGGAGTGAGTGTGGATGGAGTAAGTACAGACAGGAGTGAGTGTGGATGGAGTGAATACAGACAGGAGTGAGTGTGGATTGAGTGAGTAAAGACAGGAGTGAGTGTGGATGGAGTGAGTATAGACAGGAGTGAGTGTGGATGGAGTGAGCACAGACAGGAGTGAGTGTGAATGGAGTGAGCACAGACAGGAGTGAGTGTGGATGGAGTGAGTATAGACAGGAGTGAGTGTGGATGGAGTGAGCACAGACAGGAGTGAGTGTGAATGGAGTGAGCACAGACAGGAGTGAGTGTGGATGGAGTGAGTATAGACAGGAGTGAGTGTGGATGGAGTGAGTATAGACAGGAGTGAGTGTGGATGGAGTGAGCACAGACAGGAGTGAGTGTGAATGGAGTGAGCACAGACAGGAGTGAGTGTGGATGGAGTGAGTATAGACTGGAGTGAGTGTGGATGGACTGAGTATAGACAGGAGTGAGTGTGGATGGAGTGAGCACAGACAGGAGTGAGTGTGGATTGAGTGAGTAAAGACAGGAGTGAGTGTGGATGGAGTGAGTATAGACAGGAGTGAGTGTGGATGGAGTGAGCACAGACAGGAGTGAGTGTGAATGGAGTGAGCACAGACAGGAGTGAGTGTGGATGGAGTGAGTATAGACAGGAGTGAGTGTGGATGGAGTGAGTATAGACAGGAGTGAGTGTGGATGGAGTAAGTACAGACAGGAGTGAGTGTGGATGGAGTGAATACAGACAGGAGTGAGTGTGGATGGAGTGAGTATAGACAGGAGTGAGTGTGAATGGAGTGAGTACAGACTGGAGTGAGTGTGGATAGAGTGAGCACAGACAGGAGTGAGTGTGAATGGAGTGAGCACAGACAGGAGTGAGTGTGGATGGAGTGAGTATAGACTGGAGTGAGTGTGGATGGACTGAGTATAGACAGGAGTGAGTGTGGATGGAGTGAGCACAGACAGGAGTGAGTGTGAATGGAGTGAGCACAGACAGGAGTGAGTGTGGATGGAGTGAGTATAGACTGGAGTGAGTGTGGATGGACTGAGTATAGACAGGAGTGAGTGTGAATCGAGTCAGTACAGACAGGAGTGAGTGTGGATGGAGTGAGCGCAGACAGGTGTGAGTGTGGATGGAGTGAGTATAGACAGGAGTGAGTGAGGATGGAGTAAGTACAGACAGGAGTGAGTGTGGATGGAGCGAGTATAGACAGGAGTGAGTGAGGATGGAGTAAGTACAGACAGGCGTGAGTGTGGATGGAGTAAGTACAGACAGGAGTGAGTGTGGATGGAGTGAGTATAGACAGGAGTGAGTGAGGATGGAGTAAGTACAGACAGGAGTGAGTGTGGATGGAGTGAGCACAGACAGGAGTGAGTGTGGATGGAGTGAGTATAGACAGGAGTGATGCTGGATGGAGTGAGTACAGACTGGAGTGAGTGTGGATAGAGTGAGTATAGACAGGAGTGATGCTGGATGGAGTGAGTACAGACTGGAGTGAGTGTGGATAGAGTGAGTATAGACAGGAGTGATGCTGGATGGAGTGAGTACAGACTGGAATGAGTGTGGATAGAGTGAGTACAGACAGGAGTGATGCTGGATGGAGTGAGTACAGACTGGAGTGAGTGTGGATAGAGTGAGTATAGACAGGAGTGATGCTGGATGGAGTGAGTACAGACAGGAGTGATGCTGGATGGAGTGAGTACAGACTGGAATGAGTGTGGATAGAGTGAGTACAGACAGGAGTGATGCTGGATGGAGTGAGTACAGACTGGAGTGAGTGTGGATAGAGTGAGTATAGACAGGAGTGATGCTGGATGGAGTGAGTACAGACTGGAGTGAGTGTGGATAGAGTGAGTATAGACAGGAGTGATGCTGGATGGAGTGAGTACAGACTGGAGTGAGTGTGGATAGAGTGAGTACAGACAGGAGTGATGCTGGATGGAGTGAGTACAGACTGGAGTGAGTGTGGATAGAGTGAGTATAGACAGGAGTGATGCTGGATGGAGTGAGCACAGACAGGAGTGAACGTGGATGGAGTGAGCACAGACAGGAGTGACTGTGGATGGAGTGAGTATAGACAGGAGTGATGCTGGATGGAGTGAGTACAGACTGGAGTGAGTGTGGATAGAGTGAGTATAGACAGGAGTGATGCTGGATGGAGTGAGTACAGACTGGAATGAGTGTGGATAGAGTGAGTACAGACAGGAGTGATGCTGGATGGAGTGAGTACAGACTGGAGTGAGTGTGGATAGAGTGAGTATAGACAGGAGTGATGCTGGATGGAGTGAGTACAGACAGGAGTGATGCTGGATGGAGTGAGTACAGACTGGAATGAGTGTGGATAGAGTGAGTACCGACAGGAGTGAGTGTGGATGGAGTGAGTATCAATATGAGTGAGTGTGGATGGAGTCAGCATAGACAGGAGTGAGTGTAGATGGAGTGAGCACAGACAGGAGTGAACGTGGATGGAGTGAGCACAGACAGGAGTGACTGTGGATGGAGTAAGTGTGGATGGAGTGAGTATAGACAGGAGTAGAGTGGATGGAGTGAGCACAGACAGGAGTGAGTGTGGATGGAGTGCGTACAGACAGGAGTGAGTGTGGATGGAGTGAGTGTAGAAAGGAGTGAGTGTGGATGGAGTGATTATGGATGGAGTGACTGTGGGAGGGAGTGAATGTAGATGAGAGTGAACATTGATAGAGTGATCTTCTTTTGTAAAAATGTCCACAACATTACCGTTGCCTGCAAGTTCAAAACATCACTGTGGTTCCCTGGCAGGCTTACCGTCATGCCCCAGCGATGCTCAGTGTAAGCTGCAGGAACAGGCTGCCCAGTTTCCACCACCCTGCAGTCTTGAAGACTCAATATCACATTCAATAATTTTAGACACTGCACACCTACCTCCTTTATGCACCCTGTCATCCCAGGCCTTGTCATGACATGGTCAGCCAACCATTCTCAATGACTCACTGTCCCCATGACCAAGTTTCCTCCTTCCCTGGCTTACCATCTCGCATCCCATTGTCTGTCTAACACTCTTTCTCTCTCTCTCTCTCTCTAGGCTCTGTCTCCATCATATTCCACCCACTGCCCACCCCAATACTCTGTCTTTATTATATATGCCACCTTTTCTTAGCCACAATCATTTGTGTGGAAGGGTCACTGGACCCCAAACATTAATTGTCCTGTCTTTCTCCAGAGGATGGTGATGGAGGGTTGCTTTTCAGACTGGAGGCCTGTGACCAGCAGTGTGCCACAAAGATTGTGCTGGGTCCACTGCTTTTCATCAGTTATGTCAGTGATTTGGATGTGAACATAGGAAGTATGGTTAGCAAGTTTGCAGATGACACCAAAATTGGAGATGTAGCAGACAGGAAAGAAGATTACCTCACAGTACAATGAGACTATGATCAGATGGCCAATAGGCCGAGAAGTGGCAGATGGAGTTTAAGTTAGTTACATGTGAGGTGCTGCATTTTGGAAAGGCAAATCAGGCCAGACTTCTACACTGAATGGGAAGGTCCTGGGGAGTGTTGCTGAACAAAGAGATGTTGAAGTGCAGATTCATAATTGCTTGAAAGTGATGTCCCAGGTAGACAGGATAAGTGAAGAAGGAATTTGGTATGCCTGCCTTTTTTTGGTCAGTACATTGAGTATAGGAGTTGGGAGGTCATGTTGTGGGTGTACAGGACAATGGTTATGCCAGTTTTGGAATACTGCGTTCAATTTCGGTCTCATTGCTATGAGAAGGATGTTGTGAAATTTGAAAAGGTTCAGAAAAGATTTACAAGGATGCTGGAGGATCTGAGCTATAGGGAGAGAGTGAATAAGTTGGGGCTGTTTTCCCTGGAGCATCGGAGGCTAAGGGGTGACCTTACAGAGGTTTATAAAATCATAGTTGAAAAGGGTGGTGCTGGAAAAGCACAGCAGGTCAGGCAGCAACCGAAGAACAGGAGAGTCGAAGTTCCGGGCAAAAACCCTTCATCAGGAAACATGAGCACTGGTTGAAAATGCATTGAGTAGTACTGTTCTAGTAAAGAGATTCACGTTCAATCTCTTTAGCACATTGAAATCTCGAAATGTATGGCAACTGTGTGTAGAATAGCAGGGGAATATGTCACTTTGTACGTCGTGATATAGTATCCAATGAAATAAGTGAGTCTTCATTCAAAAAAGCCTAAATGAAGTTAGATATGAAGCATGGCATAATGATTGTCTTTGGGATTTGCAATTTATGCAATCAGGGCATTATTGCATACACTTAACAAGGCAGGATGTTAGAGGCATTAATGGCACCCATGCATAGGGATGTAAAGGAAAAGAAGCAGATTACTTCAAAACTACATCCAAGAGTTTGCATATCTATCTTGTTATAACTGGTCTATCGCTATAGTTTCATTAAAGGTCCTCGTCAATAAAGTTGTTCTTTACAACTAAGAAACACCTTATTTTTCATTTTCTTCAATAAATTAAAGGATACAAGAATACTGCACTAATCTTATCAAATATATTAATAGAAAATGAGACATATCTGAAAAAAGACAGGAGAAAGCCATCGAGTTCTTTGGTAAGTGTTCCATTGGCGACTGAGTTTAATGAAACCTTGGCTCTGAATGAAGACTTTTTTTTAACGTACAGACTAGATTTGGCCTCTCAACTGTAACTTATCATAAATAGAGAAAGTAATACTCAACAAAACAATGGAAAGATCAATAAGAATTGGATTGGGAGCGTCAGCTAGATTCTAATGGACAACAAAGGAGAATTGACCAATGAGGGATTTAGGAATATGTGTGCGAATCTGAATATTGCAGCAATGTGCACAGAGACAGGAAGTTCATTTAGAATAGGATCTGGGACAGTCCTGTATCAATGTCATGCGTTTCTCCTTTCTTGACTTCTCCTGTAGAGTCAAGCTGCTCATGGTACTGCAAACCTGGCTTGACTGCAGCCCCCTGAGGAACCAGCACCGTCATCGGTTTCCAAAATGGTCAGCCTAGTGGCCCTACACCTGGACCAAGAGGCCCAAGTTCACTAATCCAGAGGTGTGCAATAACATCTCTGAACAGGTTGATTAGAAATTATCTACCAAGATGTGTTACGGTGTCCTATGGCACAGTAGTAATTCCCCTACCCCTGAGTCGGGGAGGGTTGTATTTGAATGTTTTGAGTATAGATGCTAGCTTTGTAGAAAGCAATAAACAATCTCATCAAAGTCTTTCATCTCTATGTATGCTCTGCTAATAGGTTTGGAAGGCTAACAGTGGTTGTGCATAGGGAGCAATGAAGATGACAGCACCAGTTTACTCTACAGCTGCTGGTTACACAAACATGTTGAGCTAGGTTCTCAGAATGGAAAGATTAATCCATTAAAGCTATATCCCTTTCTGAGTGTGTCTGTGTAAAAGGAAATCCCGGGCCGTGATCAGACTCAGACCTCCTGAAATTCCAGGGCAATGTTCAGGATCTGGTTTAAGACCAAACCCTGTGATGGTCCTTTCTGCTCAGTGACCCAAAGTAGCTGTCTTTTACCTGGTGTCATTCTGCATCTGGTACTTTGCATATTCCATGGCACTACTGATGTAAGAGCCACTCCACAGAGCAATGTAGAAGTGATGATAGAAAGTGAGCGAGGCCTGCACGGGAACTGGTTTAATCTGTATCATCACAGAAGTAGCTCCTGTTGAAAGATGAGAGACAGGTTGAGTATGTCAGAGCTAAGGCTTCCTGCTCACGCTGGCTGATGGCCCCAGCTGGTGCTTCCAGTTCTGTCCTGTAATTTACTCTGCACTTTGATAAACCCTCCGTTGTTCCCTCAGAGATAAAAGAGATGGTAGCATGGTGGTACTGTAAGAACCAGTAACCCAGAGGACTTGAATAATGACCTGGAGACATGATTCAAATCCCAACACATCAGGTAGGGTCGTTTAAATTTGTCGTATAATTCTGGAATGAAATGCTCATTAATAACGATCATGAAATTGTTGGATTGTTTTTAAAAAGCCATCTGGTTAACTGATGTCCTTCAGAGTAGGAAATCTGCCATCCTGTCCTGGTCTGGCTTACATGTGAGTCTAGCCCCACAGCATTGTGATTGATTCTTACCTGCTGAGAATAAGCCATTTGTTTGGAGATGGTCTATCATCAAATGACCGAGGGATATAATGAAGAAATGCTGCCCTTGTCAATGACATTCAAATCCCAAGACTGAATTTAAAAATGGTTAATTGAATAACACTTGGTATACATCCACCCTCAGCCTGGGTGGTTTGGCCAATTATTCTGAGTGGAGATCCTCCCATAGAAATCCCCACTTCAGCCCCATGGAGGTGGACCCTTCTCTCATGGACAGGTCATTGACAGACACCAATGGGTATTGGCAAAGACTTCACCCACGGTGCAATCTCAGAGCTCCCACTTTCAAAAGACAGGCTGCGATTAAGTTGAAGATCTTGACAGACGCCTTGTTGCTATCACTGGCCTCAGGTTTAAACTGCACTTGGAACTGTGCAATATCCACGTGCAGCCTAAACCAACACAGTGTTGGTGCTCTGCAGTCAGGGAGAGAGATGTGTCTGAGCTACAATCCCAGCAGATGGTACTATTGGATAGGTCAGATCCCAACATGAAACCTGGCTTGACAGACCATTTGTATTCATTACTTAGCATGGTGGTCAGTCACTATGAAATATTCATACAAAGCTGCAGATTTTCTTAACGACAAAACAGATGTGTATTACTTAAAAGAACGATAAAGCAAAAACCCAAACTACTTAAATATAGGAGATAGAATGATCTCAAAGCACACGGCAAAACAAAGTCTCAGTCTGTTTCTGATACTTTTTATGACACAGGCTCAAGTCTTGAGAAATTAGACCTGATCTCAATCTCTTAAGATCCCTCTTAACTCTCTCCTTACAGTTTTGTTGCTGTGGACCTTGGATAGAATTTGATGACACGTCTATTGACATGAATCTTTTCACAAATCTGAGAGCAACTTCAGATTTCTAACCAAATTCTGCCAGTTTGGAAGCTTCACAAATGAAACCCTTCTGTTCAGGTGACGTACCCTGAACGGCCCTGACTTCTATATAGAAGAGAAACTAACCTTGCTTCTAAACATGATCCTGGTGCCTTCTGAACTGAATTAGAAAAAAAAACTTGTTCTAAACTCTTCTGCACAGAAAATAAAGCTAATGGCCTTGCATGAGTAATCTATCTGTTGGAAACCCAAAAATATAAACATCTTTCTGTTGACAAGACAGAGGACTACAATCACATGCTTTCTGAAAAATGCTGGATGTAGTGACTTTCTGGAAGGATTCTTGAACTTTGTTGTTTTTTTTTAAAGAAAGTAACTACCTCTATTGTGAAATTCAAATTCCAAAAATGACATCAACATTTATAAATTATCCACCATTTTTCACACTCAGGTTTACCTTAGCTCTGTCAGGCTCTCACTGGGACTTGGTGCAGAGAACAGCTGCTGGCCCCATCAGATGGGCCTGAATTTACTGTCACTTGAGGAATTGTAAAGAAATGTAGTGTGCTCCACCCTGTGCCTTCATCTTTCATCGAGTCTTACAACGCAGGAGGCCCTTTGGCCCATCGGGTCTGTGCCAGCTCGTTAAAATGGCTGTTCAATTAGTCCCACTCCTCTCATCGTTCCTTTTGACCCTCCCATTCTTCTTTTTAATGTATATCTCCAAACTCCTTTTGAATAATTTATTTCTTACAAACTCGTGTAAACTATTGGAGACACATTGTTCCCAGAGATGTGCTGAAGTTTAACCTAGGCCTACTTGCTCCATGCTGAGGAAAGCCTGGTGGAAGCAGCCTGGCCAGCCAAATACATGTGGCAGTCCATGTTTCTGAATTGTTCAGAGGACTCCAGTCTTACGTGAGGATGCTGTCTGACTAATGGTCCATCTCATTGTGTCTCCTATTGAACTTTACTCGGGAGACAAATTTAATGCTATTTGTATGCAATAAATTTGCACAAAGCTGTAGTCTTACAGTTAATGTCCAACCTATTCCAGCGAGCTTTGATATTTAGAAATGAAAATTTGAGTCAAAGACACTCCCTCAAAATCACACTAACAGCAGAATGTCAGGGGTACAGAAGGTCAAAGTAATAAATGATTGTGAATGTTTGAGGATGGTACGTGAATGGAATGAGCTGCCAGAGGAAGAGGTGGAGGCTGGTACAATTACAACATTTAAAAGGCATCTGGATGGGTATATGAATAGGAAGGGTTTGGAAGAATATGGGCCAAGTACTGGACTAGATTAGGTTGGGATATCTGGTCGGCATGGACGAGTTGGATCGAAGGTCAGTTTCTGTGCTGTACATCTCTATGACTCTATAACAGTACAAAAAAACCAAACCGGAACTGTAGACTGATTTTGTGGTACTGTGTGACTAACTGTCCCTCATTAATCTGTTAGTCCCTGTAGAACTGTAACACTGTAAGGAGTCAGGGTCTGTGTATCTATACCCCAGTCCTGCGGAACGGTGTCCAAGTAATCAGGGCTTGTGTGACTTTACTCTAGTTCTGTGCATCTGCATCCCAGTTCTTGTACCCCAGCAAGTAGCCAGCACATGTGGAACTCTAACAAGTCAGGTGCTAGCACTTTTCATTTATAACCCAGTAAGCACTAGCATCTTTAAAGCAGCAGAGCTCCATTTGCCATTCCACATTAGTTCTTGAAGTTACTCAGTGGTTCCAGCACACTGTAATTACCTCCAGCCCAAGTCTCTCCTCACGCCTGCAGTCCGGACTCCCGATGATAGCAGGCCCACTGCTTGGTCTCCTGGCAGCAGTAATCCCAGAGCCTGGACGTTTAGCGGCGGTAGTAGGCCTGGGGCCTACATTCATGATGATGTCAGAACTGGGGACTCCTGGAGGCAGTAGGCCCAGAGCCTGGACTCTTGGCAGCATCAGCAAGGTGATGGCAGTGTCAGAGCCAGGGACTCCTGGGGAACTGACGCTGTGTCATTGCTGTTCCTGGAACGGGACTCCTTGAGGACTGAGAACATCCTGCAGAGACCTCATAGAAGCCCTGAAGCTGTGCTTGAGACCTCCGTTTGAACAGAAGATGAACTCTAATTTAACATAATTATTTCTATTTAACATAATTGTATGTCAAAATGGCACCGGATACGCCTTTCACTGTATCTTCAAGATATATGTGACAATAAATCATTCATTCAATCATTCATGAGGTGGATTTGCTTCTATTTTGATTCGATGGGTTCTGAGGACGATGAAAAATCCAATGTGTGATCTCCAGACTCTGCCACAGGCAGGGTAGCTGGTGTTGAAGGTTTGTCTGGATGGGATTATTTTGGAATTTGTATATTTTTTCTGTGCCTCAGCGTGACTACTCACATCTCCTAAGCAGTTTCCTGATGAGTATGGTCCTTTTCCAAATAAGCCTTGTCCATTTTGTTTGTTTGCAAGGCCAGGGGCTCCCATGTTTCAGCGGGAATGTTTGATCTCTCCAGGGATATTTCGAGACATTCCCAAAAGGCTATCCTCTGGGAGTTTCCCACCACATTTCAGTTTTGAAAGGGCCTCCAATGCATGACAAAAGCCACTGTAATGTCTGTCAGAGGGTCAGTGTGCAGATGCGTGTGTGCTCACTCAGAGAATGAACTCTGGGTCATTGCTGACTCCTTGTCAAAGCTGATGAGAAGATGGATCTTTCACTAAACCCCAGCAAAATACGGTCCTCTTACAACCAGTAAAACACCCTGCCTACCTTACATCAACTGAGATGAACATGCGAGATCCTGGAAAATGTGGATCACCTTGTGTGCGTCAGAAGCCTCTGCTTGATGGAAGGATGCCTATATTTATCCTCGCCCATTTGCCAGCTCAGCCTTCAGCTGATTATTGGGAACAGCATTTGAGAATCTCAAACTTGAGACTAAGGACATGGCAGCAGAGATCTCTGCCTCCTACAGGCTGGGACAACCTACCCGAGGCATCTCAAAACACTGGAGAAGTGCTTTCCCAAGATCCTCTAAATCCAGTGGCAAAGAGGTTGATCCAGCTGCAGCTTCCTCTCCCAAGCTAAATTGCACAGCAACGGGTCACTAATCATTCAAAAGCAGCTCTCTGGCCTGGAAATGTCATTTTTATGATTGACAGCAGACTCTCAAAACAACTGCACAAAGTATTTACTATACTGAGCACATGCAGGCATTCAAGAGTTAACTGAAGTCGGGACGAGGGTACAGAATTTGTGATTTGTGTTATCAGGATCGTTTGTTGAGTTAGCCACAGCCTATTCAGGCCTTGGGTACAGCCTCCTTGCTGTGATTTGCGGGGAAACTGGTTATCTCTCTAATCTATGCTGTTTATCTGGCCCACAGTACTGACTGGCACACAGTCTTTCAGTCACAGTGACAGGGTGGCAGTTACGTGTAGGAGCAGCTAACATTGAGGTGCAACGTCCTGAAGAACTGACATTCGACAAGGACACAACTTACAAGGATGGAAACACCATCTAGCTCCAAAGAGAGGATACACTATGAGTCCTCGATGGCTAACATCATGGCAGTGAGCAAAGGCAGCCACCTGGCATCGCAGGTGAGTGTTGGGAATTTTGCTGAACTTTATAGTATGCTCAAACTGCAGGGAGAGGATGTTAATGTAAAACAGGCTGAAAGACTCGGAGACTAGAAGGCCCAAAGTCTAGAGGCCAGTGTGAGAAGAGTTTGGCACGTCGTGGCCCTGTTCCAATCACCCAACTGTCAGGAAGAAGCAGATGTTGAAGTTAATGTCGCAGCCAGGACCGGAAGAGAGATTTTTACAATAATGTGGCTACAAAACGCTAGCGCGACCACACTTGGAATATTGTGTACAGTTCTGGTCCCAATATTTCGGGAAGGATGTGGAAGCACTGGGAAAGGTGCAGAGGAGATTTACCAGGATGTTGCCTGGTCTGGAGGGAAGGTCTTATGAGGAAAGGCTGAGAGACTTGAGTCTGTTCTCATTGGAAAGAAGAAGGTTAAGGGGGGGATTTGATAGAGACATACAAGATGATCAGAGGGTCAGATAGGGTAGACAGTGGAAGTCTTTTTCCAAGGATGATGACATCAGCTTGTAGGAGGGACAGAACTACAAATTGAGGGGTGATAGATTTAAGACAGAGGTCAGAGCCAGGTTCTTTACTCAGAGAGTGGTAAAGGCGTGGAATGCCCTGCCTTCCAATGTAGTTAACTTAGCCACATTAGGGAGATATGAACAATCCCTGGATAAGCACATGGATGATGATGGGATGGTGTAGGGGGACGAGCTGAGAATAGTTCACAGGTCGGTGCAACATCGAGGGCTGAAGGGCCTGTTCTGTGCTGTATTGTTCTATGTTCTATTCTGGATAGGGTGAATAGGCAAGGTCTTTTACCCAGGGTAGGGGAGTCCAAAACTTGGCCTCATAGGTTTAAGGTGAGAGGGGAAAGATTGAAAAGGGACCTAAGGGACAATGTTTTCACACAGAGGATGATGCGTACATGGAACAAGCTGAAGAAGAAGTGGTGGAGGCTGGTACAATTACAATATTTAAAAGGCATCTGGATGGGTATATGAATAGGAAGGGTTTAGAGGGGTATGGACCAAATGTGAGCAAATGGGACCAGATTAATTTTGGATATCTGGTTAGCATGGACGAGTTGGACCGAAGGGTCTGTTTCTGTGCTGTACTCCTCCATGACTCTGTTCTCCTTTCTGAAACAGAGTAAAACTATGCAGACACTGTGGACCTTCCAGGAGGATAGCGAAACTAATGATGAAGGACAGTAGTGCAGGATATTGAATGAGTGGACTCAACTGAAGGTGACTGAGTGGCAAGCATTGAATTCTGAGCAGTCAGTCCCTTTTGTGGAACAGGCAATGTGAGAGGACATTGCCTGTACCCAGCTGAGAGCCCATGTCCCACTCTCACATGGCACATGCCAAGGAGAGTGGCTTTCAAGAGAAAGAGCACTCTGAGTTTACCATTGAGGGTGAGGTGGGCAATGACAATGCCGGTAACTGCAGATGGCATCTGAAGCTTCAGTGTCTTTAGTTGTTCCTCCTGCAACCAGTAACTGAACAATATCTCAACAGGAACGATCCAACTGGGAGCACCAGCCACCAGCCACCCAGGCGGAGAGCTGCTGTCACTCCCAGAAAGCCACCCAGGCGGAGAGCTGCTGTCACTCCCAGAAACATCCCTTGGGCACTGAGACAAATGGACGGCTGGTAAAGAGTGGAGCAGGCAGCTCAGCAGAGTCCCTGCTGGTCCTCGATGATGGAGCTCACCTGTCTGTTGTAGAGAAAGATGGGGGACAGTACACAGGATTAATTTCCTTGGCCAAAGGTGTGAGCCTTGCAGATGAAGGGTGTCAGGCCAAGGTTGCTCCAACAGGAGGTGAATTTGGGGAAAATAAAAATGAGCACAAAAGGCCTGTGCTGCCTGACAATAGATCTGACACAGCCTTGCACATGACAGAGGATAGTGAGGAACAGGAATGTCCCATCTGTATTGAACGATATGACTCTGGCACTCACAAGCAGGCCTTGCTGAACTGCAACCATAGCTTTTGTGACAGCTGTGTGAAAAGCATTATGGAGGAGGCAGCAGTGAGCAACACCAGCCAGATCTGCTGCCCCATCTGTCGCCAGAGAACCCCAATGCCTGAGTGGGAAATCCGTCAGCTTCAGGAAGAGGTGACGTGTTTAAATGGGGCAGTGGCTGGCAGACTGGTCATGCTGCCCACACCCGCAGCCCCACGGGGAAGGCCATGCTGGAGGCTGGAGCAGGCCTTCCGGCAGCGTTTGTTGACCACTCGGAGGTGTGGATACCTGCCATGCCTGAGATACCCATTGTGGGTGGTGAATGCATTAGCACAGTGTGACCAGACATCGCCATATTTTTACCTTTGCTCCATTCTCCTCCTGTACGGGCTGGAATTACTGTGTCTTTCTCTCATTTTCACTCCTGTGATTATCCTAATCTTGCTCTTCACATTACTGGACAAAGAGTGAGCTGATGGCAATATAGGTCACAGACCCAGCCTACAGCAATTAACCTATCGACACATGAATGGTGCAATAACAATCTATAAACATTGCAAATCAATGTTAGACCTGAGTAAGATATTGGAAATCCCAGGGGATGGAATAAAACATGAGAGGCAGGAGGAGCCCAGAGGGGTTAGGTTTAGAGGAGATGGAACCTGGATGTTGGGATGGGAATGCAAGGGAACCAGTGGATCAGGGAGGGAAGTGAACAGAAACTGTTTGGACTGGGATTTAGAGTGAGCAGGAGCTGGTTGGTTTGGGGATTGGAATGTGCAGGAGCTGGTTGGATTGGGGATTGAGGTGAACCGGAGCTGGTTGGATTGGGAATTGGAGTTAATGGGAGCTGGTTAGACTGGAGTGAATGGGAGCTGGTTGGATTGGGAATTGAGGTGAACCGGAGCTGGTTGGATTGGGAATTGGAGTTAATGGGAGCTGGTTAGATTGGGAATTGGAGTAAATGGGAGCTGGTTGGATTGGGAATTGGAGAAAATGGGAGCTGGATGGATTGGGGTTTGGAATGAATGGGAGCTGGTTGGATTGGGAATTGGAGTAAATGGAAGCTGGTAGAATTGAGGATTGTAGTAAACAAGATCTGATTAAATTGGGGTTTGGAGTGAACAGGATCTGGTTAGATTTGGGATTATAATGAGCAGGAGCCGGTTGGATTGGGGATTGAGGTGAACTGGAGCTGGTTGGATTGGGAATAGGAGGGAATGGGAGCTGGTTAGATTGGGGTTTGGAGTGAACGGGAGCTGGTTAGTTTGGGGTTTGGAGTAAATGGGAGCTGGTTGGTTTGGGGTTTGGAGAGAATGGGAGCTAGTTGGACTGGGGATTGGAAAGAATGGGAGCTAGTTAGATTGGGGATTGGAGTGAGTGGGAACTGTTTGGATTGGGGTATGGGGAAAATAGGAGCTGGTTGGTTTAAGGATTGGAGAATGGGAGCTAGTTGGATTCTGGATTGGAGTGAATGGGAGTGGTTGGATTGGGGATTGGAGAGAACGGGAGCCGGTTGGATTGGGATTAAGATGAACTGGAGCTGGTTGGTTTGGGGACTGGAGTGAACGGGAGCTAGTGGATTGGGGATTGGAGTGAATGGGGGCTGGTTAGATCGGGGAATGGTATGAATGGGAGCTGATTTGATTGGGGATTGGAATGAGCAGGAGCCGGTTGAATTGGGGATTGAGGTGAACCGAAGCTGGTTGGTTTGGGGACTGGAGTGAATGGGGCTGGTTGGAATGGGGATTTGAGAGAATGGGAGCTAGTTGGTTTGGAGATTGGAGAGAATAGGAGCTGAGTGGATTGTGGATTGGAGAGAATGGGAGCTGGTGGGATTGGGGATTGGTGAGAATGGAAGCTAGTTGGATTGGGGATTGGAGAGAATGTGAGCAGTTGGATTGGGGATTAGAGTGAACAGGAGCTAGTTGGATTGGGGTTTGGAGTGAATGGGAGCTGGTTGGATTTGGGATTGGAATGAGCAGAAGCCGGTTGGATTGGGAATTGAGGTGAACCGGAGCTGGTTGGATTGGGAATTAGAGTGAATGGGAGCTGTTTAGATTGGAGAGAATGGGAGCTGGTTGGATTGGGGATTGGAGAGAATGGGAGCTGGTTGGATTGGGGATTAGAGTGAATGGGAGCTGGTTGGATTGGGGATTAGAGTGAGTGGGAATTGTTTGGATTGGGGATTGGGGAGAACAGGGGCTGGTTGGTTTGGGGATTTGAGAATGGGAGCTAGTTGGATTAGGGATTGGAGTGAATTGGGAACTGTTTGGAATGAGGAATGGGGAGAATAGGAGCTGGTTGGTTCGGGGATTGGAGAACGGGAGCTAGTTGGATTTGCATTGGAGTGAATGGGAGCTGGTTGTATTGGGGATTGGAGTGAATGGGAGCTGTTTGGATTGGGTTTGGAGTGAATGGGAGCAGTTTGGATTGTGGAATGGTGAGAACAGGAGCTGGTTGGATTGGGGATTGGAGTGAACAGGAGCTAGTGGATTGGGGGCATGGGGTGAACAGGATTTGGTTGGATTGGGGACTGGAGTGAACGGGAGCTAGTTGGATTAGGGGCATGGGGTGAACAGGAGTTGGTTCAATTGGGGACACGGGGTGAAAAGGAGTTGGGGATTAGAATGTGCAGGAGCTGGTTGGATTGGGGATTGGGTGAGGAGGAGCTTGTTGGAATGGGGAGAACAGCAGCTGGTTGGATTAGAATAAACAGGAGTTGGTTGGCATGGGGACTGGAATGTGCAGGAGCTGGTTGGATTGAGGAATGGAATGAGTAGGAGATGGTTGGATTGGGAATTGGGTGAGCAGGAGATGTTTGGATGGTGGAGAACAGGAGCTGGTTGGTTTGGGATTGGTGTGAACAGAAGCTGATTGTATAAATAAACCTTTTAAAAGCAACACATTTTTAAGATCTTTATTTTATTGCTTCCTAAATTAAATGTAACAGTTAATCAGAGCATCAATCTGTATGAATAATCGAGTGATGGATTAGTGATGGGAATTGGAGCAGATTCAGCTAAAGGTAATTATTATTTCGAAGTTTCACTTCTTTCATGTGTAAATCATGTGTAAACTATCCTGGTCATTCTAACAGGATAGAAAGACTCAACAAACGATCAAGGTATTTTTCAATGTATAATTTCAGTTATATCACACCGTAAACTTTTGCAATAAATTCTGCGTCTTACAATTGTGTCCTCCACAACTACCTGATGGAGTGACACTCCGAAAGCTAGTGCTTCCAATAAAACCTGTTGGACTATAACCTGGTGTTGTGTGATTTTTAACTTTGTACACCCCAGTCCAACACCAGCATCTCCAAATCATGTGCTGAACAGGTTCACTGTTGAGTTGATATAGTTACTAACTCTGTGTAGAAACTGTCAGCATTCTAAATTAGACTGTTTGGAATCAGTCATTTTAAGGAGACAGTACTGTGCTACTTTGTAGGGAACTGGCTACCTGCATGTGTGAGTTGGAAAGGCTTAGTGTTCTGGTGTATGGATAGAGTGGAAGGCAGGAATGCCAAACCAAACTTCATTTCAAGGCCTGAAACAGCACTTAGAGTCAGAGAGTCATCGAGATACACAGCAAGGAAACAGACCCTTCGGTCCAACTCGTCCATGCCAACAGGATATTCCAACTTAATCCAGTCCCGTTTGCCAGCACTTGGCTCATATTCCTCTAAACCCTTCCTATTCATATACCCATCTAGATGCCTTTTAAATTTTGCCATTATACCAGCCTCCACCACTTCCTCTGGCAGCTCATTCCATACATGTACCACACTGTGTGAAAAAGTTGCCCCTCTGGTCCCTTTATATCTTTCCCCTCTCACCCTAAACCTATGTCCTCTAGATCTGGACTCTCCCACCCCAGGGAAAAGACTTTGTCTACTTATCCTATCCATGTCCCTCATGATTTATAAACCTCTATGAGGTCACCCCTCAGCCTCTGACGCTCCAGGGAAAACAGCCCCAGCCTGTTCAGCCTCTCCCTGTAGCTCAAATCCTCCAACCCTGGCAACATCTTTATAAATCTTTTCTGAACCCTTTCAAGTTTCACAACATCCTTCCGGTAAGAAGGAAACCAGAATTGCCTGCAATATTCCACAAGTGGCCTAACCAATGTCCTGTACAGCCGCAACATGACTTCCCAACTCCTGTACTCAGTACTCTGACCAATAAAGGAAAGCATACCAAACACCTTCTTCACTATCCTATCTACCTGCGACTCCACTTTCAAGGAGCTATGAACCTGCACTCCAAGGTCTCTTTGTTCAGCATGACCTTACCATTAAGTGTATAAGTCCTGCTAAGATTTGCTTTCCCAAAATGCAGCACCTCGCAGTTATCTGAATTAAACTCCATCTGCCACTTCGCAGCTCACTGGCCCATCTGATGAAGATCCCGTTGTACTCTGAGGTAACCTTCTCTGCTGTCCACTACATCTCAATTTTGGTGTCATTTATCAGGAGTGAGTATGTATTAATTGGTTGAAACCTACTCTATTTTCAAGTTTTAAGAGCATACACATTGGTGTAGAGTTAATACAATGCATAAAAAGCGCCATAACTAAGTGAATAAATATAAGTAAATAATTAATTTACAACTCATTAAAAATGGCAGTGTAGGTGGTATGTCAAAGCTGCAGTATGTGAGAGCTCATGCGTACCAATATGATCCAGGGGAAAAATATTTGTGCTGAGTGTTTGGTTCAGAGTTCATGAGCTGGAGTCTGAACCACAGACACTGGATTGCATCAGGGAGGGTGAAAACTACCTGGATTCTTTATACCAGGAGCCAGTCACACCTCTTAGGGTACTGTATTCTGATGTGGTCAGTGTGTCAGGGACAAGAGGATGTGACTGCAACTGAGGAATGTTTGGGACCCAGATGACAGGAGTGCAGAAGTATCAGCCCTCCTGAAAACAGGTTTGGATGGAAGTGGGGTCTGAGGCTAAATCAGCATCCTGACATGATACAAGAAGACATTGGGGGGAGCCAAAAGAAACATAGTAGGGTATTAATGGATAGTCAGGGGGATCGACACAGTTCTCTGCAGCAAACAGCATGAGCCCACGTGACTGTGTGGTCTGCCTGGTGTCAGGGTTCAGGTTATCTGCCCTGGGCTGGAGACAAACTTGCAGTGGGAGAAGGAATATCCAGAGGCGTGGTCTATGTAGGCACCAATCACATAGGTAGAGCTAGGAAAGAGACCCTGCATAGCCAGTACGAGGAGCTAGGCACCAAATTAAGATGCAGAACTTCAAAGGTAATAGTCTCAGGATTATTACCTGAGCCATGTGCAAGTTGCCCTCGGGTAAACAATGCTAGAGAGATGAACGTGCAGCCGAAAGGCTGGTGTGGGAGGAATGGAATCCAGTTCATGGGGCACTGGCATCAATATTGGGGAAAGTGGGATGTGTACTGTTGGGACGATCTACACCTGAACCATACTCGGGCTGGTGTTCCTGTGAACCGTATAACTAGGGACATAGAGCAGGTTTTAAACTAAATAGTGGAGCCCGAAAGCCCAAATTTGGGAAGTTGTGGTGAATTAAAGAATGGGAGTAATGCAAGAGAGGATGGAATTAATGTGAGAAATGATATAACAATGACAGGAAGAGACACAGATCTAAGAGCAAATCAACAGATAGAGATGACACGAGTAATAAAAGGGCAAAACCTGAGGCACTGTATTTGAATGCACATAACATTCAAAACAAAGCAGATGAATTAAAAGTACAAATTGAGATACATAGTATGATCCCATGGTCATTAGTGAGACATGGCTGCAGCTTGACCTACACTGGGACCTGAATATTGAAGGGTACGTGACATTTTGGAAGGACAGGAAGCTAGGAAAGGGTGAAGGCGTGACTCTGTTAATTAAAGATCATATTAGTATAATAGAGAGGGATGACCTAAATTCAGAAAACCAGGATATAGAAACAGTCTGGGTAGAGATAGGGAACGATAAAGGCAATAGATCACTTATGGGAGTTGTGCACAGGCGTCTTAACAGTAACTACAAGATATCAAGGAAACACTAACGAGAGCTTGTCAAAAGGGAAGAGTAATTTTGATGGGGCATTTTAACATACATATAGATTGGAAAAGTCAGAGGTAAAAAAAGGAGTCTAGGTGAGGAAGTTATTGAATGTTTCTGGGATATTTGCTTAAACCAACATGTTCTAGCAGCAACCATAGAACAGGCGACAGTAGACCTGGTTTTGATTAATGAAGTAGGATTACTTATTGATCTCATCTGAAATCAGTCTGAGTAGCAACCATCATAGTATATTCTAGCTTGTACATAGGTAAAGGGAGAGACGTGTGGTTCCAAGACGATTATTTTGAATTTAAATAAAGGCCATGAGGGTAGGAAAGCAGAGTTAGTGAAAGTGAACTAGCAACTTAGGTTAACGGATAGGTCAATATAGATGGTGTGGCAAACATTTGGGATATTCCAGAAAGCACAGAGTAGATACATTCCAACAAATAAGAGAAAACATTCTAAGGGACAATCCTCTATCCATAGTTAACTAGAAATATCAAAGATAGTATCAAACTCTTTTCTTTGAGTTTGATACTATCTTTGATATTTTTAGTTAAAATCAAAGAAAAGACATATAATTCTGCAAAGATTAGTGGCAGGTCAGAAGATGAACAGAATGTCAAAAATAAACCCCAAATAATTAGTAAAAGATTAATAAGGAGAGAAAAAAAAATACAGAATGAGAGAAAGTTAGCCAAAAATATAAAAGCAGATAGGAAAATTTCTTCAGCTATTTCAAAAGAAAAGATTTAGTGAAGCAAGTATTGGTCCTGTAGAAATCTGGGGAATTAATAACGGAAGACAAACAGAAAGCAGACAGTTTTACATGCTTTGTGTTGGTCTTCACTAGAGAGGATGCAAGTAACAGCCTGGAAACAGCTGTAAATCAAGAATTGGAAGGGAGAGAGGAAATTAAGAAAATTACAATTACCAGAGAAGTAGGACTGTGTAAATTGTTGGAAGTGTGAGTTGATAAGTTCCAGGTTCTAGTGGATTTCATGCTTGAGTCCTAAAAGAAACAGGCAGGGAAATAGTTGATACGGTGGCTTTAATTTTCAAGAACTCATTAAATTCAGGCAAGGTCCCTTCAGGTTGAAAAATAGCTCATGTGACTCCTTTATTAACAAGGGAGGGAGGCAGAAAGCAGAAAACTACATGCCAGTAAACATCTGCCATAGAGAAAATATTAGAAGCTATATTAAAAATATCACAATAGGAACTTGGAAAAGTTCAAGGTGATCTGGCAGAGCCAACATGGTTTTGTGTAAGGCAAATCATGTTTGAATAATTTATTGAATTTCTTTGAAGAAGTACCCTATGCTGTGGATAAAGGGGAACTAGGAGTGTATGGTACTTAGATTTCAAGAAGGCATTTGATAAAGTGCCATATCAAAGGTTACTGTAGAGAATAAAAGTTCACAGTGTTGGCAGTAATGTATTGGCATTGATTGAATACAGGCTGGGTAATGGAAAACAGAGAGCAGGAATAAGTGGGTCTTTCTCAGGCTGGCAGGATATCACAAGTGGTGTGCCACAAGGGTCAGTGTTGGCACCTCAATGTTTTACAATTTATACAAATGATTTGGATGAAGGGATTGAAGATATGAAGCTAAATTTATTAATGACTCAAAAATAGGTGGGAAAGTGAGTTGTGAAGAGGGCAAAAGGAGCCTAACAAAGGATTCAGAGTGGATAAGGGAGTGAGTAAAGATCTGGCAAAAATGAGTATAATGTGGAAAAGTGTGAAAATTGCAATTTGAGCAGAAAGAATTAAAAAGAAGCATATGGTCTAAATGGGGGAGAGGCTGCAGAGTTCTGAAATGCAGAGAGATCTGGGTGTCCAAATGCATGAATCAAGGAAGGTTGGTAAGAGGGTACAACAATTAAACAGAATGTTATAGTTTACTGTGAGGGGAATTAAATGCAAGAATAAGAGTATGCTTCAATTATACCTGGGCATTGGTGAGACTGCACCTGGAGTACAGTGTACAGTGCTGCTCACTGTACTTAGGGAAGAATGTTAATGCAATTCAGTGAACATACAGCGCTGAAAAGATCTTTCGGCCCATTGAGTCTGCATCAACAATAACTATCACTAAAGGTGCACTAATCCCAATCTCCTGTACTTGTCCCAATTCTTTGAATATTACAATATTTCAAGAACTCATGCAAATATATTTTAAAGGTTGTAAAGTTTAAATACACTTCCCAGGCAGTGTATTCTAGATTCCCACCACTCACTGAGTGAAAACATTTTTCTCAAATCCCTGCCCCTTACCCTAAAACTATGTCCCCTCCAAGAGGAATAGCTGCTCCCTACTCATCCTTTCCAAACACCTCAATGTATAAATCTCAATCATGTCTCCCTACAGTCTTCTCTGCTCTAAAGCAAACAATCCAAGTTTATCTAGTCTCTCCTTATAGTTCAATTTCTCAATTCCAGGCAACATCCTGGTGAACCTCCTCTGTACCCCCTCTACTGCTGCCTTATCTTTCCTGTAGTGAGGTGACCAGAACTGCACACAGTACCCCAGCTGTGACCTAACCAATGCTCTGTACAACTCCAACATTACCTCCATGCTCTTATATTCAGTGCCACGATTGATGAAAGCAAGTGCTCCATACTCTGCCTGAACAATCCTATTTCCATGCTCTGTTGACTTCAGGGATCCAGGATCCTTCTGTTTCTCTAAATTACTGGGCGTTCTGCCATTCATTAATACTCTGTCATCTCGTTTCTTCTTCCAAAGTGTAAAATCCATCCGTCCCTGCTCTGCCATCTGACCAACCCATCGATATCTGCCTGTGACCTACAAGAAGCTTCTTCACTATTGACCACTCTGTCGATCTTGGTGTCGTCTGCAAACTTGCTTAACATACCCTCCACATTGTCATCTATACTCTTTACATACTTAATAGACAATAAGGGACAATATCCCTGTGGGATATCACTGGACATAAGCCTCCAGTCACTCGAATAGCCTTCTACCACTATTCTGTGTGTCCTATTACTAAGCCAGTTTCCGATCCATCTCTCCAAATTTCCTTAAATTCCGTATGCTTTTACCTTCTCAATCAGTCTCCCATGTGGGACCTTGTCAAAAGCCTTGCTAAAAGCCATATTAACTATATTGACTGGACTTCTCTCATCCACACACTTGATCATACTTTCAAAAGATTCTAACAAGTTTGTTAGGCATGACCTCCCTCTGACAATACCTATGCTTTTCCAAGTGGTTATTAATTCTCTCCTTCTGAATTTTCTTCAATAGTTTCCCACCACTGTTGTGAGACTCACTGGTCTGTAATTTTTTGGTTCATCTCTACAAACCTTCTTGAAACCATATTAGCCACCCTCCAGTCCTTGGGCACAACCCCTTGAGCCCATCCAATTTCCTGCCTTGCATCCCACAGCAGCCTGAGATGCAATTCATCCAGACCAGGGGATTTGTTTGTTGTTAAGCCGGTCAGAGCCTCCGATACCTCCCCACTTCCTACATTAAACTGTGTAGGTTCCTCACAGTCCCTTTTCCTGAATTCCGTACCAATGTTCTCCTTTTCCAGAGTGAAGATCAAAGCAAAGTATTCATTCAACATTCTTCCAATGTCCTGCAGCTTCACAGAAAGGTTTCTCTCTTGATCTCTAATGGGCCCTATTCTTTCCCCAGTTAACCTCTTCTCTTTAATGTATTTATAAAGTATCTTAAGATTCTCCCTAATTATGTTTGCAAGTCCTTAATCATGCCTCCTTTCTGCTCTTCTAATTGCTTTCTTAAGTTCCCTCTTACACGTCCTATACTCCTCTTAGGGCTACAACTAAATTGCTCCCTTTGGACTATCTCTTTTTCATCATCTAGTCCAATATCGTCCGAGACATCCATGATCTTCTGAACTTATTGCTGTTGCATTTCCTCCTGAAATGTACATGTTGGACCTGCACTCTCCCCAGGTTTGTTTTGAATGCACCCCCTCCGCACTGTTCCACTGTTGATTTGCCCTCGAGGAGATGTTCCCAGTCAACTTTGGCCAGGTCCTGTTTTGATTTTAATAAAATCTGCCTTCCCCCAATCCAAAGTCGTCTTTCCTTGACTAATATCTGGACAGGCTGGGCCAGTATATGCAGTCTAGAAGAGTCAGAGATTAATTGAAACATATATGATCTTGGGGGTACATGACTAGGTAGATGTTGAAAGCATGCTTCCTCTTGTGGGAGAATCTAGAACTAGGAGTCAGAGTTTAAAAATAAGGGCCATCCATTTAAAACAGAGAAGAGGAAACTTTGTTTTCCTCTGAAGGTTGAGAGTCTTTGGAATTCCCTTCCATAAAGGCAGTTGATGCAGGATCATTAAATATTTTTAAGGAAGATGTAGATAGAATCGTGATTACCAAAGGGATGAAAGATCACTGAGAGATATGCAGAAATGCAGAGATGATGTTAAAATCAGGTCAGCCATAACCTTACTGAATGGCACAGCTGGTCCAAACAGTGATCATGTACAGGGAGAAAGTGAGGTCTGCAGATGCTGGAGATCAGAGCTTAAAAATGTGTTGCTGGAAAAGCGCAGCAGGTCAGGCAACATCAAAGAAACAGGAGAATCAATGTTTCAGGCATAAGCCCTTCTTCAGATTCCTGAAGAAGGGCTTATGCCCGAAACGTCGATTCTCCTGTTCCTTTGATGCTGCCTGACCTGCTGCGCTTTTCCAGCAACACATTTTTAAGCAGTGATCATGTACAGTTACACAGTGAAGAGCCTGATGAATAAACTGCAATCCTGTGCACTTATGCAGTGAATAATCCATCAGCAATGAGTAACTCTGATATTGCTAGTCAACTCCAGTGAATGTTAGCAAGTTTTGAGAATATTTGTAGCACAGGTTGAGTTCTGCATGTACGTTTGCTCCCTGAGCTGGAAGGTTCATTTTCAGACATTTCGTCACCATACCAGATAACATCATCAGTGAGCCTCCGGTGAAACACTGGTGTTAGCGACCCACTTTCCATTTGTGTTTAGGTTTTCTTGTGTTGGTGCCGTCATTCCTGTGGTGATGCTATTTCCCGTGGTGTTGTCATTTCCTGTTCTTTTTCTCAGAGGGTGGTGAATGGGGTCCAAGTCAATGTGCTTTTTAATAGAGTTCCAGTTGGAATGCCATACTTCTAGGAATTCTCTGCTTGGTTTGTCCTAGGATGGATGTGTTGTCCCAGTTGAAGTGGTGTTCTTCCCCGTCTGTATGTAAGGATGCTAGTGAGAGTGGATCATGTCTTTTCGTGGCTAGTTGATGCTCATGATCATTAGGATACATGAACACCAACTCGCCACAAAAAGACATGACCCTCTCTCACGAGTATCCTTACATACAGATGAGGAAGGACACCACTTCGACTGGGACAACACGTCTATCCTAGGACAAACCAAACAGAGACACGCATGAGAATTTGACTGCATGACATAATCAACCCAAGGAAACCTAAACACAAAAATAGAAAGTGGGTCACTAATGCCAGTGCTTCACTGGAGGCTCACTGATGATGCCACCTAGTATGGTGGCGAAACACCTGAAAATAAACCTTCAGCTCAGTGAGCAAACCTACATCTAGATCCAGTGAATGTTTCTGGATTATCCTGTATAAAACCAGATACCTGCAAACAGGTGATGATGGTGATGTTGATGGTAGTGGTGGGGTGGTGGAATGTTGGCTTTGACTGCTCTGTATAGAACTGATGCCTTACATGGGCTGTTACTATAAATTACACTCAATTACATTGAGAGACCCTTGCCCAGCTGAATGGATTATGACATGTCAAGTGACAATGTTGGTGGCCCTTACAGAAAACAATGGAATTAAGTATTGCAGGAAGGCAATCCGATTTGAAGTAAATCAAGATATAGCTTTCCCATCTTGTTCCAGCCACGTGAACTGCTTCAGAATGAGCTCTCTGTCTGCCCTGTATGGGTGGATAGTGGCTTTCAGACTGAGGGGCTCCTTTTTGAGGCTGGGAGATGACAGACCTGCCTCTTAAGGCTGTCTGGGCTATAGACCAGTGATAAGGAGATGTTTGCAGCATGGTGAGGGAGAAGAACTACATGAATTTGGAGAAAATAAGCTAGAAAAGTTTGGAATGTGCATTTCCAAGGGTTTACGAGTGACAAAGTTATTTTTTAAACCATAACACTGTGCTCAAAGAACACTGCGGAAATGTTTTGGGCAAGATACTAGCCAAGACCATCTTGGATTCTGTCTACACGAGCAGGGGAAATATAGCCACCCGAAAAGTCCAGCTGCTTTATTATCATTCCTAATGAAGGGTTTATGCCGGAAACATCGACTATCCTGCTCCTCGGTTGCTGCCTGAATTGCTGTGCTTTTCAAGTGTCACATCTTTCGATTCTGATATCCCAGCATCTGCAGTCCTCACTTTCTCCTAGCTACTTTACTGTCAGAATACTCTGTCCCTCAGTACAAAGGCTCCGTCGTTCAGTGTGATTTTTGTTAATCAACAGACAAACCATTATTCTCCAAAAATCATGCTCCCGTGGAAAAGAGAATTCAGACATAAAGACCAGAGAAGGGGGAGTCGGGTATTGGAGGGACACATGATATATACGCTCTGTAGAGATAGTGGTTGCTGTGATTATAAAGAGTTTAGCCAGGTGGGTCTCACAGAACATGAGACCCCTGAATGACGCTGTTATCCTGGTCTAATCAAGGAGCCCTGGCTGACAGATATAAACAGGAATGTCAGAGGTTCTGCTCACTCTGAGAGCTGGCTCTGAGGGGGCTGGTTCAGTGTGGAGAGAAGGGAAGGACTCTCCTCTCTCAAGGGAAGAGGAGACTGATTTTTTGTGGTCGTTGGTTTCTTTGGAGTCAGGAGGAGTTTTATTTTGAAGTTCTTTTGGTTCTTTATATTGTTTACTGAGATTGTTTGTAAAAAGAAAATAAACAGGAATGCCAGACGTTTGGTTCACTCTGAGAGCTGGCTCTGAGGGATCTAGATCAGGGTAAAGGACTCTCCATGTGTAAATAAAGAGTAACTTGGTAATGGGATTCTGGCCTCTGTTACTCCATAACGTACTGATAATGTCACTGGATAGTAATCCAGAACCACAGGCTAGTGTTCTGGTGACATGGGCTTCAATCCCACATTGACAGGTGATAAAATTTGAATTCCATAAAAAAAATCTGGAATAAAAAAAGCTAGCCTAATGGTGACCAGTATACACTGCTGACTGCTGTTAAAACCCATCTGGTTCTTTAGGGGAAGGAAATCTGCCGTCTTTATCTGGTCTAGCCTCCATGTGACTCCAGACCCAAAACAATACGGTTTGTTCACTCTCTCGGTGGAGCAGGTAAGGGCTGTCTGGCGGTGTTTTTTTTTGAAGTCACGCTATAGTCCAGTTAGTTTTTTTTAACGGTTAAAATTTAAAGTTTTTTTTTCTAAACGCCTAGCGGACCCGGAAGCTGGTGTTGCGCTAGCTTACCTGGGAAGATTTTTTTTCTCTATAAAAGTGCGCAGGCGAGGAACCCGAGGCACTACAGGGGTAGAGCCTCCCACCCGCCCTCCTCCGCTAACCTAATAATAAGACCCGTTGTGGTAAGCAGTTAAGTGCTGCATTTTGCTTGTTTGTTTATTTAGATCTAGTTTTCTTTTTAAAGTTTACCTTTTAGAGGGATGGCAGCGAAGGCAGTGCAATGTTCCTCTTGCAAGATGTTTGAGGTGAGGGAAGCCATTAGCGTCCCTGCTGAATACACTTGCAAGAAGTGCACCCATCTCCAGCTCCTCCAAGACGGTGTTAGGGAACTGGAGCTGGAGTTGGATGAACTGTGGATCATTCGGGAGGCAGAGGGGGTCATAGATCAGAGCTTTAGGGAAGTAGTTACTCCGAAAGTTTTAGAGAGATGGGTGACAGTGAAGGGGACTGGGAGGAAGCAGCCAGTGCAGGGACCCCCTGCGATCGTTCGTGAGGGTGAATTAGAGGTTTGGATTAGGAATTGGCTGGCTGGAAGGAGACAGAGGGTAGTAGTTGATGGTATAGGTTCATCTTGGAGTGCAGTTACTAGTGGTGTTCCACAAGGATCTGTTTTGGGAACATTGCTGTTTGTCATTTTTATAAATGACCTGGAGGAGGGGCTTGAAGGCTGGGTGAGCAAATTTGCGGATGATACGAAAGTCGGTGGAGTTGTGGACAGCGAAGAAGGATGTAGCAGGTTACAGCGGGATATAGATAAGTTGCAGAGCTGGGTAGAAAGGTGGCAAATGGAGTTCAATGTAGCTAAGTGTGAAGTCATTCACTTTGGTAGGAGTAACAAGAAGAAGGATTACTGGGCTAATGGTCGGCTACTTGGTAGTGTGGATGAGCAGAGGGATCTTGGTGTCCATGTACACAGATCTCTGAAAGTGGCCACCCAGGTAAATAGTGCTGTGAAGAAGGCATATGGTGTACTGCGCTTTCTTGGTAGAGGAATTGAGTTCCGGAGTCCTGAGGTCATGTTGCAGTTGTATAAGACTCTGGTGCGGCCTCATCTGGAGTATTGTGTGCAGTTTTGGTCGCCATACTATAGGAAGGACGTGGAGGCATTGGAACGGGTGCAGAGGAGGTTTCAGCTGAAAATGTGTTGTTGGTTAAAGCACAGCAGGTTAGCAGCATCCAAGGAATCGGAAATTCAACGTTTCGGGCATAAGCCCTTCATCAGGAATTGCCTGATGAAGGGCTTATGCCCGAAACGTCGAATTTCCTATTCCTCGGATGCTGCCTAACCTGCTGTGCTTTAACCAGCAACACATTTTCAGCTGTGATCTCCAGCATCTGCAGACCTCATTTTTTACCTGCAGAGGAGGTTTACCAGGATGTTGCCTGGCATGGTAGGACGATCGTATGAGGAAAGGCTGAGGCACTTGGGGCTGTTCTCATTGGAGAAAAGAAGGTTTAGGGGAGATTTGATAGAGGTGTACAAGATGATTAGGGGTTTAGATAGGGTTGACAGTGAGAACCTTTTTCCGCTAATGGAGTCAGCTGTTACTAGGGGACACAGCTTTAAATTAAGGGGTGGTAGGTATAGGACAGATGTTAGGGGTAGATTCTTTACTCAGCGGGTTGTGAGTTCATGGAATGCCCTGCCAGTAGCAGTGGTGGACTCTCCCTCTTTATGGTCATTAAGCGGGCATTGGATAAGCATATGGAGGTTATTGGGCTAGTGTAGGTTAGGTAGGCTTCGGGCAGCGCAACATCGAGGGTCGAAGGGCCTGTACTGCGCTGTATTTTTCTATGTTCTATGACTTTTGACTGCTCACTGGGCAATTAGAAATTGACAATAAATGCCTTCATCTTGTGAACAAGTTTTTAAAAATTCAGCCTCAGGTCACTTCACCAGCCACTTCTTGGGACAATCTATTTAATAGGGCGGCACAGTGGTTAGCACTGCTGCCTCACAGTGCCAGAGACCCGGGTTCAGTTCCAGCCTCAGGCGACTGACTGTGTGGAGTTTGCACATTCTCCCCGTGTCTGTGTGGGTTTCCACCGGGTGCTCCGGTTTCCTCCCACAGTCCAAAGATGTGCAGGTCAGGTGAATTGGCCATACTAAATTGCTTGTAGTGTTAGGTGAAGGGGTAAATGTAGGGGAATGGGTCGGGGTGGGTTGCGCTTCGGCGGGTCGGTGTGGACTTGTTGGGCCGAAGGGCCTGTTTCCATGCTGCAAGTAATCTAATCTAAAAAAATCTAATACTCCATCTTTCAAAGGATTAAAACTGGTTGGAGTCTGGTTGTGCAACTTTCTGAGTTTGATCCCCGGACTGTACCGTTCCTGACCTCATTCAGACAATGACTGACTCTCAATGCTCTTTGCTGAGGGAGACAGGAACTGTCAGTCAAGGGTAATGCTCCAGGTTATTACCTTGTCTGTAAGCATGTGCGAGTGGCTGCTGGATGAGGATGGGCTGGAATTTGACATGACTCCCAGGACTGCTGAGCACTGCATTTCACCTGGGTCGCACCCATACTGCACTTGGTGACCTGAGAGTCAGGGTTCCTGTTTGGGTTGGGCAGAGATGGGCTTGGGGTGTAGGGCCAATGGCTACTGTTGGACTGTTTATCACAGGCACTGACAACCTGGTGAAGACTGTTCTGTACATCATTCTGGTGTGTGAATGCAGTTCCTCATCTGTCTACAGCACTTGCAATGCAACGTAGAACATAGAACAGTAGAGCACAGAACAGGCCCTTCAGCCCACGATGTTGTGCCGACCACTGATCCTCATGTATGCCCCCTCAAATTTCTGTGACCATATGCATGTCCAGCAGTCTCTTAAATATCCCCAATGACCTTGCTTCCACAACTGCTGCTGGCAACGCATTCCATGCTCTCACAACTCTTTGTGTTAAGAACCCATCTCTGACATCCCCTTTATACTTTCCACCAAACAGCTTAAAACGATGACCCCTCATGTTAGTCATTTCTGCCCTGGGAAATAGTCTCTGACTATCGACTCTATCTATGCCTCTCATTATCTTGTACACCTCAATTAGGTCCCCTCTCCTTCTCCTTTTCTCCAATGAAAAAAGTCTGAGCTCAGTCAACCTCTCTTTATAAGATAAGCCCTTCAGTCCAGGCAGCATCCTGGTAAACCTCCTCTGAACCCTCTCCAAAGCATCCACATCTTTCCTATAATAGGGCGACCAGAACTGGACGCAGTATTCCAAGTGCGGTCTTACCAAAGTTTTATACAGCTGCAACAAGATCTCACGACTCTTAAACTCAATCTCCGTGTTAATGAAAGCCAAAACACCATATGCTTTCTCAACAACCCTGCCCACTTGGGTGGCCATTTTAAGGGATCTATGCACTTGCACACCAGGATCCCTTTGTTCCTCCACACTGCCAAGAATCCTATCCTTAATCCTGTACTCAGCTTTCAAATTCAACCTTCCAAAATGCATCACCTCGCATTTATCCAGGTTGAACTCCTCTCAGCCTATCTCTGCATCCTGTCAATGTCCCGCTGCAGCCTACAACAGCCCTCTATACTGTCAACGACACCTCCAACCTTTGTGTCGTCTGCAAACTGCTGACCCATCCTTCAATCCCCTCATCCAAGTCATTAATAAAAATTACAAGGACAGAGCCCTGTGGAACACCACTCACCACTGACTTCCAGGCAGAATATTTTCCTTCTACTACCACTCGATGTCTTATGTTGGCCAGCCAATTCTGTATCCAGACAGCTAAGTTCCCCTGTATCCCATTCCTCCTGACCTTCTGAATGAGCCTGCCATGGGGAACCTTATCAAATGCCTTGCTGAAGTGGAGCTGGAATGGGTCAAGGGTCTCACACAGGAACAAAACAATGTCTACTTATAGTTTCCCTGTCAACCTGAAGCCAATCATGAATTGAGGGTTGGTTTGAAGAAATGGTTTTGGACTGAATCCCATGAATGAGCCAGACAAGTCAAAGCTGAGATAGCTCCATCTTCAAGAGTCCATTGTCATCCACTCACTCTGAGGCCTCTGTACTCCTGCTCGGGACAAGTGAGCATGGCCAGTGCTACCGTATCATCATCGATCATGGAGAAAGAAAGTCCAATTGTCATCATTGTCAGGTCTTGTCACACAATGGCATCACATCCTGTCCACTGTCACCCAATTGTATTCAAACTTGCCTGTTATTATTTTGCAGGATCTCTGGCTAGACCAGCAATTGTTGCTCATTGCCCCTTGAGAAGGTAGATTACTATCTATGCTATTTAACTCTGTGATCTGCATGTATTGCTCACAAGACAAAGCTTTTCACTGTGCCTTGGTACACGTGACAATAAATTCAAGTCAATTCAACGGTGAGCTACCTTCTCCAAACACGATAGCCCACATGGTGCAGGGGCAGCCACAGTGCTGTAGAGGGGAAGCTCCAGGATTTTGACCCAGTGACATTGAAAGAATTGCAACATACTTCCAAATCAAAATGGTGTGGAGGCAGGAGGGAAAGTTGGGGGGAGGTGTGGTGTTCTTTTATGTGGAAGACTAAATCAATGACCACTGCAATTCGCTGTGAGTTTTAGAAGATTATGACAGTTTTGGTTTGAAAGATTAAATTTCACTGAGGGGTCAGGCACAAGCAGTGAGTGTTGGTTCGAGTGATGTGTGTGAGCAAAGGCTCAGGCTCTTCACTTCAGTCGGGTTTGTTTTGAAGGTTTACTGTAAACATTCTCACCTTATGTTTATCAATGACTGACTGGGAGTTAACCAGCAGAACTTTGACCCTGATCATTGCTCAGGTGTATCACAGAGTAGGGGCCCGAGTTCCCAATGTGGAGGCATTTTTTATTTCATTCACCGGATGTGGACATTACTGGTTCATGCAGCCTTGATTTCCATCCCTAATTACTCAGAGGGCAGTGAGAAGTCAACCACACTGCTGTGGGTCTGGAGTCACTTGTATACAGGGTAGTTAAGAAGTCGGTTAGCACACTTGCCTTTATTGCTCAAACCTTTGAGTATAGGAGTTGGGGCATCATGTAGAGGTTGCACAGCATATTGGTGAGGTCTCCGCTGGAGTACTGTGTCCCGTTCTGGTCACTTTGTTATAGGAAGGATATTATTAAACTGGAGACGGTTCAGAAAATATTTACCAGGAATGAAAGATTTGAGTTATAAAGAGAGGCTGGACTGGCTGGGATTTTTTTCACAGGAATGTAGGAAGTTGAGGGTGACCTTGTTAACATTTGTAAAATCATGAGGGGTATAGATAAGGTGAACAGCAGATGTCTTTTCCCTAGAGTGGGACATTTCAAGACTGGGGGTGTATTTTTTAAGGTGAGAGGAGAAAGGTTTAAAAAACTTGGGGGAACTCTTTACAAAGAGAATTATTCGTGTGTGGAAATGACTTCCAGAGGAAGTGGTGGATGCAGGTACAGTTACAACACTCAAACGTATTTGGATAGGCACATGAATAGAAAAGGTTTGGCGGGGTATGGGCCAAGTGAAGGCAGGTGGGACTAGTTTTGTCTGGGATTATGGTTGGCATGGATTGGTTTGACTGATGTACAACTCTATGACTTGTACGCCAGACTAAGTAAGGATGGCAGATTTCCTTGATGGGGCCCTGCAAAAAAAAATGCAATGGTACTAGCCCCACCCACCTCTTCCTGTCCAACCTCTCAGACATTGAGTTTAGTATCCCTTGTAAAAGAGTTTGGTTCTTACCTCAAGAGCTCACACAGCCTTCTGATTAGGGATGGTCTGTGGACAGTTGGACTCAGAATGTCATGGCATAGCTCGGACTGACTCTCCTGTTCTTGAACCAGACTGCTCTGTGTCCCAGCTGTGCTAATGCCTAGCCAACCACAAGTATGGCATAGGTCACTGTCCCATCTTGCCCAAGAGGGTCATAGAGGGTGAGGCTGCCACAAGCTGGACCTGCAGGAACTTCAGGATAAATTAACCTCAGGATGGTCAAATCCTGACAGTGAAGGTTGGTCTAGGGAGATAGGGAGATCCTGGCACCGACAGATAGACTTTGTACCCGCCAGCATCTGCCACATTATTGGGCACACTGCATATGGGGAAAAAAACGCAGAAAGAAGTCAGCTCCACCAGTTTCTCGAGGTAGCCCTCACAGAACACGTGTAGCCACTCGGGGAGAATGTGAGGATGTCTCTCAGTCTCAGCCCTCACAGAACATGTGTAGCCACTTAGAGAGAATGTGAGGACGTCTCTCAGTCTCAGCCCTCACAGAACACGTGTAGCCACTCGGGGAGAATGTGAGGACGTCTCTCAGTCTCTAGGCAAGTCCTCCAGACATACCATGCAGCGAATGCTCTCAGTGGACTGCATCTGGTGCTAATTTCTTAATTCTCTCACTCCATCATTTTAAACACACAGAAAACTCAATTCTTCAGTTTCAAGAAAGAGGTCAGTTCATCTCCCCAACTCCATGCATCACTTCCAGTACTGCAACACCTTTAAAGGACAGGACCTCAGACCCTTTGAGCAGTTGGCAATCTGTGACTGACAATTAAGAGGTCTTGACCAAATGGCATCTATGAAAGTCAGGTGCTCTGTGCTATTTTTAGGCTGTGCCAAGTTTTACAGAGAGCAAGAGGGAGACAGAGAGTGATGCAATCCAGCTTTTGTATAAAATAAGAACCCAACTGTTCTGCAGTTGATGTACACTAAGGTAAAACAAAATCCCGATTTGTTCCATCAGAACAATTTTAACTGGGTTTTCTGTGCATTGTGCAAGACAGCTTTATCACGCTGTCAGTTGCATGATGCAGACAGGCTGCCTGGCAGCTTACTGTTGGCTCTCAGCTGCTGAGCATTGTTAAATATTTTATCTGCAAACTGTGTGCAAACAGGAAGAGATTAAAGGTTGCCTTCTTTTTGTGGTGTACGGTGGATATGCCTGACGGGTTTAAGAGAAAGCAATGGGATCAGTCCTTTGTTTGTGGCACCTCTGAACACAGCTGATAAGATCAGGGAGAATTCAGCACTGAGAGCTGTGATCAGAGAGAGGCAGGCCTTTCTTAAACATTGAGCTGGGCTGCAGCTATTTCTAAAACACAGGAACTTTCCATTCAAATAGTTGTACGTAGGCCTGAAAGGGCTAATAGTGACTGAATGCTATTAACATCGCCCACAGTGATGATGTCAAGTGGACTGGTTGGGCATAATAACGAAGGGTTTTGAAGGAGTAAGAGTTACCATCAAGTGCTCCTAAAAGTTCCTGTCAGAATGCATTCCATATGCTTGTAGGAGAAAGTGAGGACTGCAGTTGCTGGAGATCAGAGCTGAAAATGTGTTGCTGAAAAAGCGCAGCAGGTCAGCCCTTCCTGAAGAAGGGCTCATGCCCGAAACATCGATTCTCCTGCTCCTTGGATGCTGCCTGACCTGCTGCGCATTTCCAGCAACACATTTTCAGTTCCATATTCTTGTAACCCATAAACAGTTCCAGAGATGCAATAACCTATAACATGTTTACCATAAGACACTCCTCCAGTTTGGCAAAAGTATGAGTATCCATCTCCACACTAGACTGTTGGAGAAACATCTAGCTATGGATTAGTGGCAATAGATTGAATGATATCATTGACTGTTTATGTTCACTCTATACACATTAGACACATTTTACTGTATATACATTTCACTGTATATACATATTACAGTATATACATTTTACTGTATATACATATTACTGTATATACATTTACTGTATACACATCAGTTTAACTTCACATAAAGGGGGCTAAAAAAATGCAAGACAGATATTTCTAATCTCAAAAATGTTAGGAGACACCTTTACAGCAGGTGTGACTTGAACCCAAGCCAAAGCAGGGACACTACCATTGGGCTACAAGCGCCCCGCAAAGGTGATGGATATTTGACATTTGAAATAAAACAGCTGTCAATGCAGTCCTAACAATAGAGTACTGAAGCAGTCTCATATGGTGCTACTACAGGTGAGCATTTTCAGAATGTTTAACAGTATGATGGGTGAGGATCGCAGTTCACTCACAGTGCTGACAGCTGATTAGCTTGTGTTAATGTTGTCCCCATTAACACCTATCACCGATCCTGAGACAGGCCTGAAATGTCCCCATTAACATCTACCACCTATCCCGAGGCAGGCCTGAGACTGGCCTGAAATGTTGTCCCCATTAACACCTACCACATATCCTGAGACTGGCCTGAAACGTTGGCCTCATTAACACCTATCACCGATCCCGACACTGGCCTGAAATTTTGGCCCCATTAACACCTATCACCGATCCTGAGACAGGCCTAAAATGTTCCCATTAACACCTATCACTGATCCCGAGACAGGCCTGAAATGTTGTCCCCATTAATATCTACCATCTGTCCTGAGACAGGCCTGAAATGTTGTCCCCATTAACACCTATCACCTATCCTGAGACAGGCCTGAAATGTTCCCATTAACACCTACCACCGATCCTGAGATAGGCCTGAAATGTTGGCCCCATTAACATCTATCACCGATCCTGAGATAGGCCTGAAATGTTGGCCCCATTAACATCTATCACCGATCCCGAGACTGGCCTGAAATGTTGGCCCCATTAACACCTATCACCTATCCTGAGACTGGCCTGAAATGTTGTCCCCATTAACATCTATCACTGATCCCGAGACTGGCCTGAAATGTTGGCCCCATTAACACCTATCACCTATCCTGAGCCAGGCCTGAAATGTTGTCCCCATTAGCACCTATCACCGATTCTGAGACAAACGTGAAATGTTGGCCCCATTAACAGCTATCACCTATCCCAAGACAGGTCTGAAATGTTGGCCCCATGAACACCTATCACCGATCCTGAGACAGGCCTGAAATGTTGGCCCCATTAACATTTATCACCTATCCCGAGACAGCCCTGAAATGTTGACCCATTAACACCTATCAGCTATTCTGAGACTGGCCTGAAATGTTGGCCCCATTAACACCTATCAGCTATCCTGAGACAGGCCTGAAATGTTGGCCCCATTAACACCTATCAGCTATCCTGAGACAGGCCTGAAATGTTGGCCCCATTATCACCTATCACCGATCCTGAGACTGGCCTGAAATGTTGGCCCCATTAACACCTATCACTGATCCCGAGACAGGCCTGAAATGTTGGCCCCCATTAACACATGACCGATCCTGAAAAAGGCCAGAAACGTTGTCCCCATTAACACCTATCACCGATCCCGAGACAGCCCTGAAATGTTATCCCCATGAGCACATATCACCTATCCTGAGCCAGGCCTGATGCATGCCTGAAATGTTGGCCCCATTAACACCTATCACCGATCCTGAGACAGGTCTGAAATGTTGTCCCCATTAACACCTATCACCGATCCTGAGACTGGCCTGAAATGTTGGCCCCATTAACACCTACCACCGATCCTGAGACAGCCCTGAAGTGTTCCCATTAACACTTACCACCGATCCTGAGATAGGCCTGAAATGTTGCCCCAATTAACATCTATCACTGATCCCGAGACTGGCCTGAAATGTTGGCCCCATTAACAACTATCACCGATCCTGAGACTGGCCTGAAATGTTGGCCCCATTAACATCTATCAGCTATCCCGAGACAGCCCTGAAATGTTGACCCATTAATACCTATCAGCTATCCTGAGACAGGCCTGAAATATTGTCCCCATTAGCACCTACCACCGATTCTGAGACAAACGTGAAATGTTGGCCCCATTAACAGCTATCACCTATCCCAAGACAGGTCTAAAATGTTGGCCCCATGAACATCTATCACCGATCCTGAGACAGGCCTGAAATGTTGGCCCCATTAACACCTATCACTGATCCCGAGACTGGCCTGAAATGTTGGCCCCATTAACACCTATCACTGATCCCGAGACAGGCCTGAAATGTTGGCCCCATTAACACCTATCAGCTATCCTGAGACAGGCCTGAAATGTTGGCCCCATTAACACATATGACCGATCCAAAAAAAGGGCAGATATGTTGGCCCCATTAACACCTACCACCAATCCTGAGACAGGCCTGAAACGTTGTCCCCATTAACACCTATCACCGATCCCGAGACAGCCCTGAAATGTTATCCCCATGAGCACATATCACCTATCCTGAGACAGGCCTGAGGCATGCCTGAAATGTCGGCCCCATTAACACCTATCACCGATCCTGAGACTGGCCTGAAATGTTGTCCCCATTAACACCTATCACTGATCCTGAGGCTGGCCTGAAATGTTGGCCCCATTAACAACTATCACCGATCCCAAGACAGGCCTGAAATGTTGACCACATTAACACCTATCAACGAACCTGAGACAGCCTTGAAATGTTGTCTCCATTAGCACCTATCAACTATCCTGAGACAGGCCTGACGCAGGCCTGAAATGTTGTCCCCATTAACATTTATCAGCTATCCTGAGACAGGCCTGAAATGTCCCCATTAACATCTAACAGCTATCCCGAGACAGGCCTGAAATGTTGGCTACACTAACATCTATCACCGATCGCGAGACTGGCCTGAAATGTTATCCCCATTAACACCTATCATCGATCCTGAGACAGGCTTGAAATGTTGTCTCCATTAGCACCTATCAACTATCCTGAGACAGGCCTGAGGCAGGCCTGAAATGTTGTCCCCATTAACATTTATCAGCTATCCTGAGACAGGCATGAAATGTTGGCCCCATTAACAACTATCACCGATCCTGAGACAGGCCTGATATGTTGGCCCCATTAACACCTATCACCTATCCTGAGATAGACCTGAAATGTTGTCCCCATTAATATCTACCATCTGTCCTGAGACAGTCCTGAAATGTCCCCATTAACACCTATCACCGATCCCGAGACTGGCCTGAAATGTTGGCCCTATTAACACCTATAACCGATCCCGAGACTGGCCTGAAATGTTGGCCCCATTAACAACTATCACCGATCCTGAGACAGGCCTGAAATGTTGTCCCCATTAGCACCTATCTAATTTCTTTTCTTCTCTGGCTACTATCACAAATTGCCTGTTTTTGCTTATTTTTTCTCTCTTTCTGGCTCCATCATCACCTTTTGCTCACTCCTTGTCCCACCCTGGTTACCAGCATCAATATCTGCTTCTTGCTCTAAAGCAGGGTCAATGGACTCAAAACTTTAACTCAGCTTCTTTTCACAGATAATGCCAGACCTGCTGAGTTTCTCCATCAATTTCCATTTTTGCCTGTTTCAGATCTCTAGCATCTGCGGTTTATACTGGGAGGCTGTGACTTTCACTTTTGCAGATTTATGAGAAACATTGGGCCACAAATTGGGTTGGTCACAGTTAGATTAATGTCTAAAATATCAGACAGGCAGCAGACTACTTGTGTGGATATAGATATTACTTGCAAAAATCATCAAGTCATGCCAAACCCCACTGTTCACCTGCCTCCACCTCACATCCCCACCATCCTACCTCTCAGCCTCATCAACCTCACCCCATATCACCATTCCCCAGCTTAACCAATCTCCACACTCTCCAACTCTCACTAGCCTCCACCCCACACTCTCAACAACCACTTCCCCAGCCTCACCAACTGCCATCCCACATCCCCACCACCTCATCTCCCCAGCCTCACCCCACAAACCCACCCCCAATCCCCAACCCTTGCCTCTCCTGGTCTCACCAATCTCCACTCCATATCCTCACAACCCACATATAGGCATGTTGTGTTTCCCCTTCCTTGAATACAAAGAACAGGGGTTAAAGGCCAATTCCACCTCAGGTCTGCATGCTTGGGGACTGAGATGTGCGTGAGTGCTTGTATATTGTGAAAGACATGGTCAAAGATTAATCCACTAATCACCTCGGTGCTGCAGGTAAAGGACTCATTCACTCAATGTGCTGGAGGCAAGTCAGCAAATCAATCAAAAAGAAACAGGATAAAAGAATTTCAGCCAACCTGCAAAGTCAATATTAAAATCAACTCTCATCTATCAACCTTTCACTGTCTTTTCTTCAGAAACAATCTAGGAACTGAAACATATATGTTTCAATTTTCATCTTTCTTTGGAACCAGACCTCATTTCTAATTTATTTGAATTTGTGTTGCATTATTATTTCTTCTTGCCCTTGGGAAACTTTTCAAGCTCACATTTTTGAGAAGTGCAAATTAAATGCTTAAAATGGCTTTATTTGAAACATATTAATTTCATATGGGAGAAAGGTATCCACTTGGGAAGGGACCCTTTCCTTCACATTAACATGTAGCAACCAAGCAAGGACCAGGTCAGTGAAGGATGGACGTCAGCACATCCTGCCCTGCCTGGGAGTCAGAAATTTGAGATGTCTTAATTGGAACCATAACAGATTGGGAAAAGTCACCCAGAACTCTTGCAAGAGAGTTCTTGGAAGCCTGGCTTTCTACCAAAAAGTCCATCAACAAACTCATAGAGATAGACCCAGTGTACAAACCACTGCAGAGAAGATCATGGACATTCACACCAACAGACCAGACCACACAAAAACCAAGCAAGACAGAACAACATCGCTTCATGGAAGTCACACTGATGATGTTACCCAACATGGTAAAGAAACATCTGCACAATAACCCACAGCTCCGTGAGCTAACCAATTACCTCACCCACAACACCAGCTATAGATCTTCGTCAAAACCTGAAACATTTTCTTGGCGTTCACTAGTGACTGTGACTATATGGCTACAGAGATTAGGGAGAAGGGCTGTGATAAACTTAAAAAAACTAGCATAGACAGAGAAGAGATTCTAAGTGGTCTGGCAGACTTAAAACTAGATAAATACCCAGGCTGGATAAAAGGTATTCCAGGCTGTTATTGAAACAAAGGAGAAAATAGCAGGGGTGCTGGAGATAATTTTTAATTCCTCTCTGACTACAAGAGAGGTGCTGAAGGATTTTCTCACAGCCTATATGGTAACATTATTCAAGAACAGAGCAAGGGAAAAACAAGGGAACAGTCAGTCAGTCAGTCTAACCTCGGTGATGGGGAAGATATTAAAGTAATTCTGAGGGACAGAATTTGGAGAGGCAGGGATTAAATAAAAACATTCCTGATGAAGGGCTTTTGCCCGAAACGTCAATTTTTCTCCTCCTTGGATGCTGCCTGTCCTGCTGTGCTTTTCCAGCCTCACACTCTCGACTCTAGTCAGCAGCATCTGCAGAACTCACTTTCGCCTATTAAATAAAAAAGATTCAGCATGGTTTTGTTAAAGGGAAGTCATGTCTGGCCATGATTGAATTTCTGAAGTGGTGACTAGATACGTAGATGAGGGCAATGCATTCAATGCTGTCTCCTACAACTTCAGCAAGGCCTTTAATAAGTTGCATGTGTAAGACTGACAGCAAGGGTAAGAGTGCACGGGATCCAAGGAAATCTGGCAAATTCAATCCAGAATTGGCTGAGAGGCAGGAAACAAAGGATGATGGTTGAAGGGTGTTTTTGTGACAAGAGGTTTGTGTCCTGTCGGGTTACAGTAAGGCTTATTATACAATACAGTACAGCACAAGAACAGGCCCTTGAGCACACTTCAGCCTGCACTGATTCCTAATCTTTATTTTGACCCGCTACATATTGCACATAAGCGATCTTTAACCCTCTGTTCACCTCCTATTAATGTGTCTATCAAGATATGCTTTAACCAGTGCTGACAATGCCCACTTCCACCACCCCTGCTGGCAATGCTTTCCACGTACTCACCACCCTGTGTATGAAAAACTTTCCCTGCACTTCTCCCCTAAATGTTCCCACTCTCAACATAAACCTGTGCCTTTTAGAGTCACAGAGATGTACAGCATGGAAACAGACCCTTCGGTCCAAACCATCCATGCTGGCCAGATATCCTAAACCCAATCTAGTCCCACCTGCCAGCACCCGGCCCATATCCCTCCAAACCCTTCCTTATTCATATACTCATCCAAATGCCCCTTAAATGTTGTAATTGTACCAGTCTCCATCACTTCCTCTGGCAGCTCATTCCACACACGCATCACCCTCTGCGTGAAAAAGTTGCCCCGTAGGTCTCTTTTATATCTTTCCCCTCTCACACTAAACCTATGCCCTCTAGTTCTGGACTCCCCAACCCCAAAGGGAAAGACTTTGTCTATTTATCGTATCCATGCCCCTTATAATTTTGTAAACCTCTATAAGGTCACCCCTCAGCCTCTGACGCTCCAGAGAAAACAGCCCCAGCCTGTTCAGCCTCTCCCTGTAGCGCAAATCCTCCAACACTGGCAACATCCTTGTAAATCTTTTCTGTACCCTTTCAAGTTTCACAACATCTTTCCGATAGGAAGGAGACCAGAGCTGCACACAATATTCCAACAGTGGCCTAACAGTGTCCTGTAGTTGCCCTTTCCACCCTGCAAAAACACCTCTGACTATCTACCCTATCTATACCTCTCATTATTTTGTAGACCTATATTCTCTGTGCTCTTTTTCTCTTATTTCTCTCTGTTCGCCTGTTTGTTTAGAGTAAGGGTTACTCTCTGTGTTACTCTTTACTTCAAGAAAATATTACCATGTTCCTATTTATCCAGAGTAAGGCTTACACTCTGTATTCCTGGTTTTTTTTTGACACAATAAGTTGCTGTGTCCGTTACTTAAAGGAAGCCTAACTCACCATTCCAGTTTATTTAAGCAAGGGTTACACAGTATTCCTATATATTTAGAGTAAGGATCATTCACTTTCTATTTTATTTAGAGTAAGTGTACTCTCTGTGTTCCTGTTAATTTAAAGAAAGAGATCCTCAACATGTTCCTATTTATTTAAAGTACAATATTTATTTACTTACTTTGTTCCTTTTTATTCAGAGTAAGGCTTACTCTCTATCCTCATGTTTATTTAGTTAAAAATCACGCAACACCAGGTTATAGTCCAACAGATTCATTTGGAAGCACTAGCTTTCAGAGCACTGCTCCTTCATCAGGTAGCTAGTGAAGGAGCAGCGCTCCGAAAGCTAGTGCTTCCAAATAAACCCGTTGGACTATAACCTAGTGTTGTGTGAGTTTTAACTTTGTCCAGCCCAGACCAACACCGGCACCTCCACATCATGTTTATTTAAGGTAAGGGTGGATCACTGTGTTCCTTTTTATTTAAAGGAAGAGTTACTCACCATGTTCCTATTCATGTCAAGTAATTCTTACTCTGTGTTCTTGTTGACATTTAAAGCAAGGGACTGTCACCATGTTTCAGTTCATTTAAAGTAATGATTACTCTGTATTGCTGTTTATTTAGATTAAGGCCTACCTTTTGTGTTCTTGTTGATTTACAGCAAGAGTTATACTCTGTGTTCATGTTTAGTTTCAGTAAGGGTTTTTCATTGTCTTCCTGATTCTTTACAGTAAGTGTTACTCTTGTGTCCCTGCTTATTTGGAGTATGGGTTTCCCTCTCTGTTCCTGTTTCTTTTGTGGAATGTTTCTCTGTATTCCTGTATATTTAAAGTGAAGGTTACTCACTATGTCCCTGCTTATTTAGAATAAGGATCACTCACTGTGTTCTTGCTTATTTAGAGGGTGGATTTCTCATTGCATTCTTGAGTAGGCATATTAATTTGCTTTAGTAAATCCGTATTGCAATTGGTCCTGAAAGCACATACTTATGTTATTTCCCCACCAAAATGTAACAAAGATTAAAGTCTGGTTGAAGATTTGTAGCTCGGGTGTCCGTTGTTGTGGTTCTGTTTGCCGAGCTGGAAGTTTTTGCTGCAAACGTTTCGTTCCCTGGCTAGGGAACATCATCAGTGCTATTGGAGCCTCCTGTGAAGCGCTGCTTTGATGTTTCTTCCGATATTTATAGTGGTTTGTTCTTGCAGCTTCCGGGTGTCAGTTTCAGCTGTAGTAGTTTGTATGTGGGGTCCAGGTCGATGTGTCTGTTGATGGATGTTCTTGCCGCTTCCGGGTGTCAGTTTCAGCTGTAGTGGTTTGTATATGGGGTCCAGGTCCATGTGTCTGTTAATGGAGTTTGTGGATGAATGCCATGCCTCTAGGATGACAAACACTATATAGGACAAACAGGAAGACAGCTAACAATCCGCATCCATGAACATCAGCTAGCCACAAAACGACACGACCAGCTATCTCTAGTAGCCATACACTCAGACAACCAGGAACATGAATTTGACTGGGAAAACACTACCATCATAGGACAAGCCAGACAGAGAACAGCCAGGGAATTCCTAGAGGCATGGCATTCATCCACAAACTCCATTAACAGACACATGGACCTGGACCCCATATACAAACCACTACAGCTGAAACTGACACCTGGAAGCGGCAAGAACAAACCACTATAAATACCGGAAGAAACATCAAAGCAGCGCTTCACAGGAGGCTCCAATAGCACTGATGATGTTCCCTAGCCAGGGAACGAAACGTTTGCAGCAAAAACTTCCAGCTCGGCGAACAGAACCACAACAATGTAACAAAGATGGCTATCTAAGGGCAGCTTTTTCCACAGAGTGAAAAACCAACAAAAAATATCAGTAATACTTGGAATCAAAAGTACTGATTGTACTGTTGCACTATTTTGTGGTATACAGGTAGACAGGATGGTGAAGATAGGCATTTGGTACACTTACCTTCATTGGTCAGAGCATTGAGTATAGGAGTTGGGCCATCATGTTGCGACTGTACAAGACATTGGTGAGGCACTTTTAGAATACTGGATATGCTGTTAAACAAACAAAAAAAAATGCTGCTGGGACTAGAGGGTTTGAGTTATAAGGAGAGGCTAGATACGCTAGGACATTTTCCCTGCAGCGTTGGAGGCAGAGGGGTGACCTTGTAGAGGTTTGTAAAATCATGAGAGGCATAGATAAAGTGAATAGCCAAGGTCCTTTTTTCCAGGGTATAGAAGTCCACAACTATAGGGTGTAGGTGTAAGGTGAGAGGGGAAAGATTTGAAAGGGACCTGAGGCGCAACGTTTTCACACAGGGTGGTTCGTATTTGGAATGAGTTGCCATAGGAAGTGGTAAAGATGAGTACAATTACCACATTTAACGAAGCGTGGACCGGGGTATGAATAGGAAAGATAGAGGGATACAGGCCAAATGCAGGCAAATGCTCAGTTTAGGATACCTGGTTGGCATGGACGAGTTGGACCAAAGGGTCTGCTTCCACGCTGTATGATTCTGTGACTATGACTCTATGATTATAAGATTAGTTGGGCCATCATATGTCATTGATAACTCTTATTTGGTTTTCTTTCCCTTACTATGCTCTAACATCAGTTCTGCACCCACTGCATCCATCTGCACTTACATTTTCTGTTGGAGTTCTAGACAAGCTGTGTATTTGTACCCTGCTTCTGTACTTTGTAAAAGATGGATACGCAGCAACTCAAGAAGACAGCTCTCCACCACCTTCTCCAGGGCAACCAGGGATGGGCAATAACTGCTGGCCCCGTCAGTGACACCCACATTCTGTGAATGAATAGAAAATAATCCACATGGTGGTCCTCACCTCATCAGGCTTTACCCTGGGAGGGGTTGACTGTTGCCTCACCTGCTTGTATCTCCTCTTTATGTTGTGATTGGTGATCCATCTGTGCACAGGCACTGTGTGCCACTATCCTCTAGGAATGATACCTTGAAACCTTGCCAGCAATTCCATAGACCACATCAGCTCCTTATCCACACATGACCTTTTTAACGTTTGTGCTCCCAACGTTGCCCAGAAACAATTTTTAGGTTTTCTAATATTTTGTGCTGATCAAAGAAGTCTTTGGTTGCTGAAACCCTTTAATGAGCATGAATTAGCACGGGAGTTTCCACAGGAAGGGATGTGTAGAACATGCAGTACCTGTAAGACTGCCTTGCTAGGCACAGTTCACAGTGCCAATAACAGGAAATTGTACACCAGTACACATTACTGAGTTTTTCAGCAGGGTAAGGAGTATGTAACTGTGTGATTCTCCTGTTTATTCAGCAGGGTAAGGATTACTCACTATGGAACTGTGTGATGTCTCTGTTTATTCGACAGGGTACAGGTTACTCACTGTGGAACTGTGTGATGTTCCTGTTGATTCAGCAGTGGAAAGATTACACAGTCAGATTTAAGGTTCACAGCTTAAGATATGGAGTAAGCCATTTAGAACTGAGATGAGTAGAAATTTCTTCACCCAGAAGGTGGTGAGCCCATGGAATTCGTTGTCACAGAAAGCAATTGAGGCCAAAATATTGAATGATTGCAAGAAGGAGTTAAATATAGTTCTTATGGCTCAAGTGATTAAGGGAATGGGGACAAACTGGGATCAGGGTACTGAGTTGGATGATCAGCCATGATCATACTGAATGGTGGAGCAGATTCAAACAGCTTAATCGCCTACTCCTGCTATTATCCTTTTCTCTATGTTTCTACGTACAATTGTGACTCTGAATATGTGCGTGCTTGTTTGTTTGTGTTACAGTCTGTGTAACAGATGGTGCACCTGAGGTGAAGCAGCACAAATGAGAAATCTACTTTGAGCAATACGCAGGCATTTCCTGAAGCAGCAGTTTATCTTGTTTGAAATGATAGAGCAATCTGTGTGAACATTAGCCAGGCAGAGTGATGCTTACAATATGCATTTAAATATATGTCTTATGGTAGGCAGACAGACAAATATATACACATAGCTACCCAATCAGGCAATAGGTAAACATGAGTGCATAGAAAGACATTCTCACAGAAAAGCAAACACACAGATATGTACGTATATATGATGCAGTGACGTCTATAGACAAACAGTTATACTGTCATATACATATATTGTCAGACACACATACATGGATAAAATACTGACAGATATATGCATGACACACTGTGTATTCCTGATGAAGAGCTTAGGCTCGAAACGTTGACTCTGACTGGCTGCGCTTTTCCAGCGCCACACTTATTGACTCTGTATATATGTACATAAATAATCCAACATGTGCAGATATGCATTTAAGATATCCTCACAACAGCATATAAACAAAACAAATGTATAAACAAAATATTATTCATAAAGAATCGAGCTTTTGACATGCAATATATGATCAAATGGTCCCAGTCAGCAACTTGGTCTTTTCAGAAAACTGTGAGACATGAAAACATTTCTAATGAGAAGAATTCCAAAGTTTAAGGTACTTGTGACAGAGCCGGCTCCATATTAATCTGTTCTGATAAAGGACGGAAAACAATCTCTCACATTTGAGTGTGGTCTAAATATGTTGGCTCAATTTGATCATTCCTTTATAGTGAGCCCCCTGTGCTTGTCTGAGTGACATTTACCACATTCCAAAGAGCCACAGGATGTGTAAAAGTGATGCTGGCTGAACCAGAGCATAGTAGTGGGTGATGACTGATAAGTAAGGGTTGTATGGTGCATTGAGAAACACAGCGCACTGTCCTGGCAGCTCTAGCATTTGAAATCAAGCCCAACTTAATTGGATTGAAGGAAGAGCTCAGCTGTGGCACAATTGGTGAGAATCTCTCACCTCTGAGTCAGAATGTCATGGTTTCAAAATGTACTCTTAGAAACTTGAGCGTGTCTAGGCTAAAATTTCAGTTCAGTTTCCAGGAAGTGCTGCACTGTCAGAGGCACTGTCTTTTGGATGACTGCTTAAACCATTGTTCCAGCAACTCTTTCAGATCGATGTAGAAGATTCCATGGTGCTACTTTGAAGCCAATCAGCAGATTTTTCTCTGGTGTCCTGGTCAAATTTATTCTTTAATCATAATCACTAAAACAAATGAACACATTGCTGACTGCGGGATTTGTGCTGTGCAAAGTGGCTGCTGGCATTTCCCCAATCCGTCAGTTCGTACACTTCAGAAATACTCACTGGTTGTATAGTGCGTTGAGATGACCTTAAGTCTGAATTCTTTGATTTCTGACTCTTAATAGGAAGGTACACGTATGACTGCAGATTAGAGTCGAGAGTGTGGTGCTGGAAAAGCACAGCAGGTCAGGCAGCATTCGAGGAGCAGGAGAATCAACATTTCAGGCAAGTATTATGTATGAGTTGAGTTTGTAAGAGTTTGGGTATTTTGCAAATAGCTTCTTAGATTCAGGAAATAGGAGAAGGAGATTGAAATTAAGATAAAGAAGAAAATGTTTGCTTGTGACAGGTGTCAGGTAGAAAACTAGGCTGAATAGAGGAGGTTCAGAAGTGAGGTGAAAAAGTAAATAAGAGGAGCAAGAGGGAGTATGAAAAGAGATTGGCAATTATTATAAAAGGGAATCCAAAAATCTTCCACAGGCACTTAAACAATAAAAGAGTGGTAAAAGGGGTAAGGGTGATTAGGGACCAGAAAGGGGACTGACACTTGGAGGCTGAAGCCTGACTGAGCATAAATCCAGCAGTCAATTTAACTTTGGTGGTGGGGAAACTCATTCCAGAGAGAATTAGTAGTCATATTGACAATTGGGGTTAATTAGAAAGAGCCAACATGGATTTAAAGGAAAAATCATGTGTAACTGACTTAGAGGATTTTTTTAAAGAGAGTGATGAAGATAATGCTTTTGATGTGGTGTAAATGGCTTTCCAAAAGGTGTTAAATACACACTGGAGAGTAAAGTTAGAGCTCATGAAATAAAAAGAGCAGAAACATGGATACAAGATTGACTGAGGGATGGGCAGTATTGGTTAATAGATACTTTTTGGACTGAAGGTCGAAAGGGGGAGGGAGAGCAGCCAGAAGTCATGGTATACATCAGTACTAATGGCATAGGCAGGAAAAGGGAGGAGGGCCTGAAAAGAGAATACAGAGGAACCTCGGTTAACTGAATATCAATTATCTGAATATCGGATTACCCAAAGGAGATCTCAAGGTCCCCCTAGAAACATTACATCAAAGATGTGTTTCCAACTCAAATCGTGTCTTTTGTTTACAGTGATTAAAAGTGAACTTGGCTTACTGAAATGTTGTTGAGAATAGTCCTGGACAACAATGGGAGCCCAGACACTGTCTCCAAATGATTGACTTCCTGCCCCCTCTCTCTCCCCACACTCTTTCCCTGGAGTTCTACACAGGGGTATACCCGAAAACCCCTCTTCCCTAGATAATCTCCCAACATTGTCCTGTACAGGGCAGAGGTGGAACTTGTCAAAAAGTTGCAGTAAAAAGTTGTGTGTGTGTCTGTGTGTGCACTATTTGGAGACTCACACCCCAGCAGCAGTAGCAGCAGCTTCGTTGTTGGTGTCTAGCCCGGCTGCCCCGCAGAGGGGCGGGGGGGTTGGGCGGGGATGGGGGTCACATAAGGGTTTAGGGTGGACGGGGGGCAGGGGGGAATGGTGTCAAACAGGGTTGGGAGCAGGGAAGGGTGGTGTCGGACGGGATTGGTGGGGTGTCGGATGGGGTTGGGGGGTGTCAGATGGGGTTGGGGGGGTGGTGTGGGACGTGGTTGGGGGGGTGTCGGATGGGGTTGGGGGGGTGGTGTGGGACAGGGTTGGGGGGTGTCGGATGGGGTCGGGGGGTGTCGAACGGGGTTGGGGGGGTATTGGATGGGGTAGGGGGCGTGGTGTGGGATGGGGTTGCGGGGGTTTCGGACGGGATTGGTGGGGTGTCGGATGGGGTTGGGGGGGTGTCGGACAGGGTTGGGGGGGTGGTGTCGGACAGGGTTGGGGGGGTGTCGGTTGGGTTTGGGCGAGTGGTGTCGGTTGGGGTTGGGGGGTGTCGGATGGGGTTGGGGGGGGTGGTGTCGGACAGGGTTGGGGGGGTGGTGTCGGTTGGGGTTGGGGGTGGGTTGGGTGTGGGCCTCACGCACGGTGAGCTGCTGCCTCGTCTCCTGAACGGGGAGTGGACTTAACAGAAAACTCCGAGCCCCAGTGGAAAGACATTGAATCAATTATCCGAACGTAATAGTGCCCGCACCTTCGGATAATCGAGGTTCCTCCGTACAGGGAGTTAGGTTGGAAGCTCGAAGGCAGGACAAGCAGAGTAGTAATCTCAGGACTGTTTACCAGTGCCACGTCTAGTGAGGCTAGGAACAGAGTGAGTGTAGCTGAACATGTGGCTGCTGGGATGCTGTAGGAGGGAGGCTTCGGATATGTGGATCATTGGGATAACTTCTCGGGAAGGTGGGACCTGTACATGAAGGACAGTTTGCACCTGAACTGGGGGTGCTCCTATATCCACAGCGAGCGGTTTGCCAGAGCTCTTTGGGAAGGGTTAAACAAGATTAGCGAGTGGGGGTGGGGGTTTGCCTGAGCTATAGATCAGATAATGGTGTAGGTAGTTCACAACCAGATACAGCATGCAGAGAGTCTGTGAAAAGGGATAGGCACTTGATAAGGCAAAGGTGCAGTCAGTGTGATGGGTTGAAGTGTGACTGTTTTAATGCAAGAAATACCAGGAATAAGAATGACAAACTCAGAGCATGGATCAGTACTTGGTCCATGCTGTGGCCATTACAGAGACTTGGATATTACAGGGTCAGGAATGGTTGTTGGATATTCCATGGTTTAAGTGTTTCAAAAGGAATAGGGAGGGAGATAAAAGAGGTGGGGAAGTGGCATTGCTAATCACAGCTGCAGAAAGGGAGATTGTTGAGGAGGGTTTGTCTACAGAGTCGGTATGGATGGAAGTCACTAACAGAAAAGGAGCAGTCACTTTATTGGGAGTTTTCTACAGGCCCCCCAATAGCAACAGAGACATGGAAGAGCAGACCGGAAGGCATATTTTGGAAAGATGCAGAAGTAACAGAGTTATTGCCATGGGTGACTTTAATTTCCCTAATATTGATTGGAACCTCCTTCGTACAAATAGTTTGGACGGAGCAGATTCTGTCAGATGTGTCCAGGAAGAGTTCCTGACATAATACATAGATAGGCCGACTAGGCGGGAGACCATATTGGATTTGGTGTTTGGTAATGAACCAGGCCAAGCGTCAGATCCATTGGTGAGAGAGCATTTTGGTGACAGTGGTCACGATTCCCTGACCTTTACTATAGTCGTGGAGAGGGACAGGAGCAGACGGCGTGGGAAAATACTTAATTGGAGTAGGGGGAGTTATAGTGCTATTAGGCAGGAGTTGGGGTGCCTAAATCGGGAACAGATGTTCTCAGGGAAATGCATGACTGAAATGTGGAGGTTGTTTTGGAAGCACCTGCTGATAGGGCTGGACAGGTTTGTCCCACTGAGGCAAAGAAGGGATGGTAGGGTGAAGGAACCTTGGGTGACAAGGGATGTGGAGCATCTAGTGAAGAGGAAGAAAGAAGCTTACTTAAGGTTGAGGAGCTGAAAATGTGTTGCTGGTTAAAGCACAGCAGGTCAGGCAGCATCCAAGGAACAGGAAATTCGACGTTTCGGGCCAGAGCCCTTGGTCCGAAACGTCAAATTTCCTGTTCCTTGGATGCTGCCTGACCTGCTGTGCTTTAACCAGCAACACATTTTCAGCTCTGATCTCCAGCATCTGCAGACCTCACTTTTTACTTTAAAGTTGAGGAGGCAAGGATTAGACAGGGCTCTAGAGGGTTACAAGGTAGCCAGGAAGGAACTTAGGAATGGTCTTAGGAGAGCTAGAAGGGGGCATGAAAAAGCTTAAGTGGTTAGGATTAAGAAAAACCCTAAGGCATTCTACACCAATGTGAGGAACGAGAGGATGGCCAGAGTGAGGGTGAGACTGATCAGGGATATGGAGGGAACTTGTGCCTAGAATCGGAGGAGGTAGGGGAGATGGTGCTTAATGAATACTTAGCTTCAGTATTCACTAGTGAGAGGGACCTTGACATTTCTGAGGACAGCGTGAAACAGGATGATATGCTAGAACAGGTTGACGTTCGGAAGGAGGATGTACAGAAAGTTTGAAAACATAAGGATAGATAAGTCCCCTGGGCCGGACAGAATATACCCTGGGTTACTACAGGAAGTGAGGGAAGAGATTGCTGAGCCTTTGGCGATGATCTTTGCGTCCTCACTGTCCACTGGAGTACCAGATGGTTGGAGGGTCGCAAATATTATTCCCTTGTTCGAGAAAAGGAAAAGGGATAATCCTGGGAATTAGACCAGCCAGTCTGAAGTCATTGGTGGACAAAGTATTGGAGAGGATTCTGAGAGACAGGATTTATGATTACTTGGAAAACCATAGTTTGATTAGAGATAGTCAGTATGGCTTTGTGAGGGGTCATGCCTCACAAACCTGATTGAATTATTTGAAGGTGTGACAAAACACATTGATGCAGGCAGAGTAGGTAAGGTTTGATAAGGTTCCCCATGGTAGGCTCATTCAGAAAGTAAGGAGGCATAGGATACAGGGAAAGCTGTCTGTCTGGATACAGAACTGGCTGGCCCATCGAGGAGTCGAGAGTGTGGTGCTGGAAAAGTACTACAGGTCAGGCAGCATCCGAGAAGCAGGAAAATCGACGTTTCGAGCATAAGCCCTTCATCAGGAATGAGGCTTGTGGGTTGGGGCTAAGAGAGAAATGGGAGGGTGGTGGCGTAGGGGGAGGTAGCTGGGAAAGTGATAGGTGGATGAAGGTGAGGAAGAAGGTGATAGGTCAGAGGGGGCAATGATGGACAAATCTGGAGGGCGGTGCCAAGTTGGAGGCTTGGGACTGGGATAATGTCAGGGGAGGGGAGTGAGGAAGTTGTTGAAATCCACATTTATCCTGTGTGGATGCAGGGTCACAAGGCAGAATATGAGGCATTCCCCCACAAGGCGTTGGATGGTAATGGTTTGGCGATGGAGGAGGCCCAGGACCTGCATATCCTTGACAAAGTGGCGGTGGAGTTGAAGTGTTCAGCCACAGGGCGGTGGGGTTGGTGGGTGCGAGTGTCCCAGAGATTTTCTATGAAACAATCTGCAAGAAGGTGTCCTGTCTCCCCGATGTAGAGGAGACCACACTGTGTGCAATGGGTACAGTAGATGAGGTGGTGGACACGGTGCTGTTGGGAGGGGTGGAGGTTCAAGGGCGGTGGTGCGTGAGATGGAGTAGATGCGCTCTAGGACATCATCAACCACATGGGAAGGGATCTCCCTTGAACCCCACCCCTCCCAAAGCAACAAGGACAGAACCTCCCTGGTCTTCACCTCCACCCCACCAACCTCCACATACAACGCATCATCCTCTGCCACTTCCACCACCTCCAAATGGACCCCACCATCAGAGATATATTTTCCTCCCCGTCAGTGTTCCAAAAAGACCATTCCCTCTGCGACTCCCTCGTCAGATCCACAGCCCACACCCCACTCCTGGCACCTTCCCCTGCCACCGCAGGAAGTGTAAAACCTGCGTCCACACCACTCCCCTCACCTCTGTCCAAGGCCCCAAGGAGTCCTTCAACATCAGAATTCAGCATCTCCACCAATGTCATCTATTGCATCCATTGCACCGGTGTGGTCTCCTCTACATCAGGGAGACAGTGGATGCAGTGTACATGGACGTTAGCAAGGTATTTGATAAGGTTCCCCATGGTCGGCTCATTCAGAAAGTAAGGAGGCATAAGATACAGGGAAATCTGTCTGTCTGGATACAGAATTGGCTGGCCCATCTAAGAGTCTTGCGGATTGTTTCAGAGAACATCTCTGGGACACCTGCACCCACCAACCCCACCAACCCGTGGCTGAACACTTCAATTCCATGCCCCACTCCGACATCCAGGTCCTGGGTGCTCACTCAAACCATTACCAAACCATTACCACCCGACGCCTGGAGGAGGAAAGCCTCATATTCCACCTTGGGATCGTGCAACCACATGGCATAAATGTGGATTTCAAAGCTTCCTCATTTCCCCTCCTCCCACATTATCCCAGTCCCAAGCCTCCAACTTGGCACCGCCCTTCAGATCTGTCCATCACTGCTCCCTCTGACCTATCACTTTCTCCCTCACTTTCATCCACCTATCACTTTCCCGCTACCTCCCCCTTACCCCACCACCCTCTTATTTATCTCTAAGCCCCAACCCACAAGCCTCATTCCTGATGACGAGCTTATGCTCGATTCTCCTCGGATGCTGCCTGACCTGCTGAGCTTTTCCAGCACCACACTCTCGACTCTGAGCTCCAGCATCTGCAGTCCTCACTTTCCCCGGCCCAGAGAATACATAGGGTGGTGGTGAATGGAAAGAATTCAGCCTGACCAGTAGTGGTCCGTGGGGATCAATTCTGGGACCTCTGCTCTTTGTGATTTTTATAAATGACTTACATGAGGAAGTGCAAGTATGGGTTAGTAAGTTTGTCAATGACATGAAGGTTGTGGAGGATGGAGGGCTGTTGTAGGTTGCAATGGGACATTTACAGGATGCAAAACTGGGCTGACAAGTGGCAGATGGGAGTTCAATCTGGAAAAGTGTGAAGTCATTCACTGTGCAAGGTTGAATTTGAATGCAGGATACAGGGTTAAAGGCATGATTCTTGGCAGTGTGCAGAAACAGAGGGATCTTGGGGTCCATGACCACAGATCTCTCAAACCTGCCACCCAAGTTGATAGGGTTGTCAAGAAGGCGTATGGTGTGTTGGTTCTCATTAATGGGGGTTTGAGTTTAACAGCTGTGAGGTTATGCTACAGCTCTATAGAGGCCTGGTTAGATCACACTTGGAATAGTGTGTTCAATTCGGGTGACCTCATTACAGGAAAGATGTGGAAGCTTTAGAGAGAGTGCAGAGGAGATTTACCAGGATGCTGCCTGGACTGGAGGGCATGTCTGATGGAGAAAGGTTCAGAGAGCTTGGACTTTTCTCATTAGAGCGAAGAAGGATGAGAGGTGACCTGATAGAGATGTACAAGATATTGAGAGGCATAGATAGAGTGGATAGCCAGCGATTTTTCCCCAAGGTGAAAATATCATGAGGGGGCGTAAATTTAAGGTGATTGGAGGAAGGTTTAGGGGAGATGTCAGAGGTAGATTCATTACACAGAGAGTGGTGGGTGTGTGGAATACACTGCTGGAAGTCATAGTAGTCAAATATATTAGGAACATTTAAGTGACTCTTGGATAGGCACATGAAAGGTATTACAAAGAAAGGTATGCAGGTTAGTCTGACCTTAGAGTAGGATAAAAGGCCTATACTGTGCTGTACTGTTCTATGCTCTATGTTAAGTGGAGTGTAGTTCTCCAGGTGTTGGTCTTGGAACCCTCACTTTTCCTGATATATATTCATGATCTAATCAGAAGACAATTTCAAAGTTTGGTGACAATACGAAACATCCAAGCATTCTAGATTTTGAGGAGGACAGTCCAATGTTGACTAGCTGGTGGAGTGGGTAGGTGAGGTTCAATGCAGAGAAGTTTGAGGTGATATAATTTGGTGGAAAGAACATGGAGAGACAGTACAAAATAGAAGGAACAATTCCAAAGCATTTGCAGGAGCAGAGAGGCCTGGGTGTATGTGTGTATACAAACCTGATGAAGGGCTCCGGCTCGAAACGTCAATTTTCCTGCTCCTCAGATGCTGCCTGACCTGCTGTGCTTTTCCAGCAACACACTCTCAACTCTGATCTCTAGCATGATTGACTGTGTGGAGTTTGCACATTCTCCCCATGTCTGCGTGGGTTTCCTCCGGGTGCTCCGGTTTCCTCCCACAGTCCAAAGATGTGCGGATCAGGTGAATTGGCCATGCTAAATTGCCCGTAGTGTTAGGTAAGGGGTAAATGTAGGGGTATGGGTGGGTTGCGCTTTGGCGGGTCGGTGTGGACTTGTTGGGCCGAAGGGCCTGTTTCCACACTGTAAGTAATCTAATCTAATCACTGTCTCCCTGTATGTGTGCATAAGCTAGTCAAGGTGGTAGGCCTGGTGGAGACAGCGGTTAATACAGTGTCTTCAACTGTTATAATGGGGTCACAGAGTACAAGGGGAAGGAAGTGATACTGATCTTGTATTAGATAGTAGCTAGACCTCTGCTGGAGTATTGTGCTCAGTTCTGGACACCGCACTTTATGAAGGATGTGAATGCATTGGAGAGAATGCAGAAAAGGTTTATGAATATAGTTCCATGCATGAGAAACCTCAGTCATAAAGGTAGACTGCAGAAGTTGGGACTGTTTGCCTTAAAGAGGAGCAGGCTAAGAGGTGATTTAATGGTAATATTAGAAAACATGAAGGATATGGACAGAGTAGATAGGGAGAAACTTCCTGCTCGTAAAAGGATTGAGAAAAATAAAGTACAAATTTAAAATCATTTGTAAAATAAGACAATGCAGAGTGTGATAAAACATTTTCACACAGTGAGTAGTTACTGTCTGGAATGCACAGTATCTGTTCTGAGGAAGAGTCACTCAACCTGAAATGTTAACTCTGATTTCTCTCCACAGATGCTGCCAGACCTGCTGAGCTTTTCCAGCAATTTCTGTTTTGTATCTGGAATACATACAAGCGTGTTGGAGGTAAGTTTAATTCAGACATTCAAGAAGACTTTAGATGATTATGTGAATAGGACCAATATATAGAGTTATGAGGAGAAGGCAGAAGAGTCACACTAAGCCATACTGCTTATTCAGAAGCCCATGCAGAAATAACATGTCAAATGGTATCCTTCTGCACTATAACAATTCTGTACTTCTGTAATTCAGTACCTGCCTGTCACTAGCATTGTGTTCCTCAATGGGAGCAGACTCCCAATGCTCTATATATGTCAGAATGGCAGTGGAGCCTGGGAAATAACAACAAAATATCCTTGTGGCCTGAACCAGTTCTTTGAATGTTCCTTAATTTCTTCAAAGATGGAATCTGAGTGAGTATACGGTAATCTGTTTTGTTTCCCATTGAGTGAATGTACAGATTAATAAATAACAAACTCACTTAACTGAATGAGAATCAGTATCAACTTGCCTCCAAGTGTGAAAGTTCACAGGCTGATGCCTCAGTACTAAAGGAGTCTCACATTAGCAAAGGTGACATCTTTCAAACGGAAATTCAACCTGATTGAACTGTCATCGGTGGATGAAAAGTGCTTTGGGATCTGGAAACTCTCCAAGCTGACATTTATCCGACGATCAATATCCCCAAAAGTATCCCCACAGATCTAATGAAAATGTATCTCATTGCCGAATGTAGGATTTTACTGTCTGTAAACCAGGTGCTGTAGCTCTTTCCACACCAGGGGTGATTCTCTGAAAACAACTTTGGAGGTCAAGGTCATAAGATGTTCTTTATATAATGTTAAATCTTCCATATAATTACCTTCATGATACAATTTATGGAAACCCAATGATTCTAACATCAGTGATTCAATCTCCTTGAACAAGAGGTTTTCTAAGATTTGTTTGCCATTAGTTTGATTTTCAGAAGTTATTTAAAAATCTGGTGGTTTCTCCATAACTTTCTGTTAAAAAAGCGCCATCTTCTAATCAGTTTTTGTTTTACACACAGGGATCAAGGAACTTCCCAAGGAAATGAGAAATGGACAATGAGTGGCTTCCTAGGTCATCCCCGAATGGAGTTAATCACCCCACCATATCGCTGAGGCTCTGGATTCAGATCCAGCTCAGACTGAGATTTCCTTTCCAAAAGGACATTAGTAATCCAGATAGATTTTTATGACAATCTGGTAGATTTCTGTCATTACAATCAATATCAGCTTTTTCATTCCAGCTTTACTTAATCAATTGAAGTTAAACTCTCCACCTCTCTTGGTGAGATTTGAACTCTCAAAGTCCAGTCCTCTGGATTCCCAGCCACTATGCTACCACTCCTGTACATCTGTTGCCGAAGTGTCTTCTTTAAAAAAAAGAATATATTTTGCTTAAACATTAAATATTTTCTGAAGGCTTGATTTTTAACGATTTGGAGATGCTGGTGTTGGACTGGGGTGTACACAGTTAAAAATCACACATCACCAGGTTATAGTCCAACAGGTTTATTTGGAAGCACTAACTTTCGGAGCGACACTCCTTCATCAGGTGATAGTGGAGCCCTCCACAATCACCTGATGAAGGAGCGTCGCTCCGAAAGCTAGTGTGCTTCCAATTAAACCTGTTGGACTATAACCTGGTGATGTGTGATTTTTAACAATAGTCAAGGAAATAATGTGCAGCACAAGAGATTGGAGCAATCCTGCCCCTTTGTTTGAAAGGCTGGATTGATTTTTTATGCTGTTCTCCAGCCCTCAGATATAAGAGCCAATCTTTAATATATCCCTGAGAAATAATAAAACTTCGAGTCCATCTGCTTGCTCATGTCTTATGCTTATACTTGCACAAAATACTCACATACACACTTGTCAGCTGTGGCTGCACGGATAGCCCTGTCACCTCTGAGTCACAAAATCTGGGTTCAAGATCCACACCTCAGCTGGAGCACAAAGATCAAAGCTGACACTTCAGTGCAATACGGAAGTAATCCTGCACTGTCAAATCCAAGTACAGGTGAACATGGCTGTGGATGTGATGTGTGCAATGCAAATAAAATGGAAAGACTTTACATTTGTTTACTACCTTTCCTGGCCACCAGATGTCCCGAAATGCTTCTGAAGTGTAATGTAGGAAGTACAGAAGCCAATTCAAGCTGAACAAATTTCCACAAACCGCAGCAGCATCTTTCGAAGGAGAAGTTAAACTCTGTCAGCTCAGGTGGGTGTAAAAGATCCTGTGGCATTGTTTTGAAGACATTCACCGGTGTTCTCCTTGAAGTGCTGGTCAACATTCATCTTTCAATCAGCATAATTAAAATAGATTGTCTGCTCTTGATCACATTGCTGTTTGTGGGTGTTTGCTGAATGTAGGTTGGTTTCCGTACTTCAAAAAAACTTCATTGATTGCGAGTATTTCAGGACAATTGGTGGTGACAAAGAGTGGTCTACAGCTGTGAAACCCTTCCACTTTATTTCCTTTCTTTCTCTCTCCAACACACACGCACACATGCACACACATGTACATGCACAGGAAAGAAGTCTTAGTACGTGAACATCTACTTGCAATCACTTTCACATAAATGTACTTGCGCTCAGTCACACGCAGTTACATGTATTCACACACAGACATATAATTTACAAATGGAAAACAATAAAAATCCTGGTTGTTAAGACATGAAGGGAGACACTGTGCATAATGAGCAGAAGCTTGGTTCAAGAATGGGTGTGAAAATGGTCATTACGACAGTTAAGGAAGGACAAGAAAACACCAAAAAAAAACACCATATCTCATGACAGGGTATTTTAAAAAAATTGTAGGAAAGGGTGAGAGTTTGAGGGCCTGGGTGAGAGTTTCACATAATGAGGTGAAGACAGTTAAATATTTCGTCCCTGAAGGTGAAAAAAAAACAGAACAGTCAGAGGGCCAAAGAGTGATGAAATAAAGCTCAAGGAGGAAGCAGAAAGAGATGATGATGAAATAGATGGAGTGGAAAAATACTTGCCATATTTGACAGTCTTGTAAGAAATCCTGCTGCCTCAAACAACGGCTGGGCTCCCAAACTGCTCAAAGGCCTGCTGACTGCTGTCCTTACACGATACAAGCTAAGCTTAACAGTCTAATGGACACAAGCTATACTACATGGTATGACTGACACAAATGACACCACCCAGTGTGACTGACACAAACTACAGCGCACACTGCCTGACTGATACAAACTACACCACACAATCTGATTGACACAAACTACACCATACAGTGTGACTGACACAAACTATACCATGCAGTGAGTGACACAAACTACACCATGTAGCATGACTGACACAAACTACACCACACAGTCCGACTGACACAAACTACATCACGCAGCATGACTGACACAAACTGCACCATGCAGTGTGACTGACACAAACTACACCACACAGTCTGACTGACACAACTACACCATGCAGCATAACTGACACAAACTACACCATGCAGTGTGACTGACATAAACTACACCACACAGTCCAACAGACACAAACTACACCACGCAACATGACTGACACAAACTACACCACGCAACATGACTGACATAAACTACACCATGCAGTGTGACTGACACAAACGACACCACAATGTCTGACTGACAAAAACTACACCATGCAGCATGACTGACACAAACTACAGCACACACTGCCTGACTGATACAAACTGCACCACAGAGTCCGACTGGCACAAACTAAACGACACAGAATCACTAATATAAACTGAACCAAACTGTGCAACTGACACTAACGACACCATGCAGCATAAATGGCACAAACTACACTACAATGTGTCAAATATTTTTCCATTAATTTTTGTAACTATTTGCTTTTCAAGAACATTAACATTTGACTAGTGCTTAGGTTTTTGTGTTATTTAGTTATTTAGTGAGGTTACATTGGAGTTCCAGTTTCAGTTTCACTCAGCAACAGCTTCATTCAACACTGACACCCAACTGCTGCTGATCAGCCACCTGATCGATCAGAGAGGCAATTAGAGAGAGAGAGACAAAGAAGGGGAAAGGCAAAAACAGTAAGAGACAGGGAAAATTGAGTGATATAGAGACAGAGGAAGAAGGAAAGGTAGAGAGAAGGGGAGTAGGGAGAGTACAAAGAGAAAGAGCAAGAGACCAAGAGAAAGAGGGAGACCGAAGCAGAGGAATGGGAGACAATAAAGGACTGTAACCCCCCCCCATCTTGATGTGTACATATGCGCATTAACCCTGCCTCAAAACAAAAGTGGGGCTGAAAATTTAGAGAGTGGGAGATCAGGGGCAGAGACATCTTATTTTTGTAACATATCACAAGAATTTTAATTGGCATTTACAATATCAGTTGAAAGCTGTTGGGGAAATTGTCACTGCAGCATCTTCTTCTCTTTGGTAGTAAACTCTGGCTGTCTTCCAGATCACAATGAAAGCAGGGCTAGTGCACAGCTTCTAAATCTGAATTTCAACGAAGCATGTGATTATGAACGGTCACTTAAGTGTAATGTTTCTTTAACATTAGTTCCCAGACTATGTTAGCTTCTTATACTCCCTCCAATGGCCCAACACCCAGCCACAAATCAAGCTGGAAAGGGAGATACTCCTTAGACTCATAGACAGGAAGCCATTCAACCCTTTGTGTCTGCGTTGGTCAACAAGATCTGGCTAAATGAATCCTATTTCGCAGCTCTTGGACCACAGCCCTGGAGGTATAGCAATGCAAGTGACTCTTGTCCTCAGGGTACACCTGTTTCTATGCGGGACATGGTCAGGTGAAAGGGCTGCAGCCCTGTGTTATCATTTTGTTCACTCTGCAAAGTTACGCCATCAAGACTTCCTAGAACACATTGGCTTGCAGTAGATAAACAACCCACAAAGTCTACATTAATAAAGTAGGATTTGGCATTTCTGCTTTTTCACACTACATTTTTGTAAAATCCACAGCAGAAAGTCATAGCAGAGGGTCGCTGTTGGAACTTTACACTGTGAACAGCCCTTGACCTCACTGATCTGAAGGGTTCTGGCACAGGATGTTCAGTGAAACCGACCCTATAAACTGCACTTCGATCCCAAAGTTTGAGATGGAAATGTAATAAACAACGAGGAGGACAGTAATCAGCTCGTGAAGGACATTGACAGGTTGGTGAAAAGGGAAACATGCATGGTAGATGAAATTTAATACAGAGAAGTATGAAATAGTACGCTTAGGTGGAAGAATGAGGAGTGATAATATGAATTACTAATACAGTTTTAACATTGGTACAGAAATAAACAGATTAAATGGTTAAATGTATGAATAAAGTGGGGCAGCACTGTGGCTCAGGCGACTGTGTGGAGTTTGCACAATCTCCCCGTGCCTGTGTGGGTTTCCTGTGGGTGCTCCAGTTTCCTCCAAAGATGTGCAGGTTAGGTGAATTGGCTGTGTTAAATTGCCCGTAGTATTCAGGGATGTGTAGGTTAGGTGCATTAGTCAGGGGTAAGTGCAAAGAAGCAGGGGAATGGGTCTGGGTGGTTTACTCTTCGGTGTGGACTTGTTGGGCCGAAGGGAAGATATGATTCTATGCAAAGCCAGTAAAAGAAAGGCACACCGAACAGCAGTGATTTGGGTAAAAATTATTCAGGAAAAGAGATAAAGGCAATAAATCACCAGTGACTTAAGGTAACATCAGGGGAAATTACAAAACTTTCAAGCTAAGGGAGTATATCTGAATATGCAAAGCATAGAATCTAAAACAAAATAAATGAATTAACATCACAGATACAAATTAATGGATTTGATCTAATACTGTTAGGGAGATGTGGTTGCAAAGTGACCAGTGTTGGGAACTACATAGTCCAGGAAACCCAATTTAAAGAAGAAATAAATGAAATGGAAAAGATGGAGGGGTTGCCCCCATAATAAAAACTTGTGTAAAGGAAATAGAGAGAAAGGATCTTAACACACAGGTTAGAAGCAGAATCACAGAAGAGACCACAAGGGATGGAAAACATTCGTCACAGTAACTTATATCCCTCCCAAAGAGTCGACTTAATATTAAACAGTATACAAATCAAGAAATGAGAGATGCATGCAACAAAGGTGAATCAGTAATCCTGAGGAACTTTAACTTTCATAAAGACTAGGCAGGTCAAACTTGCTGGAATATTGCAGAGGATGAGTTCATGGAATGCATTCAAGCTCACTTTCTAGACCAGGGAATGAAGAAACTAACAAGGCAATAAGGTATAATTTTGAACAATTAGAAAGGTTAATCCATAACTAAAGAGCCTTTAGGGAACAGTGATCAGAATATGGTGGAGTTTTATCTTGAGTTTGAGAGTGATTAAACCTGAAACTCACATTTAAATCTGAACTAAGCAAACTACATAGGTTTGAGGGATATGTTAGCAAAGGAACATTGGGAACTTAGATTAAAAGATGTGAAAGTAGCTAAGATACAGCAAACATTTAATTAAATAATACATTATTCATGACAAATATACATTATGTTTCTTTAAGAAATAAAAACTCCACAGGATAACTGGTCCAATCATTGATAGCAAAGAAAAAGTAAAGACTGTATTATATTATTTGACTTAAGTTTGCCAAAGAAAGATTACCAAGCCCAACGATCAGGAGGAATTCAGAAAAAGATAATGAACAAATTGATGGAGAGAAAAGACAATATGAATAAATTGGCTGAATAAGTAAAAGTAAAGAGATATCAAAGCATCTAGGGAAGAGAAAAGTGAAAGTAAACATAGATCGTTTATAGGTAGAGATAGGAGAAACTGTACTAGGGAATAGGAAATGGCATTTAAAACAAATATTTTGTATCTGTCTTCACTCCATTCAAAACAGTGGATAACCAAAGACTGAGTGAGATTGAGTAATTTAGTTTCAATGAAGAAATACTACCAGAGAAATGGGACTAACTTGGAACAGATCCCTTGGATCCAATGAACTACATTCTAAGTTTTCAATGAGGTAGTGAGACATTGTGAATGGATTTGTTTTGATTTTCCAGAATTCCTTAGATTTTAGAATGGTCCCTGTAGACCAAACCCAAATATTCAAGAAAGAGGGAAGAGAAAAAGGAGGAAACTATAAATCTTTAGGTGAAAAACAGCAGTAAGGGATATTTGGGACATGATTGCACATAAAAACACATAGTATGGTTGAACAGTGAACATGTCTTTTTTAAGTTGCAACTAACAGGGTTACTGGACAAACTTGGGGTGAATATGATTGGATTTTAAGATGGATTGAAGATTAATTAATGAACAGAAAACAGAGAGTGGGAATACCGGAAGGATCATTGCCTATCCCTCATATATTTCAATATCTTAAATTAGGAGCCATGTGAAATATATCAAGGTTTCTGATGATACAATGTAAGATGTGAAAGTAAGCTGTGAGGAGGAGGAAGAAGAGAGGTTGAAAAAGGATTATACTCACGTAAATGGGCAAGAAAGTGTCAATGGGCAAGTATGAACTTATCCATTGGGGAGGGGAAAAATAGAAAAGCAGTCTTTTTTAAAATGGCAATAGATTCAAAAACATTGGCATTCAAAGGAAATGGGTATTCTTCTGTATTGATCACGGAAATTTAACATGTGGCCACATCAAGCTAATATTCTGCAGCCTTCATTCCAAAAGGTTTGGAGCATAAGAGTAGAGTTGTTTCATTGTAATTATTCTGGGCATTGCTCAGATCACATGTGAAGTACTGAGCAGAATTTTGGGTTCCTAAACAAGTGAACAGCGTGCTTACCTTAGTAAGAATTAAAAATGTATCAAATATTTAAAATATTTAAAGGGCTTGATGGGGTAGAATCCTCTTGGGGGATGTTTCTCTCGCTGGGGAAACCTGAACCCAAGGATGGAAGTCATTGAATAAGAGTCTAGCTATCTAGGATTATCATGTGAAGAAAGCTCGTCATTCAGTGGGGTGTGCACATTGGAATTCTTTGTCACAGAGAGCTGTAGATGTTCACTCGGCAAACAGATCAAGTCAGAGATTGACAGATTTTGCAAACAAATGGAATTAATGATATGGGGATAGGGTGAACAGATGGAGTTTTGAGAAAGAAGATAGATAGGTCATGATCCAAGATAGTGGTGGGGATTCAGCTTGGAAACCTTGCTTGATCCTGTTTATATTTTTAGGCACCTGCTGCGCTTTTCCAGCAACACATTTTCAGCTATGTTCTTAGGCATGTATGACAAATAGTGTAGATTATTAAAAAGATCTTTATGACCCTTGCATTTATGAGTATAAATGTTGAATTCAAAAGTAAGGACCTGGCTTAGAGGCCAACCCCATTTCTTCAGGCCCTAGTTTTGCACACACTCAGTGGAGAAGTCAGGTGTCCCCTCTTTCCAACCATGAGCAGCTCTCCTTATTTGAGTAGTCAGACTCATTTTTCATTGCACAAATGAATGTTTTACTCAAAGTAACTTTTAAATGAATGTAAAGAATTTAGCAGGCATCACAAGCTGTATTCATAGAATCTTCTAGTCCAGAAAAGGACCTTTAGCTTATCAACACTCTTCTACCAGAAATATATGACTACCTACACTGGTCCCAGTGTCTCGCAACAGGCTCAGAACCTTGAATATTACGACACATCAAGTGCTCATCCTCGTACTTTTTACAGGTTGTGAGGTTTCCTGCTTCCTCTTAAGCAGTGCGTTCCAGACACCCACCAACCTGTGGGTAAAATTGTTTTCTTCAAATCTCTTCCAAACATCCTGGCTTTCACTGTAATGGTAAAGTTCTTGTTCTTGAATTTTCGACAAAGAGGAATTGCTGCTTTCTATTACCCTTACATGCCCTGTAATCTTTGACACCTCAGTCAGATCCTCCTTCATCTTTCTCTTCTCCAAAGAAAACAACCCAAGCTTATCCAGCCTCGCTTCATTGCTGAAATGTTTCATCCCAGGCAACATCCTGGTGAATATTCTCTGCAACCCCTCCAGTGCAATCACATCTTTCCTACAATGTGGTGACCAGAACTGCACCCAGTACTCCAGCTATGGCCTAACCAAAATCCTGTACAGCTCCAACATAACCTCCATGATCTTATAATCTATTCCACCACCGATAAACACAAGTGTCTCATGTACCTTCTTAACTACCTTATCAACCTTATGCCACCTTAGGTGTAGAGGTCGATGGACAAGCACCCCGAGATCCCTTGGTTCCTCTGAGGTTCCTAGTGCCTTGCTATTCATTGGATTCTCCCTTACCTTGTTTCTTCTTCCAATGTGCATCACTTCACGTTTATCAGGGTTAAATTCCATCTGCCACTAATCTGCACATCTGAACAATTCTGCCTATATTCTCCTGTAACCTGAGATCTTCTTGCCCACTATCAACCACCTGGCCAATCTTTGTGCCATCTGCAATCATACTTATCACATATTATCATCCATATCATTTATGAATATCACAAACAAGACAGGACACAGCACTAATCCCCGTGGTATGCCACTGCACATCAGGCTCCAGTCACACAAACAGCCTTTGACCAGCACTATCTGTCTCTTTTGGATCCATCTTGCCAAGCTGTCCTGGATTCCATGTGCTTTTACTTTCTTTATCAGTTTCCCATGTGGGACTTTGTCAAAGGCCTTACTGAAAACCATGAAATGTGGAATCACATTCACTCTCTTTGCAGTCCTCTGGGATCCCTTCTGAGAACAGAGACATTTTAAAAATTTGGGTCAGGGCCCCTGTAACTTTGGCCCTCGTCTACCATAATAGTCTGGGATACAACTCATCTGAACTTGGTCTTTTGTCCACTTGTTAACCTGCCAAAACCTCAAATAGCTCTGGCATTTTTTTCATATTAATCTGCTCAAGAACTTCATAATCCATAATGTCAAATACTGCGTTGTGAACATTTGCAGGGGTTTTGGAAACACTCAAAGCCCACAAGGTGAATGTCAAAGATGCTACCCACATTCACGGTTCACTTTTTTATTTGGCACACAAGTTGATCCTCATTCTTGGAGGGATTTGTTGAAGTTTCAATAGTTCATTCATGCAGACATTTACACTCCTTCTTAAGTTATTTTAAGAGGCTTGAATGGCAGATTAGCTTGAATTGCAGATTAACTTGGATTCTGTCTCCACAAGATGATGCCTGGCCTGCTGAGTATTACCAGCATTATCTGCTTTTATTTCAGATTTCCAGCATGTAAATAATTTTACTTTTTTTTGTTAAAGTTTCTGTACTCTGGTGCAGGAAGCTGTAAAATCCCATCTCAGCCAATACCAGCACAAAGTAACTCATCTCTCAGGACTTCACAAGATTGGCTGGACTGTAGCTAACCAACTGACTCCAATTGCACAGCTGGATTATCCCAACAGACGCTGATTCAGAAACCAATCCTGATAAACTATCCAATCAGATTCCAATTCAGAAACCAATCCTGATAAACTATCCAATCAGATTCCAATTCAGAAACCAATCCTGATAAACTATCCAATCAGATTCTTTTCAGAAACCGACACTGAGATACTATTCAATCAGACTCTGATTCCCAACTGATCCTGAGAAACTATCCGAACTGACTTCAATTCACAAGCTGAGCGTGAGTAACTATTGAATCAGACTCCAATTCCCAAATGAATCATGGGAAACTAGCCAATCAAATTCTGATCTTTAAAATCTACCCTGACATGATATCCAATCATGTTTTGATCCCCAAAACAATTCTGACCAATACTCTATAATTTTCAATGTATGCATGTGTGTTATAGTTCACTCATGTTGCTATGGCAATGTGCTCTTCACACAATTTTGGAGATTGGAGCTGGATAGCGATGGTAGAGGCTGCAACTTTACTTTTACCATTGGGATTACCTGGAATCTCTCCCACTCTTACTGTAAGTCAGTCCATGTGCTGATACTCAACCTGTTTGGCTATGTTACGAATGTACATTTTTTTGGCCTCCAGCACCAACATGGACTTGGACTTGCAGCTTCTGACTCAGAGGCAGCGGCGATACTCACAGAACCACAAGCTTTTCTCTTTAGCCAAGTATTCAGCCCACACCCAATCACACTATGTCCAAACCCTGCAATATTCAACTCAGAGCCTGACATATCTGCAGTACTGAAATTACACCCTGGAGAACCGAAACTGAATTACTCAAACTAAACCTTGCAATATCCAACTTACTTTAATTACACAAATTGCACCCTGCAACATGTTAAATTATCCCCTAACATAGGCTGACTGTGTTCTGCAATACCCAACCTACACCTTCAAGTATTCAAGCTATGACTGAGTATACTCAAAACACCTTTGGAAATACAATTACCTTGAAATACTCAGTATTCTCTGCAATAGTCAAATTACATCTTCAAATAATACCCAGAAGCTCTTAAGCAACACTGTGTGATAGTCAACGTTCTGTAAAATACTTGCACCATACCTTGGAAGACTCAATCTGCACAATGATATACTCAAAATGGCACTCTAAAATTTTCAACCCACTCCCTAAACTTCAGCTTACCCCTTTGTAACACACAGCCTTCTCTCAATGATAGTCACCAAGGTGCTTGCTGCTATTGGTGCTGTGCAAAGCTGAGGCAGCACTGTGTTATCTAACCTGCATCTGTGATATCGAGACTGTGATGTACAATCTGCAGCTTTGTGGCCTGTGGTACACAGGCAACTACCTGTGATATTCACCTTGTTGTCTCCATTCTTTAGTCTGCTTCCCTGCATCTTAGTTAGCATCTGATGAAAAGCAGTTTGTTTTTTAAGCACAATTTGGCTCAGAAATATTTTGATAATAAAATTTGATATGAGTACTTCAATGTTTGGTGTAAAGTGAGGGGGAGGATGGAGTGAGGAACCCACTCAGAGACACCCCATTATGTTGCATCAGTGTTCACCAGTCATTGCTTTGAGTTTAACCCTTTGCTGGGAGATGCGTTAACGCTTATCTACTTAACTCATTATTTAGTAGCACAAAGACAAATGGAAGGTCTAATATAGAGTTTATTCACAGAATACAATCAATAAAGAAACATTCTTTGTGTTCCTAGCATGGCTCTCGGTGAGCTCTCCAGCACTGACTGTTACCTTTGGCAATAGGTGCTCCCCCATACACCTAACTTGGAGCCAAAGACTGGTATTTCTCCATCTGTTGTGTTAAATGTGTGAATGGCTTCTTGCAGCCCAAGGTTGGGATTGTGGGGTGGGACAAGGAGCAAAAGCAAAACCAATGCACTCAGACACACAGGTGAGAGCAGCCTTTATTAACTGGTTACTGTGACGGACAGGTGGATGTAGAAACCTCTGGTCATAACCCTTTTCAGCCCCTCAAAAACCACATTGGCTTAGAGGTGGGAGGTGGGAGGGTATGGGGGGTGCAGGGGTGTCTGGGGAGGTTGCACGGTGCTGAAGTGCAGAGGCAGCTGGCCCAGGACGATCACTTCCTGATGCTGAGCTTGGCAGGGCTGACACTGCACAAAAGCTACAAGCGTGCCTCTGACATCATCAAGGTTTGAGGCAGGTCTGTGGCTTAGGTGAGGATGTGTGCAATTAAAAATAAGTGCTACTAAACCCTTCTTTCTTTGTCTAACAATCAAAATCTAAACTTTAGGTTAAACAAAATGTTCTCGCCAGATGCTGCATTCTGGTGAAAGATTGAGGGCACTGGGCAGGGCCTAGATTAGAATGGAATGGGTCTCAGTCGGCTGCTGGATAGTGTGGTGTGCATCTCGAACACATTAAGCTTTACCAACCTAAAGAGGGCAACACTTTAAAACACTTGCTGCTTTGGCAATGGTTTTAGGCATCGTATAATACTGGGGTGGAAAAAGAAGCAATTCCGAGGTCAGAGTCAAGAATGTACAGGTTGCTTGGCAACACTGCCTCCTAGGCAAAACTATCAAGACTGCATAATACTTGCCACTCAACCTGAATTTGATACCTTTGATTTCACAGAAAACACAGAAACTCCCAGATGAGATAATGCAGTTATAGATAATTTACCATATAGATTGCTGAGAAAGCACAGCAAGTTGTTCAGTCTTGGGGTAATCCTTTTTTTTGGTCACAAATGTTACTCTGTGAAATTGGGAATCCGTTTACATGATGACACAGGAAGACAGTGGGTTTCGGAGCTGGCAGCTGCAGGCTGCCCCGCAGTACTGCTGGAAGGTCTGGTAGCAGCTCCGGTCAGCCTCACTCCCCCATTGGCCCGGGTTGGTGGCAAGGCCTTCAGCTGGCAGCCGGGCCAGGATGCTGGTGTTGATGGCCAGAGCGGCCAGGCCATAGTCGGTGAACAGCACGGTCTCCCGGCGGCAAGTGGGGCACGAGATGAACTTGTACTTGGGGCAGGACTCGTAGAGGATCTGCAGGCACTCCTCGCACACTGAATGGAGACAGGAGAGGATCCGTGGACGTTTGTTGGTGGCATTGTACACATGGCCACAGGTGGGGCATTCTAGGGGCTCAGACGTGGTTGACTGGTGAAGGACGTACTGATTAACAATGACCTCGTCCGATGGTGTCTGCCGGTGGTAACACAATTCTCCACTGGCCTTGCGATGACCCTGGACAAATTTCTCACGGCGGGGTGGTGTCCGGGCCAGCCCGCTCGGGCTCCGGGCTTTCTCCAGGGTGGGGACATCAGCACAGGCCTGGTTTGCAATGATCTCGGACTCTAGGGGCCAGGCACACTTTCCCACAAGCGGGGGTTCGCGGACACACTGCGAGGGCCCGTACCTGCCCTGCGAGTTCGGGCACTCCGCAAACTTCTCCACTGGCACAATCTTCACTGCCTCCATCTTGATGGCAGCCTGCTGCTGTTTCAGGCACGCCATGGGCAAGGGAACTAAGAGTCCCAGCTGCGACTAGGCAGCCTGCTTCACAGGTAAGGCCTGCACTCCCTTCGCTGTCTGACCATCTCTGCACCTTTGCAGGTTTCTCACTTTGCACCAGGAACCTTCACTATCCATACAGTCAGTTCAGGCTGCAACACAATCTGTACGAAACATCCTGAATCGTTTGCATAGTCCACACTGGTTCCAAACACCGTGTTCCTTATATAACGAAGCTGAGGTGCACTGAGTGTCAGCTTTTATAACTGTACGTCCCGACTTCTCTTCCTCTCCTGGATGCTCAATCTCTTAACGGCTGTGAATGCTGCAATATGAATGAAGTGAGCAGGCGAATACTGCAAACATATCCCAGAAGAAAGATCTATGACAGAACTGAGTGAACGACACAGAAGCCCTCAGTTAAGCAATAGTGAGCTGTATGAAGATGCTTGCTTGAATCACGTTACCTGTGCTTGTAGTAAATCTGGTGCTTCCAGTTTTCAACTGATCCCAGTCCTCCTTCTAACAGCAGAGTATCCGTCTCTGTATTGACAGTAAGGGCAGTGGCTCCTCTGCAGCTTGCTCTCTCTCTCTCTCTCTCTCTCTCCCCTGTCTTGCTCTGTCTCTCGGAGCCCTCTGTTTACCTCCGATGGCAGTATTGTCTGCAGCAGCACTGCAGTACTGCAGCGAGCTCACATTTCTCTCATTCAGCACAGTGTAGGGGCTCCAGGCCGCAGTACCTCAACACAAGCTACCTCTGCAACTGAAACAACCTCGAGCTGCTTGTCTTTTTCATTCATCTGCCTAACCTTCAAAGGCTTTGTGCTGTGTTGCAATCGATGCTGTGAAAGCAGAGGATGATGCTGTTGCCATTTCCTTCCTGAGTCACAGTGGCTTAGTGCTGCTACTGCAAGAGAAAGCAGTTATTCCCCTGAGTATTTCACACCCTCCTAGTCAGCGAGGTCACCTCTAGATAGTTCACACACTTAACCCCTCCACTCTCCCTCTGTGTTCAATGTTGACTGCTGTCTTCTGACACCTCTAACTATCTGCAGTTTGATAAGGGGCAATGACGAAAAGGAAATAATATTTGTTTTTAGTCCCTTTTGAAGTCTGTTTGACGTGTTTTCACTGTCAAAATGTCTCAGGACAGTGACATTTATTGAATGTTTGTGACAATGATATTTGAATTTTCAAGACAAAAGGGACCCAATAGAATGTTCAATTCCATGAGGTGCTGCCAAAGAAAATTAAAGTGAATGCTTTCAGTTCATTCACAAGTTTTGACTTAAGAATGAGTGTTTACACTTCAGAAAAATGACACAGATCAAACAGATTAGGAGAAAAGACAAGATAAATTTAGAAGTTGTGAGAACAAGACACTAAGTTTGAGTTTTAAAAGCCTGCTGATTATAGGCTGACAGTCAGTTGATGAGAGGAAAGGGGTTCCACACTGTGCTAAAGTACACTGAGTCCTCAGAAAAGTTTAAGGTGAGGCTTAACACTGTGCTTTACAAAGACATGGACTAACTCATTGAGAGAAAAGAATAAACTCTGACCCAATGAGAACAAGGTATGAGACGTACAGAGCCAAAAGAAAAACATCTGGGGCGTACAGAGTCAATGAAAAGACTCTGTACAGGCTAAAAGCCTTGACTATCTCCTGCTGTTAAGATTTGTAAATTAAACGGATGTTGGCATTCTGTACTCAGAATCTTGCATTTGGTTTGGAGTTTATAACTCATGGCTGGCTGTGCTTTTGGTGGGGAGAGGGGCCTGTAAAATAGGTCAGGCAGCAAGTTCACCACCTTCCCAATCATCCTTGACGTGTCTCTCATGATACCAGAATGGGGTTGAGTTTGGCATTGCTTATTCAAGAGCCTTCATTGTGGGTAAATAATTAATAATTGCCTAGACCTCAATATTGTGATGCCCTTGCTATGTAATGGTTGGCATTGGCAGGTAGGCAGCCTGATTTTATTGAATAAAGATTTCAAAAGAGTGGGAAGGAAAAGTGGTATTATTTATGGAAGGTGTCCATTGTGCATCATCAGATAATCGTCACCTTTCCTTCCCCTCCATCTGGATTTGAAACCTACACCTCTAATCCCCTTGCCCTGCTGCCTAAGATGTTTGAAACCTCTCCACCCAACACTGTCAGCTTACCAAGGTCTGGGATCCCATTGGCTTCTCCCCTGGGACTGCTCAGAGTCCCAGTAATGCCTGTTACTGACCTCTTGTGCTGCTGGGACTGCAACGGCATGGTGGCACAGTGGTTAGCACTGCTGCCTCACAGTGCCAGAGACCTGGGTTCAATTCCCGCCTCAGGCAACTGACTGTGTGGAGTTTGCGTGGGTTTCCTCTGGGTGCTCCGATTTCCTCCCACAGTCCAAAGATGTGTGGGTCCGGTGAATTGGCCATGCTAAATGTTAGGTAAGTGTAGGGGTATGGGTGGGTTGTGCTTCGGCAGGTCGGTGTGGACTTGTTGGGCCGAAGGGCCTGTTTCTACACTGTAAGTAATCTAATCTAATTGTTGAGGGTGGGTATTTCTCCCACTGAGAGGTGGAACTTACAACCACGTTCAGCAGGTAATAGAGAAGTCAAATGGAATAGTGGCCTTTATTCCAAAAGGAATGGAGTGTAAAAGTAGGGTGATCTTGCTAAAACTATACAAGGCACCAGTCTGACCACAGCTAGAAATCTGTGAACAGCTTTGGGCCCTTTATCAAGGGAAAAATATACTTGTATAGAGGCGGTTCACTAGGTTGATAATAGATTTGGAGGGACTGTCTTATGAGAAGAGATTGAGAAGATTGGGCCTACTCTCATTGGAATTTAGGAGAATGAGAGGTGAAGCAGAGAGGATTCTTCAGCGATTGACAGGGTAGATACAGACAGGTTGTGTCCTCTTGCAGGAAGGACTAAGACCAGAGGACATCATCTCACTTAAAACTGAGATGAGGAGGAATTTCTCCTCATAGGAGCTACTGAATCTCTGGAACTCATTACCACAGAAGGCTGTCAGGACTGGGTCATTAAGTGTATACCATGATGAGATAGACAGATTCTTAATTAGTAAAGGAATTACAGGGACAAGGGTGGAAAGTGGAGCACTTGAGGTTTATCAGATCAGCCAAGACTTATTAAATGGTGGAGCAGACTCAATAGGCTGAATGGCCTATTTCTGCTTCTGCATGTTCTAGTCTTCTGACCATGCTGGACCTTGGGGCGTACTGGGAACCACCATTACAATGCTGCTGTGAGGACACTTCACATGCAGGAACATGCACCCCACCGCAGACTTGAATCAGACTGCGTGCTGGTCCTGCTCACTAGCTCTTTGAGTGCTCATTCACTTTGAGCCCAGCTGGATGGTCATAGCATCCCAGCCTGGCCTTGCCTTGTCTTCTTGCTATATGTCCTGACAGTCAGAGCTACCAGGGTCGCAGTATCTCTGTTGCCTTGGTGTTTAGTGCAGACACAAAGCTAGGAAACTTGCCATGGATGTCAGCAATTATCTGTCAGGTCAAAGCAGATACCCTACAGCCAAGAGATCCTGGCCCAGTAAGTCAAAGGCATCCTCCAATAGCAGTGCAGGGGCTTGGATATAGTCAGTCAGCTGCTCGGGGAAGTCAGGGTCAGGGTCAGGATCCTTTCTTCATAAAGGGTGAAGATCTGAATGTCAGCACCCATCACCCATTTTTGCTTTTTCTGCCCTATTATGACTGTTTTCTCCTATAATGAGAGAAAGGCAGTTATTAAGGGAGCTATGAAGAAGTGGTAAAGATGTTAGGGCAGCTGAAGGTGGAGGAAAAATGTCAAAGTGTTCTGAGGGAGTGGTTAGGCAGTGCAGAGGATATGTAAGGTTAGTAGTGTGGGGTGGATTGGATGGATCCGAGTGAGTTAAGGAGCATGTTGCATACAATACTGAGATTGGTATAAGATGTGCCTCAGTGAGAAGAGGATATAGTAGCAGAGAGAAAGTGAGTGTGAAATAACAGAATGTAGATGGCAGAGCAGAGAAGGACACTGAGCTTCCTACAATGCTGGGCGTTCCTCAGGAGGGTGAAGACTGCATTGACCAAGGTGGTAACCTCAGGTGAGGCTGCCACATTTGGATATTGTGGCCTCTCTGACACTCCTGGGGGAAGATGATAACCCTTGTCTGCACCACCCTGTCTGTCAGGGCTTCCAGGTGCCTGTGTGCAAAGCAAATGCCAAATTCCCCTTATCTGCAATGTCTGAGGCAAGTGTCAGGAACTCTGCAGGTCAGCTCTGGCCTGATAGTGCACATTAGCCATTTAAAAATGGCATGAGTGACATGAATGCCAGTCTATTATAGACTATCCAGGCACTGGTAAAATCAAGCCAGCATTGGTTAAGAGGACACCATTGGGGTGCAGCAGGTAAGTAATGAGGCATGTTTGGTAAAACAGCAAGAACAATTCATTAGGGCTCACAGATAGAAACCCGCCAAGAAACTCAACAAAACTGACAGCCAAAATGATGTAAGATTCAACCTACTATTACAGATCTTGGAATATAGAAAGGAGCTCTTCAGTTCCTAGGTAACATGAGGTTTGATTATGGGTGTGACTGATGTCACTGAACTCAGAAGAATATCTAATGGTGATACAAAGTTTATAATAGACAATCTGAAGTAATTCAGAGATGCACTGCAGAAACTCACCAGGCTGGCTAGTCAGCACTTTTCCAAACCCACAACAGCTCCCAGCTCGGATGACAAGGGTAGCAGATGCATGGGAACACCACCACCTGAAGGTCTTCTCCAACTCAGTCACCATCCTGACTTGGAAATATGCTGTCATAGAGTCATACAGCACAGAAAAAGACCCTCTGGTCCAACCAGTCCATGCCAACCACAATCTTAAACTAAACTAGGCCCATCTGCCAGCGCTTGGCCTGTATCCCTCCAAACCTTTCTTATTCATGTACTTATCTAAATGCCTTTTAAATGTAACTGTACCTCCTCTACCACTTCTTCTGGAAGTTCATTCCACACACGAAACACTCTCTATGTAAAAAGGTTGCCCCTTGTGTGCTTTTTAATTTTTTCTTCTCTCACCTTAAAAAATGCCCCCTCATCTTGAAATCCCCCACCATAAAGAAAAGAAACCTGCCATTCACCTGATCCATAGGCCTCATGATATTAAAAACCTCTAGATCATCCCTCCATCTCCTACACTTTAATGAAAGAGGTCGCAGCCTCTCCTGATAAGGCAAACCTTCTATTTTCAGCAAAATCTTCTTTGAATCCTCTCCTTCTTGATAATATCCTTCCTGTAACAGGTGACCAGAACTGGACAAAGTACTCCAGAAGAGGCCTTACTGATGTCCTGCACATCGTCAACATGTCTTCCTAACTCCTGTACTCAAAGGCCTGTGCAATGAAGACAAAGTGTTAAACACTTTCTTAACCACCCTGTCTATATGTGATGCAAACTTGGAAGAATTATGACCTTGTACCCCTAAGTCTCTCCGTCCTACACTAAGCAAGGCCTACTTTTAATTGAATAACTCCTGCCCTTGTTTGTTTTGCCAAAATGCAATATCTTTGATCCAAATTAAACCCCATCTGCCGCTCCTCATCCCATTGACCAAATTGATCAAGATCTATTTGGAACCTCAAGTAACCTTCTTCACTGTCCACTATACCACCAATCTTGGTGTCATTCGCAAACTTACTAAGCTTGCCTTCTATATTGTCATCTAAATCATCTACTCTCAATGACAAACAAAAGTAGACCCAGCACTGATCCTTGTGGGACACCGCAGGACACAGGCCTTCAGTCCAAAAAACAATCCTCCACCACCACCCTTTGTTTCCTACTGTCAAGCCAATTTTGTATCCAATTGGCAAGTACACCCTGAATCCCATGCGATCTAAATTTATTAATTAGTCTATTATGCAGAACTTTGTCAAAGGCTTTACTAAGGTCCATATAGACAACGTTTAGCGTTCTGCCCTCATTAATCTTTTTGGACACTTCCTCAAAAAAACTCAATCAAGTTTGTGAGGCATCATTTCCCTTGCACAAAACCATGCTGACTATCACTAATGCCTCTCAAAATACATATAAATCCTATCTTTCAGAATCACCTCCAACAACTTACCCACCACTGAAGTCAGGCTCACAGGTCTATAGTTCCTTACAGCCTTGTTAAACAAAGGTACAACACAGATTGCCGTTCCTTCACTGTCACTGGGTCAAAATCCTGGAACTCCTTTCTTAACAGCATTATAGGACCACCTACAGAACATGTGCCACAGTCTTCATGAAGGCAGCTCAGCACCACCTTCTTAAGGGCAAGTAGGGATGGTCAATAAATGATGCCCCAGCAATAGGTCCTTGAACAAATGAAAAAATGCAGACCAAAGAGATTGAGTTATGGATACAAAAGATCAGTGAGAATTAAACCAGTCAGAACTAGGGCACAGCAGACCAATATGAAATAGCAACCTAAACAATTTTGAAACACGCTTTGGCATATTGATGAATCAAAGTAAATGTGGAAGGCATTGAACCAGTGAAAGTCTGATAATGGCGGAAACAATTGAATCACAATAAAAATGAGCTGTGTACCATTTTAAAATAGCCATGTTGACCAGGCATGAACTAGTGCCCTTTAAAGGGGATTGCATGAGCTTTATTCAACTTACACAAGTAATGGTCAAATACATTAAAATATTTCTGCTTCTTGTACAGTATCAAAAATGTAACAAAGTGCCTTATTTGAAATAGTACTCTTTTAATGCAAATAACAAAGGTGTCAGTTTAGGTTCACTATTAGAGGACCCATCAGTAAAGTGCAACACATGTGACATAAAATATCCAATCGGTGCAAGCCATCTGGGCAAGCAGCAATAACCAAAGAGTGAAAACACCCAGCATCTGGGTCATAGAGTCATAGAGATATACAGCACGGAAATAGACCCTTCGTTCCAACTCATCCATGCCAACCAGATATCCTAAGTAATTCTAGTCCCATTTTCTGGCATTTGGCCCATATCCCTCCAACCCTTCCTATTCATATACCCATCCAAATGCCTTTTAAATGTTGTAATTGTAACCAGTCTCCACCACTTCCTCTGCCAGCTTATTCACTACATGCACCACCCTCTGCAAGAAAACGTTGCCCCTTAGGTCCAAATTAAATCTTTCCCTTCTCACCCTAAACCCATGCCCTCTTGTTCTGGACTCCCCCACCCTGGGGTAAAGACCTTTTCTATCTACCCTATCCATGCCCCTCATGATTTTATACACCTCTATAAGATCACCCCTCAGCCTCTGACACTCCAGGGAAAACAGCCCCAGGCTATACAGCCTCTCCCTACAGCTCACACTCTCAAACCCTGGCAACATCCTTGTAAATCATTTCTGAACTCTTTCAAGTTTCACAACAACCTTCCTATAGCACGGAGAACAGAATTGCATGTAGTATTCTGAAAGTGGTCTAACCAATGTCCTGTACTGCCACAACATGACCTGATGAAAGGCAGTCACTAGGAATAACTGATGTGTCTCCAGTAAATAGAGTCAAAGCTGCCATAAGGGCAGGAAAAATGCAAATTTGAAATGCAAGTATATACCTCAACATATAGCTTAATCACAGCAAGAAAGCACAACCTCTTGTTTCCCTCCAGCCCCAAGAAGGAAACTTGTCTAATGTGTAGAGGTTAGACAATGTGAAGTCATTGCTGCTCCAACACAACCACACTATATAATTCAGTTAACATGTAACCTTCACGTACCACCCCCAGAGCAACCACAGTGACATAGACACATATAAAAAGATACATATAGTTCTTGCATTGTCCAGAAAACAAGAACATCAAAGGTCTCTCTGGAAAGATTTTGCACATTTTCCATTCCAGTTTTGTAAGAAGATCACCCACCCAGTAATATACTTAGCCCTCCCCCTCTTGATGTATCTATGATCTGAATGGTAGTTCCATAACCTCAGGGTGGAGTGGGTGGGAATGCTGTCATAATGAAACACACCTCTGTTTGGGAGTTTGTGCGATGTTGCAAATTCTAGACAACAATAGCTGCTGAAAATGGCTGTCACCGTGGCTTAACAGGCAGAGGCCTCTGCTTAGAAATGCATCTGCCAACATGGTCAGCAGGACACAGAATGGCAGGTGGTTCTTGTGGGACCACTGAACTTCTGAAGGAAGGAAGAAGCAGAGAGAGGGGGTTTACACTGGGTTGCAGTGTCACAGGAGTGCCAGGAAACTGCCCAAGAATAACAGCAGCTAGCTCCCAGCAGCAATGAATAACATGTTGGAAGTCACCATCTGAGTTAAAGTAATAAAGCTGTTACCTTCCATTACATCAATGCATTCAGCATTTAGGATGCTTTGAATCACATTTATTTCATGCTATGTTAAACTAGTTTTCACGTTTGCCTTGAATGACACATCCTAACACTTTGCACCACCAGCCTTGCACTCAGGCCAAATGAATAATTTCATCCGGTGTTGCTGCATGATATTGTGTTATCGCACCCACTGGGCTACATGCTCATACTTAACATTACTATAAATAATCATGATAGTGTAACATCAGGTTTGACCACTGAAGTAGAACAATATGTCAACGTTTTTGCTAACCATATGTCCCACTCTTCCTTCTCACCTGCTCTTTCATTTACTCATTGTCAACAAATCAATTGGAAGCTGGGTGTGATAATATTTCATAAGAACAATACTGTATTGTTGAAAGAAAGAAAAAACTGTTCAAGCTTTTCATCCTTCATTCATCAGGATAAGTCTAAGAATACCACATTTCAAAGGTTAAAAATCACACAACACCGGGTCACAGGTTTACTTGGAAGCACTAGCTTTCGGAGTGCTGTTCCTTCATCAGGTAGTTGCAGAGTATAAGATCATATTTACACACAGCACCTCACGAGTAACAGCTCAGATACATCCACCTGGGGAGATTTAATAAGATAGAGACAAAGTACAAGCAATCGGTAGTTTCACAGATTTTTCCAGTTCATTTCATACCTTGGCTGACAATCCTTAATCTCGGTTTCACAGATCCTGTTCTCAAAGCGCATGTCTTCTTCAAATCAAACATTGATTGAATTATTGGTGAACAGACCAAGTAGATGGTGGTTTATATGGAGGGACCTGAGCACCCTAGCACAGCTGGATATCTGTTTTCACAATACTGCAGTCCACTTTGTGATAGACCCACCCCATACCCTGCAGCTTCTGCTGATCAGTGGTTGATCTGTGAAGGTTGTGGCTACTATTTAGAAAGGCTTGATAAATCAGAGCTTTCACATCAGCTGGGCATGCCCTTTTCGGAGCCCATTCCCTTCCTCGAGAAGTCACTGCCTGATCAGATGATTTGGTCATACAGTCAAGGAAGAGGAGAACTCCAATGAATGATTAAGTGATGAGTTGGGAAAAGTCCAGGCCAGCAAGGTGAATCTCAAGCTTTTGTAATGTGGATGTTAATGCAGGCTGACAAGGAGGACTAACACTTTTCGAAACTTACCTGTGTGTAATTTCCTGTGCAGTCAAATTGTGAGTAGTACCTAAAGCCAATTTAATTACTGCTACATAAGCAACACACTATACTGGAAATCAGAAACCAAAACTGGCATCATCAATTCTGATGAAAGGTCAGAGACTGGCACTTAACTCGTACTGCTAATGATGGGCACCATGATAAATTTCTGCACCGTTTATTGTAATAAAAGCAAAACCATTTAGCCAATAAGAGTTAGCTTAAATCCTTTTAATTATTAAGGCTCACAGAAAATCTTACACTTGGAAGTCTACTTTTTCTTGGATAGTGCTGACCTTATTGTTGGAGCTGCTGCCAACAAGGCAAGTGGATAACATTCCATCACACCCCTCGCTTGTACCTTGCTGATGGTTGATAGGCTTTGAGGAGGCAGAAATCACTCTCCACAGAGTATCTAGCCTCAGATCTGCTGCTGAAACCACCTCCAGGGGTGCCTGAAAGGTCCAAGCTGCAGACCATAGAAGGTCGGTATTTGTTGGGCTGTCTCTCCCATGCAGCTCTGGCACCAGTTTAGTACAGAGTCATCCTTACATCCTGAATGAATGATGGCAACACTGTCTCACTGTGCATGTTGTTGATCTGCAGTTTGGCATAACTTGCAGGAGAGAGACTGCAGAGGAGGTTAGCTACAGGGGAGTAGACTGTGGGAGAAGACATTGCAGGAGAGAAGATAGCGGGGGAGAGACTACAGGGGAGAACTACAAGAAAGGAGATTATGATGGAGTAGATTGCTGTGGAGGAGACTGTGGGAGAAAGCATGAAGGAGAGAGACTGAAGGGAGCCGATTGTGGGTGAGCAGACTGCAAGAGATTGAAGCCCTGATCCATTTGCTCCCCTTGCCCATTCAAAGCAGAAAAGATGCTGGAGCCCAGGATTTGAATATCAGCATTCCTGAGAGATAGTATTGCTGAAGATTCTTGCAGGGAGACACCAGTTGCAACATCTGCTGAGGTGACCATACACCATTTAACTGACTGCACAGAGAGTCTCTCATATACTAGAAGCACGAACAGCGTTCTCACACTCTGAGTAATGGTGGCAGTTCCCTGACAGGTAACCTGATACACTGAATAATGGTGGATGCAAAGAAAGCACATTTCTTTTCAATCTGGACCTTTAAAGATTGCATCGCTATTCTCCTCAACACAGCTTGGACAGAGGAGGGCCTTCTGATTAATTGTGACTTAGGCAGTCCCTCCATTGGCATGTCATATTCTCTTATATTCAATGAATCATCCAGTATGGACTCTTGCACTCACTATGCAACATCGTGTAAAAGAGCTTAAAAGGTCATTTTTGGAGTGATCTCCAACTGTATGTGCATTTACTATCCCTGAATCATCTAATGGACAAAGAAAAGAGAGAAAAGATAACAGCTCGCATGTAATCATAGAATCATTCAATCCAGAAGAAGCTATTTGGCCCATCCAGTCTGTATTGCCAATATACTTCTTCCTACAACAATCCCTCTTTGCTCCACTCGGCCCATAGCCTTTAATGTTATGAGGCTTCAACTGCTCATCCAAGTACTTTTTAATGTTTGTGAGATTTCCTACCTCAACTACCATCACAGGTAGTGCATTCCAGACTCGCACCACCCTCTGAGTGAAAACATTCTCCTCAAATCCTCTCAAAACTTTAAAATTGTCTCCCTTTGTGATTGACCTTTTGATCAGCTGCTTTCTATTCACCCATGCCTCTCATAATCTTATATTCCTCTGTCAGGTCCCCCTCAGTCTTCTGTGCTCCAAAGAAAACAACCTGAGCTTATCCAGCCTCTCCTCATTGCTGAAGTGTTCCAATCCAGACAACATCCTGGTGAATCCTCTTTGCACCCTCTCCGGTATAATCCCATCCTTCCTCAAGTGCGGAGTCCAGAACTACACGCAGTACTCCAGCTGTGGCCTAACCAAAGTTTTGTACAACTCCAACATAACCTCTCTGCTCTTATAGAAGAAAGTGAGGATTGCAGATGCTAGAGATCAGAGTTGAGATTGTGCTGCTTGTGGGCCGGGGCTGAGAGATAAATGGGAGGGGGGGTGGGGCTGGGATGTGATAGTTATCTCTCAGCCCCCTGGCCCACAAGCCTCATTCCTGATGAAGGGCTTATGCCTGAAATGTCAATTCTCCTGCTCCTTGGATGCTGCCTGACCTGTTGTGCTTTTCCTGCACCACACATTTTGACTCCCTGCTCTTATACTCTATACCATGTCTGATAGAGAAGTGTCACATTCTTAACTACGCTATAATCTGTCCTGTCACCTTCAGAGATCTGTTGTCAACCACACCAAGATCCTTCTATTCCTCTGAACTTCCTAATGTCCTGCCTCTGATTGAGTACTCCATTGTCTTGTTCCTTCCTCCAAACTGCATTCTCTCACATTTATCAAATGGCTCAGCAAGCATCGGATCAATGGGAGTGCAATGCACCACTCGGCTATTGTACTAATCATATGGTGATGCAAGGCTGCCTGAAATAAAAATTATCGGAAGTGAGGATGTGCACTATGATTGACCTACTCCCTGGGCATTTCCAATCCTGTGTCTTCCAGCAATGTTTTGATGGCCCCTTAAATGGATGTCAGTGCCTGCAGTGACAAACTCCCCTGCTGTTGTATGCCACCTTCACCTTCTAGTGACTGTGGGGAAAGTAGCAGGTTTGCAGGGTGTGCTTGCAGTTAGAAAGGAGAGGCAGTGAGGAACTCCCCAATAACTTTCAAAGAGTTGCAGAAAGGGCTGCTTGCACTCAGGCTAAAGGTGGGACCACCAGAGAATGCAGGCGATGTAACCTTGGCAGTTTTAATCAGATCATCACATTTTCTTTCGGACTGCTGCCAAGTCTGTGCTCCTAGTTTCTGCTACCTAATCAGTGAGGTGTCTATTGGGAATTCATTCCATGCTGTTAACAATTAGATTTGACCATGAAAATGACTTGCTGACTCCTTCAAGCATGTCTGCCACCTGCGCAACTTACACTCCATTTCAAAGTCTTCCCCAAGGTATCCTGTATGAGAGTTTCATCAGTAACTCTTCCAAGTAGCATCACTTCATTTCTGTCCTGCAGCTCCCACAGACACTGCTTGAAACCCATAAGGACTTTGCGCAATTTACACAAAATACTAATATGAAACCATAATCAAACACAGGAAATGCTGGAGAAAGCCAACAGGTCTGACAGCATTGGGGGAGACAGAAACAAAGTGAATGCTTCAAATCAGGTATGACTCTTCTTTAGAACAGGAAGGTGCTGGAGATTTTTTTCTATGTCTTTAACAGAAGAGGAAGATGAGGAGAAGGAGCAGGTGATGCAACAGTAGAGCTCATTGCAACAGACAAAAAGGCTGCTAATGTTGGTAGAAGAGGAACAAAAAGATGTAAAATAAGTGTGAGTAAGGTACGAAAGGGAGAGAATAGGACCTCTCTACTAAGAGCAACGTAACTAATACACAAATGAGACAAGGCTGTGGGGGAAAGTGGGGATCGAATCTAAGAGAAATGGAGAACAGACGTCATGCGGTCAGCTTCTGAAGTTATGGAATTTAATATGAAGACCTCGAGGCTGTAAAATGCCTACATAAAAAATGAGATGAGTTCTTTCAGCTGTGCTTCTTTGAAAGAATAATTACACCTTAAATATTGATTCAGCTTTCCCACCCCCACCCCATCACCAACTCAAAAAAAGGTTATGATCAGACTAATTGACCTCTGCTGTTTCTCAGCATCTCTGTGATGAGCATGTCAGGCCCTGCCTGCTCCTTGTTCACTACCATTAAACTCATTGAAACTTTTATGAGATTCCCTCCCAGATCAATTCCATGCACTTGAGATTGTCCACCAATAAGCCAAGAGTGAGTTTGTTATACACTTAATGGTAAGGTCCTGGGGAGTGTTGCTGAACAAAGAGACCTTGGAGTGCAGGTTCATAGCTCTTTGAAAATGGAGTCGCAGGTAGATAGGATAGTGAAGAAGGCGTTATCAGTCAGAGTATTGAGTACAGGAGTTGGGAGGTCATGTTGTGTCTGTACAGGACATTGGTTAGGCCACTGTTGGAATATTGTGTGCATTTCTTGTCTCCTTCCTATCGAAAAGATATTGTGAAACTTGAAAGGGTTCAGAAAAGATTTACAAAGATGTTGCCAGGGTTGGAGGATTTGAGCTATAGGGAGAGGTTGACTAGGTTAGGGCTGTTTTCTCTGGAGCATCAGAGGCTGAGGGGTGACTTCATAGAGGTTTATAATATCATGAGGGGCATGGATAGGATAAATAGACAATGTTTTTTTCCCCTAGGGTTGAGGAGTCCAGAACTAGAGGGCATAGGTTTAGGGTGAGAGGAGAAAGATATAAAAGTGACCTAAGGGGCAATGTTTTCATACAGAGGGTGGTATGTGAATGGAATGAGCTGCCAGAGGAAGTGGTGGAGGCTGGTACAATTGCAGCATTTAAAAGGCACCTGGATGGGTATATGAATAGGAAGGGTTTGGAGGGAGATGGGCCGGGTGCTGGCAGGTGGGACTAAATTGGGTTGGGATATCTGGTCGGCATGTTCGAGTTGGACCGAAGGGTTTGTTTCCGTGCTGTACATCTCTATGACTCTATGTTGGTGAATCAGCTCAGATGCGGATGACAGCTATGCTGAGCTGGTGTACTGGGACTTTGCAGAGCTTTCCTGAGCAGTAGTTCTGAATTAGGAGGTTGATACATTCGTGAAACTATGAACTACCTTTACCTAAAGGTATTGTGGTAGATGTTTTGGAAGCACATATTGAGCAACGTAGTGTTGATGCTTACAAATGGACAGAACATTCCTAGACGAGAATCATTTGTGATGTGTATAGACTTGATCCAGAAAGTGCTGGAGAAATCAGTGCAACTGTAACAACTGTGAAGGGTTAACAATTTATGTTGAATTTGACTTTGCATTGGAAAAAATTCCAGAATTCTGAAAAATAGCCACATCAGACTCGAAACATGAACTCTCTTTCTCTCTCCACAGATGTTGCCAAACCTACTGAGTTCCTCCAGGATTTTCTGTTTTGATTTCTGTTTTGCCAACATCTACAGTGTTTTGTTTTTGATCATTCATTATTCTTTTCCCTTTTATACAAAGATAGCCTTTACTGTATGTTTCTATATGGCTTGCTACTGTTTTTCTCATACTCCAATCTTGTTATGAATAATGAGTGCACAAAGATAAAGACATTTAAACTATCTTCCCACAATTATTCTCCACTCTGAGCTTACTTGCTAGTTCAGTATTATTCTTTTATGTTCTGTCCCTTCATGTCACAGACTGTTGCCATTACTTGTATCACTGCTGTGCACAATTACCCAGAACTTTCTCTTTTCAAACCCTTCACCATGTGCACCTTCCTCCATTATTTCATTCACAGTATAGTAATACAATTCACCACTAGCCCCAGGGTGGTTCAAGTTTAGGTCCAGGCTCTCCCAATGGTACTGGTTCCTCTTCTCGAAATCCTGATGCCAGTCCCCCTGTAAAATATTACCAATGAACCTTCCATTTCTCTCACAATCATTTATCCTCTCTTCCCTCCCCTCCCCTCTCTCTCTGTATCCATCCAGCACTCCATTTCTACTCATCTTTCTCCCGCTCTTGAGAATTGTATGATATCTATCTTGTTAACTTCCAAGCTTCAATTCTACTGCTATCTAATATTTTAAATGTTCGTATCTTATCACAACCTCTTGTACATAAAAATTGTACCAGTGTTTGGACCATGCACACAATTCTCTGATCAGCCTAAGCCACCTTACTTGTGGCTCAGGTAGGAATCTGGTCTCCCACCTAACGGAAGGATGTTGTGAAACTTGAAAGGGTTCAGAAAAGATTTGAGGATGTTGCCAGGGTGGAGGGCTTAAGCTATAGGGAGCTGCTGAATAGGACGGACACACACACACACACACACACACACACACACACACATCCATCCCTCCCACACTAAACTCCATTCTACTGCTGAGGAGATCTCCTTATCCCTGAGGATATGTCTCAATCTGAGCATAAAATCTTTACTTGTTGTGATGCAAGTGCAGACTGCTGCCATTATCAGTGCGAGCAATACTCTCACAGGAGTCCAGCAATCTGTTAATGGTGGCTTTGATTTCAGGAATTTGGCCAACAGGAAGCTGTAACAGCAGTAAACAAACTATGATTGACCTTGATCTGATATTGGAATATACACTCACTGTCGTTCTTCAGATGCCAGAATATACACTGACTGCCACTGATAATTAGACTGGAATATTGACTGTCATTGAGCTGATACTGGACTCTATTGTAGAGTCATAGAGATGTACAGCACAGAAACAGACCCTTTGACCCAATTTGTCATTGTCGACCAAATAATCTAGTCCCATTGGTCAGCACATGGCCAATACCCCTCTAAACCCTTCCTATTCATGTACCCATCCAGGTGCCTTTTGAATGCTGTAATTGTACCAGCCTCCACCACTTCCTCTGGCAGCTCATTTCATACACACACCACCCTCTGTGTAAAAACATTGCCCGTTAGGTGCCTTTTAAATCTTTCCTTTCTCACCCTAAACCCATGCCCTCTAGTTCTGGACTGCCCCATCCCAGGGAAAAGACCATGTCTATTTAGCCTATCCATGCCCCTCATGATTTTGTAAACCTCTATAAGGTCATCCCTCAGCCTCCTATATTCCAGGGAAAACAGCCCCAGCCTGTTCAGCCTCTCCCCATCAGTATTTAGCATGCTCGACTTCATTGCTTAAACCTTTGAGATAGGAGTTGGGACATTCAGGGTTCAAAGATTATGCCAGGATGTTGTCAAGAATGGAGGGTTTGAATTATAAGGAGAGGCTGGGATTTCTTCCACTAGAGGTTTAGAGATTACTTTGTAAAGATTTATAAAACAATGCAGGGTATAGATAATGTAATGGCAGATATCTTTTCTGTCAGGTGGGGGATTTCAAGACTGGGGGCATACTTTTAAGGTAAGAGGAGAAAGATTTATTAAAAAAACGGGGCATTTTTCATTACCCGGAGTGTGCTTCATGTGTAGAATGAACTTCCAGAGGAAATGGTGGATGCAGGTATAGTTAAAATGCTTGAAAGATATTTGAATAAGTACATGAATAAGAAATGTTTGGAGGGATATGGGCCATGCACAGACAGGTGGGACTAGGTTAGTTTGGGATTCTGGTCGGCATGGACTGGTTGGACTGAAGAGTCTGCGTCCATACTGCATGATTCTATGAATATTGAGCACTCCCAAGGCAAGCTACAAGAAGCATGAACGATCAAGAGGCAAAGGGATCAGACTACTTGAGTATTCATAGTAATCTGTAACTCTGGCCCACTCAGTGACCCCCTTATGGTGTGATACTCAAACCTTGAAAGAGGAAAGAACACTTGGTACCAAAAGGTGGTAGGTAGCGGCTTAGATGATCAAACATCAACACATAATCATGAGCCAACTTGAGGCTGAACACCTCTTGGGTGGTCAAACTTAACCAAGTGCGACAACTATTAGTCCTGAGAAACAGACCTCTAAGAGTTGACCACATTGGACAGGCAAATGAGGGCAGAGCAGTAGACATTTTCTACGTGGTCTTTAGTGAAGCCTTTGAGAAAGTTCCGCATGGTAAACTGATTAGTAAAGTTCCATCACATGGATTCAGAGAAAGCTTGTCAATTGGATACACAATTGGCTTGATATTAGGAGACAGAAGATGCTAGTGGAGGGTTGTTTTTCAGACTGGAGACCAGATCCCTGATCTACAGGGATCAGTGCTGGGTCCACTTTGTCATTTATTTAAATAATTTGAATGAGAATTTAGGAGGCACTAGTAAATTTGCAGATGACACCAAAATTGGTGGTATAGCTGATAGTGAAGAAGGTTATCTAAGATTAAAAAGGGATCTTGATCAATTGAGTCAATGGGCTGAGGAATGGCAGATGGAGTTTAAATTGGATGAATGTAAGGTATTACATTTTGGTAAAGTAAAAGGGCAGGACTTATACAGTTAATGTGGGGTCATGAGTAGTGTTGTCAAATAAAGAGATCATAGTTCTTTCAAAGGTGCGTTATGGGTAGACAGAGTGGTTAAGAAGGCATTTAACATGCTTGCCTTTATTGCTCAGACCACTGAATATAGGTGTTGAGACGTCATGTTGCAACTGTACAGGACCTTGGTGAGGCCACTTTCAGAGTACTGTATACAGTTCTGGTCAGCCTGATATAGGAAGGATATTATTAGATTGGAAAGGGCTCAGAAAAGATTTACAAGAATGTAGCTGGGGCTGGAGGGTTTGAGTCAGAGGGAGAGGCTGGACAGGTTGGAAGACTTTTCATCGAAGCATAGGAAGTTGAGGAGTGACTTTATAGAGGTTTATCAAATTATGAGGGTCATAGATAAGATGAACAGCAAAGGCTTTTTTCAAGGGCAGGGAGCGCATATTTTTAAGGTGAGAGGAGAAAGATTTAAAAGGGACCCCAGAGGCAACTTTTTCACACAGAGTGTGATTCATAGGTGGAATAAACTGCCAGAGGAAATGGTAGATGCACGTACAGTTACAACTTTAAAAGACATTTGGACAGGTACATGAATAGGAAAGGTTTGGAGGGATATGGGCCAAACACAGGCAAATGGGACTAGTTTAGTTTGGGAAATTTGGTCGGCATGGACACGTTGGGCCAAAGGCTCTGTTTCCATGCTGAGCAACTCTATGACTCTGATACTGGAATACACACTGCCTGTTATGGATTTGGTATTGGAATATACACTGCCTGTTATTGATTTGATACTGGTTAATATGTTTACTGTTATTAAACAGAAAGCTGCTTAATGGGAATCAAGTTACCACATTTCTTGCCCAAATCTCCTGCAGTACGATAATCAGCATAGTCTTTTCAAGATTGACAGATTTAATTACATGCCAGTAATTCATCACTCCAAATATCATGCAAGCCACATTCCAGTTTTGAACAGCATTCCCACTAATTTTGGAACAAAAAACCACACCTATTCATTGAACAAAAAATTAAAGTCATTATGATTTAATGCTGGCAGTATTGAGCCTGATGGCTCATAAGGCACTTCCTCTGTCAACGTCTTATCAGCAATTTAATTGAGTTTAACAGAGGACGGTTAAAATGAATGCACAGTACAAATATTGTAATGACATCACGGTAATTTCAGATTGTAAACAAATCATAAATCTTCCTTACATTTCTTTTTTAAAATATAATCTAAAATCATTAATGGTGACTGACACTTTGGTATGAAGGTTTGTTTCAGACCTTTTCCATTCATGCAAAACTTGTCAAGGCAGATATTTCTTGATGTGGTAACATGAGGAATTTGCATAGTTTATGTTGTACATGTTTTCTGGAGGAGGCCCTTGCATTATCCAACCTCTGTTACTATGCTCGTTGCTAAGGGAAGCGCAGCCTTTACATTCCCAATACTGATTATGAAAGGCTGAACAGGCTCTGGCTTTTTTCTCCAGGAGAGATAAGGCTGACAGGTAATTTAATAGAACATTAGGAATGGGATCAGCAGAATAAACGCAGAGAAAGTGCTTACACTTGTCAGAGGGGTTCGAACCTAAGGGTCATAGACATAGGATAGTCCAGTTTATGAAAATTGTTGTTGAGAATGCAAAGACCAGCACTCTTTACACATAAAATAGTTAGTTAGTGACAATTTGAACTGAACAGCAGAAACTGTTTCTGTTAGACTAAGCTAAACAATTCCATAACCCATCATCATAATCAGATTGAAGCTCTGCAGTCCTGCAGCATCTGGTCATGAATGATGGTGAACAATTAAACTGCTCATTGTATGAGGAGACTGCACAAATATCCCCATCCTCAATGATGAGGCAGCCCAGCACATCAGTACTAAATTCAAGACTGAAATATTTTTATCCAATATATAGGCAGAAGTGCCAAGGGAATGATCATCTTGGCCTCCTCCAGTGGTCCCCAGCATCACAGATGTCAGTCTTCAGTCAATTCAATTCACTCCATGTGATATCAAGAAATGCCCAAGGCACTGGATACTGTAAAAGCTATGGACGTGGGCCGTATTCTGAGAATAGTACTGAAGGCATGCTCCACAACTAGCTGCACCCCTAGCCAATGTTCTAGTACAGCTACAACACTGGTATTTACCAACAATGTGGAAAATTGCCCAGATTCGTCCTGTACACAAAAAGCAGGCCAAATCCAACCCTGCTAACTATCATCAATAATGCTAGCAAATGGCATTGTTCAGCAATAATCGGTTCACTGACAGTAAGTTCAGTCTGCTAAGGCCACTCAGCTCCTGACCTCATTACAGCCTTGGCTCAAACATGAAAGGACTGAGTCCCAGAGGTGTGGTGAGACTGACTGCCCTTGACATTAAGGCAGCATTTGACCATGTGCAGCCATAAACCAGCCCTCGCCAAACTGGAGTCAATCGGAATCCGGGGCTAACTCTCTGCTGGTTGGAGTAATGCCTGGCACAAAGATGGTTGTGTTTGTTGGAGGTTGGGTTGGTACGGGAGTTGCAGGGAAACTTTCAGGCTCCCACTCACCCTATGCTGTGAACCTTTATATATGGTATCATCCAGTCCCTATACTGTGAAAGCAGGCCATTCAGCCCATCGAGTCCATGCAGATGCTCCAAAGAGAATCCCATCTTCACCCCACCCCGGTCTCTGTAACCTGCATCTTTCATGGCTAATCCACTGAGCCTGCACTAGTTTGGACAATTTAGCATGGCCAATCCAACTAACCTGCAACATCTTTGGACTGGGGGAGGAAGCTGGACTACCTGGAGGAAACCCAGGCAGACGTGGGAGAATGTGTAAACTTCACACAGACAGTTGCCTGAGGGTGGAATTGAATCTGGGCCCCTGGCACTGGGAGGCAGCAGTGCTAACCACTGAACCACCGAGCCACTCCATGTGCACAGTGAGAATGGGGTGTTGTGCTGAAGGGATTAACAACGCTGCTTGTGAGCTGGAAACTCTGGTGCAAAGTCCTACTCCAGCACTTGATGGCCAAGGTGTTTTCCTAATTTGGCCAAACAGGTCAAGTATCAATTTGTGAATCCTCCTAAGATACACAAATAACAGCTAGTAAGATTCAGCCATGTGATGGAAAGAAATTGGAGTCTACCATAATCAGAAATTGGCTGTTATTTCTACCTCCCCTGGTCCCTAGGATTGCCTCTAGATACTAATTACCCAAGGCAAAAGTGAGGACTGCAGACTCTGGAAACCAGAGTTGAGATTAGAGTGGTGCTGGAAAAGCACAGCAGGTCAGGCAGCATCCGAGGAGCAGTTGAATCGATGTTTTGGGCAAAAGCCCTTCATCAGGGTGAAGGGCTTTTGCCTGAAACGTCAATTTTCCTGCTCCTCGGATGCTGCCTGACCTGCTGTGCTTTTCCAGCACCACTCTAATCTCGACTAATTGCCCAAGGCCATCCCAACAAGGGGACTGACCCCAATTGTTCCTTAGTGAAACAGGGAATACTACAAAATCATACGATAGTAGTGATACATCACAAGCTTACCAGTACAATGCCTACAATCACAAGTGCCTTGGTTTCCATGGACTTGTCCAAGGATCAGACTGAGACAGTGACCAGCATGTTCCATTCTGACCTGCAGTCATTGATCAGACTACTCCTGTTCCTGAGTTAGCCAGCTATTGCTCTGAGGCACATTATCCCCCTATCCATGCAAGCAGCCTGCATGATCAATCCTCAATAGTGTCCAGTTTTCAGCGATTGATCAGTTTGGTCACTGGCAAACATCATAGTGTGTCATGTCTACCACAGCCAGCTGCTTTTTCATTCTTCAGGATATCTGCTTGTTGTCTCTGGAGCGAGGCTTATTTCTCAGGCTGGTCTGATCACATCTGCTCACGTAGGCTATTTCCCTGCAGTTTTTCTATCATCTAGTCAACTGCATGACATTTACATAGCACGACCCTGTCATTAACCGCACTTTGTTTTGCTGACAAATGGTCCACCTGCTTCTGAGTTGTAACCCTTCAGAAAATACCAAAGTCATCATCCACTGATTGACCTTTCAATAAAGCAAGCTTCACATTTTTATTTCTCTCATTTCAGCTGACGTAACCCATTTGTCTCAGTTGGTCGGATCACTGGTGTTGGTCAGATTCATGCTCAAACTACAGGGTTCAAAGCCAGCTCTGGCTGGGGTGGATTTGGGAACCTGCTTGCTTGCCTTACCCATGGTGGAGATCGTGGCCAGTGGATTCGACCTTGGACCTACCTTCAGGCAGACAACTGAAGAAGATGGTTCAAATATGGAAACAGAGATAATGCGAATCAAAAGATGCATTTAAGAGAAATCTAAATAAGTAATGATGGAGAAAAGAATAGAAGTCTAATTGACACAGTGCTATTTTGAGGGAGTATCCGAGACTAGAAGGACCTTGAGCTGTGTATGCTCAAAAGTTCAAAGGTGATAAAGTCAGTAAAAAATGCACATGGCACAGCTGACTTTGTAAACAGGGATGTTGTACACAGAAACCATCAAGTCATGCTAAACAAATGCACGTCGCTGGTTTGGCCTCAACTTGAGTACTCTGTCTGATTCCAGGAATGGTACTTTAGAAAGAGTGTCAAGGTGTTGGACAGTTTGCAGATGAGAGTTGCCAGAATGAGATCAAGGATTGGGGATTTCAGTGAGGTGGAATCATTCTTCCTCCAGCAAAGAATAAAGGATAATTTCAAACAGATAGTCAAAATGTGCAAAGGGATTTGCTACGGTAAGTCAGGAGAAACAGTTTTTTATTTGGCAAATAGGTTGAGAACCATATATTTTCAGGAAAAAGCTGGCAAAAGAACTAGACTTGAAATTATGCGAAATGATTTGACCCAGCAACTGATATGAAGGAACACTCACTAGCTGAAAGGGTGGTGCAATCTAATTCTATCTGAACTTTCAAAAAGCAGTTAAACTTGTATTTAAGGTGAACATATTTGCAGGTGAAAAGCTGAAGTGAGAGATTAAATTAGTTTGCACTTTCCTATGATCTAAAGCTGGATTAGTAGGGTAGGAGGAGGCTTGATTGGAGTAGCAGCACTGACACGAACGAGGTAGCTGAATGGCCTGTGTCTGAGCTGCAGAATCTACATAACGCTATGGATTTCCTATTGTCTTGTGAATCGCAGTACCCAGCACAGAGAAGCTTGGCTGCCAGGAACTCAGAGTCACAAGAGCTCTTAATTTCCATACACTGAGAGCTCTTAATTTCCATACACTGAGTACATTCGTGTGTGTCCCTGAATTAGCCTTTAGTAATCAAACTGCACATGGATAAATAAACCAAGTGTTGCTTGAGCAAGCAACATCAAAATCTTCCTCATGAGCAACCTACAACAGCATTTGTACCTCAATTGTACCTCATGGCAGGATTCCTGCAGGTCCCAAGAATTATCAAATGAACTTATGTCACTAAGGTCAATTATAGAAAATGGGATTCAAATAGATACTTCTTTGATTACGACATGGACATGATGGGCTGAAGGGACTCTTTCCATAATGGAAGACCTCTGTGACTCTAAGGCAAGCAAACTAAATTTGCAGATGACACAATGATGGGTAGCATGTTGTAAAGAAAACATTAAAGGAATGCGGACGGATTTAGATCAGTTGAGCGATTGGGCAAAAATGTGACAGATGGAGCATAATGTGGGAATTTACGAAGTTATTTAGTTTGGTGGGATGAACGAAGAACCAGAGTATGTCTTAAAAAGTATAACTACAGAAGTCTGAGTTGTAGATGGATCCAGGTGTTCCTGACAAAGGTCAGCATGCATATACAACAGGTAATTAACGATGCCAATGGGATTCTATCCTTTATTTTGAGAGGAATGGAACATAAAAATAAGGATATTACCCTTCAGTCTTACGGGGAGTCAATGCAATTACGCCTCAAATACTGTGTGCAGTTCTGGCTTCCTTATTTAAGAAAAGATGTAAAAAACCATTGGAGGTGGTTCAGAGAAGGTTTACTAGATTGGTACCTTGAGTGAGGAAAGGTTGGATGACTGGGCTTGTTTCCACTGGAACTTAGAAAAGTGAGGCATAACAATTGAAGTCCATAAGATCCTGAATGATCTTGACAAGGTGGACACGGAAAGGATGTTTCTGTTTGTGGGTGAGTTGAGAATTAGGGGACACTGTTTTAAAACTAGTGATCCCTCTTTCAGGTCAGAGATGAGGAGAAGCATTTTCTCTCAAAGGTCTGTGCGACTTTAGAATTCTGTGCCTCAGAAGCGATCGAGATGGGGGTCATTAAATATTTCTAAAGGGGAGATGGATAGATTCTTGTTAGGCTGTGAATCAAAGGCTATTGTGGAATATGGAATTCAAAACACAAACAAATGAGCCATATGTGCCTTGTCAGGTACATGTGCCTGTTCTTTGTTATAAATTGATAAAGTGGATGGAGTTTTAAAAAGGCGCCTTCAAAGTAGAATACGTACCCAATCTGGATTGGATGTATCTGAATCTGCTGACAGAAGCTGGGTACAAATTGAGAGGCTTTGACCACAATATTCCAAGCTTCCTAAGGTACTGGGGTGGTTTCAGAGAACTGGAGTATGACAAATGTCATACTCTTGTACTGAAAAGAGGAAAGATAAACTGGGAACACACTGACCCTAAAGCTGATGTTGAGAGATATGATTCCATCTCAGAATAAATTATCACTTGGAGAAAGTACGGGATAGTAAATGAAAACCAGCACAGAATTGCTAAAGGGAAGCTGTGTTGATGAGCTTGAGTTCTTTGATGAAGTAATAGAGATTGATTTGTATATGGACTGTTTGATAATGAACCACACTCGGACCTGTTATCAAGTTAAATCCAATGGGATTAATGGGGCAGTACCTGAAAGGTCATAAATTGACTCCAGGCAGAAAACAGCATAGTGGTGAACAGTCATTTGTTATACAAGTGGGACATGTGCAGTGGTGTCCCCTAGAGGTCAGTATTAGGACTACTGCTGTTTTGTTATAGATGTGATTTGGAGATGCCAATGTTGGACTGGGGTGTACAAAGTTAAACATCACACAACACCAGGTTATAGTCCAACAGGTCTACTTGGAAGCACTAGCTTTCGGAGCGCTGCTCCTTTATCAGGCTACTTCAACTACCTGATGAAGGAGCAGTGCTCCAAAAGTTAGATCTTCCAAGTAAACCTGTTGGATGGACTATAACCTGGTATTGTGTGATTTTTAACTATGTTATAGATATTTCTAATCTACCACAGCGATCAAAAACAAGGTCAAAGAAGAAGGTTTTAAGAAGTCTTGACGGACAAAAGTGAAATGAGGAGTTTGAAGTTAAGGATGTGAATATCAGAGATCAAGCCCACAGCAGCGAAGGGCATGGCAGTCAGAGTTGGAGTGACTCACATCAGGGAAATGAAAGAGGCCCAAAATAGTGCAGATATTTTGAAAGGCTGGAGGAGGTTGGGGGATGGAAGTCAGCTAGTTTTCCCCTGTATGGGGTGCCAGGGTAAGGTAAGATCAGATTCCATAAATGTGACATCAGTCAGGAGCCTGTCATCATTTCTCGATCCACCTTTCAGCCAGGCTGGATTTAGAGGTAAGCAGGGTACATGCATGCAACTGCTGGGCAAGGATTTGAAGTATTTATATTATTCATTCACTGTTTTTAAGCAACAATTCTGTCAGAAACAGCCAGTAGATCTATTTCCTCTGCTGTCAGCCATTCAGCAGGACTGCTAAAGTGAGGGCACATGGAGAATGCTTCTATAGTGAAACTGACAGACTGGGAAGTATTTGATCAATTACACTGAGGACCTCCAGGTACGGCCAGGTAAAAAACAATGCTGCTCACAGCATTCCTTCCCTGAGAGTGCTGTCACTGCTCGGTGAATGATTGCCAACTTGTTGAAAGTCTCTCCACCTGTTCTGCACTTCACTCACCTTGAGCTGCACATCCCTGTTACCAGCCTTCACTAAAGCACATGAAAGGTTTATGGAGCTGGTCTTTGCACCTATGATAGAGAGTGAGAGCAGCAAGAACACTGACACCAACTGCCTTCTCCCAGCCACATATCTTTTACAGGGATAGATGGGGTGTACTGCCCGATCCAGCTGGAAGGAGGCCAGTCCTCCATGTGCAGGTCTACATGCAGAGGGATCAGCGCTTGCTCAATATGCCTGAGGACCACGGCCTGTTGGAGCTCAGCATTTCAGGTTTTCAGCAGGTCATTACTGAAATCTACAGCCTCCTGAAATAAAATGCACTCCCCAGTGCAGGAGGTACTATCCACACCATCGCTGGCCATCTATGTGCCTGTATCTGGATGGGGATCTAGAATGCCCACCCCCCCCAAGCAGTGAAAGCAGAGACATTAGCCATGCTTTGGGTGGGGAGCAGGAAAGGACAGCATTTGTGGAGGGTAACAGTGAGACATGGGTGTGAGAACGTAATACGATGAGACTGAGGGTTGGTTGTTAAGCTGAGGATGGGCGTGGAGGGAATGAAATCAGTGGAGCTGGAAGGTGTGAGAATACTGGGATGGTCAGAGTGTGGATCTTTGCTGGAAGTAAGAGAACTTAGAAGAGGGTGCTATGATAAAAGTGTCAACCATGGAACAATGTCCTGTCTCTGGATTTGTTCCTAAAAAAAACAAGTTTAATTGACAGAAAGTCTGTTAGCCTAAAATGTGGATGTGTCTCACTTTATGTTCAATAGCAGAAACGAGCATTTAATTCAAATAATCTGTGGGTTCGGATTGAAACTATGGGTGGAAACTTACATGGTGTGAGCAAAGTGTTCAATAGTGAGATTTGAGGCAGAATTGGATGAGAAATCAGGCAAGGTCTGCCCTAACACTGGGAGCACCTGCATCTCTAATGTTTTTGACAAGTGGCAAGGCAAGTTTCTCACCAGGCAGCGTCAAACGGACAATTAAGGGGGCAATTACAGTTTGTTAACAGCCAGCACATCTCAATAATATTCAGCTTCCTGCTTTAAAAAACAAATTCGACATTGAGTAAACTCAACATTGAGATTAGAGCGGGTACTGAGCAAATTCAGCTCATTACCTGCTCCAAAGAACCTCCATGTTGGATAATTGGCACATACAACTCAGGATACACTCCATGGGCACTGGATACATGCATCTCATGTCCATGGACATTGGCATATAACATGTGTCCCTTAAGATGTACCTCATGGTACATCTGCAATCCATTTACAAGACACTGCTGCATTTCAGTGATACACCTTAGGCTGCATCAGCAACTATTATTGTAATGCTGCAGCTAGGACACAATGTGCTTATTGATAGGCATGCAGCCCATGGACTGGACCAGGATCCATTTCTGGGATCTGCACTTGCTGTTAAATTACTCATTCACTCTGATCCTCCCGGGATACTCTCAGTTTCACTGCCTTACACTATCTTGCCAGGCCTTTTTATGACATGTTCCCCTAGTCATACCTGCCACGCTCATATGAATTTACCATTGATATACAGCAACGGTGTTTGGCATAGTTCTCAGCAGGGCTGTCAATTCAGGGGAATAGCCTTCAGTCAAGGCGTCTCAGCACAGTACGTCAAGAGCAGCCTCTCATATCAGTCAAGGGACTTGGGCATGGCCAGTTTGCAAATCAGGATCAGGATCAGGACTCTCTACTCTAAGGGGGGGTGAGGAGCCGAATATTGGAAAGCCCACCAACCACCTGGACTCTTTCTGCACTATGGTGGGCTGTTTTCTTCCTGGAATGAGGGTGAGGAAGGTATGAAGAGGGATCAAATTGAGCAACACAACTGTTACTGTGGTGCAGATAGGGAGGTGTGCTCAGTGAATGAGTAGGCTGTAAAGGTTGGAGACAGTGAGCAAAGGAAGATATTCTAGGCAATAGTGACAGTAATAGAGTATGTGCCTTGGCAGGAGGTGGGTAAAGTAGCAGAGTTAGAATGAGTATGAAAGTATCAGAGGGAAGATGGTGGCATTTTCATAGAACATAGAACATTACAGTGCAGTACAGGCCCTTTGGCCCGCGATGTTGCGCCAACCTGTGAAATTAATCTGATGCCCATCTAACCTACAGCATTCCATTATTATTCATATGTATGTTCAATGCCCATATAAATGGCCTTAATGTCGGCGAGTCTACTACTGGTACAAGCAGGCCGTTCCATGCCCCTACCACTCTTTGAATGAAGAAACTTTTCTGATATCTGTCCTAAATCTATCACCCTTCAATTTGAAGCTATGTCCCCTTGTGTTAGCCTTCACCATCTGAGGTAAAAGCTCTCACTGTCCACCCTCTCTAACCCTCTGATTATCTTATACGTCTCGATTAAGTCACCTCTCTACCTTCTTCTCTCCAAAGAAAACAGCTTCAGATCCCTCAGCCTTTCCTTGTAAGACCTTCCTTCCATACCAGGCAACATCCTAGTAAATCTCCTCTAAACCCTTTCCAAAGCTTCCACGTCCTTCCTATAATGCGGTGATCAGAACTGCACGTAACACTCTAGGTGTGACCTTACTAGTGTCTTGTGCAGCTGAAGCATGACCTCATGGCTCTGAAACTCAATCCTCCTAACAATAAATGCCAACACACCATATGCCTTCTTAACAACCCTATTAACCTGGGTGGCAACATTCAGGGATTTATGCACCTGGACACTGAGATCTCTCTGTTCATCTACACTGCCATGAATTTTACCATTAGCCCAGTACTGTACTCTGCAATCCTGTTACTTCTTCCGAAGTGAACTACCTCACACTTTTCCGCATGAAACTCCATTTGCCACTTCTCAGCCTAGCTCTGCATCTCACCTATGTCCCTCTGTAACCCACAACATCCTTTGGCACTATCCATAACTCTGCCTATCTTAGTGTCATCTGCAAATTTACTAACCCATCATTCTACGAACACATCCAGATCATTTATAAAAATGACAAACACCACTGGCCCCAAAATAGATCCTTGCGGCATACCACTGGTAACTGAGCTCCAGGATGAACATTTCCCATCAACCACCACCCTCTGTCTTCTTTCAGCTAGCCAATTTCTGATCCAAACCGCTAAATCACCTTCAATCCCAAAACTCCGTATTTTGTGAACTAGCCTACCGTGTGGAACATTATGAAATGCCTTACTGAAGTCTAATTGTGATGGCATTTATGCTAACAGAGTAGACAAGAGCAATGACTTTATTTGTACAGTGCAGTATATTCCTCCAGATCGCTGAGACTGCTTAACCTGAGTAGTTAATCCATCACAGACCGGACTGGCAAGGTCTGGTGTTAGGACCTCACTGCCAGTCCCGGGCCAGGTCCCAACTCTACACCACCTCATTCAGCAGAACTTCCAGGCCCCTGGTCACAAAGTGGGATGCAGATTTCTTCACTGGCCGTGTCTGGGGCAAATTTCAGGAATCACGCTGGCCTGATCCTGACTGTAATTTTATTTGTTTTTGGGATGTGAGCATCATTGGCTGGACAAGTATTTGTTATCTAGCCCAAAATGCCCAGAGGGCAGTTAAGGGTCAACCACATTGCAGTGGATCTGGAGTCACATGTAGGCCAGATGAGAAAAGGATGGTAGATTTCCTTCCATCAAGGAACCAGGTAGGTTTTTACAACAATTGACAATGGTTACACAGTTGTTATTTGATTAGCATTTTATTGCAGCTTTGTCTTTAATTGAATTCAAATCTCACTACCCGCCATGGTGAGATTCGATCTCATCCTCAGAACATTAGCTAGAATTTGGAATTACTAGCCGAGTGTCATTATTACCACAATGCCACTGCGTCCTCCCAAAACGAATAACGTACTTTAAAAGATGACGCGGGTGCAAGGAGTGCGTGTTAATTCCAGGATATCCTAGCAGTGGTGAGTTGTTCTGGGAACACCAGGTGGTAAGAGGTACTGAAATCGGGCATGACGGACACTATAGGGGTTGGGAAAGTGGTTAATGAGGCATGTTTGTTAAGATACCTTCAGAAATCCACTATGTGCCACAGTGAAGAAACCTCCAACAACTCAGTAGAGCTTGCATTTGGCCAAAATATAAGATCCAGCACAATATTTCATTGTCCGATTTTTAAAAAAATTTAATAGTGTGTGCATTTAAATAGCTTTTGTGTTGTTTTTGTGATGCTTTTCTCAGCCTGTCTTGTTAAATTTGACTCATTCATCAGATATTTACACTGGGCAGAGTGATGCTTTGAGAGTCGGACACAAGTTACCATCTATTGGTTAATATTCAGGAAGGAATTCCACTCCTTATTTACATTGTAGGTTTGCCTTGCAGACATGATTGTTACTTTTCTGACTTCTAATGACAGACACTTAAGCTGAGAATTGATATAAATTACTGTGTGTCATTCTTGCGGTTCAATAATTCAATTACTCATTAATTGGTTAGTTTGGAAGTTTATAGCCTCAGCCACAGTTTAGGGCATTGTTTACCATTTCCCAGAAAAAGTAATGTTAATCAGGAAAGACTGTGAGGAGCACTTCCTGTTTGCTACAAATTACCAAAACATTACACATTCAGGGTCAAAGGGTGCAAGAGGGCTCGCCATCTGAATAACTGACTTGTTGAATATGGATAAACATGTCAAGATTCAAAGTGGACAATGCAACAACCAACTTTGTAGAAAAGTTTTAAGGCTTATCAGTAACGAACATCATATCAGCTTAGATCGTGGAGGCAATGAGGATGCAACATGGACTATTTACCTTTCAGCCTCTCACCAAAGTTATAGTTGGACACTACTCTGATGCTACAGAGCACCAAGATGAAGCGTCAATTAGTTTGTGTGATGGAACAAGAGCACGTAACCTGACAACAAACTCCATGTTCACATGCTACGATAATATTTAAACACAATTCCAAGGGTGAGCTGTCCTTCAAATGAGACATTAATTTGAAGCCATTTCAGGTGTCACCATTTAAAACACCAGAGCAAATTTCTCCAACAGCCTAGCAAATATTTACCTCTTCACCAGTATCAATAAAAAAAACTGGTGTTATCACATTCCTCTTTGTGGCAACTTGCTCTGCAATTGGCTGTTGCTTTCTCTGGGAAAAGAATGGCTAAACTCAAAAAAAAATCTGTAAACCACTTGAGTCGTAAGGTTATAAAGGTCACTATATAAATGCAAGTATTTATAACTATGTCACTGCAGGACCAGATGGTTGTACTAACAGCCCAGTAGGCGATGGCCTCTTTGTTTCTGCACAATTGGCAAGTCTCTCTCATCCATCTGTATCTTCACAATCATTAGAATGAGAGTGTAAATGTACACTGTCACTGATAATAACATTTCAACATGCACATTCTGGCCCATGGCAGCTTGAAGCAAAAATTCATAGGTCTGGCAGGCCGTTACCCTGTCAGCAGCTCAGAAGACAGTGTTGAGGAGAGCAGAGAGTCAGGCTTGCACAAAACCAACCATGTCCACATTCACCAATCCCACATGATGCATGGTTTTGTGATGCAGGGTGGGGCATAGAGCAGAAACTGGGACTACAGCCAGTGCCACAGAGAGAAAGGACTGTGTAACAACAAACAGGTCAAATAGCATGACAAGCAGCAGCAAGCCAAGTTTCATAGTCAGTCAGCTCAGTCACTCCTTTTCCCAGGACCTGCATTTCCATAAGAATTTTCAGCTCTGAAGTTTTCCTGTTCCAATTACAGGTCCTCAAACTGAAACATTCACTCTTTTTAATATCCACAATTGCATCCTTTTTTGTTTAGTCTTTCCAGAGTTTCTTTTACTTTTCTATTTGTATTTCATTCATCTGTCATTTGAAGTATTTTGTTTTTGATAAGTAAGGATTTTCTTTTGATAAAATGACAATCTGGAAATCTGAAACCCATAGGGCCTAAGGTGAAACACGAAGAGATCCTTCTCCACTTTAACCCTTTCTGTAGGATCACTGACTTCATAGAGACTGAATAGCAGAGTGGCCACTACGGTGGGTGGTCAAATCTGAGCACACTCCGATAAAGAAACAAACTCTGTCAAATCTCAATAGTGTCCATTAGAGTCACTAACCCCCTCAAATCTCAGCACACTAACAGAGTGACTGATCGCCTCAAATCTCAGCGCACTCCAATAGGCTGAATGACCCACTCAAATCACAACAAACTTGAACAGAGTAATTGACCCAGTCAATTCACAGCACACTCCACAAGGGTAACAGGTCTCTCAAATCTACCCAAAAAGTTGACTCTCCTACTCCTCAGATGCTGTGCTTTTCCAGTGCCGCACTTTTCAACTCTGACTCTCCAGCATCTGCAGTCCTCACTTTCTCTCAAATCCTGGCAGACTACAATGGGGTAACTGACTCCCTCAAACACAAGCACACATCCAGCAGGATAGATTACTTACAGTGTGGAAACAGGCCCTTTGACCCAACAAGTCCACACCGACCCGCAGAAGCGCAACCCAAACATACCCCTACATTTACACCTTACCTAACACTACGGGCAATTTAGCATGGCCAATTCACCTGACCCGCACATCTTTGTGACTGTGGGAGGAAACTGGAGCACCCGGAGGAAACCCACGCAGACATGGGGAGAATGTGCAAACTCCACACAGACAGTCTCCTGATGCAGGAAATGAACCCGAGTCTCTGGCGCTGTCAGGCAGCAGTGCTGACCACCTTGCCACCGTGCCACCCATAGCAGACTTCATTCTAATCCCAGTGTACTCCAATAAGGTAACTGATCCCCTCAAATACTGACACACTTAAACAGATCCCTCCTGACTATCTGCTGTTGTGAGGCTCTTATGTTCTAATGGATTGGACATTGTCCAAACTAATTTTTGAACTGGCAGCCATCACAAAACAGCTTCTAATTCAGAAGTATATCCACAATTATATTGTATCTACCAATATAGTACACTGATTATAGAACCAATTAAACATGGACATTCAAAACATAAGGAAACATAAAGCTGCAGATGTTAAATGTAATAATTATCTGTTTCATTTTTAAAGAGGGCTGGGGACGAAGTGGTGGATGCAGATAGAGTTACAAAATTTAAAAGACATTTCGATAAGTACAAGAATAGGAAAGGTTTGGAAGGATATGCAGGCAAGTGGAACTAATTTAGTTTGGGAACATGGTCGGTGTGTGAATCTAAGAGTCTATGGTATTGATTTTAAAGAGATCCTGGTTGCACTAGTTTTTCAGGTGAAGTGTTAAATTGAGGCCAAAACCACCGACTGAAAAGGGTGTAAAAGATCCCATGGCACTATTCAGAAAAATGGGACATTCGCCCTGTCCTGGCCATTGTTATATTTCAGCCAACATTGGTAAAACAGATCATCTAGCAGTTGATCGCACTGTAGTTTGTATGACTTTGCTGCATATGACCCTGGCTGACATACTTCCATACATTGAAACAGCCATTGGATTCTAATACTGGCCATGAAATGCTCTGGTACATTCTGAATTTATGAAACCTGTGAGGTAAATGCATTGGGATAATTTTCTTTCATAATACATCTGACTATGGTTAGATAACATATCTAGGAATGTATCCAATCTTGTAAACAAGGCACTAAAAGTTACGCAGAAGGTAATCCAGACCCAATAAAAAGGTAAAGCTATAATTTCATTGGCTAGGCCAGCTTTCACATTAAAAAGTGAGAGAAAAATAAACCTCACCCAGATTCTCTGCTCAGGTAAATACTCCCTGATCACCAGTGAGCTTATATAAGGATTGCTGAGACCAGGAAAGTTCACTCTAATTAACAATCTTGTTCATTTTCACCATGTGCTGATGTCACAGCATTAAGTCTCTAATTCCATCAGAGTGCTAACCTCAGTATGTGCCAATTAACCAACTCCTTGATCTAAAGGAGGCACGGTGTGAACACAAAGATCCACCTCAGCAGCAAAAGTATACACTGCATGTAAAATCAAAGGGTGCATGTAGTCTTTATAAAATAGCATAGCCTCCATCTAACTACAACAAAAGACCCAGACAGCAGGAGATGGCAAGATTATGTTGCTGGAAGGCTGATGGGTCAAGAAAGTGCTATAATGTGTTATGTCTCTTGGGAACTGGTCAGCTGCATGTTTTTTGGGTTAACGACCTTAGTGATAGGAGACTCGATAGTTAGGAGGACAGACAGGAGGTTCTGTGGCTGCAAATGGGCATCTAGGATGGTGTGTTACCTCCCAGGTGCTAGGATCAAGGATAGCTCAGAGCAGCTGCAGAATGTTTTCAAGGGGGAGGGCGAGGAGCCAGACATCATTGTGTACATTGGCAGAAATGGCATAGACAGAGTTTGGGATGAGGTCCTGTGGAGTGATTATAGAGAGCTAGGAAAAAAGTTAAAAACTAGGATCTTGGAGATAATCTCCAGATTACTTCCAGTACCATGTGCTAGTGATGGTAAGAACAGGAGGATATGGCAGATGAATGCATGGCTGAAGAATTGGTACGGGGTAAGGACTCAGATTTTTAGATCATTGGGATCTTTTCTGGGATAGAAGTGACCTGCTCAAGAGGGACTGGTTGCATCTGAACTGGAAGGGGACAATATCCTGGCAGCCAGGTTTGCTAATGTTACAAGGGAGGGTTTAAACTAGATTGGCCAGGAGGTGGGATTCTCAACAGCAGGGAGGTGGGATTCTCAACAGCAGGGAGGGGGGATCCTCAACAGCAGGGAGGTGGGATTCTCAACAGCAGGGAGGGGGGATCCTCAACAGCAGGGAGGGGGGATTCTCAACAGCAGGGAGGGGGGATCCTCAACAGCAGGGAGGGGGGATTCTCAACAGCAGGGAGGGGGGATCCTCAACAGCAGGGAGGTGGGATTCTCAACAGCAGGGAGGGGGGATCCTCAACAGCAGGGAGGTGGGATTCTCAACAGCAGGGAGGGGGGATCCTCAACAAGTGCAAGGCTGGAAGGAGATACATGTAAAAAAAAGTAAGTTGAAGAGACCGATCAGGCTGGAACATGACAGGGAACAAGGAATACCTGTCAGATTAAACTGCATTTATTTCAATGCAAGAGGGCTGACAGGTAAGGCCAATGAATGCAGGCGTGCATAGGGTACGTGGGACTGGGATATTATAGCCATTACAGAACATGGCTACAGGAGGGACAGGACTGGCAGCTTAATGTGCCAGGGTACAGGTGCTTTAGGCAGAACAGAGGTGGTGGAAGGAGGGGAGGGGGAGCTGCATTTTTGATTAAGGCAAGTATCACAGCAGTAGTCAGAGATGAAATAACTGAAGGATCATTCAGTGCGGCTTTGTGGGTAGAACTTAGAAATAAGAAAGGGATGGTGACGTTATTTAGGTTGTACTATAGCCCGCCCGCCCCCCCCCCCCCAAATAGTCAATGAGAATTAGAGGAACAAATAAGCAGGAAGATTGGGGAGCCTTACAGGAGCAATAAGGTTGTCATAGTAGGGGATTTTAATTTTCCTAACATTGACTGGCACTGCCAGAGTGGTAAGGGGTGGAATTTATTAAGTGAGTTCAGGCAAATGTCGTCAAGCAGTATACAGAGGGTCCTCCATGGGATGGGGCAAAACTCCACTTACTCTTGGGAAATAGGACAGGACAGGTCACTGAGGTGACAGTGAGGGAACACTTTGAGACTAGTGATGATAGTTCTATTAATTTTAAAACAGCTATGGAGAGGGACAAAACTGGTCCGCAGGTTCAAGTTCTAAACTGGGGCAAAGCAAATTTTGATGGAATTAGACAGGAGCTTGCAGGGGGTGATTAGAATAGTTTGTTTGCAGGCAAAGGGACCTCTGGCAAGTGGGAGGCCTCTAAAGGTGAGATAGCTGGAGTTCAAGGTCTCTACGTTCCTGTGAAGCTAAAGGGCAAAGTTGGCAGGAATAGGGAAGCCTGGAATGACAAGAGACTTTGAGGCATTGATCAAAGAAAATGACTGAGGTACAGGTAGCTCAGACCAAGGGAATCCTTGGAGATATACAGGAATTTACTGAAGAAGGAAACCAGAAGGGTGAAAAGGGGGCATTTTCACTCTGAAAAGATTAGAGTGAATTCAAAGAGGTTCTTTAAGCTTATTAAAGGAAAATAGCGTAAAATCAGGAACCAAAGTGGATAAATATGTGTAGAACCACGGAAGGGTGAGGTCCTCAATGAATAGTTCTCCTCTGTGTTTACTGTGGAGAAAGACATGAAGTCTTGGGAATTTGGGGAAGTTAGTGGTGATATCTTGGCAACAATCCATATCATAATAAAGGAGGCATTGGATGTGTCAGAATGCATGAAGGTGGATAAAACTCCTGGCCCCGAACAGAAAAATCCAAGAACACTGCAAGAGACTAGAGAAGAAATTGCGGGGGCCCTGGCGGGTATTTTTGCAACATAGTGAGCCACAGGTAAGGTCCTGGAAGACTAGAGGGTAGCGAATGTGGTGCCCTCATTCAAGAAGGGCTGCAAAGAAAAGCCTGGGAACTATAGACCAGTAAGCTTAACATCTGTAGTGGGTAAATTACATGAGAAGATTGAGGGATAAGATATGCATGCATTTGGAAAGACAAGGTTTGATTAGGAATAGTCAACATGGCTTTCTGCGTGGGAGATCATGCCTCACAAATTTGTTAGAGATCTTTGATAAAATGACCAGGAAGGTTGATGAGGGCAGGGCAGTAGACGTAGTCTATATGGATTCCAGTAAGGCCTCTGTTAAGGTTCTACACTGCTCTGGAAAGTTAGATCATACAGAATCCTTGGGGAGCTGGCAAACTGGAGAGACAATTGGCCAGATGGTGGGAAGCAGAGGGTAATAGTGGAAGGATGCTTGTCAGACTGAAGGCCTATGATTAGTGGAGTGCCTCAGGGGTCGGTGCTGGGCCTATTGCTGTTTGTACTCTATATCAATGATTTGGATGAGAATGTACAAGGCATGAGAGTAAGCTTGCAGATGACACTAAACTAGGCAGTATCGTGGACAGTAAGGAACGTTATCAGAAATTGCAATAGGACTTTAATCAGCTGGGTAAGTGGGCCGAGAAATGGCAAATGGAGGTTAATATATATAAGTGTGAAGTGTTGCAATTTGGAAAGTCAAATCAAGGTAGGAGTTTCATGGTGAATGTGCTGCACTCATCCAAGCAAGTGGGGAGCGTAGAGGAACAGAGAGACTTTGGAGTTCAGGTACACAGTTCTCTGAAAGTGTCGGCACAGGTAGATAGGGCAGGGAAGAAGACTTTTGGCACACTGGCCTTCATCAGTCAGAGCATTGAGTGGGACATTAGTGAGGTTGCATTTGTAGTTTTATGTTCAGTTTTGATCACTTGCTATAGGAAGGATGTTACTAAACTGGAAAGAGTACAGTGGAAATTTACAAGGATGCTGCCTGGATTCAATGGTCTGAGTTATAGGGAAAGGTTGGACAAGTTTCTTTAGAGTGTAGGAGACTGAGGGGGGATCTTACAGATGTGTATAAGATCATGAGAATTATGGATAGAGTGAATGCACTCAGTCTTTTTCCCAGGATTGAGGAATCGAGGACTAGAGGGCATCAGTTTAAGGGTAGAGGGGAAAGAATAAAAGGGAACATAAATGGCAACCTTTTTACACAGAGGGTGGTACATATATAGAATGAGCTGCCAGAGGAAGTGGTTGAGGTGGGTACATTAACAACATTTAAAAGGCATTTGGATAAATACATGGATTTGAAAGGTTAGAAGGATATGGGCCTTGTGCAGGGAAATGGGGTTAGCGTGGATGGAGATTTTAGTTGGCATGGACCAGTTTGGGCAAAGGGCCTGTCTCTATGCCATAGGATTCTATGACTCTACGTAGCAGATTGATAGCATCACATGACACAGAAAATGGCACCTGCATGGAAAGTAATTCCATTATCACACCTGGTTAGTAAACATGTTGTAATTTTGTGTTCATTCATGCGATAGCAGCATTACTGGCCAAGCAAGAATTTATTTCTCATTCCTAACTGCCTTGGAAAAAGTGATGGTGAACTACCTTATTGTCCTGCTGCAGTCTGTGTAGTATAGGAACTTCCATTGTACTATTAGGAAGGAAATTGCAGGATTTTTACCCAGTGACAGTGAAGGAAATATCATTCCATGTTAGGATGGTGTGCAGTTCTTGCAGGATGATGCAGGTGGTAATGTTCCCATGTATCTGTTGTCTAACTGAAAGTAGTTGTTGGTTTGGAAGATGCTGTCTAAGGATATTTTCTGAATTTCTACAATACATCTTGCAGATGGAGTACATTGCAGCCGCTCTGCAATGGAGGTAGAAGGAGTGAATGTTGAAAGTCAATCAAATGGGCTGCATTGTCCTGGATGGTACCAAGCTTCTTGAGTGTTATTGGAGCTGCACCCATCCAGGCAAGCAGGGAGTATTCCATCACACTCCTGACCTCTGCCTTATAGATGGTGGACAGGCTTTGGGGAGACAGGCGGTGAGTTACTCACTACAGAATGGTATAGAACATGATGCAATCATCAGTTAACAGCCTCACTTCTGGGCTTATGATGGAGGGAAAGTCATTGATGAAGCAGCTGAAGATGGTTGGGCTGACAACACTACCCTGAGGAACTCCTGCAACAAGACCCTGAGACTGAGCTGATCAATCTTCAGGCACTTTAACCAGCTTCCTTTGTGCTAATTATGACTACAACTAATGGAGAGTTTAGCATCAATTCCCACTGATTTCAGTTTTGAAAATATTCCTTGAAGCCCCAAACAATCAAAGACTGCTGCGACGTTCAGGCCCTCACTCTCATTTCACTTCTGGAATCTAGTTTGTTTACCCATGGTTGTGGATATTTTATATCAATCTATACAGACGTGTTTATGACGCACCTCTGGAGCAGGTAAGACTTGAATCAGGGCTTTCTAGCTTTGAGGCAGGGACACTACCACCTTGTCACCAAATCACCCTTTAGTTACACACATCACCAGCTGTCTCAGTTTTACCAAACTGGATCTTACTGTGTCCAAAGTCTGATATTGTCAGTTATGACTGGAAGTGCATCCAGAAAATCTAAAACTAATACAGCGGGAGGTGGCTCAACTTATTTGCTACTTGGCTTCCCAGATGGTGTTCCAACTTGTAATTACATCCACTTATTATTAGAACCCACTGCTGAGTTTAACCTGAAGCTATGGGTGCCATTGCCTTGTTCTGTTTAAGTAGACTAGCAAGAGTTTATAATCTATTTTTATTACAATTTTGCATACACTAAAGATATTGATGGAACTTCCTGACTCCAAATATGACTGTCAAACCTTCCTTCTCTATCTGGGCATATTTACCCTCTGCAGTAGCCAAATTCTTAGATGCATACATTACTGGGTGTTCCTCTCCTTCGGACCACTTGTGAGCTAATACCACCTTTACAGGGAGGCATGGCATTGTCAATACCGGATCTCGCTGGGGGTCATAGTGTGCCAATACTTTAGACAATGATAGCTGTTTTTTCACTTCCCTGAAGGCTATGGTTTGGCCACATGACCATTTCTAAGGCTGACCCTTTTTCAGGAGTTTATGCAAAAGTGCCAGGATGGAGGCCAGGTTATATGTGAACTTTCCATAATAGTCCACTAGCTCAAGGAAAGACGTAAGTTGTGGTACAGATGTGGGAGCCGTGACAACAATGATCGCCCTCACTTTACTTTCCAATGGGTGTAACCTGGTCTTGTTAACTCTGTTGCCCAAACAGATCACTAGGGACTTGGAACACACATTATTTCCCTTCTAAGGCCTAAGGGAATACCCACAGACTATGTCCAAGTTCTGTAAGTACTTCTCATTAATCTTCCCCATTATAAACACATCATCTAGATAAATAGTGACCTGGAGTAGACCTTGTAAAATGTTCTCCATTATCAACTGTTAAATTACATAGGCTGATGATACCCCAAAAAGCAGTCTTGTATATTGGTACAAACTCTTATGGGTATTAATTATTATTATTATGGGTATTATTAATGGGTTACCTCAGATTACAACAGGATCTGCACCAGATGGGCCAATGGGCTGAGAAGTGGCAGATGGAATTTAGTTCAGATAAATGTGAGGTGCTGCATTTTGGGAAAGCAAATCTTAGCAGGACTTATACATTTAATGTTAAGGTCCTAGGGAATGTTCCCTTGGAGTGCAGGTTCATAGCTCCTTGAAAGTGGAGTCTCCCCCCCACACTCTAAAGAAACTTGCCCAACCTTTCCCTATAACTCAGACCATTGAGTCCAGGCAGCATCCTTGTAAATTTCCACTGTACTCTTTCCAGTTTAGTAACGTCCTTCCTATAGCAAGTGATCAAAACTGAACTTAAAACTACAAATGCAACCTCACCAATGTCCCACTCAATGCTCTGACTGATGAAAGCCAGTGTGCCAAAAGTCTTCTTCCCTGCCCTATCTACCTTTGCTGACACTTTCAGAGAACTGTATACACCTGAACTCCGAAGTCTCTCTGTTCCTCTACGCTCCCCACTTGCTTGGATGAGTGCAGCTCATTCACCATGAAACTCCTACTTTGATTTGACTTTCCAAATTGCAGCACCTCACACTTATCTATATTAAACTCCATTTGCCATTTCTCGGCCCACTTACCCAGCTGGTCAAAGTCCTATTGCAATTTCTGATAACGTTCCTTACTGTCCACAATGCTGCCTAGTTTAGTGTCATCTGCAAGCTGTTTGGTATGCTTTCCTTTATCGGTCAGAGGATTGAGTACAGGGGTTGGGAGGTCATGTTGTGGCTGTACAGGACATTGGTTAGGCCACTGTTGGAATATTGCATGCAATTTTGGTCTCCTTCCTATTGGAAAGGTGTTGTGAAACTTGAAAGGGTTCAGAAAAGATTTACAAGGATGTTGCCAGGGTTGGAGGATTTGAGCTATAGGGAGAGGCTGAACAGGCCGGGGCTGTTTTCCTGGAGTGTTGGAGGCTGAGGGGTGACCTTATAGAGGTTTACAAAATTATGAGGGGCATGGATAGGATAAATAGGCAAAGTCTTTTCCCTGGGGTTAGGGAGACCAGAACTAGAAGGCATAGGTTGAGGGTGAGAGGGGAAAGATATAAAAGAGACCTATGTGTCAATTATTTTCATGCAGAGGGTGGTGCGTGTATGGAATGAGCTGCCAGAGGAAATGCTGGACGCTGGATTTAAGAGGCATCTGGATGGGTATAAGAATAGGAAGGGTTTGGAGGGATATGGGCCGGGTGCTGGCAGGTGGGACTAGATTGGGTTGGGATATCTGGTCGGCATGGACGGGCTGGACCAAAGGGTCTGTTTCAGTGCTGTACATCCCTATGACTCTATGGTTGCAATTGTTGTCGGTCAGTCATTTCAACTCCAGGATATCAATGTTGGCATTCATCAGGGTAGATATTTTAGAATCATAGTCATAGAGATGTACAGCATGGAAACAGACCCTCCGGTCCAACCTGTCCACGCCAACCAGATATCCCAACCCAATCTAGTCCCACTTGCCAGCACCCGGCCCATATCCCTCCAAACCCTTCCTTATTCATATACTCATCCAAATGCCTCTGAAATGTTGCAAATGTACCTGCACTCCAAGGTCTCTTTATTCAGCAACACTCCCTAGGACCTTACCATTAAATGTATAAGTCCTGCTAAGATTTGCTTTCCCAAATACAGCACCTCGCATTTATCTGAATTAACCTCCATCTGCCACTTCTCAGCCCATTGGCCCATCTGGTCTAGATCCTGTTGTAATCTGAGATAACCCTCTTCGCTGTCCACGACACCTCCAATTTTGGTGTCATCTGCAAACTTACTAACTGTACCTCTTATGCTCGCATCCAAATCATTTATGTAAATGACAAAAAGTAGAGGACCTAGCACCGATCCTTGTGGCACTCCACTGATCACAGGCCTCCAGTCTGAAAAACAACCCTCCACCACTACCCTCTGTCTTCTACCTTTGAGCCAGTTGTGTATCCAAATGGCTAGTTCTCCCTGTATGCCGTGAGATCTAACCTTGCTAATCAGTCTCTCATGGGGAACATTGTCGAACGCCTGACTGAAGTCCATGTAGATCACACCTACCACTCTGCCCTCATCAATCTTCTTTGTTACTTTCTCAAAAAACTCAATCAAGTTTGTGAGACACGATTTTCCATGCACAAAGCCATGTTTATTATCCCGAATTAGTCCTTGCCTTTCCAAATACATGTACATCCTGTCCCTCAGGATTCCCTCCAACAACTTGCCCACCATCAAGGTCAGGCTCACTGGTCTATAGTTCCCTGGCTTGTCTTTACTGCCCTTAATAAACAGTGGCACCACGTTTGCCAACGTCCAGTCTTCCGACACCTCACCTGTGACTATCGATGATACAAATATCTCAGCAAGAGGCCCAGCAATCACTTCTCTAGCTTCCCGCAGAGGTCTCGGGTACACCTGATCAGTTTCTGTGGATTTATCTACCTTTATGCATTTCAAGACATCCAGTACTTCCTCCTCTGTAATCTGGACATTTTGAAAGGTGTTACCATCTATTTCCCTACAGTCTATATCTTCCATATCCTTTTCCACAGTAAATACTGATGCAAAATTCTAACCAACCAGTTTATAGCTGTTATTGTGTGTCTCTAGAACAGGTGGGACTTGAATCTGGGTCTCATGGCTCACGCATAGTGACATGACCACTGCACCAAAAGAGCCTTTGTGTCCCAGGCCCAACCATCATGAACTTCTTCAACAGTGACCTTTCCTCCATCACAAGGCCAGAAGTGGGAATGTGATTCCTCGGATACTGAAGCATCCCACTTCTGACATGTATCTTTAGATTGGATTGGGATATCTGGTCGACATGGACAGGTTGGACCGAAGGGTCTGTTTCCATGCTGTATATCTCTATGACTCTATGATTGTAACATATTTCTGAGAATCCTCACCCAACTGCAATTGCAAGTATGCATAGTTCGTGTTCAGCTTTGTGAAGGACAGACCCCTGCCAGCTTTGTGTATAAATCCTTTGTGTGAGGCATTGGGTATTCATCCAGCTGCAAAACTTGGTTTACCATTTGTTTACCATCTCCACAAAGGCAAACCGACTCATCAGGGTTCACAATTGGTGTGACTTATCCTACCCATTCCACAAACCGTACTGATTTGATGATTCCTGCATTTGCCAGCCTCCTGATTTCTGTCTCTACATTTGCCTGTAATGGATGAGCCTTGCAGAATTGTGGAATTGCTTCCTGGTCAACATGCAAGCTGGCTTTGGCTCCTATTATAGTCCTTAGACCTTCCTGAAAGATTTCTGGATATTTAATTAAGACTTCACTCAGGCAGCCATTTTCTAATCAAAAAATGTTGAGCCAGTCTGAGTGAAATTCTCTCAACCAATTTCACCCATCATGCTTGGGCCCTGGCCTTTTGCTATAGTCAGTGATAACTAATCCAAATGCTACTCATAGGAGACCAGAACTGAAGCTGTATCCTTAATCTGTAAAAGCTCCCCATATCGCTTCTCAGTCTAGCTGTGGTCTGGTGCAAATGTAAGAGTTGGAGTCCAGAGGAAATTTTGTTAAAGACTGTTTCAGTGATTGCAGAACCAGTCATGCTAGCATCAGCCTCCATTAGAAAGGGATGGCCGTTTCGCCAGACATCGAATTTGATTGGTTCTGATTTGGATGCTGTTCAGCAACGTGGATCGTGCAGCTGCTCTTGCGGGTGCAGACGTAATTTTAACTGTTTGGCCAAGGGTCAGTTTTGTTTTGGGGTTTTGCTATGGGCTGACCTAGAATCCTCTGTTCTGGATATGTCCAGAGTCAGTCGATGTAATTCCCTTCACTCAAGTGGTGTTCCCCAAGCTCAGTTGGCCTGCCAAGTGTTTCTATGTCCAAGGAATTTCCTACAACTCATATGCTTCACTTGCTACATTTTCCAATGATAAAACAGTTGTAGGGCCTGTTTGAAGTTTCCCTGGGCTTCAGCGAGCAGACGCTTTTGCATGGTTACATCATCAATGCCATATACCAAACAGTCTCTCATTAAGGGTTAAATCAAAGTCACATGCCTCTGCCATCCTAACCGAGTCAAATATCCCGATACAGATACCCCGGTTCTCAAGTTGTTGAGTTAAACTGAAAGCATCCCAGAAAGAGGAGGCTTGGGGTTATATTATTCCTTAACTAAATCTGTCAGCTCTTGAAAGGTTTTAGAATATGGTGCTTTAGGGAAAGTCAGGTTCCTAATAACCAAAATGACTGTGAGTCCACAAGCTGTCAGGAGAATTACTCATTGTTTTTCATCAGCCCCAAAGTAACACATTCTTGCCACATTCTGGCCCCAGTCGTCAATGGCAGGATTGAATGGGTCAAGCTTTCCAAATAATGACCTGGTTACCCCAACTCAATCACCACTCTTGTGGGAAAATTTCTTCAGGAGCACGCCTTTCTCTCCTCATCACTAAAATATCTCCATAGAAGCCAGTATTCTGTCACCAAAAGTCACCCTTTACTTACATGTGGAGAGTCCTTGACACTGGTCCAGTTACCTCAGAGCCAGCTCTGAGGGTGAACAGAACCTCTCACACTTTTTATCATATTTGTCGGCCAGGGCTCCACGATTGGTCCAGATTAAGAGTCCCAATCAGGGAACTCATATTCTATTAGGCCCATCTGGCTGACCTTGTTACAATGACCACATAGTGATATTGCTACTATGCCACCACTTCCTCTTTCAACAAGGCCACGACATGTGGCCATGGGTCTTGTGATCTTAGCCAATCCAAACTGAGCATCAGTGAGGCAGTTGTTGATAAGCACCTTATACCATTGTTGATGACATATTCTGCCACTTTGAATACTGAAAGTAGACTGATTCGCCATTAATTGGCCTGATGGATTTACAGATGTTTTTGACGGCTGCACATACTTGAGGAGGTCAGAGGGCATGGTCAGGTGCATGGAGGAGTCAAGTGTGAAAGGTCTGACATCTTGGGTGCTTTGGGAGGTGGGGTGGTGGGATCAGTAAGGTCAGGCAGCATCCAAGGAACAGGAGTTCGACGAATCTCCTGTTCCTTGGATGCTGCCTGACCTGCTGCGCTTTTCCACCAACACATTTTCAGCTCTGATCTCCAGCATCTGCAGTCCTCACTTTCTCCTGGTGGGATCAGTCAGTCAAGAGAAAGAAAATGATCAGCCTGAAAGGCAATCTCAGTACTGTTCAAGTATGTGCTATCAAAGCATATTGATTGGAAAAGTCCTCACAGGGAGTTTGAGTTCACCTACAATATTTCAATTCTCCCCACTGAGAGTGATCTCAGGCCACATCCTTTATAGTACATAGAAGGTCATTGCAAGTTCAGCCATGTGCCACATTATGGTGAGTGGAACACAGGACTCTTAGATTAATAATCAATAAAGAGTGAACGAAAACAATTCACAATATTATTTCTTCTATTGTAAGGATAATGTTCCTAATTCTCACATATCTCGACAAATAACAATGATACACAATCAATAAAGTGAAACCAATCTAATATGAAATATTTACAAGTGGAATTTAATTTTTGTATTGTCAATACATTTTATGTTTCTGGTGAAGTAGTTGGACGGGAAAGTTTTGACCATGATGCAGAGCCCCCTTGTTTGCCAGCAGATTCTTTCCTAATCTTCCAGTGGGTTTTCTCTGGGTGCTCAAGAGTCAGCTGGTTTCACCAATGAAATGTTCCCCCTGCCGCTGGATAGCATGTGCCTCCCCTATGCACCAGCCACTTTGAACTTCAATTACAATTGCACAGGACACAAGGCAAAGCAGAAAGGGAGGTGGCACTACTTGCAGTTCTGCCTTCTGGAACAGTGCAAAACTGCCCTCCCCGGGCAATGTGTCTGGATACATTTAGGAATATAATCGAATATCGTTCCAAGGCGAACAGGTGGATAAATATTGGAACCATATACAGTAACTAGTTAATCATGGGTGGTCAAACAGGTTAGGCAGCGTAATCTAGGCTGTGACGTGTAAGATCTAGAAAGTTTCACTCAGCTGCCTTCAGGGCGAGGGAGAGGCTGCTGAGAGCTCCACTGGCTGATTGTCTTCAGAGCTGAAAAATAGTTTCATTCTTCCTTGAGATGTGGGCAATACTGGCTAAACTTGAATGTAAAATTCTGTTTGATACAACTGAGTGGCTTGCTAGGCCATTTCAGTGTGTAGTTAAGAATGAAGTAATATCTCGGGTAGATGAGTACAAACAAGTATGTTTCACTGAAGGAACTAATCAACACATTAGATTTTTAAAATATTCCAGAGTGGTTTTTATGGTGACTCACTGATACAGCTTCTTTTTTTATAGTGTATTGAAGTTCTCCAACTTGAAGCCTTCTACAGAGTTTTACCGTCTTTGACATCTATCAGAGTTTTATTGCACTTCCACACATGTCGTTTACTGTATCCATTGCTCCTGATGCGGTCGCCTCTACACTGGAGAGACAGGACACCTACATGCAGAGCGCCTCAGAGAACATCTCTGGGACACCCGCACCAACCAACCACACCGCCCCGTGGCCACCCCCCTCCCACTCCACCAAGGACATGCAAGTCCTGGGCCTCCTCCATCGCCATACCCTAACCACCCGACACCTGCAGGAAGAACGCCTCATCTTCCACCTCGGGAACCTCCAACCCCATGGCATCAATGTGGATTTCACTAGTTTCCTCATTTCCCCTCCCCCACCTTACCCCAGTTCCAACCTTCCTGCTCAGCACCACCCTCATGACCTGTCCCACCTGTCCATCTTCCTTCCCACCTACTCGCTCCACCCTCCCGTCCAATCTATCACCATTACTCCCATCTCCATCCAACTATTGCACTCTCAGTACCTTCCACCCCCACCCCCCACCCACCCCCCCCCCCCCCCCCCCCCACCCCACACCCCTCCCATTTATCTCACCACTTCCTTGGCTCACAGCCTCATTTCTGATGAAGGGCTTTTGCCTGAAACATAGAATCTCCTGCTCCTCAGTGGCGGCCTGATCTGCTGTGCTTTTCCAGCACCACACTCTTAACTCTGATCTCCAGCATCGGCAGTCCTCACTTTTGCCTGAAGTTCTCAAACTCCTATCATGGGATTTTAATCACGTTTCATGGATTAGTTGCCCATGAACATAACAATTCCTCCAGTGTACACAGAAAGAAAATGTCCCATTGACCAAACTCAGAGTGCTGCCTTCCCTAATGACGTTGGTCAAATGGGCCAATGGACTGAGGACTGGCAGATGAAGTTTAATTTGGATAAATGAGAGGCATTACATTTTGGTAAAACAAATAAGGGCAGGACTTATACAGTTAAAAGGAGGGACTTGGGTAAAGTTAGAATCTTGACAATGTGGAAACAGGCTATTTGGCCCAACAAGTCCACACTGACCCTCCGAAGAGACTCTACCAAGGACATGCAGGTCCTTGGACTCCTCCATCACCAGAACATAACAACACGATGGTTGGAGGAAGAGCGCCTCATCTTCCACCTGGGAACCCTCCAACCACAAGGGATGAACTCCGATTTCTCCAGTTTCCTCATTTCCCCTCCCCCCACCTTGTCTCAGTCAAATCCCTCAAGCTCAGCACCGCCTTCCTAACCTGCAATCTTCTTCCTGACCTCTCCGCCCCCACCCCACTCCGGCCTATCACCCTCACCTTGACCTCCTTCCACCTATCACATCTCCAACGCCCCTCCCCCAAGCCCCTCCTCCCTACCTTTTATCTTAGCCTGCTGGACACACTTTCCTCATTCCTGAAGAAGGGCTCATGCCCGAAACGTCAAATCTCCTGTTGCTTGGATGCTGCCTGACCTGCTGCGCTTTTCCAGCAACACATTTTCAGCTCTGATCTCCAGCATCTGCAGTCCTCACTTTCTCCTCCAAAGAGTAACCCAGCCAAACTCATTTTCTTACCCTGTTACTGTACATTTGCCCCTGACTAAGACACTAACCTACACATCCTTGAACGCTATGGGCAATTTAACATGGCCATCTCACCTAACCTACAAATGCTTGGATTGTGTGAGGAAACTAGAGCACCCGGAGGAAATCCCTGCAGACACTGGGAGAATGCGCAAACTCCACACAGCCCAAGGCTGGAATCGAGCCCGGGTCCCTGGTGCTGTGAGGCAGCAGTGCTAACCACTGGGCCACTGTGTCAATGTTGCAGAACAGAGAGACCGAGGGGCTCACGTATATTATTTTTTGAAATATGCATGATATTTAGTGAGTCGTTAAGAGGGCATTTAGCAAACTTGTCTTCATTGCTCAGAACAAAGGAGTTGGGACAACATGTTGAGGTTGTACAGGACGTTGGTGAGGCCTCTTCTGGAGTAGTGTGTCCAGTTTTGGTCACCTATTCTAGGAAGGATATTATTAACCTGGAGAGGTTCAGAAGAGATAGAAATGGAGGGTTTGAGTTATTAGCAGAGACTGGATAAGCTAAGACTTTTTTTTACTGATGTATAGGAAGTGAGGGGTGACCTTATAGAGATTTATAAAACCATGATGGGTATAGATAAGGTGAATGACAGGTATCTTTTCCCTAGGGTGGGGGATTTCAAGACTAGGGAGCATATTTTAAGGTAAGAGGAGAAAAAAAATTTAACAAGACACAAGTGGCATTTTCTTTGGAACTTCCAGAGGAAGTGGCTACAGCTATAATGTTTAGTTGGCATTGGATAAATACACGAATAATAAATGTTTGGAGAAATATGGGACAAATGCAAGCAGGAGGGACTAGTTTAGTTTCAGACTTTGGTTGGACTGAAGGGTCTGTTTCCGTGCTGTATGATTATGACTATTATAAAGGACTTTAAGACCCATGATCGTGGACCTTGCCCCCACCAGTGAGATGTTTAATTACCACCATCATTTATGTTTTGATGTCGCAGGAGTGCAGAGCTTAGGTCTGATCCATTGATTGCAGAATCACTGATCCATCTATTGCATGTTGTTTACGCAGTTTGCTATGCAATTTATTTGGCGTTATAGTTTCACTAGATTGAAATCTCATTTTTAGGTATGTGTGGAGCTGCTCCTGGCACTTCATCCTGCAATCTTCATCGAACTAGGGTTGATCACATGGCTTGATAGTAATGGTAGAATGGGGCAATGTCAGGTATGCGGTTACAGATTGCCGTTGAATACATTTCTGTTGTTGCTGGCTGACAATGGTTTGTGGATGTCCAATTTTACTAGACCTGCTTGAAGTCTGTCCAATTAGTATGATGGTTTAGGGTGTAGGTGTTGCTCGCTGAGCTGTAGGTTTGATATCCAGACGTTTCATTACCTGGCTAGGTAACATCATCAGTGGTGACCTCCAAGTGAAGCGAAGCTATTGTCTCCTGCTTTCTATTTATGTCTTTCTCCTGGATGGGGTTCCAGGGGTTTGTGGTGATGTCATTACCTGTTCATTTTCTGAGGGGTTGATAGATGGTATCTAGATCTAAGTGCTTGTTTATGGTGTTGTGGTTGGACTGCCAGGCCTCTAGGAATTTCCTGGCATGTCTTTGCTTAGCTTGTCCCAGGATAGATGTGTTGTCCCAGTCGAATTGGTGGCTTTTTTCATCCGTGTGTAGGGCTACGAGGGAGAGAGGGTCGTGTCTTTTTGTGGCTAGCTGGTGTTCATGTATCCTGGTGGCTAACTTTTTTCCTGTTTGTCCTATGATGGTAATGCCACAAAACATGTTGGAGATATCCCTAATTTGAAGGCAGGACTTCCTCTCCACAAGAACTGTGCGTTGGTCACTCCCACAGATACTTTTATGCACAGATACAACTGCTCCGGGTAGATTGGTGAGGACGAAGCCAAGTATGTTTATCTCTCTAGTTGGTTCATTAGAACCAGCCACAGGCCCAGTCTAGCAGTTACGTTCTTTCGGATTCCACCTGCTTAGTCAGTGGTAACAGATCTCGATAGTCTTTCTTCAATGTATGGGATCACATCATTCAGATCACGAGGAAAGGTTAGACCCTTAAGATCAGGAGAGTCTGTCTGTGCTTACTAGAAAGTAGACCTCAGGCCAAAGAGGCAGACAGGCAGACTACTGCTCAACTAGCTTAGAATGATCCTTGTTGTCCTATCTTGCCTCATGGAGAAAGTTAGCAAAGGTTCTTTGTAAGTCTGGGAGAATGTGGCCCTGAGCTGAAGCAGGGCTGACTGCCTCGTGACTAATCCCACTCAAGGGAAGCTTCAAAGAGATGTTAGACATTGAAGGTGTTCATAGGGTCCAACTCGAGGTGGTGACAGTGAGGGAGGGCAGTGAGCAGGGACACTGGGACCTCTAGTAGCAGGTGTGGATGATGAGCAAGGCCAGTTGGAGCAGTCACATGGATCCACTCTGGAAAAAGGGATGTCTTTGGGAGAAAGAGACCTCAGGGAAAGATGGAGGGCAGATAGATTTTCAATTTTTAATCTCAGTGTAACCACCGCCTCCATTCCATGTTAATAATGTACATGTTTAACTTTAATTTCCATTCATGTCTGTAGTCACCTGATACCATGGAAAAAACAATCACTGCCTCATGATCATGGGGTCTTTTGGATGTTCATATCACATGTTGTGAGCCACAGACATTAATAATTGTGGTTGCAGCCCATACATTAAAACCCAGATTCTTGCTAAAGGAGCTCCCCAGGGAAGTGGCTTTGGCTGAACAATTTCCGCATGCTTCATCCATATCCTTTCCTGAATCAGGTAGGTAAAAACAATGACTGCAGATGCTGGAAACCAGAGTCTAGATTAGAGAGGTGCTGGAAAAGCACAGCAGTTCAGGCAGCATCCGAGGAGCAGCAAAATCAACGTTTCGGGCAAAAGCCCATCATCAGGAATACAGGCGGAAAGCCTGAAGGGTGGAGAGATAAGTGAGAGGAGGGTGGGGTGGGGAGAAAGTAGCATACATGGTTGACGGGCTTCAGGGCAGAGGAAATGACCTGGGAGTTGCAGTGGGAGAGGGACTCCCTGAGATTCTTATACACAGAGGAGGAAAACCTCTTCAAGGCAGGCATCCTTGCAAGAGGATTTGCAGTAGGGTTAAGATCAACGAGGTAAAAACAATGACTGTAGATTTTCCTGAATCATCAAGCTGGAGTGTGCTGTTTGCTCACAAGTCTTCAGACAATGTTGCACCATAATAGATAGCATCATTAGCTAAGCTGACAAGACTCCCACAGGTACAGTTCTTGCACACGTAAAGTGGAACCATTAGTTCATGATCTTTATCATAGAACCATGGTTATAGAATCCCATATAATCACCATATTTGGTTGGAGGGGGATAATGGTCACCAGTGACCAGGAAGAACATACAAAAATGACGGTGACAAGACTGATGTAAAGCTGCATATTTTGCGATGAAGTGAATGTCAATATTATTGAGTCTGTTAGTAGAGGCACTACATAAAATATGCAATGGTCCTTAATGCTATAAAGAATAGACTTGTTGAGAAGTGATATGCTGAGCATCAGGAGAATAACACAGGAACATACGAATAGGAACAGGCCATCAGCCCCTCAAGCCTGTTCCATCATTCAACAAGATCACAGTCGATCAGGCCATAGCCTGACTCCATATACCTGCTTTTGACCCATATGCCTTAATGATGTGGTGCTGGGAAAGCACAGCAGGCAGCATCCGAGGAGCAGGAGAGTCGATGTTTTGGGCATAAGCCCTTCCTCAGGAATGCTGTCTGACCTGCTGTGCTTTTCCTGTGTCATACTTTTCGACACTGATCTCCAGCATCTGCAGTCCTCTCTTTCTCCGTAACCTTTAATAGTTCTGCTGAATACAAAAATTATCTATCTCAGATTTAAAATTCACAACTAATCTTATATTAACTGCCACTTGCGGAAGGGATATCCAAACATCTCCCTCCCGTTGTGTGTAGAAGTGCTTCCTACTATCTATCCTGAATAGTCTGGCCCTAATTCTGAGACTACGTGTTCTAGTTCTAGAATCCCGAACAAGTGGGAACAGTTTATTTTTACCTACACTGTCTTTTCCAGTTAATATCTTGAAGACTTCAATCAGATTACCCCTTAATTGTCTAAACTCTAGTGGAAACAGGCCTAATTAGTGTAATCTCTTCTCATCACTTCACCCTTGATGTCCAGGTATCATTTTTGCAAATCCATGCACTCCTTCCAAGGCCAATCTATCCTTCCTAAGATATGGTGGCCAGATCTGCTCACAGTACTCAAAGTGGGGTGTAAGGTATCTTATACTTACTTAGGCCACATCTGGAATACTGTGTGCAGTTATAGTTGCCATATTATAGGAACGATATGGAAACTTTGGAGAGGGTGTAAAAGAGGACAAAACCAAAGTCACGTGCTTCTGTCAGTCATAGAGTCCTAGAAATGTACAGCACAGAAATAGGCCCTTCAGTCTAACGCATGCATGTTGACCAGATATCTTAAAATAATCTAGGCGCATTTGTAAGCACCTGGCCCATATTCTTCTAAATCCTTCCTATTCTGGATGTAGGTTTGCTCACTGAGCTGGAAGGTTCATTTCCAGATGTTTTGTCACCCTACTATGTAACATCTTCAGTGGGCCTCAGGTGAAGCATTGCTGATAATTCTTGCTTTCCATTTATATGTTTGGGATTCTTTGGGTTGGTTATGTCATTCCTAGATGTCATAGTAGAGCAAAGAGCCAATGGGGAACTTCAACCAGTGCCTACAGGAAAACAATGTATACGGACCAAATATTGAACTACAGAAGTAATCATGCTGGAAAGGCGCAGCAGGTCAGGCAGCATCCAAGGAGCAGGAGCATTGACGTTTCGATGCTGCCTGACCTGCTGTGCCTTTCCAGCAACACATTTTCAGCTCTGATCTCCAGCATCTGCAATCCTCACTTTCTCCTACAGAAGTAATCATCCCAACATCCACAAACAAAGCTGCATCAGAACATTATTTCAACGAGCCACTACACACTGCAATACAGAGGAACTGCACAGAGCAGAGGAAAATCATCTATACAGTGTATTCAAAAAGAACGGGTACCCAATGAATACAGTCCGCCGATTTCTCTGCAACAAACTCAAACAAGCAGACAAAACATGTCCAGAAACCCTAGCTACTCTCTCCTACATCAAAGACATACCGGAAATGACTGCCAGACTACTCAGACCCCTTGGCATCATGGAAGCCCACAAACCCACCAATACACTAAAACAGCAGCTAATAAACTTGAAATACCCTATACAGACAACAAGCAAAACTAATGTCATTTACAAAATACTGTACAAGGACTGTAACAAACACTACACTGGACAAACTAGCCACCAGGATACATGAACACCAACTAGCCACAAAAAGACATGACCCCCTCTCACTCATATCCTTACATACGGATGACAAGGGACGCCACTTTGACTGGGACAACACATCCATCCTAGGACAAGCCAAACAGAGACACGCACGAGAATTCCTAGAGGCATGGCATTCCAACCGGAACTCTATCAACAAACACATCGAGTTAGATGCCATCTACCACCCCTAAGAAAAAGAACAGGAAGTGACTTCACCACAGGAAATGGCATCACCACAGGAAATGGCATCACCGACCCAAAGAAACCCAAACATATAAATAGAAAGCAGGAATCATAAGCAGTGCTTCTTCGCCTGAGGCCCACTGAAGATGTTACCTAGTATGGTGATGAAATGTCTGGAAATGAACCTTCCAGCTCAGCGAGCAAACCTACATCCAGAATCTCAACCTGAGCTATAAATCTTCTCAAAACACATCTTCCTATTTATATACCCATCCAGATGCCTTTTAAATGTTGTAATTTTACCAGCCTCCGCCATTTCCTCTGGCAGCTCATTCCATACACGCACCACCCTCTGCGGGAAAAAATTGCCCCTTAGGTCCTTTTAAATTTTTCCCCTCTCACCCTAAACCCATGCCCTCGAGTTCTGGATGCCCCCACCCCAGCAAAAAGACCTTGTCTATTTACATGCCCCTCATGATTTTATAAATCTCGAGAAAGTCACCCCTCAGCCTCCAATGTTCCAGCGAAAGCAGTCCCAGCCTGTTCAGCCTCTCCATATAGCTCCAACCCGCCAAAACTGGCAACATCCTTGTAAATCTTTTCTGAACCCTTTCAAGTCTCACAATATCCTTCCTATCTTTCAATAGGAGGGACACCAGAATTGCACACAAACTTCCAAAAATGACCGAACCAATGTCGTGTACAGCTACAACATGACCTTCCAACTCCTATCGTCTTAACCTGGTCAAAAATCCCGTTATGGATTCCACTGGTTCTCAAACTGCAGTGTAAACTTGATCGCATTTCAGAATTGGAAAAGACTTGGAGTCCGTCAACTGTTTGAAAGGGAACGTTAGGCTCCTAATAACCAAAAAAGCTGGGGGTTCACAAGCTGCCAGGAGAATAACTCATTGCTTTTTGACTGCTCCAATGTCATTTTCCCAGAAAAAATAGCACATTTTTTCCATATACTGGTTCCAGTGTTTGATGGCAGGATTGAATGAGTCAAACTTTCCAAATAATGGTAGGATGCCAGAAATGCATACCCCAACTCAAAAACAACTGTTACGAGTGAGTTTCCTCAAGAATGTGCTTTTCTCTTATCACCACTAGAAAAAACACCACAGGGGCTGGTATCCCGTCATCAGATCACCCATTATTTACATGTGGGAAGTCCTTAACACTGATTCAGCTTCCTCAGAGCCAACGCTCAGAATATCAGACCTTCCTATTTTTGTCTGTCAGCCAGGGCTCCCTGGTTGGACTAGATTAACAGCCTCAATCAGGGAACTCATATTCTATGGGGAAGGGAATGGCCTATGGTATTATCGTTGAACTGTTAACCCAGAGACCCAGGTTTGAATCCCACCATGGCAGATAGTAGAATTTGAATACAACAAATACCTGGAATTAAGAGTCTCATGATGACCATAAAACCATGGTTGAAAAATCCCATCTGGTTCACTAATGTCCTTTAGGGAAGGAAACTGTCTTACCTGGTCTGGCCTACATGTGACTCCAGACCCACAGTAATGTGCTTGACTCATAAATGCCCTGTGGGCAATTAGGGATGGGCAATAAATGCTGATCTAGCCAGCAACCCCCCCTTCCTGTGAATGAATGAAGAAGTAGGAAAGGTCCACCTAGCTGACCTTGTGACAATCACTGCACTTTTATGTAACTGTGAGATTTCTTCTTATTGATTTTATTACGTCCCTGACAACTTTCCTTTCATAATTTATAGTAGCTCTTATAAGCTGCTTTGTGGCCCTTTTCTGGTCTTTGGACCTTTCCCATTTGACAGAATCTGTGCTGTTTTTGCATTTTTGTGTGCCCTTTCATTTAGCTTTATGCTGTCCCTGATCTCTTTAGTCATCATAGTTGCTTTTTTGGTGAAATGGAGCTATTCCCTCCCAGGGGTATAAACTGTTGTGTATTGTGTTTCTTTAAACATCCCCCACTGTTCTTAATTATTTTATGCATGTGTGGATTTTTCTAGTTTACTGTGGATAGTCTCTGTCTCGTCTTGTTAAAGTTGGCCTCACCTGAACCTAATACTCTAGTGGCTGATTCATGCTTTCGCTTTCAAACATTGCATTGAACCCAATGTTATGATCACTATTTGATAAATGTTCACGCACAAATTAGGTTACAAATTCAATATGACTCATTACTAAATCCAATATTGCTTGTCACCTTGTTGCATTCAGGACATATTGCTGCAGAAAACTATCCTGGACATACTCCAAACATTCACTACCTTTCTGAGAGGCACTTGTCTCCCTCTCCCAAATTTTGTTAAAGTTTAAATTCTCCATTAATACTTTGCTACACGGTTGCTTCAGTTTGCATTTATACAACTGAGCATTTCTCTCTTTTGGTTCAATCAATACACTTCTTACTGGTTTGCCATTACATGCCATACCGAAGTGGATTCCTGACGTTTTCTTTACTCTCTGTCCCGTTACTTGATTGTGATATTCCCCAAACTGAACCACTTGCTTACGTTATCGTCCCAACATGGAACACAACAACTGGTTCCTCTCCTGTCACTCCAATGTCCTTTCAAGCTGGCTTCAAGTGACCTTACCTTGGCACCAGGCAGGTGGCATACCATCTGGGACTTTTGATACCATCTGTAACCCTACTTATTGACTGTGTTTGTCTTCCTGAATCTCCTTTTCATACCTATTTCCTGGATTTTGGTCATGTAATTACCAGCACTGCCTCCATCACCAAAAATCAGGGTTCCATCAAAAGTTACAGTTATCATTCAAAGAGATTCCAAGCAATTTAACACCTTGTATTCTTATTTTTGAAGAAACGGGGTCAGATGGAAATGTTAAACATTCTGTTGTTCTATACATTAGGTTCCATTGCTTTGTTTTATATTGTTAGACTTGTTTTTACCCCAGTTTGAAAGGGTCTGAGATGCCTGATGAGTTTAATGTATGAACTGCAGACTCAGCCATATATTAGGGGCTTAAAAGTTTGGGGAGATTAGTTATTTGGAGGTTTATGCACTCACTGCAGTGAAAGAATTTTGACTTTACTGTCACTGTATCTCCCTACTATCAACATCCAGGAGGCTCACATTGATCAGAAACTGAACCGGACTAGCTGTATAAATATTGTGTCTGCAAGAGCAGGTCAGAGGCTAGGAATCCTGTGGTGTGTAACTCATCTCCTGACTCCTCAAACCCTGTCCACCATCTTCAAGGCACAGGTCAAGAGAGTAATGGAATACTTTCCACTTGTCTGGATGAATGCAGCACCAATTAAGCTCACTTCGCTTGAAACCATCTGGAAGAAATTTTCATTTAAAAGAAAAATTCATTCACAGGATGTGGGCATTTCAGACTAGGTCAGCATTTATTGCCTATCCCTAGTTGCCTTTGAGAAGGTGGGGTAAGCTGATTTCTTGAACTGCTGCAGTCCATGTATTGTAGGTAAACCCACAATGTTGTTAGGGAGGGAATTTGACCCAGTGACACTGAAAGAACGAGGTTCAGGATCATGTTTGGCTAAGAGAGTATCTACCAAGTGGTGGTGTTCCCATGTATCTGATGCTCTTGTCCTTCTGGATAGTGAGGTTTGGTTGAAGATTTAGGAGGAGTTATCAAAGTAGGATTGATGAGCTGCTGCTGCAGTGCACCTTGGAGATGGCACACACTGTGATTATTGTGTTTAATATCGTATGTCAGTAGTGGAAGCAGTGAAAGTTGAAGGTAGTGGATAGGGGTCTATCAAGTAGGGCTACTTTGTCCTGGATGGCCTTGAGCTTCTTAAATGTTGTTGGAATCAGGCTCGTGCAGAGTATTCTATCACACTCCTGGTTGTATCTTGTAGAAGGGATCAAGAGGTTAATTACTCACCACAGCGCTCCTAGTCACGGATCTACTCATATGGCTACAGTATTCATATGGCTGGTCTAGTTCAATTTCTGGTCAATTTTTACCCACCCAGGATACTAAAAGGGGAAGAAATCAGAAATGGCAAAGCCATTGTGTGTCAAAGGAAAATGGTTACATTCACTGCTGTTGGAAATCGTCAACGCCTGGTACATGTGCAGCATGATTGTTGCTTGCCCACTTGCCAGCCCAAGTCAGGATATTCTCCAGGTCATCCTGCGTTTGGACATAGACTGCCTCAGTATCTGAGGAGCACTAAATGGTACTGAACACTCTACAATCATTGGCAATCATCCTACCTCTGACCTGATGGTGGGAAAGTCCTTGATGATGCAGCTGAAGATAGTTGGGCCTAGGACATTACCCTGAGCAACTCCTGAAGAGATAGAGTCATAGAGTCATAGAGATGTATAGCAGGGAAACAGACCCTTCGGTCCAACTCGTCCATGCTGATCAGATATCCCAACCCAAGTTAGTCCCACCTGCCAGCATACCGCCCATATCCCTCCAAACCCTTCCTATTCATATACCCATCCAAATGTCTTTTAAATGTTGCAATTGTACCAGCCTCCACCACATCCTCTGGCAGCTCATTTCATATACGTACCACCCTCTGTGTGAAAAAGTTGCCTCTTAGGTCTCTTTTATATCTTTCCCCTCTCACCCTAAACCTACGCCCTCAAGTTCTGGACTCCCCGATCCCAGGGAGTAGACTTTGTCTACTTATCCTATCCATGCCTCTCATGATTTTGTAAACCTCTATAAGATCAACCCTCAGCCTCCAACGTTCCAGGGAAAACAGCCTCAGCCTGTTCAGCCTCTCCCTATAGCTCAAATCCTCCAACCCTGGCAACATCCTTGTAAATCTTTTCTGAACCCTTTCAAGTTTCACAACATCTTTCCGATAGGAAGGAGACCAGAATTGCACGCAACATTCCGACAGTGGCCTAACCAATGTCTTGTACAGCCGCAACATGACCTCCCAACTCCTGTACTCAATACTCTGACTAATAAAGAAAAGCATACAAAACGTTCTCTTCACTATCCTATCTACCTGCGACTCCACTTTCAAGGAGCTATGAGCCTGCACTCCAAGGTCTCTTTGTTCAGCAACACTCCCTAAGACCTTACCATTAAATGTATAAGTCCTGCTAAGATTTGCTTTCCTAAAATGCAGCACCTCGCATTTATCCGAATTAAACTCCATCTGCCACTTCTCAGCCCATTGGCCCATCTGGTCCAGATCCAGTTGTTATCTAAGGTAACCTTCTTCGCTGTCCACTACACCTCCAATTTTGGTGTCATCTGCAAACTTACTAACTTTATCTCTTATGCTCACATCCAAATCATTTATGTAAATGACAAAAAGTAGAGGACCTAGCACCGATCCTTGTGGCACTCCACTGATCACAGGCCTCCAGTCTGAAAAACAACCCTCCACCACCACCCTCTGTCTTCTACCTTTGAGCCAGTTCTGTATCCAAATGGCTAGTTCTCCCTGTGTTCCATGAGATCTAATCTTGCTAACCAGCCTCCTATGGGGAACCTTGTTAAACGCCTTACTGAAGTCCATCTTGATCACATTTAGCTCAAAAGATTGTTACTTTTTGATGAAGTAACAATCCTCCTTTTAGCTTCTTCAAAAAACTCAATCAAGTTTGCTCCACCAATAGTACTGAAGAGTTGTGCTCCTGAACGTGCCTCTCACCTAGCCAAGCTCTTCCAGTACAGCTACAACACTGGAATATACCCGACCATTTGGGAATTGTCTTATGCCTGGTATAGAAAAAGGACAAAGCCAAACTGGCCAATTACTGGCCCCACCAGTTTACTCTTAAGTAAAATGATGAGAGGTGTCATCAACAAAACTATCAAGCAGCATCTGTTCAACAATAACCTGCTCACTGATGCCCAGTTTGTGTACCACCATGGCCACTCAGCTGCTGACCTCATTCCCACCTTGATTCAAACATGGACAACGGAGATGAATTTCACAGGTGCGGTGAGAATAAGAGCCCTTGACATCAAGGTCACCTCTGTCTGAGTGTGGCACCAAGGATCCCATGTAAAACTGGAATCAAGACGTAACAGGGTGGGGACTTGCTGCTAGTTGGAAGGTAGGGAGATGGTTATGGTTGCTGGAAGTCAGTCATCTCAGCTCCAGGACACCGCTGCAGGAATTCCTCAGGCTAGTGTGTGAGGCCCAAATAACTCCAGCTGCTTCAATGACTTTCCCTCCATCATAAGGTCAGAAGTGGAGAGTTTACCGATGATCACACAATGTTCAGTACTATTCACGAATCCTCAGATACCAAAGCAGTCCATGTTAAGGGCAACAAGATCTGAACAATATCAAGGCTTGGGCTGGCATGTGACAAATAACATTTGCACCATATAAATGCCAGGTAATGACCAAACAAGAGACATTCTAATCACTGTCCCTTGACATTCAGTGCTATTACCATCAATTAGTCCCCCAATATCAATATTCTTGGGGTTACTATTGTCCAGCTACTCAGTTCGACTTGCCACATAAACACAGTGGCTACACAAGCAGGTAAGAGGTTAAGAATACTGCTGTGAGTAATATACCTCCTAATTCTCTAGAGTCTGTCCATCATCTACAAAGCACATGATGGAATACTTCCCACTTGTTGTAGCTGCACCAAGCCAGCAACAATCAGTAAGCTTGATACCATCCAGGAAAAGGCAACATGCTTGATTGACACCACATCCACAAACATTTATTTTCTCTAACGCTGACACTCAGCAGCAGTGTGTACAATTTACAAGATGCACTGCAGGAATTCATTGAAAATCCTGAGACAGACCATCTAAGCCCAGGACAAGGGCAGCATATAAGTGGAAATATCACCACCTGCAAGTTTCCCTCCAAGCCATTCACCACCCTGATTTGGAAATATATTGTCGTTGCTTCAGTGTCATTGGGTCAAACATTTTTAAAATTATTTTCCTAACAGCATTATGGATCAACCTACAATATGTGGATTGCAGTGGTTCAAGAAGCCACTGCCTTCTCAAGGGCAACTAGGGATGGGCACTAAAATGCTGGCCAGCCAGTGATGCAAAGTCCCATGCATGAATAAACAAATAATCCAAAATCTGCAGTATTCCTTACATTATTTTATAATACAGCTTTTATTTTAGTACTATTGGTATTTTGATTAGATTACTTACAGTGTGGAAACAGGCCCTTCGGCCCAACAAGTCCACACCGACCCGCCGAAGAGCAACCCACCCAGACCCATTCCCCTACATTTACCCCTGCACCTAACACTATGGGCAACTTAGCATGGCCAATTCACCTGACCTGCACATTTTTTGACTGTGGGAGGGAACCGAAGCAAACCCACACAGACACGGGGAGAATGTGCAGACGGGAATTGAACTCGGGTCTCTGGCGTTGTGAGACAGCAGTGCTAAGCACTGTGCCACCGTGCCGCCCATGTGGAAGCATCATCTAAGATCATCATAGATATAACATTATAACAGCAAAAGGTCAATTACCGTTACCACTTTCCCTGCATAAAAAAACATTTTTCTTTCAGTATCATAGAATTATAGTGTCAATTTAATATAGAATACACAAGGGAAACTGGTCAAGAGTACCAATGCATGCATTGTATTTATTGGAAGCAATACAAAAGAAATCCTTACTACTAGTGCAGTAGCAAAATAATTCAGTTCTTTAAGAGTTTTCAGAAGGATTTAATCACTTAAAAATGTTATTTAGCCTAAATTACATATTACCTTGCTAAAAGATTCCTCCCAGTAGATTAGTTGGAAATTCAAGTTCAGAAAGATGCAAGGAAAAGATCTTGTTTATATTTTGACCAGGAGCACCAAGAATCCACAAAACCCAAGACTGTACTTAGAGAAATGGCACAACTTAAGGTCAGTCTAATCCTAGCAAATAAATTCCAGAGTTCCTCTGCATTCTACACATCTCAACATTCTGCATTATTAGCAATAAATAAATGCATGAGTGAAAGAGCAGGATCACAACCAAATGAAAAAGGGAGAAGAAAACACTGTCAGAATCAGAAGGAGAAAATCTGAATATAAATATAACCTTGGTTTATTCTGTTCATCACTGCCGCCTTTCATTACCTTACTTTCCCTTCAGCCTACAAGGGATTTCTTCACTTCCTGCAACAAATTTACTCAAAACCTGAAAAAAGCAGGGTTAACACAATTTTCATAGTCCTTCCTTCCTGAAACTTACATTTTTCTCCAAGATTAATTGGAAGGGTCACCCAGTAAAAGATACAGACACCGATCAAAAGTCAGAAACCATCTAGTGATTTACTTCAGCTAAGTTAAATATGTCTGGACCTGGGATGGCTGGCTTACAACACCCACCAGCATCTTCCTATGTGCCAGCTATGGTATCAACCAGCAGAGGGCTTGACCCCTGATTCCCACTCACTCCAGTTTTGCCATACTTGGGACAAATGCAGCCTCAATATCAAGGGACGTCACTCTGACCTCACCTTTGAAGTTGAGCTCTTTTGTCCATGTATGTTATTGTAATGAGGTCAGGAGCTGAAGATCCTGGCAGAACTCCAACTGAGCATCAGTGAGTAGGTTATAGCTAAGGAAATGCTGCATGATAGCCCTGTTTGCTCAAACGGTCATCACTTCACCTGTGTGCCAGGAAGAAGAGTTTGAGAGTGACAGGAAAACGCTGCATTAGATTAATTACAGTGTGGAAACAGGCCCTTCAGCCCAACAAATCCACACCCACCCGCCGAAGGGCAACCCACCCATACCCTACATTTACCCTTTCATCTAACACTACGTGCAATTTAGCATGGCCAATTCACCTGACCTGCACATCTTTGTGACTGTGGGAGGAAACCAGAGCACCCGGGGGACACCCACGCAGACACGGGGAGAATGTGCAAACTCCACACAGTCAGTCGCCTGAGGCGGGAATTGAACCCGGGTCTCTGGCGCTGTGAGACAGAAGTGCTAACCACTGTGCCACCGTGCCGCATGCGACAGGGAACAAGGGAACAGGAGATCAATGCCTGTGTCAATGGTTTCCTAAATTTAACTCATGGTCTGAATTGACCCTGCTCCCAGTTATAGAGTCTGTATTTCCAGACCAGAGGGTATGGTGTAGGGTCTGTCTGAAGGCAATCAGTGCAGGAGGTAAATACCTGCTTTTATCATATTACTTTTGAATGCTTTACGTTGATAAGATCATCTTAGTTTACACAATAGACATTTACTTGTTTACGTGTGTGAAAGGTGCTTGTGACTTATGGAAATAATATTCCTTCTTACGCTGTTGGCAGTAAACAGAGTCATTTTCAGATATATCTCTGCAAGGTGACAGGGAGGGCATGGCTATGTCTATAAAGGTACAATACCACATGTTACAGATCACTCTTTGATTTACCAGCCGGCTATTGGCAGAGAAGACTCTAGCATTTTGGCACAGTTTTCATGCATTCACACAGTTTCAACAAATGGGTATGAACAGGGTTCCAAATCAGGGATTGGGAGATAGGATCCACGGGACTCAGAGCTAAGAACTAGTAGAAAGGAGCAAGGAGCTGGGAGGTGCTAGGAACTGGGAGACTAGTAGTTTGAGACTGGAAGCTGGGGGCTAGGTCATAGAGATATACAGCATGGAAACAGACCCTTCATTCCAGCCAGGAGCAGGGGCAAGGTTATGGAACTGGAAGCAGAGGGTTAAGAGCTGAGAACTGCGAGGAGGGAGCAAGGTTATATATGAGTGCAGGTTCATAGCTCCTTGAAAGTAGAGTTGCAGTTAGATAGGATAGTGAAGAAGGTGTTTGGTATGCTTTCCTTTATTGGTCAGAGCATTGAGTACAGGAGTTGGGAGGTCATATTGCAGCTGTACAGGACATTGGTTAGGTCACTGTCGGAATATTGCGTGCAATTCTGGTCTCCTTCCTATTGGAAAGATGTTGTGAAACTTGAAAGGGTTCAGAAAAGATTTACAAGGATGCTGCCAGGGTTGGAGGATTGAGCTACAGGGAGAGGCTGAACAGGCTGGGGCTGTTTTCCCTGGAGCATTGGAGGCTGAGGGGTGACCTTATAGAGGTTTACAAAATTATGAGGGGAATGAATAGGGTAAATAGACAAGATCTTTTCCCTGGGGTGTGGGAGTCCAGAACTACAGAGCATAGGTTTAGGGTTGGAGGGGAAAGATATAATGTCCCATATTCCCAATTCCTTCGTCATCCCATATTCCCAATTCCTTCGTCTCTGACCCATCTACTCCCAGGAGGACCAGTTCCAATACCGTACAGCCCAGATGGCCTCCTTCTTCAAGGATCGCAGATTCCCCCCAGACATGATCAACAATGCCCTCTACCGCATCTCCTCCACTTCCTGCTCCTCTGCCCTTGAGCCCCGCTCCTCCAACCGCCACCAGGACAGAACCCCACTGGTTCTCACCTACCACCCCACCAATCTCCATATACAGCGTATCATCCGCCATCATTTCTTCCACCCTCAAACGGACCCCACCACCAGGGATATATTTCCCTCCCCTCCCCTATTAGCGTTCCGAAACGACCACTCCCTCCGTGACTCCCTCGTCAGGTCCACACCCCCCACCAACCCAACCTCCACTCCTGGCACCTTCCCCTGCAACCGCAAGAAATGCAAAACTTGCGCCCACACCTCCTCCCTTATTTCTCTCCTAGGCCCCAAGGGATCCTTCCATAACCGCCACAAATTCACCTGCACTTCCACACACATCATCTATTGCATCCGCTGCACCCGATGTGGCCTCCTCTATATTGGGGAGACGGGCCGTCTACTTGCGGAACGTTTCAGAGAACACCTCTGGGACACCCGGACCCACCAACCCAACCACCCCATGGCTCAACACTTTAATTCCCCATCCCACTCCACCAAGGACATGCAGGTCCTTGGACTCCTCCATCGTCAGACCATAACAACATGACGGTTGGAGGAAGAGCGCCTCATCTTCCGCCTTGGAACCCTCCAACCACAAGGGATGAACTCAGATTTCTCCAGTTTCCTCATTTCCCCTCTCCCCAACTTGCCTCAGTCAAATCCCTCGAACTCAGCACCGCCTTCCTAACCTGCAATCTTCTTCCTGACCTCTCCGCCCCCACCCCACTCCGGCCTATCACCCTCACCTTGACCTCCTTCCACCTATCACATCTCCATCGCCTCTCCCCCAAGTCCCTCCTCCCTACCTTTTATCTTAGCCTGCTGGACACACTTTCCTCATTCCTGAAGAAGGGCTTATGCCTGAAACGTCGAATTTCCTGTTCCTTGGATGCTGCCTGACCTGCTGCGCTTTTCCAGCAACACATTTTCAGCTCTGATCTCCAGCATCTGCAGACCTCACTTTCTCCTTATAGATCATGTCCACTGCTTTGTCCTCATCAATTCCCTTTGTTACTTCTTCAAAAAACTCAATTAAGATCTTGAGACACGCACAAAGCCATGTTGACTATCCTTAATCAGTCCTTGTCCTTCAAAAGACCTGTACATCCTGTCCCTCAGGATTCCCTCCAAGAATTTGCCCACTACTGATGTCAGGCTCTCCTGTCTGTAATTCCCTGACTTTTCCCTATCACCTTTCTTAAACAGTGGCACCACGTTTGCCAACCTCCAGTCTTCCAGCACCTCACCTGTGACTATCGATGATACAAATATCTCAGCGAGGGGCCCATCAATCACTTCCCTAGCTTCCCACAGAGGTCTAGGCTATACCTAATCAGTTCCTGGGGATTTGTCCACTTTTATGCATTTCAAGGCATCCAGCACATTCCTCCTCTGTAATCTGGACATTTTTCAAGACGTCACCAACTCTTTCTCCACATTTTATATCTTCCATGTCATTCTCCACAGTAAACACTGATGCAAAATACTCATTTAATATCTCCCCCATCTCTGCGGCTCCACGCATAGGCCGCCTTGCTGATCTTTGAGGGACTTTATTCTCTCCCTACTTACCCTTTCGTCCTTAATGTATTTGTAAAAACCCTTTGAATTCTCTTTAACCCTATTTGCCAAAGCTATCTCAAGTCCTCTTTTTGCCCTCCTGATTTCCCTCTTAAGTACTCTCTTAATGCCTTTATTGTCTTCCAAGGATTCACTCCTGTCTAGACCTGATATATGCTTCCTCCTTTTTCTTAACCAAACCCTCAATTTCTCTAGTCATCCAGCATTCCCTATACCTATCAGCCTTTCCTTTCACCCTGACAGGAATATACTGTCTGTGGACTCTCATTATCACATTTCTGAAGGCTTTCCATTTTCCAGCCGTCCCTTTACCTGTGAACATCTGCTCCCAATCAGTTTTTGAAAGTTAGATTAGATTAGATTACTTACAGTGTGGAAACAAGCCCTTCAGCCCAACAAGTCCATGCCAACCCGCCAAAGCGCACCCACCCAGACCCATTCCCCTACATTTACCCCAGCACCTAACACTAGGGGCAATTTAGCATGGCCAATTCACCTAACCTGCACATTTTTGGACTGTGGGAGGAAACCAGAGCACCCGGAAGAAACCCACACAGACACTGGGAGAATGTGCAAACTCCACAGTCAGTCGCCTGAAGCGAGAATTGAACCTGGGTCTCTGGCGCTGTGAGGCAGCAGTGCTAACCACTGTGCCACCGTGCTGCCCAGTTCTTGCCTAATACCATCAAAATTGAATCCCGCCTGCGCTTACCCCTTCCTGGACGGAATTTCACATTAGCCCCAAGGTCCCATACTTCCCACGGGAACCTGTGCCCCACAACCTGAGCTGCTTCCGGAATTTTAATTTTGTCCCTTTCAAGGACATAAAAAAGCGGGCCCTGTGTCCACTGCTGCTGCACACCATCCACCTCTTCTCCCTCATGCACCGCCCGGACACGCCCTGGCGTGCCCATTTGCCACCGGGCGGTGGGGATCCCCAGTGGAGGGCCCTCTACGCAGGGGTCCTCCCCCTTTCTCTCGGGGATCTGGGGTGGAGGGTGCTGCACGCAGCGGTCCCCTACAACCGCAGATTGCGGTGGTTCACGGACTCCCAGCCCAACTGCTCGTTCTATGGCACTGTAGAGTCTGTGGACTGTGTGTATATTGGGTGTGGGCATTTGCACTCCCTTTCTAATTTTCTTAAAAACCTCCTTCTCTGTTTTTGGTTGCACTTCAGTCACACGCTCCTGATCTTTGGGCACCCGGTACAGAGGAGGGAGGGCAGGTCTGAAGACCTCCTCATGGGTCTGCTCCTGGGCCTGGCCAAACTGGCCATAAACAGGTCCAGGCAGCGGGCCGTGGAGGGGGTCGTTAGGGCCGACTGCCTGCCCCTCTTCCGCGGTTACGTTAGGGCCCGGGTGTCCTTGGAGAAGGAGCACGTGGTGTCCACCAACACCCTGGAGTTGTTCAGGGAGAGGTGGGCGCCGCAGGGAGTAGAGTGTATTATTTCCCCCTCCAACTCTATTTTGATTTAGTCCCTGCCCTCCCCTTCACTGTTTGATCACACAGCATTGCCCTTTGATGTGAAGGGCACTGCTTGTCACAGGCCACTAGGGTGTTTCCTTTCTTCCTGATGGTGGAAATTTGAATAAAGATTTGTGCACCTTGTGTCTCTCACTGTGTCTCACACCTGCACACACACACCATGGGTGCTGGGGAAAAAATAAGCACAACCATAGTTAGGTGGTAGTGTGGGGGTAGTAAAGGAAAAAGAAAAGAAATAAAAAGAAAAAAACATCAAAATTGGCCTTTCTCCAGTTTAGAACTTCAACTTTTAGATCTGGTCTATCCTTTTCCATCACTATTTTAAATCTAATAGAATTATGGTTGCTGGCCCCAAAGTGCTCCCCCATTGACACCTCAGTCACCTGCCCTGCCTTATTTCCCAAGAGTAGGTCAAGGTTGGCACCTTCTCTAGTAGGTACATCCACATAGTGAATCAGAAATTTTTTTCGTACACACTTAACAAATTCCCCTCCAACTAAACCCTTCACACTACGGGCAATCTCGGTCTATGTTTGGAAAGTTAAAATCCCCTGCCATAACCACCCTATTATTCTTACAGATAGCTGAGATTTCCTTACGAATTTGTTTCTCAATTTCCCTCTGACTATTAGAGGGTCTATAATACAATCCCAATAAGGTGATCATCCCTTTCTTATTTCACAGTTCCACCCAAATAACTTCCCTAGATGTATTTCCAGGAATATCCTCCCTCAGCACAGCTGTAATGCTATCCCTTATCAAAAATGCCACTCCCCCTCCTCTCTTGCCTCCCTTTCTATCCTTCCTGTAGCATTTGTATCCTGGAACATTAAGCTGCCAGTCCTGTCCATCCCTGAGCCATGTTTCTATAATTGCTATGATATCCCAGTCCCATGTTCCTAACCATGCCCTGAGTTCATCTGCCTTCCCCGTTAGGCCCCTTGCATTGAAATAAATGCAGTTTCATTTATTAGTCCTACCTTGTTCCTACCTGCCCTGACTGTTTGACTCGCTCCCTTTCCCAACTGTACCAGTCTCAGATTGACCTCTTTACTCACAATCTTCCTGGGTCCCAACCCCCCACATTATTAGTTTAAATTCTCCCGAGCAGCTCTAGCAAATTTCCCTGCCAGTATATTAGTCCCCTTCCAATTCAGGTGCAATCCATCCTTCTTGTACAGGTCACTTCTACCCCAAAATAGCTTCCAACGATCCAAAAATGTGAACCCTTCTCCCGTGCACCAGCTCCAAAGTCACACATTCATCTGTTCTATCCTCCTTTCCCTACCCTTACTTGATCATAGTGCCAGGACTAATCTATGTATTATTACTTCCCTCGAGGACCTCTTTTTTTAAATTCCTGCCTAAGTTTCTATATTCTCCCTTCAGAATCTTATCCTTTTCCATTCCTATGTCAGTTGCTCCAATGTGTACAATGATCTCCTGTTGGACTCTCTTCTCCTTGAGAACGTTCTGCACCCTCTCTGAGACATCTTGATCCTGGCACCAGGGAGGCAATCCAGATCTTTCGCTGCTGGCCACAGAAACATCTGTCTATGTCTCTGACTAGAGAGTGCCCTATCACAATTGATTGCTTGGAACTCAACCTACCCCTCATTGCATTAGAGCCAGTCTCAATACCAAAAACTTAGCTGTTTGTGCTACTTTTCCCTGAGAGTGCTTCACCCCCGACATTTTCCAAAACAGCATACTTGTTTGAAATGGGGGTAACCACAGAAGACTCCTACACTACCTGCCTATCACTCCTACCTTTCCTAGAGTTAACCCATCTATGTGACTGCATCTGAGACTTTTCTCCCTTCCTATAACTGCCATCCATCACACCCCCCTAGCTCTTGTAAATTGGTCATTGCCTCTAACTGTTGCTCTAACCAATCCATTTGATCTGATAGGATTCTCAACCAAAGACATTTCCTGCAGATATAATCCTCAGTAACATGTAAACTCTCCCTAAACTCCCACATCTGACAAGAAGAGCACATCACTCTACCAAAGGCCATCTTTGCTCCATCACAATCTACAAACCCAGAAAATAGCACCGTACTATTGCTCTAAAAAAACACTGCTCCAGGCTAACTTATACTTATGGTTTATATTTTTAAAATTTAATCAAGAGACAGATTTATAAAATGATGATGGCATAGCTCAGGTGAATAGCAAACATCTTTTCCCTACGGTGAGAGAGTTTAAAATAAGAGAATATAATTTTAAGGTGACCGGAGAAAATTTTAAAATAGACCTGAGGGGCAACTTTGTCATGCATTGGATAGTTTGTATATGGAATGAATTGCCAGAGGAAGTGATAGGTGCAGGTACACTTACAACATGAAAAAGACATTTGTCAAAGTGTGTGGTGCTGGAAAAGCACAGCAGGTTAGGCAGCATCCGAGGAGCAGCAAAGTCGATATTTCAGGGTCCCTGATGAAGGGCTTATGCCTGAAAAGTCCATTTTCCTGCTCCTCGGATGCTGCCTGACCTGCTGTGCTTTTCTAGCACCACACTCTCGACTCTAATCTCCAGCATCTGCGGTCCTCACTTTCTCCTAAAAGATATTTGGACTGGTATATTAATAGGAAAGGCTTAGAGGGATAGGGGCCGAATACAGGCAAATGGGACTAGATTAGTTTGGGAAACTTGGTCGGCATGAACACGATGGACTGAAGGGTCTGTTCCCTTGCTGTGTAACTCTATGCCACTCCACATACTGAAGTGCCACAAGTAAGGTCAGTACCAATTTCTTCTTTAATTTCAGCTGGTTAAGGTTGGAGAATTTTCTGTCCATCCTGTAGACAATGCCCACACCTCTGGGAAGCTTGTTCTTGACAAGGTGAAGAATGGGTTGCAATGAAGATAGAGAAAAGGGTGGGGGCGATGACACATTCCTGTTTGACCTCAAAGGATTCTGTCATATTACTATCAGTGAGCACCATTAACCAGATCTTGTCATGACTGGACAGCCGAGCCTTTGATATGGTTTTCCATACCATTCCCTGACTGACTGCATCAAAAGCCTTGGTCAGACCAATCATAGCAACACAGAGTGTTTAGTGTGCATCCTGGCATTTCTCTTGACATTGCTTGGCAATTTGGTTGGAGGACACATTAGCTTTCAGGAGGATTTCTTCAGAGAATGGGATAAAGCACCTTGTGAAGATTCAGGCATGGATTTTCCCAAGGGTGGAGAAGTGGGAGATTCCTTAGTTGGTCCCACAGTTCACTTTGTTTTCTTTTTTGAAGACGGTGGCACAGGCAGCCTATCTGAAATTGACAAGGATCTCTCCTCTGTCCCAGATTTTCCAGAACAGTTGATGGAGATGATGGGTTAGCTCTGCTCCTCCAAGTTTGAAAATGTCCATTGGAATCCTGTCTATTCTTGTGGATTTTCCATTCTTAATGCGCCTAATAGCAGTGTCAATTTCCACCACATTAGGTAGGAGTGGAAGCCTAACCTGCTGTGCTTTTCCAGCACCACACTCTTGACTCCAAGATCATAGAGTCATTGAGATGTAAAACACAGAAACAGACCCTTTGGTCCAACTCATCCATGCCAACCAGACATCCTAATTGAATCTAGTCCCATTTGCCAGCATTTGGCCCATGCTCCTCTAAACCCAACATGTGCGTGTACCCATCCAGGTACCTTTTAAATGTTGCAATTCTACCCGCCTCCGTGACTTCCTCTGGCAACTCATTCCATACACACACCATCCTCTGCGTGAAAAAGTTGCCCCTTAGATCCCTTTTAAACTTTTCCCCTCTCACCTTAAACCTAAGCCCTCTATTTTTGGTCTCCCCGACTCAGGGGAAAAGATTGTGACTATTTACCCTCTCCATGGACCTCATGATTTTATAAACTTCTACAGGTCATGGGGAGTTGGGAGATTTCCTCAAACTCGTCCTCATTAATGAATGCATCACAATTTGGGGTTTCTGTTTTAAATGTTCTCTCGAAATCGATCCTTGGACTATTTACTCTGTATATAATGTTCCATTTTAATTGTAGTCACTCCCTGACTGCATTGTAAGTGGTTGAAATAATCACTGTGAACTACTCAATTAAAATTGAAGCAAAGATAGCAACTTCAAAGAGACACCTGTAAAACTCATGCATAAACCAGGTAATTGGGTAGGAACAACCCAACAATGACCTTAATATAGTAGCAGATAAAAATATTCAATGTTTAATCAATTGAACATACACAAGAAAATGAGAGAATGTTGGTAAACCAGTTGAAAATGGTTGGGCCTTGAATACTAGCCTAGAAAACTCCTGCAGCTATGTCCTGGGACTGAGGTGATTGAACTCCAACAACCACATTTAACTTCCTTTGTGCTAGGTATGACTCCAACTGCTGTGGAATACTGCTGTGCTACAATGAGAAATGTGAGCGATATCAGAGAGTTACAAAGAGGGGTGTGGAGTGTATCAGAATGTTACAGTGAGGTGTGTGGAGTATATCAGAGAGTTTATATCGAGGGATGTAAGGTCTATCAGAGTGTTACAGTGAGGGATGTAGAATAAACCAGAGTGTTACAGTCAGAGGTGAGGGGTATACTAGATTGTTACAGTTTGGAGTGTGGGGTATACCAGAGACTTACTGTGAGGGGTTTGAGGTAGATCAGAAAATTATAGTGAGGGGTGTGGGCTACATCAGAATTCTATAGTGAAGGCATGGGTTTATCAGAGTGTTACAATGAGGGTGTAGGAAATGTGTTACATTTAGGTGCCACTTGAGTCTTCAGTTTGTTATACTTAAATCCTGGGTGAGGAGGGATGAACCGGCTCCCTTTTGTTATTCATCCAATCCTTTGATTAGTTGCAACAAGGTTAATTAAAATTAGGTCACTTCCTTTCTCCCAGATCGAAATGAATTTATGTTTTAAAAGGAGCCAAGTTAACCAAGTTTTCTCCAGTAAACAAAGAATGAGTTTATTAATCACTAAACATGAGAAGAATTAGTAACGCTAATCCAAAAAGAAAAACGTTTAAAAAAGCAGATATAAAAATCCTTGAATTGTTTGTGAAGAGCAGATAGTTGAATGTTGGGGCTGCTGCAGCGAATGTTACCAGAAGCGTTGACATGGGTAGTTGAACTGTTGATTTCAAGATTCTTAATTTTACAGGTTGATTGGGATACTGTTGTGCTGATTGCTTTTGACTGTGGCTAAATAGCAGAATTCTGGTGAGACAGTTTTTTTTGTCCTCTTTTCTTCCATCTGGTTTGCTAGCTGAATTCTATAGTGAAGAGTAATCATCTCTTTATCTGCAACACGGGAGTGACTGGGGCCAGTTCTTCAACGGTTACCTTAAAATCATGCTAATGTTTGAATGCAGATAATACACATAGATATCTCAGCCCACTGGCACATCTGAGGGCTCAATTGCAAAGCACACAAAAAACCTCAGTCACAGAAGCATACTCTACTGGGGGTGGGGCGGGGGGGTGAGGTGAAACCCTTTCCTTGTGTATTCTTAAAAAGAATAATGTGTACCTGCAGTTAAGGACATAATCGACAGGATGGGGGGGAAATGTATTGTTGAGCAGGGGGTTGTCCACCCTTCATTATTTTTGTAGTCACAAAGGAACACAGACTGCTTTATTCCCTATGACAGTCGTTGTTTGAAGTTCCTGCCACACATCTTTAGGTTAACATTCCATGGGATATCTTACTCTCCAGACAGCCACTTAATTTACATCCACTGCCTTTCTTTTTGCTGTATCAGCCACCTTTCTTTAAAAATGACAGATTTTGAAATTATAAGTTGAAAATTTCCAATTTACCTCAGAGTACAGACTGATGGTCATGACATCAGAGCATTACAGTGAGGGTGTGGGGTATAACAGACTACATTACAGAGACAGGAGTGACATTTCCCAAAGCATGCTACAGTGAGAGATGTAGGGTAGAAGTGACCACAACAGTACATCCTCACTGTCCTGTGAAGGACAATTCCAGTACATCCCCACTATTGGAATGAACAATCCTCGTATGTCACCACTTCTGGGAAGGACATTGCCAGCACCACCTTCATTTTGAGAAAAACAATTCCAGTACATCTCTAATGTGTGGAGGGACGAGCCCAGTACAGTCACAACACTGGCAAGGACAATACCACTACATCCTCACTCTTAGGTAGGACAATCCTAGTAAATTTTTTACTATCAGGAAGTACACTTCCAATGACAATCCCAACATATTTCTAGTTCCGGGTTAGAAAATCCCAGACCATCACTGCTGCCAGGAAGAAGAATCCCAGTTTCTCATCAGTGTAAGGAGGACACTCCCTGTACAATGCCAGCACAAGAAAAATTCTAATATATACCCAATGAAAGACTGTCTCTTTATATCCCCACTTCTGGAAGAACGATCCCAGTATATTCCCCATTATCAGCCATGGTTCTGGGAAGAACAGTCCCAGTACAGAACCAGCTGCAATACTTACCAGTACAGAACCAGCTCAGGGCAAGATAATCCCAGTAGAACTCCAATGCTGTAAAGGAAACTTCAATACCAGCAAGGACAATCCATTTATCCCCAGTACTGGGAACAACAATCCCACTAGATCACCAGGTCTAGTGACAGGGTAATCCCAATACATAGGCAAACGTGAGGACTGCAGATACTGGAAACCAGGGTTTAGATTAGAGTGGTGCTGGAAAAGCATAGCAGGTCATCCAGCATCCGAAAAGCAGGAAAGTCGACATTTCGGGCAAAAGCCTTTCATCAGGAATGATGCTGCCTGATCTGCTGTACTTTTCCAGCACCACTTTAAGCCAATCCCAATACATCCCCACTGCAGGAAAGGACCATTCCACCACAACTACAGTTCCAGGAAAGACAATCCTAGTACATTACAATTGCTGGGATGGACAATCCCAATACATCAATAATTCAAGGAAGGTCAATCCCATTACATCCCCAATACCAGACAAGGCAATCCCAGTACATCTTCTTGCCAGGAATGACAAATCCAGTACATCCCCAGTTCTGAGAAGAACAATCCCAATACATCCCAGTGAAGGACAATCCCTGTAAATCCCCATTGATTAACTGAATATAAAGGAGCCATGATGTGGGGGTGCTGGTGTGGGACTGGGATAGACAAGGTCAGAATTCACCCAATATCAGGTTATAATCTAACAGGTTTATTTGAAATTACAATCTTTCAGAGTGTTGCTCCTGCGTGACCTGATGTCATGTGACTTCTGACCATAAAGGAGCCAGATGATGTTAGTTGAGCAGGCAGTACTTGTCAGTCTTTGACCGTCATTAGTTCATTCCTACAATACTCAGTCAGATCTGGAGTCAGGCAGGGCTGCCCTCTCTCTCCTGCCTTGTTTGTGTGCTGCATAGAGCCATTTGCCAAGTCCATCAGGAAGGATGCGAGCCTGAGAGGGGTGACTATTCCTGGCAGTGGGGGCCTGCAGGTTAAGGCCTCCCTGGACATGGATGACGTCGCTGTTTTCTGCTCGGATCCGCTGTCCGTGCACAGACTCATGTGCATATGTGACCAGTTCAAACGGGCCTCGGGGGCCAAGGTAAACCGAGGCAAGAGCGAGGCCATGCTCTTCGGGAACTGGGCTGACCAATCCTCGATCCCCTTCACCGTCAGGAGTGACCACCTGAAGGTACTGGGTATTTGGTTCGGGGGGGCTGGGGCGTGCGCCAAGTCTTGGGAGGAGCGGATCAGCAAAGTGAGGCAGAAACTGGGCAGATGGAAGATACGGTCGCTCTCCATCACGGGAAAAAACCTGGTCATCAGGTGTGAGGCACTGTCATTGCTATTATACATGGCACAGGTCTGGCCTATTCCCAGAACCTGTGCCGCTGCAGTCACCTGGGCCATCTTCCAGTTTATATGGAGATCAAAGATGAACTGGGTCCGAAGGGACTCGCTGTACAAAGATCTGGGCAACGGGGGAAAAAATACACCCAATGCCACCCTCACCCTGATGGCCACATTTGAGTGTGGCTGCATCACGCTGTGCGTGGATCCCCAGTACGCAAACACCAAGTGTCACTACGTACTGAGGTTCAACCTGTCCCCGGTGTTGCGAAGGATGGGCCTGGCCTCGCTGCCGCGGAACGCTCTGAGTAGTTGGACCGTTCTGCGTCACTTGTCCTTCAAGGAGCAGTTTATGAAGAAAAACACCTTTGACCACAAGTCCATCAGGAAGTGGTCAGCACGTAGTGTCCTTCAGACCCTTTGGGAAAAGGAGAGGGCGGATCCTATCGAGCGGTTCCCTGCGCAGACTGTCAAAGCCATTTGGCAGAATGCCTCACCACTAGAACTTTCCAACAGGCACCAAGACATGGCTTGGCTGGTGGTGAGAAGGGCTCTGCCTGTGAGATCCTTTATGCAGGCCTGGACTCTCAGCCGCACCGCACGCTGCCCTCGAAGCGGCTGCGGGGGGGGAATGAGACTGTCACACACCTCCTTCTGGAATGTGTCTACGCAGAAGAAGTCTGGAGAGGAATGCAGTGGTGTTTGTCGAGGTTCATCCCGAGCAGCGTTGTGACGCGGGACTCCGTGCTCTACGGCCTGTTCCCCGGGATGCACACCGAGACAAATATCAACTGCGCCTGGAGGATCATCAACTCGGTGAAGGACGCTCTCTGGGCGGTCCGAAACCTGTTGATCTTCCAGCTGAGGAGTTAACCCCGACTGAGTGTTGCAGACTGGCACATTCCAAGGTCCAGGACTACGTGTTGAGGGACGCGCTGAAGCTTGGGGCAACTGCTGCCAAGACGCGGTGGGGAAAGACCACCGTGTAACATCTACCTGCCTAGAGAAGAACAGGGGGGCCCACGCAGTTTAACCTCATCTAAACATATGGGCACATGATTGAAAAAATGTACAGACCTGTAAATAACAATGATAAATCCTGATCTCTGTATGTAAATGTTTACATATGTATGGCATAACCAACTGTACAGACCATCAAATTATTTTATGAATAAAGTATATTTTTGAAATTTAAAAAAATCCTACAATACTGATGCAAAGGTCACTGAAGAGGGTGGGTGAACCTGTCTCTCAGCAGCTATGGGGTGGGACAATCAGTCTGTCAGTGCTCTGGCTGTAAGAAGTACAACAGTTAGATTGCTGGAGGCTGTGACAAGCAATTGCTGAGAAACTCTTAAAAGGAATTTAAAACATGCTGAATTTACCCATAGGCTCACTACCGAAACAAACATCAAATATGCTGAATGGAGGGAGAAACTATGGGTCCTGGGTGCTGTTCTCATTAGGAAGTGACACAGGTGTTATTTTGGCCACCTGATAAGCTGTGGGTTTACACAGGACACTGCAATAGGAGACAGCTCTGGATAAACCAGAGTTTCTGAGGCAAGTAAGGTCAAGAACTGTGCAGATGTGAGCGATCAGGAGGCAGTGAAGTCTGTTCACAGCAAAAGTGACTGGTGCAACATAGCAGCAAACTCCTGAGTATGATTAAAGAAAAGGTGTAAGCCATTCAGTGTAAATGGGTCTCTGTTGCTGTTGGCATTGACCTCTTCAGTTGTAAACAGGTGGCCTTATCTGTAGAATCCCCACTGCCCTTACATCCATCCAATTCTTTAAAAAGAAACGTGTGTGAGTGTGCTACTGGGGTCAAGTGCTCCCTACTTTTCAGACTCCCCAGCATGAAGTTTCCTCCGAAATCCTGATGGGTGGCTGAAGTTTGGAGAGCCGGGTGTGGCTGGGAAAGGTTTATTTTTTTAAAAAACCCCCGTGCTATTCCCTATTCAGCTCCTGCTTTTCTGGTCAATTGAGTGCAAAGGCTAAGTGGTAGGTAGATGGGTGTGTCTTCTGGCTCGGGTTCCCTGTGCTGTAGCTCATTACCTGACCAGCCTCAGGAAGTGGTTGGTTGTTTTGTGCAGTCAGTTGGTGTTGGAAGGGAGTTCGGGATTACCCAGCGACTGAGTACTGCCAGAGTCAGCGAGAGGAGAGGCTCCGGGGTCGCCCTGCGAGGTGGCAGAGGGACTGACAGGAGGGATGAGTGTCCAGAATCCATACTCGGACGTCCAGCTCCCCACCAAGACCTACTTCGCAAACGAGGCTTTTGAGGCGGACCAGGGCTCCCAGTCCAGCGCCGATGGCGAGCTGAAGGAGCGGTCCCCTTCTTCCTTCCCGGGGGACACTCCTCAGCGCAACGGGGCTCCCGGGAAAAGCCAGCCCGCCCTGGTGGCTAATCCTTACGGCTCCATCTACCCACCAGCCGGGAGCTCCAAGCATCTGGGGGTTGAGGAGGAAGAGGCGAGCCCGCCTTGTGCTTGCTGTGGGCTGTGTAAGTGTTGTCGCTGCTGCTACTCACACTGTGTACTGTCCTGAGGGAAGGGAAGGGAAGGGCTACCCTCCCTCCCTCCCCGGCTTCTCTACAAACTCTCCTACCCTCCCCTCAGCACCCGAACAAAACGCTTTCTAAACAGTCGGCTGCGGGGGACAAGTTTTTTTTTGTTTTTTAATTATAAACTCCACGAGGAGGAGCTGGCAGAAATCCGCCCCGTGTCGTGAATCCGAGGAGCAGGGAGAATTCCTCAGTGACTGACCCTGTCCGGCGGGAGAGGAACATTCCGTCCAGAGCATAGCCCTCAGGGCAGGCTGGCCCAGGATGGAGCTAGCCATGAGCAGCTCAGCAATGGCACTGCACTGGACTGTACAGCATTACAGATGGTGAACTGGTGGCTACCTCCCTGACTCATGCAGGGAGGGGGGATATGAGAATGCAGGCAATGATTCACTCAGACTGGACTGATTATTATTAATACACTGTTTGATAGTGGACTTTACTGGGTGTACACACCTGAATGAGTAACCTTGTTCTGAGAACCGCTGTGATTGTTTCTGATTTGTTCTCAGTCTGTTAATGGTGTCAATATTGTTGAGAATAAACTATAACGCTCTCAACATCCCTAGTTTGATGTGAAGGGTAGGACTTTTTTTTTAACATTTCCCCCCCCCCCCACACACACACACACACATTTTCTCCAGCACCCCCATGTCGTGTGTGTGTGTGTGCAGGTGTCCGACACAGTTTAAAAAAAACGAGTGTGTAAATCTTAGGACTTTAAACTCAATCTGCGTAGCTCCACAGAGGTGCCATGTTTCCAGTCCCTGCCCATATGAAGCACAACTATGGCCAAGGTGGAGTGACTCCCCTGGGTTCAAAGTTCATACACTGACCACTGTAGAAGTCAACTCAAGAAGTGGGCTTTGGGTTCGTACACCACCTGCCTTGCCCCTGCATTTTCCATTCCTGCACACTGTCCCGAATCCCCACGGGATTTCTTGTTTTGTGTTTAGTCCCCATGGGTTAGCGAGGTCATTGACAGCCTTGACCTGGGAGGTGTACTCTGGAGTGACAGTGACTTTCAATATAATCTCAGTATCAGTCGAGTGCAAAGTCACACTAGTGAGGCAAATCCAGTACAATCGCAGTGTATAAACTTTGAGTTACACTGGCATGGTAAATCTAGTATAATCTCAGTGTATAAATATCCTCACCCTCACTGGCATGGTAAATCTAGTATAATCTCAGTGTATAAATATCCTCACCCTCACTGGCATGGTAAATCTAGTATAATCTCAGTGTATAAATATCCTCACCCTCACTGGCATGGTAAATCTAGTATAATCTCAGTGTATAAATATCCTCACCCTCACTGGCAGGGTAAATCCAGTATAATCTCAGTGTATAAATATCCTCACCCTCACTGGCAGGGTAAATCTAGTATCTCAGTGTATAAATATCCTCACCCTCACTGGCAGGGTAAATCTAGTATCTCAGTGTATAAATATCCTCACCCTCACTGGCAGGGTAAATCTAGTATCTCAGTGTATAAATATCCTCACCCTCACTGGCAGGGTAAATCTAGTATCTCAGTGTATAAATATCCTCACCCTCACTGGCAGGGTAAATCCAGTGTCACCTCTGTGACAGTAAAGTTCCAAGTTTTACTGGTAAGGTAAATTCAATATAATATCTGTTAATAAGGTCCTAAATTTTACTAGCTGGATGAATCCAGTATAATCTCAGTATATAAATATCCTGAGTCACATCAGCAGGGCAAATCCAGTGTAATCTCTGTCAGTAGTTAGCTCTGACGTTCACAGGCAGGGCAGAGCAAGTTTTACACTTTGTTATGTAAGTGAGCAAGGGAAGGTGTTTGTTTATCCCTTATGACTGTGCAACGTAAGTGCTTCCTCCATCCTCCGTCTGATGTGTGTAGTCTCGAGGTAAAACAATCCAAATGCAACACCCAAGAATATATTTACACTGAAACTGGGGAGGGAAATCTTTTATCCTCACTTTCAACATTCAGCCAATGTTTGTCTCATCCCCTCAGCCTCCTCACACTCTCATTTACATCATTTATAAATATCACAAACAACAAGGGACCCAGCACTGATCCCTGTGGTACACTACTGAACATCAGCCTACTGTCACTCAAACAGCCTTCCACCCCTACCCTGTGTGTCCTATTACTAAGCTAGTTTCTGATCCATCTCACCAGGATTCCCTAAATTCCAGGGGCTTTAACCGTCTCAATCAGTTTCCCATGCAAGACCTTGTCAAAGGCCTTGCTGAAACTCCAGCTGAATTGCCCTATCACCAGTCAAACATTTGCTCAACACCTCAAAATCCCATTGCATGCCCAAATCTCTGGAATTATCTGACACAAGGCTGGCATACTATCAACTGATCTATGGGTAACATTTTGGCCTCACCAAGAAACAAAGCTGCCTGCAGCGTCTGATCAGCCAGCTTGTAAATGTTACTGCTGGGGACAAGTGCAGGTTCATAGCTCCTTGAAAGTGGAGTCGCAGGTAGATAGGATAGTGAAGAAGATGGTTGGTATGCTTTCCTTTATTGGTCAGAGTATTGAGTACAGGAGTTGGGAGGTCATGTTGCGGCTGTACAGGACATTGGTTAGGCCATTGTTGGAATATTGCGTGCAATTCAGAATGATGTTGTGAAACTTGAAAGGGTTCAGAAAAGATTTACAAGGATGTTACCAGGGTTGGAGGATCTGAGCTATAGGGAGAGGCTGAACAGGCTGTGGCTGTTTTCCCTGGAGCGTCGGAGGCTGAGGGATGACCTCAGAGGTTTATAAAATCATGAGGGGCATGGATAGGATAAATAGACAAAGTCTTTTCCCTGGTGTGGGGGAGTCCAGAACTAGAGGGCATAGGTTTAGGGTCAGAGGGGAAAGATATGAGAGACCTAAGGGGCAACTTTTTCATGCAGAGGGTGGTACGTGTATGGAATGAGCTGCCAGGGGAAGTGGTGGAGGCTGGTACAATTGCAACATTTAAGGGGCATTTGGATGGGTATATGAATAGAAAGGGTTTGGAGGGATATGGGCCAGATACTGACAGGTGGGACTAGATTGGTTTGCGATATCTGGTCGGCATGGATGAGTTAGACCAAAGGGTCTGTTTCCGTGCTGTCCATCTCTTTGACTCTATAAGTGAAAGGACTGCAGTCTGACATACAGAGCTGCCCTGAATGACAGTGTTACCCCACAGGTTTTGTCAAGAATTAGATTTCCGTTCTTGTGCATGTCTGTGTGGACGCATGCAAATCCAATAGGGTATCTCAGGAAAGGTCAATGTGGTGGTATCAATTAATCCAAATTCACAAAGATTTATTTCATATAAAAACAGTATATGAGCAATCTAAAGCATGATCTGTGATAAGTATCACATGCTTAGTCATACAGCATAAACACGGATCCTTCAGACAGACGAGTTCATGCTAACCAGGCTTCCTAAACTGAGCTAGTGACATTTGCCTGCATTTGGCCCATCTCCCTGTAAACCTTTCCTATCCATGTATCTATCCAAATGTACTTTAAATATCACTCCACTTGCCTCTCCCACCTCCTCTAAATTCTCGAGGTGATGCATCAATTTCAGTTTCCCCGCCTGATTCGAAACACTTCCTTCTTATGAGACCCAACTTTTATTTTATTTTCAGACCATAGAATGTACGAAATAGGAAAGGTGTCGGCCACCACCTCCCCCCTTCTCTCCCTCCCCCGCCCCCCCCCCCCCCCCCCCCCTCCCAAGCCATTAAGGATCTTCTGTTTTACCTGATAACACTAGCCTTTGTTCAAAGAGTTAAATAATTGACTTACATCAACTATATCCTGAAAAATCTCAGAAATGTTCAAAGCCGTTTTGAAATTCTAATCCATGTAATATAGTTCACGATGCTTCTGCTTTATGTCCAGCATCTGTAGGTGCTCACTTCAAAGATCACAAATCCCTCAAACTCAACAAATGTCTATCCTGACAAGAGATGAGGATCACAGCTAATGGAACTAGTCAGATCCTTGAGTGAAGCCTAGTTTCACACAGCATCAACTTCAATTTTTCAGTTTGGCTATAGTGGTGGTTGAGTCAAAAGCACATTCACATGATGTTGCCATCAATGTTCTTTAGCAAAGAACACAAGTTTATTACATAAAAGGAAAATCAACTTTAAGAGTTTCAAAATATCTTAATCAGCAAAATGAAACTTTCAACCCTTTACCAGCAATATCCATTACATCCCAGTTAAGTATCATTCCTATCTCTTCTTTAACTATTTCCAGTTTTGATATCCTAGAGACTTCTTTCCAGTTCTAAGCCTGCATTCCTTCTTAAGTGACTTTGACAACCTCGAACAACCTGTAGATTCTATAAACTAACAAAGTGTCCTTCTGCTAGGATGAAACTTCTGAATTAAAACTATTATTAATGGCTCCTGCCTATTTGCCTTTCTGTATGCCATAAAACTCTGCATTGTAAACACCTTCATCAATTGCCTTCCACAGGTACATCATTGGGCATTTAAGTCAACATGCTTTCCTTGCAAATGAAGTGTTTAGTTCATTATTCCAAATGACTTTGTCATAGTGTCATACAGCATGGAGACAGGCCCTTTGGCCCAAACTGGTCCATGCTAACCAAAATCGCCATCAACACTAACTTAATTTGCCTGCTTGGCCCATATCCTTCTAAACCTTTCCTATTCATGTATTTGTCCAAATGTCTTTTAAATGTTTTTAATGTACCCGCCTCAACCACTTCTGCTGGCAGCTCATTCCATGTGCATATCACCCTCTGTGGAAAACAAAAAGTTACCCCTCAGTTCCCTTTTATTCTTTCCCCTCTAATCTTAAACTAATGCCCTCTAGTCCTTGATTCCTCATGCCTGGGAAAAATACATTTGAGTGCATTCACTCTTTCCACGCTTCTCATAATCTTATACACTTCTATAAGATCCCCCCTCAGATTCCTGTGCTCTAAAGAAAAACAGTCCTAGCTTGTCCAACCTCTGGCATGGTGCAGTATACTGGCTCAGTGGTTAGCACTGCTGCCTCACAGCATGGAGGACTCAGGTTTGATTCCAGCTTCGAGCGACTGTCTGTGTGGCGCTTGTACATTTCCCCCCGTGTCTGCATGGGTTTCCTCCCACTGAGTTAGGTGAATTGGCCATGTTAAATTGCCCATACTGTTCTGGGGTAAATGTAGAGTCATAAGGTAGGGGAATGGGTCTGGATGGGTTATTCTTCGGAGGATCGGTGTGGACCTGTTAGGCCAAATGGCCTATTTCCACACTGTCGGGATTCTATCCTTCTGTCTCTACAGCTCAGACCGTTGAGTCCTGGCAACATTCTTGTAAATTTCTGATGCACTCTTTCCACTTTAATAGCATTCTTCCTACAGCAAGGTGACCAAAACTGATACAAGTGCGGCCTCGCCAACGTCCTCTACAACTGCAACCTAACTTCTGTACTCAATGCCTCACTGATGAAGGCCAGTGTGCCAAAAGCTTTCTTCACTGCCCTGTCTACCTAGGACTCCACTTTCAGAGAACCGTGCACCTGAACTCCAAGATCCCTCTGTTCCACTACACTCCTTGAGGCCCTACCATTCACCATCAAAAGCCTACGTTGATTTGACTTTCCAAAATGCAAGATCTCACACTTATCTATATTAAACTCCATTTGCCATTTCTCAGCCCACTTCCCCAGCTGATCAAGGTCCTACTGCTATTTCTGATAACATTCCTCACTGTCCACGATACCATCTATTTTGGTGTCATCATGATATAGATAACAAACAGTAATGGGCCCAGCACTGATCCCTGAGGTACTCCACTAGTCACAGGCCTCCAGGCCGACAAGCATCCTTTCACTATTACCCTCTGCTTCCTACCATCAAGCCAATTGTGTATTTAATTTGCCAGCTCTCCCTGGATTCCAGAGCAGCCTACCACGTGGAACCTTATCAAAGGCCTTATTGAAATATATATATAACTATTCTACCACCCTGCCCTCGTCAACCTCCCTGGGCACTACATCAGAAAACTCTAACAAATTTGTGAGACACGCTCTCCCATGCACAAAGGCATGTTGACTAATCCTAATGAAAGCTGAAAATGTGTTGCTGGAAAAGCGCAGCAGGTCAGGCAGCATCCAAGGAACAGGAAATTCGACGTTTCGGGCATAAGCCCTTCTTCAGGAATGAGGAAAGTGTATCCAGCAGGCTAAGATAAAAGGTAGGGAGGAGGGACTTGGGGGAGGGGCGATGGAGATGTGATAGGTGGAAGGAGGTCAAGGTGAGGGTGATAGGCCGGAATGGGGTGGGGGCGGAGAGGTCAGGAACTCCGATTTCTCCAGTTTCCTCATTTTCCCCTCCCCCCACCTTGTCTCAGTCGAATCCCTCGAACTCAGCACCTAACCTGCAATCTTCTTCCTGACCTCTCCGCCCCCACCCCACTCCGGCCTATCACCCTCACCTTGACCTCCTTCCACCTATCACATCTCCATCGCCCCTCCCCCAAGTCCCTCCTCCCTACCTTTTATCTTAGCCTGCTGGACACACTTTCCTCATTCCTGACAAAGGGCATGTGTATCTGATTTCTAAGAAGCTTCTCCAGTAACTTACCAACCCAGATGTTAGGCTTACTGGTCTACAATTCCCAGGTTTTTCTTTGCAGCCCTTCTTGAATGAGGGCACCACATTCGCTACCCTCGTCTTTTGGGATCTAACCCATGGCTAACGATATAAATACTCATTGGGGACCTTGCCCATTTCCTGCGGTTCCATGCATACATGTCCACTTTTATCCTTGAAGGGTCCTATTCTCTCTCTAGTTATTCTTTTTTCCTTTAATATACTTAAAGAACCTCTTTTAAGAAAATAATTATTTAAACAGATCTATAAGTGGGCGGCACGGTGGCACAGTGGTTAGCACTGCTGCCTCACAGCGCCTGTAGACCCGGGTTCAATTCCCGACTCAGGCGACTGACTGTGTGGAGTTTGCACGTTCTCCCCGTGTCTGCGTGGGTTTCCTCCGGGTGCTCCGGTTTCCTCCCACAGTCACAAAGATGTGCAGGTCAGGTGAATTGGCCAAGCTAAATTGCCCGTAGTGTTAGGTAAGGGGTAAATGTAGGGGTATGGGTGGGTTGCGCTTCGGCGGGTCGGTGTGGACTTGTTGGGCCGAAGGGCCTGTTTCCACACTGTAAGTCTAATCTAAAAAAAATAACAAAAATCCCACTTGCCTGTCATTTAAAATCTAAACTCATAAATGATTATATATTATGAACTTTAAGCATGTGTAAAAATTAGATTAGATTACTTACAGTGTGGAAACAGGCCCTTCGGCCCAACAAGTCCACACTGACCCGCCAAAGCGCAACCCACCCATACCCCTACATTTACCCCTTACCTAACACTACGGGCAATTTAGCATGGGCAATTTAGCATGGCCAATTCACCTGACCAGCACATCTTTGGACTGTGGGAGGAAACCGGAGCACCCGGAGGAAACCCACGCAGACACAGGGAGAATGTGCAAACTCCACACAGTCAGTCGCCTGAGTCGGGAATTGAACCCGGGTCTCAGGCGCTGTGAGGCAGCAGTGCTAACCACTGTGCCACCATGCCGCCCAAATTAATCACTGTCACCTATAATCGTCACCACTACATTAAGTGTAAGGCACAATGCATGCAAATTTCCTAAGTACAAATCAGCACAATGGCTTGGGATGAACATGGGATCTTGAACCTTTGGGATTCTCCAATCCCAGTAATTATTTATTGACAGGTTGTTAACATGAGGAAATCAATTACATCATCTGACAAAGTTCAACAAGGAAATCAGCCAATCAATTATTTTTATGAGTATCATCAACTCAAATGTTTCCCTAATCTTTATTAACTTCAAACAAAACAAGGGAAGTTCTTAAATTAAAATATAATACAGCAGGTGAACAAGCTGAACAATGAGCTTGTACAAAAAGTAGGACTGTGACCAAGTAAGCTCCAAGATACCAGTGTAGTCACCCAACTAGCCTGAAATCAGTTAGGATGGCGTTAGCCTGTGAAAGACAGTCATTGATGTAATGTAGGAAACATGGCAGTCAAGTCATATGTAAATAGTAAGATCCCACAAACAGCAAGATGATAATCTGTTTAAATGGTATTATTTTAAAAGGAAATATTGGTTCAGTGAACTAGGTGGTATTTGTCTCCTTTAAATAATGCTATGGGATCTTTTATCACGAAGCTGCAAAGGGGGCCTCAGTTTAATGTTTCCTCAGAGATAACCTCAGTGCCTCATTCAGAATGTACAGATATGGAGAATGCAATCAAGTGTTTGGAACGTGGTTTGATTTTTGACCTTTTGACTCAGAGACATGAGCGTTACACCCAGAGCTCACTGAGAAATAAAATAGCTCTTTTAACAATAATGCAGTCACAGACAATAAAAACTGCTCTATCAGATGCTGTATTTCAAAACCCATACAAAGAGGACAGGAAGGGAAAGGCTGACGGCTATGTTGGACTTTGTTGGGGTAGTCGACATGAATAGAGGTCAGAATCCAATGTACATAGCTCTCAGGGCAAGGAAAGTGAGGTTACACAGTGGGGAGAGGAGTGCAAAGAGCCATAAAGAGGGAAGAGAGTTGTAATGGGAAGAGCAGTTCTTTATCTTTCAACAAAGGAACACTCAGGAAAACAGAGGTAATGAATTCTTTGCAAATGAATGTGAAGTCTCCAGCTGAGGTTTACAAGGTTTACAGTTTCAGGCGCTATTATCAGGGGAAAACATTGTGGATATCATAGTAATGAACATTATGTGAATTGAATAATTTAATAGGGAGAAGTTTTATTTGATAAAGATTTCGCATTTATGTGTTATCATGTCTCAAAACTCTCATACTGTGGAATACATGAGGGGTAGTGACTGTGTCAGAGGTGGATTTGCAATGGTTTCGCTAGGACCACACCAGCAAGTATGCTTAGGATGATGGCTTTTGTAGCCAGAAGTGTGTCAGTTATGTATATTTTTTAGAAAAGCAATTGTTGCTAACATATGTTTGTTGCGTGGTGTCTAAGTAACTAATGCTGTCCTTGTATATTTGTGTCTTTAGGTTTAATGGAATGGTGGTGATTGAGAGTATCGATGAATTCTAGTTCTTTTTAAGTGAGTCCAAATGCTCCATATGTTAACACAGACACACAAAGTATTATTATTATGTGACTGCACCACTTAATGAAGTTAGTAAGAATGAGAAAGAAGCCCATAAAAGTAGCCCTCAAAAATCAAAAAGTCATCCTTGAGGAAACAATAACATTTGATCCCTGTAGCTAACTAACAATTTAGCAGGACAGACAGAAGACTGTGCCTCTTGGAAAACCTGCTTATTGTGGAATAAATGAAGATAACCATTAATACAAAAATTGCCATACAAGGATGCTATTGTATTCATACCTGAACACTCTTTCATTGCTGCAAATCCTGTATCATGACAATTGTTATGGATCAGGCCAGACCCCTTCCAAACATTTTAAGAAGGTAACCCCCTTTTCAAGTTGTTTTAGGCAAATGTAAGGCAGATATTGCAGTTATTTCTGTAGGTCCCCAACTAAAACTGAACCAGACTAGGAAAACCTCTGGACTGGGAAAACTGGCCATTCCCTTTCATTGGACAACTGTTTTTAGAAAAAACCTAAATGCCTTTTCCCTGATTGATGCCTGGGCGGTATATGTTAGCCATTAGTAAAAACCCGAAATCACAGACAAATCGGAACCTCTGCTTTTTACAACTCCTCTTGAAAAAACCAAGGACAACATAACCTTGTTAAAGGAGCAGCATTGTCAACACCTCCCACTTTTAAAAAAAAACCATCAGTATCCAAAGATGTCTTCATTTTAAAACCCCTTGATCTTACACTGTTAGTACAGTACAACATATTTACATTACATTGGCTATAACCTTACAAACATGCACTACTACATTCTATTTCAGTCTGTTTACTCCTGCCACCGAATGCCTCTGCTTCACATCCAAGTCTCAACAATGTATTGGCAATCACATATTCTCGCCCTACCACAGGCACAATTTCCAAATTGAAGGGCTATAATAACAAACTGTCCCTAAACAATCTGGAGTTTTTGTCCTTAAGTTTCCCCAAAACCTTCAATGGGTTATGATCAGTATACAAGAATGTCTCAATACATTACTGGTAACATTAATGTTGAAATGTTGTAATGCCAACACCAAGCTCAAGTCTCCTTGACTGTCGAATATTCCTGCTGATGAATGTTCAATTTCCTGGAGAAATACCCAATAAGTCTTTCTATCTTCTCATTGTATACCTGTCTTTAGGTTTAATGGAATGGTGGTGATTGAGAGTATCAATGAATTCTAGTTCTTTTTAAGTGAGTCCAAACGCTCCATATGTTAACACAGACACACAAAGTATTATTATTATGTGACTGCACCACATCACTCACATCGATAGCCACCTTGAATAGCTTTGCGTAATTCGGTGTAGCTAATACTGGGGCAGTAGTCAACACAGCTTTCAGGCTGTCAAATGCCTTCTGACAGTCTGCTGTCCACTGAAACGTCTTGCCTTTCTTTAGTAACTCTGAGTGGAGTAGCCACACTGTTTACATTTGGTACAAAGTTCCAATAAAGCCCAGGAATTGTCGATGGTATGGAAAGTTCCCCAAATACCTTTATTTTTGTATCCCATGGGGCCATTTGTCCATGTCCAATAACATGGCCCAGGAAGATGACTTGGGCTTTGGCAAATTCACTCTTAGCCAGGTTTATCACAAAGCCTGCCTCCCAAAGTTGATTGAACAATTCAGATAAATGTTGCAAATGTTCCTTCTATGTATGACTAAAAATAATCAGGTCATCAATAAATACCCCACATTTGGGTAATCTGGAAATGACCTTATTGGCTAGTCTTTGAATTGTGGCTGGTGCACTTTCATACCAAATGGCATGACTTTAAACTGATAGTTTGTTCAGCGTTACAAAAGTCGAAATTGTTTTCGCTCTTTCGGACAAAAGTGCCTGCCAGTATCCTCTGAGTAAGTCCAACTTAGAAATGTAAGTTCTTTGTCCCAACTTTTCAATACAGTCTTCCAAACGTGGAATCGGATATGAATCAGACTTTGTAACTGCGCTGACTTTGTGACAGTCCACACATTACTGCTGAGTACTGTCTGGATTGGGCACCATTGCTAAAAGTAAGCTCCTGTCACTGTAACTCACTTTGATTATGTCATCTTGGAGCATGCGTTCAATCTCCTTTTGAACCTGTGCCAACTTTAAATGGCTAAGCCTATAATGACGTTGCTTAATTGGAACAGCATTTACTGTACCCACCTTATTTTTACGTATCTCCCCATGTGATAGTAATAACTCTTTCAGGTCATTTCAATTTTCCTCAGGAAGGTAACTCAATAATATATCCCAATTTTTGATGTCTTCTTCATTGTCCTATTTAATTTGAGAAATTTCCGATTGAGAATCCTCTGAACTTGGTCCTTCCCTCTGTTGTCATTAATAACATATTGTCTTTTTGCTTTCCTTCCCTATCAAAATACCTTTTGAGCATATTCACGTGACACTCACTGAGAGATCTCTTTCTGTCTGGAGTCTTTATCAAATAGTTCACCTCACTCAATCTCCTTTCGACTTGATAAAGTCCACTAAACCTTACTTTTAGAGGTTCACATATCACTGGAAGTAACACTAACACGTTATCTCCAAAAGCAAAATTGAGAATTTTTGATTTCTTGTCTGCTTCCTCATTCATTGTATGCTGTGATACTTTTAAATGCTAGCCAACTCCTCCACTCTATTTAATCATTCCCTAAAATCTGGGTGGAAGGTAGCTGAGAAAGCGATAGGTGGATGAAGATGGAGGAGAAGGTGATAGGTCGGGGGGGGGTGGAGCAGATAGATGGGAAAGACAATAGACAGGTCAAGAGGGCAGCGCTGATTTGAAGGCTTGGGACTGGGATAAGGTGGGGGGAGAGGAAATGAGGAAACTGGTGAAATCTACATTAATCCTGAGTGGTCCCAAGACAGAAGATGAAGCTTTCTTCCTCCAGGTGTCAGGTGGTTAGGGTTTGGCGATGGAGGAGGTCCAGGACTTGCAGGAGTGGGTGGGAGAGTTGGTGTTCCCCTCCCCCCACTCTGTCATTTGGAGACGGTGCCTGTTTAATCATTGTAAACAAAAGATGCAATCACTGCTGAAAACACGGCTTTGATGTAATGTTTCTATCGGGACCTCGAGATCTCCTTTGGATAATTCGATTTTCAGATAATTGGAATTCAGATAATTGAGTTTCCTCTGTAAGTGATTTAGTTTCTCATCTTTCTGCTATAACTCAGTTAATTTCTCTGAGCAAAGGATATGTACTTTGTCATCCATCTGCTCCTGGTTCGCCTCAACCATTTGGTCAAACAGGGCCTCTGATAATCCTACTTCAATGTTCTTATCTGTATTCTTTGATTGCTTTTCTGTTCCAACCGGTGACATTGTGACCTCGTTATCACACAGTTAAGAAAAATAGCTCAGTTGCCTGACTTTCCATTGGATTTTCAAACACAGTGGGCAGCACTCCTACCTGTGACCAGCTGTATTGTTAGCAAGGATAAATTGTACTCCTGGAGCCGAGAGTTTGTCCAGTACTCCTACCATCATTTCTCCACTCATCACTGGACACTCTAACCTCACTCTGTATAACTGAGCACTTCTTGTCTCACCTTGAATTCCACTCACTAGTACTTTTTTCTGGCTATAGTCCTTCAGAGGTGCATATCTTCTCATCTTTCAACATCAAAGATTGACATGATCCTGTATCTCAATCTTGCAACCTCTTTACTTGCTGCTCCTGGCGTATATAAATAAACTTTACCTTTGCAAGTATTTGGTTTAAGAAGATCTTGCCCTTTCTTTTAACCAATCACCGACCAGTTTGTACATTCTGGTGCAGCTCTTTCAGCTCCATTGTGCTTTTGGTTACCAATCCAACAGAACTCACATTGTGGGCCAAAGGGCCTGTTCTGTGTTGTACTTTTCTATGTTAACTCACTGGCTTATCCTGTTTTCCTACATCTGTTGTCCCAATGCTTTTTCTAATCCACCAACACTCTGATTTCATGTGGCCTACTTATTGCAACGAAAACAATGGTGTTTTTTAACTTCTCTTTCCCCTTCAATGATCTCCTTTTCACCCTGTGGTAAGCCATCTTTAAGATTCTCATTGAGATCTACTTTTCCCTTACCACATGAGGATTTCTCATTTCCCCAATTCTTATCCCTCCAGCATTGAAATTGATGTGAGAAGTCAAACTTTGGTCCATAGATCGATCATAATCAGCCATTTCATGTGCTAATCTTGCTGTTTCAACTCTCTGCTCTTCCACATGAGTTCGCACTACCTTAGGAAGTGAATTTTTGAATTCTCCACAGTAAGCATCTCTCTTAGAGCATCATAGGTTTGCTCTATTTTTAATGCCCTGATCCATCTATCAAAATTACTTGATAGTTTCAAACTCAGTGTAGATTTGACAAAGGTCTCTCCTTAGATTCCTGAAGCGCTGTCATTAGGCTTCTGGCACAAGCTCAGATGCATTTAAGATGGCTTTCTTCACCTCCTCATGTGCCCCAGATGCTGCCTCCTGATAGTGATGCAAATACCTCACTAGCTCCACTGACAAGTTTTGTTTGGATCAACAAAACCTACATAGTTACTGGCCACTTCATTTGTTTAGCCACCTTCTCAAATGAGATGAAAAGGGCTTCTACATCTTTCTCATCAAGTTTAGGTAATGCTTGGATATATTTAAACAGATGCCCACCAGGCCTCTGACTACAATGCGTTTGCTCATCCTGACTCTCTTCCTCACTAGGCTAACTGTCTTCCTTCATCTCCATCCTTTTAAGCTGACTTGGCTGTCTAAGGGCCAATTTATGAATTTCAAACTCTCTCTTTTTATTCTTTTCTCTTTCTTTTCCCTTTCTACTACTTTTGATCGCAATTCAAATCTTTCCTCCCTTTCTTTCTTTCTCTTTTGCTTCTAACTCAAACTACTTCATTTTCAATTGAGGATTTCTGATGGCGTTTCTAGCAAATTTAAATGAGGAGTTATTGCTGTAATTATCTCTCTCAGAAGGAGCTGGCTCCAATTCCAGCAGCTTTGTCTTGTTCGCCTATTGTAAAGCCACCAAAGTCACTTATTCCATTCACAGGAAACTCTTAGTGACTGAAAAAGCCATTATTACACCAAGCACTGTTTAAACCAACCAAATTCAACACCCAGAACAATAGACACTGAGACTTATCACTCGCTGCCTTTGAGTCCAACAACCCCATCTCAAATTGGAACTTCAGAATAAATCCTGCAAAGAGCCCCCAGTTTGTTATGGATCAGGCCTAACCCCCTCAAAACATTTTAAGAAGGTAGCCCAGACCCGAACTTTTCAAGTTGTTTTAGGCAGATGTAAGGAGAAAGTGAGGACTGCAGATGCTGGAGATCAGAGCTGAAAATGTGTTGCTGGAAAAGCGCAGCAGGTCAGGTAGCATCCAAGGAGCAGGAGAATTGACGTTTCAGGCATGAGCCCTTCTTTAGGAACCTGATTCCTGAAGAAGGGCTCATGCCTGAAATGTCAATTCTCCTGTTCCTTGGATGCTGCCTGACCTGCTGTGCTTTTCCAGCAACACATTTTCAGCTCTTAGGCAGATGTAAGGTGGATATCCCAGGAATGTTGCAGCTGGTCAAACCACTTGGGTTCAAGTCTAACAGAATTTATTTGCACACCACTGAATGAAACACAAACAAAAGAAAATAGAATTGAGAATAACAATGATTTGAAAACCCAACGCGATATCCCCCACAGCTTAACAAAAGGAACTGTTCCATTTTCCTGAAACATCCCCATAAACACACTCCTTGGCAACAAAATTCAAACAGAGCCTCTTAGCCAAACGAGATGTCAGAGACCAAGAGAGGATCGGCCAGGGATCATCTGCTGAAGCATATAACCTCTTTCCACTGAAACTGTTTCTCTAGGGCCCCAGCTAAAACTAAATCAAACTAGAACAATTCCTGAGTTGGGAGAACTGGCCACTCTCCTTTCATTGTACAACTGTTTTAAAAAACTTAAAAGCTTTCTCCTGATTGTTGCCCTGGGTAGTATCTGTCAGTCATTAGCAAAGACCTGAAATCAGAGACAAATCAGAACCTATGCCTTTTGCAATCCCTCTTGAATAAAACCCAAGGATAACATAATCTTTTTAAAGGAGCAGCATCGTCACACAATGGATCATATCTGGACTTGTATATCACTATGTTGTATCTTGAACTTTTAAGCACTTCTCTTTTAAACAAAGGGGACACTAGCCAAAGAGGAACCATGGAATATCACACCTGAAGAATGTAAAGGAAACTTCAGCGAGAATCACTTCCTTGGGAAAGATATCTTTCAAAGCATCTGAATTGTAATCTCCTATAGATGTCGACATGATATAAATCCTTGGTGGAGTGCAAGCAAGGCACTTGTTTACTAACATGTGGATTTTTAAAGTTCAGAAGACACCTAGCCTATTGTTGTCTGTAGCAGTCAAAGATTTGATTACATTAATCCAATTTTCCAGCTGTTGGCCCATAGTCTTGGAGCCTATGGCAAAGTAAATATTTAAATACTGCTTAAATGTTATGAGTATTTCTGACTCAACCACCTTTTCAAGCAATGTGTTTTGGACTCTTACCAACCTCAGTGAAATCAATTCTCCTCAATTCTGCTGTTAGCCTTCTACTTCACCTTAAATCTATCCTCACCCTCTACCAACCAAAAAGTACCCTATCCATGCCCCTTATTATTTTATCAAGTTCCCTCTCTACCTTGATTGTTTATGTTTCCCCTTGTAGGAGAACACAAGAAAGGGGTTAAAGTAGTCCTGTGTGCTAAAGTGCTAGAATGCTGGTGTGTTAGTGTGCTGGCCTGGGTTTCAGTTCTTCCCGATGACTGCTGCAAACAAAACTTTTTTTTTATTTCAGAAATAAACTTTATTCATAAAATATTTTGATGGTCTGTACAGTTGGTCATGCCATACATACGCAAATGTTCCATTTCTATGCATACAGAGATCAGAATTTGTCATTTGGATATACAGGTCTGCACATTTATCAATCATATATCCATATATTTAGCTGAGGTGTCAGCAGAGCCCAAATGACTGGGTGGGCCCCCTGTTCTTCTCAGGCAGGCAGATGTTACAGGGTGGTCTTTCCCCTGTTGCCCCAAGCTTCAGGGCGTCCCTCAACACGTAGTCCTGGACCTTGGAATGTGCCAGTCTGCAACACTCAGTCGGGGTCAACTCCTTCAGCTGGAAGATCAACAGGTTTCGGACCGCCCAGAGAGCATCCTTCACCGAGTTGATGATCCTCCAGGCACAGCTGATGTTCGTCTTGGTGTGCGTCCCGGGGAACAGGCCATAGAGCACGGAGTCCCGCGTCACGGCGCTGCTCGGGATGAACCTCAATGCATTCCTCTCCAGACTTCCTCTGCATAGCACATTCCAGGAGAAGGTGTGTGACAGTCTCGATCCCCCCTGCAGCCGCTTCGAGGGCAGCGTGCGGTGCGGCTGAGAGTCTGGGCGTGCATAAAGGATCTCACAGGCAGAGCCCTTCTCACCACCAGCCAAGCCATGTCTTGGTGCTTGTTGGAAAGTTCTAGTGATGAGGCATTCTGCCAAATGGCTTTGACAGTCTGCTCAGGGAACCGCTCAATAGGAACTGCCCTCTCCTTTTCCTGAAGGGTCTCGAGGACACTACGTGCTGACCACTTCCTGATGGACTTGTGGTCAAAGGTGTTTTTCTTCATAAACTTCTTCACGAAGGACAGGTGATACGGAACGGTCCAACTACTCGAAGTGTTCCATGGCAGCGAGGCCAGGCCCATCCTTCGCAACACCGGGGACAGGTAGAACCTCAGTACATAGTGACACTTGGTGTGTGTGTACCGGGGATCCACGCACAGCCTGATGCAGCCACACACAAAGGTGACCATCAGGGTGAGGGTGGCATTGGGTGTATTTCTTCCCCTGTTGACCAGATCTTTATACATTGAGTCCCTTCGGACCCAGTCCATCTTTGACCTCCATATAAATTGGAAGATGGCCCGGGTGACTGCAGTGGCACAGGTTCTGGGAATAGGCCAGACCTGTGCCACGTATAACAACAAGGACAGTGCCTCACACCTGATGACCAGGTTTTTTCCCGTGATGGAGAGCGACCATAGCTTCTATCTGCCCAGTTTCTGCCTCACTTTGCTGATCCGCTCCTCCCAAGACTTGGCGCACACCCCAGCACCCCCCCCGAACCAAATACCCAGCACCTTCAGGTGGTCGGTCCTGACGGTGAAGGGGATCGAGGATTGGTCGGCCCAGTTCCCGAAGAGCATAGCCTTGCTCTTGCCTCAGTTTACCCCCCGAGGCCCATTCGAACTGGTCACATATGCACTTGAGTCTGTGCACAGACAGCGCATCCGAGCAGAAAACGGCGATGTCATCCATGTCCAGGGAGGCCTTAACCTGCAGGCCCCAGCTGCCAGGAATAGTCACCCGTCTCAGACTTCCTGATGGGCTTGGCAAATGGCTCTATGCAGCACGCAAACAAGGCAGGAGAGAGAGGGCAGCCCTGCCTGACTCCAGATCTGACTGGTAAGCTATCTGATTCCCACCCATTGATTGAGACTGCACTGACGATGTTGGTGTAGAGCAGTCTGATCCAATTGCAGATTCCCTCCCCAAAGCCCATTTTGGAGAGAACATCTCTCATATACCTGTGTGATATCCTGTCAAAGGCTTTCTCCTGGTCCAGGCTGATGAGGTAGGTGTTCAACCCTCTGTCCTGCACGTAGACGATCGTATCCCTGAGGAGTGCGAGACTGTCAGCGATTTTCCTGCCCGGCACAGCACAGGTTTGGTTAGGGTGAATCACTGACCCCAGATCAGACCTGACCCGGTTGGCGATAACCTTTGACAGAATTTTGTAATCCGCATTCAACAGTGTGATTGGTCTCCAATTTCTGAGTTCCTCCCTCTCCCCCTTCCGCTTGCAGATGAGGGTGACGATGCCTTTCCTCATGGATTCACTCATGGTACCTGCCCTAGGCATACTGACAGACACCTCCAGCAGGTCCTGGCCAATCAGGTCCCACAGAGCAGAATAGAGCTCGACCGGTAAGCCGTCGCTTCCGGGAGTTTTATTCTTTTTGAAGGACTTGAGGGCCTTGGTCTAACAGATGAAAGGCTTAACAGACAATCAATTTTTCAATGTATAATTTCAGTTACATCACACTGCAAATTTTTGCTATAAATTCTGTGGTACAATCGAGCCTTCCACTATCACCTGATGAAGGAGCGTTGCTCCAAAAGCTAGTGTGCTTCCAATTAAACCTGTTGGACTAGAACCTGGTGTTGTGTGATTTTTAACTTTGTACACCCCGGTCCAACACCGGCATCTCCAAATTATGAGAAAGTCACTCTTGTCATTTGGATTCAATCCATAGAATTTGTTTATTTTTTCCCTGTTCTTCAAACAACAGATTTTCGCAGAGCTGTCCTTCTTTATCAGTCCTATTTATAAATGGGTATGCATGTGCATTGAGATTTAAAGGGAGTAATAGTTTAAGTTTACATATTAATAATCCATTTGCCACTTGAAGGCTAAGCTTTTTGAGAATAAATGCACCTTTTTGTTTATTGATGGAACTTGGTGTGAGTTATCTTGTATCTTCTGGAACATGTCAAACAAACTAACCATTCTAAAGATTCATTAGTCATTTACATATTTGTGATACACAATGCAGAAAAGGTCCTTCAGCTCATCGAGTCTGTACCAACACAAGGGACACTAATCCAAATTTCCTGCACTTGTCCCATTTCCTTAAATACTATGACACTTCAAGTGCTCATCCAAACCTTTTTTAAAGGTTTTATGGTTTCCAGCCTCCACTACCTTCCCAGGCACTGCATTCCATATTCCCACCAGCCACTGAGTGAAAACAATTTTGCACAAATCCCCTCTAAATCTTCTGCCCTTTACCTTAAAACTATGCCCTCTCATGACTGACCCCTCAACCAAGGGGAACAACTGCTCCCTAATCCCCAAGGGGAACAACTGCTCCCTAATCAATACCCCTCAATCACGTTCCCCCCTCAGTCTTCTCTGCTCGAAAGAAAACAATCCAAGTCTCTCCTTATTGCTCAGTTTCTCGAAGCCAGGCAACATCCTGGTGAACCTCCTATGCATCCCCCGCTTCCCCCCCCCCCCCCCACCCCCCTAGTAGTAACACATGCTTCCGGTTGTGAAGTGACCAGAACTACACACACTATTCCATCTGTGGCCCGACCAACGCACTGTACAACTCCAACGCACTGTACAGCTCCAACGCACTGTACAGCTGCAACACACTGTACAGCTCCAACACATTTTACAACTCCAACACATTTTACAACTCCAACACACTGTACAACTCCAACACACTGTACAACACACTGTACAACTTCAACACACTGTACAACACACTGTACAATTCCAACACATTTTACAATTCCAACACATTTTACAACTCCAACACACTGTACAACACACTGTACAACTCCAACACACTGTACAATTCCAACACACTGTACAACTCCAACATTAAAAAAGAGGAATGAGGAAGACCTTCAATTCAACCAGCAGATTCTTCCAAGTTGTGCCTTCCAAAGCCTCATCAGCTTTTGGGAAAGCTGAGCAGTGCGGTATAGCCCATGGCGGTAAGGTCAAGGGTGAGCTCCCTGACAAAGAACAATCTAACCAAGACCTCAACGGTGGAACAGGTGGATGAAGTTACTTTAAACCCAAAGGCTGTGAAGGTGGATGAAGGCTGCAACAAATCCATCAGCTCCAATCGTCGTGGTTTCCATGCCATTGGAATCAGTTGGTTGATTTGTGAAGTACTGTGTGCTTCTTGGAGTCCAACATCAAGTACACATTAAACAAATACACACACAGGTGTCTCCACTCTGTGGGCCACTTCCTCAAGCCTTTCGGCGATCAGGGGAGCGTGCCGGGAGCAGGCAATGTGATGGCTGGAAGCTCCGAGTCAACAACCAGCACAAAAGTGGTGAATACTTGGGTTAGTCGCTCAACTTTTGGACAGAGGCAGGAAAGTTGTTCGGTAGCAGTATTCATGTCTGAGCTGCCCTATTTAGGATCTACTCTGCTCACCCTGAACTGGGGGGGGGGGGGGGGCGAGAAAAGGTGCCGTTTACATAGCCTGCTTCACCACACCTTGCTGGAAAGCTGCGTCCAGAGGGATCACAATCATGTGGTCAAAGAACATCGAGAAGTGAAACTATGAAACTCGGAACCTGGAATTACGAACTCTGATGGATAACCCAAACGCAGACCAGCCAGACAGGAGAACTGCCTTTGTTGCCCAGGAACTCCAAAAATTCAACTTTGACATCGTTGCTCTGGGTAAAGGAAGAACAAGGTCAATATACACTTTTCTGGAAAGGACTTGATCCTGAACAACTGAGGATCAATAGAGTAGGTCTTGCCGTCTGAAACAACCTACTTCAGAATCTAATGGAGCAACCACTGGGAATCACTGAACGTCTCATGATTCTGTGAATCCAGCTCATCAAGAACCAACATGCCGCAACCATCATCAGCACCTATGCTCCAACTCTGGGCACTGAAGACGAAGTAAAGGAGAGCTTCTACGCCCAACTTGATGACATCCTTTCCTCTGTTCCCAACAACAGCAATGTCATTCTCTTGGGAGACTTCAATGCCAGCATTGGGAATGATCATAGGCTCTGGACTGGAATAATAGGCAAGGAAGGAGTTGGCAAGGTCAACGCCAGTGGAACACTCCTCCTCACAAAATGTGCTGAACACAATCTGGTGATTATAAACACCGTATTTCAGCAGAAAAACAGGCTGCATCCACGCTCCAAACACTGGCACCTCATTTATTACATCATCGTACAATATTGGGACCAACAAGAAGTTCTGATAACAAGAGCTGTTACTGGTGCCAACGAGTGCTGGGCAGACCATTGATTTATCTCATCCACCATCAGAATGAAGATCTGGCCCAAAAGGAAACACCAAAATCAGAACACTGTCAAGAAATCCATTGTTGACATCCTTCAAAACTCAACCACGTACAGAAGTTCCAACAAAATCTTCAAGAACAACTGCCTCAACAAATCCCACCATCCAGAGAACAACACTGGAATCAATTGAAGAACACTATCATCACCTCCTGCAAAGAGAAAATTGGGTTCAAGACAATAAAACATCAGGATTGGTCCAATGATAACAACAAATTACTCCAACAACTTACTAACCAAAGGAGAAAAGTTTTCATCACCTTACAAATGGCCAAACATCGGCTACCAAAAGAAAACGCTATCAGGAATGCAAGGCTCCAGTCCAGAAGAGCACCTGAAATCTGAAAAACCAATGGTGGAGGATGAAAGCTCAAGAAATCCAACAACTAGTGGATGCCAACAAGGCTTTTCCCAATACAACTATAGCTATTTTGGGCCCATTCACTCATGGTCAAGCCCTCTCAAAGGCAAAGGTAGTTCAACCACCCTGAAGAGCTATGCTGACATCAAAATTCTAGATCAAGGGAGCACTTTGAAGATCTTTGAAATCAAACTGTCCCATTTGACAGGAAGGTGATCAACAACATTCCAAACAACCCATCGACAACTCCCTCAGAAACATACCAACACTTGATGAAGTCAAGGAAGCCACCAAAACCTTGAAAAACAACAAGGCAGCTGGGCTCGATGGAATACTGGCCAAGGTCGACAAAATTAGAGGTAACCTGCTTCATTGCCAACTGCATCAACTTCTCATCAAGATCTGGATAAATGAAGATGTACTGGCAGACTTTAGAGACTCAGCAATCATTACCATCAACAAAAGGAAAAACAAACGATCTGAATGCACGGGATTTCCCTGTTAGCAACAGCAGGAAAGATTCTCACCTGTATCATGAGCAAACAGCTCAAGCCTTTACCCAAGAAGATCTTTCCGGTGACACAAGCCGGTTTTAGATCATCACGTGGAACAACCAACATGATCTTCACTATGCAACTACTACAAGAAAAATGTTGTGAACAACTTCAATGTTTGCACATGACATTCATCGACCTCATCAAAGCCTTTGACTCGGTCTCAAGGGAACTCCTATGGAATGTCCTATCCACCTGTGGATGCCCTGAAAAATACGTCTGAACCCTACAGTCATGGTCAACAACAGTAACTCGGAGCCTTTTCAAGTCAGATCAAGAGTAAAACAGGGATGCATGATTGTCCCAACTCTGTTCACCATCTCTATTACGACAATCATCCACAGCATCAAGGACAACCTACCCCCAGGAATCAAGATAGTCTTCAGAACAGATGGCACACTTTTCAAACTTGCCCATCTCAAGTCCAAAAACAAGACATTTCTAAGTTCCCTCATCAAGTTCCAATACGCAGATGGCAACAGTGTTACTGCTCTCTCAGAAAACTACCTACAACAGATTCTGACTGCCTTCAACTGTGCATACACAAAACTTAGACTTACCATCAATTCCAAGAATCTACCAACCATCACCAACTGAGACAAATCTTGGGAGTCACCTCTCCTCCAAGGTCAGCCTTAAAGATGAGGTCTGACATAGTCTTAAATGCACTGAAACAGCTTTTGGATGTCTCCAAACAAGAGTCTTTCATGATCATGACATCCGGACAGACACGAAAAAGTCTGTGTACAGCAGTGGTGAACCAACGCTCCTGTATGCACTGGAACTCGGACAACATACCAACTACATCTGAAGGCACTTGAAAATGTTCCATCAATGCTACCTTTGAACATCAGCTGGGAAGGTAGATGAACCAAAGTCAGGGTGCTGAATGAAGCAAAAATAACGAGCATTGAAGCCTACGCCATCAAAAAACAACTCAAAAGGAGGTGGTCATGTTGATCAGATGAAAAACGAATGTCCGTCGAAACAAATCTTCGACTCCCAGCTTAAAGAAGGCAAATTTAAAAGAGGCAGCCAACAGAGGAGATTCAAAGACATTTTAAAAGCCAACATAAAGAAATGTAACATCAACATCAACAATTGGGAAACCAATGCCAAGGACAGGAAATCCTGGCAAACCATCGTCCGAGAAGGAACAGCAACTTTCGAAGCCAATACATGTGCAGAGTTAGAAGAGAAGAAAACGGAAAGTGAGGCAGCAACAACCAAAGCCCGATCTGCTGTCTGGAACTATTTGTCCTGGAAGTATTTGTCCTGAATGCGGAAGAACTTTCAAAGCCAAGATTGGACTCATAAGCCACTTGAAAGCCCGTAAATAGATCAATGGAATGAAGACCATCATCCTCAACCTCATGGGATAGCCACGATGATGGCTGTGGCCTGGTCTCCTTCCTATCGGATGGATGTTGTGAAACATGAAAGGGTTCAGAAAAGATTTACAAGGACGTTGCCAGGGTTGAAGGATTTGAGCTATGGGGAGAAGCTGAATAGGCTGGGGCTGTTTTCCCTGGAGTGTCGGAGGCTGAGGGGTGACCCTACAGAGATTTATAAAATCATGAGGGGCATGGATAGGATAAATAGACAAGGTCTCTCCCCTGGGGTTGGGGAGTCTAGAACTAGAGGGCATAGGTTTCAGGTGAGAGGGGAAAGATATAAGAGGGGCCTAAGGGTGGTGTGTATATGGAATGAGCAGAGGGATGTAGGCCAACTGCTGGCAAATGGGACGAGATTAGGTTAGGATATCTGGTCGGCATGGACGAGTTGGACCAAAGGGTCTGTTTCTGTGCCATACATCTCTATGACTTTATGATCAACACACTGTACAACTCCAACATTAAGAAAGAGGAATGAGGAAGACCTTCAATTCAACCAGCTGATTCTTCCAAGTTGTGCCTTCCAAAGCCTCGTCAGCTTTTCCGAAAGTTGAGCTGTGCGGTAGCAATTGGACAAATGTCAGGAAATAACAAGCTTCCACTATACCACATCGGAGTCAATCCCAAAATGTCTCCCAAAATCAAATCTACTCCACCTTTAACTAAAGCTGTCTCAAAGAAGAGAACATATTCAGTGTATCATCAAAAGCAGACTTGAAATCAGCAGAACTTTCTCATACAGGTATGGCTGGCCCTCCATAATAAACAGTGAGAAATTGAGAAACAAATTTGTAAGGAGATTTCAGCTATCTGTAAGAATAATAGGGTAGTTACGGTAGGGGATTTTAATTTTGCAAACATAGACTGGGACTGCCATAGTGTTAAGGGTTTAAATGGAGAGGAATTTGTTAAATGTGTACAAGAAAATGTTCTGATTCAGTGTGAGGACGTATCCACTAAAGAAACTTGACCTACTCTTGGGAAATAAGGCAGGACAGGTGACTGAGGTGTCAGTGGGGGAGCACTTTGGCGCCAGCGACCATAATTCTATTTGTTTTAACATAGTGATGGAAAAGGATAGACCAGATCTAAAAGTTGAAGTTCTAAATTGGTGGAGGGTAATTCTGCTGGTATTGGGCAAGAACTTTCAAAAGCTGATTAGGGGCAGATGTTCACAGGTAAAGGCTCGGATATAAAATGGGAAGCCTTCAGAAATGAGATAATAAGAGTCCAGAGACAGTACACTACTGTCAGGGTAAAAGGAAAGGCCGGTAGGTATAGGGAATGCTGGATGACTAAAGAAATTGAGGGTTTAGTTAAGAAAAAGAAGGAAGCATATGTCAGGTATAGACAGGATAGATCGAGTGAATCCTTAGAAGAGTATAATGGCAGCAGGAGTATACTTAAGAGGGAAATCAGGAGGGCAAAAATGGGACATGGTATAGCTTTTGCAAACAGGGTTAAGGATAATCCAAAGGGTTTTTCTGTAAATACATTAAAGACAAAAGGGTAACTAGGGAGAGATAGGGCTCCTCAAAGATCAGCAATACAGCCTATGTGTGAAGCTGCAGGAGATGGGGTAGATACTAAATGAGTATTTTGCATCATTATTTACTGTATAAAAGCACATAGAAGATAGAGAATGGAGGGAAATAGATGGTGACATCTTGAAAAATGTGTATATTGCAGAGGAGGAAGTGCTGGATGTCTTGAAATGCATATAGGTGGATAAATCCCCAGGACCCGATCAGGTGTACACTAGAACTTTGTGGGAAGCTAGGTAAGTGATTGCTGGGCCCCTTGCTGAGATATTTGTATCATGGACAGTCACAGCTGAGGTGGCAGAAGACTGGAGGTTGGCTAACGTTGTGCCACTATTTAAGAAGGGTGGAAAGGACAAGCCAGGGAACTACAGACCAGTGAGCCTGACATTGGTGATGGTTTACGGAAACACGGCTCAGGGATGGGCAGGACTGACAGCTTAATGTTTCAGGATACAGATGCTACCGGAAGGATAGAAAGGGAGGCATGAGAGGAGGGGAGTAGCATTTTTGATAAGGGATAGCATTGCAGCTGTGCTGAGGGAGGATATTCCTGGAAATACATCCAGGGAAGTTATTTGGGTGGAACTGAGAAATAAGAAAGGGATGATCACCTTATTGGGATTGTATTATCGACCCCCCCCCCTCTCAATAGTCAGAGGGAATCAAAGTTTGTGAGAAGATTTGTGTGTAGTTCGAGTGCTCGTTGCTGTGGTTCTGTTCGTCGAGCAAACAGAAATACAGACAAGAAATTGCACGCCAAAAGTCGTTAATTTCAAAAACCACCAATCAGGAATGGACCCGGACCGTAGAACAGGCCGTCACCATAGGACAGAACAGGACCACACACAGCAAAAAAACGGTACTAAAAGAAAAATGGCCAAACTAACACACAACAGAGAGGGCACCACAACACACACTTGGGTTAGAAACCTTTCCCACAGATAGCTCACAGACACTTAAAGAACATACTGGCAATACAACAAGGGTCTCAACTACAACCACAGGGACGCCAAGACAGCAGACTTCCTAGCAGCACTAGAATGCACACTCAGGAGCAATGGACTGACAGAAGAGACACAACAAACAGTGAGACAAAGTATCTTACCCCTGATAACAAGGAAAAGACAAACACATAACCTCAACACCAAGGAGAGGGAAGTACTAAAAGCACTAAGAAACGATAAGAACATAATCATACTACCAGCAGACAAAGGCAGAATGACGGTCATCCTGGACAAAGCAGACTACATCCAGAAAGCACAACAACTACTTGCAGATACCAACACCTACCAAAAGAGGGAGTCTGACTCCACCCCACAGCTCACCAATAGGATAAACAACACACTGAGGAATCTACAAGAAAACGGACAGATAACCAGGTTTAACCTACAGAGAATGAAACCTGAAAGCAACAACACCCCCAGATTCTATGGACTACCTAAAGTGCACAAACCAGACATCCCACTCAGACCCATAGTATCACTACCAGGGACACCATCACACAAACTGGCTAAAGAACTACAACAGAAACTGAAACACCTGATCAGCAGATCCAGACACTCTATACAGTCAACACAGGAATTCTTGGACATCATCAGAAATATACACATAGACAAGGAAGAAACTACGGTCTCATTCGATGTAACAGCACTGTTCACCTCTATCGACAAAAACCTAGCCAGAGAAACAATATCCAACCTGCTGGACATACAGAACAGACAACAAGACGGGGAACCTATTAACAAAGACTGCATACTCAAACTACTGGACCTGTGCCTCACAACACACTTCACATTCAACAACCAGATATATGAACAAATCAATGGCACACCCATGGGCTCACCCATCTCTGGACTCATAGCAGAAGCAGTAATGCAAAGATTAGAACAAACAGTCTTACAGCAAATTCAACCCAAACTCTGGGTCAGATATGTGGATGACACCTTTGTAATCATTAAAAACACAGAAATAGAGAACACACACCAGATCATCAATGCCACATTCACAGGAATCAGATTCACTAGAGAGGAAGAAAAGGACAACCAACTCCCATTCCTAGACGTGATGGTACAGAGAATTCACCACAAAGGTATCCAGGAAAACCACACACACAGACCAAGTCCTGAACTATGAAAGCAACCACCCCAACATACACAAAAGAAGTTGCATCAAGACACTACTCAAAAGGGCCACAACACCCTGCAGTACACCAGAACTGCAAAAAGAGGAAGAAGAACACCTCTTCAATGTATTTGCCAAAAACGGATACCCCCCACAATTTCATCAACAGATGCCTAAGGGAAAGACAATGGAATGAGGACATGCCACAACCCAAAGGACTAGCCACACTACCATACATCAGGAGCATTTCCGACTGACAGCCAAACTACTGCGACCACTAGGACTCATAACAGCACACAAACCAACAGCCACTCTCAGACAACAACAAAGAACCCGATACCCAGCATGAGCAAAACCAACGTAGTGTACAAAATTCCATGCAAGGACTGCACAAAACACTACATAGGACAAACAGGAAGACAGCTAACGATCCGTATCCATGAACACCAACTAGCTACGAAACGACACGACCAGCTATCCTTAGTAGCCACACACGCAGATGACAAGCAACATGAATTCGACTGGGACAACACTACTATTATAGGACAAGCTAAACAGAGAACAGCCAGGGAATTCTTAAAGGCATGGCACTCATCCATAGATTCTATCAACAAACACATCGACCTGGAGCCTGGAACTGACAACCGGAAGTGGCAGAGACAAACCACTATAAATACCAGAGGAAACATCACAGAAGCGCTTCACAATAGGCTCCCAAGCACTGAGGATGTCACATAGACAGGAGACGAAACGTCTGCAACACAAATTCCCAGCTTGGCGAAAAGAACCACACAGTCAGAGGGAAATTGAGAAACAAACTTGTAAGGAGATCTCAGCTATCTCTAAGAATAATAGCGTAGTTATGGTAGGGGATTTTAACTTTCCAAACATCGACTGGGACTGCCACAGTGTTAAAGGTTTAGATGGAGAGGAATTTCCTAAGTGTGTACAAGACAATTTTCTGATTCAGTATGTGGATGTACCTATGAGAGAAGGTGGAAAACTTGACCTACTCTTGGGAAATAAGGCAGGGAAGGTGACTGAGGTGTCAGTAGGGGAGCATAATTCTATTTGTTTTAAAGTAGTGATGGGAAAGGATAGACCAGATCTAAAAGTTGAGGTTCTAAATTGGAGAAAGACCAATTTTGACGGTATTAGGCAAAAACTTTCGAAAGCTGATTGGAGGCAGATGTTCGCAGGTAAAGGGATGGCTGGAAATGGGAAGCCTTCAGAAATGAGATAACAAGAATCCAGAGACAGTATATTCCTGTCAGGATGAAAGGGAAGTCTGGTAGGTATAGGGAATGCTGGATGACTAAAAAAATTGAGGGTTTGTTAAGAAAAAGAAGGATGCATATGTCAGGTATAGACAGGATAGATCGAGTGAATCCTAAGAAGAGTATAAAGGAAGCAGGAGTATACTTAAGAGGGAAATCAAGAGGGGACATGAGATAGCTTTGGCAAATAGAATGAAGGAGAATCCAAAGGGTTTTTATAAATATATTAAGGACAAATGGGTAACTAGGGAGAGAATAGGGCCCCTCAAAGATCAGCAAGACGGCCTTTGTGTGGAGCCATAGAAAATGGGGGAGATACTAAATGAATATTTTGCATCAGTTTTTACTGTGGAAAAGGATATGGAAGATATAGATTGTGGGGAAATTGAGGATTACAGGCAGGCGATGAAGGGGCTCAAAAATAGTCTGAGGAGAGCCAGGAGGGGGCATGAGAAAGGTTTGGCAGAACGGATTAGGGAAAACACAAAGGCATTTTACACTGATGTGAGGAATAAGAGAATGGTCAAAGATAGAGTAGGGCCGATTGGGGATAGCATAGGGAATTTGTGTGTGGAGTCTGAGGAGGTAGGGGAAGCCCTAAATGAGTTATTTGCTTCCGTCTTTACAAAAGAAATGAACTTTGTAGTGAATTAAACCTTTGAAGAGCAGGTGTGCATGCTGAAATGGATAGAGATAAAGGAAGCTGATGTGCTGAAACTTTTGTCAAACATTAAGATTGACAAAGCCCGAACCAGATTTGTCCTCGGCTGCTTTGGGAAATGAGAAATGCAATTGCTTTGCCACTTGCGAAGATCTTTGCATCCTCGTTCTCCACTGGAGTCGTATCTGAGGATTGGAGAGAGGCAAATGTAATTCCTCTCTTCAAGAAAGGAAATAGGGAAATCCTCGGCAATTACAGACCAGTAAGTCTCACGTCTGTCGTCTGCAAGGTGTTAGAAAGGATTCTGAGGGATAGGATTTATGACCATCTGGAAGAGCATGGCTTGATTAAATGCAGTCAACACGGCTTTGTGAGGGGCAGGTCATGCCTCAAATCCTTATTGAGTTCTTTGAGGATGTGACTAGAAAAGTTGATGAAGGTCGAGCTGTGGATGTGGTGTATATGGACTTCAGCAAGGCATTTGATAAGGTTTCCCATGGTAGGCTCATTCAGAAGGTCAGGAGGAACTTAGCTGTCTGGATACAGAATTGGCTGGCCAACAGAAGACAGCAAGTGGTAGTAGAAGGAAAATATTCTGCCTGGAAGTCTGTGGTGAGTGGTGTTCCACAGGGCTCTGTCCATGGGCCTCTACTGTTTGTAATTTTTATTAATAACTTGGATGGGGAGATTGAAGGATAGGTCAGCAAGTTTGCAGACGACACAAAGGTTGGAGGTGTCGTTGACAGTATAGAGGGCTGTTGTAGGCTGCAGCGGGACATTGACAGAATGCAGAGATGGGCTGAGAGGCGGCAGATGGAGTTTAACCTGGATAAATGCGAGGTGATGCATTTTGGAAGATCAAATTTGAAAGCTGAGTACAGGATTAAGGATAGGATTCTTGGCAGTGTGGAGGAACAGAGGGATTTTGGTGTGCAGGTACATAGATCCCTTAAAATAGCCACCCAAGTGGACAGGGTTGTTATGGTGTTTTGGCTTTCATTAACAGGGGGAGTGAGTTTAAGAGCCGTGAGGTCCTGTTGCAGCTCTATAAAACTTTGGTAAGACCGCACTTGGAATACTGCGATCAGTTCTGGTCGCCCTATTATAGGAAAGATGTGGATGCTTTGGAGAGGGTTCAGAGGAGGTTTACCAGGATTTTGCCTGGACTGGAGGGCTTATCTTCTGAAGAGAACTTGACTGAGCTTGGACTTTTTTCATTGGAGAAAAGGAGGAGAGGGGACCTAATTGAGGTATACAAGATAATGAGAGGCATAGATAGAGTCGATAGTCAGAGATGACTATCCCAGGGCAGAAATGACTAACATGATGGGTCGTAGTTTTAAGCTGATTGGTGGAAAGTATAGAGGGGATGTCAGAGGTGGGTTGTTAACACAGAGTTATGAGAGCATGGAATGCGTTGCCAGCAGCAGTTGTGGAAGCGAAGTCATTGGGGACATTTAAGAGACTGCTGGACATGCATATGGTCACAGAAATTTGAGGGTGCATACATGAGGATCAATGGTCGACACAACATCGTGGGCTGAAGGGCCTGTTCTGTGCTGTACTGTTCTATGTTCTATGTTCTAGATGGTGACATCTTGCAAAATGTCCAGATTACAGAGGAGGAAGTGCTGGATGTCTTGAAACGGTTAAAGGTGGATAAATCCCCAGGACCTGATCAGGTGTACCCGAGAACTCTGTGGAAAGCTAGAGAAGTGATTGTTGGGCCTCTTGCTGAGATATTTGCGTCATGGATAGTCACAGGTGAGGTGCCAGAAGACTGGAGGTTGGCTAACGTGGTGCCACTGTTTAAGAAGGGCGGTAAAGGGTGGGGGATCCAAGATGGTAGCGACCCAGCAAGTCTGAGTCTATAGTGCTCCTCCCAAGACTTGGGCAAAGTGGGCCACCCTCCCCCACCACACTCACCAAATCATTTAAAATAGTTTTTACTTAATGTAATTAGTTGGTCAGTACTGAATTTAAACAATTTAATCCTCAGTAAAAATGACTAGGGGGAAAGGAGTCCTCAGTTCTCAGCAAGCAGGAGCCCCTCCCCCACCCTCCCCAGCTGCAGCAGAAGCGTCCGCAGCCGCCCCGGGGGACTTACCTACAGTGGCAAGCCTTATGGAAATAATCTTCAAACTCGATGCGAAGATCGATGCTTTCATAGAAGAGTCCCAAAGTCAGTGGAATTCATTCTTGGCCGCGCTACAAAAGCACGGCCGAGACATCGAAGAAATTGAATACCGAGTCGGACGGGCGGAACTAAAGGCTGCGACCTCCGAGACTACAGCACAATCGGCCGTGGATCAGGTCCGGACTCTTGAACAGTGAGTCCAGACCTTAGAGAATCACATCGACAAGCTCGAGAATCGAGGTTGTCAAAAAAATATTCGTTTGCTGGGCCTTCCCGAATGGGCAGAGGAAGGCCAGCTTACAAGGTTCCTTGAACAGTGGCTTCCACAGTTATTGAATCTGGAAGCTGGATCAGAAAGGGTAGAATGGACCTACTGGGCTGCAATACGCGGACCCGGCTCAAACCAGCGCCCCCGCCCGGTCCTGTTCCGGCTGCACAGCTATAAGGTGAGGCAGATACTCTTAGAAGCTTCCAGAAATCTTGGGAAAGATCCGCAAGCCATAATTTACAAAGGTTTCAAGATTATGTTATTCCAGGACTTTTCTCCAGCTTTGGTTCGAAAGAGGAAGGCGTTTGATGAAGCAAAGAAGTGTTTAAGGGACTTAAATATTCAGTACTCCTTGTGCTACCCAGCAATGCCACGCTTTAGCTATGAAGGGTCCATCGACAATTTTGGATCTCTGGAGAAGTCCAAGGAACTTTTGGACTCTCTTAGATAAATTATAAGAGTTAATTGATGTTGTCTTGCTCTCCCCCCACCCTGGTTTCCAGTCCCCCCTTTTTTTTATATTAATCCTTTTTTTACCTTACTGTTTAATATTATCTTTGGGGGGGTGGAGAGAAAGGTTTATCTATTTGTTCTCTACTTAGCGATTTTCTTCCCCCTCTCTCTTTTTTTTATATATAGGCTGTGGGGGGGGGGTTTAATTAATGTTGGTGGGAGGAGGTGGTTACCTTATCCTATTTTATCTCTGTCTTTAGGAACGGGGTTGTTTTCCCTTGTTATTTTGTATTACTGTATTTAATCATTACTTGTTGAGACTGTGTAATTTTATAGTGATATATGTTTATACATGGTATTAACATTACCAAATATATCTAGGTGTTGGTGTGGGAGGGGGGTGGGGGTAGGGTGCTCACTGTTAACTCTAGCTCTGTAGTATATTTGAATTTTCTTCATCCTATTGAGGAGCGCCTGGGTCAAGGGTGGGGCACTGGTTGGGAGAGAATACGATGGGCTTTTGGAAAGGAAGTGATGCCCACTGGGAATAAAGGGGAAAATCTCCATTTAAATGCATTTTTTTTATTATTTAGAAATTTTTTTTATTATATTAATGTGAGTGTATTAAAAAGCCTTTATTTTTATGAATTTTATAAGCTCTATGCTCGGGATGTTCTGGATAGGGTTTACCCTCTCCAGGGGTCTCGGATTTGCCCGGACGATCATAGTTGATCAGTCAGTTAAGTGGTGCACCTGGAATGTCAAGGGGAATAATTCACCAGTCAAAAGGAGGAAAATATATCAAACCTCAAGAAAGAAAGGGTTGATATAGCTCTCCTACAGGAGACACACTTATTGGATAAAGAACACTTGAAATTGCGACAGGGTGGATTTGATCAGGCCTTCTTTTCTTCCTTCAGCTCAAAAAGTAGAGGAGTTGTTATTCTTATTTGGAAGAATTTCCCTTTCAAAATCCTAAATCAGATAAAAGACAAATCTGGACGTTATATTCTGATAAAAGCCCTTATAAATGGAGAGGAATATGGGATTTTAAATTTGTATTGCCCCCCGGCACATCTTCTTAAATTTATAACGGAAGCCTTCTCAAAATTGATGGGTCCCGGTGCCCGTCATACAATTATAGGGGGAGACTTTAATTGTATTATGGATCCGGAAATAGATAGGATTCTCAAGAGTACTGCAGGAGTATCTCCCAGATCTAGACAATTGATGGATCTGAACAAAGAATTAGGATTAATAGATGGATGGAGATGTCTTCATCCACAGGGTAGAGATTTTTCTTTTTACTCCAATCCACATAAATGTCACACCAGAATTGATATGTTTTTTGCCCCCTCGATTTTTTTAAATTCCATATCATCCTGTAAAATAGGCAGTATGGCAATTTCCGACCACTCTGCTGTATATATGGAAACCAAGGCGAGGAACAATGGGACATCCCCCCGGCATTGGTGTTTGGACCCCTTCCTGATGAAAGATAGTAAATTTGTAAAGTACTTCTCTCAAGAATTTAAAACTTGTTTAGAAATTAATTCAGGTACGGCTAGCAACCCATCAATGATGTGGGAGACCATCAAAGCTTACGCGGGAGGTTTGATCATCTCCTACTCAGCGACCCAGAAAAAATTAAAGGGAGAACAACAGCGTCTGCTTGAAGCTCGCTTAACAGTGGCTGAAACAGCATACGCTGACAGATCTTCTATTATCAAATTGCAAAGGATTAAAGCCCGTAGGACAGCTCTAAACACCACGCTTACCCAAACGGCTAAGAGGGAAATATTATTTGCAAAACAAAGGTTGTATGAATTTGGCGAAAAACCTGGTAGATACTTAGCATTTCTTGCAAAGAAAAAGAAGGTCCCTCAAACTATCACGTCTATCAAGGAAAGTGCGGATACTCTGACTCATGATCATAAAAGGATTAACGCAATCTTTAGAAAATTTTATTCTGATTTATATAAATCGCAGGATTGTGAAGTAAGGACTAGAAGGATGCAGTCAGTTTTTAAAAACCTGACCTTTCTGGACCTAACTCCGGAACAGGTATTGGTCCTAAATGCTCCTCTAACAGTCCAAGAAATACTTGATGCAATTAGGCAACTTCAGAGCGGTAAGGCACCTGGCCCAGATGGCTTTCAAGCTGAATTCTATAAAGAATTTACAGGAATATTGGCTGGTCCACGTATGGACATGTATCACTACTCATATAGTCAGGGCTGTCTCCCGCCTTCACTGAAAGAGGCAAATATCTCTCTCATTCTCAAAAAAGGAAAGGATTCAGAAGATTGTGCGTCATTCAGACCAATATCCTTACTAAATGTAGATTTTAAAATCCTTTCTAAAACGTTAGCATTGAGGCTAGAAAGGATACTGCACATATTATAAAGGAGGATCAACAGGGTTTATTAAGGGCCGTAGATCATCCAATAATGTCAGAAGGATTTTGAATGTGATTCCATTCTGCCATCAGGGAAAGATACCAAGTGTAGGAATCTCATTAGACATGGAAAAGGCATTCGACAGGGTTGAGTGGTCATACCTGTTTTACACATTGGAAAGGTTTGGCGTTGGAAAGGTGTTTACCAAATGGGTCTCAACAGTGTATAGTAATCCCAAAGCAGTTGTGGTTACCAATGGATTAGGTTCGGATAGCTTCAGTGTGGGTAGGGGCTGCTGTCAGGGATGTCCTCTCTCGCCATTGTTATTCACGCTAATAATTAAACCACTAGCAGAAGCCATACGGGCTGATCCTAATATAACGGCCCCGAGGATTGGTACAGGTAAACATAAAATTACCCTGCATGCAGATGATGTTCTTCGATTCCTCAGTAATCCTTTGATGTCCGTACCTCACTTAATCCAACTTATTAATACATTTAGTGTATTTTCAGGCTATAAAATTATTTTTTCAAAATCGGAGGCTATGCCAAAGGGTGACTTGGCTAGTATATCCCACTTATTGGACAGATCCCACTTTCCCTTTCGGTGGTCCCTGGAGGGTTTCTTATATTTAGGCATTTTTATTACCCCAGTATTTGGTCAGTTATACAAGGCTAACTTTGTGCATTTACTGGATAGGATAAGGCAGGACCTCCAGCGATGGGGAGACCTTCCAATTTCCTGGTTGGGTAGAATAGCACTAATTAAAATGAATGTCTTGCCCCGTCTCCTATACCCAATGAGAATGCTTCCGGTGATGCTGCCGAGGCTGGCACTACGTAAATTATATGGCTGGCTGGGTTCCTTTATCTGGAATCATAGATGGCCTCTCATTAAGCTGAAGAAGCTACAGCTTCCACAGGCAAGGGGAGGACTGGACTTCCCAGATTTTAGGAAATATCAGTTAAGTTCCCTATTAAGTTACATAGCTGATTGGGTCTTGTCTGATCCACAAACAATCTGGCTGGACATCGAAGCTTCTCAAGTAAAATGCCCACTTATTAACCTTTTATTTTCAGACAAGAAGAAAATCATCACGGATCACTGTAAAAACCCTATAATACTAAACACAATTAAAGCTTGGAATATAATGCGGCAAAATGAGGACAACTCACATAAGACATCCCCCTATGCGCCAATAGTGGGAGCATGGGGATTTCAACCAGGGCTTACAGATGCCACTTTTAAACTCTGGAGATCCAGGGGTATGTCCTGTTTAGGGGATCTGTTTAAAGAAGGGGTCCTGATGTCATTTGAACAGCTGCATCAGAAATTCGGATTACCTAATGGAGACCTCTTTCGATACTTCCAAATTCGAGATTACATACAGAAGAAGACTACGCTATTAGATAGTCTTTATAAACAGATGGAGAACGTAGAGTGTTATGGCCAATGGGAGTATCTTCCTTCAGCACTATTTATCATTTACTACATGATGAAGTATCGGGAGATATGGACAAGCTGCTTAAAACATGGGATCAGGATTGGGACTAGAAATCTCTATAGAAACGTGGAATATAATTTGGGAAAATGCCAGAAAAATCTTCATCTGCAACAGAACTCAGGCTATTCAGTTGAAGATACTTCATAGGGCCCATATAGCACTGGACCGATTGGCAAAATTTAAGGCAGGAGCATTTCCAATGTGTCCTAAATGTAAAAGAGAGGTGGGCACTCTTGTACATTGTCTATGGACCTGTCATAAGATCCGTAGATATTGGACTAAAGTAGCAAGTGCTCTGACAGAAATCTTAGGAACGGAAATTAGAGTGGATCCAGTATCTCTCCTTTTGGGCTTTTTGAACTTACCCTCCCTGGATATGCACGGGAAGAGATTATTTTCTATTCTCTCTTTCTGTGCAAGGAAAAATATTTTGGCAAACTGGGTGACTTTGAAATTGGCACAGGAGAATCATGGAATGTATTCCCCTTGACTTCCTTACAAATATGGTGCACCGAAAGACTGAATCATTCCATTAAATATGGCAGCCCTTCTTGAATTATATAAATACAGATATTTCGGCTAACCTAACAAGGGCCTTTATTTAATTGAGATGGTGAACCTGGCTGGTCCAGGGCCCCTTGGGAGAGGAATCCCGCACGAATACGGGTTTTGTTATGATTTGATGTTAACACATTCCAAGCATTTATCTCACTACTCAATTTCTGTGTTGTCCATCGCTTTTTTCCCCCTGAATAATGTGGGAGACTTAATTATACACTCTGGTTAGTTGTAGGTTAGATTAGTAGTTAGTTGAGTTTTTTTCTCTCGGTATCTCTTTTTTCTGTTTGATAGATTTTGGGTATTAGTTATTTAAGATTTAATTGTATATTAATGTTTATACTTGGGTTTTTTTATTTGTAAACTTGTAAAATATGTTAAATTTTCAATAAAAAAACTATTAAAAAAAAAGATGTGTGGTAAGGATAAGCCAGGGAACTATAGACCGGTGAGCCTGACCTCGGTGGTGGGCAAGTTGGAGGGAATCCTGAGGGACAGGATGCACATGTATTTGGAAAGGCAAGGACTGATTAGGGATAGTCAGCATGGCTTTGTGCGTGGGAAATCATGTCTCACAAACTTGATTGAGTTTTTTGAAGAAGTAACAAAGAAGATTGATGAGGGCAGAGCAGTAGATGTGATCTATATGGATTTCAGTAAGGCGTTTGACAAGGTTCCCCATGAGAGACTGATTAGCAAGGTTAGATCTCACGGAGTACAAGGAGAACTAGCCATTTGGATACAGAACTGGCTCAAAGGTAGAAGACAGAGGGTGGTAGTAGAGGGTTGTTTTTCAAACTGGAGGCCTGTGACCAGTGGAGTGACACAAGGATCGGTGCTGGGTCCTCTACTTTTTGTCATTTACATAAATGATTTGGATGTGAGCATAAGAGGTATAGTTAGTAAGTTTGCAGATGACACCAAAATTGGAGGTGTAGTGGACGGCGAAGAGGGTTACCTCAGTTTACAACAGGATCTGGACCAGATGGGCCAATGGGCTGAGAAGTGGCAGATGGAGTTTAATTCAGATAAATGTGAGGTGCTGCATTTTAGGAAAGCAAAGGAAAGTATAGGAAATCATATACACTTGATGGTGAGGTCCTAGGGAGTGTTGCTGAACAAAGAGACCTTGGAGTGCAGGCTCATAGCTCCTTGAAAGTGGAGTCACAGGTAGATAGGATAGTGAAGAAGGCGTTTGGTATGCTTTCCTTTATTGGTCAGAGTATTAAGTACAGGAGTTGGGAGGTCATGTTGCGGCTGTACAGGACATTGGTTAGGCCACTTTTTTGGAATAGTGCATGCAATTCTGGTCTCCTTCCTATCAGAAAGATGTTGTGAAACTTGAAAGGGTTCAGAAAAGATTTACAAGGGTGTTGCCAGGGTTGGAGGATGTGAGGCTGAACAGACTGGGGCTGTTTTCCCTGGAACGTCAGAGGCTGAGGGGTGGCATTATAGAGGTTTATAAAATCATGAGGAGCATGGATAGGATAAGTAGACAAAGTATTTTCCCTGGGGTCAGGGAGTCCAGAACTGGAGGGCATAGTTTTAGGGTGAGGGGGGAAAGATATAAAAGAGACCTAAGAGGCAACTTTTTCACGCAGATGGTGGTACATGTATGGAATGAGCTGTCAGAGGATGTGGTGGAGGCTGGTACAATTGCAACATTTAAGAGGCATTTGGATGGGTATATGAATAGGAAGGGTTTGGAGGGATATGGGCCGGGTGCTGACAGATGGGACTAGTTTGGGTTGGGATATCTGGTCGACATGGACGGGTTGGACCGAAGGGTCTGTTCCCATCTCTATGACTCTATAAGTTGTTACAGGGAATCCTGAGGGACAGAATTTACAAGTATTTGGAAAGACAAGGACTGATTAGGGATAGTCAACACGGCTTTGTTCGTGGGAAACCATGTCTCACGAACTTGGTTGAGTATTTTGAAGAGTTAACAAAGATTCCAGCATCGGGTGACTCACTGCGTGGAGTTTGCACATTCTCCACGTGTCTGCGTGGGTTTCCTCCGGGTGCTCTGGTTTCCTCCCACAATCCATAGATGTGCAGGTTAGGTGAATTGGCCATGCTACATTGCCTAGGGTGTTCAGGGATGTGTAGGTTAGGTGCATTAGTCTGGGATAAATATAGGATGATAGGAAAGGGGAATGGGTCTAGGTGGGTTACTCTCTGGAGGGTCAGTGTAGACTTGTTGGGTTGAAAGGCCTGTTTCCATGCTGTAGGAATTCTATTATTCTTGTTTCTTCTTCTAAACTGCATTAGCTCACACTTATCAGGGATAAATACTATTAACATTTGTTTGTCCATCTATATCTTCCTGTAACCTGCAACAATTTTCTTCACTATTAACTGCCCTATCAATCATCAATCATCTGCAAACTTGCTCAACATTCCCCCCCAAATGTTCATCGATATGGTTTATGTATATAACAAACAATAAGAATCCCGGTACTGATCCTTGTGGTACACTGCAGCACACCAGCCTCCAGTCACTCACACTACCTTCTACCACTATACATTGCGTCCTACAACTAAACTAGTTTCTGTTCCAACTCACCAAGTTTTCCTCAATTCCATGTGCTTTAATCTTTTCAATCAACACCCCGACAAAAGCTTTGCTAAAATCCATTTAAACTACATCAAGTGAACTTCCCTCATCCACACAGACTATCATATTTTTGAAAAATTCTAGCACATTTTTTAGGCATGTTTTCCTTCTGACAATTCCATGCTGGCTATCGCTAATCAACCTACACTTTTCCAAGTGGGTATTAATTCTCTCCTTCACAATTTTCTCTAATAGTTTCCTTACTGTTGATGGGACACTCAGCAGTGTGTAATTCTCTGGTTTAACTCTACCACCCTTCTTGAAAAGAGGAACCACATTAGCTGTACTCCAGTCCTCTGGCACTTCCCTGATGGCCAGGGTGGAATTAAACATTTGTGTCAGAGCCCCTGCAATTGCCTGCATCCCATCCCACAGCAGCCTGGGATGCAATTCATCTGGGCCAGAGAATTTGTCTGTTTTTAGCCTGTCAGAGCCTCCAATACCTTCCCAATTCCTATGTCAAACAGTGCAAGTTCCTCAGAGTTGCTTTTCCTGAATTCTGTTCTCCTTTTCCAGAGTGAAAACTGGAGAGGTATTGCACTAATTAACCCCTTAATTAATAGTGCTATACCACCACCCTTTTTACAACTTTGTCTAAAGATCCTATATCCTGGAATGCTGAGTTGCCAGTCCAGCCCTTCCCTCTGCCATGTTTCTGTGATGGCAACAACATCATACTTCCATGTCTTTAACTCATCAGTTTTCCCGACTACAGTCCTACCATTAAAGAAAAGACCATTTAGCTTTGCCTTTGTTGCAGCTGCCCATGACTAAAGTTTGTAGTTTAGCAAGAACAAAAAGCGAAGCATGATCCCACAATAATCTAGACAATAACTGTGTAATTGGGTAATAGCCTTGTCTACTGCGTGTTGCTTCTGTGAGTTGACTATCAGGCACTCCAGTGTTATGTCATCACAAAATCCCTACAGTGTGGAAAGATGCCATTTAGCCCGTGAGTTTGCACTGACCCCCCAAAGAGCATTCCGCCCAGACCAAACACCAACCTCCACCTCCCCACCCCTATCCCTGTAAGCACATGTTTACCAAGGCTAATTCATCTAACCTATATCCCCAAAGCCAGGGAAAACATCCTTCCTGCATCTACCGTGTCTACTGTCAGAAATCCATTTGTATGAATTAGATCACCTCTCAGTCCTGTAAAGTCCAGAGAATACAGGTCAAATCTATTTAATCTTCCCTCATAGGACAAACTGTCCATTGCTAGAACTAACTTGGTAAACTTTTGTTGCACTCCGTCTATGGCAAATGTATCTTTCTGTAGGGTACCAAGACTACATGATATTCTAAGTGGGGTCTAACCGAGGCTCCATGTAATTGTCGTAAAGCAGCCTTACTCTAATATTCAAATCCTCTTGTAATAAATGCCAAGGTGTCATTGTCCATCAAGAATGTATAGACAAGGATAGATAAAATTAAAATGTTATACATTCTTACAGAACAAGTGGTCATTTGACCTATTATGCTTGTATTAGCTCTTCGAAAGAGTTATTTTAATTCTCCCCCAACATCTGGCTATCCCCTGGAGCCTTGGAAATAATTTCTTTTAATTTTCTTTTAAAAGGCATGCTACAACAAAACTTGGAGGGTTGAACAGATTTCTTTTCAGTCCCATTCCCCAACAGGTGATAAGGGTGGTGGTACTGTCAATTATATAGAAACAGAGTATTCAGCACAGCATCAGAAACAATTCAGCCAGGTTTCCTCAGTTTACAAATAATAACTAGCTTCTTACAAACAAACCTTACTCAAAGATTATTAACAGAGGGTCTGACCTGTGCAAGTATTGAATTATCTTCCTTGAAAACACACACACACACACACACACCTCTAGCTCTGAGGAAAACACTATGAACACTGCAGACTATTATAATCTCACATGTACTTTAGCCAAGTTGAAATTAAACTCAGGAGAACATTATTCACGGATTGTCCTAAATGTTTTTCTAAAGCCGAAGTCAAGTTGCACGTAGAGATGTTGACGATACTGGGGTGTCTTTCTGGATCAGTTGTGACTGGTTGAATTCTTTTTTCTAGAGACAGTGAGGTAAATTCCTTAATCTTCTTTCCAACCCTGCAGGAGTGGTGATGAGCCCTTTCAGTGGAGTTCCTACTCTCATACAGTACTTTGAGATAATTTCACAGATATGGAGAGAGAACAACAGCTTTTGCTCCTTAAGCAAGTTATTTCAGAATCTCTGACTTTCTATGTGAAAAATTCACTGGCTTTATTACATTTACTGCCTGTGTCCGTGTGTTTGCATTGTAGATTGGAAGTCTCCAACCAAATGCTCCATTCCTTCTGAATATAACATAGTTGGCATGGGTAGGATCTTCAGCTTTTCAAATTGTTATTTGTTTTCCAAAACTAGGGGCCCGTTCAATGACATTTCAGATGGATATTTGGATGACACATCTCCACAACAGTTACTACTGAATCTTAAGGTTCCACAGGATTTATGTTGGAAACAAAGGATTTTTTTTTCATTTAAAGAATTACTTGAGTCTGGAACACAGATCAAAAGGTCAAATCCAGTGAAAATATGAAACAGAAACAAATACAAGTGTAAGGTCTGGGAAATGGATGCTTGTAGATGCCTGCAGTGATGCTGATTGTAACAATCACAAACTGTTGGAGAAATTCAACAGCACGTGGAGAGAGAAACAGTGTAAACGTTTTGAGTCTGTAAAAACTCTGAGTCATACTGGAGTCAAAATGTTAACTCAGCTTCTCTTTCCACAGTTGTCGCCAGTCCCGCTGATATTCTCCAACAGTTTTTGTGTTTGTTTCAACCTTCCAATGTCCACAATATTTGTTTTTAATGAGCTGATTGCGCTGGATTTCTGTAATTCAGCATGAAAAGAATTTTGCCGCACTAAAGATGGCTATTCTGCCCCTTGTAACAGCCAGCTGATAAAGAGATATCCAATTGAATCCTGGTTTCCATCTCTTTAGCTTTAATTCTATAAATGAGAACATTATAATTTATGCAGTGAGGGTTTCTGCCTCTCCTGTCCTTTCATGCAGTGAGTTTCTTCCCATTGAAAGAAAAAATCCTTAACTTCACTTTAACCTTTTTCTAATTACTTTAAATCTGCACCTTCAGGTTACTGACCAGTCTGTTAAGGGAAACAGGTCATTCCCATGCTCGGCCCCTTGTGATCTGCCCTCAGTTCTCCTCTGTTCCAAAGACACAGTCCTGGCTTGTCCAGCCTCTCCCCATCACTAGAATTGTGACAACATTCTTGTAAATCTCCTCTGTACCCTCTCTGGTACGATCACATCCTTTCTGTAATGTGACAAATAGTACTCTTTTCACAGATCCCTAGTTATGGCCTTGCTAGGGGTTTACTCACTGTTTTAACATAATCTCTTTGCTCTTACGCTTTGTGCTTAGAGTCAAAGAAAAACATCCTGTCATTTACATACCTGTCCTACGTTCAGATTCTCATGAGCAAGCATTCTGCACTTTTCGCTTTCTTACCATTCATCACCGATTGCTTTGTCTTGCTCATCTTCCCAAATGTTTTGTGTGGTTTGATGAACATTTGCCACTTTCTTCCTACTTCACCAGTCTTTCGGTACCTTCCTATGGTCTACTGCTTCCCACCTCTTCATCAATCACTCAATAGGCTCTTTTCTCATTGAAGGCATGTGGCCCTACATTTAAGTCTAAAATGTTAATATAAAACAGGGATGTGGTACTAAACCTGTCGAAGCCCCCTGTAATGACGGAGGTGAATCACAGAACAAAATCTGCAGATCTGTGGGATGCCTGCAGAGGGCAGTGCTGAGGTTGGTCCTGCATGGAGCAAGTACATTGCACCACCATCAGGAGCTTAGAGTTACTGCAGTCACACGGGATGGGGCAAAGTCACAGGCAATGAAATTTCCCACCGATGGGGCAGACCAGTGAGCCAGTTTGATGTCCACCTCCACAGTCTCTGGCTGGTTAGAGACTGTGGAGTGGGCCTCAGAAGGCAGGATTAGTCCATAAGACCATTCTCCCATGGGTGTATTCAAAGTGCTACTGAAAAAACTGGTTCACGAATGGGAAGGGGGTAAACGTGGGGTTTGGGCTGCTGTCCAACATTTTGCTGATGCATCCCTGGAGGGGATATTGGAGAGGGTGAGGACTTAGAGGGATATACCTTCACTACAAAAGGTGAGGTGGGGGTCCACCAGCCTGACAAAGCATGGCATGGCTGGAGGTGGCTGAGGAGGTGAGTTGCAAATGTGTATTCAACAGGATGTGGATTCCAAGCTTGAAATGCTGCAGCGACCTCCTGTGTTCTGGCAAAGTGCCTGCCCTACTGGGTACAGCTGGTAGCCAAACAGTCAGCAGGCATCTGCCCAGCACAGCTGTAAATCACTGTTTCCCCCAGCAGAAATAATAATAATGCATCCAGGTGCCTTCCTCAACTCATGGGAACATTCACACCACTGTCACCAATTGGTAACTTCTACTGTGCAGTGAATGCAGAGCATAAACTGTGCACGTGCCTCATGATGTACACGTGGGGAACACTCTGATCTTCACATTGCTCACAATGGGTGAAGCGACCTTTCTCACAATCCTGACACCAGTGGGAGAGGCAGGTCCTCGGGATTGGCAGGTTAGTAACAGACTGAACCATTACCAAGACTGCAAGCACACTGCGGAACAGGGAGGATTAAAATATCACACCTTAGTCATGCAAGCAACTTGGGGCAGCTCCCTTATTTGGGCATGATATCCATAATTCCTCAGTTAAACCAAAGCACGATGTTTGTTGTAGCCACTGTGTCATATACAAGCTCCACTAATCAAGCGTTTGTTTCCTCCCCCAGGCCAATGCCAGAGGTTCAGCAGCTGGTGCTGAAAGGGGCAGCACCTCCTCCTCTTTCTCCAGGTGAAGAATCATCACAGGATTAAGTGTGCCTTCCTCCAGTGCGTCAGTCACACATCAAAACAGATGGACCGGAGGGAACAGCACTACCCACGTTAGCAGTTATTGGTCAAGGAGTCAGTAATGGTTGTGAATAGTCCCCACTGGGATGGAGGATGGCTCCAGCCACACTCAACTCACTCAAGATGCTGGGTGGTACAGAGTGGAACAGGAAACAGAGATGCAGGTCATCTGTCAGAGTTCCCCGAAGCCACACACACCGTTGGCTGAAGGTCCATTCATGTCACATCGCAGTCATATGAGCTCTTCCAGTGAAAGAGGGACCACCTTGATGGTGTCATCTTCAGGAACAGGACAGCAACCTCCACAGAATGGATGTAGCATTGACTGTTCCAGCATTGAGTTCTGTGTCAGGGTCACTGAACTCAAAATGTTAAATCTGCTTTCTCTCCACAGATGCTGTCAGACCTGCTGAGTCTCTCAGCAATTCCTGTTTTTGTTTCTGATTTCTAGCATCCACAATTCTTTACTTTATTGTGTTATGAACGTGTACTGTACCTTTAAGAGAGTGAAGGAGTGAGAGAGGCGCACAAGAGTGCTGGAGAATTTACAATGTAACATGTGGTCCAGCAGCTAGAATTAGACCAATCCGTTTAAATTATACCCCCCAAAAATACCAATCAAGTTTGAATTTAGTATATGGACAATATTAAAAACCAATGACACAATCTGATTCCTTTGGCGGGCGGTGGGGGGGGGGGAAGACCAGGAACAGTTGAGGGAGAAACTACCAAGCCTCCAGACTGCCCGAGAAATGGCTCTCTTAAAGATACCTTTATCGATCAGTGACCTGTGAAATAGAAATCCCTCAGGAGAAGGAAATCGACAGAGGAAAATACCAACAGAAGATTCTACAGCTGCCTGGTTTTGAAATTAGAATTTTTTGAGAAATCTTAATCTGGGATTTTATCAGACTAGTATTGTAGAAGGGCAAGGTAAAAGATAGGTTAGAGAAAGGAGTTGTAAATAGTTGTCAGTTAGTTATTCTCTGCTATACATTAAGAAATAAAGTTGTTAATTTTTATTTTAAGTAGTTCTTGGCCTCTTGAATTTTCACAGATTAATGCATGGGATAAATCTTTTCTGTGATGCTGGTTTAAATTAAGCAGGAGGGTTTACCCCGTGATGTAACTACTTGTTCCATTGCAGTAATGGCTCAGAGATGCATGGAAATGGAGCCAGATCTCCTGCTCTTGGGCTCTGACAGGGCAAAGGGAGGCAAGGCTGAAGGCAATGGGAGATCATCTCATCTGTCCTTCGTCAAGGACCAACTCCCCTGGGCTCCTCTGCATTAGCCACATAGATTGTGTCACAGCTCCAACAGCAAGGCTGTCCTGCGCAGATGTAGGCTTGGCAAACTGTACGAGGACTCTAAAGATCACCATAAGCAAGAGGATGGGCATCAGGGATATCTCATCTACTGGGGTACAAACCCAAGTCAGCTGCCTCTATAGAAGGCTTTAGGAACCCGAACAGGGTAGAGAGAAATGGAATGTGCTATGCAGAAGAAGTCTGGAGAGGAATGCAGAGGTTCGTCCCGAGCAGCGCCGTGACGCAGGACTCTGTGCTCTACGGCCTGTTCCCCGGGACGCACACCGAGACGAATATCAACTGCACCTGGAGGATCATCAACTCGGTGAAGGACGCTCTCTGGGAATCCGAAACCTGTTGATCTTACAGCTGAAGGAATTGACCCCGACTGAGTGTTGCAGACTGGCACATTCCAAGGTCCAAGACTACGTGTTGAGGGACGCGCTGAAGCTTGGGGCAGCTGCCGCCAAGGCGCGGTGGGGAAAGACCACCGTGTAACATCTGCCTGTCTAAAGAAGAACAGGGCGTCCATGCAGTCGTTTGGGTTCTGCTGACACCTCAGCTCAATATAGGGGCATATGAGCAAGAAATGCACAGACCTGTATATAGCAATGATAATTCTGAGCTGTGTATGTAAATGTTGACATATGTATGGCATTACCAAATGTACAGACAATCAAATTATTTTATGAATATTTTACGAATAAAGTATATTTTTGAAATAAAAAAAACAGGGTAGAGAGAAATGGTAGTAGTATCACCATGGAATTCACTTGGGTGCATCTTCTCTCAACTATTAAGGTCACCAGACAGTCTTTGTGGATGGCTGCTGGATGAAACGGCATTTGCTGAATTCATGACTGATGAGAGAAGCCCAGAATCCCACAAGAGAGGTATATGAACAGATGAGGCACTTGAGACTGGCTCAGAATGAAGGCACCATGGCAACCTGACCTGTTCACAGTGATCATACATCAGCAGTGGAAGTCCCCCCTTCCTATTACAGCTGAAGCCCTGACACCACCTTGAATGACTACATTCTGTCACACCTGTGTGTGAGGAAGGCTTGTCACAGTGGCAAAGCCCACAGCCCTCTCAGCTTCACGTCAAAGCCCTTGTATTCGGAGCAGCAATTACTCGAGCAATTAGTTCTATAGCTATATCAGGAATGAAAGAATGACGAGAGTAAGATTAGGGCCAATCAAGGACAGTAGTGGGAAGCTGTGCGTGGAGTTCGAGGAGATGGGAGAATCGTTAAATGAATATTTTTCGTCAGTATTCACACTGGAAAAAGACAGTATTTTCAAAGAGAATACTGAGATACAGGCTACTAGATGGGATTGAGGTTCACAAGGAGGTGGTGTTAGCAATTCTGGGACGTCTAAAAATAGTTAAGTTTCCTGGGACGGATGGGATTTATCCTTGGATTCTCTGGGAAGCCAAGGAGGAAATCGCTGAGCCTTTGGCTTTGACCTTTATGTCATCATTGTCGACAGGAATAGTGCCCGAAGACTAGAGGATAGGAAATGTTGTCCCCTTGTTCAAGAAGGGGAATAGAGACAACCCTGGTAATTATAGACCGGTGAGCCTTACTTCGGTTGTTGGTAAAGACTTGGATCTAGAAAGGCATAAGTTGATTAGGGATAGTCAGCACAGTTGTGTGAAGGGTAGGTCATGTCTCACAAACCTTAGTGAGATCTTTCAGAAGATGACCAAACACGTAGATGAGGGTAAAGCAGTTGATGTGGTGTATAATGGACATCAGTAAGGCATTTGAGAATGTTTCCCACAGTTGGCTATTGCACAAAATATGGAGGCATGGGATTGAGGGTGATTTCACAGTTTGGATCAGAAATTGGCCAACTGAAGGAAGACAGAGAGTGGTGGTTGTTGGGAAATATTCATCCTGGAGTTCAGTTACTAGTGGTGTACCGCAAAGATCTGTTTTGGGGCCACTGCTGTTTGTCATTTTTATAAATGACCTGGACGAGAGTGTAGAAGGATGGGTTAGTAAATTTGCGGACGACACTAACGTCGGAGTTGTTGTGAACAGTGCTGAAAGATGTTACATGTTACAGATAAGCTGCAGACCTGGGCCGAGAGGTGGCAAATGGAGTTTAATGTGGAAAAGTATGAGGTGATTCACTTTGGAAAGAGTAACATGAATGCACAGTACTGGGCTAATGGTAAGATTCTCAGCAGTGTAGATGAGCAGAGAAATCATAGCTGCCTGAAAGTTGCCACCGCGGTTGATAGGATTGTTAAGAAGGCATACGGTGTGTTAGCTTTTAATGGTAGAGGGATTAAACTTTGGAGCCGTGAGGTCACGTTGCAGCTGTTCAAAACTCCGGTGGGGCTGCACTTGGAGTATGGCATACAGTTCTGGTCACCGCATTATCGGAAGCATGTGGAAGCTTTGGAAGGGGTTCGGAGGTGATTTACTAGGATGTTGCCTGGTATGGAGGGAAAGTCTTATGAAGAAACGCTGAGGGATTTGAGGCTGTTTTCGTTAGAAAAAGTTTACTTCATTGAGACATATAAGATAATCAGTGGGTTAAATAGGTGGACAGTGACAGCCTTTTCCTCAGATGGTGATGGCTAGCACAAGAGGACATAGCTTTAAATTGAGGGGTGATAAACATAGGACAGATGGCAGAAGTAGTTTCTTTAGTCAGAGTAGTAGGGATGCCCTGCCTGCAAAAGTAATAGACTCACCGACTTTAAGGGTATTTAAATGGTCATTGGATAAACATATGGATGAAAATGGAATGGTTCAAAGTTTGGGAGAGGATTTGTAGCTCGGATGCTCATTGTTGTCGTTGTGTTCGCCGAGCTGGGAGGTTTTGTTGCAAACGTTTCGTCCCCTGTCTAGGTGACATCCTCAGTGCTTGGGAGCCTCCTGTGAAGCGCTTCTGTGATGTTTCCTCCGGCATTTATAGTGGCATGTCTCTGCCGCTTCCGGTTGTCAGTTGCTGTCCGCTGCAGTAGCCGGTATATTGGGTCCAGGTCGATGTGTTTGTTGATAGAACCAGTGGATGAGTGCCATGCCTCTAGGAATTCCCTGGCTGTTCTCTGTTTGGCTTGCCCTATAATAGTAGTGTTGTCCCAGTCAAATTCATGTTGCTTGTCGTCTGTGTGTGTGGCTACTAAGGATAGCTGGTCGTGTCGTTTTGTGGCTAGTTGGTGTTCATGGATGCGGATTGTTAGCTGTCTTCCTGTTGCCCTATGTAGTGTTTTGTGCAGTCCTTGCATGGGATTTTATACACTGCGCTGGTTTTGCTCATGCTGGGTATCGGGTCCTTTGTCCTGGTGGGTTGTTGTCTTAGAGTGGCTGTTGGTTTGTGTGCCGTTATGAGTCCTAGTGGTCGCAGCAGTCTGGCTGTCAGTTCGGAAATGCTCTTGATGTATGGTAGTGTGGCTAGTCCTTTGGGTTGTGGCATGTCCTCGTTCCATTGTCTTTCCCTTAGGCATCTGTTGATGAAATTGCGCGGGTATCCGTTTTTGGTGAATACCTTGTATAGGTGTTCTTCTTCCTCTTTTTGCAGTTCTGGTGTGCTGCAGTGTGTTGTGGCCCTTTTGAATAGTGTCCTGATGCAACTTTGTTTGTGTGTGTTGGGGTGGACAAAACACTACACAGGGCAAACAGGAAGACAGCTGACAACCCGCATCAACAAACACCAACTAGCCACAAAACGACATGACCGGCTATCCTTAGTAGCCACACACACAGATGACAAACAACATGAATTCGACTGGGACAACACTACTGTTATAGGGCAAGCCAAACAGAGAACAGCCAGGGAATTCCTAGAGGCATGGCACTCATCCACCGATTCTATCAACAAACACATCGACCTGGACCCAATATACCGGCCACTGCAGCGGACAGCAACTGACAACCGGAAGCAGCAGAGACAAGCCACTATAAATGCCGGAGGAAACATCACAGAAGCGCTTCACAGGAGGCTCCCAAGCACTGAGGATGTCACCTAGAAAGGGGACGAAACGTTTGCAACAAAAACTCCCAGCTCGGCGAACAGAACCACAACAATATGGAATAGTGTAGGATAGATGAGCTTCAGATTGGTTCCACAGGTTGGTGCAACATCCAGGGCCAAAGGTCATTTGTTGTGCGATAATATTCTATGTTCAATGGAATGCTAAGTGGGCGTACCCTGCACACGTCATTTCATCCAGCCTGTTTGAAAATAGGCATATTGAGTAAAATTCGCCAGACTCCTTTAACAGCACTTTCTGAATCCACAACTTCTACCATCTCAGAGAACGGCAGCAGATGTTTGTACATCACCACTGCAAATTACATCCCCCAGGTCCTGTAATCCTGACTTGGAAATATATCGCTGTTCTTCAGTGTCACTGGGTCAAAAACCTCAAACTCCCTCCCTAACTGTGTTGTGGGTGTATCCACAATGCATGGACTGCAGTGTTCAAGAACGTAGCTTACTACTAACTTCTCAAGGTCGTACTAACCTCTCAATTAGGCAAAAAATACTGGCCGAGCCAGTTACATATACAATACGGAGAAAGATTTAAAAAGGAAGTTAAATTGAACACCTATGAAACAATAGCTCAGCCTCAATGAGAGCACTGCAGATAGTTTTGGGCACTGCACTTCAGGAGGGTGTGACAGCGAGTGCAGAAAATATTCATACGAATTGTTCCAGGGACAAGGAGCTTCAATGAGGTGGATAGACTGAAGAAAGATGCATTTGTTCTCAAGCCAGTAATATCGTTAGATTGATGATGACCATATACCCAAAGATGTTGTGTATAGTGTCCACTAGGTTACAACCTGCTGTACTGTCTTTCTGTGCAGCCCAATGTAACTAAGGCACACGGTCAGAGTAAGGGAGATTTCACCAGAGTGAGATGGAGACAGAGTGAGGCTCTGGAGAATGAGGAGTTGAAGAAAATGAGCATTGGTAAGATTGGGCTGGAGAAATTAATGGATAAGTTCCCAGATTTGATGGTCTACATTACAAAGTGTTGAAGTAAGTGTCTATAAAGTTCGTCAATGCAATGGTGATCATCTTTTAAAATTCTATAGATTCTGGAATGATTCCTACAGTTTGAAAGGTAGCAAGTGTCACCTCACTAATTATGAAGGGAACAAGGGAGAATGTAGGGAACCATAGACCTGTTAGCTGTATATCATTAGTACAGAAAATGCTAGAATCTATTATAAAGGTGGGGTAAATAGACACTGAGATGCCATTGATCTGATTGAACATAGTCAGCATGGATTTGCGAATAAGCTATCATGCTTTTTAAAAATGTTTGAAGCAATTACTAAGAAAATTGATAAAGGAGAGCTGATGGATGTAAGATACCTAGATTTTCAGAATGCTTTTAATAAATTCCCCCACAAAAGGCTGATTAGAAAAATTAAAGCACATGGCATAGGAGGAAATGTGCTGCCACAGATTAAGGATTGGCTAACAGACAGAAAAAGGTGTAGGAATTGATCGATCATTCTCACATTGGCAGGCTGTGACTAGTGAGGTAACATAAGGATCAATACTGGACCCCAGCTGTTCCCAATATATATCAATGATTTGGAGGTGAGGAACAAATGTAATATTTCCAAGTATGTAGAAGATACAAAACTAAATGCGAATATTTGTTGTAAGATGTAAAGCAGCTTCAGGAGATTTACAGAGGCTTAGTCAATGAGCTGGAAATAGCAGATGGAATATAACGTGGAAAACATGAGGTCATCCACTTGGTTTTTCTTAAATGGTAAGAGGTTGGAAAGTGTAGATGTACAAAGGGATCTAGGTACCAATAAGTCACTGAAGACTAACCTGCAGGGACCATAAGCTGTTCGGAAAGCTAATAAAATATTAAACTTTATTACAAAGGGATTTGAGTACAGTAGTCATGAAGTCTTGCTTCAATTGTATCAGAGCTTGGTTAGACTGCACCCTGAGTATGTATGCAGTTTAGGTCTCTTTATCTCAGGGAAGATAGTATTGTTATGGAAAGAGTGCAATGAAGGTTCACAAGACTTGTTCCCAGGACGGTGGCAGCAATTGGATAAATCAGGCGATATTCCCTATATTTTTTATGAAAGAGAGATGATCCCATTGAAACTTACAAATTTTTAAAGAGGCAGGTATGTTGGATACAATTAAGATATTTTCTCTAGTTGAGGAGACTAGAACTAGCAGCAAAATTTAAAAATAAGAGGGATTCCAAGGTTCAAGATGAGGCAAATTTCTTTTAGTCAGAGGGTTGTGAACCTTTGGAATTCTCTACCACACAAAACTGTGGAAGCTTAGTCCTTGCGACCGGGTGGGCTGCTCAAAATGGTGAATTTATGATGCATTTACAAAGATTGGACAATAACTGAGGCATGCTGGGAATCTGAGGCAAGCCTTGACCGACATGACTGTGCTAATAAACATGCCGCAGAATCCAGACAGGCTGCAGGTACAGACAATATGTAATTGACCTGGTAGCTGCAGACTACACAATACCACACCCAAATTTGGGTTTGAATAGAGTTGACCGGAATGCCCTCCTCGGGATGATGGGAAACATAGGGGTGGGTACCAGACATACCTCACACCCATATTCGGAGGGGGCTATATGCGCCCAACACCTCCAGGGATGGATGCCTAAGGAGCACCCTCCCATCGACATGCCAATGCCTGGTTGGGTCGGATCAATTCGGGTGATTGAGCCTGATCGATCCATTGTGGACAGCAAGGACCCTCCCAAAAATGCACAAAGACTTTCAGGAATAAGAATGGCTGCAGCACCACGCTGAGCAGCAGTAACTCAAGACCAACAACTGTGAAACGGGTACACCCCGAGACCATTGGGAGAAGACCAGACGACCAACACCACATGGATAAAAGCCAAGATCTAGTGTGGTGGCATCTGATCATGTGTTGCTGGAAAAGCGCAGCAGGTCAGGCAGCATCCAAGGAACAGCAATTTTGATGTTTCAGGAATGAGGAAAAGAAGAATATTTTATGCAGCTTATGCCCGAAACGTCGAATTTCCTGTTCCTTGGATGCTGCCTGACCTGCTGCGCTTTTCCAGCAACACATTTTCAGCTCTGGTCTCCAGCATCTGCAGACCTCACTTTTTCCTGGCACCTGATCATCCAGAGTTAAGATTAGACTTACAGTGTGGAAACAGGCCCTTCGGCCCAACAAGTCCACACCGACCCGCCGAAGCGCAACCTACCCATACCCCTACATTTACCCCTTTACCTAACACTACGGGCAATTTAGCTTGGCCAATTCACCTGACCTGCACATCTTTGTGACTGTGGGAGGAAACCGGAGCACCCGGAGGAAACCCACGCAGACACGGGGAGAACGTGCAAACTCCACACAGTCAGTCGCCTGAGTCGGGAATTGAACCCGGGTCTACAGGCGCTGTGAGGCAGCAGTGCTAACCACTGTGCCACCGTGCCGCCCACAAATTAAAGCACAAGATAGATTTGTAGCCTAAACCATTAGTTTATTGTGTATTTTGTTGTTATAGTATTAATTGTGTTCAATAAATGAATATTATTGTTTCTGAGTCGGCTCACAGTTGCTTTGCTCGAAAGAAGAGTTAAAATACACTGTGTGGCAAATGCTTAAGGTAGACATTGATAGATTTCAGATTACCAGTGGCATAGAGGGTTTTGGGGATGGGGTAGGTAAAGGCATTGAAGTGTTCATGATTGTTTTGAATGATTGGGTAGGGTTGATGGTTGAATGGCTGACTCCTGTTCTCATGTTCCTATGTGACTGAGGGCTCCATGCCAGAGTAAGGCTCCTGAGCCACATTATCTTCGCTTAAAACATAACTAACCACCAATACGCAAACCGCCACCTCTAAAGAGGAAGTCTGCCAAGAATATTTCCAATCGCTCAGGGCACAATGGGGTGGTAGATTTTTCCATTTCTTAGCTTCCACTGGATCAAGGCACTAAAAGGTGGGACAGAATAGTGAATGTTATATCACAGTTGCCCTTTCTCATAGCCACCAATCCAGGAACAATCAGGGTGTGAAAGAGTTAATTAATGGCTAGAGCTAACAGAAAAGTCACTACGTGACTCCTTGCCCCAAAGACCCAGGGATTATCTTTCCAGTGTTCACCTTGCCTGCCTGCTGTGGATGTAATGAAGGCTGTAACTCAACACCAAGGAGCCACGATCGACTGCTAGGGAACAAAGGGAAAATGAGCTACCACTAAGAAATTTGAAGCTTTTAACTCAGAGAGACAGAATGAGACACAAAGGGAGAGATAGAGAGAAAGCAAACATGAACACCCTTCTGTTGACAAGAAAGAACAGAGAGATGAGCAGGATCCCAATCCTCAAGCACAGGATATCAGAGTGCAAGCTGTGATATGGGTTTGTTCAGGAGGACTTTCAGCTCAACTTGCTTTTTTTATTCATGTATTTGAGCTATCTTCTCTTCTTTGCCTTGGGTATTACAGCAGTTACAAATTGAGAGGTGCCCAACTTGATACTAAAACCATGTCTGCTGCCTGCCATGTTTGAAAGGCTGCATTATTACAGGATATTAATGTTACATATCACAACGGGTAAATCACAAGAGCTGTTTGACTGCATTGAATATTGACTTCGATATTATAGTGAAGAAAGAGTATGCAAAATTCAGCTGCTCCAAGTATATTGAAAGGCAAACAGAAGAATACCAAGTACAACCTCAACAATTGGACCTTGTGATGAACTGCATAAAAGCAACAAGCCCTGGAGAAAACAACGCGAAAGAGTGAGTACCTGCCACATTCTGAGCACACAGGCAAAAGGAAATATATTACACAAGGGTAAAGATTAGGCATGTGTTTCTAAGAACAGGATCAGAATCCAAACAAATTTGATTAAGTATTTAGAGACAAATTGTGTGCTAAGGATTGGCAGATTTTACCTAGCATGAGCAGTGAATGGTAATCAAATGTGTTAAGTGCTCTAGTTTCTTTCCACAATCCAAAGATGTGCAGGTTAGGTGAATTAGCCATGCTAAATTACCCATTGTGGGTTAGGTGCATTAGTCAGGAGTAAATATAGAGTAATGGGGAATGGGTTTGGGTGGGATACTGGAGTTCAGTGTGGATTTGTTGGGCCGAAGGGCCCGTTTCCACACTGTAGGGATTCTATGATTCTCAAGTGCTCAATCGCAAACAAATATGGTTTAATAACACGCTCCTTAAAGCAAGGGAATGCCTGCAAGGGTAACAAAGAGGAGCATGGAGAGGTACGTTTTCAGCTGCATAAAATTAAAATAGGAGTTAGTTAACAACATACTTTGTGATAGTTTAGCAACAAATCCAATGAACTAACTGCCATTTGGCTACTGCAACTGCTCCAGTAAGCCTTTCTCCGTGATAGTGCAGCACCTCTTCCTCTCCATTTGCTCAACCCTTGCAAAATTCAGGCACCAAGCTGAAGAAACTGTTTGTGATTGGTGGCCGAATGTTGAATTTCTCCACCTCTTACCACCACCAGCTCCTTGTACATCTTCCTCCTGTCCTGTGCAATAACTACACTTCTCAAATAAATGTGGTCCAGCTTCCTCATAATCCTTTCTTGTCCTTTATAAACCTATCTTGATGAAGCTCATTAGTATGTTTTCCTATATTAAACATGTTCTATAAATGCAAGCTGTAGCTTTTGCCATATGGGAGATTTAAACAATATCTGATTAGCCCACAACTGTTATCATATTTTATATTTCCATTTATTGTTATTTCAATGATAAACCTACTGGCTGAGGAGGATGGGTGCCCATTCTATGTAAGGAAGTGATTATTGTAATGCTGCTGTTAGTGTGTGGTCGGGATCCCACTATTCTTATGGGATTTAGTGGTCCAGGTGCCACACCCCAAGGCAGCTTGCTCTCAGAGCCTGGACAGCACCCTGCATTGCAAAGGCACTGCCAACATCTTATGTATGCAGCATCAGGTGGTGGAGAAAGGTTACACCCGAAACGTTGACTTCTCCACCTCCTGATCCTGCCTGGCTTGCTGTGTTTTTCCAGCCCAGCTTCCTGCTTCTACAGTTTTTTGTCTCTAAAATCTTATTTATGCCAATTGTACTCTCAATTATCTGCCCCCTACTATACTACAGCTACAACTCATAGCATTCTTCACTCTGAGTCCACAAGCTGCAGGTTCCAATCCACAATTCAAACGTATCATCTAAGTAGGCACATTGTCAGAGACACTACCTTTTGGTTCAGTTGTTTATAAATGTTTGTTCTGAGATATCAAGGCACTATTTGAAATAGAAAAACAATTGACTTGGTGTATTGGTCAACGCTCCTTCCTCTATGAACAATACCATTCGTTCGCATCATCTACAGTAATGAAACAGGATAGCTCCCATATCTTGGAGAAACGCAGCAGGTCATGCAAACCAGTTCTGAAGAAGAATCAGTGGATTCAAAACAGTAATTCTGCTTTCTCTCCACAGATACATCCAGACCTGCTGTGTTCTTCCAGCAGTTTCTATTGTTTTGTTTTTCAGATTTCCAGCATCTACAATTCTTTGATTTATTTTACCTTTCACTTCTTCCACTGCTGTCGGAGAAATTCAGCAGAGTTCCTTTCATTAAACACAACATGCCAGATAGTCTTTCCATTGACTAAGAATTGGTGAAAATTCACAGCCCACTAACTCCATGCCACAACTGAAGTGAAATAAGTGAAATGGCTTGATTGAGGATGGCTCGAATCCATCAGTTTTGATGTTAATGAGCTCTGAACAAGTAAATGCTATCTCTTTCTACATTATTTTGATTTGGAGGTGCCGGTGTTGGACTGGGGTGGATAAAGTCAAAAATCACACAACATCGGAATATAGTCCAACAGGTTTATTTGTAAGCACTAGTTTTCAGAGCGCTGCTGCTTCATCAGGTGGTTGTGGAGCAGAATCATAAGACACAGACTTTAGAGCAACAGGATTGCAGTGTCATGGAATGTAATATCAGGCAACCACCTGATGAAGCAGCAGCGCTCTGAATGCTAGTGCTTCCAAATAAACCTGTTGGACTATAACCTGGTGTTGTGCGATTTATAATCTTGTACACCCCAGTCCAACACTGGCATCTCCAAATTGTGAAAGATTTTGCTAACCAAAGGATATGGATAGAAAGTGTTTTGCTAAAGAACTCCAGGAAATCTGAGAAAACATTCTCTCGCAATGAGCTGTTGTGATCAGGAATTGTGCTACTTGCTGGAAACAGATTGAATAAAGAATTCAGATGAAATCTGCTGCCTGAAGAACAATGGAGAGAGAGTGATGGAGAATTCTTTCAATGAGCTAACCACAGCCACAAAGGGCTGAATGACCTCCTTTTATGCTGTAAGGTTCTTATAAGGAAACAAGAAATAAAACTACTTAACCTACTACCATTTACCATTGCATGATAGAATAAAACACCCCATGGGAATAATTCTCCCTGCAAATTCAACCTATCCAGTAAATGGGGAGAGGCAAATGACAACAACCTACTGTCCACGTCTTACAGATCACACAACTCCCAGCTGTTGAAGGGATTGGGTGACCCCAGAGGACAGAAGACCAGGAATGAAGGAAACAGGGAGCAGCTCCATAAGAAATGAGAATCCCACTAGATGGGACATCTGGCTGTGACCTAGACATTGAATCCGGAAATGACAAAGATACACACAGTTCAGTTGGACTTGCAAAGTCTTTGTCATTAACTATTGTGGTACACCTAAAAATGGGTGCGATTATGTATACTATACATTCTAGTGGAAATGATGCAATGTATCATGTGATTCAGACTAAGTTTGTTATGAGGAAGCTATCACCTTAGTATACAAATTCTCCAACTGTGTAATGCTGCAAACAACTTCTCCAATCCTTAATAAGTGAACCTACAAATGTTTGTGCTAACCAATCCCTTATGTATGGTTACTTGATGTTACAATACTAAGTAAGCAGGAGAAGCAAAACACAACATCAGTATCCAGGGGCTGGTGCCAACATTGTACCACAAACTAGTCAAGCAACAGCCTGACAGAATCATACATAAATGCCAAAAAATCAGGTTCTCCGATAATCTTTCCACCACATACAAGACATGAATGTGATGGAATAGTCTTTATTGTCTGGATATGTTCACCTTTAGCAACACATGAAGCTCAAAGCCATCTAGGATAATGTGATGAAGGATAATCTTAACCAGCACCTCATCAAACAACCTTTAGCATTGACTCCCTTCATCACTGGGGAACTGTAAATTCAGTCTACTCTATCTACAAACTGCCTTGCTGCAACTGATTGAGACACTTCTTTCAGCAATTCCCAAACCTGGGACCACTCACAAGGCCAAGGGCAGCAAATGCATGACAATACAGCACTTAGTAATTTCCTTCCACTTTACACATCATGTTGACTTGGAACTACATCATAGTTCCTTCATTGGCACTGTGTGAAAATTCTGGAATATGGGCTACAGCAACTAAAGAAAGACACTTATTACCACCTTCTCAAGGGATGGACAACATATGACATCGCACGCTTGAAGAATGACAAAAAGTAATTCAAGATTCCATTTCTCTATAGTTACTGTCTGGTTGGATATTAATTTTTTATGTAAGTGCCTCTCTGAATTATTAATGTGGTATAATTTCTAACTTAGTACAGTTGGATGGTGCAACGCTATCTTCTTTTGACAATATAGTGTTGAACACATCCAAAGATCTACATTAAACATTTGCTTGCTTGCTATGAGCATGTGCAAGTAAATGACCTCTGGATAGCATTTACCTACTTAGACAATGAGAGATCGCTACCTGGTCTGGCTTGAATATTTTGTTTTAGATATTCTTTCAGGTGCAATGATATAAGTCACTCATGCACGCAGTTTTAGAGTGTTACATGAAAACAAACAGTAGAGCTGTAATGAGATCTGAGTCAAACGGTGTAGCACTGGAGAAGCACAGCTGGTCAGGCAGCATCCCAGGAGCAGGACAATTGATGTTTTGGGCATAAGCCCTTCATCAGGAATGTGATCTGAACTGGATGTTCATTTCCTTTCTCCATGTGCCTCTCCAGTCTTCTCAAAGTCAGTCTGAGCAAATATCAGATACTAATCATTCAGTTTATTTATTTCAGAACAAAAATTATACTTTTATCATCAGCCTTATTTAGTTCTCAATACGCTTAGTCATTGCAAAAATAAACAAAAATAAAAGATGTACTACACTTAAACCAGTGTTCGAATCGAATAACTGCAGCTGTAGAGGGGTGACTTTAAACTCGATAGAATGCAGAAGGATTCTGGAACAGGATATGGAAGCTCATAAAGCAGAAGCATACACGTAGATTGCAGGGTAGTTGTTATGGTAATGATGTCCAGAGTGGGAGAGAAAGGGACAAGGTGGTCAGCTATTTTTAAAAAGCATTAAATAGAGTCAAGGGAGAAAATATGATAAAAAGCTAAAATAAATGGCTCCTAAATTCATATCGTACATGGGGAGAAAAAATGAATTAAAGGCACAAGGGATTAATAGGTATAATCTTAGAGCTATTACAGAGGCACAGTTACAAGGAAATCAAAGCTGTGAACTAAATATTCAGGGATATGTGGCTTTTCAGAAGAAGCAGAAAGGAAAGGTGGTGGGGTAACATAATTAATATGAGATAGAACATGAAAGTTTACAACAAATGGTTTTGAAATGAGAGATGTCGAAACTATATGGGTGGGTATAAAGATGACACTGGTGGGAGCAGTAACTAAACTGTAGGACAATAAATAAATAAGGAGATAAGTAGGGTATGTAAAAAACGAAGTACATTAATCAGGGGTGAGCTTAACCTTTATTACATCAAGTGGTAGAGGCAGGCACAGGGAAGAATTCATAAAATATACCCACAACAGTTTCCTCAAAAATATGTTGTAGATCAGACTATTTTGGACCTAGTAATCTTTAATTAGCCAAGTTTAATAAACAATCTTAAAGAAAAAGATTTCCTAGGTATCAGTGATCATAGTAGAATGTAGCATTGAGTTGAGAGTGAACAGCTTGGGTTGAAACAACTGTATTAAATTTAAATTAGTGCAATTTCTAATGAATAAGGGTAGAGTTAGCTGGAGTGGACCAAGAAAGGAGTTTAGCAGAAATGATGGTTGGGGAACAATGGAAGATGTTTTAAGAAAATAGTTCATAACTCACAACAAAGATACAGCTGAGTAAGGAAGAAGGATTCGAGGAAAGGGATAAACCAACCATGGCTAACAAAGGGAGTTATGTATAACATCATATTGAAAGAATAAAACACATAATGTGACAATATTAGTCATAAGAGAAAAGATTAGGAAAGTTTTGAAAACCAACAAATGATAGCCAAAAAATAAATGGAGGGGTAAAACAAATTTTGAAAGAAGACTAGCAAGTAATATAAAAACAGACAATAAGTTTAAATAGGTGCTTGTAAATGGTAAGATTCACAATAGCAGGAGAATGTGGCCTTGTGGAATGCTCCTCCTGCAATATCTGGGAAATCAGTGACACTTCCACTGTCCATGGTGACCATGTATGCAAGAAGTGCGTTCAGCTGCAGATCCTGGTCGACTACAGGGGGTGGCTAGAGCTGTAGATGGACTCACTATGGAGCATCCATGAGGCTCAGAATGTTGTGGATAGCAGAGTTAGTGAGTTGGACAGACCACAGGTAAGGGTTACACAGGCAGAAAAGCGAAGGGTGACCATCAGAAAGTAAAGTAAGTGTGAACAGGCAGTCCTCTGTGGCTGCAGATGCTGGAAACCAGATTCTGGATCAGTGGTGCTGGAAGAGCACAGCAGTTCAGGCAGCATCCAACGAGCAGCGAAATCGACGTTTTGGGCAAAAGCCCTTCATCAGGAATAAAGGCAGTGAGCTGGAAGCAAGGAAGCTCGAGGAGGGTGGGGTGGGGAGAGAGTAGCATAGAGTACAATGGATGAGTGGGGGAGGGGATGAAGGTGATAGGTCAGGGAGGAGAGGGTGGAGTGGATAGGTGGAAAAGAAGATAAGCAGGTCGGACAAGTCCGGACAAGTCATGGGGACAGTGCTGAGCTGGAAGTTTGAGACTAGGGTGAGGTGGGGGAAGGGGAAATGAGGAAGCTGTTGAAGTCCACATTGATGCCCTGGGGTTGAAGTGTTCCAGGGCGGAAGATGAAGCGTTCTTCCTCCAGGCACAGGTGGTGAGGGAGTGGCGGTGAAGGAGGCCCAGGACCTCCATGTCCTCGGCAGAGTGGGACGGGGAGTTGAAATGTTGGGCCACAGTGCGGTGTGGTTGATTGGTGCGGGTGTCCCGGAGATGTTCCCTAAAGCGCTCTGCTAGGAGGCGCCCAGTCTCCCCAATGTAGAGGAGACCGCATCGGGAGCAACGGATACAATAAATGATATTAGTGGATGTGCAGGTAAAACATTAATGGATGTGGAAGGCTCCTTTAGGGCCTTGGATAGAGGTGAGGGAGGAGGTATGGGCACAGGTTTTACAGTTCCTGCGGTGGCAGGGGAAAGTGCCAGGATGGGAGGGTGGGTCGTAGGGGGGTGTGGACCTGACCAGGTAGTCGCGGAGGGAACAGTCTTTGCGGAAGGCGGAAAGGGGTGGGAGGGAAAAATATCCCTGGTGGTGGGGTCTATTTGGAGGTGGCAGAAATGTCGGCGGATGATTTGGTTTATGTGAAGGTTGGTAGGGTGGAAGGTGAGCACCAGGAGCGTTCTGTCCTTGTTACGGTTGGAGGGGTGGGGTCTGAGGGCGGAGGTGCGGGATGTGGATGAGATGCGTTGGAGGGCATCTTTAACCACGTGGGAAGGGGAATTGCGGTCTCTAAAGAAGGAGGCCATCTGGTGTGTTCTATGGTGGAACTGGTCCTCCTGGGAGCAGATACGGCGGAGGTGGAGGAATTGGGAATACGGGATGGCATTTTTGCAAGAGATAGGGTGGGAAGAGGTGTAATCCAGGTAGCTGTGGGAGTCGGTGGGTTTGTAAAGAATGTCAGTGTCAGGTCGGTCGTCATTAATAGAGATGGAGAGGTCCAGGAAGGGGAGGGAGGTGTCAGAAATGGTCCAGGTAAATTTAAGGTCAGGGTGAAATGTGTTGGTGAAGTTGATGAATTACTCAACCTCCTCGCGGGAGCACGAGGTGGCGCCAATGCAGTTATCAAAATAGCGGAGGAAGAGGTGGGGAGTGGTGCCGGTATAATTACGGAAGATCAACTGTTCTACATAGCCAACAAAGAGACAGGCATAGCTGGGGCCCATACGTGTGTCCATGGCTACCCCTTTGGTCTGGAGGAAGTGGGAGGATTCAAAGGAGAAATTGTTAAGAGTGAGGACCAGTTCGGCCAAACGAATGAGCATGTCGGTGGAAGGGTACTGTTGGGGACGTCTGGAGAGGAAAAAATGGAGGGCTTGGAGGCCCTGGTCACGGCGGATAGAGGTGTAGTGGGATTGGATATCCATTGAAGATGAGGCGTTGTGGGCTGGGGAAACGGAAGTCTTGGAGGAGGTGGAGGGCATGGGTGGTGTCTCGAACTTATGTGGGGAGTTCCTGGACTAGGGGGGATAGGACAGTGTCGAGGTAGGTAGAGATGAGTTCAGTGGGGCAGGAGCATGCTGAGACAATGGGTCGGCCAGGGTGGTCAGGCTTGTGGATCTTGGGAAGGAGGTAGAACCGGGCAGTGTGGGGTTCCCGGACTATGAGGTTGGAAGCTGTGGGTGGGAGATCTCCTGAGGTGATGAGGTTCTGTATGGTCTGGGAGATGATGGTTTGGTGATGGGGGGTGGGGTCGTGGTCTAGGAGGCAGTAGGAAGAGGTGTCCTCGAGTTGGCGTTTAGCTTCAGCGGTGTAGAGGTCAGTGCGCCAGACTACCACTGCACCCCGTTTATCCGCTGGCTTAATGGTGAGGTTGGGATTGGAGCAGAGGGATTGGAGGGCTGCGCGTTGTGAGGGTGAGAGGTTAGAATGGGGGAGGGGGGGTAGACAGGTTGAGGCGGTTAATGTCCCGGCGGCAGTTGGAAATGAAGAGGTCGAGGGCAGGTAATAGGCCAGCACGGGGTGTCCAGGTGCATGCAGTGTGTTGGAGGTGGGTGAAAGGGTCCTCGGAAGGTGGGCGGGAGTCCTGATTGTGAAAATAAGCTCGGAGGCGGAGGCGACGGAAGAATTGTTATTCACTTCTCAAACAGATAGACCTAGTTGGATACTATTTGGTTTGGGGAATGGCCCCTCAGGTGAAAGCAGCAATAGCTATGTGTGTGGCACCATGGTTAGCTCTGCTGCACAGCAGGGGAGAGCTTTAGTGATTGGGAACTTGATTGTAAAGGGAACTGACAGGCAGTTTTGTGGCAGCAAACAAGATTCTCAAATGGTACATTGCCTCTCTGGTGCCATGGTCAGGGATGTTTAAGAGCAACTGCAGAGCAGAAGGAAAAGGGGGAACGGCAGGCAGTTGTGGTACATGTTGGTACCAATAACGTGGGAAAACATTAATGAGGTTGTGCAACAGGAATTGAGAGAGTTAGGTAGTAGATTAAAGAGGAAGACTACTGAGATTGTAACATCCAAATTACTTCCAGTGCAATGTGCTACTGTGTATAGGAATAGGAAGATAGCACAGATGAATACTTGGTGAAAGGAATAGAGTAGGAAGGAGGGCTTTAAATTTTTGGATCATTGGGGCAGTTTCTGGGGTGAGAGGCACTTGTACAAGCAGGATGGGTTGCACTTGAACCTGTTTGGGTCCAATATCCTTGCTGGGAGGTTTGCTCTTGCTTTTGACCCCCACCACCTGTCCCCTAATTGTGGCAGGAGATGGGGGACACACCAGATGTAAAGTTGAGGGCAGGGTCCAAACTGATATAGGAGGAGTGTGAGGACAGTTTACTAAGTGGAGAAGACACAAGGGTGATTCAGAAAGCTAAACTGAATCTATGTTAATACAAAGGTGAGGAATAATTTCCTCTCAGAATGTAGTGAACCTGTGGAATTTATATTTTTTACCACAGAGGACTGTAGAGGGTAGGTCACTAAGTATATTCAAGACTGAATTAGACAGAATCCAGTGTTAGGGGGAAAGTAGAATTGAGGACCAACAGATAATCATGACCTCATTGCATTGCAGTGCAGACAGATGGGCTGAATGGCCTACCCCTGCTCCTGTATCTAATGGAAAATGTTTTGTGTAATGAGGAAAATTATCATAACATTGGAGAAGCCTCTGGTGCCAGAACAACTCTTCACTATACTCAGTAGGATTTCAGTTTAGTATTGCCAGTAGATTCAGACAGCAGTGTATTTCCACAAGGTCTATTTATCTGACTGGGCTAAATTATTTGCTACAAAAAAATATGGCAAGCAAGATATTATCTGTGTTCCCATTATCTGTAAAACTCATCTGGCTCACTAGTCTCCTTTAAGGAAGAAAAACCACCTAGCCCTTACTTAGCCTTGTTTAAATGCAAGTCCAGGCCCACAGCATTGTGGTTCATATAAGTGAATGGTTAGCTAGACCAAGTCTGACAAAAGAAAAGAACTCCCTTTCTAACAGCATTTTGGGGCTACCTACACCATATGGAGCTGATAATGAAGGAAGCTGACCACCACTTTGTCCAGGTTAATTAAGAATGGGCGATGCCCACATCTCATGAATGAAGGAAAAGCATCACCCACAAGCAATGTGTCCAGTACTAACTACCATTGATCTCAGACATGTTCAAGGCTGACACTCCATTCAGTATAAGGGTCTGCTACAGGCGATGTCTTTTCAAATAAATGAGACCTGCCTTCCCTCTCAAGGGGATGGAAAAGATCCAATGGTAGCATTTTGAGGAACTGCAGAAGCATGCTCCCCCATGTCCTGGCCAACATTTTAACCTCAATCGACATCAGCAAACACAGATTAGTTAGTCATTACTACATTGCAGTTTGTGGGATCTCAAGAGTAAGATTAGCAACTGCATTCCCCACATTACAGGACAAAAATGCTTCATTAGCCATGAAGAGCTCTGGGTCAGGAACGGTGTGATTGAAACACTAATCTTTTGTCTTTTGTGACATGGCTTGTTGTTGTGATTCTGTCCTTCTGCATCTCTCTTCAGATGTTCGAGAGGGACGATGAGCTGGCTGATGCTGGCCAAGTTGAAGGTTCAGGTTACAGCACCAACAAGGAGATATCAGAAAGTGGTGTTCCAGCTCAGCAAAAGAACACTGAATGCATCATCTGCTACTCCACCCACAACCTTTCTGACAGGTTGCCTCGGAAACTCTACTGTGGGCACACCTTCTGCCAGGCCTGCATTCGGAGACTGGACATCATGCTGAATGAGCAGCGGTGGATCCCCTGTCCCCAGTGCCGTCAGAATACTCCATGCCCACGTGGTGGAGTCGTCATGCTTGAATTGGACCTTGCCATCTTTTTGGCCCTTAAAACCGAAATAGAGTCTGCAAAAACAGCAGTGAGACAGGACAACGAATCACAACATATAATGAAAGCCAAAGATCATCATAGCTCACAGCCAATCACTGTGCAGCCTGCAGCCCTGTGTCAAGGCACCCCACAAGAGCTGCAGTTTCCCAGAAGAACTAGCTGTGCTTGGTGTGCCTGCTGCTGCTGCGTCTAATAGGATTCTGCACAAAGATTGCTGTTATTGATGACCAATAGGAATCAACCATAACGCATCACACAACCATTGATAATCATCTCAATATGCCTCAATTGGTATTGATGCAAGTGGATATCTAGCAATGGTAACTGTATTACCTGGACGGGTTACACAGGGAGCTGCCTGTACCTGGCAGTGGGTTACACAGGGAGCTGCCTGTACCGGGCAGTGGGTTACACAGGGAGTTGCCTGTACCGGGCAGTGGGTTACACAGGGAGCTGCCTGTACCTGGCAGTGAGTTACACGGGAGTTGCCTGTACCGGGCAGTGGGTTACACAGGGAGTTGCCTGTACCGGGCAGTGGGTTACACAGGGAGCTGTCTGCAAATCTAACAGATATATTATAAATGAGTTGTGGAAATACACCAGGACAGACAGATGGGATATGACCCAAATTTCTGTATTTGAGCTGTTCATAATGATTGAATAAGAAAATACAACTGTGCATTGCACCAGTGCTCAGAGGCACCAGCAGAATGGTAAAGGTGAACTTCCCTCTTTTTATTGCCTACCATTGACTGCAGCTGTTGGCATCAGCTGAATTGACCATCCTTCATGTCTGAGCTTCGACCATGTATAGGTGTTTGATCTTGGTCTCCCTGAAGAACAAGTCTTCTCCTCCTTTCAAAGATCACCCATGACCATATCTCCAATAACCAAATGTATGTACCCAGAACATTTTCCCTTCCAAAGATGAGATTAACTAGAGCACTGATGCCATCACCCCAGTTTGGTAAAAGCTTTGTACAACTAAGCAACTTGATCTGGACATGGATCGCTTCTATGCTGTTAACACCTGAGCTCTGGTGATAGTCACATGTCACTTTCTTAGTTCAGTTAGGGTGGGGTAACACTATCATTGCAGACTCTGAGCCAGAAGATCATGGATTGAGTGAAGTGGTCACACATTGAGAGATGACATCTCAGTGCAATACCTAGACAGCGCTGATTGCTGCAGATGCATTTGCTTGGACGAACACACTAAATCAATGTCCCATCTTCCTGTTCAGTTGCACATAGAAGATCCTCCAACACTACTGAGAGAAAAGCAGTAAGGCATCCATGATGCCCTGGCCATTATTTGTCATTCTAAATCAATTTATCCGATCACTTATCTTATTACCAATAAGGTGGGGCCTTTATTGTGCAAATTACTTCCTACATTAGCTTAGAAAATATAACTCATCATTAACTATAAATTGTGAAGCACTTTTATGAACCTGAGAAGTTAAAGGTGTTCTTTGAATAAATGCAAGTTCTTTCCCTTTAAATGTTTTCACAAAACTTCAACCAATCACTGGGAGCCAGTCAGCTTAGAACTCTGATCCAGTGTCACTTTCACTCATTTCTAAAACTGTTCCAACACAATGCACAGGAGTTTCTCCTGCTGCAGCGATAAACAACTAGGTTGATAAAATTCTGTGTAAATGCAAATGTCATTTGTCTTTTCCAGGGAGCTGTGCTATGAGCACAGGACAAGAGATCATGAAACAGAAAGCTCACTCATCACCACATCGACCAAAAAATATTCAATTTTTCACCAACTGAAAACCACAACAAGCCACTCCTGACAAATTAACCTAAGCCTTTTCCCTATTATGATAGTTACATGTTGTTATTTATTATAGACTACAAAATCATTCTCCTTGTACCCATCCAAATGTCTCCGAGGCAGTCTAACATCAGCTCTCTGTAGTTTTTTCATAGCTATGCCCAATTAACTTCAAGTTTCATCTTTATAAAACTGAGAAATGATATTTCAACAGGTAAGCAATGTACCAACTAAATTTGGAGAAAATATAAAGTCATCAATAATCTATGGAAATAACTAATTCAGGACAACAAATCAGCAAAATCTACCTATGCAAAAAATAAGGCTAGAAATTACATAAAGTATTTTTTACACCACTTTCAGTCATTAGTTTGGTTGACTAAGTTTAGCTTTGGAAATAAAGATTCCAATATGATAAAGATAACAGTTACAAAATGAAATTAAACACCCATAAAATTGTAACAAGCAATATTTCACACAGATAGCTTACACTTTACAAAGAATGCAAAGTCATAGACAAAGACTCCCAGGCATACTGTGGGCAGCGAGAGGTTTTTGGAAAGAAGCTAGAAGGCTGCATTTCCCCATGCACCTTTACACCTACAGTCCCCAGCAATGGCCACGGGAGTAAGAACAAGGATCAGCTTCTTCAAATCATGTGCCTCAATGGGAAGATTACTGAATAGGAGCCTCGGAAAACCCTTCTCCAGGAGCTGTGAAAAGGACAGGAGTTTGTGTCGTTTTCAAAAAAATCATCAAAAGAAAATCAAACATGAGAAAATGCAACAATGTCAAGATGTTGCCAAGTGCTAATTTCAATCTTAGATTGCATGTCATTGCGTTTGAACTCTTCTACCTTCACACTCCTGGTCTAATGCTTTGTTCTCTTTGCCTTTTCTTCGATGATATCTTTCATTTCTTTTGCCTCTATCTCATCTCATAGTCATAGAGATGTACAGCATGGAAACAGACCCTTCGGTCCTACCCGTCCATGCTGACCAGATATCCCAACCCAATCTAGTCCTACCTGCCAGCACCCGGCCCATATCCCTCCAAACCCTTCCTATTCATATACCCATCCAGATGCCTTTTAAATGTTGCAATTGTACCAGCCTCCACCACATCCTCTGGCAGCTCATTCCATACACATACCACCCTCTGTGTGAAAAAGTTGCCTCTTAGGTCTCTTTTATATCCTTCCCCTCTCACCCTAAACCTATGTCCTCTAGTTTTGGACTCCCCGACCCCAGGGAAAAGACTTTTTCTACTTATCCTATCCATGCCCCTCATGATTTTATAAATCTCTATAGGATCACCCCTTAGCCTCTGACGCTCCAGGGAAAACAGCCCCAGACTGTTCAGCATCTCCCTGTAGCTCAGATCCTCCAACCCTGGCAACATCCTTGTAAATCATTTCTGAACCCTTTCAAGTTTCACAACATCTTTCCGATAGGAACGAGACCAGAATTGCATGCAATATTCCAAGAGTGGCCTAACCAATGTCCTGTACAGCCACAACATGACCTCCCAACTCCTGTACTCAATACTCTGACCATTAAAGGAAAGCATACCAAATGCCTTCTTCACGATCCTATCTACGTGCGACTCCACTTTCAAGGAGCCATGAACCTGCACTCCAAGGTCTCTTTGTTCAGCAACACTCCCTAGGACCTTACCATTAAGTGTATAAGTCCTGCTAAGATTTGCTTTCCCAAAATGCAGCACCTCACATTTATCTAAATTAAACTCCATCTGCCACTTCTCAGCCCATTGGCCCACCCTACCATTTCAATGGTATAATAGCCCAAGATTTCTGAACTTGATTTCCTCCAGTTCTGAAGAAGAACAATGTTTGACTTGAAGTTTTAAATCTTCCTCTCTGCACAGATGCTGTCTGAGCTACTGTACATACTGTACTTTCTATTTTTATTCTTGATTTGGATATTTCTGAAATACAGTGACTTGGCTTTTCTCTTTACAGATGTTGTATAACCTGCTGAGTATTTCTCGTATATTCTGTTTGTATTTCACAATATTTAAGGATTTAAAGTAGTCCATGACCTCCACAACCTTTTCTAATGTAGCTTTCGTTGAAAGATTCTCCGTTTATAAGCTGTTCACTTTACAAACTGCCTCCTACAAGCTTAGCAAAGTGAATTTGTTTCTTGCAGATTTGGTATTATTTAATCTTTCTGTTTTGCAATAATATTTAGCAAATACAATTCTTGCATGTTGTCTTTATCTCATATCCAGGGTTAAGTTAAAAATCATACAACACCAGGTGATAGTCCAACAGGTTTATCTGGAACCACTCGCTTTCGAAGTGTTGCTTCTTCATCAGATGAAGGGGCAGTGCTTCAAAAGCTAGTGATTCCAAATAAACCTATTGGACTATTACCTGGTGTTGAGATTTTTAACTTTGTCCTCCCCAGTCCAACACCGACCCCTCCAAGTCATCAAGAGTAAAGTCACTGTAATCTTACTAGATCACAGGACTTCTCGCCCATTAGAGCGAGACACTTAGTGGCACAACAATGATTAACATAATTTTTTAAAGTTCTGTACCATCTAAGTTTGTAGGAAGGTTGGGAATAAAAGTTCCAAAGAAAAAGATTAATTAAATAGAGTACAAAAATAATACAAAATGTTTCCAGAGACATTTTAAAATAGATAAATGTCCTATTATTTTCATCATTATGTCTTGATATTGAGAAAATGTGGACAACTTTTAACTTCCATCATCCAATGTTTATTCCTGGGACTTTTATGGACTGAAACACAGCCTCAAAAATGGCCACAGTAATCACCTGACCATAGGCCTGACCAAACAAGAACAACAATGGACAATAAAATTGTTTTCCCTTTCATCAAGAAACTATACTCGCTGCAGTTGTTTATTGGAGATTGCTTCCAAATATGCCGGCTTCAATTCTACAGAGCTAGCAAACTCCCACATAATAATGTAACTTCTCATTCACTTTGGCAAACATTAAATAGATCTGCCTAAGGCAGACGAGACAATCATGGCAGGAAAATGGTATCCGATCACTAGTGCTCCAGTTGCTGCTGAAATGGAGCCCTGAACACCTGGAAAACATAAATCAGGGTTCTGAGACATACACTGAATCATAAGTGCAATTGTGAGGAGAACCGGGCAGACTGTACGCTATGCAAACTCTGTCCATTTGAACCAGTGCAGTGACAATAACTAGCAGTCTTTAATAAGACTTAAAATACATACAGCTTTTAAAAGAAATTTGCAGAAAGAGACCCCAAAACATTCCAGAGCACTATTAGCTCAGGTGAGATCTGTCCCAACATCCTGAGCGTCAGGTTTCACAGTACTCACACTGTGGATCGCAACAGAGTATCGCTGAACTGATATTATACTTAAAATCATTTAATTCCATGGTTAATAAATTATTAACGCTCTAAATGCCACTCCAAACTGAAATTTTGTTTTTAGTGGAGGCAAGAAGTTTTAAAAATAAACTTAATATAGTCTCAACCCAGGTATTGTAATGAAATTTGTTCAGTGGATTTTGTACATGACGACAACATGACTTTAGGCATGCTAACTGGCTCTCTGTGATCAACACCATCAAAACCTACCTTTTGGTTGGCCAATTTTAAATAATAAAAGTCTATACCAAAATCTATAATGCAAACTGCCTTGGAATCATGCCATGCTATAATTACACCCTTTCAATAGTAGTTGCATTGTAGCAACTCAGTTTTACATCTTCCTAATTCCTCATTTTACAGCATGTCGTAACTCCTAGACTGCAAACAGCTCTCTGTACTTTTCTCAACTGCTGTGCAACAGTGACCAAGTTAATATAACTTGAAATATAATATAAAATGAAAGGCAGCATGCATAAATTTTGCAATGAAACTGAACAAGCTGCAAAAACTCCCAATCCTTAATGCTGTTTCTGATGAAGATTAAACTTGGCTTTCATTTCCAATCTGGAACTGCAATTAATCAAGTAGCAGTACAGTATATCAATAGCCTTAAACTCCACAGACATGTTACATACATATTAATCTTCTATTTACAATCTCACAAATTGAGAGTAATCCTTAACCACATCATAAACAGACACACAACAAGAGGTGAAACAGATTGAGCTTCCTGTATAATATCCAACTCAGGGCTACATTTAAGGAACATTCGTTTGTGTTAACAATTCAATTTGAAGAAATCAGCAAGACATCAAACCCTTACCAGCTCTGAGGAAGGCAGTGGGCAGTTCCAAAGGCACGTCAGGATCCTGATTAGTCCCCCCCTCTCCACAGCTGGATAAGACGACAATTTTGGCCTTCAATTTCAGCTCAAGGATCTCAGGAATGGTCAGTAAATAGGAACGCTCCTCCACTAGTTCTCCTGCAACTGGAGGTGGGTGTGGGGTAAAGACCAACACACCATCCTCCCAGCTTCCATAAGTTGCTGCAACATCAGAAAGATCATCATCAGAGAAGCATTCACTCACTCTTTCAAACTCTTTGGTGTTGCAATTTCTGTTTGCCCATGTCAAAGACACCATTGTACCCATCAAACACTCCCAGGACAAGTATAGCATGCTGTTAGATACAGAGTAAAATTGCCTCTACACTGTCCCCATCAAACACTCCCAGGACAGGTATAGCATGCTGTTAGATACAGAGTAAAATTGCCTCTACACTGTCCCCATCAAACACTCCCAGGACAGGGACAGCCTGTCGTTAAATATAGAATAAAGCTCCCTGTACGCTATCCCATCAAAATTTCCAAAGGCAGATACTCCATGGATTAGATACAAAGTAAATCCTATCACTGTCCCATCAGTTTTTCCAGAGTCAGAAGACTTTCTTCCTCACTATCTGCGAGAGCAGATTACTTTAATTTGTAGAACAGGCCTAATTTTCAATTCATTGATTTGTGTCATCGATAGCCACAGGCGAGGTGCCAGAAACCAGGAGGTTGGCTAACGCAGTGCCACTCTTTAAGAAAGGTGGTATGGAAAAGGTGTACTATAGATCGGTGAGCCTGACATTCGTAGTGGGCAAGTTGTTGATAGGAGTCCTGAAGGATAAGATCTACATGTATTTGGAAAGGCAAGGACTGATTAATGATAGTCAATGTGGCTTTATGTGTGGGAAATCGTATCTCACTAACTTGATTGAGTGTTTTGAATATGTAACGAAGAGGTTTGTTGAGGGCAGAGTCGTGGACGTGATCTATATGGACTTCAGTAAGGCATTCGACAAGGTTCCCCATGGGAGACTGGTTAGCAAGGTTAGATCTCATGGAATACAGGGAGAACTAGCCATTTGGATACAGAACTGACTCAAAGGTAGAAGACAGAGGGTGGTGGTGAAAATTGCTTTTCAGACTGGAGGCTGTGACCAGCAGCGTGCCACAGGATCGGTGCTGGGTTCACTGCCTTTCATCATTTATATAAATGATTCGGACGTGAGCATAAGAGGGATGGTTAGTAAGTTTGCAGAAGACATTGAACTTGGAGGTGAAGTGCTCAGCAAAGAAGGTTACCTCAGAGTACAATGGGATCTTGATCAAATGGGCCAATGGGCCATTAAGTGGCAGACAGAGTTTAGTTTAGATAAATGTGAGGTAAATCAGGCAGGTTAATGGTATATTATACGCTTAATGGTCACGTCTTGTGGAGTGTTTCTGAGCAAAGAGTCCTTGGAGTGCAGATTCATAGCTCCTTTAAATTGGAGTCACAGATATCTAGGATAGTGAAGAAGGCATTTGATATGCTTGCCTTTACTGATCAGTGCATTGAGTACAAGCTGTTGCAGCTGTACAGGACAGTCCCATTCCATATATGCTTCACTCTCTATTGGAATACTGCATGCCACTGTTGGAATACTGCATGCTATCGGAAGGATGTTGTGAAACTTGAAAGGGTTCAGAAAGGTCTACAAGGATGTTGCCAGGGTTGGAGGGTTTGAGCTACAGCAGGAGGCTGAATAGACTGGGGCTATTTTCCCTGGAGATCAGAGGCTGAGGGGTGACATTTTAGAAATTTATAAAATCATGAGGGGCATGGCTAGGGTAAATAGAGAAGGTCTTTTCTCTGGGGTGGGGGAGTCCAAAATTAGAGGTCATAGGTTTAAGGTGAGAGAGGAAAGATTTAAAAGGGACTTAAGTGGCAACGTTTTAACTCAGAGGGTGAAGCGTATATGGAATGGAACTGGATTTATTTAGGATATCTAGCCAGCCTGGATGAGTTGGACCGAAGGGTCTAATTCCATACTGTATATCTCCATGACCGGCAACCAGTCATCCATTTACCAAGTCCTTCACAAGGGCCAACTGGTATAAGCCACTATAGGAATTAGACTGACCTTTAGATCATAAGACCATAAGACACAAGAGCAGAAGTAGCCTATTTGACTTTATTATTCAATGAGATCATAGCTGATTAATCTGATAATCTTCAACTCCTTTCCTGCCTTTTCGACACAACCCTTGATTCCCTTAGTAATTAAAAATCTGCCTATCCCCACCTTGAATATACTCAACGAAACAGTCTTGACTGATCTCAGTGGTAAGTATCGAGAGTATGGTGCTGGAAAAGCACAGCAGGTCAGGCAGCATCCAAGGAGCAGGAGGATCAACATTTCGGGCATATACCCTTGATCAGGAATGAGGCTTGTGGGCTGGGGGGGGGGGACTGAGAGATAAACGGAGGGGGTGGGGGGGGGGTAACTGAAAATGTGATAGGTAGATGAAGGTGATGAGAAAAAATGATAGGTCAGAGAGGAGGGTGGAGCGGACAGATGGAAAAGGTGCTATACAGGTCAGGAGGGTGGTGCCGAGTCGGAGGCTTGGGATTGGGATAACATGGGCGGAGGGGAAATGAGGAAACTGGTGAAATCCACATTGATCCCGTGTGGTTGCAGGGTCCCAAGGTGGAAGATGAGGCATTCTTCCTCCAGGCATCGGGTCGTAAGGGTTTGGCGATGGGGGAGGCCCAGGACCTCCATGTCCTTGACAGAGGGCGAGGGAGAGTTGAAATATTCAGCCACGGGTCAGTGGGGTTGGTTGGTGTGGGTGTCCCAGTGATGCTCTCTGAAACAATCCACAAGTTGGTGTCCTGTCTCCCCGAGGTAGAGGAGACCACATCAGGTGCAATGGATACAGTAGATGACATTGGTGGAGGTACAAGTAAATTTCTGTCGGATTTGGAAGGATCCTTTGGGGCCTTAGACAGAGGTGAGGGGGCAGGTGTGGGCGCAGGTGTTGAACTTCTTTTGGTAGCAGGGAAAAGTGCTGGGAGTGGGGTGTGGGCAGATGGGGGTGTGTGGATCTGACGAGGGAGTCGCGGAGGGAATGATCTCTCCAGAACGCTGATAGGAGTGGGGAGGGAAATATACTCTGGTGGTGGGGTCCATTTGTAGATGGCAGAAGTGGCAGAGGATGATGTGATGTATATGGAGATTGGTGAGGACCAGGGATTCTGTCCCTCTTGTGTTGGGAGGGGTGGGGCTCAAGGGCGGGAAGTGGAGGAGATACGCTGGAGGGCATTGTTGACCACCTGAGAAGGGAAATTGCGATCTTGGAAGGAGCAGACCATCTGGGATTTCCTGAGGTCAAATTGGTCATCCTGCGAATAGATGCGGCAGAGGCAGAGGAATTGGGAATAAAGGATAGCGATTTTACAGCAGGTAGGGTAAGAGGAGGTGTAATCTAGATAGCTGTGGGAGGCAGTGGGCTTGTAGTTGATGTCTGTGATTAGTCGTGTCTCCAGAGATGGAGAGGTCCAGGTAAGGGAGAGAGGTATTTAAATCAATCCAGGTGTATTTGAGGTCGGGATGGAAGGTGTTGGTGAAGTTGATGAACTGTTTAACCTCCTCGTGAGAACATGAGGTAGTGCCAATACAATCACTGATGTAGCAGATGATCAGGTGAGGGGGTGATGTTGGAATAGCTGTGGAAGATGGACTGTTCCATGTTCCAGACAAAGAGGCAGGCATAACTGGGTCCCATGTGGGTGCCCATGGCTGCCGCATTAGTTTGAAGGTAGTGTAAGGACTAGAAGGAGACGTTGTTAAGGGGGAGGACCAGTTTAGCCAGGCGAATGAGGGTGTCAGTGGAAGGCATGAGAGGAAGAAACAGAAGGCCTCGAGGCCTTTGTCGTGGCAGATGGATGGGTGCAGGGACTAGATGTACATGGTGAAGATGTGGCATTGGGGGCCAGGGAAACAAAAGTCTTGGAAGAGGTGAAGGGCGTGAGTGGTGTCCTGAACGTAGGTGGGGAGTTCCTGGACTAAGGGGGACAGGACGGTGTCAATGTATGCAGAGATGAGTTCAGTGGGACAGGAGCAGTGTGAACCTTTGGTAGGAGGTAGAATCAGGTGGTGTAGGGATCACAGATGATGAGGTTGAAGACTGTGGATGGGAGATCGTTAAACGTGGTAAGGTGGTAGATGGTGTGGGAGATGATGGTTTGGTGATGGGAGGTGAGGTCATGGTTGAAGGGCAGTAGGAGGAGGTGTCTGCAAGTTGGCACTGGCTTCAGCACTGTAGAGGTCGGTGCGACAAATGTTCAGTGTTGCTTCTCTCTTTCCTATATAGTTCAAGAAGTTCTTAGTTTTTTTTAATGTTGCTTGCTAGTTCTTTTTTCACAGTTTATTTTCTCTTTAGTTTATTTTTGATCATCTTTTATTGGTTTTCAGAAGTTTGCCAATTCTGATTTAACACTAATATTTGTCACATAGAACCAGTGAATCGCTACAGTGTAGAAGCAGGCCATTTAGACCATCAAATCCACAATGACCCTCTGTAGGGCATTCACCCAGACCCACTCGCCTACCCTATCCCTATAACCCAGCAAGGCTAATTTACCCAGCCAGCACATCCCTGGACACTATGAGCAATTTAGCCCTGCCTGATGAAGGGTTCTGCCCAAAATGTCGATTCTTCTGCTCCTTGGACGCTGCCTGACCTGCTATGCTTTCCCAGCACTACACTCTCGACTATGAGCAATTTAACATGCCCAATCCATCCAACCTACACATGTTTGGACTGTGGGACGAAACCGAATTACCCAGAGGAAACCCATGCAGACACATGGGGAGAACATGCAAACTCCACACCGCCAGTCGCCCGAGGTTGGAATCAAATCAGGGTTCCTGTTGCTGTGAGGCAGCAGTGTTAACCTCGGAGCCACTGTGCTGTCCCAAAAACATAGTATGTTTCTTCTTTCAATTTGAGACTGTCATTAACTTTCCCAGTACAGGCTTCCCTGGATAATGAACCCATTATCTGGAGAGACCTTTGTTATAAGAGCATGCCAGCTCTCTATGCTGTATGAGTCAGTGCTCACAATGAAGGTTGCTGCCACTATTCTCTCTCAGTGCAGGAAATAAGTTGGTCTACTATTCTAACAAGAAACCACTTCCTAGTCTAAATAGAAGAGGCTCCTGAACTTCACAAGATATAGGTTATTATATGTTAGCTGTTAGTTCCAGGTCCCCTTGATACCATAGACATTGGTCTAGAGAATTTGAAGAGGACTAGATCTCACTCCATCAAGATCCTAAGTTGCTCTGCATCCAAGTCTATGTGGCATCAGCATAGTGGGTGGGTGCTGAAGGCATTCTGCAGCATTAACCCTTTCAGATTCAAACACCAAATCTGTGAGCTCAGATATCAGTGTTTTGACTCATATTGTGATTGAATCAGTGCCTTTACTGTGTGGTCTATGGAGTGGAAACTATGAACTAAGACATCAATGAATTAAGCTATTTCCCAGGTCACTCCGCTAGTCAGTTTACCAATGAATGATCATTCTCTTTGGGGAAGAGGAGGTGAGTGCAACCAATTTTGCGGTCAAGACACCTTTGAGGCCACAGCTGGTACTGGAAGTGCAGACCCACATTAAACCTCAGGTGATTGATGGTATAGTGGGAATGTCACTTGACTAGCAACCCAGATCCCCAGGATAATATTCTGAGGACATCAACTGGAATTCCATCATGACAGATGACAAAATTTCAATACAATTTTTTTGAAAAATCTGGAATTAAGAGCTGACCTAATGGCGATCATAAAACTTTTGCTGATTGTCATTTAAAAATAACCCTATCTGACTTACTATTGCCATTGAGGGAAGGAAATCTGCCATCCTTACCTAGTCTTGCCTACATGTGACTCCGGGCTCACAGTAATATACTTGACATTTAACTGCCCTCTGGACAATTAGGGACAGGCAATAAATGCCTCATCAGTGATATCCACACATCCTATGGATGAATTTTTTTTTTAAATCCACCCCTAAGTTAGCACTGCTCCAGGACCCAGACAGCCTGAGTCTTTAACAGAAAGATTTCCTGAAATTCAACATTCTGCAGTCTGAAGCAGTCTTTGAAACCTGTTGTTTTTTTGGGATGATTTTATGGGGTGCCAAAGTACCTGTGCGACCCTTGGCTGCCATGACAATTTCCCCGAACAACAATCAACATAGGAACCAAGAAAGTAGGCCATTCAGTCCGTCTAGGTAAAAACAATGACTGCAGATGCTGGAAACCAGATTCTGGATCAGTGATACTGGAAGAGCACAGCAGTTCAGGCAACATCCGAGGAGCAATAAAATCGACGTTTTGGGCAAAAGCCCTTCATCAGGAATACAGGCAGAGATCCTGAAGGGTGGAGAGATAAACTAGAGGAGGGTGGGGGTGGGGAGAAAGTAGCATAGAGTACAATAGGTGAGTGGGGGAGGGGCTGAAGGTGATAGATCGGGGCGGGGGGGGAGGGTGGAGTGGATAGGTGGAAAAGAAGATAGGCAGGTAGAACAAGTCATGGGGACTGTGCTGAGCTGGAAGTTTGGAACTGGGGTGAGGTGGGGGAAGGAGCCCCTGGTGCTCACCTTCCACCCTACCAACCTTCGCATAAACCAAATCATCCGCTGACATTTCCGCCACCTCCAAAAAGACCCCACCACCAGGGATATATTTCCCTCCCCACCCCTTTTCGCCTTCTGCAAAGACAGTTCCCTCTGTGTCTTTCTGGTCAGGTCCACGCCCCCTACAACCCACCCTCCCATCCTGGCACCTTCCCCTGCCACTGCAGGATTGTAAAACCTGCGCCCACACCTCCTCCCTCACCACCATCCAAGGCCCTAAAGGAGCCTTCCACATCCATCAAAGTTTTACCTGCACATCCACTAATATCATCATTTATTGTATCCGTTGCTCCCGATGCGGTCTCCTCTACATTGGGGAGACTGGGTGCCTCCTAGCAGAGCGCTTTAGGGGACATCTCCAGAACACCAACACCAATCAACCACACCGCCCCGTGGCCCAACATTTCAACTCCCCGTCCCACTCTGCTGAGGACATGGAGGTCCTGGGCCTCCTTCACCACCGCTCCCTCACCACCAGACGCCTGGAGGAAGAACGCCTCAACGGTTTCCTCATTTCCCATTCCCCCAACTCACCCCGGTTCCAAACTTCCAGCTCAGCACTGCCCCCATGAGTTGTCCCACCTGCCTATCTTCTTTTCCACCTATCCACTCCACCTCCTCCCTGACCTATCACCTTCATCCCCTCCCCCACTCACCTATTGTACTCTATGCTACTCTCTCCCCACCCCCACCCTCCTCGAGCTTATCTCTCCACGCTTCAGGCTCACTGCCTTTATTCCTGATGAAGGGCTTTTTACCAAAATGTCGATTTTACTGCTCCTTGGATGCTGCCTGACCTGCTGTGCTCTTCCAGCATTCAGTCCATCTAGCCCACTCAACCATTCAAACAGATCATGGCTCTTTATCAACCTGAATGCCAATTTTCTCCAGTAACTTCTTATCTCTTGATATTATTATGTATCCTGAAAAGGATCAATTTTTGTCTTGATCATGCTCAATAGTCAAGCTTCCTCATCCCTCTGGGATAAAGAATTCCAACAATTCACCAGTCTCAGTGAAGAACATATATACAGAATGTACAGGGACAGGTCCTTCAGACAATCGTGTCCGTGCCAACGATGATGTCATTCTAAACAAATCCCACCTGTCTGCATATAGTCCTTATTGTGATTTGAACTCATGCCTTCGGAATATTATTCCAGTAACATAACTACTCTGTCAGCATTTCCTAGCAGCATCCATGTAAAATTTAGAACATAGAATATCTACAGTACAGTACAATATAGGTATTTCAGCCCAAAATGTTGTGCCAACCTTTTATCCTACTCTAAGATCAAAGTAATCTACATACCCTTAATTTTACTATCATCCTTGTGCCTATCCAAGAATCACTTAAATGTCCCTAATATATCCGACTCTACTACCACTACTGGCAATGCATTCCACGCACCCACCACTCCCTGTGTAAGAACCTACCTCTGACATCTCCCCTAAACCAAGTTTCTCACTATTCACTCTGTCTGTGCCTCTCATCATCTTGAATATCAAGTCACCTCTCATCTTTCTTCACTCCAATGAGAAAAGCCCTTGCCCCCTCAACTTATCTAAATAAGACATGCCCTTCAGTCCATGCAGCATCCTGGTAAATCTCCTCTGCACCCTCTCTAAAGTTCCACATCCTTCCTATGAGGCAACTGAGTGGTCTAACCAGGGGTCTATAGAGCTGCAGCATAACCTCACAGCTCTTAAACTCAATCCCTTGCTAATGAAAGCCAATACACCATACACCTTCTTAACAACCCTATCAATTTGGGTGGCAACTTTGAGGGATCCGTGAATGTGGACCCTGTGGGATATAGGAAAAGCAATGTTACTTCTGCAACCATAATTGTTTATGAACATCAGTATATAATTGTTTCAGCCAAATTGATAATTGCTTATTAACACCAGTATCATCCAAAAGCTGAATTAATGATTGCTTATGTAAGGCAAAAAAATAAAAACTAACACAGGAATGAAAACTATGTGGAAGAAAAACATAGTTACTTTTCATTAGCTAAAATGTGCATACAGGAATGCAGACAGTTACAGGCGGACAGATAAGGTGAAAAGAACATCAAGACATACCAAGTTCAGCGCATTTCCCTCATGTCAGCACTGAAGTGAGCCAAGTCACTTACAAATAAGGGATAGGGGTGAGAGTGGCCCGGCTTGGAGTAGGAGGAGAAGTAAACAAGGGCGGTGCGCAGCTGGGTAGGGGCAGAACACAATAAGGAATATTGAAAGGTTTGAAGGCCAATGAGGTAAACAGGGAAGTACCTAGAATTAAACTGTATAAATTGTGGAGTAATTTCTGGTTTGGGGTGGTTACTTGCTAGTCACCCCTTCTTGCAAGAACGTCTCAATAAAATTCACTGCTTCAGAATTTGACTCGGACTGAAATTTAATATATTGTGAGCTCTGTTTCTCACAGACCCCAAGATCTCTCTGTTCCTCCACTCAAGAGTTCTGCCTTTAATCCTGTAATCAAATTTGACCTTCCAAAATGAATCACTTCACATTTTGCCAAGTTGAACTCCATCTGCCTCTTGTCAGCCCAGATCTGCATCCTGTCAATGTCCCATTGCAACCTACAACAGCTGTCAAAATTATCCACCATTCCACCAAACTTTGTGTCATCGGCAAACTTACTAACACACACTTCCACTGCCTCATCCAAGTCATAAATAAAAATAACAAAGAGCAGAGGTCCCAGAATACATCCTCATGGAACACCACTGATCACCGAGCTTCAGGCTAAATATTTTCCATCTATTACCACCCTCTGTCTTCTATGGGCCAGCGAATTCTGTATCCAGACAACTAAATTTCCCTGTGTCCCATGCCTCTTTACTTTCTGAATGAGCCTTTCTGAAGGAACCTTATCAAATGTCTTGTTAAAATCCATCTATGCCACATCCACTGCTCTGCCTTCATCCATGTGTTTTGTCACTTCCTCAAATAATTCAATAAGGCTTGTGAGGTATGACCTGCCCCTCACAAAGCCATGCTGACTATTTCTAACCAAGCTATGGTTTTCCAAGTAATCAGAAATCCTGCCTTTCAGAATTCTCTCCAAGAATTTGCCCACCACCGACGTAAGACTGACTGGTCTGAAATTCCCAGGATTATGGCTATTCCCTTTCTTGAACAAAGAATAACATTTGCCACCCTCCAATCATCTGGCACTACTCCAGGGGACAGTGAGGATGCAAAGATCATTGCCAAAGGCGCAGCAATATCTTCCCTCAATTCCTGTAAGCACTTTGGGTATATACTGTCTGACCCGGGGACATATCTATCCTTATATTTTTCAAAACGTTCAACAAAATTTTTGAAATTCCACCTTGTCTCAATCTGAAATAGCCTGTCCCTTATTCTGAAATGGTGTTCTATTCTGGTTCTAGACTCACCAGCTAGGGAAAAGACGCAGTCAACATGTACCCTTTTACATCTTACAAGAATCGCCTAAGGTTCAGTGGAATAATCTCTCATTCTTTGAAACGCTGGAAAATACAGCCCCATTCTACTCAATCTCACTATTGAAGTGATTAGATAAAGAGATCACAACTATACAGTTGTAGTCTTACCATGACTGTGTACAAATGCAGGAAGGTGCTTTTATTCCAGCACTCCAACTCTCTTGTGATGAAGGCCAACATACTACTTGCCTTCTGAATTGCCTATTGCACCTGCATCTTAGCTTTCAGTGACTTATGAACAAGGCCATTCACTCCCTTTGGACAGTAAAACTTCCTAATCTCTCAGCATTTGGGAAACACTCTGCCTTTGTTTTTTTCTAGCAAGGGGATAAATTCACATGTATTCATGCTATATTTCACCTTCCATGTTCTTGCCCATTCATGTAAGCTGTCTAAATCCCTTGCAGCCTCCTCACGACACGACACCGACATCCTTTGAACAAATAACCAAAAAAAATCACTCTGAAATAGTGCACTGAAACTTATTATTGAAGGAACCCTTAACCCCTCGACCTTCAAGGGTAGTTTGGCATGGTAATAAAAACTGCCCTAGCCAGCCTGTGCATTCCTAAATAAAATAGAAATGACAACACCGAAAAAGCTGGAAGTTAGAACAAGAAGTCCTGTGAATCTACAATAATGCCAGGCAACACCCATCTGACAAACCCAAATCCATCCGATCCTGTCTCAAGTATGGTAGGAGCAGGATTTTCAGCACTCTTTCAGTGATAATGGCAACACTAACTCCAGAAAATTGGAAACATGCAGCAAATAGTAAGGAAACTAGCAGGGAAAAACTGGGCTTGTTCTCACATACCTACCTGTAGCAGATGCATCTATTCCAAACAGCACCAGAAATCCTGGAAATACACTGTCCTTCCTTTACTGTTCCTGGGTCAAAATCCTGGAACTCTTTTTGTAACAGTAACATGGATTTAGCCACACCTTCTGACTTCTCAAAGTTGGTTCATAATCTAATAAGACACAAGTCACGTGCATGCTGGAATACTCTCAACTTGCCTGGATGGATGCTGCTTCAATAACATTCAAGAAGCTCAATACCGTCAAAGGCAAAACAGCCACCCAGCAGCTATAACACTCACTTCCTTCAATCCTGACACATATCGGCAGGAGTGGGTACCATCATCAAGAAGCGCTGCAACAACATACTCAGGCTCCTTCACCAATACCACCCAGAGGGACAATAGCAGCAGTTACATGGGAACATTCTGTCCCCCTGCAGGTTCCTCTTAAGGAAATAAACCATCCTGACTTGGAAATATATATCACTGTTCCTTCAGTGTCACTGGATCAAAATCCTGGAAACCCCGCCCTAACAACACTGTAGGTGCACCTATACCACAGCAGCTCAAGGAGGCAGCTCAGCACTGCCTTCTCAAAGGCAATTACAGATAGTCCAACTAACACTTCCCACATCTGTGAATGAATAAAATACAGTTTCTGATAGGAAGGGGCTATCGTTCACTCGTAACGGATCTCTTCCCATATCTTGCGCTGAACATCTATGGAACAAATGAGATCTCCAAGTTTCACTTTTGACTATGTGATCTGTTACCTGCAAGAAAAAAAGTCATGATTTTTCCTGCACTTTTCCCAGGACCGTTAAAATGATAATTCTGATGAGAAATCTCTACAGGTTACAAATTGGAAGGTTAGATCCAAGTGACTAGTTGATGCTAGAAGTTTGAACTGGTAATTGAGATATTGTTATCCAAAGGTATTAAGGGAAATGGGGCAAAGGCATGTATTTGAAATGTGCTTGCAGATCAGCCATGATTTTATTGAATGGAGGAATAAGCTCAGGAGGCTGAATGGCCTACTCCTGTTCTTGACTACCTGTGTTCCTATATAACCTACTGTGCCTAACTAATTGTATTTCATGTAAGGCCCCAGGTGAAGACATTTATCCCATCAACAACTAATGAAATTTGACCTGAGTGAGCAAAAGTGTCACAGCACCAGCTGATCACAGTCATCGTTGCACCATGCTAATACAAATTTGAGGATTTATCATGCTCTGGCTCAATGGTCTTTAGACCCCAAGGTCTGGAAGCTCTGCTTACCAATATGCACGATTGTCATGTGCGGAAGTTGGCTGAGCACACGCTTTTTAGTTGCTTCCTCGCCCATGACGGCCTCTGTTTGCAGATACTCAGCCACTTTGATAACCTCCTTCTGGGCTCCGATTAATGGTCCCCAAGGCTTCCAAACTCTTCCCCACAAGGACAACGGTGAAGAGAAATGTGGGCTTCCCACAACCAGTGCCTGGGATTTGCTGAATATCTGAAAGTGGAAATAGGTTTCAAAAAATTGGAAAGGGAACAGGTAGCTGCATTTCTAGAGCGTGTCACAACCTCAAGACATTGTAAAAGTGCAACATAGCCAATGAAATATTCTTGAAATGTGGCCACGGGCAGCAACTAAATTATGGACAGCAAGGTGCCACATTCAGCAATGACCAGATAATCTGATTCACCGACGGTGGTCGAAGGATAAATATTGGCCAGTGCAATGAAAAGAATCTTTCTACTGGTCTTGGGATATTTTATGTCCACTTGACAAGGCAGGTGGGATCTTGTATTTAATGGTGCATTGTAGCACACTTTCATACTGCACTGGAGCGTCAATCTAAATTTCCTGTCGCAGTCACTGAAGTGGGACTTGAATCCTTGATATTTTAACAAGACTAAGTGCTGCCACTTAGCTACAGCTGACATCTAACTAAGTGAGTAAAGACCAATTTTTAACCAACATTTCTACTCTTCTTTTCATTATTTGCAGATGCCGGTGTTGGACTGGGGTATACAAAGTTAAAAATCACACAACACCAGGTTATAGTCTAACAGGTTATTTTATTTTATAGTTCAACTTGTTGCGTGATTTTTAACTTCTTTTCATTGCCTTTAATGATCTTTATGAATGCATCAACTTTGCATCTACTCAAACGTCTGAAACTACCTTCAAGTGTTGCAGATCAAATTTAGAGCTTTACTGTTTGTTTCTATCCGAACAGTATTCAAATATATCTTGGAAGAGCAGTGTCACTGACCCAGAGACATGCTCCCAGTCTGTATAGTCAGGCTACACTCTCACAGACAGCTACACCCTGGTTTGGGAAAGAATCTACTGAGAAGCTTCACCAGTATAGATTTGTATTGAATGTTTAATCAGAATGAGATCATAAGGCACTCAGTATTCACATGGTTCTCTGAACAAATTTGTACAACTCAGTAGTACCGTTACAAGCTTCGTGGCCAGGACTAGCTTGAGGGCAGCTATGTAGCTTCCATGAAGATACATGCCTGCTTGAATGGTGGAATGAAGTATGGAGATCTGGCAACAATGGTGTTTGTGGATGTACAGTTGACAAGGTGATTCACAGTGTCCATGAGTCCCAGACTCTGTAGCCCACATAGTTCCTGGTGAGATCCACCCATCTGCTCCAGCATACCCATTGTTGTCACAGGCCCTAAGACACAAAGAGAAGGAGGAAGTCTGCTGAATGGGAAATATATCAAACACCTGATTCAGGTTAAATAGATAATAGACTACTTTTTAAAGACCAATGTGGTGCAAGTGCACTGTCTTTTTCTCATACTCCACTGGTCAGAACCTAAATTTAAATTTATGACCAATTTACACAAATCTGTCCATTTTGGAATACAAATCCACTAACCAGATTTCTTTAATGAATAACAGAACAATTAATTTATGATTAAACAACACTTAATCAATAAAAATATATTAACACATAATGTAGAATATTATAGTATAAAAATATAACCTAAATAATCTTACACATGCCTCTCGTTAACAGAAAAATTAAAAATATATTTTCTCTGCAGGTAGGAACTACACGAAAAATAATATTTGGCCAAATAATTGTTAATTTCTGAACAAAAGAGGACAAGGTTGAAATTTTCCAACTTTGCACACCACAGATGGTAGTACTGGGATCCTTTCAGAAGCTGCTCATTCAGAAGAATCGCAGGATTATTACAGTGCAGGAGGAGGCTGTTCAGTTGTATTAACTGGTCCGGTTTGATTACTTTGTGCCAATTTCCTGCCTTTTTCCCATATCTTAGCACACCATTACGATCCAAATAGAAACCATCCGACGTCTTCCTAAATAGTTCAATTGAGCCTGCCTCCACCACAGTTCCAGGCAGTGCACTCCACACACTAACAACTCTCTGTGCAAGAAAGGTTCTCTTCACAGCAATCTAGCTTTGTTTGCAAGTCACTTTAAATCAATGTCCTCTGGTTCTTGTTCCTTTTACAAGCAGAAACAGCTTCAACCTATCTACTATGTCCAGCAAGCTCACGATTTTGAAAACTTCAATCAGATCTCAATGTGGAGAGAAAGTCTTCCAGAAGCTTCTCAGGAGAACAGCTACTAATTTCCATCCCTTGCATTGGATTCTCAGAAGATTTTCCAATACAGGTGGATGATGATGACTTGGATAATTTCTCTCAGAAGATCTCAAATGAACTGAAATCCAAATAGTATCAAATACACAACTTCTGACAGCCATAAATTCAAACACTCCAAGCAGTTAGCTGTTTGGTGTATGTTATAGGCAATGTCAATCTATCAATTTCAGAATAAAAAGCCACCAACCAGGCTTCTTTAATAAACAACAGCACAAATGGTTTATGATTAAATCAAGACTTATTCAATAAAGATGTAAAGTTTAATGACACCCAATGAGAGTATAAAAATGTATCCTTCTAAATAACTTTACCTTGCCAGCTCCACCACAATATAAATGACTGCCTGCAAATATCTTTTTAAAAAAAACCTGGTGTATTTTCAGTGACTTTAAAAAAAGGTCCATAAAAGCTCAGCCTTTCAAGTGAATTCAATTGAATTGAATTTATTGTCACGTGTACCGAAAAGCTTTGTCTTGCGAGCAAAACAGGCAGATCACAGAATTTATTAGCATTGAAAGTAAATAATAGGCAAACCGCAGCAAATAACAAAAACACAGGTTCAGGCGAATGTTAAGAGTTTGTGAGTCCATTCAGTATTCTAACAACAATAGTGTAGAAACTGTTTCGAAACCGGCTGGTGCGTATGTTCAGGCTTCTGTACCTTCTCCCTGATGGTAGAGATTGTAGAAAAACATTGCCAGGGTGGGATGGATCTTTGAGAATGCTGGCAGCCTTTCCTTGACAGAGGGCCTGGTAGATGGATTCTATAGATAGGAGGTTGGCCTTTGTGATTGTCCGGGTTGAGTTCACCACCCTCTGTAACCGTCTCCAATCTTGAATGGTACAGCTACCATACCAGGTAGTGATACACCCAGACAGAATGCCCTCGATGGCGCACCTATAAAAGTTGGCAAGGGTATTCACCATCATGGCAAATTTCCTCAGCTGTCTGAGGAAGAGGAGACATTGTTGGGCCTTTGTAACCAGTGCCTACACCTGAAGAGTCCAAGAAAACTTGTTGTGGATGGGCACTCCCAGGAGCTTGACACTCTCCACTCATTCCACCTCTGTGCTGTTAATTTGTAGGGGGCATGAGTAACATCCCACCAAAAGTCAATAATGAGTTCCTTGCTTTTGCCGGCATTGAGAGCTAGGTTGTTCTCGGTGCACCATTTTTCCAGGTCTGTTAGATTAGATTAGATTAGATTACTTAGTGTGGAAACAGGCCCTTTGGCCCAACAAGTCCACAGCGACCCGCCGAAGCGCAACTCACCCATACCCCTACATTTACCCCTGACCTAACACTACGGGCAATTTAGCATGGCCAATTCACCTGACCCGCACATCTTTGGACTGTGGGAGGAAACCGGAGCACCCGGAGGAAACCCATGCAGACACGGGGAGAACGTGCAGACTCCACACAGTCAGTCGCCTGAGGCGGGAATTGAACCCGGGTCTCAGGCGCTGTGAGACAGCAGTGCTAACCACAGTGTCACCGTGCCGTCTTCCACCTCCCGTCTGTAGTCTGTTTCGTTGCCATCTGAGATTTAACCGATTATGGTGGTGTCATCAGCTAACTTGTAATAATGGCATTAGCCTGGTATTTGGTGACTCAGTCATGGGTCTAAAATGAGTACATTAGGGGGCTGAGTACGTACCCTCAGGGGGCTCTAGTGTTGAGTGTTAGTGAGCTTGAACAAATGAATGAATAAATTTTCACTGTTTTAAAACAACTGCTCAACAAAAAAAAATGGAAGCAATTTCATAACAATGACTACATCTTACAGCTGTTAGGATACTGGGGGAAAACTCCCATGACCGTTTTCAAAAAAACACATCAGGGTCTTCTACATGCATTGAAGATGTAATGACTGATCTAAAAGGGGCACCATCAGCAGTGTGGTAATGCTGCAGTGGAAGGTCAGCCTGTGCTACAGAATCATACAATGCCTACAGTGTGGAAGCTGGCCATTCAGCCCATCGAATCTACACTGACCCTCTGAAGAGCATCCTTCCCAGATCTACCCCTGATCCCATCCCTATAACCCTGCATTTCCCAAGGCTAATGTACCCAGCCTGCACATCCCTGGACATTAGGGGTAATTTAGCATTGCCAGTCTACTTAACCTGCACATCTTTGGACTGTGGGAGGAGATCAGAGCACCCACATGCAAACTCCACACAGACAGAGGCCATAGGGTGCAGCTGAACACAAGTGCCTGGCATTGTGAGTCAGCAGTGCTAACCACTGAGCTCCTGTGCCAAGTAGACCATTGGCTCAAATCTTAAGAATAAGAATTAAACAGAAACCTTCTTACTTAGAAGCGAGTGGTCCACTACTGAACCACAAGTGGCAACTAATTTCTCCTGAAAGTTTTGTCTCCTTCACACAGAAAGGAAATATAGGAACAAAATCAATGATCAGGAGTGCAGTGACAAATGCAGGATTGCTTGAGATTAACATTGTAAATAGTTGATACTGGATTGAAGGAATCAGTTTTGTAATCTTACAGATGCTTCCAACTTACTGTCTGCCTTGTTTGTAATGGGATTTTTAACCAGATTTGCCACAATTTCAATTGCAAACAAAGATGGAGCAAGGGTAACACAGAATCTCTCTCCCAGCTTCTTATTCTTCAAATCCGGCAAGCTTGCGAAGGGCACCTTAGATTAGAGAAGATTTCAGTTAGACTGGGTGGGGGAAGGAAGGAAGGAAAAGTATGAGAGAAGAGTGAGCTGAATTATGTTAGCTGTTATTCAGGGAAGCAGCAAATCATAGCATGAACAACATAGCAAGACTGACAGGTATCACAAGATGAGTAATCGTAACAAAGGTACAATATGTACAGTTCCAACATGGTTTAGTTGAATTTAGCTCCATCCTAGTTGATGCCTGTACTTTTAGAAGAGTGCATTTTTCTTTTTAAATGATTCCTCCTATCACAATGTCGAGAATCTAACCTTGGCAAAGGCTATATACTAGACGAAAGTGAGGACTTCAGATGCTGGAGATCAGAGTCTAGATTAGAGCGGTGCTGGAAAAGCACAGCAGGTCAGGCAGCATTCGAGGAGCAGGATACTGAACCGCCAGTGAGACAATGACACTCAGAGTCCAAAGACTGGCACTATCTCAAGTACATCATTGTTCAAGCATTCCCACATTACCTACACACTGACAGGCACTGATGACTGCTCAACTGACTGATGTACCATCTCATCAGCCTGATCCCCGAACAGCGGAGGACGCAGATGTCACGTTGCAAGAAACTGAAAAATAGGAGTTTGCATAATCCCAGAGGAATGTTACGTATTCCAGAGAGAGAGAGAGAGAGAGAGAGTTCACGGTTGGTGGTGAGTTTAACTGTGGAATTACTAAACCTCAGACAAAGGGCAAGGTTGAAAAGGCTGAGCCTTCAAGATGACCTCACCTGGTTTGGGAATTGAACCCATGCTGTTGGCATTACTCTGCATCACAAACCAGTTGTCCAGCAAACTGAGCTAAATAAATTGACATTAAAGGCCTGAAAGATCTCACCAAGGTAGCCTTTCTCAGTTAGCACCTCATCGGCAACCTGTGTCCACCAAGGACTACAGTGTATCCGTTCGACCTGGTCAACCCTACAACCTGTTGCAACTAGGACCTGCAACGTTTCCTTTATTTCTCTGCGCCCAATCATGATTATTTGATGATAACAACTAAGTGATACCCAACGTGATCCCAGCAATTCAAAAAGGCAGCTAAGCACCACCTTCTCAAGGGCAATGAGAGAGGGACAATAAATGCTGGCAGGCAGTGATGCCAAAATTCCATGAATGAATAAAAAGAAAGGGACCTGAGCACAACTGCAGAGCTTTCACGGACTGGAAACTTCACCACACCTCAAGACAAAAGCAGAGTTCTCCAGGCAACTGAAGGCAGTGATGCAACACATACTCACAATGTAATACATAAATGGTGGATAGAAACAGCACCAGAGATCACATAATTAACAGACACCAATGGTGTGAAGCTGCTTCAGCACTGTCAAGACCACCTATGGTGCAAGGCCCTAATCTGTTCAAAGACAAGAATGGAGGGGAGCTCATCATGGAATAAGTCAGTGCTCATTGGAAAGAACATTTTGACTAACTGCTCAAATGAGGCTCTGTCTTAATACAGACTGAAATAACTCCAGAGAGCCCAGTTTCCAGTTACCAAGTCACCTTTTATTTACATGTGGGGAATCCTTGACACTGATTCAGGTCCCTCAAAGCCAGTTTTCAGAGTGAATCGAATCTCTGACACTCCTGTTTATATCTGTCAGCTTCGCTTCCGCATCATTTGCGAGTTTGCAGTTTCACATTCCACATGCTTATTCAGGACCATCGTACCTACCCAAACTTTATACATCACTGGACCTGACCTTGTCTCAACATGCTTCTTACCCACACATTCCCATAGTCCCGAGACCAAACTTTGTTTCCTGAAGTAAACTGCCTCAGCAGAGTCTTATGTCTGAAATTGGCATTACTGATGCTGTTTCATCCTCCACCACCTCCCCGCCACCAACCCCAGCCCGCAACCCCCCCAAGATGCGGAAACATCAGATTTAACTTGGTGTGGAGTCTTCTCCCCATTAGCAACTCAGCTGGTGTTATCCCTGTAGTTGCATGAGGAATGATCTGATAATCAAACAGGAATCTGGACAGTTTGGTATCTAGTGAAGCTGTAGGCTGTTTCTTTAAGCATGCCTTCAAAGTTTGGACTGCCGCTTCTGCCAGACCATTGGATGACACGATGAATATCATCTGACTTTTGGAAATATTCAAATTCCTTGCTGATAAAGAATGGTCTGTTATCTGTGGCCAGCACTTCTGGGAATCCGTGTCTTGCAAAGGATGTGCTCAGTTTTTTCTAATCATTATCCTGGTGTTTGATGAATGAAATCTATGCATGTCTAGCCATCTTGGATGGATATCCACAATGACTAAGAACATTGAGCTCATGAAGGGGTCGACGTGCAACTGAGTCCAGGGTTTACCTGGCCATTCTCACAAATGTGGGGAGCTGTTGGTGTTAATTTTTGTTGGCACTCTGGGCACTGCCCCACCAGCACAGCTATATCTGCAACCAATCCTGGCCACCAGGCATAACCTCTTGCCAACATCTTCATTTTGGAAACCTCTGGATAACCCTGGTGCAGTTCAGCCAGCAGCTGGCAGTAACATTTGCTTGGACAAACACTCTTGCTCCCCATAACAATATACCATTCTTCACTGTAACCCGGTGTCTCTGGGTCCAAAAATGTTTCAATTTTAATTGTGATGGTGCTTTGGCTTCCCCCATCACCACCAGCTGTTTCAGTTTGCCAGGGCAGGATCTTTCTACACCCAAACTCTGATATTGCCTGCTGTGACTGCAAGGTTTCCCAGAAACTTTAAAACCATCGTGGACTGTTTCAGTGGCAGTTCCACCAGCAATGTATCTGCCAGCTGGAGGTGGCTCAATGCATCTGCATTCGATAGTTGGCCTCCTGGATGGTGTTCCAACTTGCAATTACACACACTTAATATTACAGCCCACCACTGAATCTGGCCTGAAGCTATGCGCGGCCTTGCCTTGTCCTCTTTAAGCAGGTCTCGCAGGAGTTTGTGGTCCATTACTATTACAAATTTATATCCACAAAAGTGTTGGAGGAACTTCCTGACTCCAGGTATGACCACCAAACCTCCCTTCTCTATCTGTGCGTATTTATGCTCTGCATTAGCCAAAGCCGAATGCATTGGCGATTGGGCGTTCCTCTTCACGGGGCCACCATGAGCTACTACTATTCCAATGGTGAAATATCATATGTCAATACCAAGTTAAAAATCATACATCACCAGGTTACAATCCAACAGGTTTATTTGGAAGCAGTAGCTTTCAGAACGCTGCTCCTTCATCAGGTAGCTGTGGAGTACAAGATTGTAAGATTGGGAAATATGATCTTATATTCCACGACCACCTGATGAAGGAGCGTCGCTCTGAAAGCTAGTGCTTCCAAATAAACCTGTTGGACTATAGCCTGGGGTTGTCTGATTTTCAACTTTGTCCAGTCCAACACCGACATCTCCAAATTGTGTCATTACCAGATCTTGCTTCACCGCGGTGTGCTAACAACTTAGGAGATAGAACGTAGAACATAGAACATAGAAGGATACAGCGCAGTACAGGCCCTTCGGCCCTCGATGTTGCGCCGACCGAATCCTACCTAACCTATACTAGCCCAATAACTTCCAAATGCCTATCCAATGCCCGCTTAAATGACCATAAAGAAGGAGAGTTCACCACTGATACGGGCAGGGCATTCCATGAACTCACAACCCGCTGTGTGAAGAATCTACCCCTAACATCTGTCCTATACCTACCTCCCCTTAATTTAAAGCTATGTCCCCTAGTAACACCTGACTCCATTAGCGGTAAAAGGTTCTTAGTATCTACCCTATCTAAACCCCTAATCATCTTATACACTTCTATCAGATCTCCCCTAAACCTTCTCTTCTCCAATGAGAACAGCCCCAAGTGCCTCAGCCTTTCCTCATAAGATTTTCCTACCATTCCAGGCAACATCCTGGTAAACCTCCTCTGCACTCGTTCTAAAGCTTCCACATCCTTCCTATAGTATGGCGACCAAAACTGCACACAATACTCCAGATGAGGCCTCACCAGAGTCTTATACAACTGCAACATGACCTCAGGACTCCGGAACTCAATTCCTCTGCCAATAAAGCCCAGTACACCATATGCCTTCCTCACAGCACTATTTACCTGGGTGGCAACTTTCAGAGATCTGTGTACATGGACACCAAGATCCCTCTGCTCATCCACACTACCAAGTAGCCTACCATTAGCCCAGTAATCCATCATCTTGTTATTCCTACCAAAGTGAACGACTTTGCACTTAGCTACATTGAATTCCATTTGCCACATTTCCGCCCAGCTCTGCAACTTATCTATATCCCGCTGTAACCTACCACTTCCTTCCTCACTATCCACAACTCCACCGACTTTTGTGTCATCCGCAAACTTGCTTACCCAGCTTTCAAGTCCTTCCTCTAGATCATTTATAAAGATAACAAAAAGCAATGGTCCCAAAACAGATCCTTGTGGTACACCGCTAGTAACTGCGCTCCAAGATGAACATAATCCATCAACTACGACCCTCTGTCTCCTTCCAGCCAGCCAATTCCTAATCCAAACCTCTAATGTATCCTCAATGCCATACCTCCGAAGTTTTAGCATTAGCCTACCATGGGGAACCTTATCGAACGCCTTACTAAAATCCATATACACAACATCTACTGCTTTACCCTCGTCCACTTCCTTAGCCACCTTCTCAAAGAACTCAATAAGGTTTGTGAGGCACGACCTGCCCTTCACAAAACCATGCTGGCTATCCCTGATCACGTTATTCCTACCCAGATGTTCATAAATCTTATCCCTTACCATTCTCTCTAAGACTTTGCCCACCACTGAAGTCAGACTCACTGGCCTATAGTTACTAGGGCTATCCCTACTCCCTTTCTTGAACAATGGGACCACATTCGCTATCCTCCAGTCCTCTGGTACTATTCCCGTTGACAATGACGACATAAAAATCCAGGCCAATGGCTCTGCTATCTCCTCCCTAGCTTCCCATAGGATCCTGGGGTAAATGCCATCAGGCCCAGGAGACTTATCTATATTCATCCTTTCCAATATTCCCAAAACCTCTTCCCTGCATATTTCCAGGGCATCCATTCTAATTATTTGTGATTCCATATTCACATCAGCAACAGTGTCCTGTTCCTGAGTGAATACTGATGAAAAGTACTGATTTAATGTCTCTCCAATCTCCTCCGCCTCCACACACAACTTCCCACTACTATCCTTGACTGGACCGATACCTACCCTAGTCATCCTTTTATTCTTGACATACCTATAGAAAGCCTTTGGGTTTTCCCTAATCCTACCAGCTAAAGACTTTTCATGTCCCCTTCTCGCTTCTCTTAGCTCCCTCTTTAGCTCCTTCCTGGCTACCTTATAACTCTCAATCGCCCCTACTGAACCTTCACGCCTCATCTTTACATATGCCGCCTTCTTCCCTTTCACAAGGGACTCCAATTCCTTACTAAACCACGGCTGCCTCACAAGGCCCTTTACACCATGCCTGACTGGTACATACCTATCGAGGACACGCAGTAGCTGCTCCTTGAACAATCCCCACATCTCATTAGTGTTCTTCTCTTGAAGCCTGTTTTTCCAATCCACACATCCTAAGTCATGCCTCACTGCATCATAATTTCCCTGCCCCCAGCTATAGCTCTTGCCCTGCGGCGCACGATTATCCCTCTCCATCACTAAAGTAAAAGTCACCGAGTTGTGGTCACTGTCCCTGAAGTGCTCACCTACCTCCAAGTCTAACACCTGGCCTGGTTCATTACCTAGAACCAAATCCAATATAGCCTCCCCTCTTGTTGGCCTGTCGACATATTGTGTCAGGAAACCCTCCTGCACACATTGTACAAACACCGACCCATCTAATGAACTCGAGCTATAGCTCTCCCAGTCAATATCTGGGAAGTTAAAGTCCCCCATAACAACCACCCTGCTACCTTCACTCTTTTCCTGAATCATCCTCGCAATATTATCCTCTACTTCTCTAGGACTATTAGGAGGCCTGTAGAAAACACCTAACAGGGTGACCTCACCTTTCCTATTTCTAACCTCAGCCCAAACTACCTCAGATGGCAAGTCCTCTTCCATCGTCCATTCCACTGCTGTAATACTATCTTTGACAAGTAATGCCACGCCTCCCCCTTTTTTACCCCCATGTCTGATCCTACTAAAACATTTGAACCCTGGAACGTGCAACAGCCATTCTTGTCCCTGTTCTACCCACGTCTCTGTAATGGCCACAACATCGAAGTCCCAGGTACCAACCCACGCTGCAAGTTCCCCTACCTTATTCCTTATACTTCTGGCATTGAAGTATACACACTTCAATCCACCCTTCTGGTTACAGGCACCCTCCTTAGAGATCGCTGCATTATTCCTAACCTCCCTACACTCAAGGTCCTGTACCCTAAAGCTACAGTCCTGGTTCCCATGCCCCCGCGGAGTTAGTTTAAACCCTCCCAAAGAGCACTAGCAAACCTCCCCCCAAGGATACTGGTGCCCCTCAGGTTCAGGTGTAGCCCATCCTTTTTATAGAGGTCCCACCTTCCCCAGAAAGGACCCCAGTTGTCCAGAAACCGGAATCCCTCCCTCCTGCACCATCCCTGTAGCCACGCATTTAACTGCTCTCTCTCCCTATTCCTCGACTCTCTATCACGTGGCACGGGTAACAAACCAGAGACTACAACTCTGTTTGTTCTAACTCGGAGCTTCCAACCTAGCTCCCTGAAAGCCTGTCTGACATCCTCACCCTTCTTCCTACCTATATCGTTGGTGCCAACGTGGACCACGATCTGGGGCTGCTCCCCCTCCCCCTTAAGGACCCGGAAAACACGATCAGCGACATCACGTACCCTTGCACCTGGGAGGCAACATACCAAACGTGAGTCCCTGTCGCCCCCACAAAACCGTCTGTCTGTACCCCTCACTATCGAGTCCCCAAGAACTATTGCTCTACCTTTCTCCACCCTACCCTTCTGAGCAACGGGGCCAGGCTCCGTGCCAGAGGCCTGAACCTCGTTGCTTGCCCCTGGTAAGTCATCCCTCCCACAAGTATCCAAAACGGTATACTTGTTCTTGAGGGGAATGACCGCAGGGGGTCCCTGCACTGGCTGCTTCCTCCCACTCCCCCTCACTGTCACCCATCTATCTTGAACTTTCGGAGTAACTACTTGCCTAAAGCTCCGATCTATGACCTCCTCTGCCTCCCGAATGATCCGCAGTTCATCCAACTCCAGCTCCAGTTCCCTAACATGGGTTTGGAGGAGCTGGAGATGGGTGCACTTCTTGCAAGTGTACTCAGCAGGGACGCTAATGGCTTCCCTCACCTCATACATGTTGCAAGAGGAACATTGCCCTCTCTGCACTGCCATCCCTCTAAAAGTAAGCTTTCCTTAAAAAAAAACAACAAAACCAACTAAATCTAAAGAAACAAACAAGGAAAAGGATGTTTCTTCACTTCCCTGAAAGCTATGATCTGGCCATGCGACCATTTCCAATGCTAACCCTTTTTAATTGTTGATACCAAAGTACGGGAATGGAGGCCAGGTTGTGTGTGAACTTTCCTTAATAACTCACCAGCCCAACGAAAGACCTATGGTCTGGTACAGACGTGGGAGCAGGGGGACCTTCGATGGCCCTTGCTTTGTCTTCCAATAGGTACATATTAGTCTTGTTGACTCTGTAGTCAGAGTAAGTCACTTGCAGTACCTAAACACAATTTTTCCTTTCTAAGGCATATGCCTGCCTGGGAGAAACACCTAAGGACTACATCCAAGTTCTCAAAGTGGTCCTTATTGGATTTCTCTAATATTAGCATGCCATCTAGATACATGGTGACTTGGGTTAGACCTTGTAAAAGGTTCACCATTGTCTGCTATAAAATTGCACACACTGATAACACCCCTAATGGCAGTCTTGTATATAAACTCTTATGGGTATTAACTGAAGCATATTTCTGGGATTCTTCATCTAACCACAATTACAAGTACATATTGCTCATGCCTACATTTGTGAAGACTGCCTCCCTTCCAGCTTTGTGAATGAATCCTCGATGCGAGGGATTGGGTATTTATCCAGCTGTGAAAAGCAGTTTACCTGGTTGTTTAAAATTCCCACAAATGGCAAACCTAGCAATAGCTCACCATCGGTACAACTGGTGCCACCCATTCTGCAAACTGTATGGTTTGATGATTTCTTTGTTTCTCAGCCTTCTGATTTCTGCCTCTAATTTTTCCTGTAATGTAACTAGCAATAGGCAGGCCTTACAGAATCGTGGAATTGCTTCCTGATCACCATGCAAGATGGCCTTGGCTCCTTTGATGGTCCCTAGACCTTCAGGGACGTGTATTAGTTGGGGTTAAATGTAGAGTAATAGGGTAGGGAAATGGGTCTGGGGGAGTTACTCTTCGGAGGGTCGGTATGGACTTGATGGGCCTAATGGCCTGTTTCCACACTGTCAGAAAGTATAATGCTGAAAAAGCCCAGTAGTTCAGGCAGCAACGGAGGAGCAGGAGATTCTACATTTCGAGCATAAGCTCTTCATCAGGAATGAAGGGGACCCAAAGGGGCTGAGAGATAAATAGGAGGGGACTGGGAATGGGGGGGGGTGGGGGAAGGTGGGAAGGTAGCTGGGAATGGGATAGGTAGATGAAGGTGGGAGATGGTGCTGATAAGTTGGAGTGGACAGAGGAGCGGATAGATGGGAAGGAAGATGGACAGGCAGGACCGTTCAAGAGAGTGGTGCCAGATTGGAAGGCTGGGACTGGGATAAGGTGGGGGACTTGAGGAAATCAGTGAAATTGACATTGATCCCCTGTGGTTAGAGGATCCCGGAGCGGAAGATGAGGTGTTCTTCTTCTAGGCATCAGGTGGTTAAAGTTTGGCGGTGGAAGAGGACGTGCATGCCCTTGGCAAAGTGAGAGGGGGAGTTGAAGTGTTCAGCCACAGGGCGGTTGGGTTGTTTAGTGAGTGTATCCCAGAGATGTTCTTGGAAACATTCTGTAAATTAGCATCCTGTCTCCCCAATGTAGAGGAGACCACATCGAGAGCAATCGGCACAGTAGATGACGTGTGGAGGAACAGGAAAATCTTTGTTGGATCTGATAGGATCCCTTGGGGCCTTGGACTGAGGTGAGGGGGGAGGTGTAGGCATAGGTTCAGCACTTCTTGAGGTGACAGGGGAAGGTTCCGGGAGTGAAGGGTGGGTTGGGTGGAGGGGAGGCGTGGACTTAACAAGGGAGTCATGGAGGGAATGGTCTCTGCGGAATGCAGATGGGGTGGAGTGGAAAATATATCCCTGGTAGCGGGGTCTGTTTGTAGGTGGAGGAAATTGTAGAGGATGATGCATTGTATCCAGAAGTTGGTTGGATGGAAGGTGAGGACCAGGGAAGTTCTGTTCTTGTTGCAATTGAAGAAGTGAGGTTCAAGGGCGGAAGTGCAGAAAGTGGAGGAGATGCGCTGGAGGACATCATTGACCATGTGGGAGGGGAAATTGCAGTCCTTGAAAAAGGCGGCCATCTGGGATGTTCTGTGGTGGAACTGGCCCTCCTGGGAGCAGATGTGGCGGAAGAATTGGGAGCAAGGGATAATATTTTTAGAGGAGGCAGGGTGGGAGGATTCTACGATTCTGTGATGACTGTCATAGAGATGTTTCACAACCTAAGCTGTCCATACCTCCAATAATTATGTATACCTCTATCAGATCCACCCTCAGCCCACTCTGTTCCAAGGAAAACAAACCCAACCTATCCCGCCTGTCCTCAAAACAGACACCTCTCATATCAGACAACATCCTTGTCAATCTCCTCTTCACTCTCTACAGCGCAATCACATCATTCAGATAGTATGGAGACCAGAACTGCACACAATATTCCAGCTGTGCCCTAATCAATGATTCATACAGTTGTAGCAAGCCTTCCTTGCTCCTATATTCTATGCCCCAGCTAATGAAGGCAAGCGACCTTTGTGCCTTCTTCACCACCCAATCTACCTGCACTGACACCTTCAAGGATCTATGGACCTGTACACCAAGGTCCCTTCGTTCCTTAGAACTCCCTAAGGGCCTACCATTCATTGTGTATATCCTTCCCTTATAAGACCTCTTAAAAAGCATCATCTCACACTTATCAGGATTAAATTGGGAAAGAGGCAGCTCAAAAGTAGAAGACAGAGGGTGGTGGTGGAGGGTTGTTTTTCGACTGGAGGCCTGTGACCAGTGGAGTGCCACAAGGATCGGTGCTGGGTCTCTACTTTTTGTCATTTATATAAATTATTTGGATGCGAGCATAAGAGGTACAGTTAGTAAGTTTGAAGATTACACCAAAATTGGAGGTGTAGTGGACAGCAAAGAGGGTTACCTCAGATTACAACGGGATCTGGACCAGATGGGCCAATGGGCTGAGAAGTGGCAGATGGAGTTTAATTCAGATAAATGTGAGGTGCTGCATTTTGGGAAAGCAAATCTTAGCAGGACTTCTACACTCCTAGGGAGTGTTGCTGAACAAAGAGACCCTGGAGTGCAGGTTCATAGCTCCTTGAAAGTGGAGTCGCAGGTAGATAGGATAGTGAAGGTGTTTGGTATGCTTTCCTTTATTGGTCAGAGTATTGAGTACAGGAGTTGGGAGGTCATGTTGCGGCTGTACAGGACGTTGGTTAGGCCACTGTTGGAATATTGTGTGCAATTCTGGTCTCCTTCCTATAGGAAAGGTGTTGTGAAACTTGAAAGGGTTCAGAAAAAATTTACAAGGATGTTGCCAGGGTTGGAGGATCTGAGCTACAGGGAGAGACTGAACAGGTTGGGGCTGTTTTCCTTGGAGCGTCGGAGGCTGAGGGGTGACCTTATAGAGGTTTACAAAATTATGAGGGGCATGGATAGGATAAATAGACAGTCTTTACCCTGGGATTGGTGAGTCCAGAACTAGAGGGCATAGGTTTAAGGTGAGAGGGGAAAAATATAAAAGAAACCTAAGGGGCAACATTTTTAAGCAGAGGGTGGTACGTATATGGAATGAGCTACCAGAGGAAATGGTGGAAGCTGGTACAATTGCAACATTTAAGAGGCATTTAGATGGGTATATGAATAGGAAGGGTTTGGAGGGATATGGGCCGGATGCTGGCAGGTGGGAGTAGATTGGGTTGGGATATCTGGTTGGCGTGGACAGGTTGGACCGAAGGGTCTGTTACCGTGCTGTACATCTCTATGACTCTATAGTATTGTTGTTGGCCTTTGAGGAATGGGGTTCAAATCCTGTGGAGGCAGGTAGTGAATTTTGAATTCAATAGAAATCTGGAATTAGGAGTCTAATGATGACCATTAAACCATTGTCAAATGTTGGAGGAGAAAAACAACCTGCCTCGCTATTATCCATTAAGGAAGGAATGTGCCATTCTTACCTAGTCTGGCCTACACATGACTCCAGACCCACAGCTATGTGGTTGTCTTTTAACTGCCCTCTGGGTAATTAGGAACAAGGAAAAAATGATGGCCTAGCCATTAATGCTTTCATCTCATGAATAAATAAAAAAAATTCCCATAAAAACCCGGCAACATCCCTCTGTTGCCTCAATGTCTTCTTCACCAGTTACCTTCCTACCCACCTTTGTGTCATCAGCAAATTAACTTCCATACCATCCATCCCTTCATCCACATCATTAATATGACTATTAGATCTTGCCAAACAGAAAAATACCCTTTTCTGACTACTCTCTGCTGCCTAGACAGCTGATCTTCTGTCCACTCTACCATATGTTAATGCAACACCACAAGCTTTTGTTTTCCATAATCTTTGAATTGATACCTTTTCAAACTTTGAGTCTGCCTGACTAACCTTAATTTTTCAGAGTGCCCAGTCATAAGACCTTTGATAATAGTTTCTACTGTCTCCTTTGTGACAGATGTTAAGCTAACTGGCCTATAGTTTCCAGCTTTCTGTCTTCCTTTTTGTAAATAAAGGAGTTTGCTCTTTTCTATTCCAATGGAATCTTCCCTGAATCAAGGGACTCTTCAAAAATTAAAATTGTAATGACACATATTCTTTTAATTTTGGAAATGTGGACTGAAAATGAGGAAAATGGATACTTTGTTTAATAAAGGGAGAGTGTGCTAGAAGTTGTTCACAGTTTACAAAAGCAAGTGAAACTACCCCATGCATATGAGACAGTGTTTTTGTTTAAGGACACCAAATCCTGACAAATTGGATCCATTTGTTTTCAGTTCAGGAGACCTCAGTACAGTAGTAACCCTCTGATTGTTCTAACTTCAGCTTCACACAGAGTCTGTGAGGGAACTACAAATTGAAGTAAGGAGTTGCGAGAAGGGGGCATTTTCAGGATGGCAACTTCAATTAGTGCAGTACCACAGGGATCAGTTCTACGGGCACAATTATTTATAATATACGTTAATAACTTTGAAGATGGAAGTGAATCCACTCTTGCAAAATTTGCTGGTGACATAAAAAGTGGCTAGGAAAGAAAGTGGTGAGGATGACACAGAGTCTGCTGAGAGATATTGACAGTTTAAACTAGTGGACAAAACCATGGCAGATAGAATATATTGTGAGAAAATGTGAGATGATGCATCATAGCTGGAAGAATAGAGGAGTTAAATATAATTAAATGGAGAAAGACTACAGATGGGACATTTAAGTGACCCTTGGATAGGCACATGGAACTTAGTACAATGAAGGGAATGTAAGTTAGTTTGATCTTAGAGTAGGATAAAAGACTGGCACAACATTGAATGCCAAACGGCCTGTACTGTGCTGTACTGCTCTACGGTCTAAAGCTGGAGCACAAATGGAATTGGGAATCTTTGCCATAAATCACAAAAAGCAACTATTCAAGTTCAGCAGATAATAGGAAAAGCAAATTGAGTGATGACCTTCACTTCAAATGGAATTGAATATAAAAATAGGAAAATAAACCCAAGACCTGTGGATCCAGAAATCTGAAACAAAAACGGAAATTTCTGGTCAAACACAAGAGGGTTGGCAGCATATGTGGAGAAAACATAGAGCTGACATTTCAAGTTGAGTTTCTCCACCAACTTCTGATTTTGATAAAAATAAGGAAGTCTTGTTAAAAACAATAGTTAGTTAGACCACCCCTACAATACTGTGAACAGTTCTGATCCACTTATACAAAGAAACAGATCATGGCATTGGAAGCAGTCCAGGCCCAGTTCACTCGGTTGACCGAGGCATGGAGGGACTGTCTTACTCTGTAGTACATTCACTTCCCTCTTCCAAGTCATTGTAGGTTGAGTACATTGGGCCTCTACTCAATATAGAAGAATGGGAGGCAACCTTATTGAGACACAAGATTCTTAAGGGACTTGCAAAGGTAAACGCCAAGAGGTCGTTTTCCCTTGAGGAAGCGTCTATGACCAGAGACCATAATTTCTGAGTAAGTGGTCATCCATTTACTCAGAGATGCTTTTGACTTAGATGGCAGTGAATCTGTGGAATTCCTTTTCCTGCAGAGGGCTGTATAGGTTGTGTCGTTAAGTACTTTCAAGGTTGAGACATACAGATTTTTAATCAGTAAAAGAATCAAGGGATATAGGGAAAAGGTAGGAAGGTGATGTTGTGAATGATTAGATCAGGCATGATTGCATTGATTGGCAGAGCAGATCAATGGGTTGAATGACTTACTTCTGTGTCTTATGATTGTATGGCTCCAGAACATACGGTTCCAAGAAACTAACCCAAAAACATTCTCTGAACTCCTGATCTAGTCTACCTTTTCTAATCTTATTCTTTACAATCTATACATAAATTAGAATACCCAATGATTACTGCCTTGGCTTTATGACAAGATTTCATATTTCCTCCTTTATAAATTGATCCTACCGCTGTCTACAGTTAAGGGGCCTGCTTCTCATTCTCCAAAATTGCAATGACAGATTAAGATATTACCTATATTGACTAAAATAACTATTTTTTCATCTCATTGTATATTGTAGAGTGCTTATTACAAACGTTTAAAATCTTCCATGCCAATTCTAACAGATTATGGAGGTAAAACCTCAATTATATAAAGAGTCATCCATTTTATTTTAAATGCTATATGCATTCAGACACAAAGCTTTTAGTTTCTATCATTTTTATAACTTGCTTTACTTTTAAACTTACCCTCTCTTTTCCTCCTTCTCATGATCTGTTTATCATTTTTCATACTGATAGATTTCTCTTCCCTGGTCTCTACCCTTTGATTTTTCGATGACTTCCTAACATTTATCTCTTGCCTCCACTATTTAGTTTAAAGTCCTCTCTACTTCCCGAGTTATGCAACTCACTCGGCCTTAGCATATTTCAGATGTAGTCTCTCCCAATGGTATCATTCCCCCAGTATTGTTGCCAGTGCACCAGGAACTGGAACCCACTTCTCCCACACCAGTCTCTAAACCAAACAATCATCTCTCTAACTAAATTTATCCTACGCAAAGGTTTAAGTAAAAATCCTTTGAATTTTTGGAGACTATTACCTTTGAGGTTTGGTCTCTTAATTTGATGCCTTGCACTAGAAACAGAACTGGACCAGCCACATAATGACTTGCCATAAGAGCAGGGCATAGGCTGGAAATATAAACAGAAAGTGCTGGAAAAGCTCATAAAGTCTGGCAGCATCTGCTGAGACAGAAACAGAGTTAACCTTTCATATCAGTTAGGACTCTTTAAAACAGCATCTAAAACCCATCCACCAGCTATAAGGTACAAATCAGGACATAGAACATAACAGCACAGTACAGGCCCTTCAGCCCTCAATGTTGCACTGACCTGTGGAATCAATCGGAAGCCCATCTAACCTACACTATTCCATTCTTGTCTATATGCCAATCCAATGACCATTTAAATGCTCAGAAGGTTGGTGAGTCTACTACTGTTGCAGGCAGTACGTTCCACACCCCTACTCCTCTCTGAGTAAAGAAACTATCTCTGACATCTGTCCTACATCTATCACCCCTGAATTTAAAGCTATGTCCCCTTGTGCTAGCCATCGCCATCTGTGGAAAAAGGCTCTCACTGTCAACTTTATCAAACCCTCTGATTATCTTATGTCTCAATTAAGTTGCCTCTCAACCTTCTTCTTTCTAATGAAAACAGCCTCAAGTCCCTCAGCTTTTTCTCATAAGGCCTTCCCTCCATACCAGGCAACATTTAGTAAATCTCCTCTGAACCCTTTCCAAACCTTGCACATCTTTCCACATCCTTCCCATAATGCAGTAATCAGAACTATATGCAATTCCCCAAACGTGGCCGCACCAAAGTTTTGTACAGCTGCAGCATGATCTCATGGTTCCAAAACTCAATCCCTCTACCAATAAAAGCTAACACACCGTATGCCTTCTTAACAACCCTATCAACCTGGGTGGCAACTTTCAAGGATCTATGTACATGGACACCGAATCTCTCTGGGTAAAAACAATGACTACAGATGCTGGAAACTAGAGTCTAGATTAGAGAGGTGCTAGAAAAGCACAGCAGCTCAGGCATCATCCCAGGAGCAGGAAAATCGACGTTTCGGGCAAAAACCCTTCATCAGGAATACAGGCAGAGATCCTGAAGGGTGGAGAGATAAGTGAGAGGAGGGTGGGTGTGGGGAGAAAGTAGCAAAGAGTAGAATAGGTGAGGGGGGAGGGGATGAAGGTGGTAGGTTGGGGGGAGGGCGGAGTTTTGCATAAACCAAATCATCCGCCGACATTTCTGCCCCCTCCAAAAAGACCCCACCACCAGGGATATATTTCCCTCCCCACCCCTTTCCACCTTCTGCAAAGACTGTTTCCATCCGTGACTACCTGGTCAGGTCCACGCCCCCCTCTACAACCCACTCTCCCATCCTGGCACCTTCCCCTGCCACCGCAGGAATTGCAAAACCTGCGCCTACACCTCCTCCCTCACCTCTATCCAAGGCCCAACCTACCACATCCATCAAAGTTTTACCTGCACATCCACTAATATAATTTATTGTATCCGTTGCTCCCGATGCAGTCTCCTCTACATGGGGAAGATTGGGCACCTTCTAGCAGAGCGCTTTAGGGAACATCTCTGGGACACCGCACCAATCAACCACACCGCCCTGTGGCCCAACATTTCAACTCCCCCTCCACTCAGCCGAGGACATGGAGGTCCTGGGCCTCCTTCACTGCTGCTCCCTCACCTGGAGGAAGAACACCTCATCTTCCGCCTCAGAACACTTCAACCCCAGGGCATCAATGTGGACTTCAACAGTTTCCTCATTTCCCCTTCCCCCACCTCACCCTAGTTCCAAACTTCCAGCTCAGCACTGTCCCCATGACTTGACCTACCTGCCCATCTTCTTTTCCACCTATCCACTCCACCCTCTCCCCACCCACAACCTATCACCTTCATCCCTTCCCCGACTCACCTATTGTACTCTATGCTACTTTCCCCCCACCCCCACCCTCCTCTCACTTACCTCTCCACCCTTCAGGCTCTCTGCCTGTATTCTTGATGAAGGGCTTTTGCCCGAAACGTCGATTTTACTGCTCCTCGGATGCTGCCTGAACTGCTGTGCTTTTCCAGCACCACTCTAATGTAGACACCGAATCTCTCTGCTTATCTACACTACCAAGAATTTCACCATTCGCCCAGTACTCTGCATTCCTGTTACTCCTTCCAAAGTAAATCACCTCACACTTTTCCACATAAAACTCCATTTGCCACCTCTCAGCCCAGCTCAACAGCTTATCTATTTCCCTCTGTAACCTATAACATCCTTTGTCACTATCCAAAACTCTACTGAACTTAATGTCATCTGCAAAATTTACTAACCCATCCTTCTATGCCCTCGTCCAGGTCATTTATAAAAATGACAAAACAACAGTGGATCCAAAACAGGTCCTTGTGGTACTCCACTAGTAACTGAACTCCAGGAGGAATATTTCTCATCAACCACCACCTTCTGTCTTCTTTCAGCTAGCCAATTTCTGGTCCAAACTGCGAAATCACCCTCAATCCCATGCCTCCGTATTTTGTGCAATAGCCTACCGTGGGGAACCTTATCAAACCCCTTACTGAAATCCATATACACCACATCAACCACTTTACCCTCATCCACCTGTTTGGTCACCTTTGCAAAGAATTCAATAAGGTTTGTGAGGCACGACCTACCCTTCACAAAATCATGTTGACGATCCCTAATCAACCTATTCCTCTCTAGATGATTATAAATCCTATCTCTTATAACCTTTTCCAACACTTTACCCACAACCAAAGTAAGACTCACAGATCTAGAATTTCTAGGGTTATCTCTACTCCCCTTCTTGAACAAGGGAGCAACATTTGCTATCCTCCAGTCTTCTGGCAGTATTCTTGTAGACAATGATGACATAAAGAACAAAGCCAAAGGCTTGGCAATCTCCTCCCTGGCTTCCCAGAGAATCTCAGGATAAATGTCATCTGGCCCAGAGAATTTATCTATTTTCACACTTTCCAGAATTGCGAACACATCTTCCTTATGCACCTCAATCCCATCTAGTCTAGTAGCGTGTATCTCAGTATTCTCCTTGACCACATTGTCTTTTTCTACTGTGAATACTGACCAAAAAGTATTCATGTAGCGCTTCCCCTATCTTCTGACTCCATGCACCACTTCCCACTATTATGCTTAATTGACCCTAATCTTACTCTAGTCATTCTTCTATTCCCGATATAGCTCTCGAAAGCCTTTGGGTTTTCCTTGATCCTGTCCTTCAATGACTTCTCATGTCCCCTCCTGGCTCTTCTTAGCGCTGTCTTTAAGCCTTTCCTGGCTACCTTGTAACTCTCAAGTGCCCTAACTGAGCCATCACATCTCATGAGCATAACATAAGCCTTCTTCTTCCTCTGGCTGAAGGAACTTCCTGGATGAATGCAGTTCCAACAACAATTAAGATAATTGACACCATCCAAGATAAAAATCAGCTTAATTGGCACACAAACCACCAGCTTAAACATTTACTTTCTCCACAAGAATGTACGTTAGCAGTGGTTTTGTTTTAAATCATCTTAGCATTACAGAACAGTAACTCACCCAAGGACCCTTCAACATAATCTTCCAAACTTGTATGTTCTACTACCTAGAAGCACAAAGGGATCCAGATGCCTGAAAACACGACCACTTGCAAATGCTTCACCAAGTAACACATCATCCTGACCTGGAATCTGTCACTGTTCCATCACTGCTGCTGGAGCTATGTTCCTAACAGCACTGTGGTCGGTACCTACAACAAATTCCATGTAGCAGTTCAAGATGGTAGCTTGCCTTTTATTTTGAGAAGAAGTTGCAATGGGGGCAATAAGTGCCAGCAATGTGTGCAGCATTGGTCTCCCTGCCTAACAGAGGACATACTTGTCATTGAGATAGTACAATGAAGGATGTCTAGGCTGATAATAGGATGGCAGGACTGTCCCATGAGGAGAGATTGCTTCGACTGGGCCAGTGTTCACTGGACTTTAGAAGGATGAGAGGAGATCTGATTGAAACATCCAAAATTCTAACAGGACTGTACAGATTAGATGCAAACTGGATGCTTGTCCTGGTTGGGGAGTCTAGAACCAGGGACACAGTCTCAGGATATGGGGTTAAAAATCCCACAACATCAGGTTATAGTCCAACAGGTTTAATTGGAAGCACACTAGCTTTCAGAGCGACGCTCCTTCATCAGGTGATAGCGTCGCTCCGAAAGCTCGTGTGTTTCCAATTAAACCTGTTGGACTACAACCTGCTGTGGTGTGATTTTTAACTTTGTACACCCCAGTCCAACACCGACACCTCCAAATCAGGATATGTAGGTTGACCATTCAGGATTGAGTTGAGGAAACACTGCTTCAGAAGTTAGTGGACCTATGGAACTCTCTACCATAGGAGGCTACGGAGGCCAAGTCACTGAGTATATTTGAGAAAGAGATGGGTGCATTTTTAGATTTTAAAGACATCAAGAGGTAAGGGAGAAAGTGGAAATATGGCATTAAGATAGAGGATCAGCCATAATTGCTTTGAAGGGCCGAATGGCCTACTCCTACTCCTGGTTTCTAAACTTCAGTAACTAGCTATCTGGATTTGAACACAAAGGACTAATACACTTTTTTATATCAGTGCAATTGTCAATAATCTGACGTATTTACCTGGATGAGGTGCTTGTCTGGCACGATGAGGAGGTCACTGCCTTCCTGCAGCTCCTCCAGCAGCTCAGTCACAGGTCCAAACAGCAGCAGGTACATTTGTTTCCAGTGCTCAATCTCCTCCTCACCTTCCAGCAGACGCTCTGCTGTCGGGGAATCTTTACACGATGAGTGAGGCACCTGCTGTCTCTACAGCAGAAAAACGTCAGAACAAGGGCACAAGTGAAACCAACATCATTATGTTATAAAAATCATGTTGGAATTTACGTTTCAAAGTCTGATGAAATACAGAAAATTGGAGCACAAGTAGGCCATTTGGCCCTTCACGCCTGATCTCTTATAACTAAGAGTTATTATCACAAACCCATGTTAAAATCTACTCTGCAGTCCATTATTACAATGCCATTTTCAACTTACCATGTTCATCTAACCCACCCCCCATCCCCTGTGTTGTTTATATCGAATCCCGAGTGAATTCCTTCACTCTGATTCTGCCAATAACTAAATTTTGAAGGACTTTGAGAAACGTCATCAATTTCCAGTATGTACAAGCAAACATACTGACCATACCATAAACTAATCAAACTACCGAAGCCAGTATGTCATCCAATGAGATGGAGACAGGGTGGAATGTACTGCATGACTTGCTAAGAAAGGAATTCACGAAAAAATAACAAACAGTGTAGTTAAACAAAGTTTCTACAAACTACAGAAAAGAGAGGTTAGCCTAAGGGTTTTTTATAAATTGTGGCATAGAGCCTCATGACTGAAACTACAGTGAAGTCTCCCGATAAAGCAGGATTGCTTTTTCCAGCAAAATGGAGTGAGTGGAGGATAGTAATATAACACAAATAACATGCATACAATCAATCTGAATGTCTATAATAATGTTTTCACAAGGCCTGATTGGAAATGAACCTATCTGAAAATCTAGTTTTTATCCTGGTCTAATGATTCACTATATGATGCCAAAATTAATTGATTATAAATTTCCATTGCAATTACAACTCTTTAAAAATATGTTATGTCAATAATGGACTGAAGTTATGTCACTTACTAAAGTCAAGGACCATCTACAGACAGGCTGATAGTGAAAAAAGCTAAAACTTCAGAGTATAATGGTTGTTGCTTAGTCATAGCAAACAAACTGAGGAGGATGGTCTCAGTCTGCAGGATGATATTGATATTGATCATCTGGTAAATTGAGCAGAGCAATGGCAGATCAAATTTAATCCTGGTAAGTGCAAAGTGATGTGTTTTGGAAGGGAAGGATATACACAATGAATGGTAGGTCCTTAGGGAGTTCTGAGGAACGAAGGGACCTTGGTGTACAGGTCCATAGATCCTTGAAGGTGTCAGTGCAGGTAGATTGGGTGGTGAAGAAGGCACAAAGGATGCTTGCCTTCATTAGCTGGGGCATAGAATATAGGAGCAAGGAAGGCTTGCTACAACTGTATGAATCATTGATTAGGGCACAGCTAGAATATTGTGTGTGTTCTGGTTATCACACTGTTAGAAGGCCATGATTACACTGAGAAGGTACAGAGGAGATTCACCATGATGTTGTCTGGGATGAGAAGTCTCAGTTAGGAGGACAGACTGGATAAGCTGCATTTGTTTTCCTTGGAACAGAGGAGGAGGCCGAGCTGGGGTCTGGTTGAGATATACAAAATCATGAGATATATAGACAGAATGGATTGTGCGAATCTCTCTCCTATGGCAGACATGTTTAAGAACTGAGGGCATTAACTTAAGGTGAAGACTGGTTTTGAGGAGATCAGAGAATGTTTTGCTTCTCCAACCAGAGGATGGTACAAATACGTGACGTGCTGTCTCAGAGGGTGGTGGAGGCAGATACTCTTGTAACATTCAAGACACATCTGAATGAGTGCTTAAAATGCCAGGGCATATTTGGCTATAGATCAAATGCAATGAATGAGATTAATGCAGTTTGGTGTTTGTTGGTCGGTATAGACATGGTAGGCTGAAGGGTCTTTTTCTATGCTGTCTGCATGTATGACTCAAAACAAAATTACCACCAGACACAGACTTTGTTGGGTTAATCTAACACAGAAGAACATATGACAGAGCTCAATACTCCAGATCATAGCTCTACTCCCTCAGAATACACAGCCATGTACATTTTCCAGGAGTGCTCAATCAAGTAGAAACCTCAGCTAATTTTGTCTCTCTCTCTCGAGCCCTAGGTCTATGTGGGAAATGTCATCACCACCTGATCTGAACTCAGCAGATACTGGACTACGCTTTGAAACTTGCATGGTGTGTATGGTTCAGGATTGCACGTCACTCGCTGGGTCAGTCAGAACATCCTGACCTCATCTCAGATATCTACGGCACCTTTCGTTTCCTCCAGTTAATGTCTAACAATTTACAGCCAATTGAGTATTGTCAGAAATGCAGGTAAACCAGCACGATGCAGCCTGGTATGGGGCATTTTGGCTAAGAAGAAAGATTGCATAGATGGGATTTGTGGTGGAAGCAGACACAATAGCAGCACTCAAGAAGCACCTGGACGAATATAAAAATAAGAAGGAAATAGAGGGATACGGATCCTGTAAGTGAAGAGTGTTCTAGTATGAAAGAGCAAAATGTGGTGGCACAGGCTTGGAGGGCTGAACAGCCTGTTCCTGTGCTGCATTATTTGTTCAGCTGATCTGCACAGCAAGATCCCACAACTAGCAATGAGACAAAGACCAAAGAATGAGTTTTACTGGTGCTGGTTGAGGAATAAATACTAGCTTAGATACCAGGGAGAACTGCCTCCCCGATCTTGAAATAGTAGCTTGGATTATTTTACTTTAACCTGAGAGGACTGAAATGGTTTCATTTTAACATCTCATCCAATGGCTGACACCTCTGGCAGTCCCTCAGCACAGCACTGGAGTGTCAGCCCAGCTCGAGTCACTGGAGTGAACTTCAAACTCCTAGCGTGCTGACTCAGCTGTGAGCAAGCTCGGCCTTGAGCCAGGACTGCGCTTTTACCAAACAGGACATTCAGCACTTCCTCACCAGTCACTACCTTGTTCCGGTTCCCGACAGTGGTTTGCCTCAGCCTTTTCTTCGGGATGTTCCTGGCCTCAGTCTCATAAAGCAGGGACTTGTTCTTCACCAGCTGCAGGAACTGGCAGATCTGCCTGTGGATTACTTTCGACGCCACACTGCTGGTGGCATGAAAATGTACCAGCCCTTCCCTTGCCTTCAGCACCCACAAATAGAGACCTGTGTCGACCAGTGAGTAATACAATACTGGCCCAGATAGGAGATCCAGAATGCTGTAAAGCTCCTCGATACTTGGGATGAATGGAATTGAAGATTCCTCTACCACATTGTTCCAAACTGGGAGCTCCTCTATCATGAATGTATAGGTTAGAAATTTATGTCTCCTACCAGCCTCTGCATACTGGAATATCTTTATTCTGTCACCTAGTTTTTCAAGGATTGTTTGTATCCCATCATAGCTCTCCAGGAGAATATCATTGGTCTCTTTTGGTAGTGTGATCCCCTCAACTGTTAATCTTCTACTGAGCCAACAGTAATATGCTATCACTTCCTTAAAGGCATTGCATCCTTTCATCAGCTCCTTTGCTAAGCAGGAGAATTGACAGCTGCATGCTATCTTAAACTTACACCTGTAGATCAGCTCATCCTCTCCAGCCAGCTCTGCGGCTTCCAGAGCCTGCTCATAGAAGTACAGGGCATGGCGATACTGAGCTGTATCTTTATAAACCTCTGCTAAACCCAGTGCAGCCTGGCACTTCAGTTTCGGATCATCTCCTCTGCTGTCGTGATCCCAAGCTTGTTGGTACCAGTTTGCTGCTTCCTCCAAGTTCTCTGTTGTCCTGTATATGTCCCCAAGTCTAATCATTGCTGCTAATCGAAGTTGTCGCTCTCCTATGGATTTTGATAGGTTGTAACTCTGATGAGCGTGGGTCATTGCAAGGTCATAGTTCCCGAGCACTGTATGAATGACACCCATCGCTCCATGGGCCTCTGCAGCTGCGATACTGTTGCCCAGCATCTTGCTCAGTTCACAATATTGCTGGTAGTTGATCACAGACTCATTGTAAAGTCCCAATTTCTCTTGAAGTTTCGCAACCTGCAAACTCAAAAACACATACAGTGAGTTAGCACATTTCCCAGTTCTCCAAATTCCTTCCAGAGAATTTTCAGTCATCAAAACACTGGGAAAGCTTCACCCTCTCAAAGATTCAGGTGCCAGGAAGTAAAAGGGCTGCAGTTACAATATTCCAGATCGTCAGCCTCTAAGTCATCCCCTGGCACCACTCTGGTCTCCCATCCCCTCTCCTGGGCCAGGAATTAAATGATAAATGACATTTACAAAATGCCCTTAAATATAATAAAACACTCCCAAGTGCTTATACTGGAGGGTTGATTGGTCTTAGGCAGCTGAAGGCACAGTCAATTGTGCAGCAATTAAATTTAAGAGTGCATGTGCAAAAGGCCAGAATTTGGAGAGATCTATCCAAGGGTTGTAGGGTAGGAGGAGATTACAGAGTTGTGGAGGGGCATCATTTCCAAGGCATCCCATAAAATTGGGAGGAGTAGTTTTCAGCAGCTGAGTGGCTTGCTTTTTCTCATCTATCCCAACCTAAGCACAGATTTCTGTCAGAGGAAAGGATTAAGTAAATGAGTAGAATGCAGGACTGTCAGCAAGACCAAAACAGTTCCAGGAGAGCCCACTCTGCCTTATTAGGCATCTGGCCAGACGAGGGGAATGAAAACGTTCAGGGCTATAAGCCCCATAACTTGACAGTCTCAATGTTTAAACCTGAATAGTTGCACTCTGCACCATTCTTCAATTTTCTAAGTTAAATGAGAAATCGGCGCAGGAATATATAGGGTGTATTCCACTCGCCCTTTTGATGTTAACACACAATATTAGTGGCAAAAGCTACAAGATTCAGAGATACTTCCCCCCGTCGACATACAGTACAGTAACTAAACTGGATGAAGCTGACAACAAATTTCCAAGCGTAGAATTATAGATGGATACAGCACAGGAGGAGGACATTCAGCCCCTCAGACTTCTGCCAATCCTCTGAACAAGCAATTCACCGAGTGACATTGCCCCACCTTCTCCTGCTTGCTCCTTACATCCATCCACTCCTCTTTTGATAAGGACTTAAATCCTTTCTGAATGCCTCAACTGACCCTGCCTCCACCATGCTCTCAGGTGGTGAATTCCTGATCCTAACCTCTTTCTGTGTGAAAACATTTTTTTCCTCATGTCACTATTATTCTACTTACCAATTGCTTTAAATCCATGCCTGCTTGATCCCATACGTTCCAACAATGAAAGTTTCCCCCATGTACTCTGCCCCTCATGATTTTGAATACCTTGATCAAATCTCTTCTCAAACTGGTTTTCTCCAAGGAGAGCACTCCTAACTCTCCAATCTTTTCCTGTGACTGATGTTCATCATAGAGTCATACAGAACCTTTGGTCCAACTCATCCATGCCAAAATGAAACTAGTGCTATTTGCCTGCATTTGGCCCATATCCCTCTAAACCTTTACTATTCCTGTACCTGTCAACCTCACCCCTGGAACCATCTTCATGAATCTTTTCTGTCTCCTCCCCAATTCTGCCACATCCTTTCTGAAACGCTGTGCCCACAACTGGACATAATGTCCCAGTAGAAGCTGAGGCAGTGTTTTATGAAAGTTTAACAAGAATTCATTAGTTTTGTACTCTAGGCCCATGTTAATAAAGCTGAGGATCCCTCTCTGAACCTGTCTTGCTGCTGTTAATGGTTTGTGCACACAAACACTCAGGCCACTCTGTTTCTGCATCCCCTTTAGAATTGTACTCTTCATTCTATATTGTCTCTGCCTGTTCTTCATATCAAAGTGAATATTTCACACAACACAAATTCCACAGATTGATGACCCTCAGTGAAAGACATTCTATTCATCTCTGTCTTAAATGGGTGACTCCTCATTCTGAGATTATGATCCTCTGATCCTCGACTCCCCCACAGGGGAAATAACATCTCTACATCCACTCTGTCAAACCCTGAAGACCTTTTACATTTTAATAAGGTTTCCTCTCATTCTTCTAACTTCAGTTGTGTACAAGCCCAACCTTCTCAATCTCTCCTCATGAGAAAACACCTCTACACCCAAGATCAATCCAGTGAACCTTCCCCGGACTGTGTCCAACACCAGTATATATTTTCTTAAATTAGCAGACCAAAACTGTTCACAGTATAATATTTTTCAAATTTTTAAACTGTGCCTAGTATAAAAAAATCTAGGTCCTTAATATATATCAGGAAGAGCAACGGTCCCAGCAATGACCCCTAGGGAGCTGCACTACAAATCTTCCTCCACTCCAAAGAACAGACATTCACCCTGTTTTCATGTCACTCTGCCAATTTTGTATTCACATTACCACTGACACTTTTAGTCCACGAGTTCTAGCTTTTCTCACATGTCTGTTGTATGGCACTGTATCAAATTTCTTATCACATCCACCACATCATCCTCATCAACCCGTTCTGTTGCTTTACCAAAGAATTGAATCCAATTATTAAATATAATTTGCCTTTAATAAATCCATGCTGGCTTTCCTGAATTAACTAAATTTGCCCAAGTGACCATTAAATTTGTCCCACATAGCTATTTCTAAATTCTTCTCTATCAAACAGGTTAAACTGGCCTGGTTGCAACCTTCCCGTTTTTTTGAACAAGGATGTGACATTTGCAATTCTCCAGTGCTCTGGTACCACTGCTGAGTCAAACAAAGATTGGATCATTATGGTCAGTGCCTCTAGAATTTCCATTCACACTTCTTCCAGCATCCTTGGAAGCATCTCATCCAGTCCTGATGCTTCCTGATGACCAGCTTATGCTCGAAATGTCGACTCTCCTGCTCCTCGGATGCTGCCTGACTGGCTGTTCTTTACCAACACCACACTCTTCGTCTCTGATCTCCACCATCTGCAGTCCTCACTTTCTCCCAGTCCCGATGCTTTACCAACTTCAAGTACAAATAGCCGATCTAACACTTCCTCCTCATTCAGTTTAAATCTTTCCAGTTTCTGAACGACCTCTTTCGCTAAGAGCTGTGCACCATATTCTTCTTTGGTAAAGCTAAAATATATAAAATATTCATTTGAACCTCAGCCATGCCTCTTGCCTCCAGGTGTAAATCCTCCTTTGGTACCTCATTGATCTCATTCCTCCCTTTACCACCCTTTTATTATGGTTATAGATGAATTCCAGGTTCCCTTTCAGATGAGCTGCCAGTCTCTTCTCACATTCTCTTTTCTTTCCCTTATTTGCTTTTTCCATCCCACTCTGACATCCCTTCTTTTGGATTATCTGTCCTGGAAACCTTGTATCCAGGAATATTTAATAGCCAGTTCTACCCTTCCTTGATCCATGCAACTCACCAATCTCCTGTACCAAGCACTGTGCATTCATGTAATTGCATGGTAATCCTAACATAGGCTTCATTACTTTGCCTCTTATTGATAGCTCACCTAATGACTGACACAGCCCAAAAAGACCTGATAACTCCAAGACAACAATGTACAAAGGAATTCTGGATTAGTGGTGCTAGAAGAGCACAGCAGTTCAGGCAGCATCCAAAGTGCAGCGAAATCAGATGTACAAAGGAAGCGTAGTACTACATAAAGATCTAGTTCTAATTTAATGCACCTATTATAGATCTCTCGGACACATGTCCTGAACTGATGAGGAACTTGCTTCATGAATTACTAAGGCTTCCAATATATGCTTCATTTGAAATGCCCGAAGATGTAACACCAAACTCAACCCCGAATCACCAAACAGGAACAAATGCATCATGGAAAATGCCTTCGAGAACCACAAATAGGGAGTGAGCAATAGTACCAAACAAAGACCCATGTAATTTGGAGAGCTATCAGCAGACTCTCAAAACAATGATCACAGCCTATTGTTATGAAGTGTCCAAATAATTGTTTTCTAAAGCTATTTGTTTCAAGGTGACAGAGTTAAATTCCTGTTACACAGCATTTTCTGACTTCTTTTAGGGATTAAGACTCAGGATGTCAAAACTGACAATTACACACTCCCAACCACAACCACTAACAAACTCAGGTTCAGGAGTGGGCTATTCTTAAGGCTGGAGTCTAGATTAGAGTAGTGCTGGCAAAGCACAACAGGTCAGGCAGCATCCAAGGACCAAGGATCAAATTGCTCTCAATCACAATCCATAATTGCAAATGATTTTGAACCTACCCACCTGATGATAAGCAGATGTTACGTCCTGGCAGTATCCAGTCGGTGGTCCCCCGATTAAATGTTCCAGATACTTCTTCCCAAAGACTAATGCTTTGTGGTGCTGTTGAATAATCCAATAGGCCTTGGTCAGGTTCAGGTACACAGTCACCTGTCTCTCCGAGCTCCAGAACTCTCTGCAGCAAATACACAAAAGCAGTGAAGTCAGCATCATTTTAATTAATTTACAAAATGCATTCTGTTTTGGAGAAAGGAAGGGAAGCGTGCAGCCACGAAGAAGAGGATTGTCCAGACACGTCAAAGCAGCGTTGAGCGAGGCAGACTATCAAACGCCAGTTGATTTGAGGCACTTTTCTGCCCTTCAAGACATTTAGTATCTCCACTGAAAAGATCTAACACTATTTGTTGAGGCCATCACTATTTCACTTATATTTTTCTCTTACATTTTGATTTGGAACTGAAGTTAAGAATTCCATTTTGAAAAGCAGCTTGTTTTAGAAAGAGAACAAAGACAAACTATTCTCTAGCTATACCCTTAAGGACAATCAGTGGTAGTGGAAAGCCTAGTAGTTTTTTGCTGGTTATGGTCCACTAATGGGAATATAGTCCAATCAAGGATGACACTTTATGTCAAACCTTTTTCAGGATATTATTAGCAACTTGGGAATTAAACAACTAAAATTGACAGCAAACCAACCACAGACCCATGTACTTTGGAGAGATATCAGCAAGAATTAGGAAGAAGGGTCAGCTTTATTTTACACCAGAGATTCCCCATTAAATCTATTGAGCATTAGCCATTTAAGTTAGTTTATGGGTATGAAACAAGGAGATCATTAAAACTGATTAGAGACACATTGTTCAGTCAGAAAAACAAATTCTTCAATGTTAGAAATTTGTCCATTTCTAAAGGAGTTTTAAAGTCATAGAGATGTATAGCATGGAAACAAACCCTTCAGTCCAACCTGTCCATGCCGACCAGAAATCCCAATCCAATCTAGTCGTACCTGCCAGCACCTGGCCCATATCCCTCCAAACCCTTCCAATTCATATACCCATCCAAATGCCTCTTAAATGTTACAATTGTACCAGCCTCCACCACTTCCTCTAGCAGCTCATTCCATACACTTACCACACTCAGCGTGAAAAAGTTGCCCTTGAGGTCTCTTTTATATCTTTCCCCTCTCACCATAAACCTATGTCCTCTAGTTCTGGACTCCGTGACCCCAGGGAAAAGGCCTTGTCTATTTATCCTATCCATGCCCCTCATAATTTTGTAAATCTCTATAAGGTCACCCCTCAGCCTCCGACGCTCCAGGGAAAACAGCCTCTCCATATAGCTCAAATCCTCCAACCCCGGCAACATCCTTGTAAATCTTTTCTGAACTCTTTCAAGCTTCACAACATCTTTCTGATAAGGAGGAGATCAGAACTGCATGTAATATTCCAACAGTGGCCTAACCAACGTCCTGTACAGCTGCAACATGACCTCCCAACTCCTGTACTCAATACTCTGACCAATAAAGGAAAGCATACCAAACACCTTCTTCACTATCCTATCTACCTGCGACTCCACTTTCAAGGAGCTATGAACCTGCACTCTAAGGTCTCTTGGGTTCAGCAACACCTCCTAGGACCTTACTATTAACTGCATAAGTCCTGCTAAGATTTGCTTTCCCAAAATGCAGCATCTCGCATTGATCTGAATTAAACTCCATCTGCCACTTCTTAGCCCACTGGCCCATCTGGTCAAGATCCTGTTGTAATCGGAGGTAACCTTCTTCGCTGTCCACTACACCTCCAATTTTGGTGTCATCTGCAAACTTACTAACTATACCTCTTATCCTCACATCTAAATCATTTATATAAATGATGAAAAGCAGTGAATCCAGCACCGATCCTTGTGGCACTCCACTGGTCACAGGCCTCCAGACTGAAAAACAACCCTCCAACACCACCCTCTGTCTTCTACCTTTGAAATAGTTCTTTATCCAAATGGCTAGTTCTCCCTGTATAGTGTGAGATCAAACCTTGCTAACTAGTCTCCCATGGGGAACCTTGTCGAACACCTTACTGAAGTCCATATAGATCACATCTATCGCTCTGCCCCCATCAATCTTCTTTGTTACTTCTTCAAAAAACTCAATCAAGTTTGTGAGACATGATTTCCCACGCACAAAGCCATGTTGACTATCCCTAATCAGTCCTTGCCTTTCCAAATACATGTGCATCCTGTCCCTCAGGATTCCCTCCAACAACTTGCCCACCACTGAGGTCAGGCTCACCGGTCTATAGTTCCCTGGCTTGTCCTTACTATCTTTCTTCAACAGTGGCACCACATTACCCAACCTCCAGTCTTCCGGCACCTCACCTGTGACTATCAATGATACAAATATTTCAGTAAGAGGCCCAGCAATCACTTCTCTAGCTTCTCACAGAGTTCTAGGGTACACCTGATCAGGTCCTGGGGATTTATCCACTTTTATGCATTTCAAGACAATCAGCATTTCCTCCTCGGTAATATAGACATTTTTCAAGATGTCACCATCTATTCCCCTACAGTCTACATCTTCCATATCCTTTTCCACAGTAAATACTGATGCAAAATCTCCTGCGGTTCCACACAAAGGCCGCTTTGCTGATCTTTGCTATTCTCCCCCTAGTTAACCTTTTGTCTTCAATGTATTTGTAAAAACCCTTTTGGATTCTCCTTAACTCTATTTGCCAAAGTTATTTCATGTCCCCTTTTTGCCCTCCTGATTTCACTCTTAAGTATACTCCTACTGCCTTTATACTCTAAGGATTCACTCGATCTATCCTGTCTATACCCGACATATGCTTCCTTCTTTTTCTCAATCAAACCCTCAATTTTTTTAAGTCATCCAGCATTCCCTATACCTACCAGCCTTCCCTTTCACCCTGACAGGAACATACTTTCTCTGCATTCTTGTTATCTCATTTTTGAAGGCTTCCCATTTTCCAGCCGTCCCTTTACCTGTGAACATCTGCCCCCAATCAGCTTTTGAAAGTTCTTGCCTAATACCGTCAAAATTGGCCTTTCTTTTAGATCTGGTCTATTCTCTTCCATCACTATTTTAAATCTAATAGAATTATGGTCACTGGCCCCAAAGTGCTCCCCCACTGACACCTCAGTCACCTGCCCTACCTTATTTCCCAAGAGTTGGTCAAGTTTTGTACCTTCTCTAGTAGGTACATCCACATACTGAATCAGAAAGTTTTCTTGTACACACTTATCAAATTCCTCTCCATCTAAACCCTTCACACTATGGCAGTCCCAGTCTATGTTTGGAAAGTTAAAATCCCCTACCATAACCACCTATTATTTTTACAGAAAACTGAGATCTCCTTACAAATTTGTTTCTCAATTTCCCTTTGACTATTAGGGGTGTATAATACAATCCCAACAAGGTGACCATCCCTTTCTTATTTCTCAGTTCTACCCAAATAACTTCCCTGGATGTACTTCTGGGAATATCCTCCCTCAGTGCAGCTGTAATGCTATCCCTTATCAAAAATGCTACTCCCCCTCCTCTCTTGCCTCCCTTTCTATCCTTCCTGTAGTATTGAGCCATGTTTCTGTAATTGCTATGATATCCCAGTCCCATGTTCCTAACCATGCCCTGAGTTCATCTGCCTTCCTTGTTAGGCCCCTTGCATTGAAATAAATGCAGTTTGATGACCTAGTGGAATTATTGCTAAGCTGTTAATCAAGAGACCCAGGTAATGTTCTTGGGACACGGTTTAAAATTCCAGCAATATAAACCTGGAATTAATGGTTTAATGATAATTGTTGGAAAACCCCATCTGGTGGCTCACCAGTGTGCTTTCGGGGAAGGAAATTGCCATTCTTTGGTCTAGCCTACACGTGACTCCAGACCCACAGCAACATGGTTGACTCTTAACTGCCATCTAGGATGGCCAGTGAATGCTGACCTAGCCAGCGACATCCATCATGTGGATGCACTGATTATAAAGGCTCAACAACGTCTCTTCTTCCTGAAGCAGCTGAGGAAATTTGACATGATGATGAATACCCTTGCCAACTTTTATAGGTGTGCCATCGAGAGCATTCTGTCTGGGTGTATCACTACTTGGAATGGCAACTGTACCATTCAAGATTGGAGATGGTTTAGAGAGTGGTGAACTTGGCCTGGACAATCACAAAGGCCAACCTCCCATCTATAGAATCCATCTACCAGGCCTGCTATCAAAGAAAGGCTGCCATCATTCTCAAAGATCCATCCCACCCTGGCAATGTTTTTCTACAACCTCTACCATCAGGGAGAAGGTACAGAAGCCTGAACACACGCACCAGCCGGTTTCAAAACAGTTTCTACCCAACTGAAGTTAGAATACTGAATGGACTCTCAAACTCTTAACATTCACCTGTACCTGTGTTTTTGTTATTTGCCGCTGTTTACCTATTATTTACTATCTATGCTGCTTAACTCTGTGATCTACCTGTATTGCTCAGAAGACAAAGCTTTTCACTGTGCCTCAGTACACATGACAATAAATTTACTTCAATTCAATTCTCAACCAGTGAATGAATTTTAAAAAGAAGCATGTACAATTGCTCAGGACCATTTGAAAACTTCCAAAAAACAGTAGAAAGGTAAACATGCAACAATCAGAGGTTTCAAGTCAGGAGATGAAATTTTGGTAGGGTGATGACATGGGGTAAACCCCTCTGCTAACGTAAACCTGACACACAGAGAAGCTCACCTCATGCCTTACTCTGTTACATTTCGAAAGGCAAAGAACAATCCCAGAGGTCACTAAAGTAAAAATTAAAAATTTTATTCTTAAAGTCCAAACAGAACATTAATACAACAGCTATTTACAACTCCTTTCTCTTAGGTGAATTGGCCATGCTAAATTGTCCGTAGTGTTAGGGGTAAATGTAGGGGAATAGGTCTGGGTGGGTTGCGCTTCGGCTGGTCAGTGTGGACTTGTTGGGCCAAAGGGCCTGTTTCCACATTGTAAGTAATCTAGTCTGTAAGTAGTCTAATCCTTTCTCTTAAGCCTATCTTTTACCTCCCACTCTACAATACTGGCCTGATAAAAATAATACCATTTAAGATTTGCAGAAAACTAATCATCACATTTCAAAACCAGCCAGCTTTGTCGATTTGCCTCTGTAGATTTTCCTGGGTCATCATTTCTTCGGTCTTCTGCTGCACAACCTTTCTTATGGACAGGTACCTGTTGGAGAGCTATTCAGCTAACAGAGTGTGCTTGTTGGTGCTCTTCGCAGTCCCCCCTCACAACTGTTCAAAATGTCCGGTTTTACAGCTCAAAACATCGGATAATTTCATTGAATTTTACTGTTTGGGATGACATCAAACCAATCTCGATTGGATTTCAGTGTCTGGGGCATAATTTAAACTGATTGGCTGAATTTGAATTTGTTTTTGTTCCATGGCAACGCAACTCCAGCTATTTGTTTTTACCAAATGTTACATTTTTAAATTGTTCAGCACACTCTGTGCTTTCAGTCAGTCCTTGCTAGCTTCCTCGCTTTCAGTACAGTACACACCTACACCTTCATAACACCTCCCCCCTTAAGAAAAAATGAACCAATATAATGAAAAGCTGACTTCTTATTTATTGTTTCTATTTCTTAATCACATTACCATGACAGACAAATGACTTTAATCTAATTTCAAATTAATTTCTTTCCACATACATATACATAACGTTGAATAGAAACCAATCTCATCTATACTTTGTCATTTAAATCGGCGATAATGCATCTGCGATTACATTCTTATGGCTTGCAACATGTAGGATTTGTAAATTAAAAGTCTGTAAAATAAAACTCCAATGAAATAGTTGCATATTCTTCTCTTTAAAGCATTCCAATAATGTAAGTGGATTGTGATCCATGTACACATTGTTCATGACATACACATTAAGGCCAGTATCAAACTCAATAGTTCTTTTTCGATCATGGGGTATTTCATTTGGTGGATGTTGAGTTTCTTTGAAAAGTAACTAACTAGCAGTTCAATCCCATCATCATCTTCCTGTAAGAGTACAGCTCCAACTCCTACATCACTAGCATCGATGGCAACTTTGAAGGGTTTCAAAACATTTGGTGTAGCTAAGCTGGTGCAGTGGTTAATATTGCTATTAAATGGTGAAATGCCAACTGGCATTGTTCTGTCACCAAAACCTTGTGCTCTCTTTCAGCAAATCGGTTAACGGTGCCACTACACTGCTGACGTTTGGAACAAACCTCCGATAGAATCCTCTTAGTTCCAAGAATCAAAGCACCTCTTTCTTCGAGGTTGGTTGTGGAAATTCCTCTATGGCTTTTGTCTTTGTGTTCCAGGGGGGTCAACGCTCCATGAAGATGTTATGTCCCAAGAACGTCACCTCTGCTTTCGCAATTTCAGTTTTGTTTAAGCTTATCAACAGTTTTGCTCCTTGTAGTCGTTCAAAGAGCTCTGCCAACTGTACCACGTGTTCTTTCCATGACTTACGATAGATCTCTACATTGTCCAAATAGAGTGCACAGTTTGTTAACCCAGCCACAACTCTGCTCATGAGTCCTTGGAATGTGGTGGATGTGTTCTTCATTCCAAAGGGCATCACTTTGAATTGATATAGCCCATTTGGGGTTACAAACACAGAAATTTCTTTTGCCATCTCTGCTAAAGGTACCTACAAGTAATCACACAGTAGGTCCAATTTGGTCGTATAACGGGCTTGTCCAACTTTCTCGATACAGTCCTCCAATCTCGGCATTGGATAGGTGTCCAATTTTGTAACAGCATTAACCTTCTGATAACCCACACAAAATCGTTGCATCCACTTTCCATCTGATTCCTACATATGTCCTCAAACTGCAATAACAAACCTCTCAACTGCGTTCTATGCTCATGAGACAGATAGTTTACCCACCCATCCCACTCCTCAAGGACTTCTTCATTTTTTAAACATATTTTGGGGCACCTCAAAATCCACACTCTGCAGGGCAGTAACTAACACCTGTATCTCCAGTTCATTCTCTCCAATACAATAAGTTTTCACCATGTTCACATGACATACCTGATACTATTTTTTCCTAAATGGCATCTTTACCGGATAGTTCACCTGACTCAGCTTTTCTCAATCTGATGGGGACCACTAAACCTGGCTTTGAAGGGATCTTCTACCACTGGTAATAATACTAACACATCATTCCCTTGGGAAAATGTCTGAGTCTCAGAGCTTTTATCTGCCACCTGCTTCATTCTATACTGTGCCCTCTTTAGATGATGTTTAGCTAACTCACCTACTCAATTGACTCTCTCCCTCACCTCTGATACATAATCTAAGTGAGATCTCTGACTTTGGTCCTGTCAATTTTTCTTGAATTAATTTCAAAGGCCTCTCACTTTTTGCCCGAATATTAACTTGAGGGGAATAGACTGAGTAGAGTCTCATGGTAAACAATACGAATGAGATACCCTTATCCTAATCATTCGGGTAATCCTGACAGTATGCTCTCAACATGGTCTTCAGGTTCTGAGGTCACCTTTCTAAAGTTCCCTGGGGTTCAGGATGATACGCACTTGATTTAAAGTGCTGTATACCTAAGCTATCCATGACCTCCTTAAATAGTTTAGCAGTAAAATTAGGCTTCGGTCTGACTGAATCTCTCTGGATAGCCTATACTGCGTGAAGAAAGCTACTAATTCCCTTACCACCCTTTTTGCCTTGATACTCCGGAATGGAATTGCCTTCGGAAATCTGGTAGACACATCCAGTATGGTTAACAAGTACCGGTTCCCACTTTTAGTTCTCGGGAGGGGACCTACACAATCAATTATAACCCGCATAAAAAGTTCTTCGAAAGTGGGAATTGGCAACAAAGGAGCTGGTTTTATTACCGCCTGGGGCTTACCTACCATTTTGCACATACAACACGTTCTTGTGCATTCCAGCCCAAGAAAAAAACTTTTTGTATGTGAGCTGGAGTCTTCTGTACACCGAGGTGACCTCCTACAGCTAGTTCATCTGCTATCTGTAACGCTCCCTGTCTGTATGCTACCAGCAACACAATCTGGTGCACATGTGCCCATTTCTCCTTTGCACTAACCTAAGTTTTCACTTTCATCATAGAATTCTATCTTTCAGATAATAACCCTCAGGAATACTCTCTGCCTCCTTTTCAGAGTACACATCCACCGTCCTCATATCTTTTATCATCTTGTCTTTCTGATTCAAGTCCCTTAGCCTTTCTATCTGACCCTCTGCCTGTTCAGGATGTCCGCTAACTGAACCTCAACTCCTTCATCTTTCTCTTTAGTTTTTTCTTTGTGCTGTGACTTATAAGAGTGGGATCTTGTTCCTACACATTCTCCGAAAATATCAGGAATTTTTTTTTAAACTCCTCAGTTCCCTGGTCTCCCTAGGGCTTCTCCACAACAAGGAGTGTCAGTCTCACCACGGATCCTGCCAAATAATTCCTCACAACAAACTGAATTCTGGAACTGACACTCTGTCAATCACTCCCACTGTTACTTCCCCTGTCTTGAGTTGACACTCCAACCTGATCTTATATAGGGGAACGCTAAATTTCTGCCAATCTATCCTACAAATTACCACACTATCAGGAACAGATCAGAAAGAGGGCAACTTCGTTCCTTTCTTATTACTGGAGAGTGGTATATCTCAAAATTATAACTTGTTGCCCTTCTCCCCCTGTTCTTTGAGTAGACTTTACCCACAGAGACAAATTCTTTATAGAGATCAGGCACTAACTCCATATTCAGCCCATGCCCAGATTGTGCACTCTCCTGCAGCTCCTCGAGTCTTCTTGGGGTTTCCTTTATTACTTTCCCTAATGCCACTGGCTTAACTTCTTTTACCACACCTTTCCTACAGTGCCTTCCTTTAATGACCAGCACGGTGACTCTGGCGGTGAAAACACCTTTTCCCAGTGTCCCTCTGAAACCACCGGCACTGTAATTTACTGTGTCCCATTCCATTACAGTGAAAACACCTGAGGCCTTTCACCTCCGTTTCATCCTCATGGGTTTCTTTAACCTGTGGTAAACTCTCATCAATGTTCTCTACTCTTTGTTTCGTATTGTAGGACCTCCCCTTCTCCCAACTTCTATCCCTCACAGGACGAAATTCAGGCCGGAAGCTTGCCTCATGCACAACATGTATTCATCAGCTAATCCTGCTGCCCTTCTCACTTCCTGAACTTTCTTTTCATCCACGTGAATGCTTACCATCTCTGGATGTGAGTTTTTAAACTCCTCCAGCAGAATAATTTCTCTTAGAACCTCATAGGTATTAATTATTTTTAAAGCTCGCACCCATCTATCAAAATGACTATGTTTAATTCTTTCGAACTCAACATAAGTCTGACCTGGTTCCTTCTTTATGTTTAACTGCTGTCTATATGCTTCTAATACCAATTCATAAGCACCACTTAAAATAGCCTGTTTGACCTCTTCATAATCTCTTGACACCTCATCTGACAGCGCAGCAAATACCTCACAAGCTCTGCCTACCAGTTAGTCTGAACTAGCATTACCCATAAATCCTCAGATCACCCCATCCACCTAACTAATTTTTCAAATGAAATAAAGATGGCTTCAACATCTTTCTCATCAAAATGTTGCAAAGTTTTGACATGTTTGTATATATCACTATTTTCTCTTTTAATCTCCACCCTGTTAACCTGACTTTACTGACTAAGTCACAACTTCCCAAGTTCAAATTTTCTCTTTTTGCTCAGCTAAGAACCTTCTCTCTCTCTTGCCTCTCTCTTTCCCTTTCTCCTCCCTCTCTTTGTTTATCTTCTAACTCCATTTTCCTCAATTATAATTTATGTTTTTCTAATACTACTGCACTTGTCTGTTTCCCTGACACACTTAAGTATTTGAGTAATTCCCTTACATTTCAGCTTTACTTTTGTCCTTGGTTAAACCCAATTCTAACCTCTTTACTAATTCTAAGAGTATGGTCTTTTCTTTCTAAACTTTCTTGGCAAATTTGGGAATCATCTTCACACCCCAGAACCTCTTTAGCCATTTTAAGATGCATTTCTCTCACATTTAATTTAACCAACCACAAGTGGTTAGTGAAGGATAATGAAGAAGGCGTTTGGTATGCTTTCCTTTATTGGTCAGAGTATTGAGTACAGGAGTTGGGAGGTCATGTTGCGGCTGTACAGAACATTGATTAGGCCACTGTTGGAATATTGCGTGCAATTCTGGTCTCCTTCCTATCGGAAAGATGTTGTGAAACTTGAAAGGGTTCAGAAAAGATTTATAAGGATGTTGCCAGGGTTGGAGGATTTGAGCTACAGGGAGAGGCTGAACAGGCTGGGACTGTTTTCCCTGGAGCGTCGGAGGCTGAGGGGTGACCTTATAGAGGTTTACAAAATTATGAAGGGTGTAGATAGGACAAATAGACAAAGTCTTTTCCCTGGGGTCGGGGAGTCCAGAACTAGAGGACATAGGTTTAGGGTGAGTGGGGAAAGATATAAAGGAGACCTCTATGACTCTAAGTAACCAAAATTAAACAAGTTGTCACACCTATGTTCTATTTAAAGATCAAGGACACTAACTGGCAAGTGTTTAAAATTACTGGGCATTTTTCATACCTAAAATCTATTCAAATCTGCCCAAATCTCAGACTGGATCTGTACAAACCTGTTCAAATCACTGACAAGAGCTTCCAAACTGTTATGACACAGAGTAAACCCTCTGCTAATTTAACCCTGACACATAGAGAAGTTCACCTCGCGCCGCAATCTGTTACATTTCAAGAGGCAAAGAATTATCCCAGAGGTCACTATTTAAAGTAAAAATTAACTATTTTATTCTTTAAGTCCAAAAGAGAACATTAAAACAACAGCTATTTACAACTCCTTTATCTTAACCTGTTTTTTTTACCTCCCCCTCTACAATACTGGTCCAATAAAAAAGCCTTGTTTAAGATTTACAGAAAAATAATTATCACACTTCAAAACCAGCCAGCTTTGTCAATTTTCCTCTGTAGATTTTCCAGGGTTGTTTGTTCTTTGGCCTTCTACTACACAACATTCTTATGGACAGGTACCTGTCAGAGAGCTATTCGATTAACAGTCTGTACTTGTTGGTGCTTTTCGCAGTTCTCCCACTAACTGTTCAAATGTCCAGTTTTATACCCCAAAACATCGGAACATTTCATTGGTTTGATGTCATCCCAAACATAAAAATTCAAACTCGACTGGATTCTGCTATCTAGGGCATAATTTAAACTGAATTTGAATTTGCTTTTGTTCCATGGCAATGCAACTCCAGCTATCTGTTTCAACCAAATGTTACATTTTAAATTGTTCAGCACACTCCGTGCTTTCAGTCAGTCCTTGCCAGAGTCCTCTCTCTCGTAAAGGTACAGTACACACCTACACCTTCATAACTATACTGTTATTTTAACAAAAGTAAGCCACTAAAAGCAAATGGTAGTGATCTCTACAAAGTAGTTAAAAAGGGTGACATATGTAATCGATACTGTGATTGTACATGTGTCACATGAACATGTTGAACCAGCGATATGATAGAAAGACAATGAGAGAGTATAAGTGTGAGAGAAAGTAAATTAAGTAAAGGAGCAAAGGGGAAATGGACAGTTATCAAAGCAAACTTCCCACAATCAGATTCACAACTTCGGAGATAGCAGAGAATTTAGACACTGTGTTTTCATATCTGGAGAAGAATCAACTGGCCGATATAATGATTGCCCAGGAGATACAAAGCTACACTTGAATGCACCACATTAACCAAACAGAGTCATAGAGATGTACAACACAAAACAGAACTGTCAGACCAACTCATCCACACCGACAAGATATCCTACGTTAATCTAGTCCCATTTGCCAGTCTTGGGACCTTACCCCTCTAAACTCTTCCTATTCATATACCCATCCAGATGCCTTTTAAATGTTGTAATTGTACCAGCCTCCACCACTTTTTCTGGCATTTCACTCCATACACTCACTACTCTCTGTGTGAAGAAGTTGCCCCTTAGGTCCCTTTTAAATCATTCCCCTCTCACCTTAAACCTATGCCCCCCAGTTCAGGAAAAAATTCAGACCCAATAAACAAAAGCCATATTGGTTATACCCAGAAAAACAGGAAGAAAAGAAATTCAATACATGTTGTATAATCAACTGATCAAACCAAGCCAGAGTCATCGCTGTCCTTCCATAGTGCAGGCTCCTAAACCAGATGGTTCAATTAGATTATGCATAGAATATAGGAATGCGAATGTAGTCATAAAGATGGATTCATATCCTATTCCTAGTCACATATTTATTAATCATAAATTGTTAATTTTTAAGTTATAAACTTGGTATCCGAGATCAGTCATTCATAAAGTGTGACTATGAACAATTGAGCAATTTTGAAGAGTAGTGAATATTTTAATTTTTCTGTGCTGTGTGTCCAGAGATAGAGAGGCTGAATTGATTCGGCTTGTCATCTGTGTTGTACCGTGTGGACCAGTGCAATCAACTGGAACACTGCTGAGCAGACTGGTACCTCTGTTAGACATGACAGAAACCACTCTCCTATGTAAATGACCATATTTAACAGCACAGAAGGTCATTCAGCCCATCATATCTGCACAATCTGAAAAACAGTGACCTAGCTCACTTTCTAGTTCTTAGTCCTTGAGGTCACAGCAGATGCAGTCCATATTCAAGATTTTTTTAAAATATTGTGAGGGTTTCTGCTTCAATCATCTTTCAAGCATTTTGTTCCAAATGCCATCACCCTCTGGGTGAAATCTTTTCTTCTTCCATCTCTCTGGCAATGGTATTACATCATTCCCATAGCTACTGTCGCTTTTGCAATATGCTCCTTCTATCCACTTTATCCAGGTCCCCGATCATTGATACAGCTCAGTTAAATCTCTCCTCAATTCCTTGCTTCATTTGCTCTACTAATACTATTTTACAGATATTTTCTAATCAACCTGTTCAGAGACACTATGGCACACCTCTGAAGCAGATGGACTTGATCCTGGGCATTTTGGTTCAGAGGCAGGGACACTACAACCCACATTCTCCTCAGTTCGTCAATGAAAAAATAAACAAAACCTACCTGCTCAAACTTTCTATGTAGCTAAAATTCTCCAGCCCAAGGAACAGACTAACAATCTCAGAGTCATAGGGTCATACAGCATGGAAACAGATGTTTTGCTCCAACCAGTCCATGCAGACCATAATACTGAACTCAACTAATCCCACTTGCCTGCATTTGGCCCATATCCCTCCAAACCTTTCCTATTCATGTACTTATCCAAATGTCTTTAAAATGTTGTAACTGGTCCTGCATCCACCATTTCCTCTAGCAGTTCAATCCCACATGGGAACCTCTGTGTGAAAGAGTTGCCCCTTGTATCCTTTTGAAATCTTTTTCCTCTCACCTTAAAAATATATCCCCTAGTTTTGAACTCTTCCATCTTAAGGAAAAGACCTTTGCTATTCACCTTATCTATGCCCCTCATGGTTTTATAAATCTCGATAAGGTCACCCCTCAACCTACACGCCCCTCCTACATCCCAGCCTACCAGACATTTCTTGTAAATCAAACCTAGCAACATCCTGGTAAGTCTTTTCTGAACCTGCTCCAATTTGATAATATCTTGCTTATAGAAGGACAATTAAAACTGCACACAGTACTCCGGAAGAGGCCTCATCAGCATCCTGTATAACCTCAACATGACATCCCAACTTTTTTACTCAAAGGTCTGAGCAATGAAGGCATGTGTGATAAAAGCTTTCTCCACTACTCTGTCCACCTGTGACGCAAAGTTTGAAGAATTATGTACCTGAACCCTGAGGTCTCTCTGTTCAATAACATTACCCAGGGGCCTACCATTAAGTGTATAAGGCCTGCCCTTGTTTGCTTTCCCAAAATGCAATATCTCACATTTATCCCAACTAAATTCCATCTGCTGCTCCTCAGCCCACTGACCCTGTTAATCAAGATCTCTTTGTAATCTTAGATAACCTTCTTCATTGCCCTTTGTTCCCTCTCTAGTGTGATTACATCCTTCCTTTAACATTTAATTGTTTATGTGCATCTTAGTCCCTGCCTCAATAAATGAAGGAAACTATACTGGGTGCCCCCATGGTTAAATGTCCTTCCTAGTTATCTACCTTCAGGGATCTGTGGCCATGCTCTGCAAAGTGCCTCCCAGTGTCCTGTTGTTTACCCCTGCCTTGTTAACCTCCTCAAATAAATTGCCTCACTCCTCTGCACTGAAGACCATTTGCTACTTCCTGCCCACCTGAACAGGACACCGATATCTTCTTGCAGCCTGCAGTTACCCTTCTTACTCGCAGCCACATAAGCAATTTTTGCATTACTTGCAAACCAAGTTAATAATACCCTGCATTTCGTCAAAATCACCACAAAAAGTAACAAACTGTCCAGAAACTCACATGAAATAGCCTTCAGGGACAAATAAATTGCTCACTCTGAATCATACTGTGGAGAGCGGATAAATATAGGCAACCGTAATATTAATTCAGGCAAAATTTTAAAGGAAACTTACTCTGATATGTAACACAAAACAAAACCTCTATTTCAAATGAAGTTCATCTCCCAATTCTCTGACTTATCCAGTCAAACGTATCCTCGTTGCTTTTTCCTCCCAACACAGCCTATCCCCCTGACACCTTGACCCCATTATAGTCTAATCTCACACCCTGCCTCTGCGGGAACCCCACAGGGTGTCTCTGGGGGATCCCTGCACTCTGTCTCAGTGGGACCCTGCACACTCCCTCAGGGAGGACCCCGCACCCTATACTTACTGGAATTCTACATGATACACAAATGGGATACCAACGTACCACACTAACATAACTCTGTGTGTAGTACATGCCGAGAGGAACCCTACAGACCATTCAAATCTAATGCCCACACACTGCATCATCTCAGTGGTACAACATCCTGTTAATATGTAACATTTAGCCCAAACTGACCCTGGTGGGTAGTGCTTATAAATTGTAATTTTGGTTTGATACATAGAACATAGAACTGTACAGCACAGTACAGGCCCTTCAGCACTCAATGTTGTGATGGCCTTCTATCCTACTCCAAGATCAGACTAACCTATATACCCTTCACTGTACTAATTTCCATGTGCCGATCCAAGAGTCACTTAAATACCCTAATGTATCTGACTCTACTACCATGCACCTACCACTCTCTGTGTAAAGAACCTACCTCTGACATCTCCCCGAAACCTTCCTCCAATTACCTTAAAATTATGCCCCCTCATGATAGACATTTCCACCATGGGAAAAAGTCTCTGGCTATCCACTCTATGTCTTTCAACATCTTATCAAGTCACCCCTCTATCAAATCACTCCTCAACTTTCGTTGCTTCAATGAGAAAAGCCCTCACTCCCTCAACCTTTCTCCATACGACCTGCCCTCCAGTCCAGGCAGCATCCTGGTAAATCTCCTCTGCACCCTCTCTAAAGCTTCCACATCTTTCCTATAATGAGGTGACCAGAACTGAACACAATATTCCAAGTGTGGTCCAGCCAGGGCTCTACACAGCTGCAGTGTAACCTCGTGGCTCTTAAACTCAATTCCCCTGCTAATGAAAGCCAACACACTGTAGACCTTTGTAATAACCCTGGGTGGCAACTTTGAGGGATCTGTGGACATGGACCCCAAGATCCATCTGTTCCTCCACACTGCCAAGAAGCATGCCTTTAATCCTGTATTCTGCATTTAAATTTGACCTTCCAAAATGAATCACTTCACACTTTTCCAGGTTGAACTCCATCTGCCACTTATCATCCCAGTTCTGCATCCTGTCAATGCCCAGTCACAATCTACAACAGCCCTCCACACTATCTGCAACTCCACTGACTTCTACATCATCGGCAAACTTACTAATCCACCCTTCCATTTCCTCAACCAAGTCATTTATAAAAATCACAAAGAGCAGAGGTCCCAGAACTGATCCCTGTGGAACCCCACTGGTCTGAAAATGTGTTGCTGGAAAAGCGCAGCAGGTCAGGCAGCATCCAAGGAGTATCATTCCTGAAGAAGGGCTCATGACCGAAACGTCCATTCCTCATTCCTGAAGAAGGGCTCATACCTGAAACGTCAATTCTCCTGCTCCTTGGATGCTGCCTGACCTGCTGCGCTTTTCCAGCAACACATTTTCAGCTCTGATCTCCAGCATCTGCAGTCCTCACTTTCTCCTAGAACCCCACTGGTCACCAAGCTCCAGTCTGAATACTTGCCATCTACAACCACCCTCTGTCTTCTATGGGCCAGTCAATTCTGTATCCAGACAGATAGGTTTCCCTGTATCCCATGCCTCCTTACTTTCTAAATGAGCCTACCTCGAGGTACCTTATGACACACCTTGCTAAAATTCATACACACCACATTCACTGCTTTGCCTTCATTAATGTGTTTTGTCACATCCTCAAAGAATTCAATAAGGTTTGTGAAGCATGACCTGCCCCTCACAAAGACATGCTGACTATCTCGAATCAAACTATGGTGTTACAAGTAATCATAAATCCTGTCTCTCAAAATCCTCTCCAATAGTTTGTCCATCACTGACGCAAGACTGACTGGTCTTAATTCCCAGGATTAGTGCAGCAGGTCAGGCAGCATGTGGATGTGTGTGTGTGTGAGCGTGAGTGTATAGGGGTATAGGTCTTTGAGGGGGTGCGTGTGTGAGTGTATGTGTGAGCGAATGATAGAGGGTCTGTGTGAGAGTGCGCATCTGTGGGAATGTGTGTATGTGTGTGTGCAGAAGTCTGTATGTGTGTGTGTGTAGAAGTGTGTGTATGTATGTAGCAGGTTGTGTGTGCGCGCATGCGTGTGTAGGAATGTCTGTGTGTTGGAGTGTGTGAGTGTGTGTGCGTAGGAGTGTCTGTGTGTGTGCATCTGTCTGTGTGTGTGTGCGTGGTGTAGTGGGGTCACTTGTAGTGTGACATGAACCCAAGGTCCCGGTTGAGGCCATTTGGATGGGTACCGAACTTGGCTATCAGTCTGTGCTCGGCCACTTGACGTTGTTGCCTGTCCCAAAGTCCGCCTTGGAGGATGGCCACCCAAATGTCCTACACACACACACACATACACACACACTCTCACACAGACCCTCTCTCTTAAGCCCACGCATACGCTCCCACACTCACACATGCACCCTCTCACAGACTTACACCCCTTCACACACACATGCGCACACATTCACACACTGTCTCAGATACCCATAACCGCCATTCCCCACCCCCATACACACACACCCACTTACACATGTAAGTTTTGGGGGGGTGAATTTGTACTAGCAGAATTACATTTTACTTTGCTCAAAAACCACATGAATCCATGTAAGATTCTTTAAGTCCCTTTTTTAGATTAAAATCAGTCTGCCCATTGTGGCACAGGCAGTCTCACACAGGGCAGCTCACACCTTCAATGCATTATCTGGGCCGACACGACACCAACTGTTAAAGTTCACTTGAGAATGTAACTTTTAAAAAAGTTTTGCGAATTATAAATGAAAGAACTGAACGTGGTCATTCTAAAAGATGGGAGACTTAACAAACAATCCAGGTCTTTTTCAATATATAATTTCAGTTACATCACACTGTAAACTTCTGCTATAAATTCTGTATCTTACAATCTTATTCTCCACAACCACTTGATGAAGGAGTGTCGCTCCGAAAGCTAGTACTTCCAATTAAACTTGTTGGACTATAACCTGGTGTGTGATTTTTAACTTAGTAAAATAATGAGAAATCTAAGTGCAGCAGTCACTCTCTCCATTTCTAACTAGCTAACTAGGTGGGTGGCACGGTGGCACAGTGGTTAGCACTGCTGCCTCACAGCGCCTGAGACCCGGGTTCAATTCCCGACTCAGGCAACTGTCTGTGTGGAGTTTGCACATTCTCCCAGTGTCTGCATGGGTTTCCTCCGGGTGCTCCGGTTTCCTCCCACAGTCCAAAGATGTGCGGGTCAGGTGAATTGGCCATGCTAAATTGCCCATAGTGTTAGGTAAGGGGTAAATGTAGGGGTATGGGTGGGCTGCGCTTTGGCGGGTCGGTGTGGACTTGTTGGGCCGAAGGGCCTGTTTCCACACTGTAAGTAATCTAATCTATCTTTTGTAACTCTGTATACTGAATTCAGCAAGGTACCTGATGGATAAAGCGTGACTCTCATATCCAGAGTATCGGTCCCGGGCTTCCTGTTCACTCTTCTCCAGGATTGCGAGCAGCTCAAGGTAGTATCGAATGGCTTCTTCCGGGCGGCCAGCTGTCATATGCGCTTCAGCAAGACCTGCACAGCACTGTAACCCAAATCCAGATAACAACTTACATATGGCATAGCAGACAGTGAAGAAGGTTTGCTAAGGTTACAAAGAGATCTTGACCGAATGGGTTAGCACTGCTGCCTCACAACACCAGGATCCCAGGTTCAATTCCAGCCTCGGGAAACTGTCTGTGTGGAGTTTGTACATTCTCTCCGTGTTTGTGTGGGTTTCCTCCGGGTGCTCCGGTTTCCTCCCACAGTCCAAAGATGTGCAGATCAGGTGAATTGGCCATGCTAAATTGACCATAGTGTTAGGTGCATTAGTCAGAGGGCAATGGGTCTGGGTAGGTTACTCCTCGGAGGGTCGGTGTGGACTGGTTGGAGCGAAGAGCCTGTTTCTGCACTGTAGGGAATCTAATCTAATCTAAATGGGCCATGAGCTGAAAAATCACAAGGGAAGTTCAATCTGGATAAATGCGAGGTATTGCATTTTGGTACAACAAACGTTATACAATTAATGAAAGAGCCTTGGGTGGCAGAACATAGAACTGTACAGCACAGTACAGGCCCTTCAGCCCTCGATGTTGTGCCAATCTTTTATCCTCTAAGATCAGGAGAAAGTGAGGACTACAGATGCTGGAGCTCAGAGTCAAGGGTGTGGTGCTGCAAAAGCACCATCAGGAATGGTTAATGCCCGAAACGTCGATTCTCCTGCTCCTCAGATGCTGCCTGACCTGGTGTGCTTTCCTAGCACCACACTCTCAACATCCTCTAAGATCAGACTAACCTACATACCCTTCATTGTACTAACTCCCATGTGCCTATCCAAGAATGTTCCTTATGTCTCTGACTCTACTCCCACCGCTGGCAGTGCATTCCACGCACCCACCACTCTCTGAGTAAAGAATCTACCTTTGACATCTCCCCTAAACCTTCCTCCGATCACCTTAAAATATGCCCTCACATGATAGACATTTCTGCCCTGGGAAAAAGTCTCTGGCTATCCACTCCATCTAAGCCTCCATCTTGTAAACCTCTATAACAACACCTCTCATCCTTCTTCACTTCAGTGGAAAAAGCCCTCGCTCCCTCACCCTTTCTTCATAAGACCTGCCCTCCAGTCCAGGCAGCATCCTGGTAAATCCCCTCTGCACCCTCTCTAAAGCTTCCACATCTTTCCTATAATGAGGCGACCAGAACTGAACCCAATATTCCAAGGGTGGTCTAACCAAGGCATGATAGAGCTGCAGCATAACCATGTGGCTCTTAAACTCAATCTCCCTGCTAAAGAAAGCCAATACACCAAACGTCTTCTTGGGTGACAGCTTTGAGGGATCTAGGGACATGGACCCCAAGATCCCTCTGGTCCTCTGCCAAGAAGCCTGCCTTTAACCCTGTATTCTGCATTCAAATTCGACCTTCCAAAGTGAATCACTTCACACTTTTCCAGGTTGAATTCCATCTGCCACTTCTCAGCCCAGTTCTGCATCCTGTCAATGTCCCATTGCAACCTACAACAGCCCTCCACATTATCCACCACTCCACCAACCTTCAGGGCATCGGCAAACTAACTAACCCACCCTTCTACTTGCTCATCCAAGTCATTTAGAAGAAAATCACAAACAGCAGAGGTCCCAGAACAGATTCCTGTGGAACATCACTGGTCATCGAGCTCCAGGCTGAATACTTTTCATCAACTACTACCCTCTATCTTCTACGGGTCAGCCAGTTCTGTACACAGACAGACAGGTTTCCCTGTATCCCATGCCTCCTCACTTTCTGAATGAGCCTACCATGAGGAATCTTATCAAATGCCTTGCTAAAATCCATGCACACCGCATCCACTGCTCTGCCTTCATTAATGTGTTTTGTCACATCCTCAAAGAATTCAATCAGGTTTGTGAGGCATGACCTGCCCCTCACAAAGACATACTGACTATCTCTAATCAAACTATGGTGTTACAAGTAATCATAAATCCTGTGTCTCAGAATCCTCTCCAATAGTTTGCCCATCACTGACGTAAGACTGAATGGTCTGTAATTCCCAGGATTATCCCTATTTCCTTTCTTGAACAAGGGAATAACATTTGCTACTCTCCAATCATCTGGTACTACTCCAGTGGACAGAGAGGACGTAAAGGTCATCGCCAAAGGCTCAGCAATCTCTTCCCTTGCTTGCTGTAGTAACCTAGGGTAGTGTTGTAGAACAGAGAAACCGAGATGTGTAGGTACATAATTCTTTGAATTTTGCATCACATATAGATATGGTGGACAAAAGGTAGTTTGGCAAACGTGCCTTCATTGCTCAGTCCTTTGAGTATAGGAGTTGGAAAATCATGTTGTAGTTGTACAGGACTGGTCACCCTATTATCAAGCAGAAGAAGGTTCAGAAGAGATGTACCATGATGTTGCTGGATATGGAAGGGTTGAGTTACAAAGAAAGGCTGGATAGGCTGGGACCTTTTTCACTGAGCACAGGAGTCTGAAAGGAGACCTGATAGAAGCTTATAAAATAATGAGAGGTATAGGCAATCTTTTCCCTAGGGTGGGGTATTTCAAGACTAGCAGACACATTTTTTAGGTGAGAGGAGAGAGATTTTAAAATGACAACAGAGGCTTTTTTTTTCATACAGAGGTGATACACGTGTGGAATAAGCTTCCGAGGAAGTGGTGGATGTGGCACAATGTGTCGTGGTAGTATCCATGTTGACACTCTGACACGTCTCGCAGTAGTTGACAGGACAGGGTTGTACAGTATTGTGGTTGATGTGCCCCTGAAAGCTGGACAGTTTGCTGCGAACAATGGCCTGTTTCAGCTTTGGTGGTTGTTTAAAGGCGAGAAGTGGAGGTGTAGGGAAGGTCTTGGCGAGGTGCTCATCCTCTTCGATAATGTGTTGCAGGCTGCGAAGGACATGGCGTAGTTTCACTGTTCCTGGGAAGTACTGGTCACAGTTGCAGCCCGTGTCTATCTCCTGAGGAGGTCATTACAGTTTCTTGTTGTGGCACGTTGAAACTGTTGGTCGATGAATTGAGCATCATACCCTGTTCTTATGAGGGCATCCTTCAGCACCTTCAGGTGTCTGTTGCGTTCCTCCTCATCTGAACAGATCCTGTGGATGCGTAAAGCTTGTCCATAAGGGATGGCTGATTTTATATGCTCCGGGTGGAAGCTGGAGAAGTTGCAGCATCCTCCCTTCATTGTCCAATACTTTTTGGGAGCAGAGAAACTACGCAATGTCCTTCGCAGCCTGCAACACCTTATCGATGAGGATGAGCACCTCGCCAAGACCTTCCTCACACCTCCATTCCTCGCCTTAAACAGACCATTGCCCAGTCTTCAGGACAACATCAACCACAAGACCGTACCACCTTGTCATGGCAACCAGTGCCAGACATGTCAGAATGTCGACACAGATACCACCATTACACGTGTACATGGCAGGTACTCATGTTACTCTGCCAAAGTTGTCTACCTCACGCACTGCAGGCAAGGATGCCAGAGGCGTGGTACATTGGCGAGACCAAGCAGACAATACAACACCAGATGAATGGACACTGCGCAACAATTACCAGAAGCGATGTTCCCTCCATTGGAGAACACTTCAGCGGTCAGGGACATTCGGCCTCAGGTCTTCCGGTCACCATCCTCCATGGCAGACTCCGGGATACACAACAAATAGCGTGGCCGAGCAGAGGCTGATAGCCAAGTTCGATACCCGTGAGGATGGTCTTAACCGGGACCTTGGGTTCATGCCACACTACAGGTGACTGCACAACACCGCAAGGTTCCGTTTTGGGCCACTGCTGTTTGTCATTTTTATAAATGACCTGGATGAAGGTATAGAAGGATGAGTTGGCAAATTTGCGGATGGCCCTAAGGTCAGTGGAGTTGTGGACAGTGCTGAAGGATGTTGCAGGTTACAGAGGGACATAGATAAGCTGGGCTGAGAAGTGGCAAATGGAGTTTAATGTGAAAAAGTGTGAGGTGATTCACTTTGGAAGGAGCAACAGGAATACAGACTACTGGGCTAATGGTAAGATTCTTGGTCATGTAGATAAGCAGAGAGATCTCAGTGTCCATGTACATAGATCCCTGAAAGTTGCCACCCAGGTTGATAGGGTTGTTAAGAAGGCATATGATGAGTTAGCTTTTATTGATAGGGGGATTGAGTTTCAGAACTGCGAGATCATGCTGCAGCTGTATAAAACTCTGGTGCAACCTCACTTGGAGTAATGCACTTGGAGTAATGGTCAACGCATTATAGGAAGGACGTGAAAACTTTGGAGAGGGTTCAGAGGAAATTTACTGGGATGTTGCCTGGTATGGAGGGAAGGTCTAATAAGGAAAGGTTGAGGTACTTGAGGCTGTTTTCGTTACAGAGAAGGAGGTTGAGAGGCGACTTCATTGAGACATATAAGATAATCAGAGGGTTAGATCGGGTGGACAATGAGAGCCTTTTTCCTCGGATGGTGATGGCTAGCACGAGGGGACATAGCTTTAAATTGAGGGATGATAGAAGGGCTTATGCCCAAAACGTTGATTCTCCTGTTCCTTGGATGCTGCCTGACCTGCTGTGCTTTTCCTGCAACACATTTTCAGCTCTGATCTCCAGCATCTGCAGTCCTCACTTTCTCCTGGATGATAGATATAGGATAGATGTCAAAGGTAGTTTCTCTGCTCCGTAATAGGGGCATGGAATGCACTGCCTACAACAGTAGTAGACTTGCCAACTTTAAGGGCATTTAAATAGTCACTGGATAAACATATGGATAAAAATGGAATAGTGTAGGATAGATGGTTTCATCAGGTCGGCGCAATAGCGATGATAAAAGGGCCTTTACTGCGCTGTAATATGTTCTATGTACACTATACACTCTCACACACACTCTTACATATTCACACAGACCCTCTCTCATACACTCGCACTCTCTCAGGCACACACATACATCCCCAACATTCTCACTGATGCACAGGCTTGTACTCTGTCTCACTCATGCTCACACTCTATCAAGCACACACACGCAAACGCATACTCTCACACGCAATCACCCACTCACATGCACACCCTCACACTGCCCTCCAGCCCCCTACACACACACAGACACTCTCTCTCTCTTTCTCATGCCTGCACAGACACACAAGTCTATGGGGTGAATTTCATTTGCAGAATTGTAATTGCAGCTACATTCCCTTTTGTTCAAAAACACACACAATCTGCAGGCAGTCAGTCCATGTGACATTTTATAAGTTCCTACTTTTGAAATAGAACCAGTCTGTCTCAAGGTCAGGATCCAGTCAGATTCTAACCTCACACATTTAATGCATTGTCTGAGCTGAGGTGACACTTTTATTATACAACCTCAAGTTATCTCGAGAATGTGACTTGAAAGAAATTCTAGGATTTACATAGTAATGAACTGAAACCTGCAACCCATTCTAAAAGATGAAAGACTTAACAGCAATCTAGGTTTGTTCAATATATCATATCAGTTGCGTGATATGGTGATCTTTTGCTATAAACTCTGCGTGTTTTGATCCTGCCCCACAGCTACCTGACAAAGGAGCAGTGCTCTGAAAGCTTGTAATTCCAAATAAATCTGTTAGACCATAACCTGGTGTTGTGTGATTTTTAAGACTTGGGTTAGTTTAATCTGGTTAGATTGAGCGAGATGTGACTTTCAATGGGTGTAAACATAGTAATCACCTAAATAGGTGACAAAGAATATTTATGCTAATTAGCAACAGCCAATCCTCCAGTTCTGAGCATAGTTGCAATTGTGAAATCGACCTGCATTGACAATGAGGCCCTTGGCTGCGAGAGCAGGTGATTTAGAAATACGGAATGCTACTGATGCCCATAGAACTGCACCCCTTCATGAGTTCAGAGAGAAAAGCACAAAATCTGGCAACATTTGTGTTCAGAGAATGTTTCAGGTCTGTAACCTTCGATCAGAACTGAGCAGTTTGTACCTTGATTTGCTCTTGAGTGCTGCTCAGCTTGACTGCCAACTTCAGACAGTTTTCATAGGCTGTTTTGGCCATGTCCTTTTGGTTTGTTGCTGAATAACAATTCGCGTGGATCAGGTGGAACTGCATGCGGACTGAATCACTCATTATTGACTGACAAAGCTGTACAGCTGAGCTGACCAGCTGAATGCAGAGCTCGTGTAGTGCAGCGTCACAGAGCAGGTACCCAATCTTCAGAAGGAGCTCGTCGAGACCTAAACAGCAGTGAGACAGGTATTTCAACAATGTCAAAAACTACCGTGACTTACAATTTACTTAACTTCCCAAAGCAGAGTCCCTCGATCAGTCTCCGTGTGCCTTTGGAAGCTGGCAATCATAAGCGGCCCAGACAGATTACTTGTCATGCTCCCCATGTGGCAACAGACCCACCATAAGCTGGCTTCATCCTGGCAATAGCAGGATGAGGCCACGAACAAGTAATTAATTATCCAGCCCAGGATTGGTCAGTAATGTAAAAACAGAAAAATAGGAAAAAGAACCAGAAGTAGCTCAATCAGCTCTTTGAGCCTGCCCCACCATTCACCTGCCCCACCATTCACCTGCCCCACCATTCACCTAAGTCACTCATAATCTTCCACCCAACAGCACTTTCTCATACCATTCCTATATCCAGTGACACACTTCATATCTATAAATCTATTGACCATATCCGATTAAATGCCCCAAAGTCTCAAACCTTCCACAAGATGGGGCAGACAATTCTCCCTGCTGGGTGAGATACAGGAAAGAGCTGAAAATGTGTTGCTGGTTAAAGCACAGCAGGTTAGGTAGCATCTAAGGAACAGGAAATTCGACGTTTCGGGCCAGAGCCCTTCATCAGGAATCAGATACAGGAAAGCCTGACTGAGAGAGAGATGGGAGGTATACCTCACTAAAACAAGTGAGTTTTAGTGAGGATTAAAATTCAAGGAAATAGTTTTATTAGGAAGAAAGCTTTCATTCAAGATTATGAAGTTTTCAGAAAAAAGCCTTTAATAATATTGGTTAAATCGTCAACTGTAGAGAGTCTCAAGAGTCATGTGTTGGGGTATGGGCTGTGATGAGGTTAAGGGGTCGGAATTCAGGTTGTGATGGGGTCAGGGGGTTGGGGAAGGGGTCAGAGGGCTGGGGGATGGGCTGTGATGGGGTCAGGCGATAGGCTGTGATGGTTGCAATGAATTCTTTGTCTTGTCAGTTTGTTTACTTATGTTATCATGCAAAGGAATATGGAGACAAAATCTAGATATGCTCCTTGTTGCTCAAGTGTGCATCCATCCATCCACAGTGACAAACAACAGCACCAGATAAATAGCTGCCAGGCCGTGATGGAGAGTCACATGTTATCCAACTACAAAATGGGAAGATGGCAACATCAGAAGTGATGACTCCTAGCAGGATACCACATGAAAATCAGGAATTCCATCCCACGAGTTGGCTCCATTTTGCCTGTTCTAAAGCGCCATCAGACTGAACTCACTGCATTTCATTTTACAAACAATAAGAGTTAACTTACTCGTATCATGGACTGGAACACTGACAAATGGCAGTATCAAAAGCAGGCCTCAGCTACTCTTCCTAGCATTGCTGGTTTCATGTCAGTGCATGGTTAGACACTGGACAAAGAGTGAACTGTATCTATAGTCCTGTCTACGCTTGTTCTGTCTACTGGACAGAATGATTTGGATTATAATATTAAGCGAGGGCTCTGTACCTTTCTCACCACAGCACTTGTCGTGTGTTTCAATCTTACACAGCTTCTTGGTGGCTTTGTAAAGGTCTATCACAATCTCATTCCGATGTATTGAATCAAGCTCCAAACAACGAAGTAGAGACTGGAAAGCCTTTTGGAGATGGCCAAGGTATCTGTTAGCCAGGAACAGCAAGTAATGATTCTGCAATGGAGGATGAGAAAGAAGTTGTCAGCACAGTAACAGACAAGGATTCAGAGAGTTGTATTGTCTGAGTAATCATCTATGGCCTTCAGTTCAAATGGGTTTAAATATCAGAAAGGAAGAGGTAAATATTCTCTCAGTCCTTGTCCAAGCATTAGACAACCAAACCTGTACCTGAATGTCCAGGCTGTCTCATCATTGATTACATTCAAGGTTAAGGTGAATAATGCTTTGAAATCTAAGGAAATTAGAAATACAGGGATCAGCACAAATAAGGATGCAGTTCCATTGTGACTATCCACTTTGTTGTAGTGTTCTTTCAGACCCTTGGTCTGAGGGTTGTAGACAGCAGGTTCAATGACAGTAGGAAAGAATCCCTACAGTATGGAAACAGGCCCCTTCAGCCCAACAAGTCCACACCGAACCTCCCAAGAATAACCTACACTTACCTCTGACTAATGCACCTGACCTACACATCTCTGAACACGATAGGCAATTTAGCATGGCCAATCCACCTAACCTGCACACCTTTGGATTGTGGGAGGAAACCCACAGAGACACGGAGAATATGTAAACTCCATACAGACAGTCACCCGAGGGTGAAATCGAACCCAGGTCCTTGGTGCTGTGAGGCAGCAGTGCTAACCACTGAGCCACCGTACCATCAATGTTATTATGTGCTCTTGGAAATGTACAGTCTTTGAAAACAATGACACGAAAATGAGACAGGAAGCTGGGAATAGCTGCCACACCTCAACACCATGGCTATCCTGATCTAGTGCCCAGTCCAGACCCAGACCCAGGAATTCTTATTAAGAGATTGGCCAAAAATCCTGTAACAATGTCAATGCAATGTAGATTAATATAATAAGAAGGATTTTAATCTTGGGTGTCAGTGCAGAATGCATAATACTGAATCAATCACTCTGACTACACCCAGATGTATTTTGGTTTCATTATTGTTAACAGAAAGGGCCACTGACAAGTCATATAGAAGCCAATATCAGCCAATCCACAATCTTCCATTTACTTTACAATTCCTGGTGAACTTGAATGTTAACTTCAACATATTGTGCTTTAAATGGCATTAAAAGAAACAAGGCACAGCAGGACATTCATCAGTGTAAAAAAGCCCCTTTTCTCCCACCATCAAGGCAGCACTGACCCAGGTCAAAATACACAGTGGCAAGCCATCTTCGAAAATTGCCCCCAATGTCTAACCCAACTACCATAGATGGAACTGACAAAATTACTGAGTGGGCGCTCCCCCAGTCACAAGCTGGGTCTGTGTCTATGAGCCGGTGACTGCAGGAGCAGTGATACAGTATGGCTGCTGGGACCAAGGAAGTGGGTGACAGGAAGGAAGGCACTGGGAGAAATATGGTTGTGGAAGAGTGAGAATGCAGAGAGGAGAGAGGGCATTAGAAGATGGGGAAGAGCAGTTTTAAACCTACAAATTTTCTGTATTGAAATGAATACGATGTCACTCAGATAATTTAACATTGAATAGTTTTATTTCACTACAATTTGCCTTTATGTGTTGTCACATCGCAAAGTTTCTCTCACAGCTTGAATTATTTAAGGAGCGATGACTTTTAGATTAGATTAGATTACCTTCAGTGTGGAAATAGGCCCTTCGACCAAACAAGTCCACACCGACCCTCGAAAGAGTAACCCACCCAGATCCCATTTCCCTCTGATTAAGGTAGCTAACACAATGGGCAATTTAGCATGGCCAATTCACTTGCATATCTTTGGATTGTGGGAGGAAACCCATGCAGACATGGGGAGAATGTACAAACTCCACACAGACAATCGCCCGAGGCTGGAATCGAACCCAGATTCCTGGCAGTGTAAGGCAACAGTGCTAACCACTGAACCACCATGCTGCTCTTGTTAGAGATGAACATGCAACTGCTTAGCTGTAACCTCAACAGCGTGTGAAGGTTTCTATCAGTTTTTTTTTAAAGGAAAGCTTCTGCTGCTAACTTACATCTGTTGTCTGTGTCAATGTAAGTACTGCAGTTCCTGGAAAATTAATGCTTTCCTTGTTGTTGTGAGTTTAATTTAACACAGTGGTGATGATTATTGAGGATATTGATGAATTCTTCTAATTCGGCTTCTGCTAAAGTGCAAATTCCCCACATGACAATACAAATCCAAGAGGTATGAGACTGTTTTACCTAATAGAGAATTAGTAAGAGGTGATAGAGAACCCTTCAAAACCAAAAAAAGCCCATGTAAATAAAAATAAAGCCTTTAAGAAAATCTTAAGAAAAAGCTTCAAAACAGAAAATGGATTCCCTCATCAATTATATTGGGAGAGTCGGGGGTACAGGGAGTCAGTTGGGAAAGGTGGTATCGCCATGTAATGCTAAATCAACAGACAGCTACCAGTGCCATCTAATACAATTACAAGGTATACTTCTTACAAGTATTGACCATAGACTGGCACAGAGCTGGTCAGCTGCAGCCTCAGGTCTACTGGTGAGTTTCCTTTCTTTGTACTTTGGTTGCCACTAGCTAACCCATTGTGCCTTTGGTGTTAATGGAAGCTGCCAAGGAGTTCAAATGCCTTGCAGAGCTCTTTTTCTCTGTAATACTCACTTTAATTTTCTTCATTGCCTCAATTTCGTGGACACTGACATTTGAACCCAAATTTGGACCACATTTTGCGAATAATGAAGTAAAGGGCTAGTCCAGGAAGATTGAGTGCTGTTGATACAATACAAGAGGCTGCCACAACTTCATCCGCTATGTATGACTAACACAGACTAACACAGTTGGCGGCTGGAACTCTAACATCATGATTATTTGTTTGGTGATGGTAAAGGAACTTGGTGTTTACAGGAAAAATAGTGCTATGTCTACCCAATGGCAGTTGTAAACTAGGTCACGGGCAGGTAGCTGGAACCAGAGTTCCTGAGGAATGACCAGGAGTTTTGATTTGCACAGACTCAGAATGAGCTTTCAAAGAGCTCTTTCCCCACAACGTTTCAACTAGGAAAGTGTATTTTCTCAACATGCGTTTCCAAGAAACCTGACCTGTGGAGCCTCCGGCCGGATCTGTATCAGGAATTCTCCATCCAACCTTGCAGCCTCATATTGCTTCATCTGAATGAAAGCCAAGGCACGGCATGACAGTAACTGGCAGTCCTTGGCATCCAGCATTAGCCCCTGGGTGTAATATTGCACAGCCTCCTCATAGTTCTCTTTTCTTAATGCTTCATCTCCTTGTGCCTGCAGACATGCAACCTGTAACAAACACACTGTTAGCAGCAGGCATTCAGGCAGCAGCCTTCCCACAATTACTGTTCACCAGTCACCTTCAGCTCTTACTGAAGGGCAGTGCTACACCAGACTGCACCAGTTACAGTTTTAGATAGAAGTAAACTCAGTGCATTAAGAGAAACAGCTTTATATTTCATTCAACAACATTCTGCTGTTAAACTCATATTATACATATCTCATATGACACCACTCTCAAAACACCAAAAGGCCAATTATCGGAACACAACACCCCAAAATGCACACACAGTAAAACTCAAGTCTGATTTGGCACTGGCCAGGGTATATTGTGTATAGACTGGAAGAGCACTCATTCCTAAATATCTATTTTTGTGGGCCAACAAGCTCCCACATGACAGTCCGTTAAGAATAGCTGGTAGATCCTTAAAGAAAGAGTTGGCAGGCTGTATGTAGTGCAACAGGGATCACTGCTGGATCCCCAATTACTTACAAGCTATATCAATGATTTGGATGATGGACCATGTCGCTAAATTTACTAAAGAAAGAAAATAATTTGGATAACACGTTGTCCAGAGGAGTTAGAAAGCCTGCAAAAGGATATAGACAAGTTTAATGAGAGGACACAAATTTAGCAGGAGTGTCACCTCAGTAAATGCGAACTTGTCCATTTTGGCAGGAAAACTAGAAAAGTACTCCCCTGTTTAAAAGGTATCTGAGACGATATCTGAAATATTGTGTACAGTCGTGGTTTCCTTATCTGAAAAAGTTATAATTACATTAGAAGCAAGTTGGAGAAGTTTCATTCAATTCACTCCGAGGATATTTATCTTATTAGAAAAGTTGAACAGGTTTGGCTTATTTAGATTGGAGTTTAGAAGAATTGATAATGATCTAATTTAAAATAATTGGATCTTGAGTGGACCAATTAGGGTGGAGACCAGGATGAAAATTCCTCTTGTGGGGCAGATGAAAGCTAGGGATCTTAGTTAAAATCAAAACAGAGTTGAGGGGGACAAAGGTCAGTCTCTCCAGGGGTCATTACAATGTGAATTCTCTTCCTCAGAAAATAGTCTGGGCCCTTAAACACATCTAAGGCTGATTTCGAGTTTTGCTTGTCAAGGGGGTCAAGGGTTATGGAGGCAGACTGGTAAGTAGAGCTGAAAAAAAAACATATCAGTCATTTTCTTATTGAATGATGGAGCAGAGTTGGAGGGTCAAATAGCCTACCCCTGCTGCTATGTCCCTTCCCAAGAAGTAGCCACACTGTCATCCACATTCAATGTGCCTCTTTATACCAGCTTCCAAATTCTTCCTGGTGCCATGCCTTAGTGAGCATTTTCTTGACTTATTCATCCACAGAATGAGGGTATCACTGGCTAAGCCAACATTTATTGCCCATCCCTAATTTGCCAAAGGGCAATTAAGAGTCAACGACATATCTGGAGTCACATGTAAGCCAGACCAATTAAGGATGGCAGTTTCTTTCCCTAAAGATTATTAGTGAACCAGATATTTTTGAAAACTGATTCATGGCTATCATTAGACAATGAATTTAGTTTTTTATAATTGAATTCAAATTTCACCATCTACCCGTGGCAGGATTTGAATCCAGGTCCCCAGAACATTACCCATCTAGATTAACCACCCAGCGATAACCGAATTAGGCCATCACCTTCAAAAATAAGAAGATGGAGCAGATTACATGGTTAAAGAAACGGAGCAGGAGTGAGGGTTCATTTTTTTAATTGTTCACGGGACATGATGGTTGCTGGCTAGGCCAGTATTTACTACCCATTCAAATTTCCCTGGAGAAGCAGATGGGGAGTAGCTTTTTGAATACAAAGTCTATGGGATATAGGTATGCCCACAATGCTGTTAACATTTTCAGGCAGCGACATTGATATATTTCCAAGACAGAATGGTGTGAGGATTTAAGGAAATCTTGCAGGTAGTGATACTACCATGCATCTGCTGCTCCTAACCTTCTTTATGGCAGTGGTCATGGTTTTGGAAAGTGCTGTTGAAGGAACTTGGCGAGTTTCTGCAGTGCATCTTGTAGCTGGCACACACTGCTGGTACTGGGTATTGGATGGGGTGCCAATCATATGGGCTGCTTTGTCTTGGATGGTGTTAAGCCTCTTCAGTGTGTTGATGATGCACTTTTCTAGATAAGTGAGGGGTATTCAATCAGAATCCCAATTTAAACCTTATACATGATGGGCAGACCTTAGGGAGTCAGGAAGTGATTTACTTGCTACAGGATTCCTTGCTCTTGCAGCCACAGTATTTATATGGCTAGTCCATTTCAGTTTCTAGTCAATAGTGTTATGAAGTTGAAGGCATGTACTGTACCTTTAAGAGAAAGTGAATGCTGTTTTGCACTGAAAGTTTACAAACGCCTGTCATATGACTAGCTAGCTGCCTCAGAGTGTACTGGAAAATTGAAAATATGTAACCTTTGGCTGTGAAATAGATACCTGAGTTGGATGCTGTTTTGACAACAATTCGAATTTAACCAATATTTTAAATTATGCCCCAAGACAGTAAAACCCAATCGTGTTTGAATTTATTGTTTTTGCCAACCTCGAACCAATGAGACGATCCAATCTTTTGGGTATAAAAGCCGCAGGCATTTTGAAAGTCAGAGAGAGCAACTTTCATCGACAGGGTAACTTCTATAGAAAGAATAACTGCCATCAAGAAAGACTGCCATTCAAAAATACTCCCTAGCAAAGGTACCTTTTCTCATATGAAACATTTCACAGTAAAAAGACAGAAGGCTACCCAGGGAGATCTTCGGACAAAAGACACAGACGATGACAGCCACTGTATGGTTTTGAAATTAAGTTGATGTAATAGCCCTTCACTCCTCCAGAACATCTTGACACCAAGAACAGCTACATAAGAATCCTACTCATTGACTACAGTTCAGCCTTCAACACTATTATCCCCTCGAGACTGATTACTAAACTTACTAAGCTGATTACTAAACTACTAAGCCCCACTCTCTGCAACTGGATCCTCAGTTTCCTGACCCACAGGCCACAATCAATGAAGACTGGGGACAATATTTCATCCTCACTGTACTCACTGTATAGCCATGACTGCGTTGCCAAATACCAGACTAAAGCCATTATTACAAGTTTGCTGATGACAGCACCATAGCCGGTCGAATCTCAAATGGCGACGAAACAGGCTACAGACAGGAGGTGGAAGACCTGGAAAAATAGTGCACTGAGAACAACCTAGCTCTCAATGCCAGCAAAACCAAGGAACTCATTATTGACTTTTGGCGGGATGTTACTCTGTTAACAGCACAGAGGTGGAACGAGTGGAGAGTGTCAAGTTCCTGGGAGTGGTCATCCACAACAAGTTTTCTTGGACTCTTCATGTGGACGCACTGGTTACAAAGGCCCAACATCTCTTCTTCCTCAGGCAGCTGAGGAAATTTGCCATGACGGAGAATACCCTTGCCAACGTTTATAGGTGCGCCATCGAGAGCATTCTGTCTGGATGTATCACTACCTGGTATGGCAATTGTACCATTCAAGATCGGAGACAGTTACAGAGAGTGGTGAACTCGGCCTGGACAATCACAAAGGCTCCCACCTATAGAATCCACCTACCAGGCCCGTTGTCAAGGAAAGGCTGCCAACATTCTCAAAGATCCCACCCTGGCAGTTTTTGTACAATCTCTACCATCAGGGAGAAGGTACAGAAGCCTAAACACATGCACCAGCTGGTTTCGAAACAGTTTCTACCCTACTGTTGTTAGAATACTGAATGGACTCTCAAACTCTTAACATTCGCCTGTCCCTGTGTTTTTGTTATTTGCCACTGTTTGCCTATTATTTACTAACTATGCTATTTAACTCTGTGATCTACCTGTATTGCTCGCAAGACAAAGCTTTTCACTGTGCCTTGGTACACGTGACAATAAATTCAATTCAATTCAATAATTTTAATAAGGCTCTTTATTTTATTGGAACAGTAAATTGTTCGACAGTTAGAAGCAGATAATACGCAGTTAGGAGAAAGGGGGGCTTAGAGTTGTAAATAGTTGTTAAATGTTCGCTTTCAGAGTTAACGAATAAATTGACACTATTTTCTTTAAATAGTGGAATTTGGGAGTTCTCTGTCATTCATATTTTAACAGATTATGAGGCCAGGTGAGCTTTTTTGTGTGTTTGGTTTAATTAACAGGAGGGTTCACTGCCATGGTGTAACAATAGTAACTCCCAGGGTGTTGATTATAGAGGATGAAATTAGGGTAATGATATTGAATGTCAAGGGGTGACAGATAGATTCTGTCTCTTGTTGGAGACAATCATTGCCTGACCTAGGTATAGCATAAATGTTATTTGACATTTGTCAGCCCTGAAGGAAGGAGAAATGATGTAGAGGTGGTTTAGATACAGTCAAGGCATATTCCCTCAAAAGGGAAAGATATTATAATCCAGAGCTGCTGGATGAAAAAGGGGTCAGAAACAAAGATAAAAAGGAAAAGGGTGCTTATGTCAGGCAGAAAATGAGAACCAAATTGAATACAAAATGTTCTGAAAGGAACTGAAAAGGCATAAGAGGGATTATGAAAACTATTGACAGCTAACAAAGGAAAATACCAATCCCAAATAAATAAAAGGATGGTAAAATGAGTAGGTTTAATTGGGGATCAAGTGAAAGCAGAAGCACATGGCTGAGATATTAAATGAATAGTATTCATCTGCCCTGACTGACAAGGCCATGGTGACAGAGGAGGAAACTCAGTGACTATATCACTTCACAATTGATAAGCAGGTGGTATTGGATAGGGTATCGGCAGTTAAAGTTCACAACTCACTTGGACAAGATGAGGTTCAACCAAGGCCATAGAAGGAAATGAGCAGAAATTTCCAAAGGGACGAGTGATAATCTTTCAGTCTTCTCTGGATATGGGGGTGATGCCAGAGGATTGGAAAATTGTAAATTGCACACCTTTGTTCAAAAATGGTTGCAAGGAAACATCAGCAATTACAGATGAGTCAACTTAATTTAAATGGTGGAGATACTTCCACAAGCAATCATTCAGGATAGATTTAATGGTCACATGCACAATTGTAGATGAATTAGGAAAGCCAGAAAGAATTTGGTAAGGGAAAATTATGTTTAGCTATCTTGTTGGAGTTCTTTTGAGGAGATATCAGTGAAAGATGATGGGGTTAATGTTATGGGCATGTGTATATGGACTTCCAAAAAGTATTTGTACAGTTTGTTTGTGGATGATAAAAACAATGTTTCCAAGTTTTATAAGGCTGAAGAACTTCAAAAGGACAAAGGCAATTGGTGGAACTGATGCATAAGTGGAAGATGAAGTTCAGGGTAAGAAACATGGAGTGAAAATCTTTGGTTGAAAGAACATGGAAAGACAGTGAATGGAATCTTCTAGTGGTCTGAGCAATGTCAGCTAAGTATGAGACTTAGGGCAGAATTGGATTAATGTTTGAGAGGCACATCTCGCAGTTAGGAGCGTAGAGTCATAGAATCATACATCATGGAAACAGACCCTTTGGTCCAATCAGTCCATGCCAACTATAATCCCAAACTAAACTACTCCTACCTGTCTGCGTTTGGCTTATATTCTTCCAAACATTTCTTATTCATTCAAAGTTTGTGCGAAGATTTGTAGCTCGGGTGCTTGTTGTAGTGGTTCTGTTCGCCAAGCTGGAAGTTTTTGTTGCAAACGTTTCGTCCCCTGGCTAGGATGATGTCTCCTAGCCAGGGGACAAACCGTTTGCAACAAAAACTTCCAGCTCGGCGAACAGAACCACTACAATTTCTTATTCATATAATAAGTATTAAAAAAATCTAGAAGTAACTCCAGAAGTAAGTCTGAATCTCAGGAACAACTACAAGTTCCATGCTACTTGTAGTCCATCATAGGCTGGACTAGATTCATCTGATCTTCCTACAGTTGGTTGCAAGTACAGCTGTCAATGGTAGAGCAGTTACAATCAGAGATATGGGAAGAAGCAAGCATCTCATTGCATCTTTCATGATTTTGATGAACAGTGAAGTTTCTGACTGCACAGCAATGAGTTGCCAAACAAGGGGGATTACAGCAGCAGTCAAGATTGGAGTGGTGCTCGAAAAGCACAGAGGGTTAGGCAGCATCCGAAGAGCAGGAAAATCAACGTTTCGGTCAAAAGCCCCCCCCCCGAAACGTCAATTTTCCTGCTCCTCGGATGCTGCCTGACCTGCTGTGCGCTTCCAGTGCCACTCTACTCTAGACTCCAATCTGCAGCCCTCCCCTCCATCCCAGGTTGCCTCATTAGTACTCAGTTTCCTATCTTAGCAAACATGCTGAGCAATCTCGACAATGAGAATTCGTGATGAGACAATTAGTGCAGATATCTGAAGACTCCAGCTCACCACTTGCTCCTAAGGGCCTCCATGTTGTCAAGGCTAAGCCACATCTCAGGCTGATTTATAGGCAGCAGCCACACAAAACCCCTGTCCATGGACATTGCCATCTAGCACCTGCCGTCCCCTCATGATCATCATGGCATCTCACTGATACACTTGCAGGCCACTCATGAAGTGCAAACATACATCACAGGTTGCATCGGCAACCACCGCTGAGAAGCTGCTGCAGGGATAGGCATCCAGCTCACACATTGGCCCAGGCTTTATCTCAGAGCTGCTCTTTGGTTCTTGTATCACTCACTCACTTAGCACCTACCTGCATACTCCCAGCATATCCCACCTTGCCTTACTCGGTCATGCTAGTTAGTGTTCGGCTCTGGCTGAAGTGCCAGTCTGCCAGCTATCAGTACTACCATATTGATGAGTTATTTTATGCTGACAGACAGACAGATAAGCTTGTCAGTACAGGAGAGAGGAACATCTGTCTCCACAACACATTGAGTCGCCAATCTAACATCTACAGGATGTGCCAGCTGTCTGTGTGCCAATTACACTGCATGTTCATTCAACCAAATAGACATGTCAGCAACTGGGTGAGGGCTAATTCTCAGTCAACAGGGGAGAGTGGGGGAGGTGATACCATCAGTCAGGGGCACGCTTAGTAAACTTGGCAATGGTCAGCCATCAGTTGTTGAAAAGTGTGGTGCTGGAAAAGCGCAGCAGGCCAGGCAGCATCCGAGGAGCAGGAGAATTGACGTTTCAGGCATAAGCTCTTCTTCAGCATCTGCAGTCCTCACTTTCTCCTAATGGTCAGCCATCAGTCTGAGGTGCTTACTGTTAGGGGATCAGTCCAGGTAGTGGACAACAGTCAGTCCGTACAGCCAGAAGCAGCAGCAGTCAGGAGATCACATACCATCAGTCAGGGAGCTGCAAAGGTATGGCCAGAGCCCAGACAGTCATGTCTAGAAGTTGTTTGTTAAAGTCAGTCAGATGTCTGAGATGAATTCAGTCCAGGGGGGTATGTCTATTAATTGTTAAGGAGGGTGCAAGTGTGGCCTGTGGGGGAAGTTGGAGAATCTTTGCCAAGAGGTAGGGAGTCAAAGCTGGGAAGGACAGCAAAAGAAAAGCATTTGTGGAGATGGGAATAAGCATGGTGACGGGACACACCCAAAGTGTATGGGGGTGTGCAGAACATCAGAGGGTATGGTAGGCAATGGAGGGGGAGTTAATAACAGTGACCATCACCGCGGCTTCCACAGGAAATCCATAGAGGATAAGGTAAGCATCATTAAAGGTGTAATGTCAGGGCTTAGGGGTGGGGTGAACGGTTGTAGCCTGAGTTCAATGTGCAGTCAGGGTAATCGGAAGCAAAAAGGGACATGGAGACTTGGGGAAGTGGGTGTAAATGGCGAGTGTGAGCTGCCTTCTTGAATCACTGCAATTCACGACAGACCCACACCACATTTCACTCGCAATGTGGGACACTCCGAGGGTATGAAAAGTATTGTAGGGATCTTTCTTTGCCGATCAGGACCCCGAGTTGGGAAATGAGTGTAAGGGCCTACACAATCATAAAATATAGGACCTGATTTAGCCCATTTGGTCCATCGTGTCCGCTCTGTCACTCAATCATGGCTGATACATTTCTCAATCCGATTTTCCTGCCTTCTCCCCATAACCTTTGAACTCCATACGAATCAAGAACATTTCTCGGTCTTAAAGCCAGTCAGGGACTTGGCCTCCACAGACTTTGGTGGCCATGTGGACCTGCACCAGACTTGTTTATAGCCTGATGAGCTTCTCTGAAAATAAACTAATCCATAAGAAATGGCTTTTAACAGACTGCATTACTAAAGGCTGGGGAAGCACAGTGGTTCAGTGGTTAACACTGCTGCCTCACAGCGCTAGGGACCCCGGTTTGATTCCAGCCTCTGTGTGGAGTTTGCACATTCTCTTTGTGTGAGTTTTCTCCGGGTGCTTCGGTTTCCTCCCACAGTCTAGAAATGTGCAGGTTAGGTGAATTGGCCATTCTAAATTGTCCATAGTGTTCAGGGATGTGTAGGTTAGGTGCATTAGTCAGGGGTAAATATAGAGTAGGGGAATGGGCCTGGGTGGGTTACTCTTCAGAGGGTCACTGTGGACTTGTTGGGCAGAAGGGCTTGTTTCCAAATCGAAGGGATTCTTCAAGCAGAAAGACCTTTCCTATAGAGTGGGGACAAGTCACAATGGATTGAATTTGGCCACAGGGTTGAGGCCAGATTTTGTCTCAAACGTCTGACACTTCTGGAACAGTTTCAAAGCGTTGGTGAATGGTAGGAAATATGAAATCCCCTCATCATCAATTAATATCCTAACAATCTCCAGTAGGAGATGGGATAGGGAGAATGCAATTCACGAAATCAGAATCACTATAGTGTAGAAAGAGGTCATTTGGCCTATCAAGTCTACACTGACTCTTCAAAGAGCGTCCTACCCCAGGCTCAGACCAACTCTCCACCCTAACCCTATCCCTGTAACACTATTTTCTATAGCTAATCCATCTAGCCTGTACATCCCTGGACACTATGGGCAATTAAACCTGACCAATCCACCTAACCTGCTCATCATTGGATGGTGTGGGGGTGGGGGGTGGAAGCCAGGGTATCTGGCCGAAACCTATGCAGACACGGGGAGAACATGCAAACTCCACACAGAGGGTGGAACTGAACCCAAGGTCCCTGGGGCTGTGAGGCAGCAGTGCTAACCACTGAGTTTCTGTGCCATCCTTTGAATTTAGAATATTAATTTCTGTCAAAAATATTCAGCCCAATGAATCAGAGACCACAAATGAGGATCATGGTGAAATTGACAAGCGGTTTATATAAACAAAGCGATATCGCAGAAGAGAAATCTGACCAGGCTGACACAGAATAGATTCTCTGCACTGATGGTCAGAATGTGCCTCCCAGAATGGAAGGTGCAGGCATGCTTTATAGAGGTACAACACAAAGGTGATAAATATAAATTAGTTACAATACAATGGTGAAAATTACAAAGCAATTAAAGGAAGAGTAAATTGAATGGAAGTTAATTAAGCATCCGGCAGGAGCAATTCATTTGTAATTGACACAGGAGATTCCAGCTATCTCTGAGTGGGTGAGAACGTCTTCTGGAGGATTCTTCATTGTATTTCCCATCTGTGCGAATGTGTGTAAATGTCCCTTTTCCTGGCATCCAGGTGTGTCCATTGTGTTCCTCCTGCGAGTAAAGTCTTCCGGGGTCCCACGGTCTGCCCGTTTGTTTCCGCAGTATTGGTTTCAGTGGGAATCGAGCCTGCCCTTAGGGTATTGGGAGCGCAGTGCTAATCAGGGCTGGGAGTTTTACTGTGGAGGCTGTTCGGGAAGTGTACTCTCTGGTCTGGGAATAGCTTGGCCATGTGTAGTTTCTTTGTTAGCCTGTTTGGCCAAGACAGGGTGTGTTCTGTATGTGTGGGCAGGCTCGATTGCTGTGTTTTACAGGCCAGCTTCTGTGTTTTTTATGTGGCCATGCTGTGGATCAGCAGGATGGCAGATCTTTTTTCCACAATTTCAGTGAACCCAAACTCTTTGGCGCACATCAGTTTTAGGTTTGACACAGAGTTGAAGAAAGGTTCCTGTTTTAAGGCTGAGTGTTATTGGGCCCTCCATGGTAGAACGTGCACTTTACCTTTCTATGGCCCAGCTACTCTCCTTCTCAAAGACTGAACCTCTGTGGCATGACCCAATGTTGCTGCTTCCACCAGCAAGCTAATCTTGCCTCCTGTGGGCATTCAGTGCTATTAACTGAGCACCACAATTCCAGGATTGACACAGTTAAGGTACAGAGTTGGAATCTGGAATTCATCCCAGTGTCAGGTTCCTTACACTGCTGAAGGTCACTCGATGATGCCTCTATACTAATGTGCAGCCTTGCCAAATTTGACAGACAATAATACTGCGTGTAAGAGCAAACCTCTCCAACCTTTGCTCATCCACAACAGTACTGGAGTCTTGCAAAATATTCTCAGCTGGGTATATCAAACAAGGCACCCCCCAGATTGCTGTGCATGAGCACGATAAAACCCACTGATTAAAAAGATAGAATCTATAATCGTTACCTTTTGAGAATCTGTCATTGCATCTGTTGATGTTGCTTCTGGATTGGACAGAGGATTTGTTGTTGAAATGCTCTGGTCAATATTTAAACTCATCTTCGGCTACAATCCTGTGGAATCAAACAACACATTTGATCATAGGGTCACTGAGGCAGCTTCGTCAAGGGTCCCAACTCTTGGTCTTCTCAGTGTGTCACACCATATCACCACACAGAGAATCTGGCAGAATTTACCTTCAGCCACAAAGATCATGTGTATCAATGTGGTATAAATACAAAATGGTCAGTGTTTTGATTTGTGTTGGAATTATATGATGATTCATAGTGAGTCAGGAGTTATACATCTCATCAATGATCACGTGCACAGAAGCGACAATTCCTGATGAAGGGCTTATGCTCGCCTGCTTGGCTCTCTCTCTCTTATTCCTGATGAAGGGCTTATGCTCGCCTGCTTGGCTCTCTCTCTCTTATTCCTGATGAAGGGCTTATGCTCGAAACGTCGAATTCTCTATTCCTGAGATGCTGCCTAACCTGCTGTGCTTTGACCAGCAACACATTTGCAGCTGTGATCTCCAGCATCTGCAGACCTCATTTTTTACTCAAAGCAGTAGCAGCTCATATATTTGGAGAGAGGAGTAAGGCAAGAAAATATGCAATAAATTGGAGTAATTTGAGATTTGCAAATAGACAGGGTGGTGAAGATGGCATTTGGCAAGCTTATTTTCCTTGATCAGTGCATTGAGTATAAGAGTTGGGATGTCCTGTGCAGTTGCAACATGGCATTAGTTAGGCCACTTTTGGAATACTGCATTCAGTTCTGGACTCCATGCTGCAGGAAAGATGTTATTAAACTTGACAGGGGTCAGAAAAGATTAACAAGGATGCTGCTGGACTTCGAGGGTTTGAGCTACAGGGAGAGGCTGAATAGGCTGGGGCTACCTTCCCTGGAGTTTCGGAGGGTGAGGGGGTGACCTTATAAAATCATGAGGGGCATGGATAGAATGAATAGCCAAGGTCTTTTTTCTAGGGTAGGGGAGTTCAAAACTCGAGGGCACAGGTTTAAGGTGAGAGGGGAAAGATTTCAAAGGGACCCGAGGGGCAACATTTTCATAAAGAAGCTGGTGAGTGTATGGACCGAGCTGCTAGAGGTGGTGGGTGGAAACTGGGACAATTATAACATTTAAAAGGCATGTAGATGGGTACATGAATAGGAAGGGTTTACAGGGATATGCTGGCAAATGGAATTAGATCAGTTTAGGATATCTGGTGAGCACGGATGGGTTAGAGCAAAGGGTCTGATTCCGTGCTCTACAACTCTATGACTCTATAACTGGAGAACTTCAGAGCAACCTTGGAGCCTTTCTTCCAAGACCTGCAGCATCACCTATAATATTCAAGGCTCTGTCTTTGGATCCCTGACATTTACATCTACACAGTGCCCCTCAGTAACACCACTGAAACACAGCATCAGTTTCCACATGTATACTGAGGACCGCATACTGCTAGACCTCACCAGGACTTCTTTCAGCCTCTCCACTACCTCTTAATTGTCTCATGCTTGGACATGCTGAACTGGAAAAGCAGAGATTCCCTTTACATGATGGGAAGAACAAAGCCACTGGTAATTGATCCTTGCTACAAACTCCATATTTTAGCTTCTGAATCTATCCCACTCCTTGATAGCAGTCTGAAGCTGACCTAGACTTATCACAGACTTGGTGCTGCACTTGACCGCAAGGTGAGCTTTCAATCATACACCCATGCCATCATGTTGTATGATTTTGTACGCCATCATTAAAGTTATTGATTTTAACATCTGTAACGTTGCACGTCTTCAGCCTTGCAATGGCTCATCTGCTGTTGAAATTGCAGCCATACCTTTGTTATCTCTTGACTTCACTGGTCTTCACATTCCAATGTCTGTAAATCTGACACCATTCAGAACTCTGCTGTCCATGTCTTGTTCACCCATCATTCCTGTACACATGGCCTGCACTGTCTTGGCTAAGCAATACCATGACTTTGAAATTACCATCCTTGTTTTTAAATCCCTCCAAGGCTTTGATACTTCTTATCTCTGTAATCTCCTCCAGCTTCACTACCCTCCGCTTCTCAATTCTGGACTTCTGCATTCATGTAGTGACCACGTTGTTGTTGCATAGTCATAGTCCAAAGATCCCTGAAGGTAGCAGAAAAAATAGATAAGGCGGTCAAGAAAGCATGTGGAATACTTTCCCTGGGGTAGGAGAGTACAAAACTAGAGGGCATAGGTTTAAGGTGAGAGGGGAAAGATTTAAAAAGGACCTGAGGGGCAACATTTTCAATCAGAGGATGATGCGTTTATGGACCGAGCTGCCAGAGGAGATGGGTTGAAATGGGTACAACTACAACCTTTAAAAGGCATCTGGATGGGTACTTGAATAGGAAGGGTTTAGAGGGATATGGGCCAAATGCTGGCAAATGGAATTGCTGAGACACAGAATAAAAGAGTTGGGAGTTCTGTTAGAATTGAAAACCACAGTTGGAGTAGTGCGTACAGTTATGGCCTGCAACACGTAGGCTGTGATTGTATAAGGAGAGTATAAAAGGTGCTTTATGAGGATACTGCCAGCAATGAAAGTTTTAGCTGTGAGGAGAGGCTGGAGGGTTTTGAGTTTGAAGGACTCAAAACTGTCTGCCTAGACACTGCCAAACCTGCTGAGTTTCTCCAGCATTTTCTGTTTCTATTTGGGTAGGGTGGCGTTCTTTTCCTTGGGACGCAGGAAGCTGAGATTTCATTAAAGGTGGTGAAATTGTGAGAGGCCAGGATAGAGTGAATAGGAAGAACCTGTTCCACATAACAAAATGTCAATAACCCAGGAGGCACAGTTTTAAAGTAAATTAATCGGCAGAAAGATTGGAGGGCAGTTGAAGAGATTGGTTGGCTAACCAGAAATTGGTGGGCATCAGGAACTCACTTTCTGAAAGGATAGTGAAAGCAAAAGTCCAACTGCATTTAAATAATGTCACTTACTCACAGGGCTACAGATCAAATGTGGGAAGTGTAATTAGGCCAGTACAAAAACAATGAGCCAAACAGTCTTCTTTGCTGTAGGTTTCATGCTTTTATACATGAACTATTCCCCCTACAGGGTTGTGTAGTGGACATAGAGCATCTGTTTTGTCTCAAAGATATGCACTGTTTTCTACATCGGATATGGACAATCCCATCGAGAGCGGGACTGAATTCTTTATGTACAAGCATAAAATATAGGAAATAAACAACTTTTGTCAAAGGAAAAGGATGCCTCAATGGAGCATGGCACAAAATTGGAAACTACGAGATATCTGACTTTTGTAGAACTATACAAGACAGAGTGCGAGGAAGCAACACAAAAGGATAAGAACAATTTGCAATCATAAGGAAATTGCAAACTGCTCCAATGTGATGTGGATTTGCATTAAGATTATTACAATAAGTGATAAAAATATATTAAAAAGCCAAAAAAAGGACAAAACAAATTCAACACGCAAGGAATTTAACCGAATCTCAAGGAAAGAAATAGGTGAGAAATTGAGAGAGGCAATTCCCATCCAAGGTTATTAAATTTGATATAGTTGATGGAGCCTTGACAGAGATCAGAGTTAGAACCGAAAGATCATGGGAGAAATATCGCCATGGGGTCAAACCCCACTTACAGTTGGAACAAAGCAGAGATGTCCAGAAAAGTACAACACAGAGGTAGATACATCACACTGAACAAGTGAATACGATGTCAGAGACAGAAGGACAGTAAGCAATTTTGAAAGAGAGAGAAGTACGCAGATCAACAAGTATTAGAGTCATAGAGATGTACAGCACGGAAACTTACCCTTCGGTCCAACTTTTCCATGCTGACCAGATATTCCAACCCAATCTAGTCCCACCTGCCAGCACCTAGCCCATATCCCTCCAGACCCTTCCTATTCATATACCCATCCAGATGCCTCTTAAATGCTGTAATTGTAAAAACCTGCACCATTTCCTCTGGCAACTCGTTCCATAAATGTACCACCCTCTGCGTGAAAAACTTGCCCCTTAGGTCTCTTATATCTTTACCCCTCACCCTAAACCTATGCCCTTTAGTTCAGACTCCCCCACCCCAGGGAAGAGACTTTACATTATAAATTGAAATCACTCAGAAGACCCAAATTCTCAAAAATGAGAAGAACACAAATAGCATAAATAAAACAGCATGAATAACATCTGAAGATTCATCACATTGCCTTATGTTTGCACATATTATCTCACAGGATGTGCAGGTCACTGGAAAAGCCAACATTTATTGTCCAACATTAATTGCCCTTGAACAGAGAATGCCTTCAAGAGGCCATTTTAATTAAGAATCAACTAAATGACAGTGAGTCTGGAGTAAGATGTCGGCCGGACTGGGCTGAGTTTGATTAGTAGATCTCTTTCCTTAAAGGACATTAGTAACACAGCAACATAGAATAATAGTTTTGTGGTATAAATACTGAGAATTGGTTTTCAATTTCTGGTTATTTGTTTAAATAGGATTAAATGCCACAGTAAGATTCGAGTAAAAAGTGAGGTCTGCAGATGCTGGAGATCAGAGCTGAAAATGTGTTGCTGGTTAAAGCGCAGCAGGTCAGGCAGCATCCAAGGAACAGGAAATTCGACGTTTCGGGCATAAGCCCTTCATCAGGAATGAGGAAAGTGTGTCCAGCAGGCTAAAATAAAAGGTAGGGTCTGCAGATGCTGGAGATCAGAGCTGAAAATGTGTTGCTGGTTAAAGCAGGTCTGTGCAGATGCTGGATTTGAACCCACAACCACATGGCATTGTTACTATGCTACCATAGCCCCTCACATAGACAAGTACTACAATGCCACACAGGAAATATCAGATATGCAGCAGAACAAGGAAATGAGAGGAGTGAATCAAGTTATCAGAAATGGAAATATTTCATTGCAAACTGGAGAGGGAGGAAGCTAAGAAAAATGGAGATATATTTATAAAAGGTTACCTCCATTAAGTTCAATCACTTACATATACCATCACTTCTCAGACCGTATTGTCTTCTCTCATGTGTAAATTCTTCTGATTAAAATTCAAGTCCTGCTGAAAAAAAATATTTGTTGAAGTTCAGTAAATTCAAAGAGATTCTAAATTGGTAACTGAATCAAATGTTTAGAGAAACACCATATTGCTCTCCTAACTATAAATTAGGGATCTTCTCTCATATTCACACAGGAGCCAAACGTTACTCAGCAGGCTATTATCAGTATTTCCCCAGGACTCAGACTCCGATATATGAGGTCCTGTACTTGCTTGAACTTTCCAAATGCCAGAAGCACCAGACAACGGAATGAGCCCCGCCATGCATTACCAATGGACCAAACCTAAACTCCATGGCCTACTGCAATCTAAAGACAAATCATTTGAAATTAATTTTTAAAGTACAAAGAGAACTTTAAGATTGAAAAAAAACTCAAGAACTAAACTTCAATTTTAAACCTATCCTTGAGATACGGAAGAATGTCACGGATCAGTGACTGGAAAATCAGTCGAAATCCATGAAATTTAGTTTGGATTCATGCCCAAAAAAGCATCAAAAATTCTATTTTTGTTTTAAGACAAGTGGTGGAGGAACCCTCAGGCCAACGCACCAACCAGATACCCTAACCTAATCTAGTCCCATTTTCCAGCACTTGGCCAATATCCCTCTAAACCCTTCCTATTCATATATCAGATGCTTTTTAAATGCTGCAATTGTACCAGCCTCCACTGGCATGGTTACTCAGTGGTTCGTGTTGCTGCCTCAAAGCGCCAGGGATACAGGTTCAATTCCAACCTCAGGAGACTGACTGTGTGGAGTTTGCACATTCTCCCCGTGTCTGTGTGGGTTTCCTCCCACAATCCAAAGGTGTGCAGGTTAGGCAGATTGGCCATGCGAAACTGCCCATAGTGTTCAGAGATTTGTAGGTTCGGTGCATTAGTCCGGGGTAAATGTAGAGTAATAGGGTAGAGGAATGAGTCTGGGTGGGTTACTCTTCAGAGGGTCAGTGTTGGCTTGTTAGGCTGAAGGTGAAAAATGTGTTGCTGGAAACGCAGCAGGTCAGGCAGCATCCAAGGAGCAGGAGAATCGACGTTTCGGGAATAAGCCCTTCTTCAGGAATGAGGAGGGTGTGCCAAGCAGGCTAAGATAACAGGTAGGGAGGAGGGACTTGGGGGAGGGGTGTTGGGAATGCAATAGGTGGAAGGAGGTTAAGGTGAGGGTGATAGGCCGGAGAGGGGGTGTGGGGGGGGGGAAGAGTTCGGGAACAAGACTGCAGGTCAAGAAGGCGGTGCTGAGTCCGAGGGTTGGGACTGAGATAAGGTGGGGGGAGGGGAAATGAGGAAGCTGGAGAAATCTGCATTCATCCCTTGTGGTTGGAGGGTTCCTAGGCAGAAGATGAGGCGCTCTTCCTCCAGGTGTCATGTTGCCATGGTCTGGTGATGGAGGAGGTCAAGGATCTGCATGTCCTTGGCAGAGTGGGAGGGGGAGTTCAAGTGTTCAGCCACAGGGCAGTGGGTTGGTTGGTGCGGGTGTCCCAGAGGTGTTCTCTGAAATGTTCCGCAAGTAGGCGGCCTGTCTCCCCAATATAGAGGAGGCCACTTCGGGTGCAGCGGATGCAGTAAATGATGTGTGTGGAGGTGCAGGTGAATTTGTGGTGGATATGGAAGGATCCCTTGGGGCCTTGGAGGGGAGTGAGGGAGGAGGTGTGGGCGCAAGTTTTGCATTTCTTGCAGTTGCAGGGGAAGGTGCCGGGAGTGGAGATTGGGTTGGTGGGAGGTGTGGACCTGACAAGGGAGTCATGGAGGGAGTAGTCTTTCCAGAACGCTGATAGGGGAGGGGAGGGAAATATATCCTTGGTGGTGGGACTGTTTGGAGGTGGCGGAAATGACGAAGGATGATACAATGTATCTAGAGGTTGGTGGGGTGGTAGGTGAGGACCAGTGAGGTTCTGTCCTGGTGGCGATTGGAGGGGCGCGGTTCAAGGGCGGAGGAGCGGGAAGTGGAGGAGATGCGGTGGAGAGCATCGTCAACCACGTCTATGGGGAAATTGCGGTCTTTGAAGAAGGCGGCCATCTGGGTTGTTCAGTATTATTGTTAGGCCGAAGGGCGTGTTTCCACACTGTAGGGACACTATTCCAAATCCACCACTTCCTCTGGCAGCTCATTCCATACACGTACCACCCTCTGCGTGAAAAAGCTGCTCCTTATATCCCTTTTATATCTTTCCCTCTCACCTTAAACCTATGCCCTCTAGATCTGGACTCCCCAACTCCAGGGAAAAGACTTTGTCTATTTATCCTAACCATGCTCCTTCTGATTTTGTAAACCTCTATAAGGTCACCCCTCAGCCTCCGACGCTCCAGGGAAAACAGCCCCAGCCTGTTCAGCCTCTCCCCGTAGCTCAAATCTTCCAACCTTGGCAACATCCTTGTAAATCTTTTCTGAACCCTTTCAAGTTTCACAACATCTTTCCGATAGGAAGGAGACCAGAATTGCATGCAATATTCCAACAGTGGCCTAACCAATATCCTGTACAGCCACAACATGACCTCCCAACTCCTGTACTCAATACTCTGACCAATAAAGGAAAGCATACCAAAAGCCTTCTTCACTATCCTATCTACCTGCAACTCCACTTTCAAGGAGCTATGAACCTGCTCTCCAAGGTCTCTGTTCAGCAACACTCCCTAGGACCTTACCATTAAGCATACAAGTCCTGCTCTGATTTGCTTTTCCAAAATGCAACACCTCGAACTTATCTAAATTAAACTCCATCTGTCACCCCTCAGCCCATTGACCCATCTGATCAAGGTTCAATTGTAATCTGAGGTAACCTTCTTCTCTGTCCACTACACCTCCAATTTTGGTGTCATCTGCAAACTTACTAACTATACCTCTTATGTTCATATTCAAATCATTTATATGGAAAAACAGGAAGTATGATGGAAATATAAGGTAAGCAGCAGGTTAGCTTGTGTGCAGGAAGGTTTAAGTTCAAGGCAGACTATGGAAGAAGTAAAAAGGAAGGATAACTCAGGAGATATTGTTAGAGATGTTGGAAATCATGAGGTTAAGAAAGCTAGCATAAAGGCACTTTTCCTGAATGCTCATAGCATTTGTAACCAAGCTGATGAGTTAATGGCACAAATCATCATGAATGAATATGATTTGGTCATTGTTACAACACGAATAAACTCTCCTGCTTAATGTAAACCAGCAACACATAAAAGATGTATCCCGTGCGGTAAACTGTAAAAATTTGATAGACTAAGAACTAGTTAAGAAATAAAGTTGTTAATTTTTACTTTAAAGTGTAACAGAGAATAATTAACAACTATTTACAACTCCTTCCTCTAACCTATCTTTTACCTTCCCTTCTATAATACTCGTCCAATAAAACTCCCGATAAAGATTTACAAAACAACATTTATCTCAAAATCGCTTTCAGTTTTCTCTGAATTCCTGTGTTGTTCTTCTTGGGAAGTCTGCTTCACATGGTACTGATCAATTGAGGTACCTTTTAAGGGTTTTTTTTGGACACTGCAGATGTTGTTACCTTGGCTGTTCTCTTCCCAAATGTTCAATTTTCCCCAGTCTTGTACCCCAAGGCATTGAATTGTGACATTGAGTATATTGACAGTCTTAAAAACCAATTTAAACTTGAGTGGGGAATTTGATATTTTTCAGGGTATAATTTAAACTGAGTGGCCAAATTCGAATTTGTTATGTAACAATAGCAACACAACTCCAGCTATTTGTTTCACAACCAAATGTTATATTTTTAAATTTTTCAGCACACTCTGCCCTTTTCAGGTCTGTGCCAGGTTCCACTCTCTCTTAAAGGTACAGTACATACCTACACCTTCATAACAGTAACCATTATGGTTACAGGATAGTCACAACTGGAAGTTAAACATCCAGGGGTATCAACTATTCGGAAGGACAGACAGGAAGATAAGTGGGGTGGTGTAGTTCTGATAGTCAAGGACAACATCATGGCAGCACTGGGAGGTGGTACAGGTTCTATGGGGAATAAGGTTAAATCAATTTGGGTGGAAATTAAAAATTCTAACAAGAAAAAGTCACTGATAGGCACAGTTTATAGGCTACCAAATAATAATATCACTTTGAGGTGGACAATAAACAAAGAAATAACTAATGCCTGTAAAAATGATGCGTTTATTATCAAGGGGGATTTTAATCTACATGTAGATTGGTCGAACCACCTCGGTCAGGGTAGCCTTGAGGAGGAGTTCACGGAAGGTATCCACGATAGTTTTCTTGAACATTATGTAATGGAACTGACGAGGGAGCAAGCTATCCCAGATCTGGCCCTGTGTAATGAGGCAGGAATAATTAATGACCTCATCGTTAGCGATCCTCTTGGAAGGAGCAATCACAGAATGGTTGAATTTAGAATGGAGAGTGTGAAGATAAAATCCAATATCAGGCTCCTGTTTTTAAACAAAGGAGACTACAATAGGATGAGCTGAAAATGTGTTGCTGGTTAAAGCACAGCAGGTCAGGCAGCATCCAAGGAACAGGAAATTCAACGTTTCGGGCCAGAGCCCTTCATCAGGAATGAGGAGAGGGTGCCAGGCAGGCTAAGATAAAAGGGAGGGAGGAGGGACTTGGGGGAGGGGCGATGGAGATGTGATAGGTAGAAGGAGGTCAAGGTGAGGGTGATAGGCCGGAGTGGGGTGGGGGCGGAGAGGTCAGGGGAAGAGGATTGCAGGTTAGGAGGGCGTTGCTGAGTTCAAGGGAATCGACTGAGACAAGGTGGGGGGAGGGGAAAATGAGGAAACTGGAGAAATCTGAGTTCATCCCTTGTGGTTGGAGGGTTCCCAGGCGGAAAATGAGGCGCTCTTCCTCCAGCCGTCATGTTGTTATGTTCTGGCGATGGAGGAGTCCAAGGACCTGCATGTCTTCGGTGGAGTGGGAGGGAGAGTTAAAGTGTTGAGCCACTCCTCCATCGCCAGAACATAACAACACGACGGTTGGAGGAAGAGCGCCTCATCTTCCGTCTGGGAACCCTCCATCGACAAGGGATGAACTCAGATTTCTCCAGTTTCCACATTTCCCCTCCCCCCACCTTGTCTCAGTCGATTCCCTTGAACTCAGCACCGCCCTCCTAACCTGCAATCCTCTTCCTGACCACTCCGGCCTATCACCCTCACCTTGACCTCCTTCCACCTATCACATCTCCATCGCCCCTCCCCCAAGTCCCTCCTCCCTACCTTTTATCTTAGCCTGCCTGGCACCCTCTCCTCATTCCTGATGAAGGGCTCTGGCCTGAAACGTCGAATTTCCTGCTCCTTGGATGCTGCCTGACCTGCTGTGCTTTAACCAGAAACACATTTTCAGCTCTGATCTCCAGCATCTGCAGATCTCACTTTTTACAATAGGATGAGGAAGAACTTCGCTAAAGTAGACTGGAAATAAAGATTTTATGGTGGGACAGTTGATGAGCAGTGCAGGACTTTCAAAGCAATTTTTCAAACTGCTCAGCAAAGTACATTCCGATGAAAAAGAAAGACTGCAAGGAAAAGAGTAATCCGCCATGGGTGTCTCAGGAAATAAGGGGGGCTAACAAAACAAAGAGAAGGCATACAAAGTGACCAAGAACAGCATTAAACTAGACAACTGGGAAAACTTTAAAAGGTCAACAGAAAGCCAGAAAAAAAGCTGTGAAGAAAAGATAGAACATGAGAAAAACCTAGCACAGAATATAAAAGCAGATAACAAAAGTTTCTATAAATATATAAAATGAAAAAGAGTGGCTAAAGTAAATGTTGGTTCTTTAGAGGATGAGAAGGGGCATTAGTTATGGGATATGATGAAACGGCTGAGGCATCGAACAGGTATTTTGTATCGGTCTTTACAGTGGAGGACACTAATAACATGCCAGTCAGGGACAGAGAGGTGAAGGACCTTGAAAATATCATTATTACAGATGATGTGTACCGGGCAAGCTAACGGAGCTAAGGATAGGTAAGTCTCTTGACCCTGATGGAATGCATTCCAGGGTACCAAAAGAGATGGTGGGAGAATAGCAAGTGCACTGGCGGTAATTTTCCAAAAAATTGTTGGATCCTGGGGCAGCCCCAGCAGGTTGGATAACAGCAAATGTGATGCCACTGTTTAAAAAGGGAGGTAGACAAAAGATAGGGAATTACAGACTGGTTAGTTTAAACTCTGCAGTGGGGCAGATGTTCGAGTCTATTATTAAGGAAGAAATAGCAAGGCATCTTGAGAGAAATTGTCCCATTGGACAGACGCAGCATGGGTTCATGAGGGGCAGTTCAGGCTTAACTAACCTTTTGGAATTCTTTGAAGACATTACGATCAAGGTAGACAACAGGTCCCAGTGGATGTGGTGTACCTGGATTTCCAAAAGGCTTTTAACAAGTTGTCGCACAAGAGGCTGCTGCATAAGATAAGGACGCATGGTGCTACCGGTAAAGTATTGGCATGGATACAGAATTGGTTGACTAACAGGAAGAGTGGGGATAAACGAGTGCTATTCTGGCTGGCAATCAGTGACTAGTGGTGTACCTCAGGGTACAGATGATTTGGAGTCAGGTACCACGTGTAGGGTGCTAAAATTTGCAGATGACACTAAGATGAGTGGCAAAACAAAGTGTGCAGAGGACTGTGAAACGTTGCAGAGGAACACAGATACATTGAGTGAGTGGGCAAAGGTCTGGCAGATGGAATACAATGTTAATAATGTGAGGTCATCCATTTTGGTAAGAGTAACAGTAAAAAGGATTATTACTTGAATGGTATGAGATTGCAGCATGCTGCTGTGCAGAGGGACCTGGGTGTCCTTGTGGATGAATCATAGAGGGTTGGTCTGCAGGTGCAACAAGTAATTGGGAAGACAAATGGAATGTTGTCCTTCATTGCGAAAGGGGTTGAGTTTAAAAGCTGAGAGATTATGTTGGAGCTGTACAGGGTGCTGGTGAGGCCACACCTGCGGCACCACATGCAGTTCTGGTACTGGAGGAGGTACAGAGGAGGTTCACTCGGTTGATTGCAGAGTTGAGAGGGTTGACTTATGAGGAGAGACTGAGTAGATTGGGATTATATTCATTGGAATTCAGAATTCAGAATGGGGGGATTTTATAGAAACATAAAATTATGAAGGGAATGGATAAGATAGAAGTAGATAGGATGTTTCCACTGGCAGGTGAAACTAAGACAAGAGGGCACAGCCTCAAGATTCTCGGGAGCAGATTTAGGACTGAATCGAGAAGGAACATCTTCACCCAGAGAGTTGTATATCTGTGGAATTCCTTGTCCTGGTGCTACTTCAGTAAACATTTTTAAAGCTAAGGCAGTTTGTTTTTGAACAATGAAGGAATTACGGGATTTGGTGACAGCGTGGCTAAGTGGATCTGAGTCCATGAAAAGACCAGCTATGATCTGATTGAATGTCGGAGCAGGCTCGAAGGGCCAGACAGCCTACTCCTGCTCCTAGCTCTTATGTTCTTCTGTTCTTAATGATGAAAAATAGTGAACCCAGCACCGATCCATGCGGCACTCCACTGGTCACAGGTCTCCAGTCTGAAAAACAACCCTCCACCACCACCCTCTGTCTTCCACCTTTGAGCCAGTTCTGTATCCAAATGGCTAGTTCTCCCTGTATTCCATGAGAGCAAACCTTGCTAATCAGTCTCCCATGAGGAACCTTGTTGAACACTTTACTAAAGTCCATACAGATCACATCTACTACTCTCATCAATCCTCTTTGTTGCTTCTTCAAAAATTCAGCCAAGTTTGGTGATTGATGAATACAATTTGGAAAAGGCTTATAACCACGTGGTTAGGGAGGAAATCTAAAGGATCATGGTGTTCCTGAGTGGTGCATGTAATTACATCAAGACATCTCCAAAGAGGACCAGACAAGTGTAAGAAGCAACAGGGGTGAAAGTGAGAGTTTAATAATACCTATTGTCTCAGATAGGTGGGCGGCACGGTGGCACAGTGGTTAGCGCTGCTGTCTCACAGCGCCTGAGACCCGGGTTCAATTCCCGACTCAGGCGACTGACTGTGTGGAGTTTGCACGTTCTCCCAGTGTCTGCGTGGGTTTCCTCCGGGTGCTCCGGTTTCCTCCCACAGTCCAAAGACGTGCGGGTCAGGTGAATTGGCCATGCTAAATTGCCCATAGTGTTAGGTAAGGGGTAAACATAGGGGTATGGGTGGGTTGCGCTTCGGCGGGTCGGTGTGGACTTGTTGGGCCAAAGGGCCTGTTTCCACACTGTAAGTAATCTAATCAATGTTTTCACAGAGAGTGAAACAGGAGGTATCTGTGACACTGGCATTGACTGATGTGATGGGCTTAGTAAGAACATGGCTGAGTATCTGGAAAAATGGAGAAATGCATTCCAAAGAGTGTTGAAGACCTGAAGTCCAAAGACTCAAGATATTCAGGGGCAGTGGTGGTTGAGTATTATTATCACTATAGTATTAATCCAGAAACTCAGCTAATGTTCTGGGGACCTAGGTTCAAATCCCACCAAGTCAGATGGTAGAACTTGGAATTCTATAAAAATATCCAGAATTAAGAATCTACTGATCACCATAAAACCATTGCCGATTGTCGGAAAACCCCATCTGGCTCACTAATGCCATTAAAAAAGGAAATCTGCCATCCACATTTCATCTGGCCTACATGTGACTACAGGCCCACAGCAATGTGATGGACTCTTAACTGCCCCCTGAAATGGCCTAGCGTGCTATTCAACTGTATCAATCACCTCGAAATCTTAAGAATGATACGAAAGCAGATGGATGACCCGGCATTGACCAAGGCACCAGAAAAGATGATGGTAGAAACAGCCCTGTTGACCCTGCAAAGTCCTCCTTTCTAAGATCTGGGGAGTAGAACCAAAATTGAGAGCACTGCTTCTTCGACAAGTCAAGCAGTAGTCTGAGATAGTCGTACTCACGGACTCATATCATACAGATAGTGTCCCAGGCATCACCATCACCATCACCATCCCTGAATATGTCCTATCCCATCAGCAGGACAGACTCAGCAGAGGTGTTGGCATAGTGGTATCCATTTGGGAGCCCTCGACATTAACTCTAGAAAACACGCAGGCTCACGGCATCAGGTCAAATATGGGCAAGGAAACTTCATGTTAATTATCTGTACCATCCTCCCTTAGCTCCTCCATTTGAACAACATTTGGAGGAAACACTGATGATGACAAGGGTGAAAAATATACTCTAGGCGGGGATTTCTATGTTCACCACCCAAGAGTGGCTCAGCAGCAGCATTACCAATTGAGCTGGTCAGGTCCAAACGGATATAGCTGATAATTGGGTCTGCAGCAGGTGGTAAGGGAACCAAAAAGAGGGAAGAACACAATTATCCACACCCTTACTGATCTGACAGCCACAGATGTGTCTGTCCATGGCCCAGAGCGGAGTGGGGCTCGGAGGGGAGCGGGGGCAGGGGCCCAGAGGGGAGCGGGGGCAGGGGCCCAGAGGGGAGCGGGGGCAGGGGCCCAGAGGGGAGCGGGGGCAGGGGCCCAGAGGGGAGCGGGGGCAGGGGCCCAGAGGGGAGCGGGGGCAGGGGCCCAGAGGGGAGCGGGGGCCGGAGGGCAGAGGGGAGTGGAGCCCAAAGCAGGGTGAAGATTGCTACTAGTTGTTACCCAATAGAGCCCTGTCAGAACCTGTAGAAGCCCTTAGAGAAAAACTCTCACTAGTTTCCACACATACAGACATACAAAGAAGGACACCACGTTGACTGGGACAACACACACATCCTAGGACAAGCAAAACAAACACATGCACCAGAATTCTTAGAGGAATGGCATTCTAACAGAACTCCATCAGTAAATACATCTATCTAGATCCGATCTACCTTCCCTTGGGAAAAAAAACAGAAATGTCATTATCCACCTTAAGAAATCAAAATCTATAAATAGAGAAGCGGGACATATCACCAGCACTTCACCAGAGACTCTCACTGATGATGTTACCTCGTATAGTGAGGAAACATCTGAAAACAAACCTTCAAGCTCAGCGAAATAACTTACAGACTTATCAACAATCTTCTCAAAAATTGCCAAATACTGTAATGTCTATCTTTTTAGCTTTAATTCTTATTTTCCTAACTTATAGTTATACTGCGTATATCTGCAGTGTAGCTCAACTTTTTTTTCTCTATATCCTCCATTTCTTGGACCTAAGTTTGTAGCTAGGTACTTTGTACCTAAAATGGTGCTGTGTGTTGACAACATTGTACACTTTTCACTGTACTCCACTGTTTTGTAACTTGAGTGCATGCAACAATAAATCTAATTCTGATTTCTACACCAGCACACACCTGATCACCTCCATCTAGAAAATGTTTCTGAACATCCAGGTCTGACATTTCTGAACTGATAGCCAGACTGCTGCGACCACTAGGACTCATAACAGCACACAAACCAAAAGCCACTCTCAGACAACAACTCACCAGGACAAAGGACCCAATACCCAGCATGAGCAAAACCACTGTAGTGTACAAAATCCCATGCAAGGACTGCACAAAAAACTACATAGGTCAAACAGGAAGAGAGCTAACGATCTGCATCCATGAACACCAACTAGCCACGAAACAACATGACCAGCTATCCTTTGTAGCCACACACGCAGATGACAAGCAACATGAATTCGACTGGGACAACACTACTATTATAGGACAAGCCAAACAGAGAACAGCCAGGGAATTCCTAGAGGCATGCACTCATCCATAGATTCAATCAATGAGCACATCGACCTGGACCCAATATACCGGCCACTCAGCGGACAGCTGGAACTGACAACCAGAAGCAGCAGATACAAATCACTATAAATGCTGGAGGACAGATCTCAGAAGCGCTTCGCAGGAGGCTCCCAAGCACTGAGGATGTCACCTAGACAGGGACGAAACGTCTGCAACACAAATTCCCAGCTCGGCGAACAGAACCACAACAGGCAATAAAGATGCCAACAGGCACAAAGCCAGCTCTCCCTTTTTCAATTGATTAAACAGAGTGCGGAGCCAGACTGATTTGTGATTCTTAGAGCTTCAAGCATACATAATCAGGCCAACTGGCAACTGAATCAACAGAGATAGTTTGAACAGCTACTCAGACATCTGTGTTACCAGATTTAGGACAAGGTTAAGAGATGTGACGCGGATAGACAATTTCCTCAGTGGAACTTTGAGTGCCTGAGGTTCGTTGGCAGTTTGGTGAGAGAATAAGGGTTGCAACACTCTTCAAAGAGAATGCAACATTTGTTTTGGTTCCTGACTCCAGACTAGAGGCCCTGCATGGTTCACAATTCCTCAAAGGAACTGTGAACCACATTTTATAGTAAAATAGAATAGAGTCCTTCAAAACAGTCTCAGAAATGCCAACGTCTGCAACAGATCTGGCAGGGGAAGGGATGTTATGTAAGAAGTCACCACCGGCATCTTTATCGCACAAGTTTTGCTGGAAAGAGGAATCCTGCATCAGGCCACCTATTTGTTTATTCTTTCTTGGATGTGGATGTCACAAACAAGGCCAGCATTCGTTAACTATCCCAAATTGCCCTTCAACTGAGTGCCTTACTTGACTACTTCAGAGATCATTTGAGAATCAACCACATTACTGTGGAGGTGGACTCACATGTAAGCCAGGCTAGGTAAGAATGGTTGATTTCATTTCTTAAAGGATATTAATGAACCACATGGGTTCTTATGGCAATCGAAGAAATGTTCATGGTCATCATGACTGACACTAGCTATTAATTTCATATTACTATAAAATTAATTATAAACTTTACAAAAAGAGAGAGAGATTTGGATGTTAACACATCCGCAATTTCCTCCCTTGTTTCTAAACAGCAATTTTCTTATGGAGCTACTTATGAGTACTTTTCACCTGTCTTTAATAAAAAGGATCTTGTTGAAGTCCCAATAAAGAAGGCAGTCATTGAGAATTTGGCAAGGGAAACATCAAACAACTACCTGGAAAATTTCTTGGAAAATATAGATTACTAAATGGAACACCTTAAAAGACAATCATGTTAGTTGTGGTTTTCAACAAAGGAATAGAGATAGTTTATAATAGCAATGCAATGGATGTGGATTATCTGGATAACCTAAAGGTAGGAGGATGTAAGATGCTGGAGAACAGAGTCGAAAAGTGTGGTGCTGGAAAAGCACAGGTGGTCCGGCAGCATCCAAGGAGCAGGAGAATCAGATGTTTCAGGCATAAGCCCTTCATCAAGAATCTAAAGGTATCCTGATAAAGTACAATGCGTGGGTCCTCTATAAAGGAGGGTAAGGAGCAGTAGCTGTTCATACATTACTCTTTAAAGGTGGCAGAACAAATTGAGAGGAATGTTAAATTGACAGAAAACAGAGGAATGACCTGGCTGTTCGCTCCCAGTTCAGATATACTTCTCAAGATTTCAATTCGAGCAAGCTCTCGGCACATCTGTGCAGATACAGGAGGGAGTTAGCTCACCACACCCGGACACAAGTTGATGATTGTTGCAATAGCTGCTGAATGCAAGGCAGGGTTTCTCTGGAACTTCATCCCGTGTTTTGTTAAATACTAGACCTTCATCTTTTATACCACATTGTCACCCAACCACTCCCCTTGGTCTACCCAAGCCAATTTACGTCCCACACATCCCCATGACCATTTATAAACCCACCATAACAACTTAATGCCACCTCATGCCCTACACCTTCCATCCTTACCCTTATTCGCATCAACACACCCATTATCCAACATGGAAAGATCTCGGGAGCCATATTGAGATGAAATAAAATAAAATTTAAATATCTAATACAGCCTTTTAATATAGAATAAAACTCTGTGAATGCCCATTTGAATCCCCTCAACTATGGAATTGCTTATCAAATAGTTGTTTCATAAGCCCATGTCAAATGCAGCCAATTCTTTAATAACCTCTTTGAACTGTCAATCAAACTGTGGATTTACAACCATTTACAGAGGAACCTCAATTATCCAAATATCAGCAAGATCGCAAAGTCCTGATGCTCGACTAAACTATGGTATTCGCCATTCAAATATCTGGAATTCAATTAACTGAACAAAGTACTGCCTGCCCGTGTCCTTCAGATAATCGAGGTTCGTCTGTACTGAGACTGTGGTTTGAGCTTGGTTATGGAAAGCAGCCAAGCATTAATAATGACATTGTCAACATGCTGTAATTCTAACTGCTAGAACATAATCTTTCAGCTATCACTGATACAGTGATTTTTAAAAAGTTTTTTTTTTGACTGGAGATTTAAATAACTTGACAGTTTGAGTTTTTTTTAACCTCTGTACATCTTATGCACCCCCCCAAAAACTTTTACAATTACTTTATATGTTTATAACTCACAGACTGTGGGTTAAGATCCTTGCTACAGTGAAAATTGTGTCAGTCTGAACACAACACCAGATTCAAACGGTCCTGCAGAATTGGGATTTCCTGCTTGTGTGAAATGAAATTCCCCTTCCCCTACATTGGATGAAAATCAAATCTATCAGAAATGGGAACAAGTCTTTTGGATCCAGGTTCCTTCTATCAATCTAAAAGGTCAACAGAGTCTGAATGGACTCTTAAAATCTGGGCTACCAAACCTTTATAAACTGTTGGTGAAATAGTGCGTCCAAATCTTTGCACCACATTTTCAGAAGGAAGTAAAGACCTTACAGATAGTGCAGAGGGAATCATAGAGTCATAGAGATGTATAGCACGGAAACAGACCCTTCGGTCCAGCCCGTCCATGCCGACCAGATATCCCAACCCAATCTAGTCCCACCTGTCAGCAACCTGCCCATATCCCTCCAAACCCTTCCTATTCATAAACCCATCCAAATGCCTCTTAAATGGTGCAATTGTAGCAGCCTCCACCACTTCCACTGGCAGCTCATTCCATACACGTACCACCCTCTGTGTGAAAAAGTTTCCCTTAGGTCTCTTTTATATTTTTCCCCTCTCACCTTAAAACTATGCCCTCTAGTTCTGGACTCCCCCACCCCAGGGAAAAGACTTTGTCTATTTATCCTATTCATAATCCCTCATAAGTTTGAAAACCTATTGTATGAAAACCCATTCAGCATGAGAAACTGCTCCGCCCAACAATTTTACCTTCCCACTGTCAATGTCCTCTCCCATCGATGCTGGTCACTGCCGCTCAGTGCCTAGCTCAGTGCTGCCTTTCCCCCTGTCGTCGGTGCGTCACTTAACCTGGTGGTGCCACTGCCATTCCTTGAGGACAGTAACTGCACTGCCCCCAGCCAGTACTGCCCTTACACACACACACTGCTGCTTTACCCTGTCAATACTACACACTTGTGGTGAGTGTGTCCCTCCATCTGGCAGTGTACCCCAACCCCAGTCATTGCTGCATCCGCCCGGCGAGTGCTGCTATTGCAGGTGAGCACCACCCTCACCCAGACAGGATCCCCCAATTCCCCATCCCCTATCCCCATCCCCCAATTCCCCATCCCCTAATTCCCCATCCCCCAATCCCCCATCCCCCAATCCCCCATCACCCATCCCCAAATCCCCCAATCCCCCATCCCCCAACCCCCATCCCCCATCCCCCAACCCCCAATCCCCCATCCCCCAATCCCCCATCCCCCAACCCCCAATCCCCCATCCCCCAATCCCCCATCACCCATCCCCAAATCCCCCAATCCCCCATCCCCCAACCCCCATCCCCCAACCCCCAATCCCCCATCCCCCATCCCCATCCCCCATTCCCAATTCCCCATTACCCATCCATATGCCCACATGTCCCATGTCCCAATCCCCCATTCCCCCTATCCCCCATATGCCCACATACCCCATTCCCCACTCCCCCTTGCCCATCCCCCAGGTGATAGTTCCCGCCCTGCTCTGCTGACTCTCACCTGAGCCTCTATCCCGCCCTCGCGCGCTCTCTCACCTGGCTCTCGCGCCGAGGTTCACTCCAGAGTCACGCGGCGCCATGGCAACCCATAGCAACCAGCACGCTACGAGATGACGTTATCCACACGACGGCGCGCACGCGACACACGTCGTTTCCGAGCAACAGCAATTCTCACGCACCCCGCCCCCCACAGCCAATGCACACCGAGGGCTCCGGGCGTCCAGGTGTTCAGCAGCGCGCGGTCCAATCACAGCTTTGAGCAGCGGGACAGGGGAGAGTTACGTCACCGGGGGGAGGGGACAGGGGATCGGGACAATGCTCTGGTCAGCACTGACCCTCCGACACTGCGGCACTCCCCCAGCACTGACCCTCCGACACTGCGGCACTCCCCCAGCACTGACCCTCCGACACTGCGGCACTCCCCCAGCACTGACCCTCCGACAGTGCGGCACTCCCCCAGCACTGACCCTCCGACACTGCGGCACTCCCCCAGCACTGACCCTCCGACACTGCGGCACTCCCCCAGCACTGACCCTCCGACACTGCGGCACTCCCTCAGCACTGACCCTCCGACACTGCGGCACTCCCCCAGCACTGACCCTCCGACAGTGCGACACTCCCTCAGCACTGACCCTCCGACAGTGCGGCACTCCCCCAGCACTGACCCTCCGACACTGCGGCACTCCCCCAGCACTGACCCTCCGACACTGCGGCACTCCCTCAGCACTGACCCTCCGACACTGCGGCACTCCCTCAGCACTGACCCTCCGACACTGCGGCACTCCCCCAGCACTGACCCTCCGACACTGCGGCACTCCCCCAGCACTGACCCTCCGACACTGCGGCACTCCCCCAGCACTGACCCTCCGACAGTGCGGCACTCCCTCAGCACTGACCCTCCGACAGTGCGGCACTCCCCCAGCACTGACCCTCCGACACTGCGGCACTCCCTCAGCACTGACCCTCCGACAGCGCGGCGCTCCCCCAGCACTGACCCTCCGACAGTGCGGCGCTCCCTCAGCACTGACCCTCCGACAGTGCGGCGCTCCCTCAGCACTGACCCTCCGACAGTGCGGCGCTCCCTCAGCACTGACCCTCCGACACTGCGGCGCTCCCTCAGCACTGACCCTCCGACAGTGCGGCACTCCCCCAGCACTGACCCTCCGACAGTGCGGCACTCCCTCAGCACTGACCCTCCGACACTGCGGCACTCCCTCAGCACTGACCCTCCGACAGCGCGGCACTCCCTCAGCACTGACCCTCCGACAGCGCGGCACTCCCTCAGCACTGACCCTCCGACAGTGCCCACTCCCTCAGGACTGACCCTCCGACAGTGCGGCACTCCCTCAGCACTGACCCTCTGACAGTGCCCACTCCCTCAGCACTGACCCTCCGACAGCGCCGCACTCCCTCAGCACTGACCCTCCGACAGTGCCCACTCCCTCAGCACTGACCCTCCGACAGTGCCCACTCCCTCACTACTGACCCTCCATCTGTGCCCACTCCCTCAGGACTGACCCTCCGACAGCGCCGCACTCCCTCAGCACTGACCCTCCGACAGTGCGACACTCCCTCAGCACTGACCCTCCGACAGTGACCAGTCCCTCAGCACTGACCCTCCGACAGTGCAACACTCCCTCAGCACTGACCCTCCGACAGTGCGGCGCTCCCTCAGCACTGACCCTCCGACAGTGCGGCACTCCCTCAGCACTGACCCTCCGACAGTGCGGCACTCCCTCAGTACTGACCCTCCGACACTGCGGCACTCCCTCAGCACTGACCCTCCGACAGTGCGGCACTCCCTCAGCACTGACCCTCCGACAGTGCGGCACTCCCCCAGCACTGACCCTCCGACAGTGCGGCACTCCCTCAGCACTGACCCTCCGACACTGCGGCACTCCCTCAGCACTGACCCTCCGACACTGCGGCACTCCCTCAGCACTGACCCTCCGACAGCGCGGCACTCCCTCAGCACTGACCCTCCGACAGTGCAGCGCTCCCTCAGCACTGACCCTCCGACAGCGCGGCACTCCCTCAGCACTGACCCTCCGACAGTGCCCACTCCCTCAGGACTGACCCTCCGACAGTGCGGCACTCCCTCAGCACTGACCCTCCGACAGTGCCCACTCCCTCAGCACTGACCCTCCGACAGTGCCCACTCCCTCAGCACTGACCCTCCGACAGTGCGGCACTCCCTCAGCACTGACCCTCCGACAGTGCGGCACTCCCTCAGTACTGACCCTCCGACACTGCGGCACTCCCTCAGCACTGACCCTCCGACACTGCGGCACTCCCTCAGCACTGACCCTCCGACAGTGCGGCGCTCCCTCAGCACTGACCCTCCGACAGTGCGGCACTCCCCCAACACTGACCCTCCGACAGTGCGACACTCTCTCAGCACTGACCCTCCGACAGTGACCACTCCCTCAGCACTGACCCTCCAACAGTGACCACTCCCTCAGCACTGACCCTCCGACTGTGCCCACTCCCTCAGCACTGACCCTCCGACTGTGCCCACTCCCTCAGCACTAACCCTCCGACTGTGCCCACTCCTTCAGCACTGACCCTCCGACAGTACGGCACCCCCTCAGGAATTGTCCCTCCGACAGTGCCCACTCCCTCAGCACTGACCTTCCTGCAGTGCGGCACTCCCTCAGCATTGACGCTCCGACTGTGCCCACTTCCTCAGCATTGTCTCTCCGACAGTGGCACTCCTTTGGCACTGACCCTTCGACAGTGTGGCTGTCCCTCAGCACTGACGTGCCGACAGTGCCCACTCCCTCAGAACTGACCCTCCATCTGTGAGGCACTCTCTCAGCACTGACCCTCCGACAGTGCGGCACTCCCTCAGCACTGACCCTCCGACAGTGCGGCACTCCCTCAGCACTGACCCACCGACAGTGCGGCACTCCCTCAGCTATGGCCCTCCGACAGTGCGGCACTCCCTCAGCACTGACCCTCCGACAGTGCCCACTCCCTCAGGACTGACCCTCCGACAGTGCGGCACTCCCTCAGCACTGACCCTCCGACAGTGCGGCACTCCCTCAGTACTGACCCTCCGACACTGCGGCACTCCCTCAGCACTGACCCTCCGACACTGCGGCACTCCCTTAGCACTGACCCTCCGACAGTGCGGCGCTCCCTCAGCACTGACCCTCCGACAGTGCGGCACTCCCCCAGCACTGACCCTCCGACACTGCGGCACTCCCTCAGCACTGACCCTCCGACAGTGCGACACTCCCTCAGCACTGACCCTCCGACAGTGCGGCGCTCCCTCAGCACTGACCCTCCGACAGTGCGGCACTCCCTCAGCACTGACCCTCCGACACTGCGGCACTCCCTCAGCACTGACCCTCCGACAGTGCGGCACTCCCTCAGCACTGACCCTCCGACAGTGCGGCACTCCCCCAGCACTGACCCTCCGACAGTGCGGCACTCCCTCAGCACTGACCCTCCGACAGTGCGGCACTCCCTCAGCACTGACCCTCCGACACTGCGGCACTCCCTCAGCACTGACCCTCCGACAGCGCGGCACTCCCTCAGCACTGACCCTCCGACAGTGCAGCGCTCCCTCAGCACTGACCCTCCGACAGCGCGGCACTCCCTCAGGACTGACCCTCCGACAGTGCCCACTCCCTCAGCACTGACCCTCCGACAGCGCCGCACTCCCTCAGCACTGACCCTCCGACAGTGCCCACTCCCTCAGCACTGACCCTCCAACAGTGCCCACTCCCTCAGTACTGACCCTCCATCTGTGCCCACTCCCTCAGGACTGACCCTCCGACAGCGCCGCACTCCCTCAGCACTGACCCTCCGACAGTGCGACACTCCCTCAGCACTGACCCTCCGACAGTGACCAGTCCCTCAGCACTGACCCTCCGACAGTGCCCACTCCCTCAGCACTGACCCTCCGACAGCGCCGCACTCCCTCAGCACTGACCCTCCGACAGTGCCCACTCCCTCAGCACTGACCCTCCGACAGTGCCCACTCCCTCAGTACTGACCCTCCATCTGTGCCCACTCCCTCAGGACTGACCCTCCGACAGTGCAGCACTCCCTCAGCACTGACCCTCCGACAGTGCGACACTCCCTCAGCACTGACCCTCCGACAGTGACCACTCCCTCAGCACTGACCCTCCGACTGTGCCCACTCCCTCAGCACTGACCCTCCGACTGTGCCCACTCCCTCAGCACTAACCCTCCGACTGTGCCCACTCCTTCAGCACTGACCCTCCGACAGTACGGCACCCCCTCAGGAATTGTCCCTCCGACAGTGCCCACTCCCTCAGCACTGACCTTCCTGCAGTGCGGCACTCCCTCAGCATTGACGCTCCGACTGTGCCCACTTCCTCAGCATTGTCTCTCCGACAGTGGCACTCCTTTGGCACTGACCCTTCGACAGTGTGGCTGTCCCTCAGCACTGACGTGCCGACAGTGCCCACTCCCTCAGAACTGACCCTCCATCTGTGAGGCACTCTCTCAGCACTGACCCTCCGACAGTGCGGCACTCCCACAGCACTGACCCTCCGACAGTGCGGCACTCCCTCAGCACTGACCCACCGACAGTGCGGCACTCCCTCAGCTATGGCCCTCCGACAGTGCGGCACTCCCTCAGCACTGACCCTCCGACAGTGCCCACTCCCTCAGGACTGACCCTCCGACAGTGCGGCACTCCCTCAGCACTGACCCTCCGCACTCCCTCAGCACTGACCCTCCGACAGTGCGGCACTCCCTCAGTACTGACCCTCCGACACTGCGGCACTCCCTCAGCACTGACCCTCCGACACTGCGGCACTCCCTCAGCACTGACCCTCCGACAGTGCGGCGCTCCCTCAGCACTGACCCTCCGACAGTGCGGCACTCCCCCAGCACTGACCCTCCGACAGTGCGACACTCCCTCAGCACTGACCCTCCGACAGTGACCACTCCCTCAGCACTGACCCTCCAACAGTGACCACTCCCTCAGCACTGACCCTCCGACTGTGCCCACTCCCTCAGCACTGACCCTCCGACTGTGCCCACTCCCTCAGCACTAACCCTCCGACTGTGCCCACTCCTTCAGCACTGACCCTCCGACAGTACGGCACCCCCTCAGGAATTGTCCCTCCGACAGTGCCCACTCCCTCAGCACTGACCCTCCGACAGTGCGGCACTCCCCCAGCACTGACCCTCCGACAGTGCGGCGCTCCCTCAGCACTGACCCTCCGACAGCGCGGCACTCCCTCAGCACTGACCCTCCGACAGTGCCCACTCCCTCAGGACTGACCCTCCGACAGTGCGGCACTCCCTCAGCACTGACCCTCCGACAGTGCCCACTCCCTCAGCACTGACCCTCCGACAGCGCCGCACTCCCTCAGCACTGACCCTCCGACAGTGCCCACTCCCTCAGCACTGACCCTCCGACAGTGCCCACTCCCTCAGTACTGACCCTCCATCTGTGCCCACTCCCTCAGGACTGACCCTCCGACAGCGCCGCACTCCCTCAGCACTGACCCTCCGACAGTGCGACACTCCCTCAGCACTGATCCTCCGACAGTGACCACTCCCTCAGAACTGACCCTCCGACAGTGCGACACTCCCTCAGCACTGACCCTCCGACAGTGACCACTCCCTCAGCACTGACCCTCCAACAGTGACCACTCCCTCAGCACTGACCCTCCGACTGTGCCCACTCCCTCAGCACTGACCCTCCGACTGTGCCCACTCCCTCAGCACTAACCCTCCGACTGTGCCCACTCCTTCAGCACTGACACTCTGACAGTACAGCACCCCCTCAGGAATTGTCCCTCCGACAGTGCCCACTCCCTCAGCACTGACCTTCCTGCAGTGCGGCACTCCCTCAGCTTTGACGCTCCGACTGTGCCCACTTCCTCAGCATTGTCTCTCCGACAGTGGCACTCCTTTGGCACTGACCCTTCGACAGTGTGGCTGTCCCTCAGCACTGACGTGCCGACAGTGCCCACTCCCTCAGAACTGACCCTCCATCTGTGAGGCACTCTCTCAGCACTGACCCTCCGACAGTGCGGCACTCCCTCAGCACTGACCCTCCGACAGTGCGGCACTCCCTCAGCTATGGCCCTCCGACAGTGCGGCACTCGCTCAGCACTGACCCTCCGACAGTGCTCACTCCCTTAGCACTGACCCTCAGCACCGACCCTCTGACAGTGCCGCATTCCCTCAGCACTGACCCTCCAACAGTGCCGCACTCCCTCACCACTGACCCTCTAACAGTGCGACACTCCCTCAGCACTGACCCTCCAACAGTGACCACTCCCTCAGCACTCACCCTCCAACAGTGCAACACTCCCTCAGCACTGACCCTCTGACAGTGCTCACTCCCTTAGCACTGACCCTCCAACAGTGCCCACTCCCTGAGATCTGACACTATGACAGTACGGCACCCCCTCAGGAATTGTCCCTCCGACAGTGCCCACTCCCTCAGCACTGACACTATGACAGTACGGCACCCCCTCAGGAATTGTCCCTCCGACAGTGCCCACTCCCTCAGCACTGACCTTCCTGCAGTGCGGCACTCCCTCAGCATTGACACTCCGACTGTGCCCACTTCCTCAGCATTGTCTCTCCGACAGTGGCACTCCTTTGGCACTGACTCTTTGACAGTGTGGCAGTCCCTCAGCACTGACGTGCCGACAGTGCCCACTCCCTCAGAACTGACCCTCCATCTGTGAGGCACTCTCTCAGCACTGACCCTCCGACAGTGCGGCACTCCCTCAGCACTGACCCTCCGACATTGCACGACTCACTCAGCATTGACCCTCCAACAGTGCAGCACTGCCTCAGCACTGACCCTCCATCTGTGAGGCACTCCCTCAGCACTGACCCTCCGACTGTGCGGCACTCTCTCAGCACTGACCCTCCGACATTGCACGACTCCCTCAGCACTGACCCTCTAACAGTGCAGCACTGCCTCAACACTGATCCTCGGACAGTGCGGCACGTCCTCAGCACTGAACATCCGACAGTGCGGCACTCCCTCAATGCTGACCATCCGACAGTGCCCACTGCCTGAGCACTGACACTCCGACAGTGCGGCACTCCCTCAACATTGACCCTCTGACAGTGTGGCACTCCCTCAGCACTGACACTCCGACAGTGCGGCACTCCCTCAGCACTGACCCTCCGACAGTGTGGCACACCCTCAGCTCCGACAGTGCGGAACTCGGTAAGCACTGACCCTCCGACTGCCCACTCCCTCAGCACTGACCCACCGACAGTGCCCACTCCCTCAGCACTGAATCTCCAACAGTGCAGCACTCCCTCAACACTGATCCTCCAACAGTGCGGCACTCCCTCTGCACAGACTCTCTGACAATCCAGCTCTCCCTCAGCACCGCCACTCCGAAAGTGCGGCACTTCCTCAGTGCTGACCCTCCGATAGTGCCCACTCCCTCAGCACTGACCCTCCAACTGTGTGGCACTCCCTCAGCACTGACACTCTAACAGTGCCGCATTCCCTCAGCACTGACCGTCCAACAGGGCCCACTCCCTCAGCACTGACCCTCCGACAGTGCCCACTCCCTGACACTAACCCTCCAATTGTGCCACTCCCTCACCACTGACCCTCCAACAGGGCGGCACTCCTTCAGCATTACCCCTGCGACAGTGCCCACTCCCTTAGCACTATCCCTCTGACAGTGCGGCACTCCCTCGGCACTGACTCTCCAACACTGCGGCACTCCCTCACCACTGACCCTCTGACAGTGTGACACTCCCTCAGCACTGATCCTCTGACAGTGACCACTCCCTCAGCACTGACCCTCCGACAGTGCAACACTCCCTCAGCACTGACCCTCCGACAGCACCGCACTCCCTCAGCACTGACCCTCCGACAGCGCCGCACCCCCTCAGCACTGACCCTCCGACAGCGCCGCACTCCCTCAGCACTGACCCTCTGACAGTGACCACTCCCTCAGCACTGACCCTCTGACAGTGCTCACTCCCTTAGCACTGACCCTCTGACTGTGTGGCACACCCTCAGCACTGACGCTCTGACAGTGCCGCACTCCCTCAGCACTGACCCTCCAACAGTGCCCACTCCCTCAGCACTGACCCTCCAACAGTGCCCACTCCCTCAGCACTGACCCTCCAACAGTGCCCACTCCCTGAGCACTAATCCTCCGACTGTGCCCACTCCCTCAGCACTGACACTCTGACAGTACGGCACTCCCTCAGGAATTGTCCCTCCGACAGTGCCCACTCCCTCAGCACTGACACTCTGACAGTACGGCACTCCCTCAGGAATTGTCCCTCCGACAGTGCCCACTCCCTCAGCACTGACCTTCCTGCAGTGCGGCACTCCCTCAGCACTGACACTCCGACAGTGTGGCACTCCCTCAGCCCTGACCCTCCGACATTGCACGACTCCCTCAGCACTGACCCTCCAACAGTGCAGCACTGCCTCAGCACTGACCCTCCATCTGTGAGGCACTCCCTCAGCACTGATCCTTGGACAGTGCGGCACGTCCTCAGCACAGACCCTCTGACAGTCAGCGCTCCCTCAACACTGATCCTCTGACTGTGCAGCACGCCCTCAGCATTGAACCTCCAACAGTGCGGCACTCTGTAAGCACTGACCCTCCGACTGCCCACTTCCTCAACACTGACCCCCTAACAGTGCGGCACGCCCTCAGCACAGACCCTCTGACAGTGCAGCGCTCCCTCAGCACCACCTCTCCGACAGTGCAGCACCCACTCAGTGCTGACCCTCCGACAGTGCCCGCTGCCTGAGCACTGACCCTCCGACAGTGCGGCATTCCCTCAGCACTGACCCTCCGACAGTGCGGCGCTCCCTCAGCACTGACCCTCTGACAGTGCGGCGCTCCCTCAGCACTGACCCTCTGACAGTGCCGCATTCCCTCAGCACTGACCCTCCGACAGTGCAACACTCCCTCAGCACTGACCCTCTGACAGTGCTCACTCCCTTAGCACTGACCCTCCGACTGTGTAGCACACCCTCAGCCCTGACGCTCTGACAGTGCCGCACTCCTTCAGCACTGACCCTCCAACAGTTCCCACTCCCTGAGCACTAACCCTCAGACTGTGCCCACTCCCTCAGCACTGACACTCTGGCAGTGCCCACTCCCTCAGCACTGTCTCTCCGACACTGGCACTCCTTTGGCACTGACCCTCCATCTGTGAGGCACTCCCTCAGCACTGACCCTCCGACAGTGCCCACTCCCTCAGCACTGACCCTCCGACAGTGCGGGACTCCCTCAGCACTGACCCTACAACAGTGTGGCACTCTCTCAGCACTGACATTCCGACATTGCGGCGATCCCTCAGCACTCAACCTCTGACAGTGAACATCAAGCAAATTTAAGGAGATAGATTTTGTAATTCATAACAGGTTGGGGGATGATGGTTGGAGGTTGAGGTTGAGATCAGCCTTGATAGTATTCAACGGTGGAGCATGTTAGAGGGGCTGAATGGCATACTCCTGCTCCTAGTTGTTCTTATGTAGAGGTATCGGCCTTAGTGAGGCCTCCTGACAGATACGTTTGTTCGGGATCAGAAGGAAAATGCAGTTCTTTTTTGAGTCTAGCGAAGTAACTCTGAGGTGGAACATTCTTAGATTAGATTCCCGACAGCCCTTCAGCCCAACTAGTCCACGCCGACCCTCCGGAGAGTAACCCGCTCAGACCCATTCCCCTAACCCTATTACTCTATGTTTACTCCTGACTGGTATAAAATCAAGAATGGTTTATTGCAGCCATAACTTACTCAAACAAATCTGTAAAGGGGTATTAACAAGATGTAAATTGTGCAAATATACATAACAGTTTGTCCTGAAAGCTGATACACAATATTTAACTCTGGGAAAAATAAAATGTTGTAGAACATTGTCTTGAAAATACTTTGACAAAGTAACAGTTAAGTTCAGGAAAAAGAAATATGAATTGCTTGTTTAGTTCTGCAGCGAAGGTATGTTTTTCACACAGAGCTTTCTTCCTGGATCAGTTCTGGCCCGGTGATGTCTTTCCAGCTGGAGACAGAATCAAAGTTAAAAATCCCACAACACCATGTTATAGTCCGACAGGTTTAATTGGAAGCACTAGCTTTCGGAGCGACGCTCCTTCATCACAACCACCCACATCCCCCTGATGAAGGAGCGTCGCTCCGAAAGCTAGTGCTTCCAATTAAACCTGTCGGACTATAACATGGTGTTGTGTGATGTTTAACTTTGTACACCCCAGTCCAACACCGGCATTTCCAAATCATAGAGACAGAATCAGCACTCTCCCTTAAAAGCTGTTCACTTGTGGTGAGATCCTCAAATGACTTTTCAGTGCTTACACTTAGAGAGAAGGGATTTCCGAGACAGAGATAATGCCAAAGGTGCTGCTAACTGACTGTGTTCAATTCCCCCCAAACTGGGTCGTGATCTCTCTCTCTCTCTCTCTCTCTCTGAGTGTTGGAAATTCAGTGACTCTCATGGACCAGGTTTGTGTTCTTTGAGAATGTAACATTATTCCCTGCTGCAGCTAGTCTTTTTTTTTAATCAAGTGATCTTTCCAAAAACTCCAAGCTATGAATATATTTCCTTTCAATGATGTTCTAAATTCATTTTCAGAACACATCTTCATAACAACATGCTTAATTAATCTGTGCTTGGCTGCCCTAATATTATGGATTTATTCATTCAGGCAGTAATTTAAAACTCTCACTCTGGACTAGAGATATTGTCTAGCCTTATCCAGGAGGTTTGATTACTTATAGGTGTGATTATCACTGATGTAGTTGGGATAGTACTGAAAACAAAGCTCTTTGGGTTCAGAAAAGATTTACAAAGATGTTGCCAGGGTTGGAGGATCTGAGCTACAGGGAGAGGCTGAACAGGCTGGGGCAGTTTTCCCTGGAGTGTCGGAGGCTGAGGGGTGACCTCATAGAGGTTTATAAAATGATGAGGCAAATGGATGGAATGATTAGACAAGGTCTTTTCCCTGGGGTCGGGGAGTCCAGAACTAGAGGGTGTAGGTTTAGGGTGAGAGGGGAAGGATATAAAAGAGACCTAAGGGGCAACTTTTTCATACAGAAGGTGGTACGTGGATGGAATGAGCTGCCAGAGGAAGTGGTGGAGGCTGGTACAATTGCAACATTTAAGAGGCATCTGGATGGGTATATAACTAGGAAGGGTTTGGAGGGATATGGGCCAAATGCTGGCAGGTGGGACTAGATTGGGTTGGGATATCGTGGATGAGTTGGACCGAAGGGTCTGTTTCTGTGCTGAACATCTCTCTGACTAAACTTGAAACAAGAAGTATCCCTAGTTTGTAAAATGTTGCTATATTACTTAGATCAAATTTCTGTAGTTTTCAAAAAAAAATTTCCACTGATTTTTTTTTCCCAAGGAAGTTAGTCAAGCATTTATTGACCTTTCCTAATTGCTCATGTGAAAGTGGTGGTGAGCTACGTTCTTAAACAGCTGTAGATCTTGGGAGTACGGTGTAGGGACATGCACAGTGCTCTTAGAGAGAGAGTTGCAGGATTTTAACCCAGTGACACTGAAGGAATATATTTCCCAGGCAGAATCGTGTGTGAATTGTTAGAGAATTTGTGGGTGATGACGTTCCCATGTATCTGGTGCCCTTGTCCTTCTAGGTGTTAGAGATCATACGTTTGGAATCTTGGATGGATAGTTGAAAACGAGAGACTTGATCTGTCATAAAATTGCAGCGAGGTCCTGGTGATGACCAGCAGATGGAGATGTTCTTCTATCACTGACGTCGTTATTAACAAAGTTAAAAATCACACAACACCAGGTTATAGTCCAACAGGTTTAATTGGAAGCACTAGCTTTCGAAGCGCTGCTCCTTTATCAGGTGGTTGTGGAGGAGACAATTGTAAGACCACAGAATTTATAGCAAAAGTTTACAGTGTGAGGTAACTGAAATTATACATTGAAAAATGCCTTGATTGTTTGTTAAGTCTCTCATCTGTTAGAATGACCATGTTAGTTTCACTTCTTTCATATGTAAATCACAAAATTTTTTTTAAAAAGGTACATTCTCAGGTTAACTTTAACAATTGGTGTCAGCACAGATAATGTGTTGAAGATGTTAGTCCCCTGTGTGCTGTTGTCTGTGCCATAATGTTTAGACTGATTCTAATCTAAAAAATGAGTTAACAGAGTCTTACATGGATTAATTTAGTTTTTGAGCAAAGTACAATTTAACTCTACAAGTACAAATTCACCCAAGTGTGTGTGTATGTGGTGTGTATGTATGCATGTGGTGTGTATGTCTGTGGTATGTGTGTATGTGTGCATGTGGTGTGTGTATCTGTGTATGTGTGCGTGTGCATGTGGTGTGTGTGTATGTACGCATGTGGTGTGTGTGTATGTGTGCGCGCATGAGGTATGTTTGTGTATGTGGTGTGTGTGTATGTGTGTGTGCATGAGGTATGTTTGTGTATGTGGTGTGTGTGAGTGTGTGTGTATGTGTGTGTGTGCATATGGGGTATTTGTATGTGTGTGTGCATGTGATGTGTGTGGATTTATGTGTGTGTATGTATGCATGCAATGTGAATGTATGCATGTGGTGTGTGTGTGTATGCATGTGGTGTGTGTGTGTATGCATGTGGTGTGTGTGTGTGCATGTGTGTGCGTGTGGTCTGTGTATGTATGCATGTGGTGTGTGTGTATGTGTGCATGTGGTGTGTGTGTGTGCATGTGGTGTGTGGGCATGTGGTGTGTGTATGTGCGTGCGTGTGGTGTGTGTATGTACGCATGTGGTGTGTGCATGTGGTGTGTGTGTGCATGTGGTGTGTGTGTATATGTGCGTATATGTGTGTGCGAATGTGGTATGTGTGTATGTATGCATGTGGTGTGTGTATGTGTGCATGTGGTGTATGTGAGTACATGTGGTGTATGTGTGCATGTGGTGTGCGTGTATGTGTGCATGTGGTGTGTGTATGTGTGTGTGCATGTGGTATGTGTGTGTGCATGTGGTATGTGTGTATATGTATGCATGTGATGTGTGTATATGTGTATGTGGTGTGTTTGTGTGTGTATGTGTGTGCGTGCATGTGGTGTGTGTGTATGTGGTGTGTGTATGTATGCATGTGGTGTGTGCGCACACACACATGCACACAAATGCACACACGCACGCACACAACAAACACACACACACATACACACGCACGCACACACGCGTGCGTGCGCACACACACGTGCACACACACAAGCACACACATACACACACACGCACACATACATACACGTGCACACACACACACACATATATACACACAAATACGCACACACAGTCACACACACACATGCTCACACACATGCATACACACACATATACACATACACACACGCGCACACACATGCACACACGCACACACACACACGCACACACATGCACGCACACACACACACATGCACACACACGCACACACACATACACACACATATACACACAGACATACACATACACACGCGCGTGCACACACGCACACACACTCTCATACACACACACATGCATACACACGCACACACATACACACGCACGCACACATATACATACATATACACACACATACACACACGCGGATACACACACACACACACGCACACATACACACACGTGCACACACATATATACACACAAATATGCACACACACAATCACACACGCACATCCACACACACGCGCACACACACGCACGCACATACACACACACACACACACACATACTCACACACACACACACATATACATACACACACACGCACACACACACACATGCACACACACACACGCACGCACACACACGCATACACACACACATATACACACACACGCGCACACACATGCGCGCACGCACACACACACATACAAACACACACACAGACATACACATACACACGCACACACACATACACAGACACGCACACACATACACACACGTGCACACATACATACATACATGAGAGCACACAGACATACACACACATGCGCGCACACACATGCATACACACACATACACACACACGCGCACACACTCATACACACACGTACACACTCACACATATACACACACATATACACACGCACACACGCACACACACTCACGTATAAACACACACATGCACAAACACACACAGATACGCAGACACACATATACACACACATACACATACACACACATATGCACACACACAAATACAAACACACACACACATATACACACACACACGCACACACACATACACACACACATACACATACACACACATATACACACACACTCACACATACACACACACACACACACACATACACACACACACACATCAGCAATCGCCAGGGATTATGGTTGAGATTAGAGAGGTGCTAGAAAAGCGCAGCAGGTCAGTCAGCATCCGAGGAGCAGGAGAATCGACGTTTCAGGCCGGAGCCCTTCATGAGGAATGAGAGAGACGAAGGGCCCCTGATGATCTCCAGCATCTGCAGCCCTCACCTTCGCTGAGGGATTTATGACCGTCCAACCCCAGAGGCAGCTGTTGCTCAGCCAGGAGCTGGTCAGCAGGTGGCAGTGCAGTAACATGTGTCCCGATCAGTGGCAGAATCTCTCCTGGATCATATTTATTACTGACATATCGGAGCTGCCTTTACACACTCAGTACCACAGCCCCAGCTACTCTCTCCCCACCCCCACCCCCCTCTAGCTTATCTCTCCACCTTTCAGGCTCACTGCCTTTATTCCTGATGAAGGGCTTTTGCCCGAAACGTCGATTTCGCTGCTCGCTGGATGCTGCCTGAGCTGCTGTGCTCTTCCAGCACCACTGATCCAGAATTTCAATAGCTCAACTAGTTTCCCCACAGAGTTATTGTTCAGAACTTTACACCTATTAATGTATTCCTTTCAGTTGCTCGTAGTCTCTCTGTCATTCCGTTTTCTATCTCAGTTGCTTCTCTCCTGTTTTGTGTCTCTTGCCTTTCAGTTTGTTATCTTCCCCTTTCTCACTCTGTCTTGTTCTCTCTCTCTCTCTCTCTCTCTCTCTCTCTCTCTTCCTCCATTGTCACTCTCTCTGTGTCATTGTGTTTGTCTGTCTCTTGCTCCCCTTCTCTTTCGGTCCTTCTAATCTAACAGATTATCTACAGCATGGAAACAGGCCATTCGGCCCAAAAAGTCCATGCTGACCCTGTGAATGTAACCCACCCAGACCCATTTCCCTCTGCCTTATGCACCCTGACACTGTGGGTAATTTAGTATGGCCAGTTCACCCGGCCTGCAGGAGGAAACCGGAGCACCCGGAGGAAACCCGCGCAGACACGGGGAGAATGTGCAAACTCCACACAGTCAGTCCCCCAAGGCAGGAATCGAACCTGGTGCTGTGAAACAGCAGTGCTAACCACTGAGCCACTGTGCCAGCCCAAGTAAGGATACGGTGGGGATGTGGTAGGGTGAGGTGTGAACAGAAAGCCCTTGACGATGTGTTTTTATCTAAAGGATTTATTCTCTTATCTCCTATCACTTGTGTAATGTGACATCAGGCTTGTCTTTCACCTCCTCCCTTTCCCTGCACACAGGCTGGCCATTAAATATTGCTGTGAAACAGTAGATGTGTCTTATTTGTAAAACTCTCGTGTTTGTATGTGTAACAACACTTAGAATCTTAGAAGCCTGACAGTGCAAAGAGAATCCATTCGGCCCATCGAGTCTGCAAAAACCTTCTGAAGAGTATCCCACCTCGACCCAGCCCCTCCCACCCCACCCTCCCCCTGTAACCCCACATTTCCCCTGCCGAATCCATCTAGCTTGCACATCTCTGAACACCACGGGCAATTTAGCACGGCCAATTTACCCTGACCTGCACGTCTTTGGACTGTGGGAGGAAACCGGAGCACCCAGAGGAAACCCACGCAGACACTGGGAGAAATGTGCAAACTCCACACAGTCAGTCACCCAAGGCTGGGATCAAACTGGCACCGTGTGGTAGCTTGATTAAAAAAAGCAGCAATGATTATTAACAAGCAGGTCATTGAAAGTCAATAGCACAGCTTACTTTGATTTGATTTATTATTGTCACATAGAGTCATAGAGATGTACAGCACGGAAACAGACCCTTCGGTCCAACTAGTCCATGCCGACCAGATATCCCAACCCAATCTAGTCCCACCTGCCAGCACCCGGCCCATATCCCTCCAAACCCTTCCTATTCATATACCCATCCAAATGACTCTTAAATGTTGCAATTGTACCAGCCTCCACCACATCCTCTGGCAGCTCATTCCATACATGTACCACCCTCTGTGTGAAAAAGTTGCCCCTTAGGTCTCTTTTATATCTTTCCCCTCTCACACTAAACCTATGCCCTCTAGTTCTGGACTCCCCCACCCCAGGGAAAAGACTTTGTCTATTTATCCTATCCATGCCCCTCATGATTTTGTAAACCTCTATAAGGTCACCCCTCAGCCTCTGACGCTCCAGGGAAAACAGCCCCAGCCTGTTCAGCCTGTCCCTGTAGCTCAGATCCTCCAACCCTGGCAACATCCTTGTAAATCTTTTCTAAACCCTTTCAAGTTTCACAACATCTTTCTGATAGGAAGGAGACCAGAATTGCATGCAATATTCCAACAATGTCCTGTACAGCGGCAACATGACCTCCCAATTCCTGTACTCAGTACTCTGAACAATAAAGGAAAGCATACCAAATGCCTTCTTCACTATCCTATCTACCTGCGACTCCACTTTCAAGGAGCTATGAACCTGCACTCCAAGGTCTCTTTGTTCAGCAACACTCCCATGTACTGAGATACAGTGAAATGTATTGTTATGCTTGCTATCCAGACCAATCAATCCCTACGTAAGTACATCAGGGTAATAAACACAATACAGAGTATAGTGTTACAGCTACAGAGAGGGTGCAGAGACAGGTGGGTTCTAATATATGAGAGGTCTGTTCATAACTCTGATCACTGCGGGGAAGAGGCTGTTCTGGAACATGTTGGGATGCGTTTTCAAACCTTTGTATCTTCTGCCAATGGAAGGGCGTGGGAGAGAGTATAACTGGGGTGGGAGGGGTCTTAGATGATGTTGGCTGCTTTCCTGAGGCAGCAGGAGGTAAAAACAATGACTGCAGATGCTGGAAACCAGATTCTGGATCAGTGGTGCTGGAAGAGCACAGCAGTTCAGGCAGCATCCAACGAGCAGCGAAATCGACGTAGCGGGCAAAAGCCCTTCATCAGGAATAAAAGAGCATCAGGAATGCTCTTCCAGCACCACTGATCCAGAGCAGGATGAATAGACAGAGCCAATGGAAGGAACGTTGGTTTTCATCATGGACCGGGTTGTGTTCCCAACTCTCTCTAATTTCCAATGGTATTGAGCAGAGCCGTTGCCATGCCAAGCTGTGATGCATTCAGATAGGATATTTTCTATGGTACATCTACAATAATTGGTAAGAGTCATTGTGGAAATGCTGAACTTCCTTCGCCTTCTGAGCAAATGGAGACATTGGTGTGCTTTGTGGACTGGCAGCATTGGAGTGGATGGACTAGGATGGACTGTTGGTGATATCTACTCCTTGGGAACCCAGAGCTTCGACCACCCCCACCTCAGCACCATTGATGCAGACAGGGGTTGTCCTCCACTCCACTTCCTGAAGGTGATGACCAGCTCCTTCATTTTACTAACATGAGCGATTGTTATCTTTACCCCATGCCACTAAGCTCTCCATCTCTTTCCTGTACTCTGTCCCATCGTTGTTTGAGAGCTGATGTGGTGTCATCAGCAAATCTGGAAATGGAGTTAGAGCAGAATTTGGCCACAGGGTCATGAGTATATAAGGAGTATAGTAGGGGCTGAGTACCCAGCCTTGCGGGGTACCAGTGTTGAGGATTAGCGTGGAGGAGGTGTTGTTACCTATCCTCACTGATTGTGGTCAGGAAGTCGACGATCCAGTTACACAGAGGGGAGCAGAGTCCTGGGTTTCAGAGTTTGGAGATGGCGTTTGTTGGAATTATGGTGTTGAAGGTAGAGCTAATGTCAATAAACAGGAGTCTGACATAGGTGTCCTTGTTATCCAGATGTTCCAGGGACGAGTGTAGGGCCAGGGAGATAGTGCGGTGCTGGAAAAGCACAGCAGGTCTGGTAGCATCTGAGGAGCAGGAGAATCAACGTTTCAGGGAAACATCAGGACTTTTGCCCAAAATGTTGATTCTCTCACTCCTCGGATGCTGCCTGACCGGCTGTGCTTTTCCAGCACCACACTCTCGACTCTAATCTCCAGCATCTGCAGACCTCACTTTTACCTCAGGGAGATAGTGTCTGCTGTGGCCATATCGTAATGGATCAAGGCAGTCTCGGGGGCTGGAGTTGATGCCAACAATAGCAAAACTAATTGAATATAAAGAGAGAGTCATCCCTTGTATTGGTTCACTCGGAGCTGGGAATGATAACAGCAAGTTCTCAACCTGATGGGTTCGAGTGAACAGCACATACAGGTCTCAGTTTTTCATGAGCTCACCAAGATAACAATTTCCTGATGAAGGGCTTTTGCCCGAAACGTCGACTTTCCTGCTCCTCGGATGCTGCCTGAACTGCTGTGCTTTTCCAGCACCACTCTAATCTAGCCCCAAGATAACTGTTTGCACAGAGGTAATGAGAACTTCCTGCAAAATCCATCCAGAGCTTACAATAAAGGTCATCAGAAAGATTCCACACTGTGGGAAGCTGAAATTCCACCACCTGATCCTCCCACAGTGTTCACATCTGAGAAACACGAGTGAGCTGATCAATAAGTCGTGTCATAGTGTCCTATATGATATACGTTAACATGCAGACTGGTCTCGTTCATGATATGGTCAAAGAAGGTGGCGTGTTCTGGATAGGTTTAGACCCAAGATATCAAAGCCCACTTCTAAACAGAGACCCACACAAGATTCCAACATTCGAGGAACTGAATCCCCAAATTCCCAGGAGCTAAGGTCTTCTCCAATCTGGGTGCCAGGCAGGAATATTTGCTGGCCCACTCGGTAAAGGAATCTACGTTCAGCCGGTCAGGAACAGTCCCAGCCATCCAGAGACAGACTGAGAACGCCTTGTCCGGAATGTGTGTGCAGAACTGGAGCGGTTACCACGGTAACAGAGCCTCCAGCCGAGCACAACATTCCCGCCTCATTGAGCCATGACTTCCAGGGGGAGGAAGGGACCCGAGGAGAGCAATCTGTTTCTGCTGTCACTGTGTATGGGGCACCCCTCACTAAAAATGGTGGTGACATTCAATACCCTGACTATGACCCAGGAAAGATTCCTGACCATCGGATCACACCCCAGCGCTGGCAAGAGGTTTGGGATTACCCTTTGAAGTAAGGAGTCATCTGAGAGCCGTCCGATCCATCTGTCTCTCCCACAAAGACAGAAAACTGAGAAGCTGGGTGGATTAGCAGATGCCCAGAGGCTGACGAGGTGCTGAGCCTCTACCCAGGACTGAGGAGACATTGCCAGTTCACAAGGTACAAAGGAAATTCGGCAGACTTGCTTTGACCCACGTCTCTAACCAGCCCCACCGCTCTGAATCAGACAGTGAAAGGATGGCATTCCAAACAAGCACCTGGTCACTTCCCAAATACCCGAGCCTGTTACTTTGGCCCTGTCCCCGTCACGCAGGAGGTGGGTAAAGCTTTTGCCAACGTTCATTTCTAGCTCCACACCCCCCAACCCTTTCCAAGATTCGACACCATCATGGCTGCTTGTCACAGTTTAACTTGAAAGAAAAGCCAGAGAGGTGCTGACCTCTCCCTCACAATCCCCAAGGAAAGCTTTCCAACCAACAGAGAGAACATCTGAGCGGTAGAGATGGAGCCTCAGTCTAAGACAGGGCAGGACTGTGTGGGTACTTTGGTCTACGCTGCGTTACTGTCTGTGCATCTCGCCTCCTGGGAGTAAAGGAAAGTGGCCTGAGCGTGTACTAGAGCTGGTTATTGTTTCTAACAGCGTCCCACACTCATCCTCGGGCTGTAATCCACACCGTCTCCTCTGGCCCTTCCTGTGGAACATCTCCCTGGGTCTCACCCTGTCTTCTGGGGAGACCTTCCCTTCTCAGCACCTCCCCCTCAGTCTTGGGGACACCATCTCAAACAGCTGGCCAAGCCCTCATGAGATGACCCCCCCATTCAGTCAGGAACTTGGCCACCTCCACCAGAACCTGGATTGACAAGCCCCGTGATGGTCATTACTCCCTCACTCCTCCAAACTTCCCCTCCGGCTGCACGGGATTTCTGTGCCTCTGGAAGACCACCCACCAACCTGGGTCTGCTAGGCCATCAGCCTCCTACTGGAGTCACACTTTCCAAGGTTCTCAGTGGTTAGCACTGCTGCCTCTCAGTATCGGGGATTCAGGTTCGATCCCACCTCAGGTGACTGACTGTGTGAAGTTTGCACGTTCTCCCCGTGTCTGCGTGGGTTTCCTCCGGGTGCTCCGGTTTCCTCCCACAGTCCAAAGATGTGCGGGTCAGAGTGAATTGGCCATGCTAAATTGCCCCAAGGTGTTAGCTGCATTAGTCAGAGGGAGATGGGTCTGGGTGGGTGACTCTTCAGAGGGTCGGTGTAGACTGGTTGGGCCAAATGGCCTGTTTCCACACTGTAGGGAATCTAATCTAATCTATCTGATCGAATGACCCGGCCTCAGGAGTGAGGATCCCCAGAAACAGCCAGCTCCTTGCCCATGGATTTCAGAACTGTTTGAATAAACTTCACACAGCAGGTCATGTACTGTAACTGAAATACTGTTAGTCTAACACAAAGGCTGAGGTGTAGTAGTGAGAGACAGGGCCCTCTGCAAACTGACTAATGCACATCCATACCCAGCGCTGTCCTCAATCAGGCTGGAGTAATGTAACCTACTCAGCCTATACATCCCTGGACACTGTGGGCAATTTAGCATGGGCATGTTTGGACGGTAGGTGGAAAGTGGAGCAGCTGGAGGAACCTCATGCAGACCCCACACAGACTCAGGATGGAATCAAACCCAGGCCCCTGGCCCTGGGAGGCAGCGGTGCTGACCATTACCCAGTTATAAAGCTGGCAGGATTGGTGGTGCAAGGGGACAGTCTCCCCCCGCTCCCCCACCCCCCCACCCCACACCCCCCTCCCCGGTCCAGAGTTACAATATAAAAGGAAGGAATAAGTTACAGGCTGTGTGAGACCCTGATCCTTACGCTGATTCAGATGGTAAAACATGGCAGTGGATACATGGCAGCCTCAGGAAGTAGGCCCCTCAGGGAAGGGGGATCTGCTGGGTGATGTGCAGATAAGCAGCTCACTCGGTATTATTAGGTGTTCTAGTGTCGCTGTATGATGGTTGAAGTGAGCTGGAATCAGATAGCAAGCTGGAATCCTGGAGTGATCGGAGAGTTGTGAATTAGGAGGGAGGGGGACATCTGCTCCCACCTGGTCAACAATGCAGCGTGGCTGGTGGGATCTGCAAGCTGAGGCAGCAAATGGCTTCAATCATACAGCTTCTGAAAACCTAGCCCACTGAGACCCCAACCACAGACACATCTACAACCGAGCCTGGGCCTACCACTGAGCCTGGGCCTACCACCGCGCCTGGGCCTACCACTGAGCCTGGGCCTACCACCGCGCCTGGGCCTACCACTGAGCCTAGGCCTACCACCACGCCTGGGCCTACCACCAAGCCTGGGTCTACCACCGCGCCTGGGCCTACTACGGAGCCTGGGCCTACCACTGAGCCTGGGTCTACCACCGCACCTGAGCCTACTACCGAGCCTGGGCCTACTACCGAGCCTGGGCCTACCACTGAGCCTGGGCCTACCACCGCGCCTGGGCCTACTACTGAGCCTGGGCCTACCACCGCGCCTGGGCCTACTACCGAGCCTGGGCATACCACCGCGCCTGGGCCTACTACTGAGCCTGGGCCTACCACCGCGCCTGGGCCTACTACCGAGCCTGGGCATACCACTGAGCCTGGATCACGAGAAGGTACCAGGCCAGATCCAAGTCTGGGCTGGTTCTCTCGAGTAAATGCTAGATCTAACCACTCTCCCAGATCAATGATGTCAGCAGAGAATGCTGTCCTCATATGGATCTGAACATCTAACCTTCACAGTGTACCTGCTAATCATCCAACTTCTCTGTAACGCAGTCACTGTGTGTTATGGTTAGTTTCTCGAACGATAAGGTTCAAACAGTGAGGGTATAACAGAAGGTCCAGCTGGAGGTGGTGACAGTGAGGGAGGGCAGTGAGCAGGGACACTGGGACCTCTAGTAGCAGGGTGTGGATGATGAGCAAGGCCAGTTGGAGCAGTCACATGGATCCACTCTGGAAAAAGGGATGTCTTTGGGAGAAAGAGGCTTCAGGGAAAGATGGAGGGCAGCTAGATTTTCAACTTTTAATCTCAGTGTAACCACCGCCTCCATTCCAGGTTAATAATGTACATGTTTAACTTTATTTTCCATTCATGTGCACATCTATATTCTTCTTCACTGCCCCACCCTCACAGCCAGTCACTTCCAAACTACCCCCACCCCCAGATTGAAACATGCTTTCCTCAAATCCGATCCAAATCTCCTGAATCACATAAATTACCGCAGTCACTGACCCCTCCACTCAGGGGAAAGAAGTTGCTTCCTATTTCTCCAAGCGATGCTGTTTATAGTTTCCGACCTCTCAATCAGGTCCTCTCCCAACCTCCTCTGTTCCAAGGACAACAATCCCAGTCTGTCCAGTCTCCCTCAGAGCTGAAACTCTCCAGCCCAGGCAACACCCTGGTCAATCTCCTCTGTCCCCTCCCATTCTAGAGAGTTCCAGCATCACCTCCCTGCTCTTCAACTCAATGTCTCAGCCAATAAAGACAAGTCTCCCATCTGGCCCCTTAACCAGGAACAAAAACAGAAATTGGTGGAAAAACTCAGCAGGTCTGGCAGCATTTGTGGAGAGAAACCAGAGTTAATGTCTTCTTCAGACCTTCAGTGCCTTCTTAACCACTTTATCTCCCTGTCCCACTAGCTTCAAGGGAGTGGTGGACGAGTATACCAAGGTACCTCTGATCCTCAGTGCTGCCCACGGCCCTCCTGTTCACCATGGGTTCTCTTGTCTTGTTTGTCCTGCCCACGTGCATCACTTCCCATTTACACAGAACATAGATCAGTACAGCACAGTCTAGGCCCTTCCGCCCACGATGTTTATGCTGAGCTTTTATCCTACTCTAAGATCAGACTAACCTACATACCCTTCATTTTACTAACTTCCACATGCCTATCCAAGAGCCGCTTAAATGTCCCTGATGTCTCTGACACTACTCCCCCCGCTGGCAGTGCATTCCACATACCCACCACTCTCTGTGTAAAGAACCGACCTCTGACATCTCCCCTAAACCTTCCTCAGGGCAGAAATGTCTCTGGCTATCTACTCTATCTCAGCCTCTCAACATCTTGTAAATCTCTATCAAGTCACCTCTCACCCTTCCTTACTCCAATGAGAAAAGCCCTCACTCCCTCAACCTTTCTCCATAAGACCTGCCCTCCAATCCAGGCAGCATCCTGGTAAATCCCCTCTGCACCCTCTCTAAAGCTTCCACATCTTTCCTATAATGAGGTCACCAGAATTGAACACAATATTCCAAAACTCAATCCTCCTGCTAATGAAAGCTAACACACCACACACCTTCTTAACAATCCTATCAACATGAGTGACAGCTTTGTGGGATCTGTGGACATGGACCCCAAGATCCCTCTGTTCCTCCACACTGCCAAGAATCCCGCCTTTAACCCTGTAATTCAAATTTGACCTTCCAAAGTGAATCACTTCACACTTTTCCAGGTTGAACTCCATCTGCCACTTCTCATCCTATCAATGTCCCGTTGCAATCTACAACAGCCCTCCACATTATACACAACTCCACCAGCTTCATATTATCAGCAAACTTATGAACCCACCCTTCCACTTCCTCATCCGAGTCATTTATAAAAATCACAAAGAGCAGAGATCCAAGAACCAATCCCTGTGAAACACCACTGGTCACCAAGCTCTAGGCTGAATACCTTCCATCTACCACCACCCTCTGTCTTTGATGGGCCAGCCAATTCTGAATCCAGACAGACAGGATTCCCTGTATCCCATGCCTCCTTACTTTCTGAATGAGCCTACCATGGGGAATCTTATCAAATGCCTTGCTAAAATCCATGTACACCGCATCTACTGCTCTACCTTCATCAATGTGTTTTGTCACATCCTCAAAGAATTCAATAAGGTTTGTGAGGCATGACCTGCCTCTCACAAAGCTATGCTGACTATCTCTAATCAAACTATGGTTTTCCAAGTAATCATAAATCATGTCTCTCAGAATCCTCTCCAATAGTTTGCCCATCACTGACGTAAGACTGAATGGTCTGTAATTCCCAGAATTATTCTTATTCCCTTTCTCGAACAAGGGAATAACATTTGCTGCCCTCCAACCATCTGGTACTACTCCAGTGGACAGTGAGGACGCAAAGATCATCGTCAAAGGCTCAGCAATCTCTTCCCTCACTTCCTGTAGTAACCCAGGGTATATCCCAACCAGCCCAGGGGATTTACCTAAACTCAATTTTTTTCAAACTTTCTGTACATCCTCCTTCCTAACGTCAACCTGTTCTAGCATATCATCCTGTTTCACGCTGTCCTCAGAAATGTCAAGGTCCCTCTCACTAGTGAATACTGCAGCAAAGTATTCATTAAGCACCATCTCCCCTACCTCCTCCGATTCTAGGCACAAGTTCCCTCCATATCCCTGATCAGTCCTACCCTCACTCTGGCCATTCTCTTGTTCCTCACATTGGTGTAGAATGCCTTAGGGTTTTTCTTAATCCTAACCACTAAAGCTTTCTCATACCCACATCTAACTCTTTTAAAATGATGGGTAATAACAATACCTTTTTTTTTGTAGTTTCTGTTTTGTCAAGGGAGCACAATTGCCAACGATGGTTCCATATTATTAAATCTTTCAGCTTAGAAATGCTTTTCTCAATTTATTATAAATGATTCTCAACCTCCTGACATGCCCCAGCTTTTCCCAAAATCACAGCTCGGGCACCCTCAGTGACCAGCCAGCCCTGCTGCCAAAACCCTGGACCAACATCAAATGTTAAATGGGATGTAAAAATGATCAATTTTCTTTGCCTTAATTGTGCACAACCTAAAACATTGTACTGTGCTTTTCTGATCATTTTAAAGGAGTAACAACAAAGTTCAGGATTAATTTAATCTTCTAATTTTTTTTATAAATCACTAAGCACAAGATCACTTTTTGAATTTACGTGCAGCCTGGAATCAACCCCCGAAGTTTATTTTTCGTGCTATTTACATATCAAACTGAGAATCCAGGATGATTGATTGAGTGCACACCTTGTCCAGTCGGTGTAACTCCCGTGACTGCACATTATCTCTCAGCGGCTTTAACTGGATTGAATTGCCTTATCCACTCCTTAGCCGATGTGACTAGCCACTCTGCGTCCTCCTGAACTTGAAGGCTATCCTCCTCACTATTTACTACCAACCCATCTTTATCATCCACAAACTTACTGATTAACCCTCTGCCGTTCAACTCTAAATGACTCATATGTGCTGCTAACAACACAGGTTTCAACACTTACCCCTGTAGTACCCCGCACTGGACACAGACATCCAGTCAGTAAAACACCCTTCAACCATCGCCCTCTGCTTCCTGCCATCCAGCCAATCATGAATCCAAATTTCCTGGGTTTCCATGGGCTCTTACCTTTGCGATGAGCCCCAATATAGTCACAGAGACATAGAGCATGGAAACAGGCCCTTGGCTCCATCTCTTTCCTGAAGAAGGGCTCATGCCCGAAACGTCGACTCTCCTGCTCCTTGGATGCTGCCTGACCTGCTGCGCTTTTCCAGCAACACATTTTCAGCTCTGATCTCCAGCATCTGCAGTGCTCACTTTCTCCTTGGCTCCCTCTCGCCCACCCTGGTCAGATATCAGATTAATCCAGATCTATCTGCCAGCACTTGGCCCATATCCCTGTAAACCCCTCCAATTAATACACCCATCCAGATGTCTTTTAAATGTTGTAGTTGTCCTAATTCCAAAATAATGCAATAGCTTATAAAACAGTAAGTACTGGTCTTAGAAATCGAGGAAATTAGCTCCAACACTGAAGAAACCTCAAAAAGGAGTAGCTCTTGTAGCCACATATCTTTCCTGACCTCCATCTTGGATTACCCAGAGTCCTCCTTGTGGGACCTTCCCAAGAGTCTGCCTATGTCTGGGCAGGTTCAAGGTGGCCTGGGTACAAGCCCTACCTGCTCCAAATGTTACTGCAGACATCTGTTAACAGATTGATTAAAACATATCTGCAGGGGGGTAGCAGAATTCTAGAACCTTCTGCCCAGAAAGGCTGTGGCTGCTGGTGATCAACTGGAGCTTGCCAGGAGGTCCTTTCATTTTTGTTCACGAAAGGGAGGTATGTGAAGTTTGGAGGTCAATGACACTGGGGTCCAGATGGACCCGAAGCTTAACTGGTTGTTGGAGTGGGCTAGGAAGGCGGAATTCCAGCCGTGGGTGACTGTCTGTGTGGAGTTTGCCCGTGTCTGCGTGGGTTTCCTCCCACAGTCCTGTCGGGCTGCAGGACCTACTCAAGCTCTGTGCTCTGGGAAAACACAAAAGAGTGTGGTTTTCCCTGTTTGTTCCCCTTTCCCTTACGCACTTTGATTATAAATAGATCTCTGACCTTTATCGGGATGGTGTTGTGGGTGGTGTTTATTGTGGGCTGGAAATATTACTAAATCTTGTGGTTCAGCCGTTTCGTTATTTTCTTTCCCTCTGACAGAATGCGCTCACTCTGTTGCTGAATGGGATTCGCTAGAATGACCTCGGGATGCATGGAATACTTAAAACCATTGTAAAGGTTATGTAGCAGTCAGTGAGACCACCTCATTCCAATGGAAGGCTATTCCCAGTGCAGCTGCCCCCTGGGATACCAATCTCCCAGATGCGTTCAGTGTTGGTCTACCGACTGCTGTCCCTGGTTGATGGAGGGCCCTTTCAGCACGGTGATGGGGAAAGGACACTGCTCCTTATAGACAGGCTCCACAGTGGGTTAAGGTGCCATTTCCTCCTGACCTGGTGGCATGCCAACTCTTCAATGCCATTCATTCTGGGTGGTACAGTGAGCTTATTACTGAACCCGTTGGACTCCCCCTCCCGGAGAGAGAGTGCTAAGAGACCACGTCTGCACTCCTGAGCACCCTCCAGCTTTCTGCGCCTCAGGAAGGCTGTTGGAAGCAGTTGAGAGGAGATTGACTTGACTGATCCCACCAATGCCCAGTGAGGCAGCACGGTGGCTCAGTGGTTAGCACTGCTGCCTCACAGCGCCAGGGATCCAGGTTCAATTCCAGCCTCGGGCGACTGTCTGTGTGGGGTATGCACATTCTCCCCATGTCTGTGTGCGTTTCCTCCCATTTTCTGCAGGGTCAGGTGTATTAACCATGGGAAATGCAAGGTTACAGGGATGGGGTGGGGGTGTTTCTGGGTGGGATGATCTTCAGAGGTCATGATCTGAGATGAGAGGGCTGCACATTTCAGACAGAGACGAGGAGGAATTTCTTCTCTAAGAATAGTGAATCTGTGGAGTTCTTTCCCACAGAGGGTGAGATCACTAATTTTATTCCAGGGTGAGATTGACTTTTAATCGGTGAGGGAATCAGGGTGAAGGGGAAAGGCAGGAAATTGGAATTGAGGATTATCAGATCAGACATACTCTAATTGAATGGTAGAGCACACACGATGGGCCGAATGGCTTACTTCTCCTGTGCTTGATGGTTTTCTCTACTCAGTGACACTGATGTCAGTCACTCTGTGTATCCCATCACCTACAATAGTGTGTTTAGCTGTGACTCATGTCCCAGTCAGTGTGACAGCAGGAATGTTCCCCGCCATGCCCTGGTCCAAACGTCACGGCGTTCTTCCACGTCATCGCCAACAACGGGCAGATTCAAACAAGTCATGTGGAGCGTCTCTGATGGTTAAGAACCCAGAGACTGACAGGAGGGAGAGACGCTCCCTAATAACGACGATACTGTGCAGCAGTACAATTTGTACTTCACCAGCATTGTGGGTTGAACTATTCATTCAGATGGTTGGGAGATCCACCCTTGATTCTGGAGATTTTAGCTGGTATTCAGAGCTAACACTCCCAGTGCCAGACGGGGATAGGACATTAAAACCTGTAACCCCTCTGGTCATTTAAGAACAGGATCCCACTTGACCATAATTCCAAAAGACAGGGCAGTTCTCCCCAGTGCACTCACTGAAACCTATCCCAACATTTCACCCCTCGAACAGATTATCTGGTCAGTATCACTGCAGGTTGTGGGATCTTCCTGTGATTGCATTGGCTACTGCACTGTCTACCATACAATAGTAACTATTCTTAAAACGTACTGCATCGGTCATGTGAACATAGATTGAGAAAGGTGCTTTGTCAATAAAAAACCTTTCTAACTCAATGTGAGCATGCGGTGAACAGTGGGTCATGAGCTGAGGAAGGATTATAGATCATCAGGAGATCTGAGGATGGATTAGGGATCAGCATGGGTGTGGGACAGTGTGAATGGGAGTGAGTGTGGGAGTGTGTGAGTGGGAGTGAGTGTGGGAGTGTGTGAATGGGAGTGAGTGTGGGACTGTGTGAATGGGAGTGAGTGTGGGACTGTGCGATTGGGAGTGAGTGTGGGAGTGTGTGAGTGGGAGTGAGTGTGTGAGTGTGTGAATGGGAGTGAGTGTGTGAGTGTGTGAATGGGAGTGAGTGTGGGACAGTGTGAATGGGAGTGAGTGTGGGAGTGTGTGAATGGGAGTGAGTGTGTGAGTGTGTGAATGGGAGTGAGTGTGGGACAGTGTGAATGGGAGTGAGTGTGTGAGTGTGTGAATGGGAGTGAGTGTGGGACAGTGTGAATGGGAGTGAGTGTGTGAGTGTGTGAATGGGAGTGAGTGTGGGAGTGTGTGAATGGGAGTGAGTGTGTGAGTGTGTGATTGGGAGTGAGTGTGGGAGTGTGTGAATGGGAGTGAGTGTGGGACAGTGTGAATGGGAGTGAGTGTGTGAGTGTGTGATTGGGAGTGAGTGTGGGAGTGTGTGAATGGGAGTGAGTGTGGGACAGTGTGAATGGGAGTGAGTGTGGGACAGTGTGAATGGGAGTGAGTGTGGGAGTGTGTGAATGGGAGTGAGTGTGGGACAGTGTGAATGGGAGTGAGTGTGTGAGTGTGTGAATGAGAGTGAGTGTGATTTCACATGAGGAAAAGTAATAGATTAGATTAGATTACTTACTTACAGTGTGGAAACAGGCCCTTCGGCCCAACAAGTCCACACTGACCCATCGAAGTGCAACCCACCCATACCCCTAATTTCTGTGAATCTTGCATCTAAACCACTATGTGAAGTGAGATGACCTGCTCATTTCTGTTGTGTCTGTGTCTGTGCTGTATGTTCTTTCCGCACGGCCGGTCAGGTGGACTTTAGTACGTTTGGTCAAGTTAGATCCTCTCCTTTTCTGGGTTTTTTTTCAGCTTTCTTTTCGCGGACGGTGAGTGAGATGGCGATCTGTCTTTGCTGGCAGCCTGTTGGAGGGTTGAGTGTGTCCACCCTTTCTGTGATAACGTGCACCTTATAACAATTCCTAAACCATTGTTAGACCTTTTCCTTTCTTCAATCTAAAGGCATCTCGTGTCAGCTAGTCTCACAAAAGCTTCAAATAATGTTTATCCTCACATTACACAGCCTTTTATCATGAATAAGTGAATCTATTTCCACGTACTTTTCAATTGTAACAAAACCTGAATTATCCCACATAGTTTGTCTCCTCCGTGGGAATGTGGTGGTGCGGTGTGGATGTCTTTGCATTCATAATACTGACCTCCGGGTTCATGAGGTCATGGGTCAATGTGGGGCAAATGGTGAAAGTTATTATCAATGAAAATCTGGAAGAATTTAGCCACTGTTCATTTTTACTTTCAACTTCCACCTGGTTCAGTAACACAGGACATTGGTTAGGTCACTGTTGGAATATTGTGTGCAATTCTGGTCTCCTTCCTATCGGAAAGATGTTGTGAAACTTGAAAGGGTTCAGAAAAGATTTACAAGGATGTTGCCAGGGTTGGAGGATCTGAGCTATAGGGAGAGGCTGAACAGGCTGGGGCTGTTTTCCCTGGAGTGTCGGAGGCTGAGGGGTGACTTTATAGAGATTTATAAAATCATGAGGGACATGGATAGGATAAATAGACAGTCTTTTCCCTGGGGTCGGGGAGTCCAGAACTAGAGGGCATAGGTTTAGGGTGAGAGGGGAAAGATATAAAAGAGACCTAAGAGGCAACTTTTTCATACAGAGGGTGGTACGTGTATGGAATGAGCTGCCAGAGGATGTGGTGGAGGCTGGTACAATTACATTTAAGAGGCATTTGGATAGGTATATGAATAGGAAGGGTTTGGAGGGATATGGGCTGGGTGCTGGCCGGTGGGACTCGATTGGGTTGGGATATCTGGTCAGCATGGACGGGTTGGACAGAAGGGTCTGTTTCTGTGCTGTATATCTCTATGACTCTATGACTCCATCTGGTCTGGCCTAGATGTGATTCCTGACCCACAGCAGTATGCTTTAACTCAGAACCACCGTCTGGGGAGTTAACGCTGGTCGTGCCTGTGACTTTCATGTTTCAGGAATAGAAATTTCAATAAAACACGAGGAATCCTTATGGACTGAGTTAATTAGGCCTGGGTGGAAATCAATAACCCCTTTTTCTCCCCCAGTCTGTTTGGTTCTGAAAGTAATAATGTGAACATTTCACGTGTCAAACAAACCAGGACCTGCCCAATTTACATATAGTCAAAACCTGTTTTATGCAAATTAGGTGGAATCTGATCCCAAACTTTGTTCCTGTTGTGATCTGCTTTTCTTTGGAGACATTTGGGACTGCGTGTGTGAATGGAGCACCCTCAGTGTGTCGGTGCTGACACTGCAACAATACCTGTCCACAGAAACACGTGTGTCCTCAGCTCAGAGTCTGGCCATGCTAAATTACCCGTAGTGTTAGGTGCATTAGTCAGGGTTAAATATTGGGTCGGGGAATGGGTCTATGTGGGTCACTCTTTGGAGGGTCGGTATGGACTTGTTGGGCCGAAGGGCCTGTTTCCGCACTGTCGGGAATAGAATCTAATGTGGAGCATTGTTTTGTGAATTATTCCTAACACCACTCTTACAGGAGGCTTCAACAACAGGGACAGGACATTAGTTGACATCTCCCAGCCCGTGCACAGCATTCCTGGGAGACTCTGAGCTGAGCTGAAAATGTGTTGCTGGAGGCTTCAACAACATGATTCCTGAAGAAGGGCTTATGCCCGAAACGTCGAATCTCCTGCTCCATGGAAGCTGCCTGACCTGCTGCACTTTTCCAGCAACACATTTTCAGCTCAGCTCAGAGTCTCCCAGGAATGCTGTGCACGGGCTGGGAGATGTTAATTAATGTCCTGTCCCTGTTGTTGAAGCCTCCTGTAAGAGTGGTGTTAGGAATAATTCACAAAACAATGCTCCACATTAGATTCTATTCCCAACAGTGCAGAAACAGGCCCTTCGGCCCAACAAGTCCATACCGACCCTCCAAAGAGTGACCCACACAGACCCATTCCCCCTACCCAATATTTAACCCTGACTAATGCACCTAACACTACGAGTAATTTAGCATGGCCAATTCACCTGACCTGTACATCGTGGGAGGAAACCGGAGCACCCGGAGGAAACCCACACAGACGCGGGAAGAATGTGCAAACTCCACACAGACAGTCACCCGAGGCTGGGAATCGAACCTGAGTCCCTGGCGCTGTGAGGCAGCAGTGCTAACCACTGAGCCACCGCGCCAGTATCACAGGACTGTTAACGGGAACAGGGGGCTTGCCTAACCCCATGTTCGTTCAGAGCCCAGGACAGGGATTGAGAATGATCGCAGTCGCTCAGTGAGAGTGGAAGAGTTGCTGGGGAGAATGGAGCGGGCAGGCAATCCTCAGGAGAGCGGGCTGGGGGGGGAATAGGAGAGAGAGGAGACCTGTGGGAGAGGGGGGCAGGGAGACGGGAGGGTGGGATCACCAGGAGGGGGAGCCCTGTCCTGGGTAATATAAGGTTAAATTGGATCATGGGAGAGTGCTATTTTTAGATTAGATTACTTACAGTTTGGAAACAGGCCCTTCGGCCCAACAAGTCCACACCGACCCACAACCCACCCATACCCTTACACCTAACACTATGGGCAATTTAGCGTGGGCCAATCCACTTTACCCACACATCTTTGTGACTGTGGGAGGAAACCCAAGCAGACACAGGGCAAACATGCAAACTCCACACAGACAGTCGCCTGAGTCAGGATTTGAACCCAGGTCTCAGACACTGTGAGGCAGCATTGCTAACCACTGTGCCACCGTGCCGCCCACTATATCAGTATTCTGGGTTAGTAGATTAAACAAACAACAATGGGCCTTAGTGGAGTGATATGCTCTACTTGTCGGATGTAGAACTTTAGGGAGAGTTTATGGGTTACTGAGGATTATATCTGCAATAAATGCCATTGGTTGTGAAACTTATTGGGTCAATTGGAGAGACAGTTAGAGATGATGAGGGATTTACAAGAGCAAGGGGGATGTGATGGAGGGCAGTTATAGGAAGGTACTAAAGTCACAGATACACTCACACAGATGGGTTAACTCCAGGAAGGGTGAGAGAGGTAAGCTGCTAGGGTAGGAGTCTCCTGTAGCTATCCCCATTTCAAACACGTATAGTGTTTTGGAAAATGTAGCGGGGGGGGATGGATTCTCAGGGGAATTAGCTCAAACAGCCAAGTTTCTGTGACATTGAGGGAGTGTGACACTGAGGGAGTGTGACACTGAGGGAGTGTGATACTGAGGGAGTGTGACACTGAGGGAGTGTGATACTGAGGGAGCGTGATACTGAGGGAGTGTGATACTGAGGGAGTGTGATACTGAGAGAGACACTGAGGGAGTGTGATACTGAGGGAGTGTGACACTGAGGGAGTGTGATACTGAGGGAGTGCGATACTGAGGGAGTGCGATACTGAGGGAGTGTGATACTGAGAGAGACACTGAGGGAGTGTGACACTGAGGGAGTGTGACACTGAGGGAGTGTGATACTGAGGGAGTGTGACATTGAGGGAGTGTGATACTGAGGGAGTGTGACACTGAGGGAGTGTGATACTGAGGGAGTGTGATACAGAGGGAGTGTGACACTGAGGGAGTGTGACACTGAGGGAGTGTGACATTGAGGGAGTGTGATACTGAGGGAGTGTGACACTGAGGGAGTGTGATACTGAGGGAGTGTGACACAGAGGGAGTGTGACACTGAGGGAGTGTGATACTGAGGGAGTGTGACACTGAGGGAGTGCGATACTGAGAGAGACACTGAGGGAGTGTGACACTGAGGGAGTGTGACACTGAGGGAGTGTGATACAGAGGGAGTGCGATACTGAGGGAGTGCGATACTGAGGGAGTGTGACACTGAGGGAGTGTGATACTGAGGGAGTGCGATACTGAGGGAGTGTGATACTGAGGGAGTGTGATACTGAGGGAGTGCGATACTGAGGGAGTGTGATACTGAGGGAGTGTGATACAGAGGGAGTGTGATACTGAGGGAGTGTGACACTGAGGGAGTGTGATACTGAGGGAGTGCGATACTGAGAGAGTGTGATACAAAGGGAGTGTGACCCTGAGGGAGTGTGACCCTGAGGGAGTGCGATACTGAGGGAGTGTGATACTGAGGGAGTGCGATACTGAGGGAGTGTGATACTGAGGGAGTGTGATACTGAGTGAGTGATACTGAGGCAGTGTGACACCGAGGGAGTGTGTTACAGAGGGAGTGTGACCCTGAGGGAGTGTGATACTGAGGGAGTGCGATACTGAGGGAGTGTGATACTGAGTGAGTGATACTGAGGCAGTGTGACACCGAGGGAGTGTGTTACAGAGGGAGTGTGACCCTGAGGGAGTGCCTCCGTTCAGATGAGATGTTAGTCTGATGTTTGCCCTGTGTGTTGGATGTGAACGGTTCTGTGTTGGGGAGCTCTCTCTTGTTTCCTGTTGAGGATGTATTCTTCCTCCAGTATGAATCCCCCGCGTTGTTGCCCCCCGCCAGCCTGCTGTCTGTGTGGGGATTAGGTGGACCCCTTTTTGCTGAGTCCTCAATCAGAGCTGGCCCCCTCCCGGAGCGGGTGTGTGGGTGGGGGCCCGAGTCGGTGTGGACCAAGGAATATTCCACATTGCCCACGAAGAGCCTGGCCAAACGCCAGCCCGTCCAGGTCCCCGGAGTGACCCACTGTCAGTCCCGAATGCTATCCACTCCCCCGGAGTGACCCACTGTTAGTCCCGAATGCTATCCACTCCCCCAGAGTGAACCACTGTCAGTCCCGAATGCTATCCTCGCCCCCAGAGTGACCCACTGTCAGTCCCGAATGCTATCCTCGCCCCCAGAGTGACCCACTGTCAGTCCCGAATGCTATCCACTCCCCCAGAGTGACACACTGTCAGTCCCGAATGCTGTCCACTCCCCCAGAGTGACCCACTGTCAGTCCCGAATGCTATCCTCGCCCCCAGAGTGACCCACTGTCAGTCCCGAATGCTATCCACTCCCCCGGAGTGACCCACTGTCAGTCCCGAATGCTATCCACTCCCCCAGAGTGACCCACTGTCAGTCCCGAATGCTATCCTCGCCCCCAGAGTGACCCACTGTCAGTCCCGAATGCTATCCACTCCTCCGGAGTGACCCACTGTCAGTCCCGAATGCTATCCTCGCCCCCAGAGTGACCCACTGTCAGTCCCGAATGCTATCCACTCCCCCGGAGTGACCCACTGTCAGTCCCGAATGCTATCCACTCCCCCGGAGTGACCCACTGTCAGTCCCGAATGCTATCCTCGCCCCCAGAGTGACCCACTGTCAGTCCCGAATGCTATCCACTCCCCCAGAGTGACCCACTGTCAGTCCCGAATGCTATCCACTCCCCCAGAGTGACCCACTGTCAGTCCCGAATGCTATCCACTCCCCCAGAGTGACCCACTGTCAGTCCCGAATGCTATCCACTCCCCCAGAGTGACTGCTCATCACTGCTTCATCTGTCCAACTGTTTCTCTCTCTGCACCAACCTCCCCACAATGTATTACAGACACATTTCTCCTCACTCCCATCAGTTCTGAGGAAGGGTCACTGGATCCGAAATGTTACCTTTGACCTCTCTCCATAGAAACTGCCAGATCTGCTGAGCGTTTAGAACATAGACCAATCCAGCGCTGAACAGGCCTTTCGGCCCTCGATGTTGCACTGACCTGTGAATTATTCTCCGCCCGTCCCCCTACACTATCCCATCACCATCCATGTGCTTATCCAGGGATAAATGTGTACCTCTGCCCCCTCCTCCAAGCTGGCATCATCACCCTGGGGCCTGGCTAATCCTCTATCATCGTGTAACCAGCAACGATTTCTGTCACTGTTTGAGAAACGTGTCAGCCAATGATCAACTGGGGGAGGAGACCCGATGGGCTCAAAGGCCTCATTCTGTTCCCCAATCCTTTCCGATTGGATTCCCTACAGTGTGGGGACAGGCCCTTCGGCCCAGCTAAAACACGCCGACCCACCGAAGTGTAACCCACCTCACACTACGGCCAATTCACCTCATCTGGGGATTGTGGGAGGAAACCAGAGCTAACCCACGCAGGGAACATGCAAACTCCACACGGACCATCGCCTGAGCCGGGAATTGAACTCAAATCTCCAGCGCTGTGAGGCAGCAGTGCTAACCACCGTGCTACCCTCCTCTTATGACCTTGCTGTTCGTACGGTCTCTTTCACCCTTCCTTCAATCTTCTGATTCTTTGTTTTGATTTCCCCTCTCCCTCATCCCTCTCTCAACCTGTCACCTCTCTCCTTCCTTTCTGTGTCTCCCTCCCTCCCCCTCTCCCCACTGTTTCGCAGCGTGCCTCTGTTTGTGTACGTCACATCTGCCTGTAATCTCTCTGCTCCATGTCAACAAACACACCAGCCGGGCAGGGGGCTAGAGGGAGGGGAGGGGAGGGGGGCAATGAGCTCTGACTGCTCCTCCAGGGTGATGCTGCCCACAGAGTGACTGACACATGGCATGGCCAGCACTCCAACCCCTGAGTCCCGACAGCAGCTCGGGTTAGGGATGGGGGCTGAGGGGTGTACTCAGGGAGAGAGAGAGTTACTGAACTCCCCCCAGCTCTCTGACAACAGCCTGCAGCTACAGGCTGACACTACACTGCCTCGTACATGGATAGACTGGGCCCCAGCCCCAGTGGGAGTCGCTCACACCCCATCCCTGTTTCCTGTCTGAGTGGGGCTCTCAGAGACAGAGCCAGACCTGGGAGTAAAGCTCAGGTCAGAGAGTGACTCGCTCTGTCTCCTCCCCACACTATGACCGGAGAATATCACCAACACCCTCTGTCTTTGGGATGTGAGTAACACTGGCAGGGTCTGGAATTGGTTGAGATTTTTTAGCCCCGGAGTGGGAGTTTGGTGTCACATACGAGAACGGGTGCCGTGACAACGCCGGCTTCCCCTTCTAACAGACTCGCAGATCCCCAGCCGGCTTCCCCAAAATATTCAGCCAAGTTTCTCCCAGAGTCAGTTCAGAAGCCGCGAGGTTTGGGGAATGTGGGGGTTGTAACTCTTGTTCGCTCTGTCACCACGACCCAAAGGGTCTCAGCCCAGAGCCCCAGGTCCTTTGCCGATATGGAAACACAGTGTGACCAGTTTGAACCTTCCGGAAGATTCTGTTGTTGGATGAGCTGTTGGCTGGTCTGTGGCCTAACCGCACATAACCCACCTTCGTGCCATATCCCTTTGTACCTAAACCTATTGGGACCAGGCAGGTGAGAGCCCAGCCTGCTCCAGTTTGTTGGTTAGCTCAGTTAGCTGGACAGCTTGGCTTGTGACGTGGCTGAAGAGCATCAGGACAGAGGAGATGGCCTGTGGGGTGGGGTGCTGTTAGAGAGAGAGACTCACTGAGATCCTTGTAGAGGCTTCACAGTGAGGTTATAATCCACTTGGAGAGAGTAAGGGTTGATGAAGGGCTCATGCCCGAAACGTTGACTCTCTTGTCCCTCAGATGCCACCTGACTGGCTGTGCTTTTCCAGCAACACATCTTTTGACTCTGATCTCTGCCATCCTCCCCTTCCCTAAGCTGGGTTGTGGTGTAAATAGTGCGGGTTCAACTCCCGCTGTAGCTGGGGTCGCGATGAAGGACTTCTTTCTCCCCTCACCTGAGGCATGCTGACCTTCAGGGTAACCTCATGACCTCAGGCAAGGTTGGGAAGGAGAGACCTTCATGAGGGAGCACCCCTATATTCTGCTCAGACTGTTTACGTTTTTCTGAGAGGTTTTAATCAGATGTTTTTCAGAAATCTAGATCATCCACCTCCAGAGACAGCACCTTCATGGTCACCTCTTCAAAAGTGTTTCAATCACATTGGTCAGGTATGACTAGACCGTTACAACTCCTGGTCTGTCTATCTGAGCAGCTGGAAGTGTTAGTTACACAGTGTCCGTCACTCAATTCTGGATGTTCAGCTCTCTTACATCCTGACAACAAAATGTCAGCACCATGACTCTCCCAACTTGGCAATGTGACACACACAATTTCCCAGACCAACAGGAGAGAGCCACGCTGGGTCAGTTCAGGCACGGACAATAGTCTCTCTCTCACTTTAAAGCTCTACGATGGAAACCATCTGGTCCTGGGGATTTAGACCCATCCCTCACAGTCCATGATTAAAGATTAATATCTTGTGATGTTTGGAATGCTGACATTTCCCTTTATTGTAAATATTTGTACAAAGTCACCACTCAACATTTCCTTTCGTACAAATGTGAATCCGTCAGATTTGCACTTTCTTTAGACTCGTGTCCAAGTGTCATTCCTGGTATGTCCTCGTAATGCGACCTCGCCCATGAGACTGACAGGCTGTTTTGGTCATTTGCTGAGATTAGATTACTTACAGTGTGGAAACAGGCCCTTCAGCCCAACAAGTCCACACTGACCCGCTGAAGCGCACCCACCCAAACCCCTTTACCTAACACTACGGGCAATTTAGCATGGCCAATTCATCCTAACCCGCACATCTTTGGACTGTGGGAGGAAACCGGAGCACCCGGAGGAAACCCACGCAGACACGGGGAGAACGTGCAAACTCCACACAGACATTGGCCTGAGGCGGGAATTGAACCCGGGTCCCTGGAGCTGTGAGACAGCAGTGCTAACCACTGATACTGTCTAATGAGACAGAGTGTGCGGTGACATCTAACCCGGGCCCTGAACAATAAGGCCATTGGGAAAACCACGAGAGATGGATAGTGAAGAACTTTCCAATATCATGAGGAGCTGTAAGTCAGTAAAGTAATTGAATCTCAAAGGGCCCATTTTCCAACCGAGTGTTTGGACAGTACGTCAAGTGAGTATGTATTTGAAAGCATTAAACCTCATTACGGGGTGATCTCACCTCATTAATATACAGAGCTGAAAATGTGTTGCTGGAAAAGCGCAGCAGGTCAGGCAGCATCCAAGGAGCAGGAGAGTCAACGTTTCGAGCATGAGCCCTTCTTCTTCCTCATTAATATCCAGTTTCTATTTCCCCCAGCCCTCAGAGAGCAAATTCTCAGCAACAGCAGCACTTACCTCGTGAGTCCACTTGCTTCACCAGACCTCCATCTTGGGCACCAGTCGCCAACAATCTCTGAGCACACACCGTGGTAGTGACCACACCTCTTGGCAACCACCACCTCCCGACCTCACTGCCCCCCCACAGCTGGAGCACCGCGAGCATTGCAATGCCACTGCAGGGTCACTTGCCCTGCTCAGACCAGGATACACATCCCTCAGCACTTGCTTCTATGGCCGTAAGATATGAGAGCAGAATTAGGCCATTCGGCCCATCCGCTCTGCTCTATTTGATAATGGCCGATATGTTTGCCAACCCCATGCTCCTCCCTTCTCCCCACAATCCTTGATCCCCTCAGCAATCAAGAACCTGTCTATCTCTGTCTTCAGTATACCCAATGGCCTTGCCTCTCCAGCCTTCTGTGACGCTGCGTCATACGGATTACTCTCCCATAGGCCGAAAACATTCTAAAGGGTCATCCCTTCACCATGAGGCAGGGCCCTTGGGTCCTAGCCTCTCAGACCAGTAGAAACATCTTCCCCATGTCCACTCTACCCAGCTCTCTCAATACTCTGTAAGTGCCAATCAAATACCACCCCACCCCCTGACATTATCCTTCTAAACTCCATCAACACCCAGGGTTGTCAACCACTCCTCATATGACAAGCTCTTAATCCTGTGTAAAGCCTCCTCTGGACCCCCTCCGACCACAGCATGTGCTTCCCCAGAAATGGCACCCAAAACTGCTGATAATATTCCAACTGATGTCTGACCAGCGCCTTATACAGCCTCAGCAATACGTCCCTGCTCTTGTATCCGAGCCCCCTTGAAAAGAATGCTAACATTGCATCTGCCTTCCTAACTAGGAGAAAGTGAGGACTGCAGATGCTGGAGATCAGAGCTGAAAATGTGTTGCTGGAAAAGCGCAGCAGGTCAGGCAGCATCCAAGGAGCAGGAGAGTCGACGTTTTGGGCATGAGCCCTTCCTCAGGAATCCCAAAACATCGGGCTTATGCCCGAAACGTCGACTCTCCTGCTCCTTGGATGCTGCCTGACCTGCTGCGCTTTTCCAGCAACACATTTTCAGCTCTGATCTCCAGCATCTGCAGTCCTCACTTTCTCCTCGAAGATTTTAACCTACTGCGAATCCACTGGACAATAGTCTCTCTCTCACTTTAAAGCTCTACGATGGAAACCATCTGGTCCTGGGGATTTAGACCCATCCCTCACAGTCCATGATTAAAGATTAATATCTTGTGATGTTTGGAATGCTGACATTTCCCTTTATTGTAAATATTTGTACAAAGTCACCACTCTGAAGAAGGGCTCATGCCCGAAACGTCGATTCTCCTGCTCATTGGATGCTGCCTGACCTGCTGCGCTTTTCCAGCAACACATTTTCAGCTTTGCCTTCCTAACTGAACCTGCAGGTTAACCTGAAGAGAATCCGGACCCTCACCAAGTGCCTTCAGATGTGTGAAACCTGTTGCGTTTATGAAACTGGCATAGACTGTGCCTCTGTTGTTCCCATCACCTCACACTTTCCCACGTTGCATTCATCTGTCACTTCTTTGACCCACTCTCCCGGCCTGACCATGTCCTCCTGCAGCCTCCCTGCTCCCTCGGCACTACCTGTCCCTCCACCTATCTTTGTGTCATCTGTCAACAGAGTAACAATGCCCGAGGTTTCTTCATCAGATTGCTAATGTCAGACATGAATATTTGTGATCCCAACACTGACCCCTGCGGGAATTCCACTCGTCACCAGCTGCAATCCTTCCCCTTCACTCCCCCCCTGCCAGCCACTCCTCTACCCGTGCTGGTACTGAGCCCTGGACTCTATTTTGCTCTGGCCTGGATGCCCACGGCACGCCAGTCTCGCGTGGCCTTGTGTTTCTATGCTCAGTCCCCTCAGCCTGCCCGTGGACGCTCACCGTACCCCAGCCCTGCTTTGTAAACACAGCGCCAGGGCAGCTAGTCTTCGATGTTATCAGTGATCAGTCAGGAGAGTGGGGCTGCTGGCATGGTCATTACCGCACCGACAGCATGTGCCCACTCTGCACCTGCTTCAACTAAATGGGCAGCTCTCAGAGTCAAAGGGGAACAGTCTTCAGGCAACGCGAGGGGGACCAGGTTGGGTCCTGGCTCAGGAAGGCCATGGTAGTGTCTGCCCTCAGGCTATGGACTTGCACAAGGTCAGTCAGCTATCCCAGGGGAGCCTTGGTCTCCAGCCTGGCCAGTAGGCCCTGGACACCTCTGTGAGCCCAGTAACTATAGCCCAGGGTTCACAGGCAGGGACCTGAGATCAGACAGGAGTTCACCTGCAAGTCAGTCAAGGGTCAGTCCTGGAGGGTCTATACACTGAAGGTCAATGGTTGACAGGCCATGGCTCTAAGGCCTAGGGGAGTAGGCCTCAAACTGATCCAGGGACACAGCCTTCAGCCAGGGACTCCAGGACAGTCAGGCCAGGGGTTGCCTGGGAGATCAGACTGAGGGCTAGGACAGGGGTCAGGCCATCACTCGGAGTTGTCAGGGCTGAAGGGGGGAGGGGGATGATTATCGCTTTCCAGGTCGGGGTCAGTCCTGTGGGCTGAGCAGGGGGCTATTCGGGGAGTCATGGGAACACAGTCAGGGAGCTGTACAGACGTCAGTCAGCGCCCCGCTCACTGACTGTACAGGAATCTCCGGCCTAGTCCCTCAGGGAGGGGGGCCATAGTCTGTCCTGAGGGGGTGGGGTGCGTCTGTCTGTCCTGGTGAGTTACGGGGTGTGGGGGTGCAGTCTCTATCAGGGGCTCCCGCTGTAAGAGGGAAGCTAGGGAGCCACTTTGTGGGAATTGGAGCCGGAATGCTGGGATACAGAGGGGATGGCACTGGGATAGGGAGTAAGTGGTTATCTAACAAGGGGAGAGGAGCTGGGCTGACCTACTGCAATTATATAGCGCCCTGGTGAGAGCACAGCTCTGTGGGCAGTTTTATTCTCTGTCTCTGAGGACGGATGTTCTGGTGATGGAGGGATTAGAACAAAGCTTTCCCAGCCTGATTCCTGGGATTGCAGCACTGACCGGTGGGGAGAGGGTGAAACATTTTGGATTCTGTTCCCTGGAATCGGGAAGAATAAGGGGGTTCGGATTGAAACCGATCGAATTCCGACAGGACCAGACAAGGGGGGAGCTGGAGGAAGGATATTCCCAACGGCAGAGCGGGTGTCCAGACCCGGGCCTGCAGTGTAAGGATACTGGGAAAACCCTTTCGGATTGAGAAGTTACCCCCGAGAGTGGGATTCACTGTCACAGGAAGTTGGTCAGGGTAAAATAACCACTTCACCAGATGAAGGGGCAGCGCTCCGAAAGGTTGTGATTTCAAATTAACCTGTTGGACTATAACCTGGTCTCGTCTGACCTCTGACTGACTGCAGGCTAAGGGATAGGCAAACATTTAACAGCTAATCACAGAAAATGCAGAGTGGACACATTCCAACACACAAGAAAGATTCATAAAGGTCACCCAGGCTTCATGTGTTTAACTAAAACCATCACTGATGGTATCACACTCAGTGAAAAGACGGAATTGTGTAAGCATCGTAGCAGGGCAGAGGATTGGACAGAATATAAAAATAGAATTGGCGTGTAGTTTGAGCTGAAGGCCGGTTTCTGTATGACCCTTTACGATTAAATTGTCGAGTGTTGTGGCCTTTATGACTAAGATACTTCCCCACTGTCAACTTGAACATCTGCCGGGCTTCATTGTCCAGAAGTAGGTTGACCACTGCACCATCCCATCTACATTTTGATAAAAACAGCTTTCCTGTGTATATTTTTATCTAAACACTGATTCCCCTAATAATTGGTGTTGCACACTTCAGTGAATTGGTGACATATCTGTTCCACAGCTGCCACTCGCTGACTGGGAGCCGATAATACAGTGTGACTGACCCCTTTTTTTATTCCGAAATTCTACCCTCAAAGACACATCCTCCCTCTTCCCTGCAGTTACTGACCTCCGAACTGATAATGTGACACCCCCGCCCGCTTTTACACCCTCCCCCACCCTGCCTGAAGATCCTAGACCCCAGTGGGGCAGAAGGATGCCATTTGGCCCATCATGTCTGTACCTTTAACCAGCATCATTGCCTTGTGCTAATCTCCTGCTTTGATCCCGTATCCCTACATTTGGTTTCTAAGCACATCCAATGCTCCCTTGAACGTCTGACTGGAATCTGTCTCTACCACATCCCAAAAGAGGTCTTCACTTTCCTCCCATTGCCCCCTCCCCTCTCTGTTAGCCTCACTGTTAGTGCAGGAAGCCCGTTCTCCCACATTCACACCTTAATTCACTGATTGGTGGCTCAGTGGTTAGCACTGCTGCCTCACAGCGCCAGGGATCTGGGTTCGATTCCAGCCTCAGGCCTATCGGAAAGATGTTGTGAAACTTGAAAGGGTTCAGAAAAGACTTACAAGGATATAACCAGGGTTGGAGGGCCTGAGCTACAGGGAGAGGCTGAACAGGCCGGGGCTGTTTTCCCTGGAGCGTCAGAGGCTGAGGGGTGACCTTATAGAGGTTTACAAAATCACGAGGGGCATGGATAGGATAAATAGACAAAGTCTATTCCCTGGGGTCGGGGGAGTCCAGAACTAGAGGGCATAGGTTTAGGGTGAGAGGGGAAAGATATAAAAGAGACCTACAGGGCAACTTTTTCACACAGAGGATGGTACGTGTATGGAATGAGCTGCCAGAGGATGTGGTGGAGGCTGGTACAATTACAACATTTAAGAGGCATTTGGATGGGTATATGAATAGGAAGGGTTTGGAGGGATTTGGGCCGGGTGCTGGCAGGTGGGACTAGATTGGGTTGGGATATCTGGTCGGCATGGACAGGTTGGACGGAAGGGTCTGTTTCCGTGCTGTACGTCTCTATGACTGTGACTCTATTACTGTCTGTGTGGAGTTTGCACGTTCTCCCCATGTCTGCGTGGGTTTCCTCCGGGTGCTCCGGTTTCCTCCCACAGTCACAAAGATGTGCAGCTCAGGGTGAATGGGCCGTGCTAAATTGCTCAGAGTGTTCAGGGGTGAGTAGCCTAGATGCATGAGTCAGGGGTAAATGCAGAGTAGGGGAAAGGGTCTGGATGAGTTACTCATTGGAGGGTCGGTGTGGACTTGTTGGGCCGAATGGCCTGTTTCCACACTGTGGAAGGAAGTGGGGATATGGGGAGTTACTCTGTGTGAATACTGTGGGGATATGGGGAGTTACTCTGTGTGAATACTGTGGGGATATGGGGTGTTATTCTGTGTGAATACTGTGGGGATATGGGGTGTTATTCTGTGTGAATACTGTGGGGATATGTGGGAGTTACTCTGTGTGAATACTGTGGGGATATGGGGGGTTTCTCTGTGGGAATACTGTGGGGTTCTAGGGGAATTACTCTGAGTGAATACTGTGGGCAAATGGGGGAGTTACTCTGTGTGCATACTGTGGGGATATGGGGAGTTACTCTGTGTGAATACTGTGGGGATCTAGGGGAATTACTCTGAGTGAATACTGTGGGGAAACGGGGAGTTACTCTGTGTGCATACTGTGGGCACATGGGGGAGTTACTCAGTGTGAATACTGTGGGGTTATAGGGAGGTACTCTGTGTGAATACTGTGGGGATATTGAGGAGTTACTCTGTGTGAATACTGTGGGCATATGGGGGAGTTACTCTGTGTGAATACTGTGGGGATATGGGGAAGTAACTCTGTGTGAATACTGTGGGGATCTCGAGGAGTTACTCTGTGTGAATACTGTGGGGATCTGGGTGTCTTACTCTGTGTGAATACTGTGGGGATCTCGAGGAGTTACTCTGTGTGAATACTGTGGGGATCTCGAGGAGTTACTCTGTGTGAATACTGTGGGGATATGAGGAGTTGCTCTGTGTAAATACTGTAGGGATATGGGCAGTTACTCTGTATGAGTACTGTGGGGATATAGGGAGTTACTCTGTGTGAATACTGTGGGGATCTCAAGGGGTTACTCTGTGTGAATACTGTGGGGATCTGGGGGACTTACTCAGTGTGAATACTGTGGGGATATGGGGAAGTTACTCTGTGTGAATACTGTGGGGATCTCGAGGAGTTACACTGTGTGAATACTGTGGGGATATGGGGAAGTTACTCTGTGTGAATACTGTGGGAATCTCGAGGAGTTACTCTGTGTGAATACTGTGGGGATCTGGGGGACTTACTCTGTGTGAATACTGTGGGGATATGGGGAAGTAACTCTGTGTGAATACTGTGGGGATCTCGAGGAGTTACTCTGTGTGAATACTGTGGGGATATGAGGAGTTGCTCTGTGTAAATACTGTAGGGATATGGGCAGTTACTCTGTATGAGTACTGTGGGGATATAGGGAGTTACTCTGTGTGAATACTGTGGGGATATGTGGGAGTTACTCTGTGTGAATACTGTGGGGATCTGGGGGAGTTACTCTGTATGAATACTGTGGGGATCTGGTGGAGTTTCTCTGTGTGAATACTGTGGGGATCTGGGGGAGTTACTCTGTGTGAATACTGTGGGGATCTGGGGGAGTTACTCTGTGTGAATACTGTGGGGATATGGGGAAGTTACTCTGTGTGAATACTGTGGGGATCTCGAGGAGTTACACTGTGTGAAAACTGTAGGGATATGGGGAGTTACTCTGTGTGAATACTGTGGGGATCTGGGGGAGTTACTCTGTGTGAATACTGTGGGGATCTGGTGGAGTTACTCTGTGTGAATACTGTGGGGATATGAGGAGTTGCTCTGTGTAAATACTGTGGGGATATGGGCAGTTACTCTGTATGAGTACTGTGGGGATATGGGGAGTTACTCTGTGTGAATACTGTGGGGATATGTGGGAGTTACTCTGTGTGAAGATTGTGGGGATATGTGGAGTTACTCTGTGTGAATATTGTGGGGATCTGGGGGAGTTACTCTGTGCAAATACTGTGGGGATATGGGGAAGTTACTCTGTGTGAATACTGTGGGGATATGGGGGAGTTACTCTGTGTGAATACTGTGGGGATCTGGGGGAGTTACTCTGTGTGAATACTGTGGGGATCTGGGGGAGTTACTCTGTGTGAATACTGCGGGGATATGTGGAGTTACTCTGTGTGAATACTGTGGGGATATGAGGAGTTGCTCTGTGTAAATACTGTGGGGATATGGGCAGTTACTCTGTATGAGTACTGTAGGGATATAGGGAGTTACTCTGTGTGAATACTGTGGGGATATGTGGGAGTTACTCTGTGTGAAGATTGTGGGGATATGTGGAGTTACTCTGTGTGAATATTGTGGGGATCTGGGGGAGTTACTCTGTGCAAATACTGTGGGGATATGGGGGAGTTACTCTGTGTGAATACTGTGGGGATATGTGGAAGATACTCTGTGTGAATATTGTGGGGATCTGGGGGAGTTACTCTGTGCAAATACTGTGGGGATATGTGGAAGTTACTCTGTGTGAATACTATGGGGATATGTGGAGTTACTCTGTGTGAATACTGTGGGTATATGTGGGAGTTACTCTGTGTGAATACTGTGGGGATCTGGGGGAGTTACTCTGTGTGAATACTGTGGGGATATGGGCAGTTACTTAATGTGAATACTGTGGGGATATGTGGGAGTTACTCTGTGTGAATACTGTGGGGATATGGGGAGTTTCTCTGTGGGAATACTGTGGGGTTCTAGGGGAATTACTCTGAGTGAATACTGTGGGGAAACGGGGAGTTACTCTGTGTGCATACTGTGGGCACATGGGGGAGTTACTCAGTGTGAATACTGTGGGGGTATAGGGAGCTACTCTGTGTGAATACTGTGGGGATATTGAGGAGTTACTCTGTGTGAATACTGTGGGCATATGGGGGAGTTACTCTGTGTGAATACTGAGGGAATCTCGAGGAGTTATTCTGTGTGAATACTGCGGGGATATGGGGAGTTACTCTGTGTGAATACTGTGGGGATATGAGGAGTTGCTCTGTGTAAATACTTTAGGGATATGGGCAGTTACTCTGTATGAGTACTGTAGGGATATAGGGAGTTACTCTGTGTGAATACTGTGGGGATATGTGGGAGTTACTCTGTGTGAAGATTGTGGGGATATGTGGAGTTACTCTGTGTGAATATTGTGGGGATCTGGGGGAGTTACTCTGTGCAAATACTGTGGGGATATGGGGGAGTTACTCTGTGTGAATACTGTGGGGATATGTGGAAGATACTCTGTGTGAATATTATGGGGATCTGGGGGAGTTACTCTGTGCAAATACTGTGGGGATATGTGGAAGTTACTCTGTGTGAATACTATGGGGATATGTGGAGTTACTCTGTGTGAATACTGTGGGTATATGTGGGAGTTATTCTGTGTGAATACTGTGGGGATCTGGGGGAGTTACTCTGTGTGAATACTGTGGGGATATGGGCAGTTACTTAATGTGAATACTGTGGGGATATGTGGGAGTTACTCTGTGTGAATACTGTGGGGATATGGGGAGTTTCTCTGTGGGAATACTGTGGGGATCTAGGGGAATTACTCTGAGTGAATACTGTGGGGAAACGGGGAGTTACTCTGTGTGCATACTGTGGGCACATGGGGGAGTTACTCAGTGTGAATACTATGGGGGTATAGGGAGCTACTCTGTGTGAATACTGTGGGGATATTGAGGAGTTACTCTGTGTGAATACTGTGGGCATATGGGGGAGTTACTCTGTGTGAATACTGTGGGAATCTCGAGGAGTTACTCTGTGTGAATACTGTGGGGATATGGGGAAGTAACTCTGTGTGAATACTGTGGGGATCTCGAGGAGTTACTCTGTGTGAATACTGTGGGGATATGGGGACTTACTCTGTGTGAATACTGTGGGGATCTGGGTGTCTTACTCTGTGTGAATACTGTGGGGATATGGGGAAGTTACTCTGTGTGAATACTGTGGGGATCTCGAGGAGTTACTCTGTGCGAATACTGTGGGGATCTGGGGAAGTAACTCTGTGTGAATACTGTGGGGATCTCGAGGAGTTACTCTGTGTGAATACTGTGGGGATATGAGGAGTTGCTCTGTGTAAATACTGTGGGGATCTCGAGGAGTTACACTGTGTGAATACTGTGGTGATATGGGGAAGTTACTCTGTGTGAATACTGTGGGGATCTCGAGGAGTTACTCTGTGTGAATACTGTGGGGATCTGGGGGACTTACTCTGTGTGAATACTGTGGGGATATGGGGAAGATACTCTGTGTGAATATTGTGGGGATCTGGGGGAGTTACTCTGTGCAAATACTGTGGGGATATGTGGAAGTTACTCTGTGTGAATACTATGGGGATATGTGGAGTTACTCTGTGTGAATACTGTGGGTATATGTGGGAGTTACTCTGTGTGAATACTGTGGGGATCTGGGGGAGTTACTCTGTGTGAATACTGTGGGGATATGGGCAGTTACTTAATGTGAATACTGTGGGGATATGTGGGAGTTACTCTGTGTGAATACTGTGGGGATATGGGGAGTTTCTCTGTGGGAATACTGTGGGGTTCTAGGGGAATTACTCTGAGTGAATACTGTGGGGAAACGGGGAGTTACTCTGTGTGCATACTGTGGGCACATGGGGGAGTTACTCAGTGTGAATACTGTGGGGGTATAGGGAGCTACTCTGTGTGAATACTGTGGGGATATTGAGGAGTTACTCTGTGTGAATACTGTGGGCATATGGGGGAGTTACTCTGTGTGAATACTGAGGGAATCTCGAGGAGTTATTCTGTGTGAATACTGCGGGGATATGGGGAGTTACTCTGTGTGAATACTGTGGGGATATGAGGAGTTGCTCTGTGTAAATACTGTAGGGATATGGGCAGTTACTCTGTATGAGTACTGTAGGGATATAGGGAGTTACTCTGTGTGAATACTGTGGGGATATGTGGGAGTTACTCTGTGTGAAGATTGTGGGGATCTGGGGGAGTTACTCTGTGCAAATACTGTGGGGATATGGGGGAGTTACTCTGTGTGAATACTGTGGGGATATGTGGAAGATACTCTGTGTGAATATTGTGGGGATCTGGGGGAGTTACTCTGTGCAAATACTGTGGGGATTTGTGGAAGTTACTCTGTGTGAATACTGTGGGGATATGTGGAGTTACTCTGTGTGAATACTGTGGGTATATGTGGGAGTTATTCTGTGTGAATACTGTGGGGATCTGGGGGAGTTACTCTGTGTGAATACTGTGGGGATATGGGCAGTTACTTAATGTGAATACTGTGGGGATATGTGGGAGTTACTCTGTGTGAATACTGTGGGGATATGGGGAGTTTCTCTGTGGGAATACTGTGGGGATCTAGGGGAATTACTCTGAGTGAATACTGTGGGGAAACGGGGAGTTACTCTGTGTGCATACTGTGGGCACATGGGGGAGTTACTCAGTGTGAATACTATGGGGGTATAGGGAGCTACTCTGTGTGAATACTGTGGGGATATTGAGGAGTTACTCTGTGTGAATACTGTGGGCATATGGGGGAGTTACTCTGTGTGAATACTGTGGGAATCTCGAGGAGTTACTCTGTGTGAATACTGTGGGGATATGGGGAAGTAACTCTGTGTGAATACTGTGGGGATCTCGAGGAGTTACTCTGTGTGAATACTGTGGGGATATGGGGACTTACTCTGTGTGAATACTGTGGGGATCTGGGTGTCTTACTCTGTGTGAATACTGTGGGGATATGGGGAAGTTACTCTATGTGAATACTGTGGGGATCTCGAGGAGTTACTCTGTGTGAATACTGTGGGGATCTGGGGAAGTAACTCTGTGTGAATACTGTGGGGATCTCGAGGAGTTACTCTGTGTGAATACTGTGGGGATATGAGGAGTTGCTCTGTGTAAATACTGTGGGGATCTCGAGGAGTTACACTGTGTGAATACTGTGGTGATATGGGGAAGTTACTCTGTGTGAATACTGTGGGGATCTCGAGGAGTTACTCTGTGTGAATACTGTGGGGATCTGGGTGTCTTACTCTGTGTGAATACTGTGGGGATATGGGGAAGTTACTCTGTGTGAATACTGTGGGGATCTCGAGGAGTTACTCTGTGTGAATACTGTGGGGATCTGGGGAAGTAACTCTGTGTGAATACTGTGGGGATCTCGAGGAGTTACTCTGTGTGAATACTGTGGGGATATGAGGAGTTGCTCTGTGTAAATACTGTAGGGATATGGGCAGTTACTCTGTATGAGTACTGTGGGGATATAGGGAGTTACTCTGTGTGAATACTGTGGGGATATGTGGGAGTTACTCTGTGTGAATACTGTGGGGATCTGGGGGAGTTACTCTGTGTGAATACTGTGGGGATCTGGGGGAGTTACTCTGTGTGAATACTGTGGGGATCTGGGGGAGTTACTCTGTGTGAATACTGTGGGGATCTGGGGGAGTTACTCTGTGTGAATACTGTGGGGATATGGGGAAGTTACTCTGTGTGAATACTGTGGGGATCTCGAGGAGTTACACTGTGTGAAAACTGTAGGGATATGGGGAGTTACTCTGTGTGAATACTGTGGGGATCTGGGGAAGTTACTCTGTGTGAATACTGTGGGGATCTCGAGGAGTTACACTGTGTGAAAACTGTAGGGATATGGGGAGTTACTCTGTGTGAATACTGTGGGGATCTGGGGGAGTTACTCTGTGTGAATACTGTGGGGATCTGGTGGAGTTACTCTGTGTGAATACTGTGGGGATCTGGGGGAGTTACTCTGTGTGAATACTGTGGGGATATGGGGAGTTACTCTGTGTGAATACTGTGGGGATATGAGGTGTTGCTCTGTGTAAATACTGTGGGGATATGGGGAGTTACTCTGTATGAGTACTGTGGGGATATGGGGAGTTACTCTGTGTGAATACTGTGGGGATATGTGGGAGTTACTCTGTGTGAAGATTGTGGGGATATGTGGAGTTACTCTGTGTGAATATTGTGGGGATCTGGGGGAGTTACTCTGTGTAAATACTGTGGGGATATGGGGAAGTTACTCTGTGTGAATACTGTGGGGATATGGGGGAGTTACTCTGTGTGAATACTGTGGGGATATGTGGAAGATACTCTGTGTGAATATTGTGGGGATCTGGGGGAGTTACTCTGTGTGAATACTGTGGGGATATGGGGAAGTTACTCTGTGTGAATACTATGGGGATATGTGGAGTTACTCTGTGTGAATACTGTGGGTATATGTGGGAGTTACTCTGTGTGAATACTGTGGGGATCTGGGGGAGTTACTCTGTGTGAATACTGTGGGGATATGGGCAGTTACTTAGTGTGAATACTGTGGGGATATAGGGAGTTACTCTGTGTGAATACTGTGGGGATATGGGGAGTTTCTCTGTGGGAATACTGTGGGGTTCTAGGGGAATTACTCTGAGTGAATACTGTGGGGAAACGGGGAGTTACTCTGTGTGCATACTGTGGGCACATGGGGGAGTTACTCAGTGTGAATACTGTGGGGTTATAGGGAGCTACTCTGTGTGAATACTGTGGGGATATTGAGGAGTTACTCTGTGTGAATACTGTGGGCATATGGGGGAGTTACTCTGTGTGAATACTGTGGGAATCTCGAGGAGTTACTCTGTGTGAATATTGTGGGGATCTGGGGGACTTACTCTGTGTGAATACTGTGGGGATATGGGGAAGTAACTCTGTGTGAATACTGTGGGAATATGGGGAAGTTACTCTGTGTGAATACTGTGGGGATCTGGGGGAGTTACTCTGTGTGAATACTGTGGGGATCTGGGTGTCTTACTCTGTGTGAATACTGTGGGGATATGGGGAGGTTACTCTGTGTGAATACTGTGGGGATCTCGAGGAGTTACACTGTGTGAATACTGTGGGGATATGGGGAAGTTACTCTGTGTGAATACTGTGGGGATCTCGAGGAGTTACTCTGTGTGAATACTGTGGGGATCTGGGGGACTTACTCTGTGTGAATACTGTGGGGATATGGGGAAGTAACTCTGTGTGAATACTGTGGGGATCTCGAGGAGTTACTCTGTGTGAATACTGTGGGGATATGAGGAGTTGCTCTGTGTAAATACTGTAGGGATATGGGCAGTTACTCTTTATGAGTACTGTGGGGATATAGGGAGTTACTCTGTGTGAATACTGTGGGGATATGTGGGAGTTACTCTGTGTGAATACTGTGGGGATCTGGGGGAGTTACTCTGTGTGAATACTGTGGGGATATGGGGAAGTAACTCTGTGTGAATACTGTGGGGATCTCGAGGAGTTACTCTGTGTGAATACTGTGGGGATATGAGGAGTTGCTCTGTGTAAATACTGTAGGGATATGGGCAGTTACTCTGTATGAGTACTGTGGGGATATAGGGAGTTACTCTGTGTGAATACTGTGGGGATCTCAAGGGGTTACTCTGTGTGAATACTGTGGGGATCTGGGGGACTTACTCAGTGTGAATACTGTGGGGATATGGGGAAGTTACTCTGTGTGAATACTGTGGGGATCTCGAGGAGTTACACTGTGTGAATACTGTGGGGATATGGGGAAGTTACTCTGTGTGAATACTGTGGGAATCTCGAGGAGTTACTCTGTGTGAATACTGTGGGGATCTGGGGGACTTACTCTGTGTGAATACTGTGGGGATATGGGGAAGTAACTCTGTGTGAATACTGTGGGGATCTCGAGGAGTTACTCTGTGTGAATACTGTGGGGATATGAGGAGTTGCTCTGTGTAAATACTGTAGGGATATGGGCAGTTACTCTGTATGAGTACTGTGGGGATATAGGGAGTTACTCTGTGTGAATACTGTGGGGATATGTGGGAGTTACTCTGTGTGAATACTGTGGGGATCTGGGGGAGTTACTCTGTATGAATACTGTGGGGATCTGGTGGAGTTTCTCTGTGTGAATACTGTGGGGATATGGGGAAGTTACTCTGTGTGAATACTGTGGGGATATGGGGAAGTTACTCTGTGTGAATACTGTGGGGATCTCGAGGAGTTACACTGTGTGAAAACTGTAGGGATATGGGGAGTTACTCTGTGTGAATACTGTGGGGATCTGGGGGAGTTACTCTGTGTGAATACTGTGGGGATCTGGTGGAGTTACTCTGTGTGAATACTGTGGGGATATGAGGAGTTGCTCTGTGTAAATACTGTGGGGATATGGGCAGTTACTCTGTATGAGTACTGTGGGGATATGGGGAGTTACTCTGTGTGAATACTGTGGGGATATGTGGGAGTTACTCTGTGTGAAGATTGTGGGGATATGTGGAGTTACTCTGTGTGAATATTGTGGGGATCTGGGGGAGTTACTCTGTGCAAATACTGTGGGGATATGGGGAAGTTACTCTGTGTGAATACTGTGGGGATATGGGGGAGTTACTCTGTGTGAATACTGTGGGGATCTGGGGGAGTTACTCTGTGTGAATACTGTGGGGATCTGGGGGAGTTACTCTGTGTGAATACTGTGGGGATATGTGGAGTTACTCTGTGTGAATACTGTGGGGATATGAGGAGTTGCTCTGTGTAAATACTGTAGGGATATGGGCAGTTACTCTGTATGAGTACTGTAGGGATATAGGGAGTTACTCTGTGTGAATACTGTGGGGATATGTGGGAGTTACTCTGTGTGAAGATTGTGGGGATATGTGGAGTTACTCTGTGTGAATATTGTGGGGATCTGGGGGAGTTACTCTGTGCAAATACTGTGGGGATATGGGGGAGTTACTCTGTGTGAATACTGTGGGGATATGTGGAAGATACTCTGTGTGAATATTGTGGGGATCTGGGGGAGTTACTCTGTGCAAATACTGTGGGGATATGTGGAAGTTACTCTGTGTGAATACTGTGGGGATCTCGAGGAGTTACTCTGTGTGAATACTGTGGGGATCTGGGGAAGTAACTCTGTGTGAATACTGTGGGGATCTCGAGGAGTTACTCTGTGTGAATACTGTGGGGATATGAGGAGTTGCTCTGTGTAAATACTGTAGGGATATGGGCAGTTACTCTGTATGAGTACTGTGGGGATATAGGGAGTTACTCTGTGTGAATACTGTGGGGATATGTGGGAGTTACTCTGTGTGAATACTGTGGGGATCTGGGGGAGTTACTCTGTGTGAATACTGTGGGGATCTGGGGGAGTTACTCTGTGTGAATACTGTGGGGATCTGGGGGAGTTACTCTGTGTGAATACTGTGGGGATCTGGGGGAGTTACTCTGTGTGAATACTGTGGGGATATGGGGAAGTTACTCTGTGTGAATACTGTGGGGATCTCGAGGAGTTACACTGTGTGAAAACTGTAGGGATATGGGGAGTTACTCTGTGTGAATACTGTGGGGATCTGGGGAAGTTACTCTGTGTGAATACTGTGGGGATCTCGAGGAGTTACACTGTGTGAAAACTGTAGGGATATGGGGAGTTACTCTGTGTGAATACTGTGGGGATCTGGGGGAGTTACTCTGTGTGAATACTGTGGGGATCTGGTGGAGTTACTCTGTGTGAATACTGTGGGGATCTGGGGGAGTTACTCTGTGTGAATACTGTGGGGATATGGGGAGTTACTCTGTGTGAATACTGTGGGGATATGAGGTGTTGCTCTGTGTAAATACTGTGGGGATATGGGGAGTTACTCTGTATGAGTACTGTTTGGATATGGGGAGTTACTCTGTGTGAATACTGTGGGGATATGTGGGAGTTACTCTGTGTGAAGATTGTGGGGATATGTGGAGTTACTCTGTGTGAATATTGTGGGGATCTGGGGGAGTTACTCTGTGCAAATACTGTGGGGATATGGGGAAGTTACTCTGTGTGAATACTGTGGGGATATGGGGGAGTTACTCTGTGTGAATACTGTGGGGATATGTGGAAGATACTCTGTGTGAATATTGTGGGGATCTGGGGGAGTTACTCTGTGCAAATACTGTGGGGATATGGGGAAGTTACTCTGTGTGAATACTATGGGGATATGTGGAGTTACTCTGTGTGAATACTGTGGGTATATGTGGGAGTTACTCTGTGTGAATACTGTGGGGATCTGGGGGAGTTACTCTGTGTGAATACTGTGGGGATATGGGCAGTTACTTAGTGTGAATACTGTGGGGATATAGGGAGTTACTCTGTGTGAATACTGTGGGGATATGGGGAGTTTCTCTGTGGGAATACTGTGGGGTTCTAGGGGAATTACTCTGAGTGAATACTGTGGGGAAACGGGGAGTTACTCTGTGTGCATACTGTGGGCACATGGGGGAGTTACTCAGTGTGAATACTGTGGGGTTATAGGGAGCTACTCTGTGTGAATACTGTGGGGATATTGAGGAGTTACTCTGTGTGAATACTGTGGGCATATGGGGGAGTTACTCTGTGTGAATACTGTGGGAATCTCGAGGAGTTACTCTGTGTGAATATTGTGGGGATCTGGGGGACTTACTCTGTGTGAATACTGTGGGGATATGGGGAAGTAACTCTGTGTGAATACTGTGGGAATATGGGGAAGTTACTCTGTGTGAATACTGTGGGGATCTGGGGGACTTACTCTGTGTGAATACTGTGGGGATCTGGGTGTCTTACTCTGTGTGAATACTGTGGGGATATGGGGAGGTTACTCTGTGTGAATACTGTGGGGATCTCGAGGAGTTACACTGTGTGAATACTGTGGGGATATGGGGAAGTTACTCTGTGTGAATACTGTGGGGATCTCGAGGAGTTACTCTGTGTGAATACTGTGGGGATCTGGGGGACTTACTCTGTGTGAATACTGTGGGGATATGGGGAAGTAACTCTGTGTGAATACTGTGGGGATCTCGAGGAGTTACTCTGTGTGAATACTGTGGGGATATGAGGAGTTGCTCTGTGTAAATACTGTAGGGATATGGGCAGTTACTCTTTATGAGTACTGTGGGGATATAGGGAGTTACTCTGTGTGAATACTGTGGGGATATGTGGGAGTTACTCTGTGTGAATACTGTGGGGATCTGGGGGAGTTACTCTGTGTGAATACTGTGGGGATATGGGGAAGTAACTCTGTGTGAATACTGTGGGGATCTCGAGGAGTTACTCTGTGTGAATACTGTGGGGATATGAGGAGTTGCTCTGTGTAAATACTGTAGGGATATGGGCAGTTACTCTGTATGAGTACTGTGGGGATATAGGGAGTTACTCTGTGTGAATACTGTGGGGATCTCAAGGGGTTACTCTGTGTGAATACTGTGGGGATCTGGGGGACTTACTCAGTGTGAATACTGTGGGGATATGGGGAAGTTACTCTGTGTGAATACTGTGGGGATCTCGAGGAGTTACACTGTGTGAATACTGTGGGGATATGGGGAAGTTACTCTGTGTGAATACTGTGGGAATCTCGAGGAGTTACTCTGTGTGAATACTGTGGGGATCTGGGGGACTTACTCTGTGTGAATACTGTGGGGATATGGGGAAGTAACTCTGTGTGAATACTGTGGGGATCTGGGGGAGTTACTCTGTGTGAATACTGTGGGGATATGAGGAGTTGCTCTGTGTAAATACTGTAGGGATATGGGCAGTTACTCTGTATGAGTACTGTGGGGATATAGGGAGTTACTCTGTGTGAATACTGTGGGGATATGTGGGAGTTACTCTGTGTGAATACTGTGGGGATCTGGGGGAGTTACTCTGTATGAATACTGTGGGGATCTGGTGGAGTTTCTCTGTGTGAATACTGTGGGGATATGGGGAAGTTACTCTGTGTGAATACTGTGGGGATATGGGGAAGTTACTCTGTGTGAATACTGTGGGGATCTCGAGGAGTTACACTGTGTGAAAACTGTAGGGATATGGGGAGTTACTCTGTGTGAATACTGTGGGGATCTGGGGGAGTTACTCTGTGTGAATACTGTGGGGATCTGGTGGAGTTACTCTGTGTGAATACTGTGGGGATATGAGGAGTTGCTCTGTGTAAATACTGTGGGGATATGGGCAGTTACTCTGTATGAGTACTGTGGGGATATGGGGAGTTACTCTGTGTGAATACTGTGGGGATATGTGGGAGTTACTCTGTGTGAAGATTGTGGGGATATGTGGAGTTACTCTGTGTGAATATTGTGGGGATCTGGGGGAGTTACTCTGTGCAAATACTGTGGGGATATGGGGAAGTTACTCTGTGTGAATACTGTGGGGATATGGGGGAGTTACTCTGTGTGAATACTGTGGGGATCTGGGGGAGTTACTCTGTGTGAATACTGTGGGGATCTGGGGGAGTTACTCTGTGTGAATACTGTGGGGATATGTGGAGTTACTCTGTGTGAATACTGTGGGGATATGAGGAGTTGCTCTGTGTAAATACTGTAGGGATATGGGCAGTTACTCTGTATGAGTACTGTAGGGATATAGGGAGTTACTCTGTGTGAATACTGTGGGGATATGTGGGAGTTACTCTGTGTGAAGATTGTGGGGATATGTGGAGTTACTCTGTGTGAATATTGTGGGGATCTGGGGGAGTTACTCTGTGCAAATACTGTGGGGATATGGGGGAGTTACTCTGTGTGAATACTGTGGGGATATGTGGAAGATACTCTGTGTGAATATTGTGGGGATCTGGGGGAGTTACTCTGTGCAAATACTGTGGGGATATGTGGAAGTTACTCTGTGTGAATACTATGGGGATATGTGGAGTTACTCTGTGTGAATACTGTGGGTATATGTGGGAGTTACTCTGTGTGAATACTGTGGGGATCTGGGGGAGTTACTCTGTGTGAATACTGTGGGGATATGGGCAGTTACTTAATGTGAATACTGTGGGGATATGTGGGAGTTACTCTGTGTGAATACTGTGGGGATATGGGGAGTTTCTCTCTGGGAATACTGTGGGGTTCTAGGGGAATTACTCTGAGTGAATACTGTGGGGAAACGGGGAGTTACTCTGTGTGCATACTGTGGGCACATGGGGGAGTTACTCAGTGTGAATACTGTGGGGGTATAGGGAGCTACTCTGTGTGAATACTGTGGGGATATTGAGGAGTTACTCTGTGTGAATACTGTGGGCATATGGGGGAGTTACTCTGTGTGAATACTGAGGGAATCTCGAGGAGTTATTCTGTGTGAATACTGCGGGGATATGGGGAGTTACTCTGTGTGAATACTGTGGGGATATGAGGAGTTGCTCTGTGTAAATACTGTAGGGATATGGGCAGTTACTCTGTATGAGTACTGTAGGGATATAGGGAGTTACTCTGTGTGAATACTGTGGGGATATGTGGGAGTTACTCTGTGTGAAGATTGTGGGGATATGTGGAGTTACTCTGTGTGAATATTGTGGGGATCTGGGGGAGTTACTCTGTGCAAATACTGTGGGGATATGGGGGAGTTACTCTGTGTGAATACTGTGGGGATATGTGGAAGATACTCTGTGTGAATATTGTGGGGATCTGGGGGAGTTACTCTGTGCAAATACTGTGGGGATATGTGGAAGTTACTCTGTGTGAATACTATGGGGATATGTGGAGTTACTCTGTGTGAATACTGTGGGTATATGTGGGAGTTATTCTGTGTGAATACTGTGGGGATCTGGGGGAGTTACTCTGTGTGAATACTGTGGGGATATGGGCAGTTACTTAATGTGAATACTGTGGGGATATGTGGGAGTTACTCTGTGTGAATACTGTGGGGATATGGGGAGTTTCTCTGTGGGAATACTGTGGGGATCTAGGGGAATTACTCTGAGTGAATACTGTGGGGAAACGGGGAGTTACTCTGTGTGCATACTGTGGGCACATGGGGGAGTTACTCAGTGTGAATACTATGGGGGTATAGGGAGCTACTCTGTGTGAATACTGTGGGGATATTGAGGAGTTACTCTGTGTGAATACTGTGGGCATATGGGGGAGTTACTCTGTGTGAATACTGTGGGAATCTCGAGGAGTTACTCTGTGTGAATACTGTGGGGATATGGGGAAGTAACTCTGTGTGAATACTGTGGGGATCTCGAGGAGTTACTCTGTGTGAATACTGTGGGGATATGGGGACTTACTCTGTGTGAATACTGTGGGGATCTGGGTGTCTTACTCTGTGTGAATACTGTGGGGATATGGGGAAGTTACTCTGTGTGAATACTGTGGGGATCTCGAGGAGTTACTCTGTGTGAATACTGTGGGGATCTGGGGAAGTAACTCTGTGTGAATACTGTGGGGATCTCGAGGAGTTACTCTGTGTGAATACTGTGGGGATATGAGGAGTTGCTCTGTGTAAATACTGTGGGGATCTCGAGGAGTTACACTGTGTGAATACTGTGGGGATATGGGGAAGTTACTCTGTGTGAATACTGTGGGGATCTCGAGGAGTTACTCTGTGTGAATACTGTGGGGATCTGGGGGACTTACTCTGTGTGAATACTGTGGGGATATGGGGAAGTAACTCTGTGTGAATACTGTGGGGATCTCGAGGAGTTACTCTGTGTGAATACTGTGGGGATATGAGGAGTTGCTCTGTGTAAATACTGTAGGGATATGGGCAGTTACTCTGTATGAGTACTGTGGGGATATAGGGAGTTACTCTGTGTGAATACTGTGGGGATATGTGGGAGTTACTCTGTGTGAATACTGTGGGGATCTGGGGGAGTTACTCTGTGTGAATACTGTGGGGATCTGGGGGAGTTACTCTGTGTGAATACTGTGGGGATCTGGGGGAGTTACTCTGTGTGAATACTGTGGGGATCTGGGGGAGTTACTCTGTGTGAATACTGTGGGGATATGGGGAAGTTACTCTGTGTGAATACTGTGGGGATCTCGAGGAGTTACACTGTGTGAAAACTGTGGGGATATGGGGAGTTACTCTGTGTGAATACTGTGGGGATCTGGGGAAGTTACTCTGTGTGAATACTGTGGGGATCTCGAGGAGTTACACTGTGTGAAAACTGTAGGGATATGGGGAGTTACTCTGTGTGAATACTGTGGGGATATGGGGGAGTTACTCTGTGTGAATACTGTGGGGATCTGGTGGAGTTACTCTGTGTGAATACTGTGGGGATCTGGGGGAGTTACTCTGTGTGAATACTGTGGGGATATGGGGAGTTACTCTGTGTGAATACTGTGGGGATATGAGGTGTTGCTCTGTGTAAATACTGTGGGGATATGGGGAGTTACTCTGTATGAGTACTGTGGGGATATGGGGAGTTACTCTGTGTGAATACTGTGGGGATATGTGGGAGTTACTCTGTGTGAAGATTGTGGGGATATGTGGAGTTACTCTGTGTGAATATTGTGGGGATCTGGGGGAGTTACTCTGTGCAAATACTGTGGGGATATGGGGGAGTTACTCTGTGTGAATACTGTGGGGATATGGGGGAGTTACTCTGTGTGAATACTGTGGGGATATGTGGAAGATACTCTGTGTGAATATTGTGGGGATCTGGGGGAGTTACTCTGTGCAAATACTGTGGGGATATGGGGAAGTTACTCTGTGTGAATACTATGGGGATATGTGGAGTTACTCTGTGTGAATACTGTGGGTATATGTGGGAGTTACTCTGTGTGAATACTGTGGGGATCTGGGGGAGTTACTCTGTGTGAATACTGTGGGGATATGGGCAGTTACTTAGTGTGAATACTGTGGGGATATAGGGAGTTACTCTGTGTGAATACTGTGGGGATATGGGGAGTTTCTCTGTGGGAATACTGTGGGGTTCTAGGGGAATTACTCTGAGTGAATACTGTGGGGAAACGGGGAGTTACTCTGTGTGCATACTGTGGGCACATGGGGGAGTTACTCAGTGTGAATACTGTGGGGTTATAGGGAGCTACTCTGTGTGAATACTGTGGGGATATGGGGGAGTTACTCTGTGTGAATACTGTGGGAATCTCGAGGAGTTACTCTGTGTGAATACTGTGGGGATCTGGGGGACTTACTCTGTGTGAATACTGTGGGGATATGGGGAAGTAACTCTGTGTGAATACTGTGGGAATATGGGGAAGTTACTCTGTGTGAATACTGTGGGGATCTGGGGGACTTACTCTGTGTGAATACTGTGGGGATCTGGGTGTCTTACTCTGTGTGAATACTGTGGGGATATGGGGAGGTTACTCTGTGTGAATACTGTGGGGATCTCGAGGAGTTACACTGTGTGAATACTGTGGGGATATGGGGAAGTTACTCTGTGTGAATACTGTGGGGATCTCGAGGAGTTACTCTGTGTGAATACTGTGGGGATCTGGGGGACTTACTCTGTGTGAATACTGTGGGGATATGGGGAAGTAACTCTGTGTGAATACTGTGGGGATCTCGAGGAGTTACTCTGTGTGAATACTGTGGGGATATGAGGAGTTGCTCTGTGTAAATACAGTAGGGATATGGGCAGTTACTCTTTATGAGTACTGTGGGGATATAGGGAGTTACTCTGTGTGAATACTGTGGGGATATGTGGGAGTTACTCTGTGTGAATACTGTGGGGATCTGGGGGAGTTACTCTGTGTGAATACTGTGGGGATCTGGTGGAGTTACTCTGTGTGAATACTGTGGGGATCTGGGAGAGTTACTCTGTGTGAATACTGTGGGGATCTGGGGGAGTTACTCTGTGTGAATACTGTGGGGATATGGGGAAGTTACTCTGTGTGAATACTGTGGGGATCTCGAGGAGTTACACTGTGTGAAAACTGTAGGGATATGGGGAGTTACTCTGTGTGAATACTGTGGGGATCTGGGGGAGTTACTCTGTGTGAATACTGTGGGGATCTGGTGGAGTTACTCTGTGTGAATACTGTGGGGATCTGGGGGAGTTACTCTGTGTGAATACTGTGGGGATCTGGGGGAGTTACTCTGTGTGAATACTGTGGGGATATGAGGAGTTGCTCTGTGTAAATACTGTGGGGATATGGGCAGTTACTCTGTATGAGTACTGTGGGGATATGGGGAGTTACTCTGTGTGAATACTGTGGGGATATGTGGGAGTTACTCTGTGTGAAGATTGTGGGGATATGGGGGAGTTACTCTGTGTGAATACTGTGGGGATATGTGGAAGATACTCTGTGTGAATATTGTGGGGATCTGGGGGAGTTACTCTGTGCAAATACTGTGGGGATATGGGGAAGTTACTCTGTGTGAATACTATGGGGATATGTGGAGTTACTCTGTGTGAATACTGTGGGTATATGTGGGAGTTACTCTGTGTGAATACTGTGGGGATCTGGGGGAGTTACTCTGTGCGAATACTGTGGGGATCTGGGGGAGTTACTCTGTGTGAATACTGCGGGGATATGGGGAGTTACTCTGTGTGAATACTGTGGGAATATGAGGAGTTGCTCTGTGTAAATACTGTAGGGATATGGGCAGTTACTCTGTATGAGTACTGTAGGGATATAGGGAGTTACTCTGTGTGAATACTGTGGGGATATGTGGGAGTTACTCTTTGTGAAGATTGTGGGGATATGTGGAGTTACTCTGTGTGAATATTGTGGGGATCTGGGGGAGTTACTCTGTGCAAATACTGTGGTGATATGGGGGAGTTACTCTGTGTGAATACTGTGGGGATATGTGGAAGATACTCTGTGTGAATATTGTGGGGATCTGGGGGAGTTACTCTGTGCAAATACTGTGGGGATATGTGGAAGTTACTCTGTGTGAATACTATGGGGATATGTGGAGTTACTCTGTGTGAATACTGTGGGTATATGTGGGAGTTATTCTGTGTGAATACTGTGGGGATCTGGGGGAGTTACTCTGTGTGAATACTGTGGGGATATGGGCAGTTACTTAATGTGAATACTGTGGGGATATGTGGGAGTTACTCTGTGTGAATACTGTGGGGATATGGGGAGTTTCTCTGTGGGAATACTGTGGGGTTCTAGGGGAATTACTCTGAGTGAATACTGTGGGGAAACGGGGAGTTACTCTGTGTGCATACTGTGGGCACATGGGGGAGTTACTCAGTGTGAATACTATGGGGGTATAGGGAGCTACTCTGTGTGAATACTGTGGGGATATTGAGGAGTTCCTCTGTGTGAATACTGTGGGCATATGGGGGAGTTACTCTGTGTGAATACTGTGGGAATCTTGAGGAGTTACTCTGTGTGAATACTGTGGGGATATGGGGAAGTAACTCTGTGTGAATACTGTGGGGATCTCGAGGAGTTACTCTGTGTGAATACTGTGGGGATATGGGGACTTACTCTGTGTGAATACTGTGGGGATCTGGGTGTCTTACTCTGTGTGAATACTGTGGGGATATGGGGAAGTTACTCTGTGTGAATACTGTGGGGATCTCGAGGAGTTACTCTGTGTGAATACTGTGGGGATCTGGGGAAGTAACTCTGTGTGAATACTGTGGGGATCTCGAGGAGTTACTCTGTGTGAATACTGTGGGGATATGAGGAGTTGCTCTGTGTAAATACTGTGGGGATCTCGAGGAGTTACACTGTGTGAATACTGTGGTGATATGGGGAAGTTACTCTGTGTGAATACTGTGGGGATCTCGAGGAGTTACTCTGTGTGAATACTGTGGGGATCTGGGGGACTTACTCTGTGTGAATACTGTGGGGATATGGGGAAGATACTCTGTGTGAATATTGTGGGGATCTGGGGGAGTTACTCTGTGCAAATACTGTGGGGATATGTGGAAGTTACTCTGTGTGAATACTATGGGGATATGTGGAGTTACTCTGTGTGAATACTGTGGGTATATGTGGGAGTTACTCTGTGTGAATACTGTGGGGATCTGGGGGAGTTACTCTGTGTGAATACTGTGGGGATATGGGCAGTTACTTAATGTGAATACTGTGGGGATATGTGGGAGTTACTCTGTGTGAATACTGTGGGGATATGGGGAGTTTCTCTGTGGGAATACTGTGGGGTTCTAGGGGAATTACTCTGAGTGAATACTGTGGGGAAACGGGGAGTTACTCTGTGTGCATACTGTGGGCACATGGGGGAGTTACTCAGTGTGAATACTGTGGGGGTATAGGGAGCTACTCTGTGTGAATACTGTGGGGATATTGAGGAGTTACTCTGTGTGAATACTGTGGGCATATGGGGGAGTTACTCTGTGTGAATACTGAGGGAATCTCGAGGAGTTATTCTGTGTGAATACTGCGGGGATATGGGGAGTTACTCTGTGTGAATACTGTGGGGATATGAGGAGTTGCTCTGTGTAAATACTGTAGGGATATGGGCAGTTACTCTGTATGAGTACTGTAGGGATATAGGGAGTTACTCTGTGTGAATACTGTGGGGATATGTGGGAGTTACTCTGTGTGAAGATTGTGGGGATATGTGGAGTTACTCTGTGTGAATATTGTGGGGATCTGGGGGAGTTACTCTGTGCAAATACTGTGGGGATATGGGGGAGTTACTCTGTGTGAATACTGTGGGGATATGTGGAAGATACTCTGTGTGAATATTGTGGGGATCTGGGGGAGTTACTCTGTGCAAATACTGTGGGGATATGTGGAAGTTACTCTGTGTGAATACTATGGGGATATGTGGAGTTACTCTGTGTGAATACTGTGGGTATATGTGGGAGTTATTCTGTGTGAATACTGTGGGGATCTGGGGGAGTTACTCTGTGTGAATACTGTGGGGATATGGGCAGTTACTTAATGTGAATACTGTGGGGATATGTGGGAGTTACTCTGTGTGAATACTGTGGGGATATGGGGAGTTTCTCTGTGGGAATACTGTGGGGATCTAGGGGAATTACTCTGAGTGAATACTGTGGGGAAACGGGGAGTTACTCTGTGTGCATACTGTGGGCACATGGGGGAGTTACTCAGTGTGAATACTATGGGGGTATAGGGAGCTACTCTGTGTGAATACTGTGGGGATATTGAGGAGTTACTCTGTGTGAATACTGTGGGAATCTCGAGGAGTTACTCTGTGTGAATACTGTGGGGATATGGGGAAGTAACTCTGTGTGAATACTGTGGGGATCTCGAGGAGTTACTCTGTGTGAATACTGTGGGGATATGGGGACTTACTCTGTGTGAATACTGTGGGGATCTGGGTGTCTTACTCTGTGTGAATACTGTGGGGATATGGGGAAGTTACTCTGTGTGAATACTGTGGGGATCTCGAGGAGTTACTCTGTGTGAATACTGTGGGGATCTGGGGAAGTAACTCTGTGTGAATACTGTGGGGATCTCGAGGAGTTACTCTGTGTGAATATTGTGGGGATATGAGGAGTTGCTCTGTGTAAATACTGTGGGGATCTCGAGGAGTTGCACTGTGTGAATACTGTGGTGATATGGGGAAGTTACTCTGTGTGAATACTGTGGGGATCTCGAGGAGTTACTCTGTGTGAATACTGTGGGGATCTGGGTGTCTTACTCTGTGTGAATACTGTGGGGATATGGGGAAGTTACTCTGTGTGAATACTGTGGGGATCTCGAGGAGTTACTCTGTGTGAATACTGTGGGGATCTGGGGAAGTAACTCTGTGTGAATACTGTGGGGATCTCGAGGAGTTACTCTGTGTGAATACTGTGGGGATATGAGGAGTTGCTCTGTGTAAATACTGTAGGGATATGGGCAGTTACTCTGTATGAGTACTGTGGGGATATAGGGAGTTACTCTGTGTGAATACTGTGGGGATATGTGGGAGTTACTCTGTGTGAATACTGTGGGGATCTGGGGGAGTTACTCTGTGTGAATACTGTGGGGATCTGGGGGAGTTACTCTGTGTGAATACTGTGGGGATCTGGGGGAGTTACTCTGTGTGAATACTGTGGGGATCTGGGGGAGTTACTCTGTGTGAATACTGTGGGGATATGGGGAAGTTACTCTGTGTGAATACTGTGGGGATCTCGAGGAGTTACACTGTGTGAAAACTGTAGGGATATGGGGAGTTACTCTGTGTGAATACTGTGGGGATCTGGGGAAGTTACTCTGTGTGAATACTGTGGGGATCTCGAGGAGTTACACTGTGTGAAAACTGTAGGGATATGGGGAGTTACTCTGTGTGAATACTGTGGGGATCTGGGGGAGTTACTCTGTGTGAATACTGTGGGGATCTGGTGGAGTTACTCTGTGTGAATACTGTGGGGATATGGGGGAGTTACTCTGTGTGAATACTGTGGGGATATGGGGAGTTACTCTGTGTGAATACTGTGGGGATATGAGGTGTTGCTCTGTGTAAATACTGTGGGGATATGGGGAGTTACTCTGTATGAGTACTGTGGGGATATGGGGAGTTACTCTGTGTGAATACTGTGGGGATATGTGGGAGTTACTCTGTGTGAAGATTGTGGGGATATGTGGAGTTACTCTGTGTGAATATTGTGGGGATCTGGGGGAGTTACTCTGTGCAAATACTGTGGGGATATGGGGAAGTTACTCTGTGTGAATACTGTGGGGATATGGGGGAGTTACTCTGTGTGAATACTGTGGGGATATGTGGAAGATACTCTGTGTGAATATTGTGGGGATCTGGGGGAGTTACTCTGTGCAAATACTGTGGGGATATGGGGAAGTTACTCTGTGTGAATACTATGGGGATATGTGGAGTTACTCTGTGTGAATACTGTGGGTATATGTGGGAGTTACTCTGTGTGAATACTGTGGGGATCTGGGGGAGTTACTCTGTGTGAATACTGTGGGGATATGGGCAGTTACTTAGTGTGAATACTGTGGGGATATAGGGAGTTACTCTGTGTGAATACTGTGGGGATGTGGGGAGTTTCTCTGTGGGAATACTGTGGGGTTCTAGGGGAATTACTCTGAGTGAATACTGTGGGGAAACGGGGAGTTACTCTGTGTGCATACTGTGGGCACATGGGGGAGTTACTCAGTGTGAATACTGTGGGGTTATAGGGAGCTACTCTGTGTGAATACTGTGTGGATATTGAGGAGTTACTCTGTGTGAATACTGTGGGCATATGGGGGAGTTACTCTGTGTGAATACTGTGGGAATCTCGAGGAGTTACTCTGTGTGAATACTGTGGGGATCTGGGGGACTTACTCTGTGTGAATACTGTGGGGATATGGGGAAGTAACTCTGTGTGAATACTGTGGGAATATGGGGAAGTTACTCTGTGTGAATACTGTGGGGATCTGGGGGACTTACTCTGTGTGAATACTGTGGGGATCTGGGTGTCTTACTCTGTGTGAATACTGTGGGGATATGGGGAGGTTACTCTGTGTGAATACTGTGGGGATCTCGAGGAGTTACACTGTGTGAATACTGTGGGGATATGGGGAAGTTACTCTGTGTGAATACTGTGGGGATCTGGGGGAGTTACTCTGTGTGAATACTGTGGGGATCTGGGGGACTTACTCTGTGTGAATACTGTGGGGATATGGGGAAGTAACTCTGTGTGAATACTGTGGGGATCTCGAGGAGTTACTCTGTGTGAATACTGTGGGGATATGAGGAGTTGCTCTGTGTAAATACTGTAGGGATATGGGCAGTTACTCTTTATGAGTACTGTGGGGATATAGGGAGTTACTCTGTGTGAATACTGTGGGGATATGTGGGAGTTACTCTGTGTGAATACTGTGGGGATCTGGGGGAGTTACTCTGTGTGAATACTGTGGGGATATGGGGAAGTAACTCTGTGTGAATACTGTGGGGATCTCGAGGAGTTACTCTGTGTGAATACTGTGGGGATATGAGGAGTTGCTCTGTGTAAATACTGTAGGGATATGGGCAGTTACTCTGTATGAGTACTGTGGGGATATAGGGAGTTACTCTGTGTGAATACTGTGGGGATCTCAAGGGGTTACTCTGTGTGAATACTGTGGGGATCTGGGGGACTTACTCAGTGTGAATACTGTGGGGATATGGGGAAGTTACTCTGTGTGAATACTGTGGGGATCTCGAGGAGTTACACTGTGTGAATACTGTGGGGATATGGGGAAGTTACTCTGTGTGAATACTGTGGGAATCTCGAGGAGTTACTCTGTGTGAATACTGTGGGGATCTGGGGGACTTACTCTGTGTGAATACTGTGGGGATATGGGGGAGTAACTCTGTGTGAATACTGTGGGGATCTCGAGGAGTTACTCTGTGTGAATACTGTGGGGATATGAGGAGTTGCTCTGTGTAAATACTGTAGGGATATGGGCAGTTACTCTGTATGAGTACTGTGGGGATATAGGGAGTTACTCTGTGTGAATACTGTGGGGATATGTGGGAGTTACTCTGTGTGAATACTGTGGGGATCTGGGGGAGTTACTCTGTATGAATACTGTGGGGATCTGGTGGAGTTTCTCTGTGTGAATACTGTGGGGATCTGGGGGAGTTACTCTGTGTGAATACTGTGGGGATCTGGGGGAGTTACTCTGTGTGAATACTGTGGGGATATGGGGAAGTTACTCTGTGTGAATACTGTGGGGATCTCGAGGAGTTACACTGTGTGAAAACTGTAGGGATATGGGGAGTTACTCTGTGTGAATACTGTGGGGATCTGGGGGAGTTACTCTGTGTGAATACTGTGGGGATCTGGTGGAGTTACTCTGTGTGAATACTGTGGGGATATGAGGAGTTGCTCTGTGTAAATACTGTGGGGATATGGGCAGTTACTCTGTATGAGTACTGTGGGGATATGGGGAGTTACTCTGTGTGAATACTGTGGGGATATGTGGGAGTTACTCTGTGTGAAGATTGTGGGGATATGTGGAGTTACTCTGTGTGAATATTGTGGGGATCTGGGGGAGTTACTCTGTGCAAATACTGTGGGGATATGGGGAAGTTACTCTGTGTGAATACTGTGGGGATATGGGGGAGTTACTCTGTGTGAATACTGTGGGGATCTGGGGGAGTTACTCTGTGTGAATACTGTGGGGATATGGGCAGTTACTTAATGTGAATACTGTGGGGATATGTGGGAGTTACTCTGTGTGAATACTGTGGGGATATGGGGAGTTTCTCTGTGGGAATACTGTGGGGTTCTAGGGGAATTACTCTGAGTGAATACTGTGGGGAAACGGGGAGTTACTCTGTGTGCATACTGTGGGCACATGGGGGAGTTACTCAGTGTGAATACTGTGGGGGTATAGGGAGCTACTCTGTGTGAATACTGTGGGGATATTGAGGAGTTACTCTGTGTGAATACTGTGGGCATATGGGGGAGTTACTCTGTGTGAATACTGAGGGAATCTCGAGGAGTTATTCTGTGTGAATACTGCGGGGATATGGGGAGTTACTCTGTGTGAATACTGTGGGGATATGAGGAGTTGCTCTGTGTAAATACTGTAGGGATATGGGCAGTTACTCTGTATGAGTACTGTAGGGATATAGGGAGTTACTCTGTGTGAATACTGTGGGGATATGTGGGAGTTACTCTGTGTGAAGATTGTGGGGATATGTGGAGTTACTCTGTGTGAATATTGTGGGGATCTGGGGGAGTTACTCTGTGCAAATACTGTGGGGATATGGGGGAGTTATTCTGTGTGAATACTGTGGGGATATGTGGAAGATACTCTGTGTGAATATTGTGGGGATCTGGGGGAGTTACTCTGTGCAAATACTGTGGGGATATGTGGAAGTTACTCTGTGTGAATACTGTGGGGATATGTGGAGTTACTCTGTGTGAATACTGTGGGTATATGTGGGAGTTATTCTGTGTGAATACTGTGGGGATCTGGGGGAGTTACTCTGTGTGAATACTGTGGGGATATGGGCAGTTACTTAATGTGAATACTGTGGGGATATGTGGGAGTTACTCTGTGTGAATACTGTGGGGATATGGGGAGTTTCTCTGTGGGAATACTGTGGGGATCTAGGGGAATTACTCTGAGTGAATACTGTGGGGAAACGGGGAGTTACTCTGTGTGCATACTGTGGGCACATGGGGGAGTTACTCAGTGTGAATACTATGGGGGTATAGGGAGCTACTCTGTGTGAATACTGTGGGGATATTGAGGAGTTACTCTGTGTGAATACTGTGGGCATATGGGGGAGTTACTCTGTGTGAATACTGTGGGAATCTCGAGGAGTTACTCTGTGTGAATACTGTGGGGATATGGGGAAGTAACTCTGTGTGAATACTGTGGGGATCTCGAGGAGTTACTCTGTGTGAATACTGTGGGGATATGGGGACTTACTCTGTGTGAATACTGTGGGGATCTGGGTGTCTTACTCTGTGTGAATACTGTGGGGATATGGGGAAGTTACTCTGTGTGAATACTGTGGGGATCTCGAGGAGTTACTCTGTGTGAATACTGTGGGGATCTGGGGAAGTAACTCTGTGTGAATACTGTGGGGATCTCGAGGAGTTACTCTGTGTGAATACTGTGGGGATATGAGGAGTTGCTCTGTGTAAATACTGTGGGGATCTCGAGGAGTTACACTGTGTGAATACTGTGGGGATATGGGGAAGTTACTCTGTGTGAATACTGTGGGGATCTCGAGGAGTTACTCTGTGTGAATACTGTGGGGATCTGGGGGACTTACTCTGTGTGAATACTGTGGGGATATGGGGAAGTAACTCTGTGTGAATACTGTGGGGATCTCGAGGAGTTACTCTGTGTGAATACTGTGGGGATATGAGGAGTTGCTCTGTGTAAATACTGTAGGGATATGGGCAGTTACTCTGTATGAGTACTGTGGGGATATAGGGAGTTACTCTGTGTGAATACTGTGGGGATATGTGGGAGTTACTCTGTGTGAATACTGTGGGGATCTGGGGGAGTTACTCTGTGTGAATACTGTGGGGATCTGGGGGAGTTACTCTGTGTGAATACTGTGGGGATCTGGGGGAGTTACTCTGTGTGAATACTGTGGGGATCTGGGGGAGTTACTCTGTGTGAATACTGTGGGGATATGGGGAAGTTACTCTGTGTGAATACTGTGGGGATCTCGAGGAGTTACTCTGTGTGAATACTGTGGGGATATGGGGAGTTTCTCTGTGGGAATACTGTGGGGTTCTAGGGGAATTACTCTGAGTGAATACTGTGGGGAAACGGGGAGTTACTCTGTGTGCATACTGTGGGCACATGGGGGAGTTACTCAGTGTGAATACTGTGGGGGTATAGGGAGCTACTCTGTGTGAATACTGTGGGGATATTGAGGAGTTACTCTGTGTGAATACTGTGGGCATATGGGGGAGTTACTCTGTGTGAATACTGAGGGAATCTCGAGGAGTTATTCTGTGTGAATACTGCGGGGATATGGGGAGTTACTCTGTGTGAATACTGTGGGGATATGAGGAGTTGCTCTGTGTAAATACTGTAGGGATATGGGCAGTTACTCTGTATGAGTACTGTAGGGATATAGGGAGTTACTCTGTGTGAATACTGTGGGGATATGTGGGAGTTACTCTGTGTGAAGATTGTGGGGATATGTGGAGTTACTCTGTGTGAATATTGTGGGGATCTGGGGGAGTTACTCTGTGCAAATACTGTGGGGATATGGGGGAGTTATTCTGTGTGAATACTGTGGGGATATGTGGAAGATACTCTGTGTGAATATTGTGGGGATCTGGGGGAGTTACTCTGTGCAAATACTGTGGGGATATGTGGAAGTTACTCTGTGTGAATACTATGGGGATATGTGGAGTTACTCTGTGTGAATACTGTGGGTATATGTGGGAGTTATTCTGTGTGAATACTGTGGGGATCTGGGGGAGTTACTCTGTGTGAATACTGTGGGGATATGGGCAGTTACTTAATGTGAATACTGTGGGGATATGTGGGAGTTACTCTGTGTGAATACTGTGGGGATATGGGGAGTTACTCTGTGGGAATACTGTGGGGATCTAGGGGAATTACTCTGAGTGAATACTGTGGGGAAACGGGGAGTTACTCTGTGTGCATACTGTGGGCACATGGGGGAGTTACTCAGTGTGAATACTATGGGGGTATAGGGAGCTACTCTGTGTGAATACTGTGGGGATATTGAGGAGTTACTCTGTGTGAATACTGTGGGCATATGGGGGAGTTACTCTGTGTGAATACTGTGGGAATCTCGAGGAGTTACTCTGTGTGAATACTGTGGGGATATGGGGAAGTAACTCTGTGTGAATACTGTGGGGATCTCGAGGAGTTACTCTGTGTGAATACTGTGGGGATATGGGGACTTACTCTGTGTGAATACTGTGGGGATCTGGGTGTCTTACTCTGTGTGAATACTGTGGGGATATGGGGAAGTTACTCTGTGTGAATACTGTGGGGATCTCGAGGAGTTACTCTGTGTGAATACTGTGGGGATCTGGGGAAGTAACTCTGTGTGAATACTGTGGGGATCTCGAGGAGTTACTCTGTGTGAATACTGTGGGGATATGAGGAGTTGCTCTGTGTAAATACTGTGGGGATCTCGAGGAGTTACACTGTGTGAATACTGTGGGGATATGGGGAAGTTACTCTGTGTGAATACTGTGGGGATCTCGAGGAGTTACTCTGTGTGAATACTGTGGGGATCTGGGGGACTTACTCTGTGTGAATACTGTGGGGATATGGGGAAGTAACTCTGTGTGAATACTGTGGGGATCTCGAGGAGTTACTCTGTGTGAATACTGTGGGGATATGAGGAGTTGCTCTGTGTAAATACTGTAGGGATATGGGCAGTTACTCTGTATGAGTACTGTGGGGATATAGGGAGTTACTCTGTGTGAATACTGTGGGGATATGTGGGAGTTACTCTGTGTGAATACTGTGGGGATCTGGGGGTGTTACTCTGTGTGAATACTGTGGGGATCTGGGGGAGTTACTCTGTGTGAATACTGTGGGGATCTGGGGGAGTTACTCTGTGTGAATACTGTGGGGATCTGGGGGAGTTACTCTGTGTGAATACTGTGGGGATATGGGGAAGTTACTCTGTGTGAATACTGTGGGGATCTCGAGGAGTTACACTGTGTGAAAACTGTAGGGATATGGGGAGTTACTCTGTGTGAATACTGTGGGGATCTGGGGAAGTTACTCTGTGTGAATACTGTGGGGATCTCGAGGAGTTACACTGTGTGAAAACTGTAGGGATATGGGGAGTTACTCTGTGTGAATACTGTGGGGATCTGGGGGAGTTACTCTGTGTGAATACTGTGGGGATCTGGTGGAGTTACTCTGTGTGAATACTGTGGGGATCTGGGGGAGTTACTCTGTGTGAATACTGTGGGGATATGGGGAGTTACTCTGTGTGAATACTGTGGGGATATGAGGTGTTGCTCTGTGTAAATACTGTGGGGATATGGGGAGTTACTCTGTATGAGTACTGTGGGGATATGGGGAGTTACTCTGTGTGAATACTGTGGGGATATGTGGGAGTTACTCTGTGTGAAGATTGTGGGGATATGTGGAGTTACTCTGTGTGAATATTGTGGGGATCTGGGGGAGTTACTCTGTGTGAATACTGTGGGGATATGGGGAAGTTACTCTGTGTGAATACTGTGGGGATATGGGGGAGTTACTCTGTGTGAATACTGTGGGGATATGTGGAAGATACTCTGTGTGAATATTGTGGGGATCTGGGGGAGTTACTCTGTGCAAATACTGTGGGGATATGGGGAAGTTACTCTGTGTGAATACTATGGGGATATGTGGAGTTACTCTGTGTGAATACTGTGGGTATATGTGGGAGTTACTCTGTGTGAATACTGTGGGGATCTGGGGGAGTTACTCTGTGTGAATACTGTGGGGATATGGGCAGTTACTCTGTGTGAATACTGTGGGGATATAGGGAGTTACTCTGTGTGAATACTGTGGGGATATGGGGAGTTTCTCTGTGGGAATACTGTGGGGTTCTAGGGGAATTACTCTGAGTGAATACTGTGGGGAAACGGGGAGTTACTCTGTGTGCATACTGTGGGCACATGGGGGAGTTACTCAGTGTGAATACTGTGGGGTTATAGGGAGCTACTCTGTGTGAATACTGTGGGGATATTGAGGAGTTACTCTGTGTGAATACTGTGGGCATATGGGGGAGTTACTCTGTGTGAATACTGTGGGAATCTCGAGGAGTTACTCTGTGTGAATACTGTGGGGATCTGGGGGACTTACTCTGTGTGAATACTGTGGGGATATGGGGAAGTAACTCTGTGTGAATACTGTGGGAATATGGGGAAGTTACTCTGTGTGAATACTGTGGGGATCTGGGGGACTTACTCTGTGTGAATACTGTGGGGATCTGGGTGTCTTACTCTGTGTGAATACTGTGGGGATATGGGGAGGTTACTCTGTGTGAATACTGTGGGGATCTCGAGGAGTTACACTGTGTGAATACTGTGGGGATATGGGGAAGTTACTCTGTGTGAATACTGTGGGGATCTCGAGGAGTTACTCTGTGTGAATACTGTGGGGATCTGGGGGACTTACTCTGTGTGAATACTGTGGGGATATGGGGAAGTAACTCTGTGTGAATACTGTGGGGATCTCGAGGAGTTACTCTGTGTGAATACTGTGGGGATATGAGGAGTTGCTCTGTGTAAATACTGTAGGGATATGGGCAGTTACTCTTTATGAGTACTGTGGGGATATAGGGAGTTACTCTGTGTGAATACTGTGGGGATATGTGGGAGTTACTCTGTGTGAATACTGTGGGGATCTGGGGGAGTTACTCTGTGTGAATACTGTGGGGATCTGGTGGAGTTACTCTGTGTGAATACTGTGGGGATCTGGGGGAGTTACTCTGTGTGAATACTGTGGGGATCTGGGGGAGTTACTCTGTGTGAATACTGTGGGGATATGGGGAAGTTACTCTGTGTGAATACTGTGGGGATCTCGAGGAGTTACACTGTGTGAAAACTGTAGGGATATGGGGAGTTACTCTGTGTGAATACTGTGGGGATCTGGGGGAGTTACTCTGTGTGAATACTGTGGGGATCTGGTGGAGTTACTCTGTGTGAATACTGTGGGGATCTGGGGGAGTTACTCTGTGTGAATACTGTGGGGATCTGGGGGAGTTACTCTGTGTGAATACTGTGGGGATATGAGGAGTTGCTCTGTGTAAATACTGTGGGGATATGGGCAGTTACTCTGTATGAGTACTGTGGGGATATGGGGAGTTACTCTGTGTGAATACTGTGGGGATATGTGGGAGTTACTCTGTGTGAAGATTGTGGGGATATGGGGGAGTTACTCTGTGTGAATACTGTGGGGATATGTGGAAGATACTCTGTGTGAATATTGTGGGGATCTGGGGGAGTTACTCTGTGCAAATACTGTGGGGATATGGGGAAGTTACTCTGTGTGAATACTATGGGGATATGTGGAGTTACTCTGTGTGAATACTGTGGGTATATGTGGGAGTTACTCTGTGTGAATACTGTGGGGATCTGGGGGAGTTACTCTGTGCGAATACTGTGGGGATCTGGGGGAGTTACTCTGTGTGAATACTGCGGGGATATGGGGAGTTACTCTGTGTCAATACTGTGGGGATATGAGGAGTTGCTCTGTGTAAATACTGTAGGGATATGGGCAGTTACTCTGTATGAGTACTGTGGGGATATAGGGAGTTACTCTGTGTGAATACTGTGGGGATCTGGGGGAGTTACTCTGTGTGAATACTGTGGGGATCTGGGGGAGTTACTCTGTGTGAATACTGTGGGGATATGGGGAAGTTACTCTGTGTGAATACTGTGGGGATCTCGAGGAGTTACACTGTGTGAAAACTGTAGGGATATGGGGAGTTACTCTGTGTGAATACTGTGGGGATCTGGGGGAGTTACTCTGTGTGAATACTGTGGGGATCTGGGGGAGTTACTCTGTGTGAAAACTGTGGGGATATGAGGAGTTGCTCTGTGTAAATACTGTGGGGATATGGGCAGTTACTCTGTATGAGTACTGTGGGGATATGGGGAGTTACTCTGTGTGAATACTGTGGGGATATGTGGGAGTTACTCTGTGTGAAGATTGTGGGGATATGGGGGAGTTACTCTGTGTGAATACTGTGGGGATATGTGGAAGATACTCTGTGTGAATATTGTGGGGATCTGGGGGAGTTACTCTGTGCAAATACTGTGGGGATATGGGGAAGTTACTCTGTGTGAATACTATGGGGATATGTGGAGTTACTCTGTGTGAATACTGTGGGTATATATGGGAGTTACTCTGTGTGAATACTGTGGGGATCTGGGGGAGTTACTCTGTGCGAATACTGTGGGGATCTGGGGGAGTTACTCTGTGTTAATACTGCGGGGATATGGGGAGTTACTCTGTGTCAATACTGTGGGGATATGAGGAGTTGCTCTGTGTAAATACTGTAGGGATATGGGCAGTTACTCTGTATGAGTACTGTGGGGATATAGGGAGTTACTCTGTGTGAATACTGTGGGGATATGTGGGAGTTACTCTGTGTGAATACTGTGGGGATATGTGGAAGATACTCTGTGTGAATATTGTGGCGATCTGGGGGAGTTACTCTGTGCAAATACTGTGGGGATATGTGGAAGTTACTTAGTGTGAATACTGTGGGGATATGTGGAAGTTACTCTGTGTGAATACTGTGGGGATATGGGGAGTTTCTCTGTGGGAATACTGTGGGGTTCTAGGGGAATTACTCTGAGTGAATACTGTGGGGAAACGGGGAGTTACTCTGTGTGCATACTGTGGGCACATGGGGGAGTTACTCAGTGTGAATACTGTGGGGTTATAGGGAGGTACTCTGTGTGAATACTGTGGGGATATTGAGGAGTTACTCTGTGTGAATACTGTGGGCATATGGGGGAGTTACTCTGTGTGAATACTGTGGGAATCTCGAGGAGTTACTCTGTGTGAATACTGTGGGGATCTGGGGGACTTACTCTGTGTGAATACTGTGGGGATATGGGGAAGTAACTCTGTGTGAATACTGTGGGAATATGGGGAAGTTACTCTGTGTGAATACTGTGGGGATCTGGGGGACTTACTCTGTGTGAATACTGTGGGGATCTGGGTGTCTTACTCTGTGTGAATACTGTGGGGATATGGGGAGGTTACTCTGTGTGAATACTGTGGGGATCTCGAGGAGTTACACTATGTGAATACTGTGGGGATATGGGGAAGTTACTCTGTGTGAATACTGTGGGGATCTCGAGGAGTTACTCTGTGTGAATACTGTGGGGATCTGGGGGACTTACTCTGTGTGAATACTGTGGGGATATGGGGAAGTAACTCTGTGTGAATACTGTGGGGATCTCGAGGAGTTACTCTGTGTGAATACTGTGGGGATATGAGGAGTTGCTCTGTGTAAATACTGTAGGGATATGGGCAGTTACTCTTTATGAGTACTGTGGGGATATAGGGAGTTACTCTGTGTGAATACTGTGGGGATATGTGGGAGTTACTCTGTGTGAATACTGTGGGGATCTGGGGGAGTTACTCTGTGTGAATACTGTGGGGATCTGGTGGAGTTACTCTGTGTGAATACTGTGGGGATCTGGGGGAGTTACTCTGTGTGAATACTGTGGGGATCTGGGGGAGTTACTCTGTGTGAATACTGTGGGGATATGGGGAAGTTACTCTGTGTGAATACTGTGGGGATCTCGAGGAGTTACACTGTGTGAAAACTGTAGGGATATGGGGAGTTACTCTGTGTGAATACTGTGGGGATCTGGGGGAGTTACTCTGTGTGAATACTGTGGGGATCTGGTGGAGTTACTCTGTGTGAATACTGTGGGGATCTGGGGGAGTTACTCTGTGTGAATACTGTGGGGATCTGGGGGAGTTACTCTGTGTGAATACTGTGGGGATATGAGGAGTTGCTCTGTGTAAATACTGTGGGGATATGGGCAGTTACTCTGTATGAGTACTGTGGGGATATGGGGAGTTACTCTGTGTGAATACTGTGGGGATATGTGGGAGTTACTCTGTGTGAAGATTGTGGGGATATGGGGGAGTTACTCTGTGTGAATACTGTGGGGATATGTGGAAGATACTCTGTGTGAATATTGTGGGGATCTGGGGGAGTTACTCTGTGCAAATACTGTGGGGATATGGGGAAGTTACTCTGTGTGAATACTATGGGGATATGTGGAGTTACTCTGTGTGAATACTGTGGGTATATGTGGGAGTTACTCTGTGTGAATACTGTGGGGATCTGGGGGAGTTACTCTGTGCGAATACTGTGGGGATCTGGGGGAGTTACTCTGTGTGAATACTGCGGGGATATGGGGAGTTACTCTGTGTCAATACTGTGGGGATATGAGGAGTTGCTCTGTGTAAATACTGTAGGGATATGGGCAGTTACTCTGTATGAGTACTGTGGGGATATAGGGAGTTACTCTGTGTGAATACTGTGGGGATCTGGGGGAGTTACTCTGTGTGAATACTGTGGGGATCTGGGGGAGTTACTCTGTGTGAATACTGTGGGGATATGGGGAAGTTACTCTGTGTGAATACTGTGGGGATCTCGAGGAGTTACACTGTGTGCAAACTGTAGGGATATGGGGAGTTACTCTGTGTGAATACTGTGGGGATCTGGGGGAGTTACTCTGTGTGAATACTGTGGGGATCTGGGGGAGTTACTCTGTGTGAAAACTGTGGGGATATGAGGAGTTGCTCTGTGTAAATACTGTGGGGATATGGGCAGTTACTCTGTATGAGTACTGTGGGGATATGGGGAGTTACTCTGTGTGAATACTGTGGGGATATGTGGGAGTTACTCTGTGTGAAGATTGTGGGGATATGGGGGAGTTACTCTGTGTGAATACTGTGGGGATATGTGGAAGATACTCTGTGTGAATATTGTGGGGATCTGGGGGAGTTACTCTGTGCAAATACTGTGGGGATATGGGGAAGTTACTCTGTGTGAATACTATGGGGATATGTGGAGTTACTCTGTGTGAATACTGTGGGTATATATGGGAGTTACTCTGTGTGAATACTGTGGGGATCTGGGGGAGTTACTCTGTGCGAATACTGTGGGTATCTGGGGGAGTTACTCTGTGTTAATACTGCGGGGATATGGGGAGTTACTCTGTGTCAATACTGTGGGGATATGAGGAGTTGCTCTGTGTAAATACTGTAGGGATATGGGCAGTTACTCTGTATGAGTACTGTGGGGATATAGGGAGTTACTCTGTGTGAATACTGTGGGGATATGTGGGAGTTACTCTGTGTGAATACTGTGGGGATATGTGGAAGATACTCTGTGTGAATATTGTGGCGATCTGGGGGAGTTACTCTGTGCAAATACTGTGGGGATATGTGGAAGTTACTTAGTGTGAATACTGTGGGGATATGTGGAAGTTACTCTGTGTGAATACTGTGGGGATATGGGGAGTTTCTCTGTGGGAATACTGTGGGGTTCTAGGGGAATTACTCTGAGTGAATACTGTGGGGAAACGGGGAGTTACTCTGTGTGCATACTGTGGGCACATGGGGGAGTTACTCAGTGTGAATACTGTGGGGTTATAGGGAGGTACTCTGTGTGAATACTGTGGGGATATTGAGGAGTTACTCTGTGTGAATACTGTGGGCATATGGGGGAGTTACTCTGTGTGAATACTGTGGGAATCTCGAGGAGTTACTCTGTGTGAATACTGTGGGGATCTGGGGGACTTACTCTGTGTGAATACTGTGGGGATATGGGGAAGTAACTCTGTGTGAATACTGTGGGGATCTCGAGGAGTTACTCTGTGTGAATACTGTGGGGATCTGGGGGACTTACTCTGTGTGAATACTGTGGGGATATTGGGAAGTTACTCTGTGTGAATACTGTGGGGATCTCGAGGAGTTACACTGTGTGAATACTGTGGGGATATGGGGAAGTTACTCTGTGTGAATACTGTGGGGATCTCAAGGAGTTACTCTGTGTGAATACTGTGGGGATCTGGGGTCTTACTCTGTGTGAATACTGTGGGGATATGTGGGAGTTACTCTGTGTGAATACTGTGGGGATCTGGGGGAGTTTCTCTGTGTGAATACTGTAGGGATGTGGGGAGTTACTTTGTGTGAATACTGTGGGGATCTGGGGGAGTTACTCTGTATGAATACTGTGGGGATCTGGTGGAGTTACTCTGTGTGAATACTGTGGGGATCTGGGGGAGTTACTCTGTGTGAATACTGTGGGGATCTGGGGGAGTTACTCTGTGTGAATACTGTGGGGATATGGGGAGTTACTCTGTGTGAATACTGAGGAGATATGGGTGTTTTACTCTGTGTGAATACTGTGGGGATATGGGGAAGTTACTCTGTGTGAATACTGTGGGGATATGAGGAGTTGCTCTGTGTAAATACTGTGGGGATATGGGGAGTTACTCTGTATGAGTACTGTGGGGATATGGGGAGTTACTCTGTGTGAATACTGTGGGGATATGTGGAGTTACTCTGTGTGAAGATTGTGGGGATATGGGGAGTTACTCTGTGTGAATATTGTGGGGATCTGGGGGAGTTACTCTGTGCAAATACTGTGGGGATATGGGGAAGTTACTCTGTGTGAATACTGTGGGGATATGGGGTAGTTACTCTGTGTGAATACTGTGGGGATATGTGGAAGATACTCTGTGTGAATATTGTGGGGATATGGGGAGTTACTCTGTGCAAATACTGTGGGGATATGTGGAGTTACTCTGTGTGAATACTGTGGGTATATGTGGGAGTTACTCTGTGTGAATACTGTGGGGATCTGGGGGAGTTACTCTGTGTGAATACTGTGAAGATATGTGGGAGTTACTCTGTGTGAATACTGTGGGTATATGTGGGAGTTACTCTGTGTGAAAACTGTGGGGATATGGGGTGTTATTCCCGGTGAATACTGCATGATCTGATTGAATATGTCCTTTTGTAGCTCAGACGCTACCCTGACGTTTTTCCCATCTCTATACCACCTTGGGACATGCTAATATTTGACGGGTGATATCTAAGTGGAACATTTTGTTGTTGTCGTACTTTGAATAGGCTGAAGGGGGTCTCTCTTGATCAGTGGAGCTGGTGAACGGGGCTGAGGGGGGAGGGGGAGGGAGCAGGATTTGTCTGGATATCCTCTATCCTCACTGACAGATTGGAGCCTTTTTCACAGTCATTGTGCTCCAGATTGGATGTGCCAGGAGCCAGTAAATGCGAGACCATTCTTCCATTGCCAGGAGTGTATGTTTGTGTTCCCGTCTCCGTGGAGATCCCAGTTTGGCCGGGAAGGAAGGATTCCTGGCTGGTTTCCGGAGTTGATTTCCTTTCTGAGGCTGGCAGCCTGCAAAGATTTGTGCGTGTCTGACAGTCAGGGTCTCGCTCCTTCTGCAGCTGCTTCATTTCCAACTGAGGGAGTGTGTCTCATTGAGAAACCAAACACTTAAAGGAGGCAAAGAACCTCCAGACCGACACATCCTCTGTCCCGGAAGGGTAACTGGCTCAGAGAAATTCTACACCTCCTGTCCCTCAGAGCCTGGGAGAGTCAGGTCTGACTGAGGCCTAGTAAGCAGGCCTCAGGTAACACAGTGACCTCCCTGTAAACCTCTCCCCCTCCATCACTCCCCATAAACCCCTCCAAGACAGCGAAACAATATTATTATGAGAAGAGGATACTATAGAATGGATATTATTAAACGAGAAAGACTGCAGAAAAGATTTTCTTGAATCATACCTGGGCTGGAAGGTTGGAGTTAGAAGGAGAGGTTGGATGGACTGGGATTTTTATTCCCTGGAGTGTGGGAGACTGAGGGGGTCATCTTACAGAGGTTGATAAAATCATGAGAGGCTCACACAAGGTGGACAGCCACCAGCTTTCCCCCAGGGAAGGGGAATCTAAATCTGGAGGGTGGAGGTTTAAGCTGAGAGGGGAGGGACACAGAAGGGTCCAGAGGTGCAATTCTTTCACACAGAGGGGGGTGAGAGTCTGGAACGAGCTGCCAGAGAAAATGGTGGAATTGAATATAACTGTCATTTCAGAAACATTTGTAAAGGTGCGTGAATGGACTAGGTGCTGAAGGGCACATGACCAAATGCAGCCAAACAGGACTAGGTTAAGTCTGAAAACTGGGCAGCATGATCGAGTTGGGCCCTAGAGCCTGTTTCCCTGCTGTAAACCTCTGACCCTGTGACATCTGCTCCGTCACCTCTGAGGAAAAAAACCACAGATCCCCCTCAGTTCGGGGGGGGGATGGGCAGGGGATTGCACTGAGGCACAGAGTGAGGTCTCCAGGGGGCACAGAGGAGACTCGGGGAGATCTGACTGTCGATGTATTCCCAGCAACAGCCCTGTGAGTCACCCGGGAATGTATGGCCCACTCCTGCACTACATCCCGGGTATGGCCAAGTGGGAGGTGATGGTGACCTTGGGAATATAGCACCATCATTCCAGTTGGTATAACATTCTTTGTCAATTTTTGATCGTACGACATTGCTTGATCGCATGGCATGTCTTGATCATGTGATGTTTCTTGGTCACATGACATTGCTTGGTCATGTGACATGTCTTGACCACATGACATCATTTGGTTAGGGGACATTGCTTGGTCATGTGACATGTCTTGACCACATGACATCGTTTGGTTATGGGACATTGTTTGGTCCATGTGACTGGACGTGGTGAGGAGAGATTGGGGCCGTGAAGTTGAGGTCCGGGAGGAGGTAGGTGCAGGTACTGCCCAGCGGGTGTGAGACCATCCGCCCAAAAGTAGGAAAACACTTCAGATCCAGTCAGGCACTGCCCCCCACCACCCCACCCTGCTCCCCCAGCTCGTCGAATACCGAGTGCTCCTGACAAACACAGCCCTCTCCTTTCCCCATCTCCCCTGTCTCTCCCATTCTCCAGCAAAAACCCAGTGAGTAGGAGAGAGAGGAGGACATTCAGCCCTTTGAGGTTGTCCTGCTATCCATTCTGATCATGGCTGACCATCCCTCTTTCCCCCATACCCTTCCAAACTTCAGCCGCCTCTGTGAAATCGTACAATGTTTTACCCTGACCAACTTCCTGTGACAGTGATTCCCACTCTCGGGGGCAACATCTCACTCCGAAAGGGTTTTCCCGGTATCCTTACACTGCAGGCCCGGGTCTGGACACCCCCTCTGCCATTGGGAATATCCTTCCTCCAGCTCCCCCCTTGTCTGGTCATGTCAGAATTCGATCGGTTTCAATCCGAACCCCCTTATTCTTCCCGATTCCAGGGAACAGAATCCAAAATGTTTCACCCTCTCCCCACCGGTCAGTGCTGCAATCCCAGGAATCAGGCTGGGAAAGCTTCGCTCTGCTCCCTCCATCACCAGAACATCCGTCCTCAGAGACAGAGAATAAAACTGCCCACAGAGCTGTGCTCTCACCAGGGCGCTATATAATTGCAGTAGGTCAGCCCAGCTCCTCTCCCCCTGTTAGATAACCACTTACTCCCTATCCCAGTGCCAGCCCCTCTGTATCCCAGCATTCCGGCTCCAATTCCCACAAAGGGACTCCCTAGCTTCCCTCTTACAGCGGGAGCCCCTGATAGAGACTGCACCCACACCCCCCGTAACTCACCAGGACAGACAGACGCACCCCACCCCCTCAGGACAGACTATGGCCCCCCTCCCTGAGGGACTAGGCCGGAGATTCCCGTACAGTCAGTGAGCGGGGCGCTGACTGACGTCTGTACAGCTCCCTGACTGTGTTCCCATGACTCCCCGAATAGCCCCCTGCTCAGCCCACAGGACTGACCCTGACCTGGAAAGCGATAATCATCCCCCTCCCCCCTTCGGCCCTGACAACTCCGAGTGATGGCCTGACCCCTGTCCTAGCCCTCAGTCTGATCTCCCAGGCAACCCCTGGCCTGACTGTCCTGGAGTCCCTGGCTGAAGGCTGTGTCCCTGGATCAGTTTGAGGCCTACTCCCCTAGGCCTTAGAGCCATGGCCTGTCAGGGAATGTCCAGGGCGGTGTGTTTGCCGCAGAGCCAGCTGTGGGATTGGTTGGGCCCTTCGGGTAAATGTCCAATCTGGTCGATTCCTAACGACCCTCTGGGTAATTAGTGCTGGGTAATAAATACAGACCAGGCCTGTGGTAGGCCTTATTCCACGAAGGGATTAAAAACAAGAGAGAGATTTTGAGTCTCTCAGGGGGAGTCGGTGGAAATGTAGAGTGCGATCTCAGATCAGCGAGGACTGAGCTGAATGATAGAACAAGCTTGACAGGCCGAACGGCCGACTGCTGCTGCTATACCCCGTTTTCCAGCATCCGGATCTTTTACCGGCTCGTTGGGCACTGCCCAGACAGACTGAGCGTTGGTGTTCAGAGAGGGGGCAACTTGTGGCAGGATCAGGTCAGAGCGTTTCAGGGTTTGGCCTTTCACTGTCCCTCCCAGCACCGTGAGCTTCAGCTGGAAACACACCACATCACCGCGGGATCACATCACCGTGGGGTCACATCACCGCGGGGTCACATCACCGCGGGGTCACATCACCGTGGGGTCACACCACCGCGGGATCACATCACCGCGGGGTCACATCACCGCGGGGTCACATCGCCGCGGGGTCACATCACCGCGGGGTCACATTACCGTGGGGTCACATTACCGCGGGGTCACATCACCGTGGGGTCACATTACCGTGGGGGTAAGGTCACCACGGGGGCTGGGGGCTGGGGAATGGGAGGTGGGGGCTGTGGGCTGGGAGCTGGGAGCTGGGGGCTGGGAGCTGGGAGCTGGGGGCTGAGGGATGGGAGCTGGGGGCTGGGGGCTGGGGACTGGGGGCTGGGGGCTGTGGGCTGGGGTCTGGGAGCTGGGGGCTGGGAGCTGGGAGCTGGGAGCTGGGGGATGGGAGCTGGGGGCTGGGGACTGGGGTCTGGGGGCTGGGGGCTGGGGTCTGGGGTCTGGGGGCTGGGGTCTGGGAGCTGGGGGCTGGGAGCTGGGGACTGGGGGCTGGGGGCTGGGGACTGGGGGCTGGGGGCTGGGGTCTGGGAGCTGGGGGCTGGGAGCTGGGAGCTGGGGGCTGGGGGATGGGAGCTGGGGGCTGGGAGCTGGGAGCTGGGGGCTGGGAGCTGGGGGCTGGGGGCTGGGGGCTGGGAGCTGGGGGCTGGGAGCTGGGGACTGGGGGCTGGGGGCTGGGGACTGGGGTCTGGGGGCTGGGGGTTGGGGGCTGGGGACTGGGGGCTGGGGGCTGTGGGCTGGGGTCTGGGAGCTGGGGGCTGGGGGCTGGGAGCTGGGGGCTGGGAGCTGGGGGCTGGGGGCTGGGAGCTGGGGGCTGGGGCTGGGGGCTGGGAGCTGGGGGCTGGGGTCTGGGGGCTGGGAACTGGGAGCTGGGGGCTAGGAGCTGGGGGCTGGGGGCTGGGAGCTGGGGTCTGGGAGCTGGGGGATGGGAGCTGGGGGCTGGGAGCTGGGGCTGGGGGCTGGGAGCTGGGGGCTGGGGGCTGGGAGCTGGGGGTTGGGGGCTGGGAACTGGGAGCTGGGGGCTAGGAGCTGGGGGCTGGGGACTGGGAGCTGGGGGCTGGGAGCTGGGGGCTGGGAGCTGGGGGCTGGGGGCTGGGAGCTGGGGGCTGGGAGCTGGGGGCTGGGGGCTGGGGGATGGGGGCTGGGGACTGGGGACTGGGGACTGGGGGCTGGGGGCTGGGAGCTGGGGGTTGGGGACTGGGGGCTGGGGACTGGGGGCTGGGGGCTGGGAGCTGGGGGCTGGGAGCTGGGAGTTGGGGGCTGGGGGCAGGGGGCTGGGAGCTGGGAGCTGGGAGCTGGGGGCTGGGAGCTGGGGGTTGGGGGCTGGGGGCTGGGGGCTGGGAGCTGGGGGCTGGGAGCTGGGAGTTGGGGGCTGGGGGCTGGGGGCTGGGAGCTGGGAGCTGGGAGCTGGGGGCTGGGGGTTGGGGGCTGGGGGCTGGGGGCTAGGAGATGGGAGCTGGGGGATGGGGACTGGGGGCTGGGAGCTGGGGGCTGGGAGCTGGGGCTGGGAGATGGGGGTTGGGGGCTGGGAGATGGGGGCTGGGGGCTGGGAGCTGGGAGCTGGGGGATGGGGGATAGGGACTGAGGGATGGGGACTGGGGGCTGGGGACTGAGGGATGGGGACTGGGGGCTGGGGGCTGTGGGCTGGGGACTGAGGGATGGGGACTGGGGGCTGGGGGATGGGGACTGAGGGATGGGGACTGGGGGCTGGGGGATGGGGACTGGTGGATGGGGGCTGGGAGCTGGGAGCTGGGGGCTGGGAGCTGGGAGCTGGGGGCTGGGGGCTGGGGGCTGGAGCTGGGGGCTGGGAGCTGGGGGCTGGGGGTTGTGGGCTGGGGGCTGGGAGCTGGGGACTGGGGGCTGGGGACTGGGGACTGGAGCTGGGGGCTGGGAGCTGGGGGCTGGGAGATGGGAGCTGGGGGCTAGGAGCTGGGAGCTGGGGGCTGGGAGCTGGGGGATGGGGGCTGGGGGATGGGGGCTAGGAGCTGGGGGCTGGGGGCTGGGAGCTGGGGTCTGGGAGCTGGGGGATGAGAGCTGGGGGCTGGGGGCTGGGGGTTGGGGGCTGGGAGCTGGGGGCTGGGAGCTGGGGGATGGGGGCTGGGAGCTGGGGGCTGGGGGCTGGGAGCTGGGGGCTGGGAGCTGTGGGCTGGGGGCTGGGAGCTGGGGGCTGGGAACTGGGAGCTGGGGGCTAGGAGCTTGGGGCTGGGGGCTGGGAGCTGGGGGATGGGAGCTGGGGGCTGGGGGCTGGGAGCTGGGGCATGGGAGCTGGGTGTTGGGGGCTGGGAACTGGGAGCTGGGGGCTAGGAGCTGGGGTCTGGGGGCTGGGAGCTAGGAGCTAGGGGCTGGGAACTGGGAGCTGGGGGCTCGGGGCTGGGGGCTGGGAGCTGGGGACTGGGGGCTGGGAGCTGGGGGCTAGGGGCTTGGGGCTGGGAACTGGGAGCTGGGGGCTCGGGGCTGGGGGCTGGGAGCTGGGGGCTGGGAGCTGGGGGCTGGGGGCTGGGGATGGGGGCTGGGGGATGGGGACTGGGGACTGGGGACTGGGGGCTGGGGGCTGGGGGCTGGGAGCTGGGGGTTGGGGACTGGGGGCTGGGGGCTGGGAGCTGTGGGGGGGTTGCCGGATAGGAGTGAGGAGGGAGCGGGAGTGATGAGGGGGTGAGGTGGGGGTGAGGTGGAGGTGATGTGGGTGTGAGGAGGGGATGAGGTGGGGGTGATGAGGGGGTGAGGTGGGTGTGAGGAGGGGGTGATGAGGGGGTGATGAGGGGGTGAGGTGGGGGTGATGAGGGGGTGAGGTGGGGGTGATGAGGGGGTGATGAGGGGGTGATGTGGGGGTGATGTGGGGGTGATGAGGGGGTGAGGTGGGGGTGATGTGGGGGTGAGGTGGGGGTGATGAGGGGGTGATGAGGGGGTGATGTGGGGGTGATGTGGGGGTGAGGTGGGGGTGATGAGGGGGTGAGGTGGGGGTGATGAGGGGGTGATGTGGGGGTGATGTGGGGGTGAGGAGGGGGTGAGGTGGGGGTGATGTGGGGGTGAGGAGGGGGTGAGGTGGGGGTGATGTGGGGGTGATGAGGGGGTGAGGTGGGGGTGATGAGGGGGTGAGGTGGGGGTGATGAGGGGGGTGAGGTGGGGGTGATGAAGGGGTGATGAGGTGAGGAGGGGGTGAGGTGGGGTGATGTGGGTGATAGGAGGGGGTGAGGTGGGGGTGATGAGGGGGTGAGTTAGGGGTGATGGGGGGGGGTGATGTGGTGGTGATGAGGGTGGTGAGGAGGGTGTTGAGTGTATGGAATGGACGCGGAGTCCTGTTGTCCTTCCTGAGTTGGCCGTGTCCCAGTCGGGTCCTCCCTGCCTGGACCCCGTCCCCTACCCTCAGTAACAACTGACCCTGTCGCTACAGAGTCCCCCAGCCCAGGAACTGATCCCTCACTCCAACCCGCTAACTACCCTCCCAAACTAAACCCACTAACTAACTCCAACCCGCTAACTACCCTCCCAAACTAAACCCACTAACTAACTCCAACCCGCTAACTACCCTCCCAAACTAAACCCACTAACTAACTCCAACCCGCTAACTACCCTCCCAAACTAAACCCGTCCCCGTTTGCCCAAATACGGCCCATATCCCTCTGAACCTTTCCCCTTCCTACACTTGTCCAAAAGTCTGAGTAATGTCTCCCCCCTTGCTCTGGCAGTTCGTTCCACAGCCGAGCCCCCCCCCCCTCTCTGTGTGAAAACCCTCTCCCCTCAGCTCCCTTTGAAATCTCTCCCAGCAAGTCACACGCACAAACTCTGGGAGCAGGGGCTGCTGTCTCACTCTCTCCAGGTCAGTCCCTGACTGATGGCGAGGTGGTTTCGAGAGACATTACGTTGTCGTCGTGTTACTGGAGGACAAACTGAAACGCCGCACAAACACAGGAAGGACTGGAGAAACTCAGCAGGTCTGCCGTGGCTCGAGTCCTCTTCAGAATTGGTATGTAACTCTACATCGCTTCTGAGACTGATTTCCAGAAAACACACGTTCCTTGGAACTGAGCGAGGCGAAAGGTTCATAACCTGAAATGCCTAACACGAGCTGCTCCTTTACACATGTTCCCATTTCACTTCAGCCTTTCTGCCTTGATGTATTTGGATGTCTGTTCTTGCATTCGGACCCCTTTCCAAGATATGAACAGGGAGTGAACACAGCTGTTTATGACAATAATGAACAGAGGATGCAAACAGCATGGGGGAGACACGGGTAGCGTTGTAAAATTACTGGGCTAGTTATCCAGTAGACCATGGGTAACACTCTGGAGACACAGGCTAATTCCTCACCGTGTTCCTGGATTGGCACTTAGCACCGGGAACCCAGGTTCAACTCCAGGCAGCCATCCATGTGGAGTCTCCGTGTGCTCCAGTTTCCTCCCACAACCCAAAGATGTTCAGGTTAGGTGGGTTGGCCGAGCTAAATTGCCCACCGGGTCCAAGGATGTGCAGGGTCAGTCAGGCGGGGTTACAGAGCTAGGTCTGGGGGGGATGCTCTTCAGAGAGTCGGTGAGGATTCGATGGGCTGAGTGGCCTGCTTCCGCACTGTAGGGATTCAATGTTAACTAACAAATCAGGAAGTGAATGTAGGATCAATGATCCAAAATTGTTGTGAAAGCCCACCCTATTCACACGCCAGGGTAAGGAGGCTATCATCCACATTCAGTCTGGCCTACACGTGACTCCAGACCACAGCAATGTGGGTCAATCCTAACTCCCTCTGATAGGACCTTCACTCTGTCACTAACCCTGTGTTGTCCCTGTCCTGGGAGTGTTTGATGGGGGAGCAATGTAGAGGGAGCTTTACTCTGTATCTAACCCCGTGCTGTCCCTGTCCTGGGAGTGTTTGATGGGGACAGTGTAGAGGGAGCTTTACTCTGGATCTAACCTTGTGCTGTCCCTGTCCTGGGGGTATATTGATGGGGGTAAGTGTAGAGGGAGCTTTTCTCTGTATCGAACCCCGTGCTGTCCCTGTCCTGGGAGTGTTTGATGGGGACATTGTAGAGAGAGCTTTACTCTGTACCGAACCCCGTGCTGTCCCTGTCCTGGGAGTGTTTGATGGGGGACAGTGTAGAGGGAGATTTACTCTGTATCTAACCCCATGCTGTCCCTGCCCTGGGAGTGTTTAATGGGGGGACAGTGTAGAGAGAGCTTTACTCTGTATCTAACCCCGTGCTGTCCCTGTCCTGGGAGTGTTTGATGGGGACAGTGTAGAGGGAGCTTTACTCTGGATCTAACCTTGTGCTGTCCCTGTCCTGGGGTATATTGATGGGGGTCAGTGTAGAGGGAGCTTTTCTCTGTATCGAACCCCGTGCTGTCCCTGTCCTGGGAGTGTTTGATGGGGACAGTGTAGAGGGAGCTTTACTCTGGATCTAACCTTGTTCTGTCCCTGTCCTGGGGGTATATTGATGGGGGACAGTGTAGAGAGAGCTTTTCTCTGTATCGAACCCCGTGCTGTCCCTGTCCTGGGAGTGTGTGATGGGGGATAGTGTAGAGGGAGCTTTACTCTGTATCTAACACCGTGCTGTCCCTGTCCTGGGAGTGTGTGATGGGGGACAGTGTAGAGGGAGCTTTACTCTGTGTCTAACACCGTGCTGTCCCTGTCCTGGGAGTGTGTGATGGGGGGACAGTGTAGAGGGAGCTTTACTCTGTGTCTAACCCCGTGCTGTCCCTGTCCTGGGAGTGTGTGATGGGGGGACAGTGTAGAGGGAGCTTTACTCTGTATCTAACCCCGTGCTGTCCCTGTCCTGGGAGTGTGTGATGGGGGGACAGTGTAGAGGGAGCTTTACTCTGTATCTAACCCCGTGCTGTCCCTGTCCTGGGAGTGTGTGATGGGGGGACAGTGTAGAGGGAGCATTACTCTGTGTCTAACCCCGTGCTGTCCCTGTCCTGGGAGTGTGTGATGGGGGGACAGTGTAGAGGGAGCTTTACTCTGTGTCTAACCCCGTGCTGTCCCTGTCCTGGGAGTGTGTGATGGGGGACAGTGTAGAGGGAGCTTTACTCTGTGTCTAACCCCGTGCTGTCCCTGTCCTGGGAGTGTGTGATGGGGGGACAGTGTAGAGGGAGCTTTACTCTGTATCTAACCCCGTGCTGTCCCTGTCCTGGGAGTGTGTGATGGGGGGACAGTGTAGAGGGAGCTTTACTCTGTATCTAACCCCGTGCTGTCCCTGTCCTGGGAGTGTGTGATGGGGGGACAGTGTAGAGGGAGCATTACTCTGTGTCTAACCCCGTGCTGTCCCTGTCCTGGGAGTGTGTGATGGGGGGACAGTGTAGAGGGAGCTTTACTCTGTATCTAACCCCGTGCTGTCCCTGTCCTGGGAGTGTGTGATGGGGGGACAGTGTAGAGGGAGCATTACTCTGTATCTAACCCCGTGCTGTCCCTGTCCTGGGAGTGTGTGATGGGGGGACAGTGTAGAGGGAGCATTACTCTGTATCTAACCCCGTGCTGTCCCTGCCCTGGGAGTGTGTGGCCTCCCGATATGGATGGGGTGATCTGGCTGCAGTGTTCTGATCACCTTCCCTTTGCTGCTCTCACCATTGTCAGTTCCTGGTGCTCTCCCGGCTGCAGCCTGCCTGGATCGGTTATACCAGACGCCTCTGGCCTGGAAAGCTCAGCGATGTTCAGCCCCTGCCTGCCTGCCTCAGGAATGCAGTGCGCCTGGTTTTACCAGAACTGCTTTGAAGCAATTCCAAACCGCTGGTGTCTCCTCCCCCGCTGCTCCCTCGTACTGTCTCCCAGTGAAGTGTGCACTAGACATTAATGCATGTGTCCGTTACCATGGTCACACTGCAATCTCCGTGCCTCCACATTTCCCTCTGAACTCGGCAATACAATTCCAATATTGTGTTCTGGATCAGTGGTGCTGGAAGAGCACAGCAGTTCAGGCAGCATCCAACGAGCAGCGAAATCGACGTTTCGGGCAAAAGCCCTTCATCAGGAATAAAGGCAGTGAGCTGGAAGAATGGAGAGATAAGCTAGAGGGGGGTGGGGGAGGGGAGAGAGTAAAATAGAGTACAATGGGTGAGTGGGGGAGGGGATGAAGGTGATAGGTCAGGGAGGAGAGGGTGGAGTGGATAGGTGGAAAAGGAGCTAGGCAGCTTCGACAAGTCCGGACAAGTCATGGGGACAGTGCTGAGCTGGAAGTTTGAAACTAGGATGAGGTGGAGGAAGGGGAAATGAGGAAGCTGTTGAAGTCCACATTGATGCCCTGGGGTTGAAGTGTTCCGAGGCGGAAGATGAGGCGTTCTTCCTTCAGGCGTCTGGTGGTGAGGGAGCGGCAGTGAAGGAGGCCCAGGACCTCCATGTCCTCGGCAGAGTGGGAGGGGGAGTTGAAATGTTGGGCCATGGGGCGGTGTGGTTGATTGGTGCGGGTGTCTCGGAGATGTTCCCTAAAGCGCTCCAATATTATGTTCTGTCTGGACAGTTTTGATCAGGAGCTGGTACAGATTGACCAGAGCGTTACTGAATGGGAAGGATTAAATTCTGAGTGTCAGCCACAGGCGAAATGTGGATCCCCTCGAATGCAAGGTTAAGGGATGGTCTCATCAAGGTGTTTAACACTGTTGAAGTCTTCTGTTGGTTAGATGGACTCCAAGGCAAGAGACAAACCAATTTAAAATTAAGACCAGACCATTCGGGACACACTGGGAATCTCTGTTGTTGAACCTATGAGTATTCCTGCAGGTCATCAACTGTGTGTGATACACGACTGGTGTGTGTGTGTGTGTGTGTGTGTGTGTGTGTGTGTGTGGTGGGAGGGGGGGGAGGTGGGGCTGGAGGGAGCATGGGTTGAACGTAGTGGGTGAGGGGTCAGGCTGGATGGCCTCAGGTTTCTTGAGCGTTGTTGGGAAGTGGGGAGTATTCCATCAAACTCCAGACTGGAGCGTTGTCGATGGTGGATAGACATTGGGGAGGTTGGGGAGGGGGTCAGGAGGTGAGTTTTCGCTGCTGCATCCCTAGTCTCTGACCTGCCCTTGTGTCTATGTCGAGAGAGTGGTGCTGGAAAAGCACAGCAGGTCAGGCAGCATCCGAGGGGCAGGAAAATGGACGTTTTGGGCACAGGGCGCATCATCGGGGATGAGGCTTATTGCCCGACACGTCGCTTCTCCTGCTCTTCGGACGTTGCCTGACCTGCTGTGCTTTATCAGTGCTCACTTTCACCACAGCGTGCAGGAGGGAGCCAGGAGGTGGTGAGCAGAGTTTAGCTTCTGGTCATTGGTGATCTCAGGATGTTGTAACTGGTGGAGTATGGAAACGGGCAGGTACTGGGGCCTCAGCTGTTTAAGTCACCTTCCAAACATGTGACCCCGACTGTTCAAACAGACGGGGGAGTGGGGGGGGGCAAGAGATTTCCGGGAACACCAGCCGCTGCACGTTCCCCATGAAGCCACTCACCATCCTGACTTTGGAATTGCTGTTCCTTCAGTGTTGCTGGGTCAACGCTCTGTAACGTTGTGCACCAAACTACAGCACATGGAGTGGAGCAGTTCAAGATGGCCGCTCACCTCAGGGGCATCAAGGGACGGGCAATAGACCCAGGCACCGGGGCCCATATCCCACCAAGTGAATCAAAATAAAAATCAACATCGGTGACCAAGGTGAGGGGTCTCAGTGAAGTCTCCAAATGTGCTAACACCGTGAGGTTTGGTGGGAAATGGAGCCGTGAGAAGGAATCAAAGATACTGCAGAGGGACGTGGTCAGGGGGCACCTGATGGCAGACGTGGTGAAGGGCTTATTGATTAGATTACTTACAGTGTGGAAACAGGCCCTTTGGCCCAACAAGTCCACACCGACCTGCTGAAGCGCAACCACCCAGACCCATACCCCTACATTTACCCCTTTACCTAACACTACGGGCAATTTAGCATGGCCAATTCACCTGACCCGCACATCTTTGGACTGTGGGAGGAAACCGGAGCACCCGGAGGAAACCCACGCAGACACGGGGAGAACGTGCAAACTCCGCACAGTCAGTCGCCCAAGGCGGGAATTGAACCCGGGTCTCTGGTGCTGTGAGGCAGCAGTGCTAACCACTGTGTAAGTTGAACAGGTCAGGAGGTTATATTCATTGGAAGGGTATGAGGTGACCCTGAGAGCACCAGGAAGGTCAGGGGCTGGGGTTATTGTCTCGCTGTGTTGGTCACTCCGCCCTCTGAACGTGTCACCAAACGCCACGGCCTGATGGAGGGTGCAGTGCACGCAGAGTGGCCTCTCTGTTAACTGAGGGCCAAAGCCTGACTCATTCGCTCAGCCTCGGTTTGCTCCGACCACGGCCACTACAGCCCAGCTGCCTCCATTTGACAGGCCCAGCGCCAGAGGTCCCTCACAATTGCCACTCAGTTAGTTAGAGGCTGCTTCCCACTGAGCTTCACAGCAGGCCTGGGATTGGGGGGAAGGAACGTGAACAAACCATACGGCAGCCCCAGGACCTGGTATAGACCAGCTGTCTGCCTCCTGATACCAATGGGTTAGCTTTGCCTGGGGATTGGTCCTTGTGATTGGTGTTAGTGATAGGGGTCACTGTGTAGCCTGTAAATGAGACACATCATCACAGGAATTGCTGTGTCAGGGAACCCTGGAGCTACCTGGTGATGATGTCGCAAACCTGCTTCTCACAGGGCATAAATAGTACCGTGTGGGCGGGGTTAGCCAGTTAGAAAGTAGATAGATTGTTAAAGTTTGGGGAACAGTCTCTTAGCAATCCGAACTTGGTATCTCTCAGGTTCCCACGTGAAGGTGTTTGAGTGCGATAAGGATGCTCAGTCCAAAGGTAACATCCAGACCTTACTTTCTCCTCACTCAGCTTGTCTTCACTGTAATGGCGTTAGTGCTGCAAGGAGACAAGTAGGTGGCAGTGATGGGCTGCACTGTCAAGAGGATCGTGATGGTCCACGTGGAGAAGGGAAAATCGCAAACAAATCACCATGCAGAAAAAGACAGGAGCAGTTTCACAACCAGCTCACAACCAGCACGCTGTGGGGATCTCCTGGAAAACCGATGCAGAGAATCCACTGAAAAACTAGTCAGTCACTGACAGCTTTCTACAGCTAGCGACAGAGTAAACATAGAACATAGAAAAATACAGCGCAGTACAGGCCCTTCGGCCCTCGATGTTGCGCCGATCCAAGCCCACCTAACCTACACTAGCCCACTTTCCTCCATATGCCTATCTAATGCCCGTTTAAATGCCCATAAAGAGGGAGAGTCCACCACTGCTACTGGCAGGGCATTCCATGAACTCACGACTCGCTGAGTAAAAAATCTACCCCTAACATCTGTCCTATACCTACCACCCCTTAATTTAAAGCTGTGCCCCCTCGTAATAGCTGACTCCATACGTGGAAAAAAGTTCTCATGGTCAACCCTATCTAAACCCCTAATCATCTTGTACACCTCTATCAAGTCACCCCTAAACCTTCTTTTCTCCAATGACAACAGCCCCAAGTGCCTCAGCCTTTCCTCATACCAGTAAAGTGACGTTTCAGTGAGGAAAGCGCATTTTGTTGAAGCTTTTTAATCTTGCATTCATAATTCTTGGTACATTGATCAAATGATAATTTTGTCAGCAAGCTTTATTTGAAGGTCAAAGTTTTCGAGGCTGGACGGTAAGGTCCACCACGTCAGTGTTATATTCGATGACCTTGAAGTTTCTTTGAGTATTATTTGCTCAACAAAACCCAGCGTTTTTCCTAACCGCATGGAGTGGGTCTTTATGTTACTGAGTGTTGTCAGTGATGTTGTGGTGTGAGTTAAATTGATTAAATCAACACAGAAAACATTTTAGTCAGGTGACAGCGAGATACTTCCTCATCCAAAGATAAACCTATTGAGAGGCAATATTCCTATTGCCGGCATACTCGACTATCCAGTGCACTCTCCCCCAAAATCCGGGATTATCCAGTGCATTTTTCCCGATAGAATGGCGGCTCGGTGGCTCAGTGGTTAGCACTGCTGCCTCATGGTGCCAGGTTCCATCCCACCCTCAGGCGACTGACTGTGTGGAGTTTGCACATTCTCCCCGTGTCTGCTTGGGTTTCCTCCGGGTGCTCCGGTTTCCTCCCACAGTCCAAAGATGTGCAGCTCAGGGTGAATTGGCCATGCTAAATTACCCCTAGTGTTTGGCACATGAGTCAGTGGTAAATATAGGGTAGGGGAATAGATTGGTGTCAACTTGTTGGGCTGAATGGCCTGTTTCCATACAGGAGTGAACCTAATACCCAGAATTACTGGATTATATTTTTTTTCTTTTTTTTCTCTCAGAGAGTAGAACCTCTGACGCTCCTGCTTATTTTTTTTCCTTTTTTCATTATTTTTTTTCCCTGTTATATTTTCTTTTTTTTAATTAACCCCCACACCACCGTCTAACTGCGGGAGTGCTTATATTTTTCCCCAGCACCCATGGTGTGTGTGAATTACTGGATTATTCAGTACACTGTCCCCTATACGCAGAATTACTGGATTATCCAGTTACCAATTTAAAGTTTTAAAACAGATGTGAGGGGCATTTTTTAAATACAGAGAGTGAATGAATTTCAGAGGAAGTGGTAAATACAACATTTAAAGACATTTGGAAAGGTTTAGAGGGATATGGACAAGGGCAGGCAGGTGGGATAGTTTCTCTACAGTGCCCCTTACGCCCAGAGAGAACCCACACCCTGGTGTCACTGCAACACCCTGAAGATGGTTTTATAGATCCATTTCCTTCCTTCTCAAAATTAAACAATGTTATTAGTTATCGATGTGAACAGACCAAATCACCTGATTCCTGAGTGAATCAGCCAGGGCACACCATGTCATCTCAGAGACTTGGTCATGTCCTGCATGCCAGGGTGGTATCCGAATACAGTACTGTATGTGACTCAGGTGAGTGAGTGTGTGAGACACTATCCCCCCCCCCCCCCCCCCCCCCCCCCCCCACGCCGTGAATCAAACAGCCCGGCAGCAACAATGAGGGTTATGTCCCCAGGGATGGTTTCTCCCATGCATGCCCTCAAACCAGGTAAAACCCAGAGAATGACGAGACCTCTGCTCGGGTGTTTAACCTCAGCACTGTCCCCTACACCCAGCCCAGGGGGGAGGGGGCGGGGGGTCTGCACAATCCAGACACACTGAACTCAGAAAGCGAGCAAAAATACAACAGGTGGGTTAAAGAGAATTTGTATCTAACACAGCGTGATAATGCAGACTCAACGGTAATTTTCACAACTGCATTTGACCGATACTTAAAAAAAAAGACAGGTTTGGGGTGACACTGCTACCTCACAGCACCAGGGTCCTGGGTTCGACTCCTGCCTGTCAGCGTGTGGTGTTTGCACGTTCTCCCCGTGTCTGCGTGGGTTTCCTCCGGGTGCTCCAGTTTTCTCCCACAGTCCAAAGATGTGCGGGTCAGGTGAATTGGCCATGATAAATTGCCCGTAGTGTTAGGTGAAGGGGTAAATGTAGGGGTATGGGTGGGTTGCACTTCGGTGGGTCGGTGTGGACTTGTTGGGCCGAAGGGCCTGTTTCCACACTGTAAATAATCTAATCTAGAATGTGTGGAATGTCTACAAGACTTATTTTGGAGCAGTTTGTGGTCGAGCTTATGAGGGAACAGGTGACTCTGGGCTTTGTGAAGTGTAATGAGGAATTTCCTATTCCTTGGATGCTGCCTGACCTGCTGTGCTTTAACCAGCAACACATTTTCAACTGTAATGAGGCAGACCTGATTTAGGGAGCTGAAGGTGGGGCCACTGACCGCACTATGATCGAATTCAGCCTGCAGTTTGGGGAGGGAGGAATGGAGTCAGATGGGACAATGGGACAAGAGGTGACTATAATGAGGCGTCGTCAGAGTTGATTGGAAGGCAATGGAGCAGCGATTGGGAAGAACTTCTGGGGGTAATTCAGGAGACACAGCAGAGATTCATCCCGAGGAAGGAGAAACATACTAAGGGGAGGATGGGGCGACCGTCGCTAACAGGGGAAGCCAGGGACAGCATACAAACACAAGAAAAAAAACAAAAGAATTTGGGGATGATTCATTGGAAGCCAGAGGATTGGAACCTTTAAAAACCAGCAGAGAGTATCGAACAAAGCAGTAACGTGGGAGAAGTTCAAATATGAGGGTTACCTGGCTAGTAAGATTAAAAAGATTGCAGGAGATTTTTTTTTAGATATATAAAATGTAAGAGAGAGGCCAGAGTGGACGACTAGAAAATGAGGTTGGTGAAGTAGTAACGGGGAACAAAGAAATGGCAGAGGGACTGAGCTGGTACGTCGTATCCGTTTTCATAGTGGAAGACACCAGGACCATACCAGAACTTCAAGAGAGTCAGGGGACAGGGGTACGTTTGGTTGGTTCAGCCGCCTGGAGGAAGAACGCCTCATCTTCAGCCTCGGAACACTCCAACCCCAGGGCATCAATGTGGACTTCAACAGTTTCCTCATTTCCCCTTCCCCCACCTCATCCTAGTTCCAAACTTCCAGCTCAGCACTGTCCCCATGACTTGTCCGGACTTGTCCGACCTGCCTAGCTCCTTTTCCACCTATCCACTCCACCCTCTCCTCCCTGACCTATCACCTTCATCCCCTCCCCCACTCACCCATTGTACTCTATGCTACTCTCTCCCCTCCCCCACCCTCCTCTAGCTTATCTCTCCATGCTTCCAGCTCACTGCCTTTATTCCTGATGAAGGGCTTTTGCCGGAAACGTCGATTTCGCTGCTCGTTGGATGCTGCCTGAACTGCTGTGCTCTTCCAGCACCACTGATCCAGAATCTGGTTTCCAGCATCTGCAGTCATTGTTTTTACCTCAGTGGTAAGTTTGGTGGCCATCATTTAAGGAGAGGGTGCTGGGGAAGCTGAAAGGTCTGAAGCTGGACAAATCACTTGGACCAGATGGACTGTATCCCAAAGTCCTGAAGGAGATAGCTGAGGAGAGTGTAAAGTGGCGATCTTTCAGGAATCTCTCAAGTCAGGGAAGGTCCCAAAGGACTGGAAATTGGCTAATGTAGCCCCCCCTGTTTAAGAAGGGAGGGAGGCAGAAGACAGGAAACTATAGGCTGGTTAGCCTGGCCTAAAATATCCGAGTCTATCATTAAGGACGCGATTGTGGAGTATTTGGAAGTGCGTGGGAAAATAGGGATGAGTCAACATGACTTCTGGACAAAAGACGATTGAGTACAGGAGTTGGGAGGTCATGTTGCGGATGTACAGGACATTGGTTAGGCCACTGTTGGAATATCGGAAAGATGTTGTGAAACTTGAAAGGGTTCAGAAAAGATTTACAAGGATGTTGCCAGGGTTGGAGGATTTGAGCTACAGGGAGAGGCTGAACAGGCTGGGGCTGTTTTCCCTGGAGCGTCGGAGGCTGAGGGGTAACCTTATAGAGGTTTACAAAATTATGAGGGGCATGGATAGGGTAAATGGGCAAGGTCTTTTCCCTGGGGTCGGGAAGTCCAGAACTAGAGGTTTAGGGTGAGAGGGGAAAGATATAAAAGAGACCTAAGGGGCAACTTTTTCACACAGAGGGTGGTACATGTATGGAATGCGCTGCCAGAGGATGTGGTGGAGGCTGGTACAATTGCAACATTTAAAAGGCATTTGGATGGGTATATGAATAGGAAGGGTTTGGAGGGATATGGGCCGGGTGCTGGCAGGTGGGACTAGATTGGGTTGGGATATCTGGTCGGCATGGACAGGTTGGACCGAAGGGTCTATGTCCATGCTGTACATCTCTATGACTCTATAACTAAGGGCATTGTTGCTAATTTTGCAGCTGACCCAAAGCTGGATGGAGGGCCAGGTGATGGAGAGGGAGCAGGATGACGACAGGAGGACTTGGACATGGTAGGAGACCGGACTGCAGTGTGGAGAGTGTGAGGTTATGCACTTTGCTGGGAAGAAGAGAGGCATATTTTCTAAACGGGGAACGGATTTGGAAGTCTGAAGCAAAAGGGAGTCCTAGCTCTGGGTTTTGTTAAGGTTAAAATCAACAAGGTGAAAGTGAGTGCTGCAGATGCTGGAGTGGAGATCAGTGTGGTGCTGGAAAAGCACAGCAGGTCAGGCAGCATCCGAGGAGCAGGAGAATCGAGGTTTCAGGCAGGAGTCCTCCCTGACCTGCTGCGCTTTTCCAGCACCACTCTGATCTTGACTTTGTTCAGGTCAACCCACATGTTCAGTTGGCCTTAACACTCACATTACATAACTCCTCCGAACACCACTTATCTCTGCTTTAGTGTTAGTTTAGCAACCCTAAATACCAACGTGCAATTTAAAATGAGCAATCCAACAACTTAATTAGAAGTTACCGCCACAGAGTGAATTCTGAAAACCACAGCCAATCCCTAAATGCTTCCAAATACACCAGCTGTCATTCAGCAGTTATGTTTCTCTGCTGTAGGTCTGCGTTACTTCAAGTTACGTTCAGAAACAACTCGCTAAGTGCAGGCTGTTGTGAAGAGTTATTCAAGTAATTCCTCTCCTTGGCTCATGCCCCACATTCCCGCGATAAAACCAGAAAGTTTCAATCAGATTCCCACCCATGCTTCTAAATTCCGTAGAGTACCGACGCAGAGTCCTCAAACAATCCTCATGTGACAAAGTTAAAAATCCCACAACACCAGGTTATAGTCCAACAGGTTTATCTGGAAGCACTAGTTTTCAGAGCGACGCTCCTTCATCAGGTGGGTGTGGAGGATATGATCATAGGATTGGGGAATACAATCTTATTCTCCACAACCACCTGGTGAAGGAGCGACGCTCCGACAGCTACTGCTTCCAGATAAACCTGTCGGACTCCATCCTGGGGTTGTGGGATTTTTAACTGTGTCCAGCCCAGCTCCCCCACATCACATGACAAGCTCCTCATCCCTTCGAAATCTCCTCTGGACTGACCCCAAGGTCAGCCCTTCACCCATTGCCCCCCACCCCCTCTCTCCCATTGCCCCCCACCCCCTCTCTCCCATTGCCCCCCACCCCCTCTCTCCCATTGCCCCACCCCCCCTCTCCCATTGCCCCCACCCCCTCTCTCCCATTGCCCCACCCCCTCTCTCTCATTGCCCCACCCCCTCCCATTGCCCCCACCCCCTCTCTCCCATTGCCCCCACCCCCTCTCTCCCATTGCCCCCCACCCCCTCTCTCTCATTGCCCCACCCCCCTCTCCCATTGCCCCCACCCCCTCTCTCCCATTGCCCCACCCCCTCTCTCCCATTGCCCCACCCCCTCTCTCTCATTGCCCCACCCCCTCCCATTGCCCCCACCCCCTCTCTCCCATTGCCCCACCCCCTCTCTCCCATTGCCCCCCACCCCCTCTCTCCCATTGCCCCCCACCCCCTCTCTCTCATTGCCCCACCCCCCTCTGCCATTGCCCCCCACCCCCTCACTGTCATTGCCCCCCACCCCCTCTCTCCCATTGCCCCCACCCCCTCTCTGCCATTGCCCCCCACCCCCTCTCTCTCATTGCCCCACCCCCCTCTCCCATTGCCCCCCACCCCCTCTCTCTCATTGCCCCACCCCCTCTCTCTCATTGCCCCACCCCCCTCTCCCATTGCCCCACCCCCCTCTCCCATTGCCCCACCCCCTCTCCCATTGCCCCCACCCCCTCTCTCCCATTGCCCCCACCCCCTCTCTGCCATGGCCCCCCACCCCCTCTCTGCCATTGCCCCCCACCCCCTCTCTCCCATTGCCCCCCACCCCCTCTCTCTCATTGCCCCACCCCCCTCTCCCATTGCCCCCCACCCCCTCTCTCCCATTGCCCCACCCCCTCTCCCATTGCCCCCCACCCCCTCACTGCCATTACCCCACCCATGTTACTTGCCCCCATTACCCTGGTGTTGCCCCCCCTCCATTCCCCAGTTGCCATGGTAATTGTGGATGAGGTGGCCATTTGAAAGCTGTTGGTTTTCTGTGGTCATGAGGCTTTGTGGAGCGGCGTAGGCCTCACCATGATCCTTCCTGTGAAAACGGGGGGAGGCCTGGGGCCTACACTGTCAACTGGGGCCGGGCTAATCTGAACAAGGGACGCAATCCCAACGCTGTTGGGTGCAGCTAATGGGATGTGTGCCGATTTTCATTCAAGACTTAACCCCTTCCCACCAAATGTATAGGCCATTCGGCCCATCAAACCCTGGTTAGACCACATTTAGAGTATTGTCCAGTTCTGGTTGCCTCATTATAGAAAGGATGTAGATGTTTTAGAGAGGGTGCAGAGGAGATTTACCAGGATGCTGCCTGGATTGGAGGACATGTCTTATGAAGAGAGGTTAAGTGACTTAGGGCTTTTCACACTGGAGAGAAGAAGGAAGAGAGGTGACTTGATGGAGGTGTAAAAGGTAATGCAAGGCATAGATAGAGTAGATAGCCAGAGACTTTTCCTCAGGGCAGAAATGGATGTCACAAGGCACAAGGGGTCATAATTTTAAAGTGATTGGAGGAAGGTATAGGGGAGATGTCAGAGGTTGGTTCTTTACGCAGAGAGTGGTAGGTGCATCGAATGCACTGCCAGCAGTAGTAGTAGAGTCAGAGACATTAGGGACATTTAAGTGATTGCTGGACAAACACATGGTCGGCAGGAAATTGAGGGGTGTGTAGGCCAGGTTGAGTTTAGATTAAGATAAATGCTTGGCACAACATAGTGGGCTGAAGGGCCTGTACAATACTATACTGTTCTATGTTCTAAAACACTTAAATCCCCTTATAAAACTCTTCCAAAGACAAAATGAAATGAGTATCCTGGGCAGAGAAGACTGATAAAGCAGGTCATTGGTTCCAGCTCACAGGGTTTGCTGAGGTGATTTTTTTGGCTTGTCAGTACTTGCTACTGTTAAGTCTTTCTCTCGGTACTTTCATTTACTTGCAGGAGACTCAGACAAGATGAGGGGCCGAAGGGCCTGCACTGAGCTGCTCAATGTTGGGTGTGTATCTGATCATCGACCTCACAGACACTTCACCAAGTGAGGCTCCCTTACTCGCACTACGGCCCATCGTAGACTCCTTACAAAGTGGGAACAGGCCCTTCGGCCCATCATAGAATCATAGACTCCCTACAGTTTGGGAACAGACTATTCGGCCCATCATAGAATCATAGACTCCCTACAGTTTGAGAACAGGCCCTTCGGCCCATCATAGAATCATAGACTCCCTACAGTTTGAGAACAGGCCCTTCGGCCCATCATAGAATCATAGACTCCCTACAGTTTGAGAACAGGCCCTTCAGCCCATCATAGAATCATAGACTCCCTACAGTGTGGGAACAGACCCTTCGGCCCATCATAGAATCATAGACTCCCTACAGTGTGGGAACAGACCCTTCGGCCCATCATAGAATCATAGACTCTCTACAGTGTGGGAACAGGCCCTTCGGCCCAACAAGTCACCACTTTCCCTCTGTAGAATAACCTACCAGACCCATTTCCATACCCTATTATTGCTCATTTCCTCCTGACTGACGCCCCTCACCTACACATCCTTGAGCAACCTGGGCAACTTATCATGGTCAATCCATCTAACCTGCGCGCCCTCGGCCTCCTCCTGCTGCTGTTGCTGCTGTCCTTATGTCTCCAGATGCTTATCAGTCTCTGCACTGAATTTTCCCCAGCTCCCTGTGTACAGAACCCAGAGCTGCAGGAACTCAGTGTGGTGTTCCTCGGTTCCTACTAGCGAATGGGTGTCAGGGGAAACACACCCTCTCCCCCCTGAGGGGAAACACACCCTCTCACCGCGAGGGGAAACACACCCTCTCACCCCTGAGGGGAAACACACCCTCTCACCCCCGAGGGGAAACACACCCTCTCACCACCGAGGGGGAAATACACCCTCTCACCCCCCGAGGGGAAACACACCCTCTCACCCCCGAGGGGAAACACACCCTCTCACCACCGAGGGGGAAATACACCCTCTCACCCCCCGAGGGGAAACACACCCTCTCACCCCTGAGGGGAAACACACCCTCTCACCCTGAGGGGAAACACACCCTCTCACCCCTGAGGGGAAACACACCCTCTCACCCCCCGAGGGGAAACACACCCTCTCACCCTGAGGGGAAACACACCCTCTCACCCCTGAGGGGAAACACACCCTCTCACCCCCGAGGGGAAACTCACCCTCTCACCCCCCGAGGGGAAACACACCCTCTCACCCTGAGGGGAAACACACCCTCTCACCCCTGAGGGGAAACACACCCTCTCACCCCCTGAGGGAAACACACCCTCTCACCCCGAGGGGAAACTCACCCTCTCACCCCCGAGGGGGAAACACACCCTCTCACCCCCCGAGGGGGAATACACCCTCTCACCCCCGAGGGGGAAACACACCCTCTCACCCCCGAGGGGGAAATACACCCTCTCACCCCTGAGGGGAAACACACCCTCTCACCCCCCGAGGGGGAAACACACCCTCTCACCCCTGAGGGGAAACACACCCTCTCACCACCGAGGGGGAAACACACCCTCTCACCCCCGAGGGGAAACACACCCTCTCACCGCGAGGGGAAACACACCCTCTCACCCTGAGGGGAAACACACCCTCTCACCCCTGAGGGGAAACACACCCTCTCACCCCCGAGGGGAAACTCACCCTCTCACCCCCTGAGGGAAACACACCCTCTCACCCCGAGGGGAAACTCACCCTCTCACCCCCGAGGGGGAAACACACCCTCTCACCCCCCGAGGGGAAACACACCCTCTCACCCCCGAGGGGGAAATACACCCTCTCACCCCTGAGGGGAAACACACCCTCTCACCCCCCGAGGGGGAAATACACCCTCTCACCCCTGAGGGGAAACTCACCCTCTCACCCCCGAGGGGAAACACACCCTCTCACCCCCCGAGGGGAAACACACCCTCTCACCCCCGAGGGGGAAACTCACCCTCTCACCCCCGAGGGGAAACACACCCTCTCACCCCTGAGGGGAAACACACCCTCTCACCCCGAGGGGAAACTCACCCTCTCACCCCCGAGGGGAAACACACCCTCCCACCGCGAGGGGAAGTACACCCTCTCCCCCCGAGGGGAAACACACCCTCTCATCCCCGAGGGGAAACACACCCTCTCACCCCTGAGGGGAAACACACCCTCTCACCCCTGAGGGGAAACACACCCTCTCCCCCCGAGGGGGAAACACACCCTCTCACCCTGAGGGGAAACACACCCTCTCACCCCCGAGGGGAAACACACCCTCTCACCCCTGAGGGGAAACACACCCTCTCACCCTCCGAGGGGAAACACACCCTCTCACCCCCTGAGGGGAAACACACCCTCTCACCCCCGAGGGGAAACACACCCTCTCACCCCCGAGGGGAAACACACCCTCTCACCCCGAGGGGAAATACACCCTCTCACCCCCGAGGGGAAACACACCCTCTCCCCCCGAGGGGGAAACACACCCTCTCACCCTGAGGGGAAACACACCCTCTTGCCCCCCGAGGGGAAACACACCCTCTCACCCCGAGGGGGAAACACACCCTCTCCCCCCGAGGGGAAACACACCCTCTCACCCCGAGGGGGAAACACACCCTCTCCCCCCGAGGGGGAAACACACCCTCTCACCCTGAGGGGAAACACACCCTCTTGCCCCCCGAGGGGAAACACACCCTCTCCCCCCCGAAGGGAAACACACCCTCTCACCCCCCAAGGGGGAAACACACCCTCTCACCCCCGAGGGGAAACACACCCTCTCCCCCCCGAAGGGAAACACACCCTCTCACCCCCCAAGGGGGAAACACACCCTCTCACCCCCCGAGGGGGAATACACCCTCTCACCCCCGAGGGGAAACACACCCTCTCACCCCCAAGGGGAAACACACCCTCTCACCCCGAGGGGAAAAACACCCTCTCACCCCCGAGGGGAAACACACCCTCTCACCCCGAGGGGAAATACACCCTCTCACCCCCGAGGGGGAAACACACCCTCTCACCCCCGAGGGGGAATACACCCTCTCACCCCCGAGGGGGAATACACCCTCTCACCCCTGAGGGGGAACACACCCTCTCACCCCCGAGGGGGAAACACACCCTCTCACCCCCTGAGGGGAAACACACCCTCTCACCCCGAGGGGAAACACACCCTCTCACCCCCGAGGGGAAATACACCCTCTCACCCCCGAGGGGGAAATACACCCTCTCACCCCCTGAGGGGAAACACACCCTCTCACCCCCGAGGGGAAACACACCCTCTCACCCCTGAGGGGAAACACACCCTCTCACCCCCGAGGGGGAAATACACCCTCTCACCCCGAGGGGAAACACACCCTCTCACCCCCTGAGGGAAACACACCCTCTCACCCCTGAGGGGAAACACACCCTCTCACCCCCTGAGGGGAAACTCACCCTCTCACCCCCGAGGGAAACACACCCTCTCACCCCTGAGGGGGAAACTCACCCTCTCACCCCCGAGGGGGAAACACACCCACTCAACCCCGAGGGGGAAACACACCCTCTCACCCCCGAGGGGGAAACACACCCTCTCACCCCCCGAGGGGGAATACACCCTCTCACCCCCCGAGGGGGAATACACCCTCTCACCCCCGAGGGGGAATACACCCTCTCACCCCCGAGGGGGAAACACACCCTCTCACCCCCGAGGGGGAAACTCACCCTCTCACCCCCGAGGGGGAATACACCCTCTCACCCCTGAGGGGAAACACACCCTCTCACCCCGAGGGGAAACTCACCCTCTCACCCCCGAGGGGAAACACACCCTCCCACCCCTGAGGGGAAACATACCCTCTCGCCCCCGAGGGGAAACACACCCTCTCACCCCCAAGGGGGAAACACACCCTCTCACTGCGAGGGGAAACACACCCTCTCACCCTGAGGGGAAACACACCCTCTCACCCCTGAGGGGAAACACACCCTCTCAACCCCCGAGGGGAAACACACCCTCTCACCCCCGAGGGGGAAATACACCCTCTCACCCCTGAGGGGAAACACACCCTCTCACCCCCTGAGGGGAAACTCACCCTCTCACCCCCGAGGGGAAACACACCCTCTCACCCCCCGAGGGGGAATACACCCTCTCACCTCCGAGGGGGAAACACACCTTCTCACCCCCGAGGGGGAAACACACCCTCCCACCCCCGAGGGGAAATACACCCTCTCACCCCGAGGGGAAACACACCCTCTCCCCCCCGAGGGGAAACACACCCTCTTGCCCCCCGAGGGGAAACACACCCTCTCCTCCCCGAGGGGAAACACACCCTCTCACCCCCCCGAGGGGGAAACACACCCTCTCACCCCCCGAGGGGGAATACACCCTCTCACCCCCGAGGGTAAACACACCCTCTCACCCCCGAGGGGAAACACACCCTCTCACCCTGAGGGGAAATACACCCTCTCATCCCTGAGGGGAAACACACCCTCTCACCCCCGAGGGGGAATACACCCTCTCACCCCCGAGGGGAAACACACCCTCTCACCCCCGAGGGGGAAACACACCCTCTCACCCCCTGAGGGGAAACACACCCTCTCACCCCCCGAGGGGAAACACACCCTCTCCCCCCGAGGGGGAAACACACCCTAGCACCGCGAGGGGAAACACACCCTCTCACCCTGAGGGGAAACACACGCTCTCTCCCCCGAGGGGGAAATACACCCTCTCACCCCTGAGGGGAAACACACCCTCTCACCCCCTGAGGGGAAACTCACCCTCTCACCCCCGAGGGGAAACACACCCTCTCACCCCCTGAGGGAAACACACCCTCTCACCCCTGAAGGGGAAACTCACCCTCTCACCCCCGAGGGGGAAACACACCCTCTCACCCCCGAGGGGGAAACTCACCCTCTCACCCCCGAGGGGGAAACTCACGCTCTCACCCCCGAGGGGAAACACACCCTCTCACCCCTGAGGGGAAACACACCCTCTCATCCCCGAGGGGAAACACACCCTCTCACCCCCGAGGGGAAACACACCCTCTCACCCCTGAGGGGAAACACACCCTCTCACCCCCTGAGGGGAAACTCACCCTCTCACCCCCGAGGGAAACACACCCTCTCACCCCTGAGGGGGAAACTCACCCTCTCACCCCCGAGGGGGAAACACACCCACTCAACCCCGAGGGGGAAACACACCCTCTCACCCCCGAGGGGGAAACACACCCTCTCACCCCCGAGGGGGAATACACCCTCTCACCCCCCGAGGGGGAATACACCCTCTCACCCCCGAGGGGGAATACACCCTCTCACCCCCGAGGGGGAAACACACCCTCTCACCCCCGAGGGGGAAACTCACCCTCTCACCCCCGAGGGGGAATACACCCTCTCACCCCTGAGGGGAAACACACCCTCTCACCCCGAGGGGAAACTCACCCTCTCACCCCCGAGGGGAAACACACCCTCCCACCCCTGAGGGGAAACATACCCTCTCGCCCCCGAGGGGAAACACACCCTCTCACCCCCAAGGGGGAAACACACCCTCTCACTGCGAGGGGAAACACACCCTCTCACCCTGAGGGGAAACACACCCTCTCACCCCTGAGGGGAAACACACCCTCTCAACCCCCGAGGGGAAACACACCCTCTCACCCCCGAGGGGGAAATACACCCTCTCACCCCTGAGGGGAAACACACCCTCTCACCCCCTGAGGGGAAACTCACCCTCTCACCCCCGAGGGGAAACACACCCTCTCACCCCCCGAGGGGGAATACACCCTCTCACCTCCGAGGGGGAAACACACCTTCTCACCCCCGAGGGGGAAACACACCCTCCCACCCCCGAGGGGAAATACACCCTCTCACCCCGAGGGGAAACACACCCTCTCCCCCCCGAGGGGAAACACACCCTCTTGCCCCCCGAGGGGAAACACACCCTCTCCTCCCCGAGGGGAAACACACCCTCTCACCCCCCCGAGGGGGAAACACACCCTCTCACTCCCCGAGGGGGAATACACCCTCTCACCCCCGAGGGTAAACACACCCTCTCACCCCCGAGGGGAAACACACCCTCTCACCCTGAGGGGAAATACACCCTCTCATCCCTGAGGGGAAACACACCCTCTCACCCCCGAGGGGGAATACACCGTCTCACCCCCGAGGGGAAACACACCCTCTCACCCCCGAGGGGGAAACACACCCTCTCACCCCCTGAGGGGAAACACACCCTCTCACCCCCCGAGGGGAAACACACCCTCTCCCCCCGAGGGGGAAACACACCCTAGCACCGCGAGGGGAAACACACCCTCTCACCCTGAGGGGAAACACACGCTCTCTCCCCCGAGGGGGAAATACACCCTCTCACCCCTGAGGGGAAACACACCCTCTCACCCCCTGAGGGGAAACTCACCCTCTCACCCCCGAGGGGAAACACACCCTCTCACCCCCCGAGGGGAAACACACCCTCTCCCCCCGAGGGGGAAACACACCCTAGCACCGCGAGGGGAAACACACCCTCTCACCCTGAGGGGAAACACACGCTCTCTCCCCCGAGGGGGAAATACACCCTCTCACCCCTGAGGGGAAACACACCCTCTCACCCCCTGAGGGGAAACTCACCCTCTCACCCCCGAGGGGAAACACACCCTCTCACCCCCTGAGGGAAACACACCCTCTCACCCCTGAAGGGGAAACTCACCCTCTCACCCCCGAGGGGGAAACACACCCTCTCACCCCCGAGGGGGAAACTCACCCTCTCACCCCCGAGGGGGAAACTCACGCTCTCACCCCCGAGGGGAAACACACCCTCTCACCCCTGAGGGGAAACACACCCTCTCATCCCCGAGGGGAAACACACCCTCTCACCCCCGAGGGGAAACACACCCTCTCACCCCTGAGGGGAAACACACCCTCTCCCCCCGAGGGGGAAACACACCCTCTCACTGCGAGTGGAAACACACCCTCTCACCCCTGAGGGGAAACACACCCTCTCACCCCCGAGGGGGAAATACACCCTCTCACCCCTGAGGGGAAACTCACCCTCTCACCCCCGAGGGGAAACACACCCTCTCACCCCCTGAGGGAAACACACCCTCTCACCCCTGAGGGGGAATACACCCTCTCACCCCCCGAGGGGGAATACACCCTCTCACCCCCGAGGGGGAAACACACCCTCTCACCCCCGAGGGGGAAACTCACCCTCTCACCCCCGAGGGGAAACACACCCTCTCACCCCCGAGGGGGAAACACACCCTCTCACCCCCGACGGGAAACACACCCTCTCATCCCCCGAGGGGGAATACACCCTCTCACCCCCGAGGGGAAACACACCCTCTCACCCCGAGGGGAAACACACCCTCTCACCCCTGAGGGGAAACACACCCTCTCACCCCGAGGGGAAACTCACCCTCTCACCCCCGAGGGCAAACACACCCTCTCACCCCCGAGGGGAAACACACCCTCCCACCGCGAGGGGAAACACACCCTCTCACCCCCGAGGGGGAATACACCCTCTCACCCCCGAGGGGAAATACACCCTCTCACCCCCGAGGGGAAACACACCCTCCCACCGCGAGGGGAAACACACCCTCTCACCCCCGAGGGGGAATACACCCTCTCACCCCCGAGGGGAAACACACCCTCTCACCCCCCGAGGGGGAATACACCCTCTCACCCCCCCGAGGGGGAATACACCCTCTCACCCCCGAGGGGGAAACACACCCTCTCACCCCCTAGGATGAAACTCACCCTCTCACCCCCGAGGGGAAACACACCCTCTCACCCCGAGGGGAAACTCACCCTCTCACCCCGAGGGGAAACTCACCCTCTCACCCCCGAGGGGAAACACACCCTCCCACCGCGAGGGGAAACACACCCTCTCACCCTGAGGGGAAACACACCCTCTTGCCCCCGAGGGGAAACACACCCTCTCACCCCCGAGGGGGAAACACACCCTCTCACCCCCGAGGGGGAATACACCCTCTCACCCCCGAGGGGAAATACACCCTCTCACCCCGAGGGGAAACACACCCTCTCCCCCCGAGGGGGAAACACACCCTCTCACCGCGAGGGTAAACACACCCTCTCACCCCGAGGGGAAACACACCCTCTCACCCCCCGAGGGGAAACACACCCTGTCACCCCCCGAGGGGAAACACACCCTGTCACCCCCCGAGGGGAAACACACCCTCTCACCCCCGAGGGGGAAACACACCCTCTCACCCCCGAGGGGAAACACACCCTCTCACCCCCGAGGGGAAACACACCCTCTCACCCCCGAGGGGGAAACACACCCTCTCACCCCCTGAGGGGAAACACACCCTCTCACCCCCGAGGGGGAAACACACCCTCTCACCCCCGAGGGGGAATACACCCTCTCACCCCCGAGGGGAAACACACCCTCTCACCCCCGAGGGGGAAACACACCCTCTCACCCCCTGAGGGGAAACACACCCTCTCACCCCCGAGGGGAAACACACCCTCTCACCCCCGAGGGGAAACACACCCTCTCACCCCGAGGGGAAATACACCCTCTCACCCCCGAGGGGAAACACACCCTCTCACCCCCCGAGGGGAAACACACCCTCTCACCCCCGAGGGGGAAACTCACCCTCTCACCCCCGAGGGGGAAACTCACCCTCTCACCCCCGAGGGGAAACACACCCTCTCACCCCTGAGGGGAAACACACCCTCTCACCCCGAGGGGAAACTCACCCTCTCACCCCCGAGGGGAAACACACCCTCCCACCGCGAGGGGGAAACACACCCTCTCACCCCGAGGGGAAACACACCCTCTCACCCCGAGTGCTGCTACTGTCCAACAGAACCTGGATAAAACAATTCCAGTCAACTTGCCAAGTCAAGGCTCTCAGAGATGATGTCTCATCTGTGAATGTCAATCCCACTGATTCCATCACTGTGTAAATGGCTGAAACGTTCTACTATCTCCTCTTCATGACTCCAAGACTACCTTTAATTTTTATAACTTTTCGGAAACCCAAATGATTCATAAAATGGCAGAAGCAGGCCATTCGGCCCATCAAGTCCACACCGACCCTCTAAACAGCATCCCACCCAGACCACCATCCTCTCCTGTAACCGTACATTTCCCATGGCCAATCTTCCTAGCCTATATATCCCTGGACAGTCTGGGTAATTTAACGTGACCATTCCACCCTGACCCGCACATCTTTGGACTGTGGGAGGAAACCGGAGCACGCAGAGGAAACCCACACAGAATATGCAAACTTCACACAGTTGCCCAGGGATAGAATAGAACCCAGGTCCCTGGAGCTGTGAGGCAACAGTGCTATCAACTGAGCCACTGTGAGTGAGTGAGTGTGTGTGTGTGTGTGTGTGTGTGTGCAAGAGAGAGAGAGGGTGTCTCTGTGTGTGTCTGCGTGTGAGAGAGAATGTGTGTGTATCTGTGTGCGTGTGTGTGAGACAGTGTGTGCGTGTGAGAGAGTGTGTGTGTGAGTGTGTGTGAGACAGTGTGTGTGTGTGAGAGAGTGTGTGTGTGAGTGAGTGTGTGTGTGAAAGAGTGTGTGTGTGAGAGTGTGTGTGAGAGTGTGTGTGCGTGTGAGAGAGTGTGTGTGTGTATGAGAGAGTGTGTGTGAGACAGTGTGTGCGTGTGAGAGAGTGTGTGTGTGAGTGAGTGTGTGTGCGTGTGTGTGTGTGTGTGAGTGAGTGTGTGTGAGACAGTGTGTGTGTGAGTGAGTGTGTGTGTGAGTGTGTGTGTGCGTGTGTGAGAGAGTGTGTGTGAATGAGTGTGTGTGTGAGAGAGTGTGTGAGTGAGTGTGTGTGTGAGTGTGTGTGAGACAGTGTGTGCATGTGAGAGAGTGTGTGTGTGAGTGAGTGTGTGTGTGAGAGTGTGTGAGAGAGTGTGTGTGAATGAGTGTGTGTGTGAGAGTGTGTGTGTGAGTGAGTGTGTGTGAGAATGTGTGTGAGTGTGTGTGAGAGAGTGTGTGAGAGAGTGTGTGAGAGAGTGTGTGTGAGAGTGTGTGTGAGAGTGTGTGTGTGTGTGTGTGTGTGTGTGTGTGTGAGTGAGTGAGTGTGTGTGTGTATAAGCACGTGTTATTATCATCGTCATAGTAACTAATAAACCCATGCTTCTGTTAGTCCAAGAGTGCCTGGTTACATCGACTCCTTTTACAGTCATTTGGTTGATAGAATCATATCCAGCAGGGAAGAGATCCTGTGTAAACAAACCCTGTTGTGCTGAGCCATGCTGGTGGCTGAATATCGAAGCGGGGTTGGGGAGGGGGGGTGCAGTGTGTTCCTCCTGTACCAGGCTTTAGGGGCTGAGAGTAACAGAGGTTTCTGGACTTTCCAGGGTCTTTATACCCAATGAAATACTTTCCAGAGCTCATTCACTATGACAAGGTGGGACCCTACACAGGAAGCCAAGATCTTGAAGGCCAGGTTAAGGCTGCAGTTAGTTCCGAGTCAAACAGTGTGGTGCCTGAACAGCACAACCGGTCACACAGCACCCAAGGAGCAGGAGAATAGACATTCCGAGTGTGAGGGGTCGCCCAAGGGGGCTGAGAGATCAATGGGAGGGGGTGGGGGTCGGGCTGGAGGGAAGGTCGCTGGGGTAGCTTCAACTCTGATCTCCAGCAACTACGGTCCTCACTTTCTGGCATGATCCAGTTCACTGCTCAATGAGGCCAGAGAGGCCCCAGGGCCTAGTCCAGCTCCTGTTCCTCATGTTCTTAAACACCGCAGGCAATCTCTGCACAGCAACACCTCATGTGTTCAGATCCGATAGTTTAGAGATAGCAGGGAGGAGAGATGATCTGGTGTCCATCCACAATGTCTCAGGTCTCGAAGGGACGAACAGGGTCAGAGTTTACCGTCTCCTGCTAAAGATGGGACTTCTGACAGTGCAGGATTCCCTCGGAATTGGTGGGGTCAGTCAGGCATCTTCTGAGAGCAGGATTCGTATTAGGACTGGCATATTCCTGAAGGCCATGGGAACAGATTTGCAAAAAAAGCGTTGTCTTCCATTATCCCAGTGTTTGGAATTTGATTAAGTGTACCTTCCCTCCCGACCTTCGTGTTGTCCATCACACCTGGGAATAGCTCGCGAGAAATGGGCACTAAACGTTTAGACACGTTGATGTTTTATCTGAAGGCAAGCTGTGGTGCGGGTGTTTTGCTGAGGACAGCTGGATGGGATTCATTTGCCCAAGTCTAGCTTCCCACAGCCAGAGCTGATCTCATGGAATCACTAGGCCTCAGGACAGAAGGAGGCGATGCGACCTCAACCCCTACCCCTCCTCAGAACCATGAGGGACATCTGTGTTTATTTCACTGCTGTTGGTTTTTTTTTTAAGCAGGGTTCGTCCGTGACCTTTGAGGCCCTCAGTGCGACAGGGAACAAATCTGGCCCCCTTGTTCCTCATTCTCCTAGCTGTGAGTCAGAACTTCCTGAGCTATTGTTGCCTGGTAGCAGCTTGGGGTTGGTGTGGTTCAGATCTCGCATTCCTGGCACTATAACAGAAAAACAAAAACCCATGATGCGTTTGCAAGTTTCATAGATTCCCCTACAGTGTGGAAACAGCCCAGCGAGTTCACACTAACCCTCAGAAGGCAAGCCCCCTCAGACCCATTCCTCTACATTTCCCCTGACTCATGCTCCTAACCGACACATCCCTGAACACTGTGGGGCAATTGAGCATGGCCAATTCACCCCTGACCGGCACATCTTTGGACTGTGGGAGGAAACCGGAGACACGGGGAGAATGTGCAAACTCCACACAGACAGTCGCCCGAGAGTAGAATCGAACCCGGGTCCCTGGCGCTGTGAGGCAGTAGCACTAACCAGTGAGCCACATGCCACCGCTGTGTAGAATAATGCCAACACAGGGAAAAGGTACCCCGCTGGTGTATACCAAGCCAATGTGCCATGTCTTGTGCTGGGAGAAATTTCACCCTTTTTCAAGAAGCAACTGGGAGGGGGAGAGGCGCTTGTCAGATCTGGAATGGGTCAAAGTGAGACTGGGGGGTGTCGGTAGGTTCTGTTCACCTGGGGCTGTCAAGGCGGGCAACTAAAAGAATGACAGAGAATTGGCAATGGACTCATGGGGGGAGACTCGTAAATTGAGCTGGCATTGAAGTGTGGGTTGGTGCAGTGTGAGCATGCCTTGAGTGTTTGCTGCAGGAGGGAGGAGGTCCTCAGTGTGGAGGGGCTGTGAGGGAGCTTTTGATAGCGACAGTGTGGACGTAGTGTTTACTGGAGCCGAAACAGCAGCCGGTCCCACTTGACTCGCCCTCACTTCTGTCCGAACAGAAAGGAAAGGGACGTGCCCCTTTGAAGGGATTCAACCTGAGGACCTTGACAGCACAATTCAGGTAGGGGCAGTGCCGAGTGTCTCTGTGAGAGGTGCACAGATTACTGTCTACATGAGGCGTGACGGGGTTAAATGGGATTTGATTCTGCAAACATGCAAATTGTGGATTACTAATAACACAAAAATGGGAAAGCTTCTAGACTGAGGAGTTGGCACTTGGAAACAAATGCTGAGGAGGTGGTGAAATGTGAGCAGCAACTTAACATGAAACAACGAATACTGAGGCGATATTGTACTCCAGTCAGTAATTAAACCCCACTGTTATTAGACTTCTAAACGGACCGCTCAAATTTAAAATCGAATGTTGATCTTGCATTTGGCGCACCTTCTCTCCCGCGACAGCTGGGTCTTCCCCACTCTGCTCCAACATTTTGGGATATTTGTGTGGGATGATCAGCCTGGTCGGCAAACAAAACAAGACAGTTCACTGTACTGAGGTACCTGAGGTAATACTCACACAAAGCAAATAAAACTGAGGAGCTATTCTACTCCTGTCACTAATGACGAGGGGGGAGTTTAGTAATGCAAGCACTAAATGCCGAGGGCAAAGCAGACTTCTGCCAGTAATTAATACGAAGGGGATACTCCACTGTTTAAAGCCCCACACCACTGCTACACAGCAGCAAAGCAGTAATGCTAAATTCAATACTGCCCCCGGCTGTGTGTGTGTACGTGCACGGACTCACGTAAAATACTTCCATTCAACATTTCCCACAGCAGGAAATGCAACCACCTTGGGATGTAGTGTACTCCTGCCAGTAATCAATACCGAGGGGGTAGTGTACTCCTGTCATTAATCAATACCGAAGGGGGAGGGTACTCGTGTCTGTAACGAATGTCGAGGGAGGTTGTGTACTCCTGTCAGTAGTCAATACCGATCGGGTCGTGTACACTGTCTGTAATCAATACTGAGGGGGTAGTGTTCACCTGTCAGTAACCAATACCGAGGGGGTAGTGTACTCCTGTCATTAATCAATACCGAGGGGGTAGTGTACTCCTGTCAGTAATCAATACCGAGGGGGTAGTGTACTCCTGTCAGTAATCAATACCGAGGGGGTAGTGTACTCCTGTCTGTAATCAATACCGAGGGGGTAGTGTACTCCTGTCAGTAATCAATACCGAGGGGGTAGCGTACTCCTGTCAGTAATCAACACTGAGGGGATAGTGTACTCCTGTCAGTAATCAATACCGAGGGGGTAGTGTACTCCTGTCAGTAATCAATACCGAGGGGGTAGTGTACTCCTGTCTGTAATCAATACCGAGGGCTTAAAGTATTCCTGTCAGTAATCAATACAGAGGGGGTAGTGTACTCCTGTCTGTAATCAATACCGAGGGGGTAGTGTACACCCGTCTGTAATCAATACCGAGGGGGTAGTGTACTCCTGTCAGTAATCAATACCGAGGGGGTAGTGTACTTCTGTCTGTAATCAATACCGAGGGGGTAGTGTACACCTGTCATTAATCAATACCGAGGGGGGAGTGTACTCGTGTCTGTAACGAATGTCGAGGGAGGTTGTGTACTCCTGTCAGTAGTCAATACCGATCGGGTCGTGTACACTGTCTGTAATCAATACTGAGGGGGTAGTGTTCACCTGTCAGTACTCAATACCGAGGGGGGAGTGTACTCCTGTCAGTAATCAATACTGAGGGGGTAGTGTACTCCTGTCAGTAATCAATACCGAGGGGGTAGTGTACTCCTGTCAGTAATCAACACTGAGGGGATAGTGTACTCCTGTCAGTAATCAATACCGAGGGGGTAGTGTACTCCTGTCAGTAATCAATACCGAGGGGGTAGCGTACTCCTGTCAGTAATCAACACTGAGGGGATAGTGTACTCCTGTCAGTAATCAATACCGAGGGGGTAGTGTACTCCTGTCAGTAATCAATACCGAGGGGGTAGTGTACTCCTGTCAGTAATCAATACCGAGGGCTTAAAGTATTCCTGTCAGTAATCAATACAGAGGGGGTAGTGTACTCCTGTCTGGAATCAATACCGAGGGGGTAGTGTACACCTGTCTGTAATCAATACCGAGGGGGTAGTGTACTCCTGTCAGTAATCAATACCGAGGGCTTAAAGTATTCCTGTCAGTAATCAATACCGAGGGGGTAGTGTACTCCTGTAAGTAATCAATACCGAGGGGGTAGTGTACTCCTGTCAGTAATCAATACTGAGGGCGTAGTGTACTCCTGATTGTAATCAATACTGAGGGGGTAGTGTACTCCTGTCATAAATCAATACCGAGGGGGTAGTGTACACCTGTCAGTAATCAATACCGAGGGGGTAGTTTACTCCTGTCAGTAATCAATACCGAGGGGGTACTGTACTCCTGTCATTAATCAATACCGAGGGGGTAGTGTACTCCTGTCAGTAATCAATACCGATGGGGAAGTGTACTCCTGTCTGTAATCAATACCGAGGGGGTAGTGTACACCTGTCAGTAATCAATACCGAGGGGGTAGTTTACTCCTGTCAGTAATCAATACCGAGGGGGTAGTGTACTCCTGTCAGTAATCAATACCGAGGGGGTACTGTACTCCTGTCATTAATCAATACCGAGGGGGTAGTGTACTCCTGTCAGTAATCAATACCGAGGGGGTAGTGTACTCCTGTCTGTAATCAATACCGAGGGGGTAGGTGTACACCTGTCAGTAATCAATACCGAGGGGGTAGTGTACATCTGTCAGTAATCAATACCGAGGGGGTAGTGTACTCCTGTCAGAAATCAATACTGGGGGGATAGTGTACTCCTGTCTGTAATCAATACCGAGGGGATAGTGTACGCCTGTCAGTAATCAATACCGAGGGGGGAGTGCACTCCTGTCAGTAATCAATACCGAGGGGGTAGTTTACTCCTGTCTGTAATCAATACCGAGGGGGGAGTGTACTCCTGTCAGTAATCAATACCGAGGGGGTAGTGTACTCCTGTAAGTAATCAATACCGAGGGGGTAGTGTACTCCTGTCAGGAATCAATACCGAGGGGTTCGTGTACTCCTGTAAGTAATCAATACCGAGGGGGTAGTGTACTCCTGTCAGTAATAAATACCGAGGGGGTAGTGTACACCTGTCAGTAATCAATACCGAGGGGGTAGTTTACTCCTGCCAGTAATCAATACCGAGGGGGTAGTGGATTCCTGTCAGTACTCAATACCGAGGGGGTAGTTTACTCCTGTCTGTAATCAATACCGAGGGGATAGTGTACTCCTGTCAGTAATCAATACCGAGGGGGTAGTTTACTCCTGTCTGTAATCAATACCGAGGGGGTAGTGTACTTCTGTCAGTAATCAATACCTAGGGGGTAGTGTACACCTGTCAGAAATCAATACCGAGGGGGTAGTTTACTCCTGTCTGTAATCAATACCGAGGGGGTAGTGTACTCCTGTCAGTAATCAATACCGAGGGGGTAGTGTACACCTGTCAGTAATCAATACCGAGGGGGTAGTTTACTCCTGTCAGTAATCAATACCGAGGGGGTAGAGTACTCCTGTCAGTAATCAATACCGAGGGGATAGTGTACTCCTGTAAGTAATCAATACCGAGGGGGTAGTGTACTCCTGTCAGTAATCAATACCGAGGGGGTAGTGTACTCCTGTCAGTAATCAATACCGAGGGGGTAGTGTACACCTGTCAGTAATCAATACCGAGGGGATAGTGTACTCCTGTCAGTAATCAATACCGAGGGGGTAGTGTACTCCTGTCAGTAATCAATACCGAGGGGGTAGTGTACTCCTGTCAGTAATCAATACCGAGGGGGTAGGGTACTCCTGTCAGTAATCAATACCGAGGGGGTAGTGTACTCCTGTCAGTAATCAATACCGAGGGGGTAGTGTAAACCTGTCAGTAATCAATTCCGAGGGGGTAGTGTACTCCTGTCAGTAATCAATACCGAGGGGGTAGTGTACTCCTGTCAGTAATCAAAACCGAGGGGTTTGTGTACTCCTGGCAGTAATCAATACCGAGGGGGTAGTGTACTCCTGTCAGTAATCAAAACCGAAGGGTTCGTGTACTCCTGTCAGTAATCAATACTGAGGGGGTAGTGTACACCTGTCAGTAATCAATACTGGGGGGGTAGTGTACTCCTGTCAGTAATCAATACCGAGGGGGTAGTGTACTCCTGTCAGTAATCAATACTGAGGGGGTAGTGTACTCCTGTCAGTAATCAATACCGAGGGGGTAGAGTACTCCTGTCATAAATCAATACCGAGGGGGTAGTGTACTCCTGTCAGTAATCAATACCGAGGGGGTACTGAATTCCTGTCATTAATCAATACCGAGGGGGTAGTGTACTCCTGTCAGTAATCAATACCGAGGGGGAAGTGTACTCCTGTCTGTAATCAATACCGAGGGGGTACTGTACTCCTGTCAGTAATCAATACCGAGGGGATAGTGTACTCCTGTCAGTAATCAATACCGAGGGGTTCGTGTACTCCTGTCAGTAATCAATACCGAGGGGGTAGTGTTCTCATGTCAGTAATCAATACCGAGGGGGTAGTGTACTCCTGTCAGTAATCAATACTGAGGGGGTAGGGTACTCCTCATTGTAATCAATACTGAGGGGGTAGTGTACTCCTGTCAGTAATCAATACCGAGGGGGTAGGGTACTCCTGTCATAAATCAATACCGAGGGGGTAGTGTACACCTGTCAGTAATCAATACCGAGGGGGTAGTTTACTCCTGTCTGTAATCAATACCGAGGGGGTAGTGTACTCCTGTCTGTAATCAATACCGAGGGGGTAGTGTACTCCTGTCTGTAATCAATACCGAGGGGGTAGTGTACTCCTGTCTGTAATCAATACCGAGGGGGTAGTGTACTCCTGTCTGTAATCAATACCGAGGGGGTACTGTACTCCTGTCAGTAATCAATACTGGGGGGATAGTGTACTCCTGTCAGTAATCAATACCGAGGGGGTAGTGTACTCCTGTCTGTAATCAATACCGAGGGGGTAGTGTACTCCTGTCTGTAATCAATACCGAGGGGGTAGTGTACTCCTGTCTGTAATCAATACCGAGGGGGTACTGTATTCCTGTCATTAATCAATACTGAGGGGGTAGGGTACTCCTGTCAGTAATCAATACCGAGGGGGAAGTGTACTCCTGTCTGTAATCAATACCGAGGGGGTACTGTACTCCTGTCAGTAATCAATACTGGGGGGATAGTGTACTCCTGTCAGTAATCAATACCGAGGGGGTAGTGCACTCCTGTCAGTAATCAATACCGATGGGGAAGTGTACTCCTGTCAGTAATCAATACCGAGGGGGGAGTGTACTCCTGTCAGTAATCATTACCGAGGGGGGAGTGTACTCCTGTCAGTAATCAATACCGAGGGGGAAGGGTACTCCTGTCATAAATCAATACCGAGGGGGTAGTGTACACCTGTCAGTAGTCAATACCGAGGGTGTAGTTTACTCCTGTCTGTAATCAATACCGAGGGGGGAGTGTACTCCTGTCTGTAATCAATACTGAGGGGGTAGTTTACTCCTGTCTGTAATCAATACCGAGGGGGTAGTGTACTCCTGTCAGTAATCAATACCGAGGGGGTAGTGCACTCCTGTCAGTCATCAATACCGAGGGGGTAGTGTACACCTGTCAGTAATCAATACCGAGGGGGTAGTTTACTCCTGTCTGTAATCAATACCGAGGGGGTAGTGTACTCCTGTCAGTAATCAATACCGAGGGGGTAGTGTACTCCTGTCAGTAATCAATACCGAGGGGGGAGTGTACACCTGTCAGTAATCAATACCGAGGGGGTAGTGTACTGCTGTCAGTAATCAATACCGAGGGGGTAGTGTACTCCTGTCAGTAATCAATACCGAGTGGGTAGTGTACTCCTGTCTGTAATCAATACCGAGGGGTAGTGTTCTCCTGTCAGTATTCAATACCGAGGGGTTAGTGTACTCCTGTCAGTAATCAATACCGACGGGGTTGTGTACTCCTGTCAGTAATCAATACCGAGGGGTTAGTGTACTCCTGTCAGTATTCAATACTGAGGGGTTAGTGTACTCCTGTCAGTAATCAATACCGAGGGAGAAGTGTACTCCTGTCAGTAATCAATACCGAGGGGGTTGTGTACTCCTGTCAGTAATCAATACCGAGGGGGAAGTGTACTCCTGTCAGTAATCAATACCGAGGGGGTAGTGTACTCCCGTCAGTAATCAATACGGAGGGGGTAGTGTACTCCTGTCTGTAATCAATACCGAGGGGTAGTGTTCTCCTGTCAGTAATCAATACCGAGGGGGTAGTGTACTCCTGTCAGTAATCAATACCGAGGGGTTAGTGTACTTCTGTCAGTAATCTGTACCGAGGGGACAGTGCACACCTGTCAGTAATCAATACCGAGGGGTTAGTGTACTCCCGTCAGTAATCAATACCGAGGGGTTCGTGTACTCCTGTCAGTAATCAATACCGAGGGGGTAGTGTTCTCATGTCAGTAATCAATACCGAGGGGTAGTGTTCTCCTGTCAGTAATCAATACCGAGGGGGTAGTGTACTCCCGTCAGTAATCAATACCGAGGGGTTCGTGTACTCCTGTCAGTAATCAATACGGAGGGGGTAGTGTACTCCCGTCAGTAATCAATACCGAGGGGTTCGTGTACTCCTGTCAGTAATCAATACCGAGGGGGTAGTGTTCTCATGTCAGTAATCAATACCGAGGGGGTAGTGTACTCCTGTCAGTAATCAATACTGAGGGGGTAGGGTACTCCTCATTGTAATCAATACTGAGGGGGTAGTGTACTCCTGTCAGTAATCAATACCGAGGGGGTAGGGTACTCCTGTCATAAATCAATACCGAGTGGGTAGTGTACACCTGTCAGTAATCAATACCGAGGGGGTAGTTTACTCCTGTCTGTAATCAATACCGAGGGGGTAGTGTACTCCTGTCTGTAATCAATACCGAGGGGGTAGTGTACTCCTGTCTGTAATCAATACCGAGGGGGTACTGTACTCCTGTCAGTAATCAATACTGCGGGGATAGTGTACTCCTGTCAGTAATCAATACCGAGGGGGTAGTGTACTCCTGTCAGTAATCAATACCGAGGGGGTACTGTATTCCTGTCATTAACCAATACTGAGGGGGTAGGGTACTCCTGTCAGTAATCAATACCGAGGGGGAAGTGTACTCCTGTCTGTAATCAATACCGAGGGGGTACTGTACTCCTGTCAGTAATCAATACTGGGGGGATAGTGTACTCCTGTCAGTAATCAATACCGAGGGGGTAGTGCACTCCTGTCAGTAATCAATACCGATGGGGAAGTGTACTCCTGTCAGTAATCAATACCGAGGGGGGAGTGTACTCCTGTCAGTAATCATTACCGAGGGGGGAGTGTACTCCTGTCAGTAATCAATACCGAGGGGGAAGGGTACTCCTGTCATAAATCAATACCGAGGGGGTAGTGTACACCTGTCAGTAGTCAATACCGAGGGGGTAGTTTACTCCTGTCAGTAATCAATACCGAGGGGGTCCTGTACTCCTGTCAGTAATCAATACTGGGGGGACAGTGTACTCCTGTCAGTAATCAATTCCGAGGGGGTAGTGTACTCCTGTCAGTAATCAATACCGATGGGGAAGTGTACTCCTGTCAGTAATCAATACCGAGGGGGTAGTTTACTCCTGTCTGTAATCAATACCGAGGTAGTAGTGTACTCCTGTCAGTAATCAATACCGAGGGGGTAGTGTACTCCTGTCAGTAATCAATACCGAGGGTGTAGTTTACTCCTGTCTGTAATCAATACCGAGGGGGGAGTGTACTCCTGTCTGTAATCAATACTGAGGGGGTAGTTTACTCCTGTCTGTAATCAATACCGAGGGGGTAGTGTACTCCTGTCAGTAATCAATACCGAGGGGGTAGTGCACTCCTGTCAGTCATCAATACCGAGGGGGTAGTGTACACCTGTCAGTAATCAATACCGAGGGGGTAGTTTACTCCTGTCTGTAATCAATACCGAGGGGGTAGTGTACTCCTGTCAGTAATCAATACCGAGGGGGTAGTGTACTCCTGTCAGTAATCAATACCGAGGGGGGAGTGTACACCTGTCAGTAATCAATACCGAGGGGGTAGTGTACTGCTGTCAGTAATCAATACCGAGGGGGTAGTGTACTCCTGTCAGTAATCAATACCGAGTGGGTAGTGTACTCCTGTCTGTAATCAATACCGAGGGGTAGTGTTCTCCTGTCAGTATTCAATACCGAGGGGTTAGTGTACTCCTGTCAGTAATCAATACCGACGGGGTTGTGTACTCCTGTCAGTAATCAATACCGAGGGGTTAGTGTACTCCTGTCAGTATTCAATACCGAGGGGGAAGTGTACTCCTGTCAGTAATCAATACCGAGGGGGTAGTGTACTCCTGTCAGTAATCAATACGGAGTGGGTAGTGTACTCCTGTCTGTAATCAATACCGAGGGGTAGTGTTCTCCTGTCAGTAATCAATACCGAGGGGGTAGTGTACTCCTGTCAGTAATCAATACCGAGGGGTTAGTGTACTTCTGTCAGTAATCTGTACCGAGGGGATAGTGCACACCTGTCAGTAATCAATACCGAGGGGTTAGTGTACTCCCGTCAGTAATCAATACCGAGGGGTTCGTGTACTCCTGTCAGTAATCAATACCGAGGGTTTAGTGTACTCCTGTCAGTAATCAATACCGAGGGGGTAGTGTACACCTGTCAGTAATCAATACCGAGGGGGTAGTGTACTCCTCTCAGTAATCAATACCGATGGGGTAGTGTACTCCTGTCAGTAATCAATACCGAGGGGGTAGTGTACACCTGTCAGTAATCAATACCGAGGGGGTAGTGTACTCCTGTCAGTAATCAATACCGAGGGGGTAGTGTACTCCTGTCAGTAATCAATACCGAGGGGGTAGTGTACTCCTGTCAGTAATCAATACCAAGGGGGGAGTGTACACCTGTCAGTAATCAATACCGAGGGGGTAGTGTACTGCTGTCAGTAATCAATACCGAGTGGGTAGTGTACTCCTGTCTGTAATCAATACCGAGTGGGTAGTGTACTCCTGTCTGTAATCAATACCGAGGGGTAGTGTTCTCCTGTCAGTATTCAATACCGAGGGGTTAGTGTACTCCTGTCAGTAATCAATACCGACGGGGTTGTGTACTCCTGTCAGTAATCAATACCGAGGGGTTAGAGTACTCCTGTCAGTATTCAATACCGAGGGGTTAGTGTACTCCTGTCAGTAATCAATACCGAGGGGGAAGTGTACTCCTGTCAGTAATCAATACCGAGGGGTAGTGTACTCCTGTCAGTAATCAATACCGAGGGGGTAGTGTACTCCTGTCTGTAATCAATACCGAGGGGTAGTGTTCTCCTGTCAGTAATCAATACCGAGGGGGTAGTGTACTCCTGTCAGTAATCAATACCGAGGGGTTAGTGTACTCCTGTCAGTAATCAATACCGAGGGGGTAGTGTACTCCTGTCAGTAATCAATACCGAGGGCGTAGTGTACTCCTGTCAGTAATCAATACCGAGGGGTAGTGTTCTCCTGTCAGTAATCAATACCGAGGGGTTCGTGTACTCCTGTCAGTAATCAATGCCGAGGTGTTAGTGTACTCCTGTCAGTAATCAATACCGAGGGGGTAGTGTACTCCTGTCAGTAATCAATACCGAGGGGTTAGTGTACTTCTGTCAGTAATCTGTACCGAGGGGGTAGTGTACACCTGTCAGTAATCAATACCGAGGGGTTAGTGTACTCCCGTCAGTAATCAATACCGAGGGGTTCGTGTACTCCTGTCAGTAATCAATACCGAGGGGGAAGTGTACTCCTGTCTGTAATCAATACCGAGGGTTTAGTGTACTCCTGTCAGTAATCAATGCCGAGGGGGTAGTGTACTCCTGTCAGTAATCAATACCAAGGGGGTAGTGTACTCCTGTCTGTAATCAATACCGAGGGGGTAGTGTACACCTGTCAGTAATCAATACCGAGGGGGTAGTGTACTCCTGTCAGTAATCAATACCGAGGGGGTAGTGTACTCCTGTCAGTAATCAATACCGACGGGGTAGTGTACTCCTGTCAGTAATCAATACCGAGGGGGTAGTGTTCTCCTGTCAGTAATCAATACCGAGGGGGGAGTGTACACCTGTCAGTAATCAATACCGAGGGGGTAGTGTACTGCTGTCAGTAATCAATACCGAGGGCGTAGTGTACTCCTGTCAGTAATCAATACCGAGTGGGTAGTGTACTCCTGTCTGTAATCAATACCGAGAGGTAGTGTTCTCCTGTCAGTAATCAATACCGAGGGGGTAGTGTACTCCTGTCAGTAATCAATACCGAGGGGTTAGTGTACTCCTGTCAGTATTCAATTCCGAGGGGTTAGTGTACTCCTGTCAGTAATCAATACCGAGGGGGTACTGTACTCCTGTCAGTAATCAATACCGAGGGGGTTGTGTACTCCTGTCAGTAATCAATACCGAGGGGGATGTGTACTCCTGTCAGTAATCAATACCGAGGGGGTAGTGTACTCCTGTCAGTAATCAATACCGAGGGGGTAGTGTACTCCTGTCTGTAATCAATACCGAGGGGTAGTGTTCTCCTGTCAGTAATCAATACCGAGGGGGTAGTGTACTCCTGTCTGTAATCAATACCGAGGGGTTAGTGTACTCCTGTCAGTAATCAATAACGAGGGGGTAGTGTACTCCTGTCAGTAATCAATACCGAGGGGTTAGTGTACACCTGTCAGTAATCAATACCGAGGGGTTAGTGTACTCCTGTCAGTAATCAATACCGAGGGGTTCGTGTACTCCTGTCAGTAATCAATACCAAGGGTTTAGTGTACTCCTGTCAGTAATCAATACCGAGGGGGTAGTGTACTCCTGTCAGTAATCAATACCGAGGGGACAGTGTACACCTGTCAGTAATCATTACCGAGGGGGTAGTGTACTCCAGTCAGTAATCAATACCGAGGGGGTAGTGTACTCCTGTCTGTAATCAATACCGAGGGGGTAGTGTACACCTGTCAGTAATCAATACCGAGGGGGTAGTGTACTCCTGTCAGTAATCAATACTGAGGGGGTAGTGTACTCCTGTCAGTAATCAATACCGAGGGGGTAGTGTACTCCTGTCAGTAATCATTACTGAGGGGGCAGTGTACTCCTGTCAGTAATCATTACCGAGGGGGTAGTGTACTCCTGTCAGTAATCAATACCGGGGGGGTAGTGTACTCCTGTCAGTAATCAATACCGAGGGGGAACTGTACTCCTGTAAGTAATCAATACCGAGGAGGTAGTGTACACCCGTCAGTAATCAATACCGAGGGTGTAGTTTACTCCTGTCAGTAATCAATACCGAGAGGGTAGTGTACTCCTGTCAGTAATCAATACCGAGGGGTAGTGTACACCGGTCAGTAATCAATACCGAGCAGGTAGTTTACTCCTGTCAGTAATCAATACCGAGAGGGTAGTGTACTCCTGTCAGTAATCAATACCGAGGGGGTAGTTTACTCCTGTCAGTAATCAATACTGAGGGGGTAGTTTACACCTGTCAGTAATCAATACCGAGGGGGTAGTTTTCTCCTGTCTGTAATCAATACCGAGGGGGTAGTGTACTCCTGTCTGTAATCAATACCGAGGTGGTAGTGTACTCCTGTCTGTAATCAATACCGAGGGGGTAGTGTACTCCTGTCAATAATCAATACCGAGGGGGTAGTGTACTCCTGTCTGTAATCAATACCGAGGGGGAAGTGTAGTCCTGTCAGTAATCAATACCGAGGGGGTAGTGTACTCCTGTCTGAAATCAATACCGAGGGGGAAGTGTAGTCCTGTCAGTAATCAATACCGAGGGGGTAGTGTACTCCTGTCTGTAATCAATACCGAGGGGGAAGTGTAGTCCTGTCAGTAATCAATACCGAGGGGGTAGTGTACTCCTGTCAGTAATCAATACCGAGGGGGTAGTGTACTCCTGTCTGTAATCAATACCGAGGGGGAAGTGTAGTCCTGTCAGTAATCAATACCGAGGGGGTAGTGTACTCCTGTCAGTAATCAATACCGAGGGGGTAGTGTACTCCTGTCAGTAATCAATACCGAGGGGGTAGTGTACTCCTGTCTGTAATCAATACCGAGGGGGTAGTGTACTCCTGTCAGTAATCAATACTGGGGGGATAGTGTATTCCTGTCAGTAATCAATACCGAGGGGGTAGTGTACTCCTGTCAGTAATCAATACCGAGGGGGTACTGTATTCCTGTCATTAATCAATACCGAGGGGGTAGTGTACTCCTGTCAGTAATCAATACCGAGGGGGAAGTGTACTCCTGTCTGTAATCAATACCGAGGGGGTACTGTACTCCTGTCAGTAATCAATACTGGGGGGACAGTGTACTCCTGTCAGTAATCAATACCGATGGGGAAGTGTACTCCTGTCAGTAATCAATACCGAGGGGGGAGTGTACTCCTGTCAGTAATCAATACCGAGGGGGAAGGGTACTCCTGTCATAAATCAATACCGAGGGGGTAGTGTACACCTGTCAGTAGTCAATACCGAGGGGGTAGTTTACTCCTGTCTGTAATCAATACCGAGGGGGTAGTGTACTCCTGTCAGTAATCAATACCGAGGGGTTAGTGTACACCTGTCAGTAATCAATACCGAGGGGTTAGTGTACTCCTGTCAGTAATCAATACCGAGGGGTTCGTGTACTCCTGTCAGTAATCAATACCAAGGGTTTAGTGTACTCCTGTCAGTAATCAATACCGAGGGGGTAGTGTACTCCTGTCAGTAATCAATACCGAGGGGACAGTGTACACCTGTCAGTAATCATTACCGAGGGGGTAGTGTACTCCAGTCAGTAATCAATACCGAGGGGGTAGTGTACTCCTGTCTGTAATCAATACCGAGGGGGTAGTGTACACCTGTCAGTAATCAATACCGAGGGGGTAGTGTACTCCTGTCAGTAATCAATACTGAGTGGGTAGTGTACTCCTGTCAGTAATCAATACCGAGGGGGTAGTGTACTCCTGTCAGTAATCATTACTGAGGGGGCAGTGTACTCCTGTCAGTAATCATTACCGAGGGGGTAGTGTACTCCTGTCAGTAATCAATACCGAGGGTGTAGTTTACTCCTGTCTGTAATCAATACCGAGGTGGGAGTGTACTCCTGTCAGTATTCAATACCGAGGGGGTTGTGTACTCCTGTCAGTAATCAATACCGAGGGGGAAGTGTACTCATGTCAGTCATCAATACCGAGGGGGTTGTGTACTCCTGTCAGTAATCAATACCGAGGGGGAAGTGTACTCCTGTCTGTAATCAATACCGAGGGGGTAGTGTACTCCTGTCAGTAACCAATACCGAGGGGGTAGTTTACTCCTATCTGTAATCAATACCGAGGGGGTAGTGTACTCCTGTCAGTAATCAATACCGAGGGGGTAGTGTACTCCTGTCAGTAATCAATACCGAGGGGGTAGTGTACTCCTGTCTGTAATCTATACCGAGGGGGAAGTGTAGTCCTGTCAGTAATCAATACCGAGGGGGTAGTGTACTCCTGTCAGTAATCAATACCAAGTGGGTAGTGTACTCCTGTCAGTAATCAATACCGAGGGGATAGTGTACACCTGTCAGTAATTAATACCGAGGGGGTAGTTTACTCCTGTCAGTAATCAATACGGAGGGGGTAGTGTACACCTGTCAGTAACCAATACCGAGGGGGTAGTTTACTCCTGTCAGTAATCAATACCGAGGGGGTAGTGTACTCCTGTCAGTAATCAATACCGAGGGGGTAGTGTACTCCTGTCTGTAATCAATACCAAGTGGGTAGTGTACTCCTGTCAGTAATCAATACCGAGGGGGTAGTGTACTCCTGTCAGTAATCAATACTGAGGGGGTAGTGTACACCTGTCAGTAATTAATACCGAGGGGGTAGTTTACTCCTGTCAGTAGTCAATACCGAGGGGGTAGTGTACACCTGTCAGTAACCAATACCGAGGGGGTAGTTTACTCCTGTCAGTGATCAATACCGAGGGGGTAGTGTACTCCTGTCAGTAATCAATACCGAGGGGGTAGTGTACTCCTGTCTGTAATCAATACCAAGTGGGTAGTGTACTCCTGTCAGTAATCAATACTGAGGGGGTAGTGTACACCTGTCAGTAACCAATACCGAGGGGGTAGTTTACTCCTGTCAGGAATCAATTCCGAGGGGGTAGTGTACTCCTGTCAGTAATCAATACCGACGGGGTAGGGTACGCCTGTCAGTAATCAATACCGAGGGGGTAGTGTACTCCTGTCAGTAATCAATACCGAGGGGGTAGTGTACTCCTGTCAGTAATCAATACCGAGGGGGTAGTGTACTCCTGTCTGTAATCAATACCGAGGGGGGTGTGTACACCTGTCAGTAATCAATACCGAGGGGGTAGTGAACTCCTGTCAGTAATCAATAACGAGGGGGTAGTGTACTCCTGTCAGTAATCAATACCGAGGGGGTAGTGTACTCCTGTCAGTAATCAATACCGAGGGGTAGTGTACTCCTGTCAGTAATCAATACCAAGGGGGTAGTGTACTCCTGTCTGTAATCAATCCCGAGGGGGTAGTGTACTCCTGTCAGTAATCAATACCGAGGAGGTAGTGTACACCTGTCAGTAATCAATACCGAGGGGGGAGTGTACTCCTGTCAGTAATCAATACCAAGGGGGTAGTGTACTCCTCTCAGTAATCAATACCGAGGGGGGAGTGTACTCCTGTCAGTAATCAATACCGAGGGGGTCGTGTACTCCTGTCAGTAATCAATACCGAGGGGGTAGTGTACTCCTGTCAGTAATCAATACCGAGGGGAAGTGTACTCCTGTCTGTAATCAATACCGAGGGGTAGTGTACTCCTGTCAGTAATCAATACCGAGCGGGTAGTGTACTCCTGTCTGTAATCAATACCGAGGGGAAGTGTACTCCTGTCTGTAATCAATACCGAGGGGTAGTGTACTCCTGTCAGTAATCAATACCGAGGGGGTAGTGTACTCCTGTCAGTAATCAATACCGAGGGGATGTGTACTCCTGTCTGTAATCAATACCGAGGGGTAGTGTACTCCTGTCAGTAATCAATACCGAGGGGGTAGTGTACTCCTGTCTGTAATCAATACCGAGCGGGGAGTGTACACCTGTCAGTAATCAATACCGAGGGGGTAGTGTACTCCTGTCAGTAATCAATACCGAGGGGGTAGTGTACTCCTGTCAGTAATCAATACCGAGGGGGAAGTGTACTCCTGTCAGTGATCAGTACCAAGGGGGTAGTCTACACTTTTCTGTAATCAATACCGAGGGGGAAGTGTTTTCCTGTCAGTAATCAATACCGAGGGAGTCGTGTACTCCTGTCAGTAATCAATACCTAGGGGGTAGTGTACACCCGTCAGTAATCAATACCGAGGGGGTGTGTACTCCTGTCAGTAATCAATACCGAGGGGGGAGTGTACTCCTGTCAGTAATCAATACCGAGGGGGAAGTGTACTCCTGTCAGTAATCAATACTGAGGGGGGAGTGTACTCCTGTCAGTAATCAATACCGAGGGGGTAGTGTACTCCTGTCAGTAATCAATACCGACGGGGAAGTGTACTCCTGTCTGTAATCAATACCGAGGGGGCAGTGTACTCCTGTCTGTAATCAATACCGAGGGGGTAGTGTACACCTGTCAGTAATCAATACCGAGGGGGTAGTGTACTCCTGTAAGTAATCAATACCGAGGAGGTAGTGTACTCCTGTAAGTAATCAATACCGAGGAGGTAGTGTACACCCGTCAGTAATCAATACCGAGGGGGTAGTTTACTCCTGTCAGTAATCAATACCGAGGGGGTAGTTTACTCCTGTCTGTAATCAATACCGAGGGGGTAGTGTACTCCTGTCTGTAATCAATACCGAGGGGGTAGTGTACTCCTGTCAGTAATCAATACCGAGGGCTTAAAGTATTCCTGTCAGTAATCAATACCGAGGGGGTAGTGTACTCCTGTAAGTAATCAATACCGAAGGGGGAGTGTACTCCTGTCAGTAATCAATACCGATGGGGAAGGGTACTCCTGTCATAAATGAATACCGAGGGGGTAGTGTACACCTGTCAGTAATCAATACCGAGGGGGTAGTTTACTCCTGTCAGTAATCAATACCGAGGGGGTAGTGTACTCCTGTCAGTAATCAATACCGAGGGGGTAGTGTACACCTGTCAGTAATCAATACCGAGGGGGTAGTGTACTCCTGTCAGTAATCAATACCGAGGGGATAGTGTACTCCTGTCTGTAATCAATACCGAGGGGGGTGTGTACACCTGTCAGTAATCAATACCGAGGGGGTAGTGTACTCCTGTCAGTAATCAATACCGAAGGGGTAGTGTACTCCTGTCTGTAATCAATACCGAGGGGGGTGTGTACACCTGTCAGTAATCAATACCGAGGGGGTAGTGTACTCCTGTCAGTAATCAATAACGAGGGGGTAGTGTACACCTGTCAGTAATCAATACCGAGGGGGGAGTGTACTCCTGTCAGTAATCAATACCAAGGGGGTAGTGTACTCCTGTCTGTAATCAATCCCGAGGGGGTAGTGTACTCCTGTCAGTAATCAATACCAAGGGGGTAGTGTACTCCTGTCTGTAATCAATCCCGAGGGGGTAGTGTACTCCTGTCAGTAATCAATACCGAGGAGGTAGTGTACACCTGTCAGTAATCAATACCGAAGGGGGAGTGTACTCCTGTCAGTAATCAATACCAAGGGGGTAGTGTACTCCTGTCTGTAATCAATACCGAGGGGGGAGTGTACTCCTGTCAGTAATCAATACCGAGGGGGTCGTGTACTCCTGTCAGTAATCAATACCGAGGGGGTAGTGTACTCCTGTCAGTAATCAATACCGAGGGGAAGTGTACTCCTGTCTGTAATCAATACCGAGGGGTAGTGTACTCCTGTCAGTAATCAATACCGAGCGGGTAGTGTACTCCTGTCTGTAATCAATACCGAGGGGAAGTGTACTCCTGTCTGTAATCAATACCGAGGGGTAGTGTACTCCTGTCAGTAATCAATACCGAGGGGGTAGTGTACTCCTGTCAGTAATCAATACCGAGGGGATGTGTACTCCTGTCTGTAATCAATACCGAGGGGTAGTGTACTCCTGTCAGTAATCAATACCGAGGGGGTTGTGTACTCCTGTCTGTAATCAATACCGAGCGGGGAGTGTACACCTGTCAGTAATCAATACCGAGGGGTTAGTGTACTCCTGTCAGTAATCAATACCGAGGGGGTAGTGTACTCCTGTCAGTAATCAATACCGAGGGGGAGTGTACTCCTGTCAGTGATCAGTACCAAGGGGGTAGTCTACACTTTTCTGTAATCAATACCGAGGGGGAAGTGTTTTCCTGTCAGTAATCAATACCTAGGGGGTAGTGTACACCCGTCAGTAATCAATACCGAGGGGCTGTGTACTCCTGTCAGTAATCAATACCGAGGGGGGAGTGTACTCCTGTCAGTAATCAATACCGAGGGGGTAGTGTACTCCTGTCAGTAATCAATACCGAGGGGGGAGTGTACTCCTGTCAGTAATCAATACCGAGGGGGTAGTGTACTCCTGTCAGTAATCAATACCGACGGGGAAGTGTACTCCTGTCTGTAATCAATACCGAGGGGGCAGTGTACTCCTGTCTGTAATCAATACCGAGGGGGTAGTGTACACCTGTCAGTAATCAATACCGAGGGGGTAGTGTACTCCTGTAAGTAATCAATACCGAGGAGGTAGTGTACTCCTGTAAGTAATCAATACCGAGGAGGTAGTGTACACCCGTCAGTAATCAATACCGAGGGGGTAGTTTACTCCTGTCAGTAATCAATACCGAGGGGGTAGTTTACTCCTGTCTGTAATCAATACCGAGGGGGTAGTGTACTCCTGTCTGTAATCAATACCGAGGGGGTAGTGTACTCCTGTCAGTAATCAATACCGAGGGCTTAAAGTATTCCTGTCAGTAATCAATACCGAGGGGTTAGTGTACTCCTGTCAGTATTCAATACCGAGGGGTTAGTTTACTGCTGTCATAAATCAATACCGAGGGGGTAGTGTACTCCTGTCAGTAATCAATACCGAGGGGGTAGTGCACTCCTGTCAGTAATCAATACCGAGGGGGTAGTGCACTCCTGTCTGTAATCAATACCGAGGGGGTAGTGTACTCCTGTCAGTAATCAATACCGAGGGGGTAGTGCACTCCTGTCAGTAATCAATACCGAGGGGGTAGTGAACTCCTGTCAGTAATTAATACCGAGGGGGCAGTGCACTCCTGTCTGTAATCAATACCGAGCGTGTAGTGTACTCCTGTCAGTAATCAATACTGAGGGGGTAGTGTACAACTGTCAGTAATCAGTACCGAGGGGGTAGTGTACACCTGTCAGTAATCAATACTGAGGGGGTAGTGTACTCCTGTCAGTAATCTATACCGAGGGGGTAGTGTACTCCTGTCAGTAATCAATGCCGAGGGTGTATTGTACACCTGTCAGTAATCTATACCGAGGGTGTAGTGTACTCCTGTCAGTAATCAATACCGAGGGGGCAGTGTACTCCTGTCAGTAATCAATACTGAGGGGGTAGTGTACTCCTGATTGTAATCAATACTGAGGGGGGAGTGTACACCTGTCAGTAATCAATACCGAGGGGGTAGTGTACTCCTGTCATTAATCAATACCGAGGGGGTAGTGTACACCTGTCAGTAATCAATACCGAGGGCGTAGGGTACTCCTGTCATTAATCAATACCGAGGCGGTAGTTTACTCCTGTCAGTAATCAATACCGATGGGGAAGTGTACTCCTGTCAGTAATCAATACCGATGGGGAAGTTTACTCCTGTCTGTAATCAATACCGAGGGGGTAGTGTACACCTGTCAGTAATCAATACCGAGGGGGTAGTGTACTCCTGTCAGTAATCAATACTGAGGGGGTAGTGTACTCCTGTCAGTAATCAATACCGAGGGGGTAGTGTACTCCTGTCAGTAATCATTACTGAGGGGGTAGTGTACTCCTGTCAGTAATCAATACCGAGGGGGTAGTGTACTCCTGTCAGTAATCAATACCGAGGGGGAACTGTACTCCTGTAAGTAATCAATACCGAGGAGGTAGTGTACACCCGTCAGTAATCAATTCCGAGGGGGTAGTTTACTCCTTTCAGTAATCAATACCGAGGGGGTAGTGTACTCCTGTCAGTAATCAATACCGAGAGGGTAGTTTACTCCTGTCAGTAATCAATACCGAGGGGGTAGTGAACACCTGTCTGTAATCAATACCGAGGGGGTAGTGTACTCCTATCAGTAATCAAATCCGAGGGGGTAGTGTACTCCTGTCAGTAATCAATACCAAGGGCTTAAAGTATTCCTGTCAGTAATCAATACCGAGGGGGTAGTGTACTCCTGTAAGTAATCAATACCGAGGGGGTAGTGTACTCCTGTCTGTAATCAATACCGAGGGTGTAGTGTACTCCTGTCAGTAATCAATACCGAGGGGGGAGTGTACTCCTGTCAGTAATCAATAATGAGGGGGTAGTGTACTCCTAATTGTAATCAATACTGAGGGGGTAGTGTACTCGTGTCAGTAATCAATACTGAGGGGGAAGTGTACTCCTGTCTGTAATCAATACCGAGGGGGGAGTGTACTCCTGTCAGTAATCAATACCGAGGGGGGAGTGTACTCCTGTCAGTAATCAATACCGATGGGGAAGGGTACTCCTGTCATAAATCAATACCGAGGGGGTAGTGTACACCTGTCAGTAATCAATACCGAGGGGGTAGTTTACTCCTGTCTGTAATCAATACCGAGGGGGTAGTGTACTCCTGTCAGTAATCAATACCGAGGGGGTAGTGTATACCTGTCAGTAATCAATACCGAGGGGGTAGTGTACTCCTGTCAGTAATCAATACCGAGGGGGTAGTGCACTCCTGTCTGTAATCAATACCGAGGGTGTAGTGTACTCCTGTCAGTAATCGATACCGAGGGGGCAGTGCACTCCTGTCAGTAATCAATACCGAGAAGGTAGTGAACTCCTGTCAGTAATCAATACCGAGGGGGTAGTGCACTCCTGTCTGTAATCAATACTGAGGGGGATAGTGTACTCCTGTCAGTAATCAATACCGAGGGGGGAGTGTACTCCTGTCAGTAATCAATACCGAGGGGGTAGTGTACACCTGTCAGTAATCAATACCGAGCGTGTAGTTTACTCCTGTCAGTAATCAATACCGAGGGGGTAGTTTACTCCTGTCTGTAATCAATACCAAGTGGGTAGTGTACTCCTGTCAGTAATCAATACCGAGGGGGTAGTTTACTCCTGTCTGTAATCAATACCGAGGTAGTAGTGTACTCCTGTCAGTAATCAATACCGATGTAGTAGTGTACTCCTGTCAGTAATCAATACCGAGGGGGTAGTGTACTCCTGTCAGTAATCAATACCGAGGGGGTAGTGTACCCCTGTCTGTAATCAATACTGAGGGGGTAGTTTACTACTGTCAGTAATCAATACCGAGGGGGTAGTGTACACCTGTCAGTAATCAATACCGAGCGGGTAGTTTACTCCTGTCTGTAATCAATACCGAGGGGATAGTGTACTCCTGTCAGTAATCAATACCGAGGGGGTTAGTGTACTCCTGCCAGTATTCAATACCGAGGGGTTAGTGTACTGCTGTCATAAATCAATACCGAGGGGGTAGTGTACTCCTGTCAGTAATCAATACCGAGGGGGTAGTGCACTCCTGTCAGTAATCAATACCGAGGGGGTAGTGCACTCCTGTCTGTAATCAATACCGAGGGTGTAGTGTACTCCTGTCAGTAATCAATACCGAGCGGGTAGTTTACTCCTGTCTGTAATCAATACCGAGGGGATAGCGTACTCCTGTCAGTAATCAATACCGAGGGCGTAGTGTACACCTGTCAGTATTCAATACCGAGGGGGTAGTGTACTCCTGTCAGTAATCAATACCGAGGGGGTAGTGAACTCCTGCCAGTAATCAATACCGAGGGGGCAGTGCACTCCTGTCTGTAATCAATACCGAGGGTGTAGTGTACTCCTGTCAGTAATCAATACCGAGGGGGTAGTGCACTCCTGTCAGTAATCAATACCGAGGGGGTAGTGAACTCCTGTCAGTAATCAATACCGAGGGGGCAGTGCACTCCTGTCTGTAATCAATACCGAGGGTGTAGTGTACTCCTGTCAGTAATCAATAACGAGGGCGTAGTGTACTCCTGTCAGTAATCAATACCGAGGGCGTAGTGTACTCCTGTCAGTAATCAATACTGAGGGGGTAGTGTACAACTGTCAGTAATCAATACCGAGGGGGTAGTGTACTCCTGTCAGTAATCTATACCGAGGGGGTAGTGTACTCCTGTCAGTAATCAATGCCGAGGGTGTATTGTACACCTGCCAGTAATCTATACCGAGGGTGTAGTGTACTCCTGTCAGTAATCAATACCGAGGGGGCAGTGTACTCCTGTCAGTAATCAATACTGAGGGGGTAGTGTACTCCTGATTGTAATCAATACTGAGGGGGTGTGTACTCCTGTCAGTCGTCAATGCCGAGGGGGTAGGGTACTCCTGTCATAAATCAATACCGACGGGGTAGTGTACGCCTGTCAGTAATCAATACTGAGGGGGTAGTTTACTCCTGTCTGTAATCAATACCGAGGGGGTAGTGTACCCCTGTCAGTAATCAATACCGAGGGGGTAGTGTACTCCTGTCATTAATCAATACCGAGGGGGTAGTGTACACCTGTCAGTAATCAATACCGAGGGCGTAGGGTACTCCTGTCATTAATCAATACCGAGGCGGTAGTTTACTCCTGTCAGTAATCAATACCGATGGGGAAGTGTACTCCTGTCAGTAATCAATACCGATGGGGAAGTTTACTCCTGTCTGTAATCAATACCGAGGGGGTAGTGCACTCCTGTCTGTAATCAATACCGAGGGGGTAGTGCACTCCTGTCTGTAATCAATACCGAGGGGGTAGTGTACACCTGTCTGTAATCAATACCGAGGGCGTAGTGCACTCCTGTCAGTAATCAATACCGAGGGGGTAGTTTACTCCTGTCTGTAATCAATACCGAGGGTGTAGTGTACTCCTGTCAGTAATCAATACCTAGGGGGTAGTGTACACCTTTCAGTAATCAATACCGAGGGGGTAGTTTACTCCTGTCTGTAATCAATACCGAGGGGGTAGTGTACTCCTGTCAGTAATCAATACCGAGGGGGTAGTGCACTCCTGTCAGTAATCTATACCGAGGGGGTAGTGTACTCCTGTCAGTAATCAATGCCGAGGATGTATTGTACACCTGTCAGTAATCTATACCGAGGGTGTAGTGTACTCCTGTCAGTAATCAATACCGAGGGGGCAGTGTACTCCTGTCAGTAATCAATACTGAGGGGGTAGTGTACTCCTGATTGTAATCAATACTGAGGGGGGAGTGTACACCTGTCAGTAATCAATACCGAGGGGGTAGTGTACTCCTGTCAGTAATCAATACCGAGGGCGTAGGGTACTCCTGTCATTAATCAATACCGAGGCGGTAGTTTACTCCTGTCAGTAATCAATACCGATGGGGAAGTGTACTCCTGTCAGTAATCAATACCGATGGGGAAGTTTACTCCTGTCTGTAATCAATACCGAGGGGGTAGTGTACACCTGTCAGTAATCAATACCGAGGGGGTAGTGTACTCCTGTCAGTAATCAATACTGAGGGGGTAGTGTACTCCTGTCAGTAATCAATACCGAGGGGGTAGTGTACTCCTGTCAGTAATCATTACTGAGGGGGTAGTGTACTCCTGTCAGTAATCAATACCGAGGGGGTAGTGTACTCCTGTCAGTAATCAATACCGAGGGGGAACTGTACTCCTGTAAGTAATCAATACCGAGGAGGTAGTGTACACCCGTCAGTAATCAATTCCGAGGGGGTAGTTTACTCCTTTCAGTAATCAATACCGAGGGGGTAGTGTACTCCTGTCAGTAATCAATACCGAGAGGGTAGTTTACTCCTGTCAGTAATCAATACCGAGGGGGTAGTGAACACCTGTCTGTAATCAATACCGAGGGGGTAGTGTACTCCTATCAGTAATCAAATCCGAGGGGGTAGTGTACTCCTGTCAGTAATCAATACCAAGGGCTTAAAGTATTCCTGTCAGTAATCAATACCGAGGGGGTAGTGTACTCCTGTAAGTAATCAATACCGAGGGGGTAGTGTACTCCTGTCTGTAATCAATACCGAGGGTGTAGTGTACTCCTGTCAGTAATCAATACCGAGGGGGGAGTGTACTCCTGTCAGTAATCAATAATGAGGGGGTAGTGTACTCCTAATTGTAATCAATACTGAGGGGGTAGTGTACTCGTGTCAGTAATCAATACTGAGGGGAAGTGTACTCCTGTCTGTAATCAATACCGAGGGGGGAGTGTACTCCTGTCAGTAATCAATACCGAGGGGGGAGTGTACTCCTGTCAGTAATCAATACCGATGGGGAAGGGTACTCCTGTCATAAATCAATACCGAGGGGGTAGTGTACACCTGTCAGTAATCAATACCGAGGGGGTAGTTTACTCCTGTCTGTAATCAATACCGAGGGGGTAGTGTACTCCTGTCAGTAATCAATACCGAGGGGGTAGTGTATACCTGTCAGTAATCAATACCGAGGGGGTAGTGTACTCCTGTCAGTAATCAATACCGAGGGGGTAGTGCACTCCTGTCTGTAATCAATACCGAGGGTGTAGTGTACACCTGTCAGTAATCAATACCGAGCGTGTAGTTTACTCCTGTCAGTAATCAATACCGAGGGGGTAGTTTACTCCTGTCTGTAATCAATACCAAGTGGGTAGTGTACTCCTGTCAGTAATCAATACCGAGGGGGTAGTTTACTCCTGTCTGTAATCAATACCGAGGTAGTAGTGTACTCCTGTCAGTAATCAATACCGATGTAGTAGTGTACTCCTGTCAGTAATCAATACCGAGGGGGTAGTGTACTCCTGTCAGTAATCAATACCGAGGGGGTAGTGTACCCCTGTCTGTAATCAATACTGAGGGGGTAGTTTACTACTGTCAGTAATCAATACCGAGGGGGTAGTGTACACCTGTCAGTAATCAATACCGAGCGGGTAGTTTACTCCTGTCTGTAATCAATACCGAGGGGATAGTGTACTCCTGTCAGTAATCAATACCGAGGGGGTTAGTGTACTCCTGCCAGTATTCAATACCGAGGGGTTAGTGTACTGCTGTCATAAATCAATACCGAGGGGGTAGTGTACTCCTGTCAGTAATCAATACCGAGGGGGTAGTGCACTCCTGTCAGTAATCAATACCGAGGGGGTAGTGCACTCCTGTCTGTAATCAATACCGAGGGTGTAGTGTACTCCTGTCAGTAATCAATACCGAGCGGGTAGTTTACTCCTGTCTGTAATCAATACCGAGGGGATAGCGTACTCCTGTCAGTAATCAATACCGAGGGCGTAGTGTACACCTGTCAGTATTCAATACCGAGGGGGTAGTGTACTCCTGTCAGTAATCAATACCGAGGGGGTAGTGAACTCCTGCCAGTAATCAATACCGAGGGGGCAGTGCACTCCTGTCTGTAATCAATACCGAGGGTGTAGTGTACTCCTGTCAGTAATCAATACCGAGGGGGTAGTGCACTCCTGTCAGTAATCAATACCGAGGGGGTAGTGAACTCCTGTCAGTAATCAATACCGAGGGGGCAGTGCACTCCTGTCTGTAATCAATACCGAGGGTGTAGTGTACTCCTGTCAGTAATCAATAACGAGGGCGTAGTGTACTCCTGTCAGTAATCAATACCGAGGGCGTAGTGTACTCCTGTCAGTAATCAATACTGAGGGGGTAGTGTACAACTGTCAGTAATCAATACCGAGGGGGTAGTGTACTCCTGTCAGTAATCTATACCGAGGGGGTAGTGTACTCCTGTCAGTAATCAATGCCGAGGGTGTATTGTACACCTGCCAGTAATCTATACCGAGGGTGTAGTGTACTCCTGTCAGTAATCAATACCGAGGGGGCAGTGTACTCCTGTCAGTAATCAATACTGAGGGGGTAGTGTACTCCTGATTGTAATCAATACTGAGGGGGTGTGTACTCCTGTCAGTCGTCAATGCCGAGGGGGTAGGGTACTCCTGTCATAAATCAATACCGACGGGGTAGTGTACGCCTGTCAGTAATCAATACTGAGGGGGTAGTTTACTCCTGTCTGTAATCAATACCGAGGGGGTAGTGTACCCCTGTCAGTAATCAATACCGAGGGGGTAGTGTACTCCTGTCATTAATCAATACCGAGGGGGTAGTGTACACCTGTCAGTAATCAATACCGAGGGCGTAGGGTACTCCTGTCATTAATCAATACCGAGGCGGTAGTTTACTCCTGTCAGTAATCAATACCGATGGGGAAGTGTACTCCTGTCAGTAATCAATACCGATGGGGAAGTTTACTCCTGTCTGTAATCAATACCGAGGGGGTAGTGCACTCCTGTCTGTAATCAATACCGAGGGGGTAGTGCACTCCTGTCTGTAATCAATACCGAGGGGGTAGTGTACACCTGTCTGTAATCAATACCGAGGGGGGTAGTGCACTCCTGTCAGTAATCAATACCGAGGGGGTAGTTTACTCCTGTCTGTAATCAATACCGAGGGTGTAGTGTACTCCTGTCAGTAATCAATACCTAGGGGGTAGTGTACACCTTTCAGTAATCAATACCGAGGGGGTAGTTTACTCCTGTCTGTAATCAATACCGAGGGGGTAGTGTACTCCTGTCAGTAATCAATACCGAGGGGGTAGTGCACTCCTGTCAGTAATCTATACCGAGGGGGTAGTGTACTCCTGTCAGTAATCAATGCCGAGGATGTATTGTACACCTGTCAGTAATCTATACCGAGGGTGTAGTGTACTCCTGTCAGTAATCAATACCGAGGGGGCAGTGTACTCCTGTCAGTAATCAATACTGAGGGGGTAGTGTACTCCTGATTGTAATCAATACTGAGGGGGGAGTGTACACCTGTCAGTAATCAATACCGAGGGGGTAGTGTACTCCTGTCATTAATCAATACCGAGGGGGTAGTGTACACCTGTCAGTAATCAATACCGAGGGCGTAGGGTACTCCTGTCATTAATCAATACCGAGGCGGTAGTTTACTCCTGTCAGTAATCAATACCGATGGGGAAGTGTACTCCTGTCAGTAATCAATACCGATGGGGAAGTTTACTCCTGTCTGTAATCAATACCGAGGGGGTAGTGTACACCTGTCAGTAATCAATACCGAGGGGGTAGTGTACTCCTGTCAGTAATCAATACTGAGGGGGTAGTGTACTCCTGTCAGTAATCAATACCGAGGGGGTAGTGTACTCCTGTCAGTAATCATTACTGAGGGGGTAGTGTACTCCTGTCAGTAATCAATACCGAGGGGGTAGTGTACTCCTGTCAGTAATCAATACCGAGGGGGAACTGTACTCCTGTAAGTAATCAATACCGAGGAGGTAGTGTACACCCGTCAGTAATCAATTCCGAGGGGGTAGTTTACTCCTTTCAGTAATCAATACCGAGGGGGTAGTGTACTCCTGTCAGTAATCAATACCGAGAGGGTAGTTTACTCCTGTCAGTAATCAATACCGAGGGGGTAGTGAACACCTGTCTGTAATCAATACCGAGGGGGTAGTGTACTCCTATCAGTAATCAAATCCGAGGGGGTAGTGTACTCCTGTCAGTAATCAATACCAAGGGCTTAAAGTATTCCTGTCAGTAATCAATACCGAGGGGGTAGTGTACTCCTGTAAGTAATCAATACCGAGGGGGTAGTGTACTCCTGTCTGTAATCAATACCGAGGGTGTAGTGTACTCCTGTCAGTAATCAATACCGAGGGGGGAGTGTACTCCTGTCAGTAATCAATAATGAGGGGGTAGTGTACTCCTAATTGTAATCAATACTGAGGGGGTAGTGTACTCGTGTCAGTAATCAATACTGAGGGGGAAGTGTACTCCTGTCTGTAATCAATACCGAGGGGGGAGTGTACTCCTGTCAGTAATCAATACCGAGGGGGAGTGTACTCCTGTCAGTAATCAATACCGATGGGGAAGGGTACTCCTGTCATAAATCAATACCGAGGGGGTAGTGTACACCTGTCAGTAATCAATACCGAGGGGGTAGTTTACTCCTGTCTGTAATCAATACCGAGGGGGTAGTGTACTCCTGTCAGTAATCAATACCGAGGGGGTAGTGTATACCTGTCAGTAATCAATACCGAGGGGGTAGTGTACTCCTGTCAGTAATCAATACCGAGGGGGTAGTGCACTCCTGTCTGTAATCAATACCGAGGGTGTAGTGTACTCCTGTCAGTAATCGATACCGAGGGGGCAGTGCACTCCTGTCAGTAATCAATACCGAGAAGGTAGTGAACTCCTGTCAGTAATCAATACCGAGGGGGTAGTGCACTCCTGTCTGTAATCAATACTGAGGGGGATAGTGTACTCCTGTCAGTAATCAATACCGAGGGGGGAGTGTACTCCTGTCAGTAATCAATACCGAGGGGGTAGTGTACACCTGTCAGTAATCAATACCGAGCGTGTAGTTTACTCCTGTCAGTAATCAATACCGAGGGGGTAGTTTACTCCTGTCTGTAATCAATACCAAGTGGGTAGTGTACTCCTGTCAGTAATCAATACCGAGGGGGTAGTTTACTCCTGTCTGTAATCAATACCGAGGTAGTAGTGTACTCCTGTCAGTAATCAATACCGATGTAGTAGTGTACTCCTGTCAGTAATCAATACCGAGGGGGTAGTGTACTCCTGTCAGTAATCAATACCGAGGGGGTAGTGTACCCCTGTCTGTAATCAATACTGAGGGGGTAGTTTACTACTGTCAGTAATCAATACCGAGCGGGTAGTTTACTCCTGTCTGTAATCAATACCGAGGGGATAGTGTACTCCTGTCAGTAATCAATACCGAGGGGGTTAGTGTACTCCTGCCAGTATTCAATACCGAGGGGTTAGTGTACTGCTGTCATAAATCAATACCGAGGGGGTAGTGTACTCCTGTCAGTAATCAATACCGAGGGGGTAGTGCACTCCTGTCAGTAATCAATACCGAGGGGGTAGTGCACTCCTGTCTGTAATCAATACCGAGGGTGTAGTGTACTCCTGTCAGTAATCAATACCGAGCGGGTAGTTTACTCCTGTCTGTAATGAATACCGAGGGGATAGTGTACTCCTGTCAGTAATCAATACCGAGGGCGTAGTGTACACCTGTCAGTATTCAATACCGAGGGGGTAGTGTACTCCTGTCAGTAATCAATACCGAGGGGGTAGTGAACTCCTGTCAGTAATCAATACCGAGGGGGCAGTGCACTCCTGTCTGTAATCAATACCGAGGGTGTAGTGTACTCCTGTCAGTAATCAATACCGAGGGGGTAGTGCACTCCTGTCAGTAATCAATACCGAGGGGGTAGTGAACTCCTGTCAGTAATCAATACCGAGGGGGTAGTGCACTCCTGTCTGTAATCAATACCGAGGGTGTAGTGTACTCCTGTCAGTAATCAATAACGAGGGCGTAGTGTACTCCTGTCAGTAATCAATACCGAGGGCGTAGTGTACTCCTGTCAGTAATCAATACTGAGGGGGTAGTGTACAACTGTCAGTAATCAATACCGAGGGGGTAGTGTACTCCTGTCAGTAATCTATACCGAGGGGGTAGTGTACTCCTGTCAGTAATCAATGCCGAGGGTGTATTGTACACCTGCCAGTAATCTATACCGAGGGTGTAGTGTACTCCTGTCAGTAATCAATACCGAGGGGGCAGTGTACTCCTGTCAGTAATCAATACTGAGGGGGTAGTGTACTCCTGATTGTAATCAATACTGAGGGGGTGTGTACTCCTGTCAGTCGTCAATGCCGAGGGGGTAGGGTACTCCTGTCATAAATCAATACCGACGGGGTAGTGTACGCCTGTCAGTAATCAATACTGAGGGGGTAGTTTACTCCTGTCTGTAATCAATACCGAGGGGGTAGTGTACCCCTGTCAGTAATCAATACCGAGGGGGTAGTGTACTCCTGTCATTAATCAATACCGAGGGGGTAGTGTACACCTGTCAGTAATCAATACCGAGGGCGTAGGGTACTCCTGTCATTAATCAATACCGAGGCGGTAGTTTACTCCTGTCAGTCATCAATACCGAGGGGGAAGTGTACTCCTGTCAGTAATCAATACCGATGGGGAAGTTTACTCCTGTCTGTAATCAATACCGAGGGGGTAGTGCACTCCTGTCATTAATCAATACCGAGGGGGTAGTGTACACCTGTCTGTAATCAATACCGAGGGGGTAGTGCACTCCTGTCAGTAATCAATACCGAGGGGGTAGTTTACTCCTGTCTGTAATCAATACCGAGGGTGTAGTGTACTCCTGTCAGTAATCAATACCTAGGGGGTAGTGTACACCTTTCAGTAATCAATACCGAGGGGGTAGTTTACTCCTGTCTGTAATCAATACCGAGGGGGTAGTGTACTCCTGTCAGTAATCAATACCGAGGGGGTAGTGCACTCCTGTCAGTAATCAATACCGAGGGGGTAGTGCACTCCTGTCTGTAATCAATACCGAGGGTGTAGTGTACTCCTCTCAGTAATCAATACCGAGGGGGTAGTGTACTCCTGTCTGTAATCAATACCGAGGGGGTAGGGTACACCTGTCAGTAATCAATACCGAGGGGGTAGTGTACTCCTGTCTGTAATCAATACTCGGGGGATAGTGTACTCCTGTCAGTAATCAATACTGGGGGGATAGTTTACTCCTGTCAGTAATCAATGCCGAGGGGGGAGTGTACTCCTGTCAGTCATCAATACCGACGGGGTAGGGTACTCCTGTCAGCAATCAATACTGAGGGGGTAGTTTACTACTGTCAGTAATCAATACCGAGGGGGTAGTTTACTCCTGTCTGTAATCAATACCGAGGGGGTAGTGTACTCCTGTCAGTAATCAATACCGAGGGGGTAGTGTACACCTATCAGTAATCAATACCGAGGGGGTAGTTTACTCCTGTCTGTAATCAATACCGAGGGGGTAGTGTACTCCTGTCAGTAATCAATACCGAGGGGATAGTGTACTCCTGTCAGTAATCAATACCGAGGAAGTAGAGTGCTCCTGTCTGTAATCAATACCGAGGGAGTAGAGTACACCTGACAGTAATCAATACAGAGGGGGTACTGTACTCCTGTCAGTAGTCAATACCGAGGGGGAGTGTACTCCTGTCAGTAATCAATACCGAGGGGGTAGTTTACTCCTGTCTGTAATCAATACCGAGGGGGTAGTGTACACCTGTCAGTAACCAATACCGAGGGGGTAGTTTACTCCTGTCTGAAATCAATACCGAGGGGGTAGTTTACTCCTGTCTGTAATCAATACCGAGGGGGTAGTGTACTCCTGTCAGTAATCAATACCGAGGGGGTAGTGTACACCTGTCAGTAATCAATACCGAGGGGGTAGTTTACTCCTGTCAGTAACCAATACCGAGGGGGTAGTTTACTCCTGTCTGTAATCAATACCGAGGGGGTAGTGTGCTCCTGTCATAAATCAATACCGAGGGGGTAGTGTACACCTGTCAGTAATCAATACCGAGGGGGTAGTGTACTCCTGTCTGTAATCAATACCGAGGGGGTAGTGTACTCCTGTCAGTAATCAATACCGAGGGGGTTGTTTACTCCTGTCTGTAATCAATACCGTGGGGGTAGTGTATTCCTGTCAGTAATCAATACCGAGGGGATAGTTTACTCCTGTCTGTAATCAATACCGAGGGGTTAGTGTACTCCTGTCAGTAATCAATACCAAGGGGGTAGTGTACACCTGTCAGTAATCAATACCGAGGGGGTAGTGTACTCCTGTCTGTAATCAATACCGAGGGGGTTGTGTACTCCTGTCAGTAATCAATACCGAGGGGGGAGTGTATTCCTGTCAGTAATCAATACCGAGGGGGTAGTTTACTCCTGTCTGTAATCAATACCGAGGGGGTAGTCTACTCCAGACAGTAATCAATACCGAGGGGGTAGGGTACTCCTGTCTGTAATCAATACCGAGGGGTAGTGTACACCTGTCTGTAATCAATACCGTGGGGGTAGTGTATTCCTGTCAGTAATCAATACCGAGGGGGTAGTTTACTCCTGTCTGTAATCAATACCGAGGGGGTAGTGTACTCCAGTCAGTAATCAATACCGAGGGGGTTGTTTACTCCTGTCAGTAATCAACACCGAGGGGTTAGTGTACTCCTGTCAGGAATCAATACCAAGGTGGTAGTGTACACCTGTCAGTAATCAATACCGAGGGGGTAGTGTACTCCTGTCTGTAATCAATACCGAGGGGGTAGTGTACTCCTGTCAGTAATCAATACCGAGGGGGTAGTGTACTCCTGTCAGTAATCAATACCGAGGGGGTAGTTTACTCCTGTCTGTAATCAATACCGAGGGGGGAGTGTACTCCTGTCAGTATTCAATACCGAGGGGGAAGTGTACTCATGTCAGTAATCAATACTGAGGGGGTTCTGTACTCCTGTCAGTAATCAATACCGAGGGGGAAGTGTACTCCTGTCAGTGATCTGTACCAAGGGGGTAGTCTACACCTTTCAGTAATCAATACCGAGGAGGAAGTGTGCTCCTGTCTGTAATCAATACCGAGGGGGTAGTGTACTCCTGTCAGTAACCAATACCGAGGGGGTAGTTTACTCCTGTCTGTAATCAATACCGAGGGGGTAGTGTACTCCTGTCAGTAATCAATACCGAGGGGGTAGTGTACTCCTGTCTGTAATCAATACCGAGGGGGAAGTGTAGTCCTGTCAGTAATCAATACCGAGGGGGTAGTGTACTCCTGTCTGTAATCAATACCGAGGGGGAAGTGTAGTCCTGTCAGTAATCAATACCGAGGGGGTAGTGTACTCCTGTCAGTAATCAATACCAAGTGGGTAGTGTACTCCTGTCAGTAATCAATGCCGAGGGGGTAGTGTACACCTGTCAGTAATCAATACCGAGGGGGTAGTTTACTCCTGTCAGTAATCAATACCGAGTGGGTAGTGTACACCTGTCAGTAACCAATACCGAGGGGGTAGTTTACTCCTGTCAGTAATCAATACCGAGGGGGTAGTGTACTCCTGTCAGTAATCAATACCGAGGGTGTAGTGTACTCCTGTCTGTAATCAATACCAAGTGGGTAGTGTACTCCTGTCAGTAATCAATACCGAGGGGGTAGTGTACACCTGTCAGTAATCAATACCGAGGGGGTAGTTTACTCCTGTCAGTAATCAATACCGAGGGGGTAGTGTACACCTGTCAGTAACCAATTGCGAGGGGGTAGTTTACTCCTGTCAGTAATCAATACCGAGGGGGTAGTGTACTCCTGTCAGTAATCAATTCCGACGGGGTAGGGTACGCCTGTCAGTAATCAATACCGAGGGGGTAGTGTACTCCTGTCAGTAATCAATACCGAGGGGGTAGTGTACTCCTGTCTGTAATCAATACCGAGGGGGTAGGGTACTCCTGTCAGTAATCAATACCGAGGGGGTAGTGTACTCCTGTCTTTAATCAATACCGAGGTGGGTGTGTACACCTGTCAGTCATCAATACCGAGGGGGTAGTGTACTCCTGTCAGTAATCAATACCGAGGGGGTAGTTTACTCCTGTCAGTAATCAATACTGAGGGGGTAGTTTACTCCTGTCAGTAATCAATACTGAGGGGGTAGTTTACACCTGTCAGTAATCAATACCGAGGGGGTAGTTTTCTCCTGTCTGTAATCAATACCGAGGGGGTAGTGTACTCCTGTCTGTAATCAATACCGAGGTGGTAGTGTACTCCTGTCTGTAATCAATACCGAGGGGGTAGTGTACTCCTGTCAGTAATCAATACCGAGGGGGTAGTGTATTCCTGTCAGTAATCAATACCGAGCGGGTAGTGTACTCCTGTCAATAATCAATACCGAGGGGGTAGTGTAAATCTGTCAGTAATCAATACCGAGGGGGTAGTCTACACCTTTCAGTAATCAATACCGAGGGGGTAGTGTTCACCTGTCAGTAATCAATACCGAGGTGGGAGTGTACTCCTGTCAGTAATCAATAACGAGGGGGTAGTGTACTCCTGTCAGTAATCAATACCGAGGGGGTAGTGTACTCCTGTCTGTAATCAATACCGAGGGGGTAGTGTACTCCTGTCAGTAATCAATACCGAGGGGGGAGTGTACTCCTGTCAGTATTCAATACCGAGGGGGTAGTGTACTCCTGTCAGTATTCAATACCGTGGGGGTAGTGTACTCCTGTCAGTAATCAATACCGAGGGGGAAGTGTACTCCTGTCAGTAATCAATACCGAGGGGGGAGTGTACTCCTGTCAGTAATCAATACTGAGGGGGTAGTTTACTACTGTCAGTAATCAATACCGAGGGGGTAGTGTACACCTGTCAGTAATCAATACCGAGGGGGTAGTGTACTCCTGTCAGTAATCAATTCCGAGGGGGCAGTGTACTCCTGTCAGTAATCAATACCGAGGGGGTAGTGTATACCTGTCAGTAATCAATACCGATGGGGAAGTGTACTCCTGTCAGTAATCAATACCGAGGGGGTAGTGTACTCCTGTCTGTAATCAATACCGAGGGGGTAGTGTACTCCTGTCAGTAATCAATACCGAGGGTGTAGTTTACTCCTGTGTGTAATCAATACCGAGGTGGGAGTGTACTCCTGTCAGTATTCAATACCGAGGGGGTAGTGTACTCCTGTCAGTAATCAATACCGAGGGGGAAGTGTACTCATGTCAGTCATCAATACCGAGGGGGTTGTGTACTCCTGTCAGTAATCAATACCGAGGGGGAAGTGTACTCCTGTCAGTGATCTGTACCAAGGGGGTAGTCTACACCTTTCAGTAATCAATACCGAGGGGGAAGTGTACTCCTGTCAGTAATCAATACCGAGGGGGTAGTGTACTCCTGTCAGTAACCAATACCGAGGGGGTAGTTTACTCCTGTCTGTAATCAATACCGAGGGGGTAGTGTACTCCTGTCAGTAATCAATACCGAGGGGGTAGTGTTCTCCTGTCAGTAATCAATACCGAGGGGGTAGTGTACTCCTGTCTGTAATCAATACCGAGGGGGAAGTGTAGTCCTGTCAGTAATCAATACCGAGGGGGTAGTGTACTCCTGTCAGTAATCAATACCAAGTGGGTAGTGTACTCCTGTCAGTAATCAATACCGAGGGGGTAGTGTACACCTGTCAGTAATTAATACCGAGGGGGTAGTTTACTCCTGTCAGTAATCAATACCGAGGGGGTAGTGTACACCTGTCAGTAACCAATACCGAGGGGGTAGTTTACTCCTGTCAGTAATCAATACCGAGGGGGTAGTGTACTCCTGTCAGTAATCAATACCGAGGGGGTAGTGTACTCCTGTCAGTAATCAATACCGAGGGGGTAGTGTACTCCTGTCAGTAATCAATACCGAGGGGGTTGTGTACTCCTGTCAGTAATCAATACTGAGGGGGTAGTGTACACCTGTCAGTAATTAATACCGAGGGGGTAGTTTACTCCTGTCAGTAATCAATACCGAGGGGGTAGTGTACACCTGTCAGTAACCAATACCGAGGGGGTAGTTTACTCCTGTCAGTGATCAATACCGAGGGGGTAGTGTACTCCTGTCAGTAATCAATACCGAGGGGGTAGTGTACTCCTGTCTGTAATCAATACCAAGTGGGTAGTGTACTCCTGTCAGTAATCAATACTGAGGGGGTAGTGTACACCTGTCAGTAACCAATACCGAGGGGGTAGTTTACTCCTGTCAGGAATCAATACCGAGGGGGTAGTGTACTCCTGTCAGTAATCAATACCGACGGGGTAGGGTACGCCTGTCAGTAATCAATACCGAGGGGGTAGTGTACTCCTGTCAGTAATCAATACCGAGGGGGTAGTGTACTCCTGTCTGTAATCAATACCGAGGGGGGTGTGTACACCTGTCAGTAATCAATACCGAGGGGGTAGTGTACTCCTGTCAGTAATCAATACCGAGGGGGTAGTTTACACCTGTCTGTAATCAATACCGAGGGGGTAGTGTACTCCTGTCTGTAATCAATACCGAGGGGGTAGTGTACTCCTGTCAGTAATCAATACCGAGGGGGTAGTGTATTCCTGTCAGTAATCAATACCGAGGGGGTAGTGTACACCTGTCAGTAATCAATAACGAGGGGGTAGTGTACTCCTGTTAGTAATCAATACCGAGGGGGTAGTGTACTCCTGTCAGTAATCAATACCGAGGGGTAGTGTACTCCTGTCTGTAATCAATACCAAGGGGGTAGTGTACTCCTGTCAGTAATCAATACCGAGGAGGTAGTGTACACCTGTCAGTAATCAATACCGAGGTGGGAGTGTACTCCTGTCAGTAATCAATACCAAGGGGGTAGTGTACTCCTGTCAGTAATCAATACCGAGGGGGTAGTGTACACCTGTCAGTAATCAATACCGAGGGGGTCGTGTACTCCTGTCTGTAATCAATACCGAGGGGGTAGTGTACACCTGTCAGTAATCAATACCGAGGGGGTCGTGTACTCCTGTCAGTAATCAATACCGAGGGGAAGTGTACTCCTGTCTGTAATCAATACCGAGGGGAAGTGTACTCCTGTCTGTAATCAATACCGAGGGGGAAGTGTACTCCTGTCAGTGATCAGTACCGAGGGGGTAGTGTACTCCTGTCAGTAATCAATACCGAGGGGGAAGTGTACTCCTGTCAGTAATCAATACCGAGGGGGAAGTGTACTCCTGTCAGTAATCAATACCGAGGGGGGAGTGTACTCCTGTCAGTAATCAATACCGAGGGGGTAGTGTACTGCTGTCAGTAATCAATACCGATGGGGAAGTGTACTCCTGTCAGTAATCAATACCGAGGGGGGAGTGTACTTTCTCCCACGTTTTCCGCCCTGAGATAATATCTCTGGCTATCTTCTCTATCTCAGCCTCTCAGCATCTTGTAATCCTGTATCGAGTCACCTCTCATCCTTCTTCACCCCTAGGAGTAATGCCGTCACTCCCTCATCCTTTCTCCATAAGTCATGCCCTCCTGACCAGGCAGCATCTTGGTAAATCCCCTCTGCTCTCTCACTAAAGCTTCCACATCTTTCCTGTAATGAGGTCACCAGAACTCAACACAATATTCCCAATGTGGTCTAACCAATGCATGATAGAGTTGCAGCATTATCTCGCGGCTCTTAAACTCAAACCTCCTGCTAATGAAAGCCAACACATCGTACACCTTCTTGACAACCCTGTCAACTTGGGTGACATCTTTGAGGAATCTATGACGTAGACCCCAAGGTCCCTCTGTTCCTCCACACTGCCAAGAAGCCTGCCTTTAACCCTGTATTCTGCATTCAAATTCGACCTTCCAAAGTGAATCACTTCACACTTTTCCAGGTTGAACTCCATCTGCCACTTCTCAGCCCAGTTCTGCATCCTGTCAATGTCCCATTGCAACCTACAACAGCCCTCCACATTATCCACCACTCCACCAACCTTCAGGGCATCGGCAAACTAACTAACCCACCCTTCTACTTGCTCATCGAAGACATTTATAAAAGTCACAAACAGCAGAGGCCCCAGAACCGATCCCTGTGGAACCCCAGTGGTCACCGAGCTCCAGGCTGAATGCTTTCCATCTACCACCACCCTCCGTCTTCTATGGGCCAGCTAATTCTGTACACAGACAGACAGGTTTCCCTGTATCCCATGCCTCCTTACTTTCTGAATGAGCCTACCACGGGGAACCTTCTCAGTCTTACCTGCTCTGCCTTCATCAATGTGTTTTGTCATATCCTCAAATAATACAGTAAGATTTGTGAGGGATGACCTGCCCCCCTGAAAGCCATGCTGATTATCTCTTATCAAACTATGGTGTTCCAAATAATCATAAACCCTGTCTCTCAGAATCCTCTCCGATACTTTGCCCATCACGGCCATAAGACTGACACGTCTGTAATTCCCAGAATTATTCCTATTCCCTTTCTTGAACAAGGGAATAACATTTGCCACCTTCCAATCATCTGGCACTACTCCAGTGGACAGTGAGGACACATAGATTATCACCAAAGGCCTAGCAGTCTCTTCCCTCACTTCCTGTAGTAACCCAGGGTATATTCTGTCCGGCCCAGGGGACTTATCTATCCTTATGTTTTTCAAAGTTTTCTGTACATCCTCCTTCCTAACGTCAACCTGTTCTAGCATATCATCCTGTTTCACGCTGTCCTCAGAAACGTCAAGGTCCCTCACACTAGTGAATACTGAAGCTAAGTGTTTAATAATGACCTCCCCTATCTCTGACTCGAGGCGCAAGTTCTCTCCTGATTGGCCCTACCCTCCCTCTGGCCATCCTCTTGTTCCTCACATAAGTGTAGAATACCTTAGGATTTTCCTTAATCCTACTCACCAAGGCTTTTTTATGCCCCTTCTAGCTCTCCTAAGACCATTCTTCAGTTCCTTCCTGTCTACCTTGTAACCCTCTAGAGCCCTGTCTAATCCTTGCCTCCGCAACCTTAAGTAAGCTTCCTCTTGACCGGATGTTTCACATCCCTTATCATCCAAGGTTCCTTCACCCTACCATCCCCTTCCCTGCCTCAGTGGGACAAACCTGTCTAGCTCTATTAGCAGGTGCTTCTAAAACAACCTCCACATTTCTGTTGGACATTTCCCTGAGAACATCTGTTCCCAATTTGTGCTCCACCATTCCTGCCTAATTGTAATTTCCCCTTCCCCAATTAAATACTTTCCCATACCATCTGGTCCTATCCCTCTCCATGACTATAGTAAAGGTCAGGGAGATGTGATCACTATCACCGAAATGCTCTCCCACTGAGAGATCTGACACCTGACCTGGTTTGTTGCCAAGCGCTAAATCCAATATGGCCTCCCCTCTAGTCGGCCTATCTCCATATTGAGTCAGGAACCTCTCCTGGACACACCTGACAAAATCTGCTCCATCCAAACTATTGCTCCAGCAATATTAGGGAAGTTGAAGTCACCCATGATAACATCCCTGTTACTTCTGCACCATTCCAAAATCCACCTCCCAATCTGTTATTCCATGTCTCTGTTGCTATTGCGGGGTCAACAGAAAACTCTCAAATAACGAAACTGCTCCTTTCCTGTTTCTGACTTTCACCCATACTGACTCTGTCAACAAATCCCCCTCTACGAACTCCCTTTCTGCAGCTGTTATACTATCCCTGATGAACAATGCCACTCCACTTGTTTTACCTCTCTCCCTATTCCTTTTGAACCATCTAAATCCCGGAACATCGAACAACCATTCCTGCCCCAGTGATAACCAAGTCTCCATAATGGCCACCACATCGTAGCTCCAAGTACTGATTCATGCTCTAGTTCATCATTCTTATTCCTGACACTTCTTGCATTAAAATAGACACACTTCAACCCATCACACTGACTGTACCTTTGTCCTATTAACTGTCTATCCTTCCTTACAGACTCTGCACATTGTATCTGCCTGTTCACCAGCTACCCCATCTTCTGATCCATAGTTCCAGTTCCCATCTCCCTGCCAAACTAGTTAAAACCCTCCCAAAGTGCTCTAGTAAACCTCCTACCCAGGATATTGGTACCCATCCAGTTCAGGTGCAACCCATCCTCATTGTACAGATCCCACCTTCCCCAGAAGGTATCCCAATGATCCACATATCTTAATCCGTCTTTCCTATACCAGCTCTGCAGCCATGTGTTCAGCTGCACTCGCTGTCTGTTCCTAGTCTCACTTGCCTGTGGCACTGATAAGTATCCTGAGATTTCTACTCTGCTTGTCCTGCCTTTTAGCTTCAACCTAACTCCCTATATTCTCTTTTCAGGTCCTCATCACTTTTCCTAGCTGTGTCATTGGTACCGATGTGTACCATGACTTCTGGCTGCTTAGGAATCCTGTAGGCTCGATCCAAGACATCCCTGACCCTAGCACTTGGGAGTTAGAATACCATCCGGGAGTCTCGATCACGGCCATAGAATCTCCTGTCCGCTCCTCTAATCATTGAATCTCCTCTCACTATTGCTCTCTTCTCCTCCCCCTTCCCTTGTGAGTCACAGAGCCAGAGATCTGCCCGCTGTGACTTTCCCCTGGTAGGGCGTTTCCCCTAACAGTATCCAAAGAGGAATACTTATTATTGATGGGAACGGCCACGGGGAATCCCTGCACAGTCTGCCTGTCCTCCTTCCCTCTCCTGAGGGTCACACAGCTTACCCCTAACCTCTAGCCTCAGTGTGACGGCCTCCCGATGACTTTATCAGCCCCTCAGCCTCCCGAGTGATTAGAGATTTATCCAGCTCCAGTTCCAGGTCCCTAACGCTGTCTGTGAGGGGCTGGAGTTGGGAGCTAGTCCCACAGGTGAAGTCAGCAGGGACACCAGCTGATCCCCTACACCCTGCAGGAGGAGCACGACTGAACCTCCATCCCCTCTGCTCTAAACTGCCAAAAGAGATTTTTATTAAAAAAAAACTCCTTACCTTATCGACCCTCCATACAGAGTCTGCTTGTTTGGTTTGAGGAGGAGGGACAGGGTTGGAGACACTGCATGTGTCATGTTTCGGGTTTAGCCACCGCCTGAAGGTATGAGTTCACTTACCCAGCAGTCCCTGCGTCTGCTCCTGTTCAGTGTCCCCTCCTGCTGATTCACGAGGCAAGTATTTAATACTCACTCGATTCCCGCCGCTGAAACTTTCTGAGACACCATCGCACCATGGAAATTTCTCTCTCTTTCGTCCCTTTATTTCCGACATTGTGGTCGCTATTTTGCCTGTGCTAACTTCGGTGAGTCACCGTTTTTGATGTGATTGATTATTCTCACGTGGACCTCGGTACAGGGACAAGTTTTGTTTTGGGTGCAGTACAGGCAGCTCATACCGTACAGAGGGCACTCGGGGGATAGAACAGAGAGAGAAGGGTGCAATGATTCGGCTGCAGAGAGCGAGGTCAACATTCGACTTAAAATTTGAGAATTCCATTCAAACGTCTGATAACGGGGGGAGATGAAGCTGTTCTTGAACTTGTTGGTAGATGTGTTTAAGCTTTTGTATTAGATTACTTACAGTGTGGAAACAGGCCCTTCGGCCCAACAAGTCCACACCGACCCGCCTTAGCGCAACCCACCCATACCCCTACAGTTACCCCTTACCTAACACTACAGGCAATTTAGCATGGCCAATTCACCTGACCCGCACATCTTTGGACTGTGGGAGGAAACCGGAGCACCCGGAGGAAACCCACGCAGACACGGGGAGAACGTGCAAACTCCACACAGTCAGTCGCCTGAGTCGGGAATTGAACCCGGGTCTCTGGCGCTGTAAGGCAGCAGTGCTAACCACTGTGCCACCGTGCCACCCACTATCTTCCGTCTGGCAGAAGAGGTTGGAAGAGGAGAAAGTGAGGACTGCAGATGCTGGAGATCAGAGCTGAAAATGTGTTGCTGGAAAAGTGCAGCAGGTCAGGCAGCATCCAAGGAGCAGGAGAATCGACGTTTCGTCCTTCTTCAGAAGAGATTGGAAGATTATAACGGGGGAATGGGAGGGGTGTTTGGCCATGTCTCTGAAGCAGTGGGGAGTGTCGATGGAGTGAGTGGATGGAGGGTTGGCCTGTGTGATGCACTGGGCCGTGTCCATGACTCTCTGTGGTGTCTTACTGTCCCCGGCCTGAACAGTTGCCGTACCAGAGAGGTTGCCTTCTGTGGTGCAGCTATAAAAATTGTTTAGAGTCGCTGTGGACATGCCAAATTTCCTCAGGCTCCCCAGGGAGTAGAGGCGATGTTGTACTTGAGTCTCCTGTCAGTGTGGGGGGAGGGGGTCTAGGGCAGGCTGGTGGTGATCATCACTCCCACCAACTGATAGTTTAGGTTTCCTTGTGACCTGCAGCATGTTGGTCTCTCCCTTCACTACGACCACACACACAAGGTAATTCTTTTAACAACTCCTTGATCATCCTACATCTCAAAACAGAGCATGCAAACTGTCCGTGTGGAGTTTGCACGTTCTCCCCATGTCTGCGTGCGTTTCCTCTGGGTGCTCCGGTTTCCTCCCACAGTCACAAAGATGTGTGGGGCAGGTGAATTGGCCATGCTAAATTGTCCATAGTGTTAGGGGAATGGGTCTGACAGGAGGGTCGGTGTGGACTTGTTGGGCCGAAGGGCCTGTTTCCACACTGTAAGTAATCTAATCATTGACAATATTACAAGAGAATTACTCCCATTTCACTTCATAGGACAGCAATTTTGTTCGTGTTGACTTTGATAACCTCTATCTTCCAGGACTAGAGGGCCCAGATTTGAGGTGAGAAGGAAAAGATTTGTAAAGGACCCGAAGGGTACCGTTTTCACTGAGAGACAAGCTGCCAGAGGAAGTGGTGGAGGCTGGTACAATCCCAACACTGAAAAGGCACCTGGATGGCTACATGAATAGGCAGGAATAAGAGGGATATGGGCCAAGTGCTGGCAAATGGAACGAGGTTAGATTGGGATGTTTGGAGTATCTAGTATCCCTGTTTTTATCAAGGATATTATTAGCATGGAGAGGGTTCGGAAGAGATTAACCGGGATATTGCCGGGAAAGGAGGGTTTGAGCTATAAGGAGAGGTTTGACAGGCTGGGATTTTTTTTCACTGTAAGTTGGGAGGTGACCTTACAGAGGTTTATAAAACGACGAGGTGTAGAGATAAGAAGAATGGCGGTTATCTTTTCCCGAGGGTGGGGAATTTCAAGGCTCAGGGACCTATTTTAAAGGTGAGAGGAGAAAGATTTAAAAAAGACACGAGTTTTATTTCACACAGGCTGATTCATGTGTGGAATGAACTCCCAGAGGGCGAAAGCTGTCGGTACAGTTACAACGTTTAAAAGACGTTTAGATAAGTCCACGAATAGGAAAGGTTTGGAGGGAAATGGACCAAGAACAGGCAGGTGGGATAGTTTGGATTGGGATTATGGTCAGCATGGACTGGTTGGGCCGAAGGGTCTGTTTCTGTGCTGCCAGTCTCTCTGACTCACTGCTGGTCGCTCCTGCTGTCTGTTGTTCCACATCGTTGCTGTTCTTTGCTTCCCCACCCCCCCACCCCCCCTCTCCACGCCCCCCTCCCCCCCGCCCTTCTCTGGAATTGGAATATATTTCACATTTTGACAAGTCTTTCTTTTTAGTTTTGTTTTGTGCCCATCCCTTGAGTCACTCAAAACGTCTGATTGGTCCATGGGGCTGCAAACTAATTCTGCATCGGATCAAATTCTCTTGCGAACGCCTCCGCTAATCTCCTGTAGTTTTCTGACACAGAGATAGATATCGAGGAGATGGTTATTGTCTGTGACAAACCTAAAAATACAAGGAAAGAGATTAAATGAAAGGCAAGTGTGTTAAATTACAGAGCTCAGCGAATTCAGAGGTGTGCGATGGCATTTCCAAACAGAAAAAAAGAACAAAATAGAGGATCTGATCAAATTTCAAACAGGTTTTTAAATAATCCAGAGTCAAATTCTTTCCCATCCATTCTAAAGTGCCTTTTAACCTTAACCTGAACTAAAGAGACATCGCGGTATTCAGTACTGTTAGGAATAGAACCTGTTAACATAGAAGCAAAGAAAATGGGTGCAGGAGTAGGCCATTCGATCCTTTACCACCATTCTGTACAGTCATGGCCGACCATGTAATCTCAGTGTCCCGTTCCCACTTTCTCCCCATCCCCCTTGATCCCTTCATCCACAAAGGACACTTTCAGCTCCCTCGGGAATATACCAAACAACCTGGTTCCGACAGCTTCCTGTGGGAGAGAATTCCACAGGGTCATAGATATTACAGTATATTACACACACACATGCACATGTATACACGCACGCACACACGCACACGCATACACACGCGCACGCACACACACGCACGCACGCACACACGCATATGCGCACGTGCACACTCATACACAAGCACGCACACATGCAAACACACACACTCAAGCACACACACGTGCACACTCACTCATACACACGCACACATGTACACACACACTCACATGCACACACACGCACACACAATTTTGCCTGGGGCATCCTCATTCACTGTCCTGTCCTGTCGATCACAGACACCCTACAGTGAGGAAGCAGGCCCCCTGGCCCAAGTCCACTCTGACCTATTCCCCCCACCCCATCACTCTACATTTACCCCTGACTAATGCACCTAACGTACACATCCCTGAACACTATGGGGCAATTTAGCATGGCCAGTTCACCCTAACTTGCAAATCTTTGGACTGTGGGAGGAAACTGGAGCAAACCCACGCAGACACAAGGAGAATGTGCAAACTCCACACAGGCAGTGGCCCAGGGCTGGAATCAAACCCCAGGTCTCTGGTGCTGTGAGGCAGCTGCGCTAACCACTGAGCCACCGAGCTGCCTTGGTATTGTTCACATCCAGGCAGTCAGACACACCTCTCCTCCTAACACTGCTTTGTGGAAAGTCACACTGCTCCTAATATTTCAGCTCCACCCTCCATGGCTCGATGTGGCTTGGCCCAAGGGCGTAGGTGTTTCTTGCGGAGGTTTGAAGGACAGGACACACTTATCCAAAACGCCCAGACAGTCTTCACAACCGGTAATGGGTTCATCTGCTCATTATCTGGGACTCTGTTACCAAATGAATAGACGATTTGAGATTGAGATTTAATAAATGGGCTGTTTGCGCGCAGTGATAAATGTGATGAGTTACTGAGCTGTGGATCGACAGTTAGTGATCGCTGTCAGTTTGTAAGTGATGGGGAAGGCGGGTGGTTGATCATTGTGTGGAGCTCCACAGAGCCCCTCCTGTGTGGTGGTGGGCATTCGGCTCATCGGGACGGTACTGACCCTCTGAAGACCGTCCCACCCAGACCCACCACAGCCCGATAACCCTGCATTTCCCATCACTAACCCACCCAGACCCACCCCAGCCCAATAACCCACCCAGACCCATCCCAGCCCTATAACCCTGCATTTCCCATCACTAACCCACCCAGACCCACCCCAGCCCTATAACCCTGTATTTCCCATCACTAACCCACCCACTAATCCACCCACCCCAGCCCTATAACCCTGTGTTTCCCATCACTAACCCACCCCAGCCCTATAACCCTGCATTTCCCATCACTAACTCACCCACTAATCCACCCACCCCAGCCCTATAACCCACCCAGACCCACCCCAGCCCTATAACCCCGTATTTCCCATCACTAAACCACCCCAGCCCTATAACCCTGCATTTCCCATCACTAACTCACCCCAGCCCTATAACCCTGTATTTCCCATCACTAACCCACCCACTAATCCACCCACCCCAGCCCTATAACCCACCCAGACCCACCCCAGCCCTATAACCCCGTATTTCCCATCACTAAACCACCCCAGCCCTATAACCCTGCATTTCCCATCACTAACTCACCCCAGCCCTATAACCCTGTATTTCCCATCACTAACCCACCCCAGCCCTATAACCCTGTATTTCCCATCACTAACCCACCTGGCCTGCACATCCCTGGGCACTATGGGGAGCCAGGATGTAGAGGTGCCGGTGTCGGACTGGGGTGTACACAGTTACAAATCACACAACATCAGGTTATAGTCCGACAGGTTTATTTGGAGGCACACTCGCTTTCGGAGCACGGCTATCTGATGAAGGACTGGAAGCTGGTGCTGTGTGATTTGTAACTGTGTGCACTCTGGGTAATTTAGCGTGGTCAATCCACCTACACATTGTGTGAAGAAACAGAGCAAGCCCACACAGACATGGGGGGGGGGGTGGTGGGGGTGGTGTGGGGAATGTGCAAACTTCACACAGGCAGTCACCCGAGGCTGGAACCTGGCTGTGAGTTTGCTCGCTGAGCTGGAAGGTTCGTTCTCAGACGTTTCGTCACCATGCCAGGTGACATCATCAGTGAGCCTCTGGTGAAGCGCTGGTGTTCTGTCCCACTTGCTATTTATGTGTCTTGGTCTGTTGTATCGGGTGTTATCACTGCCGGTTCTGTTTCTGAGAGGTTGGTAAATGGGGTCCATAGCAATATGTTTGTTGATGGAGTTCTGGTTTGAAGGCCAGGTCTCTAGGAATTCCCGTGTGTGTCTTTGTTTAGCCTGTTCCAGGATGGATGTATTTTCCAAGTCAAACTGGTGTCCCTCTTCGTCTGTGTGGAAGGGCACCAGTGATGGTTGGTCATGTGTTTTGGTGTTTGTGTATCCCGGTGTCTAGTTTCCTGCCCGTCTGTCCGCTGTAACCCAAATCCCTGGGGCAGCAGTGCCAACACTGAGTCACCACTGTGCCCAATCTTTCTGTTTAAAAGGGTATTTTGAGAGACTGGGATATAAAAGTGTGGAAGTTTTACTGTAGCTGGGCAGGACACGAGAGAGATCAGAGCTGAAAATGTGTTGCTGGAAAAGTGCAGCAGGTCAGGCAGCATCCAAGGAGCAGGAGAGTCGACGCTTCGGGCATAAGCCCTTCTTCAGGAATCATGAAGAGATCATGCCTGAAATAGTCTGTATCATTTTGGTGTCTGTATCTAAGAAAGGAGCTTGAAGCAGTTTAGATAAGGTCCATTCACCGGATGGACTGGATGAGAGTGGGGCATTACGGTTTTGAGGAAGGGTTGATTCGGCTGACCATGTACGATTAGAGTCTAAAGGACCAAGAAAGGATTTTATTAAGACTTATAACAATCACGAGGGAAGGTGGGCATTAAAAAGGATCGTTCCCCATTTAGGAGATTAGAAATAGGTGGCATAGTTTAGAAATAAGGGAGGAGGAGGATTCATAACTCTCCACCCAGGCAGCATCCTGGTGGATCTCCACTGTACCCTCTCCCGTACAGTCAGATTCCTCCTATCATGCAGATTCTAGAACTGTACACCATACTGCAGCGGGGCCGAACTAATGTCTTAGACAGTTCCAGAATGACCTCCCTACTCTAAAGCTGGATACCTCGGTTAAGAAAGGCAAGTATACCACATGCCTTCCTAACTACTTTATCTACGTGTTCGAATACCTGAAGGGACCAGTGCACATACACAAACATCCCTATATCCTCTGTGTTTCCCAAGGCCTGACTGTTGATCTAGATTGAATTCCATTTGCCACTGATTAGGCCATTCGATCCATCTACATCCTCCTGTAATCTAAGACTGCCCTCCTCCTTCTTTATCAGTTTTAATAACACCTGCAAACTTAATGGTTAAGCCTTCTGTGTTCAAGTGAGGGATGGCACGGTGGCTCAGTGGTTAGCACTGCTACCTCACAGCATCGGAGACCCAGGTTCGATTCCAGCCTCAGGTGACTCTCTGTGTGGAGTTTGCAAATTCTCCCCGTGTCTGCGTGGGTTTCCTCCGGGTGCTCCGGTTTCCTCCCACAGTCACAAAGATGTGCAGGTCAGGGTAAATTGGCCAAGCTAAATTGCCTATAGGTTAAGTGCATTAGTCAGAGGGAAATGGGTCTGGGTGGGTTACTCTTTGGTGGGTCAGTATGGACTGGTTGGGCCGAAGGGCCTGTTTCCACACTCTCGGGAATCTAATCTAATCATTATTTCTATAAACTGTAAACCGCAAGGCCCCAACACTGATCCCATGTGGAATCCCACTGGACACAGACGTCTATTTCGAAGAACAGGCTTTAACCTTTCCCCTCTACTCCCCAAAACTCAGTCAATCGTGGATCCAACTGGGCAATGTCCTTGTATCTGATGAGTCCTCACCTTCCTGTCAGTCTCCCATGTATGACCTCATCCAAGCCTTTACTGAAATCCAAGGAAATGACATCAACAGCACTGTCCCCATCTCCACACCTGGTCATCTCTTCCGTAAATTAAATCAAGTTTTTTTAGATTAGATTAGATTACTTACAGTGTGGAAACAGGCCCTTCGGCCCAACAAGTCCACACCGACCCACCGAAACGCAACCCACTCAGACCCATTCCCAACCCACTCAGAGCCCCCTAGAGCCAGCCAGACCCATTCCCCAACACCTAACACTGTGGGGTAATTTAGCCTGGCCAATTCACCCTGACCTACACAGTTGGTCAGAAAAGACCGACCCTTTTAGCAAAACCATGTTGACTGCTCTTGATTAATCCCTGTTTCTCCAAATGCAGATTAATTCTGTCCACCAGAAATACTTCCAATCATCCTCCCGTCCACTGAGATGAACCTGCTCAGCCTGGTTTATCCCTTACTCCAGCTTCATGGCTAATTCCTTGTCCCCTTGTCCACCCAGATCCGTGCAGGCTAGTAACAGGGCACTCTGACAGGCTGGAAGGTAGTCAACAGATCGCCCTACTCTACATGTCAAACTCCAGGTAGCAGTGAGTGGAATCTAACTGAGAGGGACGTGGGGGTCACTGGCTGGGCCAACATTTATTGCCTGTCCCTAGTTGCCCCTTGGGAAGGTGCCTTCTGAGACGATGTCCTGGAGAAGGTGAGCTGTCCTTCTTGAACCACTGAAGTAAATGTGCTGCAGATAGACCCACCATGTCCCTGAGGGACGGCGTTCCAGGAGTCTGACCCAGTGACGGCAAAGGAACGACAATATCTTTCCAAGTCAGGATGGGGAGTGGCTTGGAGGGAACTTGCAGGGGGTGGTGTTCCCGTGGATCTACCGCCCTTGTCCTTCTAGAGGGAAGTGGTCATGGGTTTGGAAGATACTGTCTAAGGATCTTTGGTGAATTTCTGTAGCGCATCTTGTAACTAGTACACACTGCTGCTACTGAACGCCTGGGGTGGAGGGAGGGGATGTTTGTGGATGTGGTGCTAATCAAGTGAGCTGCTTTATCCTGGATGGTACCAAGTTTCTTAAGTGTTGGGGCTGCACCCGCCCAGGCAAGTGGGGAGGATTCCAACTGGGCCTTGTAGATGGTGGACAGTCACAAATACAGGAAGGGGACAGTGTGACAATCAATCTTCAGGCTTTGGGAATGGCAGGAGCCTGGGAGATGTAAAGTAAGGAGTCTTATATCGACACAACGTACATTAATTTACAGCTCAGTTTGGATAAGTTATCTCAAGAGAGATACACAAAGGCGATTACAGCACGTGGAATCAGAGGCATTGGGGCAGGATAGAGAGCACGTTAATAACGAGCCAGAAAACAGGGAATGACAGCTCACGGATGGGCCAGAGGAGTGAGTGTCCAACAGGGATTGGTGCTGGGATCACGGCTCATCACCATTCACATCAGTAGCTTCGAGTTCAGAGTTTTGATTAGATTAGATTACTTAGTGTGGAAACAGGCCCTTCGGCCCAACAAGTCCACACTGACCCGCTGAAGCACAACCCACCCATACCCCTATTCACCTCAATCGCACATCTTTGGACTGTGGGAGGAAACCGGAGCACCCGGAGGAAACCCACGCAGACACGGGGAGAACGTGCAAACTCCACACAGTCAGTCACCTGAGTCGGGAATTGAACCTAGGTCGCTGGCGCTGTGCCACCGTGCCGCCCCAAAGTTCAGTTTCCAAACTTGCCAGGTGTCCAGCTGCAGACAGCACAGCCAAAATACAGGCGAATATTAATGCACTCATTGGGAAATAGAAGTGTTGTTGTCATCAGGTGTCATTGGGAAATAGAAATGCAGCTAGGTCAGTGTGATGGTGCGACTATAGCCCATAGCTTTCCTGGAGATTGGTGTGTAAACGGGATTGGGAAACGAATGAGGTTCAGAGACTGGTGCTGGAAAAGCACAGCAAGTCAGGCAGCATCCGAGGAGCAGGAGCAGCGACGATTTGGGCCCTTCATCAGGAATGAATTGAATGGGTCAGGTATTACAGATTCCCCATTTAATAATGGAATACCAACCCAGATTACTAATGAAGTCATCTTTCGCTCAATTTCTATCCCTCACGGATTGAAACTGATGTTAGAAGCTAAAAACTTTGATTTATGAGCCAGTTTATAACCATCAGCCATTGCAGCTGCTGTTTTAACTCTCTGCTCTTCCAAATGACTTTCTTCTGGAAGTGAATATTTGAAATCCTCCAAAATGATCATCTCTCTCGGAGCGCCAGAAGTTAGATCTATTTTCACTCTAATTGCCAACCTCTAAAGTTCAAATTCTCTCTTCCTTTCTTCTCTCTGTCTTTTCCCTCTGTTTTATATTGGGAATTCCAACTGGTTCATTTCCTCACCTGCAACTGAATTTTAGACGTTTCCAAAATTTCCGATGGCATTTCGGGCGATGTTAACTGTCGAGGTGTTGCGGAACTTCTCTCCCGGGTTTGCGCAGACAGAGACAACCCCAACTCGAGCTGGTCGGAAGACTCCAAATGCTTTTGTAAAACTCCCAAAGTCACTTCTTCCAACCCCCGGTAAACTCCCAGTGACCGAAAGGGGCCATTATTACACAAAGCACACCCAGTTTAAACCAACCAAATTCAACTCCTGAAACAAAAGCCACTAACATTAGCCACTCGCTTCCTTTGAGCCCAACAGTCCTAAACCCAGCTTGGAATTATAGAACATTACAGTGCAGTACAGGCCCTTCGGCCCTCGATGTTGTGCTGACCTGTCATACCAATCTGAAGCCCATCCCACCTACACTATTCCATGTACATCCATGTGCTTGTCCAATGATGACTTAAATGTACTTAAAGTTGGCAAATCTACTACCTTTGCAGGCAAAGCATTCCATACCCTTACTGCTCATTGAGTACATGCCCTTTGACCCTCAGTGTTGAGCCAACCTGTGAAACCAATCTGAATTGGAGATGCCGGTGTTGGACTGGGGTGTACAAAGTTAAAAATCACACCACACCAGGTTAGAGTCCCAACAGGTTTAATTGGAAGCACTAGCTTTCGGAGCGACGCTCCTTCATCACAACCACCCACATCCCCCTGATGATGGAGTGTCGCTCTGAAAGCTAGTGTGCTTCCAATTAAACCTGTTGGGACTCTAACATGGTGTGGTGTGATTTTAAACCAATCTGAAGCCCATCTATCCCACACTATTCCATTTTCATTTTCAAATTATAGATTCGATTCCCGACGAGAGACTCCAAAATATTTTAAGAAGATTCGACCCGAACTTTTGCTGAGTTTAAAGGCAAGTGTGAAGTGCTGTGTTCCAGATGCAATGTGACAGGTCAAACTACTTGACATTAAACAAAAATTTATTTAAACACGTCGGTTTAAATACAAACAAAAGAAAGAGGAATTTAGAATAACTTAACTGTTGGAAAACTGAACTGAATAATGGATACAGTACCTATTACTAATTAACTGATTCACTATAGTAACATCCTCCCCCCCCAACTCTATTTTGATTTAGTCCCTGCCCTCCCCTTCACTGTTTTGATCACACAGCATTGCCCTTTGATGTGAAGGGCACTGCTGGTCATTGGCCACTCGCCTGTTTCCTTTCTTCCTGGTGGTGGAAACTGAATAAAGATTCATGCACTTTGTGTCTCTCACTGTGTCCCACACACACACACAACATGGGTGCTGGGGAAAATATAAGCACTACCGCAGTTAGGTGGTTGTGTGAGGGGTAAAGTTGAAAAAAAAAGTCAGAAGAAAAAAAAATACCCAGTAGATTTAGAGTCTCCACAGTTTAGATCACTGAAGAAATAAACATAGAGTGACAACCTCCTGATGAAGGAGCGTCGCTCCCAAAGCTAGTGCTTCCAATTAAACCTGTTGGACTATAACCTGGTGCTGTGTGATTTTTAACTTGATAGTAACATCCTATAGGAACACCATGGGCAAAAGGTACAACACCTGGTTATAATCCAACAGGTTTAATTGGAAGCACACTAGCTTTGGGAGCGACGCTCCTTCATCAGGTGGTACCAGTCAGACACAGATTCTCACACACCGCTCTCCAATCCAGGAGGGACAAAAAAAACAAGAGAAAATTCAGAGAAATTGTGAAATATTCACTGACGCCTCCAGCTGTTTTGAGACCTCAGTGCCTTCTGCTTAAAACGAAACCGACCGCCTCTGTGAGAGCTGGCTCTGCCCAGCCTGCTCCCAACGGAAAAGAAACCCCACGGTCACACCATGTGGCTTTACTTTCTCAGAGACAGCTTCCCACTTCTGCTTGACAACCATCCTTCAAACAAAAGGACAAAAAAACTTAATCACATCAGTACAATGTTTGTGGGCGGCACGGTGGCACAGTGGTTAGCACTGCTGTCTCACAGCGCCTGAGACCCGGGTTCAATTCCCGACTCAGGCGACTGACTGTGTGGAGTTTGCACGTTCTCCCCGTGTCTGCGTGGGTTTCCTCCGGGTGCTCCGGTTTTCTCCCACAGTCCAAAGATGTGTGGGTCAGGTGAATTGGCCATGCTAAATTGCCCGTAGTGTTAGGTAAGGGGTAAATGTAGGGGTATGGGGGGGTTTCGCTTCGGCGGGTCGGTGTGGACTTGTTGGGCCGAAGGGCCTGTTTCCACACTGTAAGTAATCTAATCTAATGTCAAGTGGTGTTGTCCGAGGCAGTAACTTTTCAAAGAACCTCCAACTATTATTGAATCTTCAGCTGTTGATATGAAGCTGAACCAAGCGATATGATTACGTTGGTATCGTTCGTGGATTGAATTTACTAAAGTGGGGGCAGTGGTGACGAGATTGGAAGGGAGTGTGGTGTCTCTGCAGTTCTGGGGGTCTGGAGGTTTGGGTCAGAGTGTGGGCACTAGGAGGAGCAGCGTGCGGGAGGGGACTTACCTACTACACGCTGATCCAAGAGGCAACCCCAATATTTCGCTTCATCGGTTCGTGGTTCAGATTGGATGGAAATGACCATGGCTCAGGCAGAGAACGCTTCAAATGAGACAGAGCACCTGCTCCTGGTGTGGCAGAAAGGAGGAGAAGATGTCAGGGACAGTCGAGGGGACAGATAGGGGATAAACCTTAGCAGGAGGAGAAAGTGAGGTCTGCAGATGCTGGAGATCAGAGCTGAAAATGTGTTGCTGGAAAAGCGCAGCAGGTCAGGCAGCATCCAAGGAGCAGGAGAGTCGACGTTTCGGGCATAAGCCCTTCCTCAGGAATGAGGAAAGCATGTCCAGCAGGCTAACCTTAACAGCCAAGAGTCAGGGGCCAAGAGGCAATGTTGTGGCAACATTAAGATCACCTCCTTGTGGCCAGAATTGGAGAGGGCAGCGATGGGAGCAGTGTTGAGGTAGAACACAACATGAGATTCTGCTGAGGGTCTTTGAGAAACTTGGATTCAAAGTGAAAAGCAGGACCAGGAAAGGTAGTCATTTCTGGATGACTGCCTGTGCCCTGTACACATTGGCATGAGAACAAGGAGCACATGGATTTAAATATGTGACCAGGCATGAAGTGTGGAAGATGGGGTTTAAATTCACAGGCAAAGGCAGCAGCACTGGCAAAAATAAAAGGCTCTGTTGTGGTGGACTGAATGAAAACTGGTGAATGGTTTGTGTGATACTGACCAGAATACCTTGTGTTGTGTCTCAGAGCTGAGCAACAATATCTGTTTAAGGGGCACACTCATAATATCATCATTGAATCATAGTGTTGTCCAAATGGTAGAAAACTCTCAGTCTCCATCTTACTGAGCTCCGTCCTCTTGAAGCATAGCATGCTGTGGGCAGGAAACGAGAGCACATCCCAATTGTTTACCTCGAAGCCAGACAGACATGTGTCTGTCAGTAAATACCAGGAACTGTAACAAAAGCTTCCCTGAACTCTTCAGTTCGACATGACACATGTCTCATGGTTATGTACAACAGAAAAAGATCACCATGCAGGTTGGCAGCAATCACATCTCAGTGTTCGGTCGAGAGCTTTAAACTGATAAAGAATAAGTCAGAATAAGTTTATAAGTTGGCAGAGGAAGAAGTCAAGGCTTGAGAACAGAGTAATTTATGCAAAACAACCAGATTGTGTCAGGAAGGGCGAGAGTTTAACAACGGTGCAGGAACACAGTGACTGAAATCAGAGCAGGGCAAGACAGGAACAGCAGCAGCATCTGCATGGAGTGCTATAGAACAGGGGGCCTAATGACACAGAGGGAGGGGAAGGGCTTTGATGTGGTGTCCAGGAATACCTGAGGATTGGGAATGTTACAAATCGAGACTAAGAAATCGACAAAGAGACAGAAATTATATTGGGGGAGAGAAGCAGCAGGAAATGTAAAATTTACACAAATTAATAAGAAGAACAGGAAATGCAAGAGAGGATGTGTGACATGTCAGGGCCAAGACAGGGGAGAGAGATCAGGCACTGACCTCCAGTCAGGGAGGGCAGGGGAAATCAGGGGAGGGGGAAGGGGAACCATTGGGTTAAGGAAGGGGATGGAGGGATGGAGGAGAGTGGTAATGAAGGGATGGAGAGATGGAGGAGAGTGGGAATGAAGGGATGGAGTGATGGAGGAGAGTGGTAATGAAGGGGATGGAGGGATGGAGGAGAGTGGTAATGAAGGGGATGGAGTGATTGAGGAGAGTGGTAATGAAGGGATGGAGGGATGGAGGAGAGTGGGAATGAAGGGATGGAGTGATTGAGGAGAGTGGTAATGAAGGGATGGAGGGATGGAGGAGAGTGGTAATGAAGGGATGGAGTGATGGAGGAGAGTGGTAATGAAGGGATGGAGTGATTGAGGAGAGTGGTAATGAAGGGATGGAGGGATGGAGGAGAGTGGTAATGAAGGGGATGGAGTGATTGAGGAGAGTGGGAATGAAGGGATGGAGTGATTGAGGAGAGTGGTAATGAAGGGATGGAGTGATTGAGGAGAGTGGTAATGAAGGGATGGAGGGATGGAGGTGAATAGTAATGAAGGGATGAAGAGATGGAGGAGAGTGGTAATGAAGGGATGGAGTGATTGAGGAGAGTGGTAATGAAGGGATGGAGTGATGGAGGAGAGTGGTAATGAAGGGATGGAGGGATGGAGGTGAATAGTAATGAAGGGATGAAGAGATGGAGAAGAGTGGTAATGAAGGGATGGAGGGATGGAGGAGAGTGGTAATGAAGGGATGGAGTGATTGAGGAGAGTGGGAATGAAGGGATGGAGTGATTGAGGAGAGTGGTAATGAAGGGATGGAGTGATTGAGGAGAGTGGGAATGAAGGGATGGAGTGATGGAGGAGAGTGGTAATGAAGGGATGGAGTGATGGAGGAGAGTGGTAATGAAGGGATGGAGGGATGGAGGAGAGTGGTAATGAAGGGATGGAGTGATGGAGGAGAGTGGTAATGAAGGGGATGGAGTGATTGAGGAGAGTGGTAATGAAGGGATGGAGTGATTGAGGAGAGTGGTAATGAAGGGATGGAGTGATGGAGGAGAGTGGTAATGAAGGGATGGAGTGATTGAGGAGAGTGGGAATGAAGGGATGGAGTGATTGAGGAGAGTGGTAATGAAGGGATGGAGTGATGGAGGAGAGTGGTAATGAAGGGATGGAGTGATGGAGGAGAGTGGTAATGAAGGGGATGGAGTGATGGAGGAGAGTGGGAATGAAGGGATGGAGTGATTGAGGAGAGTGGTAATGAAGGGATGGAGTGATGGAGGAGAGTGGTAATGAAGGGATGGAGTGATTGAGGAGAGTGGTAATGAAGGGATGGAGTGATTGAGGAGAGTGGTAATGAAGGGGATGGAGTGATGGAGGAGAGTGGTAATGAAGGGATGGAGGGATGGAGGAGAGTGGTAATGAAGGGATGGAGTGATTGAGGAGAGTGGTAATGAAGGGATGGAGTGATGGAGGAGAGTGGTAATGAAGGGATGGAGGGATGGAGGAGAGTGGTAATGAAGGGATGGAGGGATGGAGGTGAATAGTAATGAAGGGATGAAGAGATGGAGAAGAGTGGTAATGAAGGGATGGAGGGATGGAGGAGAGTGGTAATGAAGGGGATGGAGTGATGGTGGAGAGTGGTAATGAAGGGGATGGAGTGATGGTGGAGAGTGGGAATGAAGGGGATGGAGTGATGGTGGAGAGTGGTAATGAAGGGGATGGAGTGATGGTGGAGAGTGGGAATGAAGGGGATGGAGTGATGGTGGAGAGTGGTAATGAAGGGGATGGAGAGATGGTGTAGCAATGGAGGGCAGCATATTGAAATGGAGTGATAATGAGGGGCACGTTATTGGAGGCGGAGAGTCACAGAGGTGCGGAGTATTGGAGGGCCGATTAATGGAGGGGATGGGAAATGTCTGGCAGGGTTATGCCCGGGCAGGCTAACAGAGAATATTTCGTGTTATTATGTCAATGGAAGAGAATTGGATCAGAGATTGTGTCGAAGCAGGAGTGTGATTACACCAAGGGCTTGTGGGTAACCGGACCCACACACACGCCACCCCAACCTTACTGTTAGAGCCCTGTGTGAGGACCCTCCGTGTCTGCACCCCCACCTTCCATTGCTGGATGCAAATCGCTCCAATGGGTCTCATTTGACTGGCCTGCTTTATGGGAAAGATCGCTGGCTAAAATTCCCAATCCTTTCCCTGTTGGGAAAGAGCACCAAGGTGGAATTGTTCTGAGACACTGTCTGTTGCGTCTTATCCAGGAGAACCTCCCGCCCTCTCCCTGCCCAATCCACACAGGGCCAAAGAATCCAACGGTCAGGCTCTAGTGGGAATGAGGAACTTAAGCTAATTCACATGAATAGTGGGAAATGGATGGCTCTGAAAGTTGGCCAATCCCAGATGACCAATGTCCGAGAGTCTTAGAAAAGATGGTGGCAGAGCTAGTTGGCATCATGATTTTTTCTCCCAGAATTCTCCCAGAGTGGTCACAACAGCAACAAGTTCGTTGAACAAGGAGGTTGGGAGGTAACAGGCTCATAGCCTGGGGAGCAGGAGTCCAACGCTTCCATGGCACTGGGGGAGTTAGTTTCCATAGATACAGAACTGGCTTGAAAATATGAGGCAAAAGGTAGTGGCGGAGGGTTGTTTTTCAGACTGGAGGCCTGTGATCAGTGGAGTGCCACAAGGATCGGTGCTGGGCCCTCTACTTTTTGTCATTTACATGAATGATTTGGATGTGAGCATAAAAGGTACAGTTAGTAAGTTTGCAGATGACACCAAAATTGGAGGTGTAGTGGACAGTGAAGAGGGTTACCTCAGATTACAACAGGATCTGGACCAGATGGGCCAATGGGCTGAGAAGTGGCAGATGGAGCTTAATTCAGATAAATGCAAGGTACTGCATTTTGGGAGAGCAAATCTTAGCAGGACTTATACACTTAATGGTAAGGTCCTAGGGAGTGTTGCTGAACAAAGAGACCTTGGAGTGCAGGTTCATAGCTCCTTGAAAGTGGAGTCGCAGGTAGATAGGATAGTGAAGAAGGTGTTTGGTATGCTTTCCTTTATTGGTCAGAGAATTGAGTACAGGAGTTGGGACGTCATGTTGTGGCTGTACAGGACATTGGTTAGGCCACTGTTGGAATATTGCGTGCAATTCTGGTCTCCTTCCTATCGGAAAGAAGTTGCGAAACTTGAAAGGATTGAGAAAAGATTTACAAGGATGTTGCCAGGGTTGGAGGATCTGAGCTACAGGGAGAGGCTGAACAGGTTGGGGCTGTTTTCCCTGGAGTGTCGGCGGCTGAGGGGTGACCTTGTAGAGATTTATAAAATCATGAAGGGCATGAATAGGGTAAATATGCAAAGTCTTTTCTCTGGGGGGAGGAGTCCAGAACTAGAGGGCAGAGGTTAAGGGTGAGAGGGGAAAGACTTAAAAGAGAGCTAAGAGGCAACGTTTTCATACAGAGGGTGGTGCGTGTATGGAATGAGCTGCCAGAGGATGTGGTGGAGGCTGGTACAATTACAACATTTAAAAGGTATTTGGATGGGTATGTGAATAGGAAGGGTTTGGAGGGATATGGGCTAGGTGCTGTTAAATGGGATTAGATTAATTTGGAAGATCTGGTCGGCATGGATGAGTTGGACCGAATGGTCTGTTTCCATGCTGTCCATCTCTATGACTATGTGCATGTAACTCAGATCTCTGTGAGGCTGCTCTCCACAACAGTGACAATAAAATTATTATTATTACCTACAGAAGCCAGGTCAGTGTAACTCCGGACCCACAGCTGCACTGTTGAATCTTCAATGACTTCTGTTCAGGGACAACGAGGGATGGGGAGGTCATGCCATGACAGATTTTTAACTAATACATGGAGATGAATAGTGGGCTCCTTCAAGGAGCCCCTACAGGCACAATGGGCTGAATGGCTTCCATCTGTACAGTCAGGCTCCATGATTCTACAATCAGTTGTGTGGAGGCACTGGCACAGTGGGAATCCAGAGCACCAGGGTACAGGGATTTGGATCCTACCATGGCTGCTGGTGAGGTTTGTCATTGGAATGGGAAGCTGGTGTGATGGTGACCACGTGATCACTGACAGTTCCCCTCTTGGAAGGGAATCCTCTGCCCTTACCTGCTCTCACTAACATCTGACTCCTGAGCCACGACGGTGGCACTCGCCCTGACATGGTCGAGGGAGCCACTCAGGTCAAAGGTCAGTTATTGGTGGGCACCAGTACCAGGGACTCGCGAACCCCATGTGAACAGAAATGTCAGTCTGAATATGTGGACACTGTCTATTCACCCCAGTCAGTGTGCTGGTTATGGTCAGAGTATTCATGCTACAATGGGAGTAATGTTGTTACAGTGATCCTGTTACACCGTTACAGTGGGCACAATCTAGTGACAATGTTACAGTGGGAGCGGTCTTGACAGAGTGTTATAGTGGGACCCATCATTTTACAATGTACCACTGAGGGGATCTTCTTGTTACAGTGACACACTGGGAGCGTTATGTTTACAATGTTACAGAGATCGATATTGCTACAATGCAACAGTCAGAGCGATCTGCTTAGTGTTAAATTTGGGCATGATCTTCTTTCGTGGGAATGATGTTGTTACAGTGGGACAATCCTGTTATAGTGTTCCAGTGGGAGCAGTCTTGTTATAATGTTACAGTGGAGACAATCTTGTTATTGTGTCGCAGTGTCAGTGATTCCAATAAAGTGTTACATTGTGAGCAGTCTTGTTACAGTGAGAGTGATCTTGTTGGTGTGTTATACTCGGAGTGAACTTGTGACAAGGTGATGGTGACAGGGATCCTGTTACTGAGTTACAGTGGGAGCCATTTGTTACAGTAGGAATGATCATGTTACAGTATTACAGTGAGAGTAATTTTGTTACAGTGTGAGTGATGTTGTTACAATGTTACAGTGGGAGCAATGCTGTTATAATGGAAGTGATCCTGTTACTCTGTTACAATGTGAGTGATCCTATTACAGTGTTACAGTGAGAGTGATCTTGTTATAATGTGACAGTAGGAGCAACATTTTTACAATGTTACAGGGTGAGCAATCTTGCTACACTGTGAGAGATCTTGTTTCAATGTTACAGTGGGAGTGATCTTGTGACAGTGTTACAATGAGGGTGATCCTGTTAAATTAGATTGGATTCCCTACAGTGTGGAAACAGGCCCTTTGGCCCAACCAGTCCAGACTGTCACTGTCTACCCTATCTAACCCTCTGATCATCTTGTATGTCTCTATCAAATCCCCCCTTAACCTTCTTCTTTCCAGTGAGAGCAGATCCAAGTCTCCTTCCCTCCAGACCAGGCAACATCCTGGGAAATCTCCTCTGTACCTTTTCCAATGCTTCCACATCCTTCCCAAAATATGGGGACCAGAACTATACACAATATTCCAAGTGTGGCCGCACTAGCATTTTGTACATTTGCAACATGATATTGTGGTTCCAGAACTCAATCCCTCTACCAATGAAACCTAACACACCTTATGCCTTCTTAACAGTACGACCCACCTGGGTAGAAACTTTTAGAGATCTATGTACATGGACTCCAAGATCCCTCTGCACACTCACACTACCAAGAATCTTTCCATTGACCCAGTACTCTGCCTTCCTGTTATTCTTCCCAAAGTGTATCACCTCACATTTAGCTGCATAGTGGGTGGCACGGTGGCACAGTGGTTAGCACTGCTGCCTCACAGTACCTGAGACCCGGGTTCAATTCCCACCTCAGGCGACTGACTGTGTGGAGTTTGCACGTTCTCCCCGTGTCTGCGTGGGTTTCCTCCGGGTGCTCCGGTTTCCTCCCACAGTCCAAAGATGTGCTGGTCAGGTGAATTGACCATGCTAAATTGCCCGTAGTGTTAGGTAAGGGGTAAATATAGGGGTATGGGTCGGTTGCACTTCGGCGGGTCAGTGTGGACTTGTTGGGCCGAAGGGCCTGTTTCCACACTGTAAGTAATCTAATCTAATCTAAACCCCATTTGCCATCTCTCAGCCCAGTTCTGCAGTTTATCCAAGTCCCCTTGCAACCTGTAACATTCTTCCACACTGTCCACCACTCCACTGACTTTAGTGTCGTCTGCAAACTTACTAATCCATCCACCTATGCCTGTGTCTAAGTCATTTATAAATATCAAACAGCCAGTGGTCCCAAAACAGGTCCTTGTGGCACAGCACTATGTTTGTCACAATGTTACAGTGAGAGTGCTTCTGTTAGAGTTACAGTGGGAGCAATCTTGTTAGAGTGGAAGCAATGGTTTTACAATGTTACAGTGAGAATAATTGTGTTACAGTGAGAGCGATCCTGTTACAATGTTACAATAAGAGCGATCTTGTTACTGTGTTACAGCGAGGTGGGTTTGTTACAATGTTACAGTGGGAGCGATCTTGTGGCAGTGTCACAACAAGCGTAATCCTGTTACAAAGTTACAGTGGGAGCAACGCTGTTACAGTCAGAGCAATCTTCTTACACTCCTAAAGTGGGACTGATCTTGTTATAATATTACAGTAGGAGAGATGTTGTTACAGTGGGAGCGATCTTGATACAGTGTTATTATGAGATCAATTTTGTTCCTGTGTTACAGTAGGTTGGGTTTGTTACAACAATAAAGTGGGAGTGATCTTGTTCCAGTGGGAGTGATCTTGTTACAGTTTTATATTTGGACCACAATTCTTTCAATGTTACAGTGAGAGTGATCCTGTTACAGCAGTTTTGTTACAGTGTGACAGTGAGAGTGATCTTATTAATACATTACAGTGAGAGTAAACTTGTTAGTGTGTTACAATGGGAGTGATCCTGTTACAGTGTCACAGTGGGAGTGGTGTTTTTACAATGTTACAGTGAGAACAATCTAGTTACAGTGTCAGTGATCTTGTTACGCTGATTCAGTGGGAGTGGTCACAACTGATCCTGTTACAAAGTTAAAACTCACACAACACCAGGTTGTAGTTGGTTTAATTGGAAGCACACCAGCTTTCGGAGCGACGCTCCTTCATCAGGTGATAGTGGAGGGCTCGATCTTAACACAGAATTTATAGCAAACATTTGCAGTTTGATGTAACTGAAATTATACATTGAAAAGTTGATGGTCTGTTAAGCCTTTCATCTATTAGAATGTAGTGATAGTTTCACTTCTAACTATAATACAATAGTTACAATAGGAATGATCTTGTTACAGTGTTACAGTGGGAGCAATCTTGACACAATATTACAGAGGGAGGGATCTTGTTACAGAGATACAGAGGGAGGGATCTTGTTACAGAGATACAGAGGGAGGGATCTTATTACAGAGATACAGAGGGAGGGACTTTATTACAGAGTTACAGAGGGAGGGATCTTGTTACAGAGATACAGAGGGAGGGATCTTATTACAGAGATACAGAGGGAGGGACTTTATTACAGAGTTACAGAGGGAGGGATCTGTTACAGAGATACAGAGGGAGGGACTTTATTACAGAGTTACAGAGGGAGGGATCTTGTTACAGAGATACAGAGGGAGGGACTTTATTACAGAGTTACAGAGGGAGGGACTTTATTACAGAGTTACAGAGGGAGGGATCTGTTACAGAGATACAGAGGGAGGGATCTTGTTACAGAGATACAGAGGGAGGGATTTTATTACAGAGTTACAGAGGGAGGGACTTTGTTACAGAGTTACAGAGGGAGGGATCTTGTTACAGAGTTACAGAGGGAGGGACTGTATTACAGAGTTACAGAGGGAGGGACTTTATTACAGAGTTACAGAGGGAGGGATCTTGTTACAGAGTTACAGAGGGAGGGACTTTATTACAGAGTTACAGAGGGAGGGATCTTGTAACAGAGTTACAGAGGGAGGGACTTTGTTACAGAGTTACAGAGGGAGGGACTTTGTTACAGAGTTACAGAGGGAGGGATCCTGTTACAGAGTTACAGAGGGAGGGACTTTATTACAGAGTTACAAAGGGAGGGATCTTATTACAGAGTTACAGAGGGAGGGATCCTGTTACAGAGTTACAGAGGGAGGGATCTTGTTACAGAGTTACAGAGGGAGGGACTTTATTACAGAGTTACAGAGGGAGGGACTTTATTACAGAGTTACAGAGGGAGGGATCTTGTAACAGAGTTACAGAGGGAGGGACTTTATTACAGAGTTACAGAGGGAGGGACTTTGTTACAGAGTTACAGAGGGAGGGATCTTGTTACAGAGTTACAGAGGGAGGGACTTTGTTACAGAGTTACAGAGGGAGGGACTTTATTACAGAGTTACAGAGGGAGGGATCTTGTAACAGAGTTACAGAGGGAGGGATCTTGTTACAGAGTTACAGAGGGAGGGACTTTATTACAGAGTTACAGAGGGAGGGACTTTATTACAGAGTTACAGAGGGAGGGACTTTGTTACAGAGTTACAGAGGGAGGGACTTTATTACAGAGTTACAGAGGGAGGGACTTTATTACAGAGTTACAGAGGGAGGGATCCTGTTACAGAGAAACAGAGGGAGGGACTTTATTACAGAGTTACAGAGGGAGGGACTTTATTACAGAGTTACAGAGGGAGGGATCTTGTTACAGAGTTACAGAGGGAGGGACTTTATTACAGAGTTACAGAGGGAGGGATCTTGTTACAGAGTTACAGAGGGAGGGACTTTATTACAGAGTTACAGAGGGAGGGATCCTGTTACAGAGATACAGAGGGAGGGACTTTGTTACAGAGTTACAGAGGGAGGGATCCTGTTACAGAGATACAGAGGGAGGGACTTTGTTACAGAGTTACAGAGGGAGGGACTTTATTACAGAGTTACAGAGGGAGGGACTTTGTTACAGAGCTACAGAGGGAGGGATCTTGTTACAGAGTTACAGAGGGAGGGACTTTATTACAGAGTTACAGAGGGAGGGACTTTGTTACAGAGTTACAGAGGGAGGGACTTTATTACAGAGTTACAGAGGGAGGGATCTTGTTACAGAGTTACAGAGGGAGGGACTTTATTACAGAGTTACAGAGGGAGGGATCTTGTTACAGAGTTACAGAGGGAGGGACTTTATTACAGAGTTACAGAGGGAGGGATCTTGTTACAGAGTTACAGAGGGAGGGACTTTATTACAGAGTTACAGAGGGAGGGATCCTGTTACAGAGGGAGGGACTTTATTACAGAGTTACAGAGGGAGGGATCTTGTAACAGAGTTACAGAGGGAGGGACGTTATTACAGAGTTACAGAGGGAGGGATCCTGTTACAGAGTTACAGAGGGAGGGACTTTATTACAGAGTTACAGAGGGAGGGATCCTGTTACAGAGTTACAGAGGGAGGGACTTTGTTACAGAGTTACAGAGGGAGGGACTTTATTACAGAGTTACAGAGGGAGGGATCTTGTTACAGAGTTACAGAGGGAGGGATCTTGTTACAGAGTTACAGAGGGAGGGACTTTATTACAGAGTTACAGAGGGAGGGATCTTGTTACAGAGTTACAGAGGGAGGGACTTGATTACAGAGTTACAGAGGGAGGGACTTTATTACAGAGTTACAGAGGGAGGGATCCTGTTACAGAGTTACAGAGGGAGGGACTTTATTACAGAGTTACAGAGGGAGGGACTTTATTACAGAGTTACAGAGGGAGGGATCTTGTTACAGAGTTACAGAGGGAGGGACTTTATTACAGAGTTACAGAGGGAGGGACTTTATTACAGAGTTACAGAGGGAGGAATCCTGTTACAGAGATACAGAGGGAGGGATCTTGTTACAGAGTTACAGAGGGAGGGACTTTGTTACAGAGTTACAGAGGGAGGGACTTTATTACAGAGATACAGAGGGAGGGACTTTGTTACAGAGTTACAGAGGGAGGGATCTTGTTACAGAGTTACAGAGGGAGGGATCCTGTTACAGAGTTACAGAGGGAGGGACTTTATTACAGAGTTACAAAGGGAGGGATCTTATTACAGAGTTACAGAGGGAGGGATCCTGTTACAGAGTTACAGAGGGAGGGATCTTGTTACAGAGTTACAGAGGGAGGGACTTTGTTACAGAGTTACAGAGGGAGGGACTTTATTACAGAGTTACAGAGGGAGGGATCTTGTAACAGAGTTACAGAGGGAGGGACTTTATTACAGAGTTACAGAGGGAGGGATCTTGTTACAGAGTTACAGAGGGAGGGATCTTGTTACAGAGTTACAGAGGGAGGGACTTTGTTACAGAGTTACAGAGGGAGGGACTTTATTACAGAGTTACAGAGGGAGGGATCTTGTAACAGAGTTACAGAGGGAGGGATCTTGTTACAGAGTTACAGAGGGAGGGACTTTATTACAGAGTTACAGAGGGAGGGACTTTATTACAGAGTTACAGAGGGAGGGACTTTGTTACAGAGTTACAGAGGGAGGGACTTTATTACAGAGTTACAGAGGGAGGGACTTTATTACAGAGATACAGAGGGAGGGACTTTGTTACAGAGTTACAGAGGGAGGGACTTTATTACAGAGTTACAGAGGGAGGGACTTTATTACAGAGTTACAGAGGGAGGGATCCTGTTACAGAGAAACAGAGGGAGGGACTTTATTACAGAGTTACAGAGGGAGGGACTTTATTACAGAGTTACAGAGGGAGGGATCTTGTTACAGAGTTACAGAGGGAGGGACTTTATTACAGAGTTACAGAGGGAGGGATCTTGTTACAGAGTTACAGAGGGAGGGACTTTATTACTGAGTTACAGAGGGAGGGATCCTGTTACAGAGATACAGAGGGAGGGACTTTGTTACAGAGTTACAGAGGGAGGGATCCTGTTACAGAGATACAGAGGGAGGGACTTTGTTACAGAGTTACAGAGGGAGGGACTTTATTACAGAGTTACAGAGGGAGGGACTTTGTTACAGAGCTACAGAGGGAGGGATCTTGTTACAGAGTTACAGAGGGAGGGACTTTATTACAGAGTTACAGAGGGAGGGACTTTATTACAGAGTTACAGAGGGAGGGATCTTGTTACAGAGTTACAGAGGGAGGGACTTTATTACAGAGTTACAGAGGGAGGGACTTTGTTACAGAGTTACAGAGGGAGGGACTTTATTACAGAGTTACAGAGGGAGGGATCTTGTTACAGAGTTACAGAGGGAGGGACTTTATTACAGAGTTACAGAGGGAGGGATCTTGTAACAGAGTTACAGAGGGAGGGACTTTATTACAGAGTTACAGAGGGAGGGATCCTGTTACAGAGTTACAGAGGGAGGGACTTTATTACAGAGTTACAGAGGGAGGGATCCTGTTACAGAGTTACAGAGGGAGGGACTTTGTTACAGAGTTACAGAGGGAGGGACTTTATTACAGAGTTACAGAGGGAGGGATCTTGTTACAGAGTTACAGAGGGAGGGATCTTGTTACAGAGTTACAGAGGGAGGGACTTTATTACAGAGTTACAGAGGGAGGGACCCTGTTACAGAGATACAGAGGGAGGGACTTTGTTACAGAGTTACAGAGGGAGGGACCCTGTTACAGAGTTACAGAGGGAGGGACTTTATTACAGAGTTACAGAGGTAGGGATCTTGTTACAGAGTTACAGAGGGAGGGACTTTATTACAGAGTTACAGAGGGAGGGACTTTATTACAGAGTTACAGAGGGAGGAATCCTGTTACAGAGTTACAGAGGGAGGGACTTTATTACAGAGTTACAGAGGGAGGGACTTTATTACAGAGTTACAGAGGGAGGGATCTTGTTACAGAGTTACAGAGGGAGGGACTTTATTACAGAGTTACAGAGGGAGGGACTTTATTACAGAGTTACAGAGGGAGGAATCCTGTTACAGAGATACAGAGGGAGGGATCTTGTTACAGAGTTACAGAGGGAGGGACTTTATTACAGAGATACAGAGGGAGGGACTTTATTACAGAGTTACAGAGGGAGGGATCCTGTTACAGAGTTACAGAGGGAGGGACTTTATTACAGAGATACAGAGGGAGGGACTTTATTACAGAGTTACAGAGGGAGGAATCCTGTTACAGAGTTACAGAGGGAGGGACTTTATTACAGAGTTACAGAGGGAGGGACTTTATTACAGAGTTACAGAGGGAGGGATCTTGTTACAGAGTTACAGAGGGAGGGACTTTATTACAGAGTTACAGAGGGAGGGATCCTGTAACAGAGTTACAGAGGGAGGGATCTTGTTACAGAGTTACAGACGGAGGGACTTTATTACAGAGATACAGAGGGAGGGACTTTATTACAGAGTTACAGAGGGAGGGACTTTATTACAGAGTTACAGAGGGAGGGACTTTACTACAGAGTTACAGAGGGAGGGACTTTGTTCCAGAGTTACAGAGGGAGGGACTTTATTACAGAGTTACAGAGGGAGGGACTTTGTTACAGAGTTACAGAGGGAGGGATCTTGTTACAGAGTTACAGAGGGAGGGATCCTGTTACAGAGTTACAGAGGGAGGGACTTTATTACAGAGTTACAGAGGGAGGGATCTTATTACAGAGTTACAGAGGGAGGGATCCTGTTACAGAGTTACAGAGGGAGGGATCTTGTTACAGAGTTACAGAGGGAGGGACTTTGTTACAGAGTTACAGAGGGAGGGACTTTATTACAGAGTTACAGAGGGAGGGATCTTGTAACAGAGTTACAGAGGGAGGGACTTTATTACAGAGTTACAGAGGGAGGGACTTTGTTACAGAGTTACAGAGGGAGGGATCTTGTTACAGAGTTACAGAGGGAGGGACTTTGTTACAGAGTTACAGAGGGAGGGATCTTGTTACAGAGTTACAGAGGGAGGGACTTTATTACTGAGTTACAGAGGGAGGGATCTTGTAACAGAGTTACAGAGGGAGGGATCTTGTTACAGAGTTACAGAGGGAGGGACTTTATTACAGAGTTACAGAGGGAGGGACTTTGTTACAGAGTTACAGAGGGAGGGACTTTATTAAAGAGATACAGAGGGAGGGACTTTGTTACAGAGTTACAGAGGGAGGGACTTTATTACAGAGTTACAGAGGGAGGGATGCTGTTACAGAGATACAGAGGGAGGGACTTTATTACAGAGTTACAGAGGGAGGGACTTTATTACAGAGTTACAGAGGGAGGGATCTTGTTACAGAGTTACAGAGGGAGGGACTTTATTACAGAGTTACAGAGGGAGGGATCTTGTTACAGAGTTACAGAGGGAGGGACTTTATTACAGAGTTACAGAGGGAGGGACCCTGTTACAGAGATACAGAGGGAGGGACTTTGTTACAGAGTTACAGAGGGAGGGATCCTGTTACAGAGATACAGAGGGAGGGACTTTGTTACAGAGTTACAGAGGGAGGGACTTTATTACAGAGTTACAGAGGGAGGGACTCTGTTACAGAGTTACAGAGGGAGGGATCTTGTTACAGAGTTACAGAGGGAGGGACTTTATTACAGAGTTACAGAGGGAGGGACTTTATTACAGAGTTACAGAGGGAGGGATCTTGTTACAGAGTTACAGAGGGAGGGACTTTATTACAGAGTTACAGAGGGAGGGACTTTGTTACAGAGTTACAGAGGGAGGGACTTTATTACAGAGTTACAGAGGGAGGGATCTTGTTACAGAGTTACAGAGGGAGGGACTTTATTACAGAGTTACAGAGGGAGGGATCTTGTTACAGAGTTACAGAGGGAGGGACTTTATTACAGAGTTACAGAGGGAGGGATCTTGTAACAGAGTTACAGAGGGAGGGACTTTATTACAGAGTTACAGAGGGAGGGATCCTGTTACAGAGGGAGGGACTTTATTACAGAGTTACAGAGGGAGGGATCTTGTAACAGAGTTACAGAGGGAGGGACTTTATTACAGAGTTACAGAGGGAGGGATCCTGTTACAGAGTTACAGAGGGAGGGACTTTGTTACAGAGTTACAGAGGGAGGGACTTTATTACAGAGTTACAGAGGGAGGGATCTTTTTACAGAGTTACAGAGGGAGGGATCTTGTTACAGAGTTACAGAGGGAGGGACTTTATTACAGAGTTACAGAGGGAGGGATCTTGTTACAGAGTTACAGAGGGAGGGACTTTATTACAGAGTTACAGAGGGAGGGACTTTATTACAGAGTTAGAGGGAGGAATCCTGTTACAGAGTTACAGAGGGAGGGACTTTATTACAGAGTTACAGAGGGAGGGACTTTATTTCAGAGTTACAGAGGGAGGGATCTTGTTACAGAGGGAGGGACTTTATTACAGAGTTACAGAGGGAGGGACTTTATTACAGAGTTACAGAGGGAGGAATCCTGTTACAGAGATACAGAGGGAGGGATCTTGTTACAGAGTTACAGAGGGAGGGACTTTATTACAGAGTTACAGAGGGAGGGACTTTATTACAGAGTTACAGAGGGAGGGATCCTGTTACAGAGTTACAGAGGGAGGGACTTTATTACAGAGTTACAGAGGGAGGGACTTTATTACAGAGTTACAGAGGGAGGGATCTTGTTACAGAGTTACAGAGGGAGGGACTTTATTACAGAGTTACAGAGGGAGGGATCTTGTTACAGAGTTACAGAGGGAGGGATCTTGTTACAGAGTTACAGAGGGAGGGACTTTATTACAGAGATACAGAGGGAGGGACTTTATTACAGAGTTACAGAGGGAGGGACTTTATTACAGAGTTACAGAGGGAGGGATCCTGTTACAGAGTTACAGAGGGAGGGACTTTATTACAGAGTTACAGAGGGAGGGATCTTGTTACAGAGTTACAGAGGGAGGGACTTTATTACAGAGTTACAGAGGGAGGGATCCTGTTACAGAGTTACAGAGGGAGGGACTTTATTACAGAGTTACAGAGGGAGGGACTTTATTACAGAGTTACAGAGGGAGGGATCCTGTTACAGAGTTACAGAGGGAGGGACTTTATTACAGAGTTACAGAGGGAGGGACTTTATTACAGAGTTACAGAGGGTGGGATCCTGTTACAGAGTTACAGAGGGAGGGACTTTATTACAGAGTTACAGAGGGAGGGATCCTGTTACAGAGTTACAGAGGGAGGGACTTTATTACAGAGTTACAGAGGGAGGGACGTTATTACAGAGTTACAGAGGGAGGGATCCTGTTACAGAGTTACAGAGGGAGGGACTTTATTACAGAGTTACAGAGGGAGGGACTTTATTACAGAGTTACAGAGGGAGGGATCCTGTTACAGAGTTACAGAGGGAGGGACTTTATTACAGAGTTACAGAGGGAGGGATCTTGTTACAGAGTTACAGAGGGAGGGATCTTGTTACAGAGTTACAGAGGGAGGGACTTTATTACAGAGTTACAGAGGGAGGGATCCTGTTACAGAGTTACAGAGGGAGGGACTTTATTACAGAGTTACAGAGGGAGGGATCTTGTTACAGAGGGAGGGACTTTATTACAGAGTTACAGAGGGAGGGACTTTATTACAGAGTTACAGAGGGAGGGATCTTGTTACAGAGGGAGGGACTTTATTACAGAGTTACAGAGGGAGGGATCTTGTTACAGAGTTACAGAGGGAGGGACTTTATTACAGAGATACAGAGGGAGGGACTTTATTACAGAGTTACAGAGGGAGGGACTTTATTACAGAGTTACAGAGGGAGGGATCCTGTTACAGAGTTACAGAGGGAGGGACTTTATTACAGAGTTACAGAGGGAGGGATCTTGTTACAGAGTTACAGAGGGAGGGACTTTATTACAGAGTTACAGAGGGAGGGATCCTGTTACAGAGTTACAGAGGGAGGGACTTTATTACAGAGTTACAGAGGGAGGGACTTTATTAGAGTTACAGAGGGAGGGATCCTGTTACAGAGTTACAGAGGGAGGGACTTTATTACAGAGTTACAGAGGGAGGGACTTTATTACAGAGTTACAGAGGGTGGGATCCTGTTACAGAGTTACAGAGGGAGGGACTTTATTACAGAGTTACAGAGGGAGGGATCCTGTTACAGAGTTACAGAGGGAGGGACTTTATTACAGAGTTACAGAGGGAGGGACTTTATTACAGAGTTACAGAGGGAGGGATCCTGTTACAGAGTTACAGAGGGAGGGACTTTATTACAGAGTTACAGAGGGAGGGATCTTGTTACAGAGTTACAGAGGGAGGGATCCTGTTACAGAGTTACAGAGGGAGGGACTTTATTACAGAGTTACAGAGGGAGGGATCTTGTTACAGAGGGAGGGACTTTATTACAGAGTTACAGAGGGAGGGATCTTGTTACAGAGTTACAGAGGGAGGGAGTGATCTTGCGGAGGGGAAGTGGTTTTGCTGATGAGGAGATGGTGTGAGGGGTTGTGACTGTGCCTCTCTCTCTGGGTGTGTGTTTCTAGAAGCACTTTCGTTCCTGTTCGCGAAGTTTTTGTCAATGTGGCGGCTCCGGGGCTGAGGAGCGCTCACCGTGCGGCAGGTAGGCAGTGTCAGCCCCGCTCTGTCCCGGTCACCGGGGACTGGGAGCAGGGCCGGGGGGGGGGAAGAGTGTGCAGCCTGGGGGGGGGGGGGGGGGGGGAGCGAGAGTGTGCAGCCTGGGGGGGGGGAGCGAGAGTGTCCAGCCTGGGGGTGGGGAGCGAGAGTGTCCAGCCTGGGGGTGGGTGGGGGGGGGGAGCGAGAGTGTGCAGCCTGGGGGTGGGGAGCGAGAGTGTGCAGCCTGGGGGTGGGGAGCGAGAGTGTGCAGCCTGGGGGTGGGGGGGGTGGGAGCGAGAGTGTGCAGCCTGGGGGTGGGGAGCGAGAGTGTGCAGCCTTGTGGTGGGGGGGGGAGAGCGAGAGTGTGCAGCCTGGGGGTGGGGAGCGAGAGTGTCCAGCCTGGGGGTGGGGGTGGGGGGGGGGGAGCGAGAGTGTGCAGCCTGGGGGTGGGGAGCGAGAGTGTGCAGCCTGGAGGGGGGTCGGGGGAAGAGTGTGCAGCCTAGGGGGGGGGGAGCGAGAGTGTGCAGCCTGGGGGTGGGGGCGGGGAGCGAGAGTGTGCAGCCTGGGGGTGGGGAGCGAGAGTGTGCAGCCTGGAGGGGGGTCGGGGGAAGAGTGTGCAGCCTAGGGGGGGGGGAGCGAGAGTGTGCAGCCTGGGGGGGGTAGCCCGAGGTTCCAGGCCAGGAGCTGGGCACACCCTCCGCTCCCACCGGACTGCCTGCTCCATGGGCTGCTCACCCTGAAACACTGGGTCCGCACTCACACAGGGACACCGAGCTGAATGGGGCAGTCAGTGCGGAACAACACACAGGCAACTCACTCTCTGCTCCTCTCCAGGCTCACTGACCCACTCTCCGTCTGTCTGTCTACACTTAACATTCACTCACTCTCCCTCCCTATTACCCTCCCTCTGTGTCTCTATTACCCTCCCCCAGTGTCTCTCTATTACCCTCCCCCTGTGTCTCTGTATTGCCCTCCCCCTGTGTCTCTGTATTACCCTCCCCCTGTGTCTCTCTATTACCCTCCCCCTGTGTCTCTGTATTACCCTCCCTCTGTGTCTCTATTACCCTTCCCCTGTGTCTCTATTACCCTCCCCCTGTGTCTCTATTACCCTCCCCCTGTGTCTCTGTATTGCCCTCCCCCTGTGTCTCTGTATTACCCTCCCCCTGTGTCTCTGTATTACCCTCCCCCTGTGTCTCTGTATTACCCTCCCCCAGTGTCTCTGTATTACCCTCCCCCAGTGTCTCTATTACCCTCCCCCAGTGTCTCTGTATTACCCTCCCCCAGTGTCTCTATTACCCTCCCCCAGTGTCTCTATTACCCTCCCCCAGTGTCTCTATTACCCTCCCCCAGTGTCTCTGTATTACCCTCCCCCTGTGTCTCTATTACCCTCCCCCTGTGTCTCTATTGCCCTCCTCCTGTGTCTCTATTACCCTCCCCCTGTGTCTCTGTATTACCCTCCCCCTGTGTCTCTATTGCCCTCCTCCTGTGTCTCTATTACCCTCCCCCTGTGTCTCTGTATTACCCTCCCCCTGTGTCTCTATTACCCTCCCTCTGTGTCTCTATTACCCTCCCCCTGTGTCTCTGTATTACCCTCCCCCAGTGTCTCTATTCCCCTCCCCCTGTGTCTCTGTATTCCCCTCCCCCTGTGTCTCTGTATTCCCCTCCCCCAGTGTCTCTGTATTCCCCTCCCCCAGTGTCTCTGTATTGCCCTCCCCCTGTGTCTCTGTATTACCCTCCCCCAGTGTCTCTGTATTACCCTCCCCCAGTGTCTCTGTATTCCCCTCCCCCTGTGTCTCTGTATTACCCTCCCCCTGTGTCTCTGTATTACCCTCCCCCAGTGTCTCTGTATTCCCCTCCCCCCGTGTCTCTGTATTCCCCTCCCCCCGTGTCTCTGTATTACCCTCCCCCAGTGTCCCTCTATTACCCTCCCTCTGTGTCTCTATTACCCTCCCTCTGTGTCTCTGTATTACCCTCCCTTTGTCTCTCTCTATTACCCTACCCCATGTCTCTCTATTACCCTCCCCCTCTGTCTCTGTATTACCCTCCCCCTGTGTCTCTGTATTACCCTCCCCGTGTCTCTATTACCCTCCCCCCCGTGTCTCTATTACCCTCCCCCCCGTGTCTCTATTACCCTCCCCCTGTGTCTCTGTATTACCCTCCCCGTGTCTCTGTATTACCCTCCCTCTGTGTCTCTGTATTACCCTCCCCCTGTGTCTCTCTATTACCCTCCCTCTGTGTCCCTCTTTCCCTCCCCCTGTGTCTCTGTATTACCCTCCCCCTGTGTCTCTGTATTACCCTCCCCCTGTGTCTCTGTATTACCCTCCCCCTGTGTCTCTGTATTACCCTCCCCCGTGTCTCTGTATTACCCTCCCCCTGTGCCTCTCTATTACCCTCCCTCTGTCTCTCTCTATTACCCTCCCTCTGTCTCTCTCTATTACCCTTCCCCTGTGCCTCTGTATTACCCTTCCCCTGTGCCTCTGTATTACCCTTCCCCTGTGCCTCTGTATTACACTCCCCCTGTCTCTCTCTATTACCCTACCCCTGTGTCTCTCTCTCTATTACCCTCCCCCGTGTCTCTGTATTACCCTCCCTCTGTGTCTCTATTACTCCCCGTGTCTCTGTATTACCCTCCCCCCGTGTCTCTGTATTACCCTCCCCCTGTGTCCCTGTATTACCCTCCCCCTGTGTCCCTGTATTACCCTCCCCCTGTGTCCCTCTATTACCCTCCCCCAGTGTCTCTGTATTACCCTCTCCCTGTGTCTCTGTATTACCCTCCCTCTGTCTCTCTCTATTACCCTACCTCTGTGTCTCTCTCTCTATTACCCTCCCCCTGTGTCTCTATTACCCTCCCCGTGTCTCTGTATTACCCTCCCCCTGTGTCTGTATTACCCTCCCCCTGTGCCTCTGTATTACCCTCCCCCTGTGCCTCTGTATTACCCTCCCCCTGAGTCTCTGTATTACCCTCCCCCTGTGTCCCTATTACCCTCCCCCGAGTCTCTGTATTACCCTCCCCCTGTGTCTCTGTATTACCCTCCCCCTGTGTCTCTCTATTACCCTCCCCCTGTGTCTCTGTATTACCCTCCCCCTGAGTCTCTGTATTACCCTCCCCCGAGTCTCTGTATTACCCTCCCCCTGTGTCTCTGTATTACCCTCCCCCTGTGTCTCTGTATTACCCTCCCCCTGTGTCTCTGTATTACCCTCCCCCTGTGTCCCTATTACCCTCCCCCTGAGTCTCTGTATTACCCTCCCCCTGTGTCCCTATTACCCTCCCCCTGTGTCTCTCTATTACCCTCCCCCTGTGTCTCTATTACCCTCCCCCTGAGTCTCTGTATTACCCTCCCCGTGTCTCTATTACCCTCCCCCTGAGTCTCTGTATTACCCTCCCCCTGTGTCTCTAATACTTTCCCTGTGTCTCTAATCTCACTCTGTCTCCCTATTACCATGTCCCTAATGCCCTCACTCTCTGTCTACATTACCCCTCCCATGCCCCTATGAGCCCGCTCTTGTCCTCCTCTCCTCCCTCTGTCTCCTGTTGACCCACACTCCCTGTCCCCATTACGCCCCTCTCTCCCTAACCCCTTTACTGTGGGTATCTGTTGCCATCACTCTCTGCCTGATTCATGGGTTGTTTTTCGGTGAATTGTCAGTTGAGTCAGGTTTGAGTGTTGGGGGTGGGGGGGGGTGGGTGTTTTTCTCTACCAGGCCCAGTGAGGTTTCTCCTGTTAACCTCCCATTATCGTCAGGCCCGGTCCCCTTCGGTCAGTGGCTGGGCCGGGCCCGGTCCCCTTCGGTCAGTGGCTGGGCCGGGCCCGGTCCCCATCGGTCAGTGGCTGGGCCGGGCCTTCCCACTCCCTGTCACACACCTCTGCCTGGACGTCCTAGATCGGACCGGCCTCTGTGTGTCTGCCGGTGTGCCCCCTGACGTTTCCCCGTGACGCGGCAGAGAAGGGACATTCGGCCCCTCACTTTGTGGACAGCCTCGTGGCGATCCTGGTGGATGGGGCTGGTAAGGGGAGGAACCCCCTTTTACCCCCCACCCCCTCTGTCAGGACGGGCAGTGGATGCTGTGACCCACAACACACTAGGCCTGGCCTGAGGCCGCTGCCTGGGATAGGTCAGTTATTTGTCAGAGAGGGCGATCCGACCCGGGACAGTGCAGTCCGGGTCGAAGGTCGTTGTCCTTCAGTCGGTCAGTGTGAGTGCCATCTTTGTCCCTCCCACACCCCACACTCACTCTCTGTCCCACATCCCAGCAACGTCGTCCCTCCCTCACACCCTCCATCCCCCCTCGCATCCCCACACTGCTCACCCTCCGCACTGCCCAATCATCACACAACCCTCTCTGACTAGACCCAGCGGCAGCAGCAGCTGGGTGACCCACTCTCCCACATAAAGTGGCGAGACGAGAGCAGGGGGACTGTGAGCTCCCTGCGGCACTGCGTACTCGGTTCCCACTCCCTGGGGAAAGGCTGGTGTAGGCCGAATGGACCTGACGGTTTCTTTAAGGTCTGACCAAAATTAATGCAACAAGACAGGAAGCAAACTTACTCACTTAGTGTATACTCGAGACATTAGTGAGTGAATCTGTTAACTTAAACAACACTATGTACTTATATACTGGAATAATTGTACAGGATGGTGGTGAGGCCTGTTCTGGTCGCCATGTTTCAGGAAGGAGCTGGAGAGGGTTCAGAAGAGATTTACCGAAAGGCTGGGATTTTAGGCTGGAGTAGAGGAGGGTGACGTTATTACAGAGGTTTATAAAATCACGAGGGGCGTAGGTAAGGTGAAGGGTAGTTGTCTTTTTCCCTTGGGTGGGGGATTTCGAGACTCGGGGCTGTATTTTTAAGGTGAGAGGAGAAAGGTTATAAAAGGACATGAGAGGGGACGGCCTTTTAGCGCATGGTTCACATGTGGAATAAACTTCCAGAGGAAGTTGGCGATGCGGGTACACCATTTAAAAGACATTTGGACAAGGACAGGAATCAGAAAGATTTGGAGGGAGCTGGGCTGAGTGCCAGCAGATTGGTTTGGGAACATGGTCAGCGATTGGTTGGGTCTGTTTCCATGCTGTATGACTGTGAGTGAGACTCACATGGTCTCGCTGAGTCTCGGAAACGTTGGGTGCTCTTGTCTGACACTCTGTGGCACCGGACCCCAGCAACTCCAGCAGCCCAATGGGGGAAAAGTCCAGGTTCCCAGTCCCACGATCCCGGTCCGATGGGTAAGGTCTGTCGAGCGGGATGGAGTCCCTGATGTTAGTACTGCTCCGATTGGGTGCTGTTTCACCATTTCACAGTCCCTCAACCCTCAAAGACAGGTTGAATACAAGTCGAGGTGATCCTATTTAAATGGCACAGTCAGGCAGGTCCCACTGCCCCTCACGGTCGGGCAGTTCCTCCTCTTGCCCCCCCCTCCCCCCCAGTAAAAACAGGCTGGTTTGGCATCGGGCCTGGTTTTCATGTATTTCTCCATTTTGCTTTTTCATCGGCCTGTCCAATTAACCTTTAACCCAATATGGTTTGGTTTGAAGAAATCAGTTTGCGATCTAACATTACAGCCCAGCCTCAAGTTCTGGAACTCTCTTACTCTACCATTCCACAAGAGTTAAAACTCACACCACACCAGGTTAGAGTCCCAACAGGTTTAATTGGAAGCAGTAGCTTTCGGAGCGCTCTACCTTCATCTACCACCTGATGAAGGAGCGTCACTCTGAAAGCTAGTGCTTCCAATTAAACCTGTTGGGTCTCTGACCTGGTGTGGTGTGATTTGTAACTTTGTCCACCCCAGTCCAAAACCGGCATCTCCCCAAATCATTCCACAAGAGTCTCAGGATGGACAGAGTGCTGGGTCAGATCCTGGTGTTATCTGAATCTTAACCAGATCTGTCCACTCCCGCAGCCCGTGGTCATCTCCAGACTGGCCTTTGGCCATCCTGTAACTCGGTGGCAACGTCCGTCAGGTCAAACTCCGGTGCAACGTCTTGGGGTGTGGTGTTGTGTGAGAGGCGATATTTAAATGCAAGTTATTCTTGTTGCAGTTCCAGTAAATAACCCATGTATCACATCGCACATATTGAGGAACTGCACTGTGTCAGGCTGCACTGTCAGAAAGAGCAGAAAACATTTTATCACCATGTGTTTCCGGCCTGTCACATCAACTCGGTCTCGCTGCACACAATGGCAGAATTGTTCAATGCTGAGGGAGCTTATTCAGCTCGTGGTGCGTGTATTATTCAAGTCTCATTATCTCGTTCCAATCATCAGTCTTTTTCCTGTAACTCTGCACATTATTTCTGCTCATTGCCTTGTTTGAATCCCCCCCCCCCCCCCTTCCCGGCGCTGGCACATTTCCAGGCAGTGTACTCCAGGTTAATTACACACTGAGTGGACAAACTTCTCACACAACGGTCTGGCTCCTTTTAAATAAAGCCTTGTCATTCTCACCCCTTCTCCAAGTGGGTGGAGTTCCTCCCCGCCCAGGTAAAGCTAAACATTGTACACTCAACGGCCAGTGCCAAGGTACTCCGAGGGCAGTGTTAATGACAGCTGAGGACAGACACTCAGAGAGTAACCCACAGAGCGAAGGTAATATGAACAGGGTGAGGGTGAAATTCACCTGTGGTGAGGTGCTGTTTAGTGAAGCTTCTTACAGCCTGAAGAACCTGTAAATCTGGTGACCATCACAGTCCCCAGGGGGTGGGGGGGTGGTCCCTGGTGACCCCAGCTCAACCCTCCCACCTTGTGGCCACCATCTTGGATAGCCAACATCTCAGGGCCCACTCCAGGGGTCAGTGACCACCCTAACTGCCCAGACCTTGGTGTTAGAATGTACCCAGCCTCTTGTATTAGCGCGGAAGACATAGGAGTGGAAGTAAGGCCATTCGGCCCATCGAGTCCACTCCGCCATGGCTGATGGGCATTTCAACTCCACTCACCAGCGTTCTCCCTGTAGCCCTTAATTCCCCGAAGCATCTCGGGTCCACTTGAATGTTAACCACCTTGTACTTTGGGGTACACAGGCAATGGCTATGGGGGGGGGGGGAAGAGAGGGGGGCACTGCGCAGGGGCACAGCAGCCCGGCCGTAATCACAGGGAAAGCGACGTCGGGAGAGAATTCCAGAATTTTGGGTCCGGTCCGGCTGACACCAGGTGTAGCAGAGATTGGGGTGAGGGGCGTGGGGGCGCATGGCCAGGTGGGGAGCCATGTTGGAGAGACAGGGAGGGGGAAGGCCCAAGGCCGGGGGGGGGAGGGGCCAGGAAACAGGAATGGGCATTCCATCATGGAGCTGGTGGAGGCACAGGGAGGGGGGGGTAGATGGACGGGGAGGGGGGGATTCACGGGGACTGGGAGTTTCCATGTGAATGGGAGTTGGGGAGAGGCAACATGGAGGAAGGATTCGTGTCATGTTCAGTTGGGGAGGGGACTGAGGGAGGGTGGGTGCGGTTTCTGAGTCTTGTTTGCCTCACGGGGCGAGGCAGCCTGTCACAGAATGGTTCTGGAATCGAGGAAGGCCAGTTGGCCCATCGGCCCTGTGCTGGCCCTCCACGCAGCTCCTCACCAACGTCTGGCCTTTTAACTCATTGCTTTTATTCAAATTATATTATTCAAATATTTTTATTCAAATTCCCCTCTCACGCTGTCTGAGTGTATCTGTCGAAGCTGCCTCAGGCTGCGCGTTCCACACCCGAACCACCCGCTGGCTGAGTTTGCTTTCTTTCACCTCGCATTTGCTTCTTTTGCAAATTTACTTTCAATCTGAGCTGTCTGGGCCTCGGTCCTTTTATTAGCCGGAATAGTTTATCCTGATCTACTCTGTCCAGGTCACCCCCACCCCCCCAGGATTTTGAAAGCTTCTCTCAAATTCCCCCTCCCACCCCCGTCCTGACCTCTCCACTCTGAGGAAGACAGCCCCACCTCCTCTGACCTTTCCTCACACCTGATGTGCCTCAACCTTGGAACTATCGTGGACAATCTCTCGTGCTCTCTCTCGTGCTCACTTCCTGCACCCCTCGGTAGTGCAGCACTCTGACAGTGCACAGTACTCTGTCTGACTTCCAGCCAGTGTCCTGTGTAAGTTCAGCATTCCCTCCCTGTTCTTAAACTCTCTGCTCCACTTCTGAAGTCTAGGATAGTGTTTGCTTCGTTAATCACCCTCTCTTCCTGTCCTGTCATCTTCCAACAGGTACAGTGAGGTCTCTCAGCTCCTGCAAGTACTTTAGAATTGGACCCTTTATACTGCTGCTATTAAAATGCACCATTTCACACGTCTCTGTATTGAATCTCATCTGCTTCTATCTGCCCCCTTCACTTTTCGAAGTTCTGTACTCTCCCCTTGACGAATTACGTTGCTCTCAAGCCTTGTATTATCGCAATTGTCCCCTGCACACAGGGTCTGTCTCATTTGTAGTTATCAGGAAAAGCAAGACAAGAGGATCTCTCACATTCAGTCGAAAGAGTGTCAAGGCGTCCCTATGGTGGGAATGAGGAAGGGGGAAAGCAGGTATGAGACAGTTAAGGTTAAGGATGAGCCAAAGGGATTCTACAAGTACATTCGGATTAAAAGAGAGAAGGGCTCCTTCAAGATCAAACAGGGCTCCCTTGCTCAGGAGATGGGAGAGATATTAAATGAATATTCGGGGTCAGTTTTTGCCTGTGGAGAAAATGAAAGCTGGAGGACTGGAAAATAGATATCGATGTTTTGAAAACAGTTCACCTTACAAAAGAGAAAGTGCTGGAGTCTTAGACAATACAAAGGTGGATAAATCTCTGGGTCGTGTATCCACGGACTTTGTGGAAAGTTTGTAGGCGGGGGGGGGGGAGATCACAGCGCCTCTTGTAGAAATATTTGTATCATCGATAATCATGCGGTGCTGCGTGACTGGTGAGTGGCTGATGTAGAGTCTTTGTTTAAAGAAAGGAATGTAAGGGGGGGGAAGGCTGAAAACTACAGAGCTGCGACTGACTTCGCTGGTGGGCAAGTTGCTGAGGTAATTCTGAAAGATAGGATTGTTATGTTTATACTCAGAGAGGCAAGGAATGGTTCGGGACAGTCAGCATGGTTTTGAACGAGGAAAACCGTGTCTCACAGACTTGCCTGAGTTTTTTTTTCAGTGAGTAACCAAAGTAAGGGCAGAACGGTAGACATCGTTTACTTGGATTTTACTAAAGCTTTTGACAAAGTTCCGCGTGGTAGACTAATGAGTAAAGTTAGGTCACATCGGATTCAGGGTGAACTAGCCAATTGGATTCAGATTTAGCCTCACGCCAGGAGACAGAGAGTGGGTGGTGGAGGGTTATCTTTTAAACTGGAGACCTGAGAGCATTTATAGAAATGGTTTAGATGAGAACATAGGAAACGCGATTGGTAAGTTTGCTGACGACACCCGGGATTGCTGGGAGAGTAGAAAGTGAAGATTACAAAGGGGTCATTTACAATTGGGTGAGTGGGCTGAGGAGTGGCAGCTGGAGTTTAATTTGCATAAATCCAAGGTTTAGTGAAACAAACAAGACAGGACTTATACAATTAGAAGTAGGGCCTTGGGTAATATTGTAGGGTGGAGAGACCTAGGGGTTTAAATCCATAATTCGTCGGAGTTTACAGCTCGTGGAGACAGGATACTTGCCTTCATTGCTCAGACCTTTAAGTATCGGAGTTGGCATGTCATGTTGAGGTTGTACAGGACATTGACTCTACCGGGAAACTGTGTTGAGTTCTGGTCACCCTGTAATAGGAAGGATATTATTAAGAGTTCAGAGATTTACCAGGATGTTGCTGGGCGTGGAGGGTTGGAGGCAGAAAGAGAGGCTGGATCGGCTAGGCCATGTGTCACTGGAGTATAGGGGGCTCAGGGGTGACCTTACAGAGGTTTGTAAAATCCTAAGGGGTATAGATAAGGTGAAGGGCAGGTGGGGGGGAGGGGTATTACAAGACAAGGGGGGGGCGTGAGAGGAGAAAGATGTAAACAAGACGTGAGAGGCTGTGTGTGGTTTGTGTGTGGAATGGAACGTCAGAGGAGGGAGTGGATGTCAGCTACAGCTGCGATGTTTCCAACGCAATTGAATAATTACTTGGAGGGATATGGGCCAGGAGCAGGCAGCTGGGCCGAGTCGAGTTTGGGATTCGGGTCAGCATGGACTGGTGGGACCGAAGGGTCTGTTTCCGTGATGGATGACTCTGTGAGTGTCACTCTGCTGGAATCTGCACTGACGTACCACGTTTGAAGTAGATGGATTCAGTTTAGTTGAGGAGCTGAGGTAGGGTTTGACTGAGTGAAATCTGGACAGATACAGCCTTTGTCAATGCGGAGTGGTCTTGGCTCCTGTGATGGCATTAGGCACGTGTTCGGACCTTACTCTTTTCCCCCTGTCTGTCAGACAATACTGTCCCTTTTAAACCTTTTAAGCTCTGCTGTTCTCACATGTCTGTCATGTTTACCAAATGCCTTCCCGTGTACAGCACGTCCACTGCATTCCCCTGTCAGGAGCAGACGGCTGGTGTGTCGCATTTTACACTCACCAGCCCCAGGGTTTTGGAGTTGCCCTGTCCATCCTTCCTATCCAATATAAGCCCTGATGAAGGGCTCATGCCCGAAACGTCGAATCTCCTGCTCCTTGGATGCTACCTGACCTGCTGCGCTTTTCCAGCAACACATTTTCAGCAGTCTATCCAATATTTACCCAGCTCTCAGTGACAGGAATCTGAAATGATTTGGAGATGCCGGTGTTGGACTGGGCTGGACAAAGTTAAAAATCACACAACACCCGTTTAGAATCCAACAGGTTTAATTGGAAACACTAACTTTCGGAGTGCTTTCTCTACAACCACCTGATGAAGGAGCGTCGCTCTGAAAGCTAGTGCTTCCAATTAAACCTGTTGGACTCTAACCTGGTGTTGGGTGAGTTTTAACCAGGATTCTGAAAAGCAGTGACAAGCTGAGGTTCAGTTTTCGACAACATCTGTCACGTAATATGAAAGTTTATATGCAGCTCACTGAATGACTGAAAACTACATTTGACAATGTTTTATCTTCATCCCAGAATTAGGCAGAGCAGCAATGATTCTACACATGGCAAGCTCAGAGAACGGTCAGGACGGTTTGTAGGAGGGTCCAGCTCGGAACGCAGTGAGGCCAGGACACTGTACAGACAGTGCAGAGTCGCTGTGTGGGGCTGGTAAGGGAACGACCATTCTGTTAGACTCTCACCAAGGGTTTCACTGTCCAACAACAACACGTATACACACACACACACACACACACACACACACACACACACACACGCGCGCACACACACACAAATATACGCACATATACACGTATACACACACACATACGTACACACACAGACACACATACATATGCACACCACATACGCACACATACACACACATACATATGCACACCGCACACACACAGACACACATACACACACATACATATGCACACCGCACACACGCGCGCACACACACACATATATACACACACACACACACACACACACGCACACCGCACACACAGACACACACGTGCACGCGTGCACACACATATATACACAGACAGACAGACAGACACACACACACACACACAGACAGACAGGCGCACACGCATGCGCACACACGTGGGCGCGCGCACAGACGCACACACCCCGCTGTGTGTCTAGCTCCATGTCCTAGTGCTGTGAGATTCCCCTGTCTCACTGCAGCAGCCCAGGTGAATTCTGCACTGTGTCTGTCATACCCACCACAGACAGGGGGCTGCAGGTTCATGGGAACCCCCCCACTCCCCCCCAATGCGAGATCCCCTCCAGGCCCCTCACCATCCTGACTTGGAAATATATCGCCGTTCCTTCACTGGGCCACAATCCTGGGATTCCCTCCCTCAGGGACAGTGTGGGTCAGCCCACAGCACACGGACTGCAGCGGTTCAGGAAGGCAGCTCACCCCCACCTTCTCAAGGGGCAACTAGGGACGGGCAATAAATGCTGGGCCCAGTCAGTGACCCCCAAGCTGTACTCCCCCTCACTCTATCACTGTATCCACCTGCTCTTTTCTCCTTGGATGTGAATGAATCATTGTTTAACTTGGCGCCATGTTCGGCACAACATGATGGGCTGAAGGGCCTGTTTCTGTGCTGTACTGTTCTGTGTTCCCTTCAGTCTATCTACTCTAATGGCCTCCATCACTCCCTAATCTCACTCAGAAGAGATTTCTGCTGGATTCCTTGGGAGATTTATTTGTGACTCTCTTCTTTCTATAATCCTTGGTGTTGGACCATCCGACAGCTCTGTGTCTCCTCCGCACTGACTCTGTCCAACCCCCCAGGTATCAGGGTCACATCTTGGCCTCAGCCCGTTCAGTCTTTGCTGATAGCTGCAGCCTCTTGGTTTTCATAGAGATGTATAGCATGGAAACAGACCCTTCGGTCCAACCCGTCCATGCTGACCAGATATCCCAACCCAATCTAGTCCCACCTGCCAGCACCCGGCCCATATCCCTCCAAACCCTTCCTATTCATATACCCATCTTAAATGTTGTAATTGTACCAGCCTCCACCACATCCTCTGGCAGCTCATTCCATACACGTACCACCCTCTGTGTGAAAATGTTACCCCTTAGGTCTCTTTTATATCTTTCCCCTCTCACCCTAAACCTATGCCCTCTAGTTCTGGACTCCCCGACCCCAGGGAAAAGACTTTGTCTACTTACCCTATCCATGCCCCTCGTGATTTTGTAAACCTCTATAAGGTCACCCCTCAGCCTCTGACGCTCCAGGGAAAACAGCCCCAGCCTGTTCAGCCTCTCCCTGTAGCTCAAATCCTCCAACCCTGGCAACATCCTTGTAAATATTTTCTGAACCCTTTCAGGTTTCACAACATCTTTCCGATAGGAAGGAGACCAGAATTGCACGCAATATTCCAACAGTGGCCTAACCAATGTCCTGTACAGCCGCAACATGACCTCCCAACTCCTGTACTCAATACTCTGACCAATAAAGGAAAGCATACCAAACGCCGCCTTCACTATCCTATCTACCTGCAACTCCACTATCAAGGAGCTATGAGCCTGCACTCCAAGGCCTCTTTGTTCAGTAACACTCCCCAGGACCTGACCATTACATCCTTGTCAATCTTTATCACATGTCGCCCGATTCCAGTCAGTGCTTTTGGGGGAGACAGGGCCCCGACGCAGGGCATGGCGAGGGATGGAAGGAACGAAGACACCCACCAAAGAGCTTCATCAAGATGGTAAACACACTGAAGGCTCTCAGCAAATGGGGGATGGGTTGTCAGAGGGGAGTAGTCGATTCCAGTTCATCGTCATTAACAATGACAGCAGCAGGTTCTGAGGATATATTAACTGCAGCGAGTTGTTAGAATGCGTTATATTTGTACCTGAGAACAGAACCTCGATAACTTTCCAAAAGGAATTCAGTGAAAGAGAAAGCTGTCTGGGGTGACGGGGGGGGATGGGCAGGGCCGTGGGATTATTTGGGTTGCTGTTCTGAAGAGCTAGCACAGGCGTCAATGGGCTGACTGGCCTCACTCATTCTATGATGCCATGATTTCCTTGTGCGGTTGAATCCCGGATGTCGGGGGGAATGGCCCAGGGAGGTGCCTGTGAACTGACGAAGCGTTCTGGAGGCTGCCGGAAGTGAGGGAACGGTAACACTCGCTGCCTCCCAGCAACCCCCCAGGGCTGTGTCCGAGCCCTTTACACTATCAGCAGGAGTGGGACCCAGCCCTCCCTGTCTCTGGGGGACAGGTGAGAGGCATAATCTTCTTTAAAAGCTGAGGCTAGGTTTACCACAGTGTGTAACCGTCACTCTGTGTGACTGAGGGGAGGGGGGGGGGGGGGGGGGGGAAGGGACACAAAGGCAGGGGAAAGGCTGCTGCTGCTGCTGCTGACAGAAGCAAGTGTTTTTCTTTATAAAGTCTATCCCTGGGGGTGGGGGAGCCCAGAACTTCCTGATATTGTGTCGAGCGCACTAAGCAACTTCGCTGGGTCCTGTCAGGACAGCTATGGCCGGAACCTTCCAGAAGCTTTCCCCCCCCCCCCCACTCCCCTGGAGAAGGAGAGAGTTAGAAACCACGCAGGGCGAACAGCAGGCGGAGACCTTATGTTTCTCGGGCCGTGTGGCTTCAGCTGCTTCCCCCATGGCCTTCCCTTCACCGTACGGTCAGAAGGGGGGGAGGGGGTGGGGATGTTCCCCGATGATTGGACAGTTTTCAGTACCGTCCGCCTCACCTCAGACTCTGGGGCAGTCCTTGTCCAAACGCAGCACAGTGGGGACAACGTCCAAGTTTGGGCGGGCAAGTGGTGAGTGACACGTACGCCACAGAAATGCCAGGCTCTGACCGTCGACAATCTAACCACCGCCCCCCCCCGACGGTGTCACCGTCACCGAATCCCCCAATATCAACATCCTAGGGGGTCACCATTGACCAGCAACCCAACTAGACTCATCATATAACACAGTGGGTACACAAGCAGGTCAAAAGCTAGGAATACTATGGCCAAGTCACTCACCACCTGACTCCCCAAAGCCTGGCCACCATCTACAAGGCCCAAGTCAGGAGTGTAATGGGATACTCCCCACTTGCCTGAATGAGTTCAGCTTCAGCAACACTCAAGAAGCTTGACACCATCCAGGGCAAAGCAACGCACTTGATTGGCACCAGATCCACCCGCATCCACTCCCTCCACCAATAATGGTGAGTAGCAGCAGTGTGTACTACCTACAAGATGCACTGCAGAAATTCACCAAAGATGCTTTGACAGTACCTTCCAAACCCACAACCATTTCTATCTAGAAGGCCAGGGGCAGCAGATACAAGGGAACACCACCACCTTTTCAAGTTCCCCTCCAAACCACGCACCGTCCTGACTTGGACATATATCAATCTTCCTTTGCTGTCACTGGGCCGCAATCCTGGGATTCCCTCCCTCAGGGACAGTGTGGGTCAGCCCACAGCACACGGACTGCAGGGGTTCAGGAAGGCAGCTACCCCCCCCCACCTTCTCAAGGGGCAACTAGGGACAGGGCAAAATATTGGCCCAGCCAGCGGCACCCACGTTCTGAGAATGAATTTAAATAAAGCAAAATAGTTGGGATGAAAGTCACTGCTGTTGGTACCACAGTGCAGTTTTCTGAATCCCTCGGTATTCCTCCAGTTCTTGTCTTTCTCTGCGGACATGCCTTCAGCCGCCTACCCCCCCGAACACCCGAATTCTCTCTCTCTCAACGGCTCCATCCCACTTCTGTGTGAGATGTGCCTTTCTCTTTCACTCAGTTTCTGGACCTTGTGGGTCTGGAGTCACGTGTAGGCCAGACCCAGGTAAGAATAGTAAAGGCCTTCAGTGACCCAGATGGGTCTTCCCTGACGAATGGTCATTTTCGGTGACAATCAGTCCAGTGGAGCTCCTCGGGGGTAGGGGAGGAGGTTGTGTTGCTGCTGAAGGTGCTATATGAATGTAGACCTGTCAGTTGTTGTTGTTGTTGCAGGTCCAGCGGTGATCAAGGGCGAAGGTTGAGGAGATGGCGATGGAGGTGACCAGCCCCACGATGGACCCAGCTCCCAAAGCCCTGCAGGGCGTCAAGCAGCGGATCTCCACGGTGACGTCCCCGCTGAGAGCGGCCTACCGCATCCGCCACAAATACCTCGTCATGAAAAGGCGGCGGGTGGGGGTGGCCGAGCGCGGTGAGGCCGCGGGGCTGGAGGGCCGACTGCTGCCCGCCAGGGGCCCGGAGCTGCTGGAGCGCGCCTTCAAGCACCGAGCCAGGCCGGCTGAATACTTCACCTTCGAGAAGGTGCCCGTCAAAGCCGCCAAGAGGCGGCGCTCGGGCAAGAGGCGCAAAGTGCTGTACCCGAGTGATACCAGGAGGTACCTGCCCGAGGAGAAGAAAAGCAAGGCCAAGAACTGCCTGTTCCTGCTGAGTCTGATCGTCTTCTTTCAGATTTACAACGCCATCGAGAACCTGGACGATAACGTGCTGAAGTATGACCTGGCCGGGTTAGAGAAGACGCTGAAGAGGGAGGTGTTTGGGCAAAGCCTGGCCATTGACTCCCTGCTGGGTCTGCTGGGGGACTACCTGACCACTCACATTCACAACAGGCCCCTGGTGCTGTCCCTGAACGGGCCTAGTGGGGTTGGGAAGAGCCTGACCGGGAGGCTGCTGGCCAAGCACTTCCGCGCGGTGCTGGGCGACGAGCTGGTGTTGCAGTATTTCGTCCTGCACCACTGCCCGGCCCAGGACAACGGCACCGCCTGCCTGCAGGAGTTGGCAGGCGGCATCGCTGGCGTGGTGAAGCGGGCCGAGGAGGAGGAGAAGATCCCGCTGCTCATCTTCGACGAGGTGGAGTACATGCAGCCGGCCTTGCTGGACTTCCTGGAGGGGCACCTGGACCCCGGGCAGCCCAACGAGTTCCTGAACGCCGTCTACGTCTTGATCAGCAGCCACGGGCAGGGCGAGATCACCAAGTTTGTCCTCCAGAACGCCTCCAGCGGCCTGGCCAGAGAGCCCACCAGGCCGGAAGAACTCCTCCTCACCGTTCAGTCGTCGCTGAGCCAGTTCCACCCGATCTGGAACCAGGCCGAGATCGTCCCGTTCACTCTCCTCGAGAGGAGTCACATCGAGGGCTGCTTCCTGGAGGCGATGATGAGCGAGGGCCACTACCCAGAGCCCGCCCAGCTCCGTGACCTCTCCAGGGAGTTGAACTATTACTCAGCAGGGGGTTACCAGTATTCTGTGCACGGCTGCAAGTACGTGGGCCCCAGGGTGAGCTTGCTGCACTGAGCGCACAGGTTCCCGTGCTGGATGCCAGGTCAATGTCACCAGGGCTTGGCATCTCCCAGGATTGGCTGGCACCACTGGGCACCCACCCACCCCCACAGCCCTGACGGTGGGGGTGGTCACACACTAACAATTTCAGGAGAGGCAGAGTGAGGGTCTGGGGGTAGGTGGGCTGTCATCAGGACTGCCCCAGTGAGAGTGACCAGCCCCGGTCACTGGTCCCTCGAGGGTCACTGATTAATACTGACCGAGAGCAGCCGCTGTGATAGTGAACACACAGAGAGAGAGACAGGGTCCATCCTACACCCTGAGAGAGATGGCATTGCAAAAGGGGCACCCCCACACCGCGGTCACCCCCTCACCGCGGTCACCCCCTCACCGCGGTCACTCCCTCAGTACGGTCACGCCTCCCACTGGTCAGTCTAATTTCCCATGATCCGTGTCGAGTTGGTCTTGGAGTGGCCAGTTGTGGTCACTCAGGGGTCAGGTTCCTCACAATGAAGAGAGTTCGATCATCACTCACTGCCACAATATTAAACCTAACAGCAAACTGACCAGTCTCTCTCCCCCTCCCTCTCTCCCCCTCCCTCTCTCTCCCCCTCCCTCTCTCTCCCCCTCCCTCTCTCTCCCCCTCCCTCTCTCCCCCTCCCTCTCTCCCCTCCCTCTCTCTCCCCCCTCTCCCCTCTTCTCCCCCCCTCTTCTCCCCCCCTCTTCTCCCCCCCTCTTCTCCCCCCTCCTCCCCCCTCTCTTCTCCCCCCTCTCTTCTCCCCCCCTCTCTTCTCCCCCCCTCTCTTCTCCCCCCCTCTCTCCTCCCCCCCTCTCTCCTCCCCCCCCTCTCTCCTCCCCCCCCTCCTCCCCCCCCCCTCTCTCTCCCCCTCCCCCTCTCTCTCCCTCCTCCCTCTCTCTCTCTCCCCCTCCCTCTCTCTCTCTCCCCCTCCCTCTCTCTCTCCCCTCTCCCTCTCTCGCTCTCCCCCCTCCCTCTCTCTCTCCCCTCTCCCTCTCTCTCTCCCCTCTCCCTCTCTCTCTCTCGATCCGCCCAGCAGATTCTGCTGAGGGAACAGCTGCAGGAGTGACACTGGGGTGAGACAGTGGGAGTGACGCTGGGTGAGACAGTGGGAGTGACGCTGGGGGAGACAGTGGGAGTGACACTGGGGGTGATACTGGGGGAGACAGTGCTATGTTTCCGAGCCCAAGTTGCCGAAGTGGCTGGGACAGGGCCCAGATGAACCTAACGGTGCTGGTTTGATCATTGGTGGGTTTTGGTTACAGTCTCAGAGGCTACTTCCCCTCAGTCTGGGCATTGGAGAAGAGCTCAGCACTTCCATTCCTTGCTGGGCTTGAGGAGGGCCTGTGGGTGGGTGAGAGGGTCCCGGTTCCCAGCCTCTCAGAGAAAGAACGAGTCCGTGCCGCCGTCCGCACTCTCAGACAACCAGGACCTTTCGATATCTGAGTCCCTGCCAGGGCCCAGGCTGGGTCTGGACCCATTCTGAATTTGTCGATCGACAGCACGATGTTGAAACCTTCAGTGATGTCAAACAAGGAAACTGCCCCAATCGCTTGTTCACTATCTGCGAAGCCAGGAGTTTTTGTGGTGAGGGTAAGCCTTCGTTCGGGCCCTTTCACACGGGCTGCGCTGATATTCCATGATATACTCCGTTGCACAAACAGTTGACTGAACATAAAGACCACAAGGATGTCTCTCAAACCCTGTGTGCATGTGATGGACAATTCATCGCTCAAGCACAGAGTACGTCTGCCTGCTGTATCTGTCACGGTTTCTCCTCTTCTGTTATATAGAAATGGCCAGAGATTACCACACGCTAGAAATAAAGGGAAAGGTTACTGTACATTGCCATAATTGATCCTTTCCAATTAAAATGTTCCAGAATCCATTTTCTACTGACTCCTCCTCATCTACCAAACTCATTATCTCTTCAACATGTTCTAATAAATTATGTCAAACATAATGTGTCTTTGCACAGTGGCTCAGTGGTCAGCACAGCTCCCTCACAGCACCAGGGTGCCAGGTTCGATTCCGCCCTCAGGCCACTCTCTGTGGGGAGTTTGCACGTTCTCCCCGTGGGTTGGCTCCGGTTTCCTCCCACAGTCCGAAAGATGTGCAGGTCAGGGTTGTCTGGCCGTGCTATAGTGCCCGGGGATATGTGCAGGTCAGGGTTGTCTGGCCGTGCTATAGTGCCCGGGGATATGTGCAGGTTAGGGTGGACTGGCCGTGCTATAGTGCCCAGGGATATGTGCAGGTCAGGGTGGACTGGCCATGCTATAGTGCCCGGGGATATGTGCAGGTCAGGGTGGACTGGCTGTGCTATAGTGCCCGGGGATATGCAGGCTGGGTGAATGAGCCATGGGAAAGGCAACGTTATTAGGTAGGTCTGGGAGGAACGCTCCTCAGAGGGTCAGTGTGGACTCAATGGAACGAATGGCCTGCATCCTGAATGCTTCATGTAGACTCTGATTGTATTCATGTTAGTTAAACCTCTTGCTAATACCCTTCCTTACTGACGGTTTCCAGTATTTTCCTGGGGATGGCTGCTGGGCTATGAGGGTGATCGTTCCTGCTTTCTGCTATCCTCCTTTCATTAATTGGGATCTTTCTAGAATCTAAGGATTTTTGGAAGATTGCAATCACTATCCCTGTAGCCACTTGCTTTAACACACTCGGAGAAGGTCCGTCAGGTCTAAGGGAAGTGTTAGTCCTATTGGCGTTTCTAGTATTTTCTTTGTCCTAATGATGATTGTTGTTTGAAATCCTGAGCTCCCGTTGTCCACTGCTTCCCCACCTCGATTGTTCCACGATGAACTTCGATTCAAAGTCTCTGCCAATGCCTTGGATTGCCGTTAATCTTACCCAAGGAGAGTCAGGAGTGTGGTGCTGGAAAAGCGCAGAGGTCAGGCAGCATCTGGGGAGCATTCAGTGTCGATTCTCCTGCTCCTCGGGGGGCTGCCTGAACTGCTGCGCTTTTCCAGCACCACCCTCTCACCTCTGATCTCCACTTTCCCCTCACTTGCATCACCATTTATAGATTTGTAAACGTTGTCTGTTTAACATTTCTTTCTTATTTCCTTCCCAAAGCTGTAACTTCTCCCTGTAGATTTTATTTTCAAGTCTTCCTTTACTGGAATTTAATTTTTTTTTGTCTTACTGTATATCCTTTTTTCAATTTGATATAATCCTTAATTTCCGTGATTAGCTGTGACGCCTTCTCCAAATGATTGTTCTTTCTAAATAGAATATACTTGTTGAGAATCCCAGAATCCATGCTGAAGCTGTTTCTGTAGAAAAAGGTACCTATTGCCAATTGTCTAAGTCTACTTTACCCAACTGTAGCTTCACAGCCTTGATTTAATTTGAAAAGACACTAATTTCAGATCCCAAATTTCTGATCCTCAAACTAAATGTGAAGTGTTATTATCTTGCCTAGAGGATGCTTTCCTATGAAGTTATTAATTAGCCCTACCTCGTTATATATTAACAAGTCGAAAGTAGACATGCTTCCTGTTGGCTTGAGAACACACATTGTTCTAACTACGAACTATGAACTCACATTCCAGGCTACCTCGTCCAATCTCTGTGAAGATTTCGGGTCTCTCACAATGACCAGGTCCCTATCAGTTTTTGATTTGGAGATGCCGGTGTTGGACTGGGGTGGACAAAGTTAAACATCACACAACACTAGGTTATAGTCCAACAGGTTTAATTGGAAGCACACTAGCTTTCGGAGCGACGCTCCTTCATCAGGTGATAGTGGAGGGCTCAATCCTAACACAGAATTTATAGCAAAAATTTACAGTGTGATGGAACTGCAATTATACATTGAAGAATTGACTGTCTGTTAAGCCTTTCATCTGTTAGAATACAGTGATAGTTTCACTTCTTCCATGTGTAAATCACAAAACCTTTTTTTAAAAAAGTTGCATTCTCGGGTTAGCTGTTAACAATGATGATAGCTAGACAATATGTTAAAGGTGTTGGCCCCCTGTGTTCACTGTCTATGACCTGATGTTTAGATTGATTCTAATCTAAAAAGTGAGATAGCAGAGTTTTACATAAATTCATGCAGTTTTTGAGCTCAGAGTTCTACATGAATGCATGCAGTTTTAGAGCAAAGTACAATGTAACCCTGCAAGTACAAATTCACCCCACACAATATATGTGTGCATGTGGGTCTTTGTCTGTGTGTGTGTGTGTGTGTGTGTGTTGAAGGGGGCTAACACCTTCAACATATTGTCTAGCTATCACCATTGTTAACAGCTAACCTGAGAATGCAACTTTTTAAAAAAAGGTTTTATGATTTACACATGAAAGAAGTGAAACTGTCACTGTATTCTAACAGATGAAAGGCTTAACAGACAATCAATTTTTCAATGTATAATTTCAGTTCCATCACACTGTAAATTTTTGCTATAAATTCTGTGTTACGATCGGGCCCTCCACTATCACCTGATGAAGGAGCATCGCTCTGAAAGCTAGTGTGCTTCCAATTAAACCTGTTGGACTATAACCTGGTGTTGTGTGATGTTTAACTCTATCAGTTCCTAATATATGCTCTGTCCTACAGCGTCGCCTTCACCCAGTGACTTCTGGCGTTTGCTGTCACCGTGCTGACTGATTTGACACCGTGACCGTCTGAAACAAGATCGTTTCTCAGGACGGTCCTGCTCCAATTTTGAATGTGAAAGCTGCTCCCCTTTTCCTTTCTCCTGGCTCTAGCTAAAAGTTGAAGACCTTTTGCCTATTCAGCCCTCAGTCTCCCTGATAGCTGTCACACAGTCAGTTTCAAGTTGGGGGAGGGGTAGAAGTGGGTACTGCAGACGCTGGAGATCAGAGTCAAGATCAGAGTGGTTGCTGGAAAAGCGCAGCAGGTCAGGCAGCATCCGAGGAGCAGGAGAATCGACGTTTCGGGCAAAAGCCCTTCCTCAGGAATGACCTGACCTGGTGTGCTTTCCTAATTTCTAGTTGCGCCAACAATTTAGGTCTCGCGTTACAATCTCCGTTCAGAGTTTTTTAAAAAGTGTTTCATTCTGTCCGTTTTCACGCTGTTCCCGACGCTGACCGTACGTCACTCTCTGGGCCCCTTCCCAGCACGGTGTCCTGTATCCTGCACAGCTCCACGGCCTTGTCCAAACTTCCCAAACTCCCCTCCTCATAGGGGATGGGAAGGGGGGGGAGAGTCATAGTGAATGGGTGAAGGTTGGGGAAGGGGAGGGCTGGGCTGCCTGTGTTTGAGGGAGCTCGATAGGCCATTCGGCCTACTCTCCTCCAGGCCGCCACAGTAGACTGGCCCAGAACGGGGCAATCACTCGGAGCGGAATGGGAAACCTTTCCTGAAGACAGGAAATCCCAGCAACTCTTGTGGGTGACACCCCTGAGCACTGGCATTGGCTGTTTAATGAGGGTGGGGGGGATAGAATGGGAATCCTAAAGATTGTCAACAATGATTCCCCATCCCCCAAACTCAATCCCCATCTAACCACACAGCAACATGGTGGCTCACTGCTGCCTCACGGCGCCAGGGACCCAGGTTCGATTCTGCTCTCGGGCGACTGACTGTGTGGAGTTTGCACATTCTCCCCGTGTCTGCGTGGGTTTCCTCTGGGTGCTCCGGTTTCCTCCCACAGTCCAAAGATGTGCGGGTCAGGTGGATTGGCCATGCTAAACTGTCCGTAATGTCCAGTGAGATGTGCAGGTTCTGTGGGTTAGCCACAGGAAGTACAGGGAGAGGGGAGGTGGTTGAGTCTGGGTGCGATGTTCTTCAGAGGATCAGTGTGGACTCGATGGGCCGAATGGCTTGCTTCCACTCTGTAAATCTGGATTTTATGAATTCAGAAAACCCACTCTGCATTGGATATAGTCCAGATCAGAGGGTAACACTGGGGCTGATACCGGTCAGAGTTGGAGTTAGCGTGAGGTAATGATCTGGTGACAGCAATGGCAGGCGAGAGTCCGCACGGGGCCCTGAGGCTGTCACAGAGCTCCAGCTGTCGCTGTGTTTGAGTAGCGACCGTGTCTGGCCTCTCCAAGGCACCATCACTGACTATCGCCTGTTTGTTCAGTGGGTGGGTCCCAATCAGGAGGATCACGGACTCCGGTTCAGCTAACGGGGCGCGGTTCACACGCATGTACACACACGCCAACACACACACACGCCAACACACACATGTACACCCGCCAACACACACACGCCAACACACACCACACACACACCAACACACACACACACCAACACACACGTGTACACACACACGTACACACACCAACACTCTCACACCAACACTCTCACACCAACACTCACACACATACACCAACACACTCACAAACACACACCAACTCACACACACACCAACACACTCACACAGCAAGACACACCAGAAGACACACACCAGCAAGACACACACGCACACCAACACCAACACACACTCACACACCAACTCACATACACACCAGCACACACTCATACAAACACCCACACCTACACACAAACATACACTCACACAGACACACACTCCTACACAGACACACACACCCCCACACACACCAACACACACACACACCAGCACACACCAACTCATACACCAACACACACTCGCACACCAACACTCACACACCAACACATGCACACACACACCAACACACGCACGCCAACACACACACACACATCAACACACACTCACACCAACACATACACCAAAACACACACACACACACCAACACACACACACAAACACCAACACATGCACACCAACACACACACACACCCCAACACACACGTGTACACACACCAACACTCACACACCAACACTCACACACCAACACTCACACACACACACCAACACACACACACCAACCACACACACACCAACCACACACACACCAACCACACACACACCAACACTCTCACACCAACACTCTCACACCAACACTCTCACACCAACACTCTCACACACACACCAACACACACACACCAACCACACTCACACCAACACACTCACACCAACACACTCACTCACACCAACACATTCACTCACACCAACACACTCACTCACACCAACACACACACACGCCAATACACATGAACACCAACACCTGCGCACCAACACACTCACACACCAACACACACACACACCAACGCACCAACACTCTCACACCAACACACACACACCAACACATGTACACCAACACACCCACTCGCAAACACACACACACTCACACACCAACTCGCATACACACCAGCACACACTCTCACACACCTACACTCATACAAACACCCACACCTACACACACTCACACAAACAAACAGACACACACACCAACACACACACACCAACACACACACACCAACATATACACTCACACACTCTCACCAACACACTTACACACCAACACACTTACACACCAACACACTCACACACCAGCAATACACACACCAACACTCACACACCAACACACACACCAACACTCACACACCAACACTCACACACCAACACCAACACATGCACACCAGCACACACACCAACACACGCACAGCAGCACACACTCACACACACACTCTCACACCAACACACACACCAATGCGCACACACACACCAACACACGCACACCAACACACACACACACGCCAACACTCGCACACACACCAACACACACACACCAACATATACACTCTCACACCAACACACACTCACACCAACACACTCACACACCAACACACACACACACCAACACACTCACACACCAGCAATACACACACCAACACACTCTCACACCAGCAATACACACACCAGCACTCCCACACAAACACTCCCACACCAATGTGCACACACACCAACACATGCGCACCAACACACACACACACGCCAACACTCTCGCGCACACACCAACACACACACACCAACACATGCACACCCACACACACACACCAACACTCTCGCACACACACCAACACACTCACACACCAGCAATACACACCAACACACTCTCACACCAGCAATACACACACCAGCAATACACACACCAGCAATACACACACCAGCACTCCCACACCAACACTCCCACACCAACACTCCCACACCACACACTCACACACCAATGTGCACACACACCAACACATGCACACCAACACACACACACACGTCAACACTCTCGCGCACACACCAACACACACACCAACACATGCACACCAACACACACACACGCCAACACTCTCGCACACACACCAACACACACACACCAACACACTCACACACCAATGTGCACACACACACCAACACACACACACACGCCAACACTCTCACACACACACCAACACACACACACCAACATATACACTCTCACACCAACACACACTCACACACCAACACACTCACACACCAGCACTCCCACACCAACACTCCCACACCAACACTCACACACCAATGTGCACACACACCAACACACACACACCAACACACACACACACG